>NW_025422022.1:9652121-10871931 GCF_011764305.1 Mustela putorius furo
CAGGCGCCCCTCAACTGGTATTTTTAATTAACAATTTAACTATCCTAATATTTACCAAATAATCCTTCTCTCCCCATTGATTTGTGAACCTTAGCAAGATGGTCTTGCTAACCAAGTAGTTTTGGGCAAGTCCCTTTATCCTTTTGGATTTCAGTTTGCTCATCTGTGAGGTAGGGGTAATGATGACCAATTGCCCAGATCATCGCAAAGATGAAGTGGGAAAAGACAAGTCAAGCGTGGAACACAGTCCTCATGACATAAGTGGAACCAGCTAGCAGTATGAATAATACTCCTGCTCCTTCTTTGAGAAAGGCAAATTTCTGACAGTGGTCTCCAGGCTCCAACCCTACACAGTCTTTTCCTTACTCTTGCCCACCCTGGTCATTCCCTGACCTCCTCTCTTCCCCTTAGCTCACCCCATTCTCCACAGCACTTGCCATCCTGATATATTTTATGTATTTCCTTATTGTTGTCCACCCCCCAGCCTCGCACAAAGCCAAAAGCTCCATGGGATCAGGGCTTTCAGCTGTATTTTTTATTAGTGTGTCCCCAGAGCCAGCAATGGTGTTCGGCACTCCATAAACTACTGTCGAATGAACAAATTATTAGACTTTTGCGGTTATGTTATTTGCTTCAACTTAGGGTGGGGAGGGATTATCCAACTGACAATTAAAGATGCAGGGGAAGAAGAAAGCAGAAGGAGGAGCAAATCAAACCTTCTTCAGGAAGACATTTCATTGAAGCACCTGTTCAGAAGCCCTTGCTAGGAAGCGTGCCCCTTATTCTCATCCCTGCCGTTGCTTATGTGAGGGTGGTTGGGGGGCTCAGTCATTAAGCATCTTCCTTCAGCTCAGGTCATGATCCAGGGTCCTGGGATTGAGCCCCACATTGGACTCCCCATTTGGCAGGGAGTCTGCTTTTTCTTCTCCCTTTACTCCTCCCCTTGCTAGTGCTCTCAATCTCTCTCTCTCTCTCTGATAGATTGATTGATTGATTTGCTTGAGTGCCTACCCTCAGAGAAAGGGGACTCTTGAGAACCAAACTGCCAAACTTAACTGGTGAGGAAGAGCAAAAAAAGAAGGAATGACCGTTCAATGGGAGAGCATTGTCTCAGTCTGCACTGTCTGGGAGACTGACTGAGTAATGTGCATTCCTAGTTAATACCTGAGCAGTAAGGCGTTCGTCTTGGTTTGTTAGATGCCATAAGACTGAAAAGTCTGAGTGCCTACCCTCAGAGAAAGGGGACTCTTGAGAACCAAACTGCCAAACTTAACTGGTGAGGAAGAGCAAAAAAAGAAGGAATGACCGTTCAATGGGAGAGCATTGTCTCAGTCTGCACTGTCTGGGAGACTGACTGAGTAATGTGCATTCCTAGTTAATACCTGAGCAGTAAGGCGTTCGTCTTGGTTTGTTAGATGCCATAAGACTGAAAAGTCTGGAACTTAATACTCAGCCATCCAAAGTAGCACAGTTTTAAAACAAACCCCATTCTTAAGTGTTACCTGTCTTTCTCTACACTGAAAAACAAAACAAAGTGTTTGAAAACTGCAAGTTGCACTGATCGTTTTGAGGTTATCATTTCATGACATTCTCTGCATGACTATTGGGAAAATTGCATTTGCTGCTAGTTTTCTACGTCTGCAATCCGATGGAGGCTCCAGAGATGTCAAGGCATTTCATTCTAATCTTCTTCCTCTTTATGTTCTTGCATTTACTTGACAGAATTGTAGTAATCTCCTACACTGTATGAGCTCTACTACCAAAAACCTTTCAAATAAGCTCTTATCCACCAAACTCATGGACACAGGTTTCTGAAGGGACAGTTTTACTTTGACTTTGCCTTAACTTTTCCCAAGCCTATATAATCTTCTTTAATATATATCCCATTTCTGTTCCTCCTTCTTCCAAATGATTCCAAGTAGAAGGCCTTCACTTTTTTCCAGCTGGCCATGTCCTTGGAGGACTAGACAAGCCTTAACTTCAGGAAGAGCATGAGGAGGAGTTGACTTCATTGTTGGCAGCTACAACTTTTCCATGACCCTCTTGGACATGATGCAGCCCCCGGCTAGAGAAAGCATTTTGCTATTGCCCTGGTAACCTCCTGACTCAGAACTTCTAGCCCCTCGAAGAAGTCCTCAAATAGCTGAAGCCAATGTAACCACTACCAGGATGCCCCGCCTTGGCCCAGGTTTGCTAACGGAGCACCCAACCGCAATGAGTTTTTGGATGACGGTGAGACAACTAGGGATTGCTTGCCCATGCATGAAGAAGCAGGCATCTCGAAATCAGGATGCCTTCCCTGGTACAACCATGGATGACTCAGTTGAGATGGATTTGGAGACAACACTTGCGAAGATTTTATAAATCAGCCAGCAGCATGGTGCCCCTTTTACACAGAGGTTCTCTGTGTCATATGGATTGATGTAAGTTGGCTCTGTCCTTTAAAAATTGTAACATGACCTAACCAAGTCTTTGTTCAATCAGTGTTCACAGTGAGTGCCTAGTTTTTTATAATTTAGGTTCTGTCTCTACCTTTGACTCCTCATGGTCCAGAGCCGGGTTGGTATTTGTTAGTATAACCAGTCAACAGGCATTTCCTGGATCTCCTGGTCTTTGGCTGCTCGTCTCAGTTTTGTGATTGTTGTGAAGGACATGAAAGAATTAAAAAATACTGTCTCAGGGTCAGGAAGGCTGTACCAAATTATTCCCATCAGGATGATGAATTAGTGGTGGAGAAGTGTCCCCGAGGCCTATTTGTATATTAATTTGCATGGAAGGGAAGGGCCTTTGAGGAGGAGGTTTGCACAAGAAAGCTTGGAGTTCGAGGCGAGGAAAAGCATAGGCCTCTCTGTCAGCCTGGCCCATGGAGTAAAAACTGAAGACAGAAGCTGAAGGGGGGTGTGCTTTGAGACACACAGATTATCATGCAGAGCTGCTCTGAGGCGTCAGTGACAAAGGACAGCACAAAATGGGACAGGGATAAAATGAGAAGAGGAACATTCTCCTTACATATGAGTAGGGTGGGTGCCCACAGGCCTGCAAATGGGGGACATTTGGGATTTATACTCTGGCAGTGTTTCCAGCTGTTAATGGGCTCCAGCAGGGATGGATGTGATGTGGGCCAATGTGGACCCTTGGTGACCACACATGAGAACCACAGAGGAATCCCAAAACTAAGTGGGAGAGACTTAGGTGAGGGCCTCACTAGGCAAGTAAGTGCTGTGAGCCAGTAAATCTTACCTATTATTCACCATTACCTTATTTGTACCCACACGTTGGAGATAGATTTCCTGACCTGATTTTTGGAGCCTCTCCCACATTTATGAAGCAAATGTCAGTGAGGCAGTTCCTTCTAGGACATGGCTAGTCCAAGACAGAGCAGACTGAATGGGAAGAAAGAAGAGACTTAGAGCTCAGGTCAGGCCTAAGAAAGAGGGGTGAATGATGTGAATGTCATTTTCCATTTATCTTCTCCTTGCCCTCGTTAGGAGATTTTGATTACTAAAATGACTTCAGAGGGTTATAAACCCCTGGACTGACAGAAAACAAGGAGCAGAGAAAACATTCTAATGGAGCTGAAGTAACATTGGTCAAGGGGACCATTGCTCCCATGTAGAATACCATGTTTACTTGGAGGGGAGCTCTCCCATTGACTACACACACTGCTGAGTTTTGCCTCTCTCTCCTGCTGGCTCTGTAAAGCAAAGGTGACCTGACTGACTGCTGTGTGAGCCAGGCAAGTAATGAAATGGAGACTAAGTTAATACCCGTCACTCTTAATTATCAACAGCTGCTTATGAGCATACCTCTTCTTATCAACTGATCGCCAAGTGAAGAAAGATCTCACCTTTTTAAATAAGTGTTGCTATCTATATTATATTATTACCTGATATTTGATCCAAATCCTCCTTACGTTAATATGATGATTAGAAACCTGGAAAAAGATCTGGAACTAGTCATCTCCTATTGATTGTGACTTCCACACGCTGGAAAATGCCTGGAATTGTCTTTTGCTGGCATGTCGCTTGCTTTTAGAAAATTTGTTGTAAGAAGATTAAAGCCAACGTGCGAGAAAGAACTAGTTACATCTTCCCCCATTTCCCTCTATTAACTCCTGATAAAGCTGGTTTTATGGGTATTTCATTACAGAGTTTTAGGGATTAAAAAGTCAATCGTTAAATTGATGTATCCATTCTTCTCTGAACTATGATTTGAAATACAAGAATACATTTCATTTACAGGTAAGATCTCAAAGGAAATCTTTTATGTCCGGTTGGTAATTAAGAGCACCTACTCAAAATGAAATTATTTTACATAGTCCATGTGTCAGAAACCATGAAGGATCTAAGATTTGACCTTATTTAGAAGTTAACAAATTAGTTTGCCCTCGTTTTGGAGATGCTGGCCCCAGCCATGAGACTCCTGAGTCAGAGACAAAGAACTTTTGGCTTGCAGCAATAACATTCAAAGGGAGGCAGGTGACATCTGTACACACACAGTGGGTTGCATTACAAGATAGGAAACTTGAGCTTAGGGAACCAGAATCTCTTGCTATAAACCTGCCTGTCCTTTGCTCCAGAGAGAGAGAGAGACACTCTTTCTATCTTCAAAGGTAATTCACCACACAAAAAGCTCTGAAAGGGTTACTCAGAACAAAGGTAGTCAATATCTCTACTTACAAAATGTGCAGAATAAGATATCCACTGAAAATTGTCTCCTAGCCATATACACATCTTTTAAAAAAGTGAATGTTGATGTCACATTGAGTTATAGAAATGAAATGTAAGAGGCACCCTAAAGTAATTTTGAATTATGAGTGCATAACTTAATTATGAATTTTACTTTATATTACATAATCTTTATATATATGATGTTCATAAGATTCGCTTCCCAGGTAATGTTTTCATAAGTATAAACATAGAGTGATGAAAATAATATAAAAAGAAGTTACTTTTTTCTAAAGTGAGAGATTTCTATTTAGATTAAGGTCATTGATAGAGTTATTATCAGGTAGAAGACCAACTAGAGGGAGATCTTTGCAAGATTTATTCCATTACAAGACCATGAGAGAAGGAGAAAGTTTTCTTTTAAAAGTGTTCATTGGAATGGAAAGACTCCAATATAAATGAGTAATCAAAAGGAAGGTTATTTGTTCTCCTTACCAGGAAGGAAGCTCTTGAGCTTGGCATTGAGCAACTGGGGGACACAGCTGGATGGCAGGAGGTAGTCCAAAGTCTATATGATGGCAAAGGTTACCTGAGGAATGCAGGATGCAAAAAGGAATTGGTCCAATTCAGATCCTTCCAGTAACAGATAAGTACTAGTTGACTAGTTTTTGTTTTTGTTTTTGTTTTAATTACCAGAAATACTTGATTCCCGAAATACAAGTTCTTATCCTTTCTTTCACTTTTCTTACCCATTATAATTTCCCCATCCCAACTTAGGGAAGATCATAATTCTATAACCCCAGATATGCGGAGTTTACTCAGATGCCAAAAGCTTCAGTGGCTTATGTTTCCACTCTCCGGAACTTGATAGAACTTTAAAGACTGACTAGTTTATTGAAACTAAACAGAATTTAATGTCATCCATTTGTTTACTGAGACAAATATGCACCTCCTTGGTTTCTGACATTTGTCGGTCTATGATGACATTACTATTGACCTGTGTGAATAATCTTACACAATATAATTGAAACGTGCAAGGAAGCCGTCCCTTACAATTTTCTCCTAACTCAGTGGCCAAAAACAAACAAATAAAGAAAAAATATATAGTGTGGCATCAAAGTACATAAGAGTTTGTAAATGGGATTTGGCCCCCCAAGAAATGATAAAAGTATCGATTCCAGAATCCAATCGTCTAAGTCCCAAACATGGCTGTACAACTTACAAGCAAGGTAACCATGGGCAGCTCACTTTGTCTGCCTATGCCCCTAGTTCTTCTTCTTCTTCTTCTTCTTCTTCTTCTTCTTCTTCTTCTCCTTCTCCTTCTCCTTCTCCTTCTTCTCCTTCTTCTTCTCCTTCTTCTCCTTCTTCTCCTTCTTCTCCTTCTTCTTCTTCTCCTTCTCCTTCTCCTTCTTCTTCTTCTTCTTCTTCTTCTTCTTCTTCTTCTTCTTCTTCTTCTTCTTCCTCTAGTTCTTCTTCTTCTTTCTTCTTGTTTTCTTTTTTCAGAAGTCTTGGTAAAGCTAAAAATGTTTATATCAACCCGACTTCTGTGAGCACGGGATCAGACACATGGTAAGCATTCAGTTACTCTATGTTGGCTAAATTATATGACTACCTCAACCAATGATGCTCATACTTTAATCTCTTTATTATCCTCATTTAATCACAGAATCTAATCATTATATCGAAAATTCCATGAAAGGGAGCTAGAGAATAATCCTCAGCCTAAGCCAGTGCCTGTGGGAATACGCTATGCTCTTGCCTTTGTCAACACTGATTTCCTCCCTCCTTCGAACAGTCTGATGGAATTTCAGTGAGTGCCCGTCTGCCTGTTTCTCTCTTGGGATGCTGAACCATGGCAGCCGTCGGGATAGATGAAGATAGATCTATGCCCCAAGCTCTAATGGATAATTAAGGTGAAGTAAAATATACCCAGTCACATCATGTCCTCTGAGATGATACGGGATGAAAAATAAAATTATATGCAATTTGACTACTCTGCAGTCTGATATTTAAAACTCAGAGTCATGGCATTCCATCCGTATCTTAATCCACAGATTTCACCCTCCATCACCTTTGGGTGAAATCTATTTGTAGTGGCATTTGGTCAGAAAGCTCTTGAGCAGAAAGGGCTGTCTGTAGGGTGTGTTTTATTTTTAATTCCACGTAATTACTCAAGTTGTGCTAGTTCACTGCCTGATTGAGTGTAGACTGAGGTAACCTGACAGATATTTTCCAACATGTCTTGGCAATTGCCTCGTGCCCCACCAAAGGCTTCACTGTGAAGAAAAACCCAGTGTAACTTGGTCCCATTTGGAGGGCACTCAGTTTTGGGAATTGCGGTGGTGGAGTTTTGAAGCATCAAGGACTCTAGGAGAAGAGGGTGGGTAGAGGCTCAGTACCAGAAAGTATCACACATCTCAAAGAAATTTTCACAGTTATAGCAGCACTACTGTTCCTATTGGAATGTGAAGGAATCATGTTCTTCTTCAGAAAAATAAACCCGTTGGAAAAAGCCAGCTCCTGATATTGAACTGACTTGGAAGGAGGGGGCACAAAGTCTGTAGTTTAGGTTTATTTTAATAATAGTTCCAGAAAGCCTCCACCACAGAGTAAATGGAAGAAAAAATGTTAAAGGAGACTATTCTATGCTGAATTGTCTCTCTTCCCTCCTCCCCCAGATTCATATGTTGAAACCCTAATCCCAAGTGTCTCAGAACGTGACCATATTTGGAGATAGGGTCTTTAAAGGGTAATTAAGTTAAAATGAGGTCATCAGGATGGGCCCTAATCCAACAGGACTGGTGCCCTTATAAGAAGAGGGAATTCAGACACAGACACGTAAAGAAGGAAGATGAGAAAACACAGAGAGAAGACAGCCATCCACAAGCCAAGCAGAGCAGCCTCAGAAGAAACCAGCTCTGCTAGCACCTTCCTCTCAGACTTTGAGCCTCCATAGCCAAGAAAATAAATTTCTGTTGTCTAAGCCCCTCGGTCAGTGGTAATTATTTCTGGCAGCTCTAGCAAACTAATACAGAGAAGAACAAAGTCATCGTAGAGAAGTGGGGGTCAATCCTGCCGTAAGGGTCATGAGGAGGGTGGAAATTTCTGATAAAAATGAGTAGTGCAGGGGCACCTGGGTGGCTCAGTGGGTTGAGCTGCTGCCTTCAGCTCAGGTCATGATCTCAGGGTCCTGGGATGGAGTCCCGCATCGGGCTCTGCTCGGCAGGGAGCCTGCTTCCCTCTTTCTCTCTGCCTGCCTCTCCATCTACTTGTGATTTCTCTCTGTCAAATAAATAAATAAAATCTTTAAAAAAAAAAAAATGAGTAGTGCAGGGGCGCCTGGGTGGCTCAGTGGGTTAAGCCTCTGCCTTCGGCTCCGGTCATGATCTCAGGGTCCTGGGATCAAGCCCTGCATCGGGCTCTCTGCTCAGCAGGGAGCCTGCTTCCCTCTCTCTTTCTCTGCCTGCCTCTCTGCCTACTTGTGATCTCTTAAAAAAAAAAATCTTTTTAAAAGAAGATTTTTTTAAAATCTTTTAAAAAAAAATGAATAGTACAATGTTTTCATACGCAAATCCTGCAATGGAATTTTTCAGTCTTTCTGAACAGAAATTCTGAAAAGAATCTTCCAGAACCTTGGTTTACTCATCTTTCAAATGGGTCGTATGATCCCTCCAGCAACCATGGGGATTTTTATCTTTTTTTTTTTTTTTAACATGAATCTAGCCCAAAGGGGGAAAAAATTAATGAATAAATCAGTGATTCTAGGAAAAGAGAGCAAAGGAGTTCTCCCTCTTCAGGGAGCTTACAACAGTTTGCTAGAAGATACTTTGCATGGACAAAGAAATACAAGGAGGAGGTGGGTAAGTGCAGAGCAGTCAACAGAGTGTGGGCTTTGAAGTTCCGGGAAGAAGAGATCTGGGATGATCATGGAAGGAAGACATGAAATTGACTTACTCTTTGAAAGTTGAGTGGTGACTGGATACAAACAAAAAAAAAGACAGATATGTCTCAAGTAAAAGCGAAGAGGTAAACAATGCAATGTATGTTTCAGGGACAAGAAGAAGAACCACTCGCCCATGTAGAGCCTTGTTCACACTGGAGAGAACGCCTTTGGGTGCTTGTGTTGTAGGATAGTTCTTCATGAGCCATGACCTTAAGAAGGCAGTAAGGTAATTTGACTAGTGGTGGGAGGCAGAAAGAATTCTTCCAACTATTACAATCAATCTGGGCTATTATGAATTTTATTAGAGCTAGTGAATGTCTCATCTTTCTGACCTAGAAAAAGAAACCTCACGATTCTATCTCACCCCACTGACACTTTAGAGAGTGCATTATAGTTACCTATGCTCCATTTAAGAAGAAAAGATTTGCAAAAGAAGTGAATGAATAAACATGATTCCAAACAGAATGCTTACAGAGCTTTAAAATACCAGTTTCATTCCAATAGTATTCTGATGATGAATCTTGGTAATCTTGTCATCAAAATAGAAATCTGGATGATTGCCACTTGGCATTGCCCTTAGGCCTACTTAATCCATTCTGTATGTCTTTGAAAGCAATGACTGTGTTTTACAAATTAAGCTTTTAATTCAGATTGACCTTTACTGTAGTAATCCAAATGATTACATTTTATTATACTGTCAATTTCCTACGAATGCAATCAACAGATAGTTGTTGAACTCCTAGCATGCACAGAATTAGCTTTAGGGAAGAAATAACCCTAAAATAATTGCTGGTGATGCAGCGTGATGTCTATGTTTTCTGTTAATACCATGGAGGGCTCCAAAACCCTGGCAGTAGATGACTGCTTTATTCAAATTGAGACAGGAATTGGTGGAGAAGTTGGGATTTTGAACATGATGAAAGAGATCAAGTCATAGATTTAGTGAAGATGATATTACATGGAGAAATCTGTCATCTCTGCCACTCACTAGCATCTGTACCAATGAGGAACAGGAAGGGAGAGTGAAGGTAAAATCTAGATCAGTTACATGTGGCTCCTTATTAACCATCCGGACTAGAGCTTCATGGGTGTGGCTGTTGAAGGAAGTTTTGATGGAAAAAGCATAGGGATAGGAGAGAGTAATAAGTATTAAAAGAAGGACAGAAGCTCACAGTCTAGAGTTTGGCTTTACTTTTAAGGGTAATGGAGGGTCTTTGGTGTCCTCAGAGTAGAGGTCTAATAAGATGTGAATTACATTTGGAGAAAATTATTTTAGCAGTCATTTTCAGAATGCATCTCAAGAAGCAAGAAGGCAGGCTAGATGAGATTTTGATCATTTGAATGAGAGCTGATTATAAACTGCTGTCAACAAGAGAGGTGCTGGGGAAGACTACAGACAATGTTGACCTATAGAGCAGAACAACCAAATGTGGAGAAAAGTAAAATAAGGAGACCAGGGTGGCTGAAACCTAGTTGACATGAAGCTTAGAAAGGCTGCCTGTAGAACAAGCTGTTTCAAAGGTTATTTAGGACAACTTCCAAGGATCAGGATGAGAAAAACAATCAGCTAGTGTCCTAAGCATTGTTGCTTATGTCTTACTATGGTTGTGGGAGAGTATGTGTGCCTTTGACACATGCATGAATTGATCAGAGCTAAAGTTCCTGACTTCCTTCTCATAAAGAGGCTAACAAGCCACAGAACTGTCATTGAACATCATCCTGAATAGCTATGGCTTTATGTCCCACGGTCTTCAAAATCAAATCTTGCTACCAAGTCCCACCTTAAGTTGAGTAAAACTGGATGCTTCCTTTGCATTTGTGAGGGTTCACACTGCCTACCTTGCATGGTTTGAAGTCATGCCACCAGATTAGGCCGCCA
Organism: Mustela putorius furo; assembly: GCF_011764305.1. Classification (NCBI taxonomy): domain Eukaryota; kingdom Metazoa; phylum Chordata; class Mammalia; order Carnivora; family Mustelidae; genus Mustela; species Mustela putorius. The sequence continues at coordinate 9,662,611 of NW_025422022.1, forward strand.
AGTGAAGAGCTATTTTTAAAGGTAAAAATAATAGTAAGGATGATGATGAAAAATAAATACATGCTCCAGGAGGAGTATGCCAACTTGGGAGTATGTCCCCTCAACCTTTCACCGCTAGACAAGAGCTTTAAAAATTCCTCTTCGCTCTAAGCATTAAGGTGGCAGATGTAGTGGGAAAAGAAGGAGAACACAATTAGAGAAGATCTCGCTTGTCATTTGTAGGTCTAAGATCTTAGGAAAGGACACAGACTTGGATTCTGTAAAATGAGATTCTACTCGTGAGGCTTCTCAGAAGTTTCTTCCTATGGTCTATGCGCTAAATGACAGCCGTCATTACTGATCTTGTCATTGTTGTTGTTGCTACTCTGACAACACCATTGCCCTGCCACAAACATGTGCTCTGTGACTTTGCTTAAGTGTTTCCCGCACTGAGGTGGGAGAGCATAAATTCTCGGGCTTGTCTAAGGGTTTGGCCTTTTCCCGATTCTAACTTTTATTAGAATTTTATTTTTATGGAAGATCAGGGAAGGAGCAGATTTATTTAACAGACTACAGAATGCTTTCAATGACAGCCGTCTTTCGACAGGAAAATTTGGTTGAGAGCACGCCACTTCAGATGGAACGGCGTGGATGGTGGCGTGGAGTGGGGTTTAATCCACAGAGCTTTGTAATGATCAATAACGACAGACTGGGGGCACCTGGGTGGCTCAGTGGGTTAAGCCACTGCCTTCGGCTCAGGTCATGATCTCAGGGTCCTGGGATCGAGTCCCGCATCGGGCTCTCTGCTCAGCAGGGAGCCTGCTTCTCTCTCTCTCTCTCTCTGCCTGCCTCTCCATCTACTTGTGATTTCTCTCTGTCAAATAAATAAATAAAATCTTTTAAAAAAAAATAACGACAGACTGCGATAAAAACATACTCAGGCTTCCCATGTGTTTTATGGATTTGGACTGAAACCAAGAACCTACTTTCTCAGATTAGGGAGTCCCATTTGGGTTCTCAGGCTCTTTTTCTTAAAAACTTTCCAGCTTGGTCATCAAGCCATATGCCACCTATGGATAGCAGGTCTCCTTTCAGATAAGCAGTCTACAAGCTGCTATTTGGGGCAGAAATCCACGTTCTGGGTAATAGGTCTGGTGCCTGTAGGAACCCTCCCTGTGCTCCAGTGTGCTGGCCTCACCTCACTTCTCTGACTAAATCTACATTCCCAGCTGAAGTGCCTGCCTCCTGGAGAGAAGTTGGGTGTGCGCTTCCGGCTCCCTCGGGGACTTGGTGACCTTTGATGAGCCACAGATACATTTTGTGCCTTAGAGACAAGTCACTCCCCTTTACCACCCTCTGACAGGGGCTGTCAGAATTGGAAAGCTCTGGAAGATTCTCGAAATGCAGACCTAAAATAGTCATTATAATTAATAATAGTAATTAACTTTCATCATAGGTGAGTCATCTATACCTTCAAGTTCCAGTGATAATTTGTTTCAGAGTCACCCCTTAGCATTTCCTTCCTTACTCAGGCTCACTCATCATAAAAGGCAAGTTATATTTTAATCTTATTTTTTCCAGCTTTATGGAAATGTAATTGACAAACAGTGTATAGATTTAAGGGGGACACTGCTATAGGTATGCATTGTAAAATGATAACTATAATCAAGCTAATTAACAACCCAATCCATCCCCTCACATAGTTACAGTGTGTGTGTGTGTGTGTGTGTGTGTGTAGAGAACATTTGGGATCTACTCTCTTAGCAAATTTCAGGTGTACAATATAGTATTGTTAACTAGAGTCACCGCGCTGAAATGAAGTCTCCAAAACTTATTTATCCTTTATAACTGAAACATTGTGTCTACCGTGTGACCACCATCTTCCCATGTCTCCCATTCTCCAGCTCCTGGCAACCACCATTCCAGGGTACATTTAAAGGAAAATATTCTTAGCTTTAGAAAGCAGCAGAGAGAAGTATTCCTACCATATATTTAATACATGTGGATGGCTGCTCTTAGCAAAGTAATTTTTTTCCTTTAAACCACAATGAAAAAATAAAGGGGTGAATGTTTTTTAAAGTCATCGAGAATTCTGTAATTATGTCAATACTGGTATTTTTGCTTTTAAATTCCTTTGGTGCTCGACAGGGCAGCTTATCTCTGTGAAATGTTTCCTTCTTCCTCTGTCCAATAACAAATGGATAGGAAGTTCAAGCATTTGCACTTTTTCTTTGAAGCAATGGCCCTAAACCGGCCAAGCTGTTCCATCAGCTACAATTTTTATTTCCCCCTGATAAAGTTTTAGGTCTGGGCTCATGAACAAGACACATAACGATCAATAACCACCTTCTCAGCAGACGGAGGCAGAGTTGGTTTGTTAAAGGAGAATAAGCCGCTCTCCTGGCCTTTCTTCCCGCAACACATTGCCCAATTACTTCACATTCTTTGAGCGTAAAATAAACACAAAAAGTCTGTTGAGATACTGCGGTGGTTATTTATTTTTCAAATGTAATAAGAAAGTGGGGAGGGATGACCTTTTCTCAGGATAGGAAACAAAATTAGACCTGATAGTGATACATTATCGATTTTCACAACTACAAAAATATTCCAGAAAGCAAGTGGGTTCCCTGTGCATTCAGGGGACGGGCCAAGCTCGCCTGCGAAGTCATAAAACCCAAGTCCTTGTAAGTTAGGGCTAAGTTAATTTTCCGTTGACTTGGCTTCATTGACTTGGTTTCATTGGCTCTGGTTAGTTTCATAAGCATGCATAATCTTGTCCACTTTTTTCCTCCTCAAATCCAGCTACCTGTCCCTGACCATGATTCTCTTCTTGACGCAGGTAAAAAGAGCATGGGGACTCTGAAAATGGGTTTAGCTGAGGGACGTGCCATGGTAAATTTGCTTCTTGAAGCGGAGTCAAATAACTTTACCTTCCTATTATTTCCATCTCTTGTACAAAAGCCACAAATACAGCTTCTCTTACCCTACAGTGTTATAACCACGAAAATGCAAGGTCAAGTTGAAAGACAACTGTATGTACATATACATACCAGCCCCCTCCCCCCACCCAGAAAGAAAACCTGTCAAGGGTGCAGGGAGGAAACATGGAGTTTTCAGACCCTTTTCTTTTTCTCTTATCACAATCTTGCATTTGGTTTAAGTGGCTGTGCCCTCAGCCAGAGCCCTATGCTGTATAAGCTGGGGGCGGTCAGGGCCAGCAAGAGGTGAAGATTCAGAAGCACAAGGTTATCTAGAGTTGAAGAAAGAGATTTCTTTTTTCTAAGATTTAAAAGATCTTTTTCTAAGAAATAAAATCTTTTCTAAGATTTTATTTATGTATCTCTCTTTGAGAGAGCTCAAGCCGGGGAGCAGAAGCAGAGGGAGAGGAAGAAGCAGACTCCCCACTGAGCAGGAAGCCCGAGGCGGGGCTCCATCCCAGCACCCTGGGATCATGGCCTGAGCTGAAGGCAGATCCTTAACCGACTGAGTCACCCAGGTGTCCCCCCAAAAATATATTTCTAGACCTTGTATGGACAATGCAAATTCTAGCAAAGGGAGAAAGTAATAAAACCAGCTACATACAGCTCTCCTCTCAGAGCGTAAAGGACTAGAGATCATTGTTTGTTTGGTTTTTTGTTTGTTTGTTTGTTTTTATTTATTTGACAGACAGCGATCCCAAGTAGGCAGAGAGGCAGGCAGAGAGAGAGGAGGAAGCAGGCTCCCCATTGAGCAGAGAGCCCGATGTGGGCCTCGATCCCAGGACCCTTGGATCATGACCTGAACTGAAGGCAGAGGCTTAACCCACTGAGCCACCCAGGTGCCCTGTTGTCTTGTTTTGTTTTATAAAGGGGATAGATGCCAGGGAGAGGGATGATCACTGATTTCCAGACTTTTCAAAACCACAACACTGGGAGAGTTCTCTCTCTGGGTGGCAGTTGGGTGATGAGAAGATGAAGCCCTGCCATCGCCACTCTCTTTGTGGGGAGCTTTGGCAGCAGGCAATCTGCTGTGCCTATTCAAGCTTCGTGAACACTGGTTTGGAAGAAAGGAATCTGGTAAAAGCGGGAAGTGTGAGACATCGCATAGAGTGTTACAGCCGAAGCCTGTAAAGCCAAGACATGTGCAGGCTAGAGTCAGATCTTCAGGATGAAGGTTTGGGTTTTCATGGCGCGGGTGTCGGATTTCGATATTGGTGCCATCCAGGCTGACGGTAGCTCTGGGAGAAGCTACAAGGAACACGCCCCAGTCCAGATCCCTCCAGATCCACTACTATTGCTTCCCAACCATTCCCATCACGAAGATCTCCTGGACATCATCAGCAATAGCAGGAAATCAGGATAATATTTTGAGGATTAAGCTCTTGTGCTTTTAAAAATCCAGATAGCCCATTTCCTTGTGTTAATAAATACAGGTTTTCCACGGGTTTCCCTCAGTTTTATCTCCCTCTCCAACTCCTTTCTTGTCTCATAATCGGGTGAGGCCAGGTCTCTGGATAATTTCAGAGATGAGCAAAGGTTTTCTGGGATGATGGCTAGAATGCCCCATTCTCTCTGGGAATAGATTTATACATTTTATTAGAAAGTCTAGTTTCTGGTTGTGCATTTGTGCCTGTGCTTTAGATTTCAAGGTTGGGGCTGCTTTCCTTTCCAAGTGAGATTTTTCTGGTTGCTCAAACGGCCTGATACCCTCGCTTAAAATTTCAGTGCATAAATTTCTTTGTTTTTTTTTTTTAAATATTATTTATTTCTTTGAGAGAGAGAGAGAGAGAGATCACAAGTACGCAGAGAAGCAGGCAGAGAGAGAGGGGGAAGCAGGCTCCCCGCTGAACAGAGAGCCCTATGCGGGGCTCCATCCCAGGACTCAGGGATCATGACCTGAGCTGAAGGCAGAGGCTTAACCCTTTGAGCCACACAGGCGCCCCCACAGTGCATAAATTTCGGTCCGTTGCCACCACAAGTAAACAACTCCCCTCCTCCCCCTGAGCGAGGCACTTCATCTGTCAGTCATTGCAAATTAGCATGTGGGACTGGGTGACACCAAGACAAAATATCCTGTTAGACCCTGTGGTTCACCTTCTCCCTCAGGGCTTTGTTGTTTTTCTTTCACTTTTTGGTCCTAGATAAAGCATTTGAGAAACTCTTGATGGGAGCACAAATATTATAGTGGTAAAGACTTATTCTTTTCTGGGAAGGAAACAGCCAATAAAAATCCACCAAAATGTTTCAGTCAGAAAGCAGCAACATGTTTTCCAGCTCTGAAGCAACTGAGCTGTCTGCACACTGGAGCCATCCTCCCTTTTTACTGAAAGACAGCTGTCAATGGGCAAAGAACTGTTCCAACTTTCTGTTAGAACATGGTCTTTTCTCACACAATGGCTCCTTGACCTTCTGAGGGAAATCTCTAGTTAGATGGCTGGGCACATTCCAAGTGAGGATTTGGCACTTAGCAGGGAGAGAATAGCCCTGTTGTCAGTTCTTAGTGGAATATAAATCATTCCAGAGAGGACCGAAAAAAAAAAAAAAAGTTCTTTTTTAGTCTTTGGTCATAAGTTTTACACACAGCCATCTTTCTAACAGGTCTTCTGAGATATGAGCCTAACAAGGCTTTCCTTCTTGGTTAAACCAGACACCACCAGAAGATGGAAGGGGCACTCAGAGACAGACCTATTTCTCTCCACTCTGTTCCCCTTCTCTCTCCTGAGGAGAGGTTCCAAGGAGACAAGTACGCTAGAGATACAGATAAAAGCAAGTTTCCTAGGAGTGTTCCTTGAGGACCCAGAGATCTCAAATAGACTTTGCTAAAGTGAAAGATCACTCAGAGGAAAGGTCCTCATACCCAAGACTATACACTCCTCTGAGACTTTTATTAAGGGATAGAACCTAACTCAATTTAGCTTAGCAAAAGAAAAGCAAAGTAAAGAGATAAAAAACTTATAGGAAATCCAGATACGATTGGATCTTGGATTTGAAGGCTGTCCTCAGCCGTGCTCATGCCTGATCTATTCCTACACTCACAAGTCCCTCACAACCCCAAGTGTACACACAGCTGTGAAATTGTGATCTCAGAGGAAAAAGATGCCATTCTCTTCTAATAGTTCTGGCAAGGGTCATGAGAAGGCTCAGATGAACTTGGGTTGGATCTCCTTCCCATCCCCCAATCTGTCTTTGTGGCCTGCAAGATGGGTGGCTGGAATTGAGCAAGAGTCCATTCCTAAAACTAGTGGGGAGTCAGACCAAGGTGGGAACTTAGCAATCACCTGAACCACTTTGCACTGAGAGGTATTATTATAGACTAAGGGAGAGCTGGTTCCCTGAGGAGGTATCAGAAATAGAGAAAAACATATATTCACTGCACATATGCGAAGACCCTAATGGGGCACTCATTGAAAGACATCGTATACTTCTCAGCACTGGGAAAAGTCGAGGGTTCTGGATGAGGCTTACATAAGTCATATGTCAGTTATAGGGTGGAGCTGTGGATTCAATTTCGAGCAATTTCATGCACTTTGCTGGATAAGATTGTGGACTCAGGAGGTGCCTGGGTGGCTCAGTTGGCTAAGCATCAGACTCTTGATTTCAGCTCAGGTCATGATCTGGATGGTGAAAACAAGCCTTGGGTTGGGCTCCACGTGTATGGAGCCTTCTTGGGGTTCTGTCTCTCCCTCTCCCTCTGCCTTTCTTCCCCAGGCCTGTGTACTTTCTCTCTCTCTCTTTCTCTAAAGAAATTAAAAAAAAAAAACAAAAAACTGTGAACTAGGTTTATTAAGTATTTATTCTTCCCAAACCGTCTGATCCTGATGTCCCACACCTGAGTAATGACATAAGCATGTTACCCCTCATTCTTTCTCTAAATGACTCACCCTATGATTTAAACCCTGAAAAACTTCAGGGAAATTGATGATTAATAGGAACTAAAATGAGTGTTGTTACCAGACAAGGCAGGTATGTTTCAAGAGAAGCTATCCCTTCACCTTGTGGCTTCCAGACTTTGAGATTTTCGTAGATTGTCAAAATGAGAGAAAGAGCACCATTGAGAAAGCAGAGGTGAGGAGAAGGAGAGAAGTGGGGAGGAAAGAGGAAGGGAGAAGAAGGGAAGGGAATGGGAAAAATTAAGGATGTGTTTAGGATGTTTAAGCATTTTATTTTGGTAAGTTAAGGATCTTAAAAATAGCCGCAATAACACTACTATTTGATGTCACCAAAATGTAATAAAGGAAAGGATATTTTAATGCCAAGAAATTTGGAAAGGGTTTAGTTTTATAGTCAAAGAAAACTCTTTAAATTTTAAAAACCACAACTTGTTGGGAAAACTCACTGAAATGTCCTGAATTAGCCAGAAATCATTTAGTCCTTCATCCCAATGCAGTCCTTGATAAAGATTAGTATTTGAGAACCTCGGTGTTATCCCAAAGAGGTTAATGGAGGGAGTTTGGGGGCTGTGGCTCATCCATGAGAGAATTTTATGGCCACCATGCCCTCATACCAGGAAAATAAATAACTCCTCTTTCTATCAAGACCTGTCTTTGGTTTAAGCCTTGGATTCTGGCAGAATTTACACATAACAGAATCATCCTTGATAAGGACCTTTTATCACTCAGCACAACCTGCTCTTTCCACAGAAGGGGAAACTGAGGCTCAGGAGGAACAGAGACTTGGCTGAGACCACACTCCACAGATAAATCCCATAGCTAAGGTAGAACTTGCACAAACCAGGACTCCGTTGGCATTCAGACTGAAGGCAAAGAGAAGGGAGAAGGGTGGGAACCTGAAGATGAACACATCCTGGGTGGGCCCAGTAGAAGAATGGGTGGAGATGACCACAGGTGACTGGGAGGACTCTGGACCAGCAGGTGGAGCACTTCAGCAAAAGAGAATATTGTGGAGGGAGGGAGCCCTGCCTGGCCATCTGGGGACTTGCGTCTGAGGTGTAGCAGTGAAGACGGTGTGGACCATATTTCGGGCCTGGCAGTTTCCAGGCCAACCCCATGATGTCTAAGCAAGACACTTCTCTGGGGAACACTGGATTCCAAGGCTGATTATCAAGATGGGAGTTTGCACCCCCTGAAGGACAGTTCAGGGTAAGGGTCCTTGTAGCAACAGCAAGGCTGATGTGATTGGCTTCAGAACACCAGGCCCGTGGGTGGGACAAGGTAATTCTGAAATGAAGATTAGAATGTTAACAGCAGAAGGAATGTTTTATGTTGTACATGTGCAATTGTGGGGGCAGGGAGGGAAGAAATCTGTAGGATTGTTTTCCCAGTAAAATGGCTGTTATCTTTAATATCTTCCTGTCTCTTGAACTCCATTGTTGACAAAGAGAAGCACGTTTCAAGCACAGAGTGAGAAAAGGCGTGGTCCCATGTGGGGGGTCGGGGGGCATTTGAATGAGACCGTGAAATCACAAGCCATTTAGAAAGAAAAAGAGACAGTTTTGGTGAAACCATGGAGAAAGCTCTCTTAGACGAGCTGGAAATGAGCAGAGAGTAGAGAAGCAAATTTTCACAAAGGGCTCCTAAAAAAAAAAAAAAATCCCAGCATAAAGCATGGGAAGAGGGAGGATATCGTTAAGCATGATGGAAATCCGGATGGACATTCAACCTTGCAGCTAATTCTCAGATTTGAAATCCGGTAGATCTATGGAACCCTGCCATATGTACTAAGGGACACCAAGGACATTAGGCCTAAAACCAAAAGAGGTGGTCTAAACCTTGGGAATAGGAATAATTTAACTTTTTGAGAGACTTTAAAAGGGAAAGCTCAGACTGAGCCCCAAGGATCCTTCAAATCCAGTGGGCATAAACCCCACCAAGACCAAACCCAGTAGGAAATGCTTAAAATTCTCTCATGCTGTGAGATGATAGGAAGCTATACCTCAGGATTCCTTCACATCTACTCATGCCATCTCCAAACAGATTCAGGGGGGCCCTGGGGAGTGGGGTCAGAAAGCGGGACCCCACCCACCCCTTTCTCCCGGAACACAGCTGTGCCCTGCCTATGGGAAATCGTTGGTGAAAATATTAGCCATCGAAACAAATGAAATATCCTTGTGACATTAATAATTAAATGTTTCATATCTTCTACGACAAAAACAATGCTCGGAGCACGGCATTACTGGAAGTTCATGAAATGAACCCTCTTTTTTGGGTCACTGTTTACTACAATCCTGATTGTTTCAGAAAGAAAACTTTATGAAAGGAAATCAAGAGCGTTTCTCCAACTCCACGGGTACGGCAATAACAGGAAACAAAACTCCTATTTCTGTAGTTTGCCAGATAAGAACTGAATAGTAGATTTTTTTGAAGGCATGTGGCAAATACTGTTAGCGACATATAAATTACTGTCTGTTGCATGGTCTTGGCTGGGTGACTTACATTGTAGCTTCTATTTCTGGTGGGGGAGACACAGGCATTTGTCATTACTCCAGAAAATGGTAAAAAAATGACAAGTTGGCAGAAGAGAGATTTTTGCTAAGAGAGCAGAGCCGCATTAGCTCTGGTCATCCGGTAGAACCACTCTGCCGGGAGAACATTCTAGATAGTGAATCTGAAGCAGGGCAAAAGCCAATTCACAGAGCAGTTGGAGCTCATTTCTAAGGGACTCCAAAGATACTGCAGTTCAGATGCTCTTTAAGAGTAGAAGAAAAAAGTGGCACCTCGTGGCCTCGTGGTCATTCCTTTGACTATGCAAGGACAGGCCTTTCTTCAGTTCAGCCCAGGGCATATTTGCTTATTACATATTTTAAAATTCGAGTACAATAGCCAGCTGGTCTATTGCAATATTACTTCCCCAAACTTTTCTCAAGTTATGTTGTAACAGCAAACATAATTAGGGAGGTATGCGTGTTTCATTTTAAAGTTTATCATCTCCAGTGGTTTTTAAAAAGACAGGAAATTGAGGTCAGAAAGCCAATGGGTCATTTAAGACACGAATCTCCCAAAACACACTCGCTAAGCATATATTGATATCGAAATAGGTACATTGAGGGATTTTTTTTTTTAGGTGATAACACAGAAGCTTCTTTTTTGTCATGGTTTTCAGCTTCTTAATCATGACAACTGATGATCAGTTTCCTTGTTTGCTCAGACATCATTGATACCATCCATGGTGGACAAGGCAGAGAGTCTTAAAAGGATTTTTAATATGGGGTTACATCAACAATTGTGAAATGTTAGTGAGACCATTTGTTACAACCATTTGAGAACTGTAAAAATATAGCTTAATGCACTAAAATCCCATCCCCAAATTCAGATTCAGTCACTGTTTACATTTTGCAATATTTTGCTGTATTTTGCTATACACCTACTTTCGGTCTTTACTAGACCACTCCTTTTTTTTTTTTTAAGATTTTATTTATTTGACAGATAGCGATCACAAGTAGGCAGAGAGGCAAGCAGAGAGAGAGGAGGAAGCAGACTTCCTGCTGAGCAGAGAGCCCAATGTGGAGCTCGATCCCAGGACCCTGAGATCATGACCCGAGCTGAAGGCAGAGGCTTAACCCACTGAGCTACCCAGGAGCCCCTTTACTGGATCACTTCTATCCACAATTTCACAACCTGCTTTTCTCTCACTCACTTTCATGTCATGAGCGAGCTCCTATGCTCTTAAAATTCGATGCAAAGATCACCTTTATAAATGGGTTCGTTTTATATGGATAGGCCAGAACTGACACACTAAAGTTGTTTGCAGTGTTTCTTATTATCAATAATTCTATGTAAAACATCCTTGGAAATATATCCATTTCCCTATTACTTAGGATTTCCTCAAGGTCCTTAGGAGTAAAATTACAAGTTCAAAGATATAAATGTTTAGAACTCTTGATACATATTGCCAAATAGGAATAATAGAAAGTAGCATCAATTTATACCCTCAATGGAAATTGAAGTAAGCAAGAAAAATGTATTTCGTTTTCTTCAATTTGATCATGGTTCTATGAAAATGTATACTGCAGTAAACAGAGCATTTATTAAGAACAAACTCCTAAGATATTTTTGTTTAAGATAAATTAAAGGAGGAAGACATGTTTACATCTTTAAGTTACTGGTAAAGACCAGGGATTTAAAAATATATTCAGAATTTATAGCAGAGGCAACATCATAGGCAATTTTTTAAGTTTCCTTTTTAAGAATAAAAATAATCCCTGATATTTGCCACCTGCTTGACATTTTGCAAATACTCTCAGAAGTGGTGCCTTATGAATCCCCACGAACTTCAGCAAATACTGAAATAATTCAGGCCTAGCAGAAACCCTTAAGCGCAATCACATTTTAAAGATATCACAAAATTGTCTTGCACTTAAAGTGGATTTTTCTCATTTGTCTTAAAATTTTAGTTCCCAAGAATGATTTCTGCTCTAGGTAAAGAATAAATTCTATGGCCTGGTTCTTTCACTTCCAAGCAGCCGGTGGAGGATAGCAGGTCTATGAAGCAGGCTGACTCTGTGTGTGTGTGTGTGTGTGTGTGTGTGTGTGTGTGTATGCCTACAGGCCTTTCCATCACCGGGAAGTAAAATGAGGGGAAAAGAGAAATCACTGCAGCATCCTGAACACACCATGCATTTCCCTACCACTGAGTCTTCTCACCTGCTGTTCTCTTTAGCCTGGAGCCCCCCGCCCATAATATCATCAGTTCTATGCCTCCTTCCCCCGGCAAGGTCTTTGCTCAAATGATATAATCTCAGCTGGGCTTCCCTGCATGGTCCTACTTAGAATTGCAATCACCACCATCCCTCCCCAGCCCCTACCCTCAAAGGTCACTCTCTGCTCCTTTTCCTACATAGAACTTGTTACCACGATTTTTGTTTTTTATTATTATCGTTATGCCCAATTATCACAACACTATAGCAAGTAAGTAAACTCCTCTGAATATGTATTCTGAGAGTCTCCAAATAAGTCTGAATAATGCTAGGTAATCCCTATCTTCATTGGGATTCAAATTATGTTACTACATATTATGTATTAATAAATTAGAAGGTCTACAATAGAGAAAACTGTTCAACTTTATTTTGGCTTTAATCTCTCATTTGCATTTAATCAAGCATTACCCAAAAGATGCTTTGCTTTTGTACACGACACATGTTGTCACCGTGTTAAGATGGGGATGCCTGTAAATGCCCTTTCTTAACTTAGAGGACACATGAGTTTTCTCCACTTCTCAGAGAAGGGAGCTGAGCCTCGGAGAAGCATGAGAACTTACACAAGGTCAAACAGAGAACAAATACAAGTGTAGTGATCCTAACCCTGCGCCACCCGATTCAGGAGGCTGACTTTATCATCACCTCACTCCACAAGGCCCTCTGTCACCTAATTTGGTTATGACGACTGCATATAGAGATGACAAGACAGCAACACAGCTGCACTTCCAGAATTGTTGAAAACTCAAACACAACTGGAAAATGGACTTGAGATATGATTGCATCTTGTGAACCCGAAAGAAACACATTACATGAACTCTAGGTGCCCGGCCATGGCTTGGGGCTATCAATGATTTTTTTTTTTTTTTCTTTCTCACATGTATGAGGCAGGGGCAAATAAGAGCAAGGCCATTATCTAAAACCTAGAAATGGTATAATTCACCTACAAAGAATGAGTCCCAGGACTCACAGATCATGACCTGAACCAGAATCAAGAGTCAGACACTTAACTGACTGAGACACCCAGGCACCCCTCACCCACAAAGATTTAAAAAGAGAATCAAATTAGAGGCACTTGGGTGGCTCAGTGAGTTAAAGCCTCTGCCTTCAGCCCAGGTCATGATCCCAGGGTCCTGGGATCGAGCCCCGCATCGGGCTCTCTGCTCCTCGGGGAGTCTGCTTCCCCCCTCTCTCTCTGCCTGCCTCTCTGCCTACTTGTGATCTCTCTGTCAAATAAATAAATCAATTTTTTTTTAAATAGAGAATCAAATTAAAATCAGTGAATTAGAAACACATTGATAAAAAATGAAACCCTGAAGCTCTTTTTTTTTTTGTCAGAGAGAACTCTGAAAACTTTCAGAGGTCTGGATGAGAAAAGAAACACCAAGCTTCAAAAAACAAGAAAGAAAGAAAGAAAGAAAGAAAGAAGGAAAGAAAGAAAGAAAAAAAAAAAAAAAAAAAAAACAAACAAAAAAAAACCCCGTAGATCTCTGCTGATCTCTGCTGTTCCTTAACCAGGGTGAGCCTATTAGACAGAAATCCCAGCTAGGAAGGATGGCTTGCTCACACATAGTGGCTCGTCTGTTTGGAAGATGTGCTTATTTGGTTTCTGAATCAGCCAGAAATTTCATATTATGTAACTAGTGAGCCTTCTGAAAGCCTGACAAAATGAGGCGTGGGGCTCAGAGTTGAACAGTGAGTACTCAGGTTTTTGCTGTTGTCGGAAATTTTATAGCTCGTTGGAAGTGAAAGAGAAGAAAGTCCGTGGTAAATAGGGAAATCGTGTTTGAAGCTCATGTCTTTATTATTAATCCCTCAGAAAAGGATTTGCAAGTTAGGATGGGCAAAAGGAACAGGAAACCCCAGATGAGCTGAGAGGCCAGAGAAACATCACAGTTGTAAATTACACTTGGTGTCAGGACCAATCATCTCAATTTGAGTACACTGGAAACCGTTAATGGGCCGTTCGTCTGGAGTGCTATCCGTGCCATCTGAGCTAAACAAGACTGGAAGAGGCGTCGTAAAGATTAGGCCACATATCCATCTAGCTCAGTTTGTTTTGCATATTGTGTCCTTTGTATGCTCCACAGTGTCCCTCAATTCACTGCACCAAAATAGGAACTGGTCAGATCATCACTTTTTTAAAAATCTGAGCCATGATACATGGACGCAGGTACCTGTCCCAGCCCCTAGCTGACCGACGTGGCTCCTCTTGAGACATCTTGTGTATAATCACTTCATCGTTTATTTCTGGTTGTTAAGATTGTGGACATGCTAGATCGAAGCAGGGATCCTCAGGCACGCTTCTGTGCAGGGACACAGCGACAGAAGTCAAGTTATTACAGGTGGCAACGCCGATTACAAGAAAGGACATGAAACGTGGCTCCTCAATGTATGCTGAGTCCTATCAGTGCAGAGGGGAGGACACCCCGCAAGAACCTGCTGTCTCTTGCTGTCTGTAGCAAAGTTCTCTTCTGTCTCCTCACACCCAGCGTGGCACCCCTAGAATACTTGCAGGAGAAAGGACTTCTTTATATTCCGGGGTGTTTTTCTGGGATAATAGCATGCACATCTCTAAAATGTCACTCTTTCAAAGATAATTAAGGATTTGGGCTTTGCCAAAAATGCATGTGAAGCAGGCTTTGCGACGTCAAACTTAGGGGTTTGCAAGATGCCAAGTATCTATGTTTAGGGCAATTTGTACACATTTTGGACAAGGCGGAACTATTTATTTTGAAATTAAAGTGTCTCCAAGCAACCATGCATTACAAAACACTTGAGAAAAGCCTTCTGGCAATGGCTAAGGAGCATTTTCCATATGTATGAATAAGCATGTGGAGATAATGGGCATGAAAACCCATTTCCAACTTCTGACAGTTCTTGTGCCTGATCCTACCTTAGAAAGAAGTAACAGGAATGGGGCTGCACGCACTGGCTTGTTCTACACAACATCTTCAGAGAGCCAGCTCTGCGTGTGTGTATGCGTGTGTGTGTGTGTGCACGTGCGTGTGTGATATAATTCTATATAATGTAAACTGCAAGAGCAATGCTCAAGTTTACCTTGAAGATATATATTTCCATGTTCATTTTTTTCAAGTCGTTAACCTACTAGGGAAAGCATCCTTTAGGCTAAACGCTTTTTGTTCTTTCTCTATATTATTGGCACAAATGGAAATGCTTATTTGAGAATATCTATCAGATTCCACAATGGGATGAACAGGTGGGAAGAGAAGTCACGGAGCAGGAAAATCATCATTATCATTTATTTATTAGTATATTTACCTGATACTTGCAGGTGGCATTTCTAGAACTTCATGTCTCTAGGGGATAGGCAAATGAAGATTAGATAATATCATCTCTCCATTACAGGGAGTCACGAAGCTAGGAAATACAACACTCTTGAGGCTCTCTTGTTAGGGCAACTGTTGTTAGGGCAACTCTTAGTCAACTGGCGGGACTTAGCTTTCAAGGTTAACCTCTGGTTTGTCAGTGCCTCAGAGAATTGTTTTATCTTTGAGATTCCTTTTTTTTTTTTTTTTTTTTTTTATCTGTCTGTCCATCAACCTTTATTTGCCAAGGGACTGTCTTCTAAAACAGTGTCTTGGCAGCATTCTGTGTGTCTTGCCAACCAGAAAATAATTGCTCAGTTAAATATAATTCAAGTTTTATGCCTCAGCAAATCTTCTAGAATCTCCCAAATAAATACTCCATTAAATGCTGAAATCCTTGCTGAGCTCCGTCCATCCTTATTGAGAGCCTGTTATTTCTATCTCCTTACGTTCTGAGTTTAAGCAAATTCCAACTGTGATCTGTCTCTCCATGGAGGTCTGACCACGGGGGCCATGTTCGCTCACGATGCCACCATGAAGATTCCAATTCTCCAACAGTTCTTTTCCTCATTGCAAACTAAAACGTGGGACAGATAGAAATGATAGTCCACACTGGCTGATTTGAGTCTGTCCGCTCTCGCTGTATTAACACAATCTGGTCAGAAGCCACCGGCTGAACATAGATTCGGGTCCAGGGTGCGTGATTTCTCCAAGGCTCTCTTGGGCTGCTGTTCTGCTTCCCAGGAGGCAATTTTCAGATAGTTCTAAATTCTGTTCTAAATTCCTACAGTCCTCTTTGTACTTTCGTTCTACAAAAGCTTAGAAGCTGTGGGAGCAAAAGCTTTGTGAAATTGCAGGTGGGCATTGGGGAAATTTGGGTGATAATCATGGGGAGGGAAGAGTTGCTTCGAAGGCAAACTAGGAGCACAAGGTCAGGCAAGGATAGATTCCATATCCTTCTATAGAGTGTCCACGACGTTGCCGGCATACCAGTGTGAAGGAAGAAGGAAAGCTTCCACACAAGGGAATGTTTATCCAATGATAGCCAAATTTTGGAGGATGAGGAAAATAACAGTTCCCTATCTATATTAACTTGGATTTGTCTCTACCCTTTATCATTAATCACTGCTCCAAACAAAGTTAATGGGAATGTTATGGCTCAGTTTCTGTGGACTGGGGAAGCTTATCAATGGGGCTGCCACTTCCTAGCTACTTGTGGAATTTATCTGTTTAAATGAGTTCACTCAGGGATGTCACGAACGTTATAAATTCTGTCCTGCTGGGATGATGAAATATGAAAAAATATCCACACATGTTTAGGAAAAAAGAAAGAGAAAATAAAAAGGTATTTCCTAAAATCCAACTTCCTTCCTCCATTCTGCCATGAAGACTTAAAAGAACATTTATCATAACACACAGTAATACATGTCAGGGGAGCTTAGTTATATTTTAAACCCACATAGTTCACAACTTTGTAATTACTCAAGGACACACCCCTTTGAGAAAGAATATTATAAAAGGGCATGCACAATAAATTGGTAGGATATTGAGAAGTTGTTTTCTTGGATTAAATCCACCCAAATGGCTTGCTGTCTACCCAAGACATGCACATTCAGTCATACAGATGCACAAGGTTATTTTATGATGTTGTCCAAATTGTGAGTTGCTGCTACTTAAAAGCCCTTAGTTCCTACAACCAAGAAATATGGCCGCATCAGAAACACTGTAGTTGAGTTACAAAGGTCTGTAAATTTCTTGCCCAATATGATACGGAAAACTGGTTATAGAACCAATCCTTCCCATTAAAGATACAAGCACTAAGATCAGTAGAGTGCCCTGTATTTCAATTAATGATGTCTTTGAGCAGCAAGCGGGAACTGCAAATGGTCTTGAGAGAGGAGCAGCATTACCAACAGAGCATCCACGAGCTCTCCTGTTTGTCTTTGTTTGCTAAACTCTGCTATTTGCCTGATTATGGTACTGAAAGCCCAGGTGGTTTTAGTCATGTATACGCAGTAGCGTGAAAGAATTAGGCAGGAGGGAAAGACCCCTCGCTAAAGAATGTCACATACCCAGTCTTCCTGTAAAGTTGAGGAAGGATTTTAATTTTAAAAGCCACCATGTGATGTTCAGATTTGAGTCTCTTCAATATACTAAATTAAGGCTTACAGAGGGAGTGTGTGATCGAATTAGCTAAATTTCACAAATCTTGAGGGGGGCTACCGAAAACTGACTGAATTGACATCTCTAGGCAGATAATGGTCTTTCTTCCCTTCAATCCAAGACTTTATTTCCACATCATTCACCAAAAGGTTGCATGTTCTTTGTGCATTAGAACTGATTTTATTAGAATTGGAATTTTTTTTTAAGATTTTATTTTTTTGACAGAGAGTGAGAGAGTGCACAAGCAGGGGGAGCAGCAGGCAGAAGGAGAGGGAGAAGCAGGCTCTCCGCTGAGCAGAGAGCCTGACGTGGGGCTCAATCCTAGGACCCTGTGATCATGACCTGAGCTAAAGGCAGATGCTTAACAACCCATGTGCCCTAGACTTTGCTTTAAGAAATACTCTCCTGATAAACAAGACACTAAAAGATCCTTTAATGTAAGAAATATTTCTAATAATTTTGCTAGGATGCTAAAAATAAATGACATTTTCTTTCTCTCTTTCTAGTGCTGTGGGTGTTGGGCTAACAGAAAGCTTCTACTCATAGCTCAGAAATCTTGGGGATGTTGTTTCAGTTTTTTGAGGTTTAGTTTCCTCATGTCTACAAACAAGGTTTGTACATCCAGTGTAGTCATGACAATTATGTCTACAAACGAGGTTAGTGATTCTTACCATCCAGTGTAGTCATGACAATTAAATTAGATAAACTCTAAACATTGCTTTGTTTCTAGATTACAGTCAGTCCTCAGTATAAATTCTCCCTATAATTCATTCAGCTCCAACTAGATTTTAGGGTTCTTTGGTCCTATGGTAATCAACTGTATTTATCATTAATGAATTCAATCATCAAAACCTGATGCAAATTGTTCATGATAGAATATAAGTTTGCTTATTGTAACCATAATATCAAAAGCATTAGATTAAATATGCTTTATTCATTTTATTTTTCCAATGATACAGTAATTAACCAACACCTCCTCAAATTCTAATGTACATATTAAGTCCATGGCAGGAAGATTTTCTAAAAAGGATATGACATTTAAGCAAGAAGTAAGAGATGGTAAGGCTTCTTCACTCAAAATCAAAATAAAATCATGATTTTATTCTTCTGTCTTTGCATGAGACATAGGCTCTTTTTCCAAATCCATTGGTAGGAGCTGGGCAGGGTTCTGAGCAGAGGAAGAAGTATGAGCAAATGTATCAATAGCTCAAGACCCAGATCCAGTACTATTTCCTTCAGCAACTGTTTGGTTATCATATTTGGTGAATGCAAGGACTGCTAGATTCAGGACACCCTTCTATGGAGACAAAGAAGACACATGAGTCCTTCAACAGGTTTACAGCCTAAAATGAAGAGTCAGAAATCTAATACTGTAGATGCTAGATGAGGGGATTTGGATGCCATAGAGAGGACCCAAATGGCCAATTCAATTTTGTCAAGGTGGTACATTCCAGAAAATACTTTCTGTAGCTGGAGCCATGAGCCTGATCCTTATACACAAGTATTTTGTATGCATAAGCAGGTGTTCAACAAGTAGAGTGGATGGGGATGATGATGGATAGGGATAGGCCTCAGAGAGGGACCTCATAAATGAAAGCACAGAAGCGTGAAGCCTCCTGGCTTGTACAGAGCTATAGGAATGTGAGTGGGCCTGACGCAGAGGGGTGAGGCAAGAGGTAAGTTGGGATAAGTAGGAGATGTCAAATCCTCATGGTTTTCTGTTTATTCGATGAAGTTGGATTGTCCCTAAGGTAGTGGAGAGCCATTGAAAATTTTCAATGAAAGCAAATGAGAAGATAGAAAATAGAAGATGGACATTCAAAAAAAAAAAAAAAATCTCCAGAAGGAAGCAAGAGGATGGAGGAAGGCTAGATTGGTTGTAGAGTCCAGATGGGAGACTACTTCAATCCTCCAGGCTAGAAAGCAGCTAACACTCTCTTTCTTGAAGTCCTAATGCGCTGATTGTCAGTGCCATTCATCTTACCACCAGGTTGTTCTTTTATGTCACTCAGTGGAGTTTTCTTTCTACAACTACATTTAAAAGTATTCCACCTCTGACATATCTTGAATTGTTTTTTAGTATCTCCCCTATTTTTTTTAATTTTTTTAATTTTTTATTTTTTATAAACATATATTTTTATCCCCAGAGGTACAGGTCTGTGAATCACCAGGTTTACACACTTCACAGCACTCACCAAAGCACATACCCTCCCCAATGTCCATAATCCTACCCCCTTCTCCCAAACCCCCTCCCCCCAGCAACCCTCAGTTTGTTTTGTGAGATTAAGAGTCACTTTTGGTTTGTCTCCCTCCCAATCCCATCTTGTTAACTGTCTCCAACATCTTAATACGTACACACAGCTCCCAGGACAGTGATACAAACAAAGATGGGCAGACCATGCTTTTAATTGACAGAGTCCACTGTTCTCCAGATAGATATAATCACTACCACGAGGTCAACCTCAGTGAAGGTCATAAACACACATAAGCTGCTGAAAGGTATCTGAAGGCTAATGCAACAGATAGAGAGTTGAAATTTGTGTGTCTTTGGCTATTTATTTAATGAAACTTAGAGTATTTGCATATAAAAATGCTAGGGTACCCTCATATAGTACTGTAATTTTAATTTTGCTGAATATATGAGATGATTTTGTCCTCCACGCATAGCCTTCATAGCCCACACCTTGAAAGTTGAATTTTCCTAGAGCTTTATCCAACTCGGTGGAATCTTCATTTAAAAGGATCCATTCATTTTTTTTTTAAAGATTTTATTTATTTGACAGAGATCACAAGTAGGTAAAGAGGCAGGCAGAGAGAGAGAGGAAGAGAAGTTGGCTCCCCGCTGAGCAGAGAGCCTGATGAGGGGCTCGATCCCAGGACCCTGAGATCATGACCTGAGCCGAAGGCAGAGGCTTTAACCCACTAAGCCACCCAGGCATCCCCATCTATTCATTTTTAACCAGACCTTTTTCTGTAAGCACAAATCAGCCTTCACTGAATGCATTATCTTGGCTGATAAAT
Source organism: Mustela putorius furo (assembly GCF_011764305.1). Classification (NCBI taxonomy): domain Eukaryota; kingdom Metazoa; phylum Chordata; class Mammalia; order Carnivora; family Mustelidae; genus Mustela; species Mustela putorius. Next base: position 9,682,731 of record NW_025422022.1, read on the forward strand.
GATTACATTGTAGGTGTATTAGAAACAACACACACAACACACAATTTAGGTGTGGTGACATTTTGTGGATGATTGGAAGGTTATAGGAAGGAAGAAAACTCCTTTTAAGGTATCTCACAATTCTCGGTTTTAAAATTCATGGAATTGGGGTCACCTGGGTGGTTCAGTCGGTTAAGCATCTGCCTTTGGCTCAGGTCATGACCCTGGGATTCTGGGATCAAGCCCCACCTTAGGATCCCTGCTCAGAGGGGAGCCTGGTTCTCCCTCTGCCCTTCCCCCGATTCAAGCACTCTGTCTTGCATGTGCACACTGTCTCCCTCTCTCAAATAAATAAAATCTTTTTAAAAATCCATGGAATTGGGGGATTATGTAGTATAAGACAAGATAACAAGCTTCCACTTTGAAATCAATTTTTCCCTATGTCTAGGTTTAGTTTTTAGATTTATATGGATATGGGTATGTTCAGATACGAGAAATTTTAGTTCATTCAGCAAGAATCCAACTATTCTATGGACATGTCTGGGCTTTTTTTTTTTTTTTTTTTTTTTTTAAGGGAAAGGGACAGGATAGAAAAGAAAAGGTAAAGGAAGAAGGAGGAAGAGAAGAAGAAGTAGAGGAGTAGGAGAAGGAGGGAGGAGAAAGGGATAGAAGAAATGATTGTGGAAAGTGAAAGAGTTGGAGAGTAACTCCTGGGCAGGAGAAAGGAAATCTGAGACAGAGGCATCAGAAGAAAATGAAGAAGGAAGACTGCATGGGAATCCATGACATTGCAAGTTTCCCTCATGGCCGTCCCCACCTTTGTCTGGTGTGTGCTATTGCACTAGAGTGGTGAGAAGATGAACACTCCCTTTCCCACACTCCTAGCAGCTGAAGTTTCTGGATACGATCTAAGTTCTGCACTGGAGAAAGGCTTGAATCTAGCACTGACCAAGTGGGGAGCCAGGAAGCATCAGGTTAGGAATCTACTTTTCTGACAGAGTTTTCATTGGGGATATCAGGTTCTGGAGCCAGGCATTCCAATGGTGGCTCCTTCATCCCCCAGGTAGCTCAGAACATGTGACCCTGGAGATGGTGACAGTCTCAGCCCTGGGTTGCTGATAAATTTAAGAAAATGGTTTCCTAGTTCCCAAGCGTTTTGATTATGGTAGAAATGGAACCAGCTCTTCCAGTATCTGATTTTCTGTGTTGAATCTCTTACTGCTTAAAATAGCTAGAGTGTTTCTGTTATCTGTAACTGAAACCTGGTTGATACACATCATTTTTATGCAGTCACCCCGAGGAATCCAAGAGAGAAAATTTGGGAATAACTCCTTTAGGAAATAAACCTTCATTTCATCATTATCAACTTAGACAACTTATTGGTATTGGTAAATATCATCCATTTCACTATTCAAAGGTCACCTCATTCTCATCATCAACTGTCCTCTCAATGGCCTCTAATACTGGGATTTAAAAAAAGAGAGAGACTTTTGAACAAAGCGCCTGAAGAATTCTCATTGGCCCTCATCTGATGAGCATTCACTGACTGCTAAATAACATGAAATTCAAAGAAACTGACATTTTTCATTTCTCACTAAATTGAGTAGAAATTAGAAATACACAGGAAAGACTTATAAAGACAAGCACAAACAAGTAAAAGATGGAAGCATCGCAGAGGAAAAGGAAAGAAGTTGAAAGGAGATATGAGATCATATTGCCCCAAATATCATCCAATTTATAGTGCAGAGACAGCCAAAAAAGAAAAAGAAAAAGAAAAACCAAAACAGACTATGCTCAGAGACAAAATATAAAAATCTGTTATCAGTTTGGAACTTAAAAGCATATGATGCAATGAAGTAAAGACATCTTACAACACAAATGGTGAAGGCAAATGAACCATGGTAAGTTCTTTAAACTTGGACGGGTCACCCTTGAAACAAATGAACACTCACAGAAATAATCAAGTGCGTGTCCTTCCCACCATGTGTAATTCATCAATGGAAGCTGGACTGACACCAAAGAGCCTGAGTAATAATTCTCTAATTGAGTAAATAGGAAATAATGGAAGTACTTCTGGAGTTTGCTTAGATTAGGTGGCATAAGGACACTGGTTGAATGACCTGAATTTTCAGAAACAGATGATCACTTGACAATAAATTATAAGCCACATGAAAAATGTTCCCACCACTTTTTCACATAGCCTACCCAGTGTGGCCTCTAAATTAAGTTCGCAAGTTTTTGTTGTCCCTCCCTTCTTGGCTTTACAGTAAAGTTCAAAGCAATAGCCCTGCCTATAACCACAACACCATTTAATAGAGTGTTGTTGTTTTGTGTCCTCTACTTTGAACTCAAAGCACAGAGAGATGATAGATAGATAGATAGATAGATAGATACATAGATAGATAGATAGATAGATGGATGACACAATTTTCCAACACATCTTACTATGTGAAAAATCAGTTTGTAGAATAATACATAAGAGATAATGCTATTCAAAAAACAAACAGCTGTTGTGTGTATGTGTGTAGGTTTGTGTAACACATGTAATAGTAGACTGAAAGACTGTATGGATGCATAATTAACATTTAATAGTAACATTCCTAGGAGGAGAGGTTAGGATGGGAAAATATCTGAGGGGGATGTAAGAAGGTTGCAATATTCTTGGACTCCCTGTCCACCTAGATGTGATCATCATCATCATCACACTCCTTCCATATTGCCTTCTTCGTAACTTTAGAATTTGTCTATTTTGAGAAATGGCTGTCCCCACCTTAACTTCCTCAGCTTAGGCAGCCAATATCTCCCACTTCAGCTTCGAGCTCTTCTTCCAAACCATTTAATTGCTTCTAGTTTTGCTTACACATACCATCCTGCTACAACACTAAATCCATACTAATGCCTTGACCACAATTCCTTTTAAAATCTTTGAGTTCGATGATTAGGTATTATATGATTGCATTTTGACACAAATATATTTTCAATGTAAATAATTCAGGTATCAAATTAACCAAATAGTTCCTTTTTATCTTCCCCCTCTTCACTTTCCTATACATTCTCTATCCTAAATCCCACTTCCCTCCACAGAGAAACTGGAAGTGATTTATCATGCATTTCTCCAGTGTCCTTCCATGCTTCTTTTTTTTTTTTTTAAGATTTTATTTATTTGACAGAGATCACAAGTGGGCAGAGAGGCAGGCAGAGAGGAAGGGAAGCAGACTTCCTGCTGAGCAGAGAGCCCGATGCAGAGCTCGATCCTAGGACCCTGGGAACATGACCTGAGCTGAAGGCAGAGGCTTTAACCCATTGAGCCACCCAGGCGTCCCTCCTTCCATGCTTCTTCACATACTCACACTTCCATTCACCTTTCTCTTTGTTAGTTTTTGCAAAAATGTGATTGACCATATATATTCTTCTGCAGCTTTAGTTTTCCCTTAATAATTTGTCTTCGAGAGTTTTCCATTTAGGTATATAATATCTACCCTATTCTGTTTAACTGCTGCAAAATATTTCATAGAATGAATATATTATAATAGACATTCAAGCTTATTTCAGTTCCATGCCTGATTTTATCTTTTAACTGTTTTTCATTATGATGGCAATATATGACATTTGCTTATTGTTTGAATTAGTAATTCTAGAAATGTTAAACATCTTCTATGTTTTTGTCTGATATCCCTCTTCTGTCTTTTGACAAATACATATTTTTGTTCATTTTAATAGATTTTTAAAAATTGTTTCATATGAATTCTATTATAGATGGATCAATTGATTGATCACTCTTTCATCTAATATAGCTTCCGGATTTTTTCTCTGTCTCAGTCTGTCCTCACCACAGATCTAAAAATTACCCAAAATTATGTTTTGATAATCCACTGGGAATTCATATTGGTATATGTGAAGAAAAATACAATCTTTTCTTTTTTTCTTCAAACTGATAGGCCATGGTCAAAGACCATTTATTGCATAATTGATCTTTCTTCCAATGATGTGAAACCATTTCACAAGAAACCACAGCCCCACATACATATGGTCTGATTCTGGCCTCTCTGTATATAAATTTTTTCATATGTATACTAATACATTTTTGTGTTTTAACATCACTGTGTTTAATTTTCATAGCTTCATGATATGTTTTTACATCTAAGAAGACAAGTCTCCTTTTCTTTAAAGAAATTCTTGTGTTTTTTTATTACTATTTTTTATTATGTTTAGCTAGCCATTGTACATAGTACATCATTAGTTTTGATGTAGCATTCAGTGATTCACTAGTTACGTGTAACACCCAGTACTCATCACAACACATGCCCGCCTTAGTTATTTTCACAAATTTTGTCATATTAAATTGAGAACTTATCAAGTATCATGAAATATCCTGTTGAGATTTCCATTGGGGTTATATTAATTTCATGGGATAATTTGGGGAGAAATAGTTATTTTGCAACACTGAATCTCCTTGCCCGAGAACATGGGTAATTATTTCAGTCTTTAAATATCTTTCAGTACATTTTTATGGTTTTGTTTTATATGGATTCTTGTATATTTCTTGGATTTGTTACGCCTTCTGGTTTTATTTTTGCTATGGCAGTTGGATTTTTGTTTGTTTCTTTCTTTCCAAAACATTTTCTAATCAGTCATTTCTGCTAGTGAGAAAATTTTTAAATTTATGTTTTCATTTTTCAGTCTATCTCCTTTCTAGTGTTACACTTTTGTTAATCCTTTTCTAACTTCTTTCATTTTAGAGTTCTTGCTTGGGCTCCTTTGAGTTCTCTGGTTCTGGTGAGGCCGGGATGGTGGCAACAGTGAGCCACTGACTGTGAGAGCCCTGTCCTTTTGGTTTTTTTTAAACTATATTGAGGAATATTGACAAGCAATTATATATATTTAAAGCACACAATGTGACAATCTGATATACCTACACATTGTAGAATGATTACCCAATCAAGCTAATTAACATATCTGTCACCTTAAGAGTTAAGCTAAAGTGATTGCGTGTGTGTGTGGGGGGGGTGAGAATGGTTAGGATCTATTCTCGACAATGTTCGATAGTCTGGACTGTATTGTTAACTGTAGTCACTGTGGAAAACACTATCGTGTTTTCTCAAGAAAAAAATTTAACTGAACTACCATATGATCCAGTGATTCCACTCCCGAGTATATACCCAGAATAATTGAAATCAGGATTTCAAAAACATATCTGTACCCTCATGTTCATTGCAGCATTAGTCATACTATCCAAGATATGGAAACAACCTAACTGTCCTTCCATGGATGAATCTATTAAAAAATGGGATATATATTATGTATACTATACAATATATTGTAGTGGAATATTATTCAGCCATAAAAAGGAAGAAAAGCCTGCCATTTGCAACTACATGGGTGAATCTTGAGGGCATTTTGTTAAGTGAGATTAAGGCAGGAAGAGAAAGAGAGTCCTTCCCCTGAGGGGGCAATATCTTCCTGTAATGTTGCTCCACCTCCTAATGTTGCTCCTAGTCTACAGTCCTGAGTATAGAGTGTCTGTCCTCTCTGGTCCAGTGTTAGGTATACACCATGACCATCCATGTGCGGCCCAGATGAGGATGCAAGAGATGGGAAGACCGCACTCCAGCCCCTTCAACTACAGCCCCCATGTGAGCTCCGTGATGCCTCTTCTCCAGGTCCTATGATTCCAACTTCTGAACTCTAGTCTGGACACAAGGGAGTATATTAGTTTTTTTTTAATATTTTTTTATCTTCCAGAGATTCCCCAAAATCTCACATCCACCAATGGTACTGTTTCTTGTTTTCTAATGTTATTATTGATTTATTCTTCTGTTGTCATCTTTTTGACTGGTAATAAATAGAGATTGAATTAAGCTCACTCTCCTGATCACCAGAATGATTTCCTCCAGATGTACAATTCATCATTTCCCTTGTCCCCCTAAAACATGCCAGTGAGTCTATGGCTCCCTCCTCTTCTTCTCAGGACCCTCCATCATTCAGAGCGTGCCACCTGTCCAGCCTCTTTTCTAATCACCTTTTCCCTCCAGCCCAGATCTCATTTTCAACCTGGACAGATGCTGAATCCTTGTGTCCCCCCAAACCCTCTCTCACCAGTCCTGGCTGCCTGTTACCCCTCCCACTCTTCATTAGTTTTGTCCATTTTGTCAGTTAGATCAGAACTAAGAGGGCTTTTCTTGACCTCCAAACTTAGGTTAGATGTCTCACATCTCTTCTTCCATGGTACCCTCTGCTTATTCCTGCCACTGCATTTGTCACACTATATGGCAATCTGCTTTTTACTTGTTCTCTACCTCTTTAGCCTGTATTTTATGTGAGGGGCAGAGATAGCAATTTGCACATCACCGTAAACAACCTGATGGAAGGAACTGCCATCGATTGCTATCTCCAGAATTTCTACAACTTAATACCATACCTTAAACATAGCTATTGTTAAAAGGAAGAGCTTCAGAGTGAGTCAGACTTAGATTCCAAATCTGATCTGTCATTACTAGTTCTGTGCAGGGCTGGTTACATAACTGGGGTGGAGGAAGGGGGAGGCAGGGCAAAATAAAAATGTGAGCCTTGACGGGGTGAAGAAATCAGTCTCTCTTCCCATAGGCCGAACTCCCCAACCCACAGCTGATGGGCAATCTCCAAGGGATTACAGCCTCCTTGTTGGGATAGAATTGAAACCTGGACTGGGGACAGGTCAGTGGCTCTTGCTATCACCTACAAAATGTGGCAAACTGGCACTTCTTGTAGGTGATAGTTGTCAGCCCAGGACAGAGACCACTCTTGCCTTGCCTGTTTCAAGGACTCTGACCCTCCCTGTGCACACGCCCAACCCGCCGGAGGCTAACAGTCACGGTGGAGTGTGGGTTTGTCCTGCAGACAGTCACTGCTCTGTCATAGTGTGGAGCCAATGGCAGGGATGGGAGGAGAGAAGAAGGCCAGTGGCTTTGTGATAGGCAATAACAAGCGAGACCATTTCTTTTTTTTTTTTTTTTTTGAATTTATTTTTTATTTACTTTCAGCATAACAGTATTCATTATTTTTGCACCACACCCAGTGCTCCATGCAATCCGTGCCCTCTCTAATACCCACAACCTGGTACCCCAACCTCCCACCCCCCCGCCCCTTCAAACCCCTCAGATTGTTTTTCAGAGTCCATAGTCTCTCATGATTCACCTCCCCTTCCAATTTCCCCCAACTCCCTTCTCCTCTCTAACACCCCATGTCCTCCATGCTATTTGTTATGCTCCACAAATAAGTGAAACCATATGATAATTGACTCTCTCTGCTTGGCTTATTTCATTCAGCATAATCTCTTCCAGTCCTGTCCATCAACTCCTGGTGTGCACTCTATTGTCTCCTTGGACCTCATTTTTTTTTTTTAAGATTTTATTTATTTATTTGACAGACAGAGATCATAAGTAGGCAGAGAGGCAGGCACAGAGAGAGGAGGAAGCAGGCTCCCCGCTGAGCAGAGAGCTCGATGCAGGGCTCGATCCCAGGACCCTGGGATCATGACCTGAGCCGAAGGCAGAGGCTTTAACCCACTGAGCCACACAGGCGCCCCTGGACCTCACTTTAAAAATAGAAATTTATGAAGGACACGTATTGCATGGAGCACTGGGTGTGATGCATAAATAATGAATTCTGGAATTCTAAAAAGAAATTTAATAAAATTAAAAAAAAATAAAACAGAAATTCAATGGTAAAATAATTAAAATGTCAAGAGGATACAGTAGAACTTTGACCCAGGGAGAAGGGGGCCCTGCATGCGGGTTACAAGCCCAGGAAGCTGGCCCTGAGTCTGTGACCTAAGAGTTCACCTAAATTCTGAGTCTGTGTTTTCACCTGAGAAATCGACATGATAAAACCTACCTCATCAGATTTTAGTAAGCCTTAAAGAAATAATGTCCCCAGAGCTCAAAGCACAGCACTTGGATACCTTTATGGGAAGTTCAAGATCTCCTCTTTGGAAGGACATAGTACAATTTTTTAAAGGACTCTTTTGGTAATGCTTAAAATGTTTCAGTTTCCAGAGTCATTAGCCCTTTTCATCACAAATCCTTTTCTTAATCCTTAACCCTTTTGGGTTCAATTACAAAGTGGGAGGACATGGCCACAGGATAATTTCCTATTGTAGTTCACCACGCATATACCTCAGAGCTGCTCCTGATTGTCCTCAGATTCTTAAATAATTCTGTTTCCTGAGCTCCACCGTCAGAATACCTGGAGATAAGATCCAGGAATATATGTTTTTTTGCAAATCTTCCAGGTGATTTATATACACACACACAGATTTTTTTCTCTGTATTTTCTTATGGTGTTTTCTCCCTTTCAAGGTAAACTTACATATATGGAATGGGTAGATTTTAAATCCACATTCACGAACTTGACAGATGGATCCATCCAATGCAGTCTGAACCCCTATCAGGATATAGAATATGCCATGGACTGAACATTTCTGTTCTCCCCAGGTCCATACTTTGAAGCCACAATCCCCAAGTGTTGGTATTTGGAGGTGGATGCATTGAGAAGTAATTAGGTTATAAGGGAGAGCCTCCTTCAATGGTATTAACTTCCTGGGAAGAGAGCATACAAGAGGAATCATGTCTCTCTTGTCCCCGTGAAAACACAGGAAGGTGACTCTCTGAAAGCCAGGAATCTGGCCCTCAATGGCACCAGGTCTGCCAGGGCTTCAATCTTGGACTTCTAAGCCTCCAGAATTTTGAGAAGTAAATATTCCTTGTGTTAAAAAGAAAGCCCAAGCAAGCCTCTTGTCCCCAGGACAGGAAACCAGGACTCCATTGCAATTTCCACTTTCCCAGCAGTGGCATTTTGAACCAATCAAGCTTGAATTTTCTGGTCAATTCCAATGAGGTAATCTGTCACATGGGTTCTCCCCAACCCTCCAGAGGAAGATAAGGAAAGCTTGTCTCCTTCCCGCTAAGAGAAGACACCTTGCTGAAATAATCCCTTCTTTTCTTTTGCCAAGAACTTCTTGTCCCATCCTCTTTCTGGGGTAAAAGAATAATCAAACAAACAAACAAAAAACAAAAACCTTCTCATTTTTGTACAACTTTTCAGAGCATCTCTCTACTTGCCAGTAGGGATGCTGCCTCATTCATGATTCACTTCGTAAAGCCAATTAGGTCTTCAGATTTACTCAGTTGAATTTGTCTTATTTAACAGTGTTTAAGCCACCCCGTCTGTGGTATTTTTATGACAGTAGCCTGAACTAACTAAGACAGGATACTACCATCACTCCAGTAAGCTTCCACCTGCCCCTTCCCAGTAGAGAGACGTGCTCAGCCTCCCAGAGGTAATCACTATTTACATTTCTTTCCAACATAGATTTCTTGGTCTGTTTCAGAACTTCACATAAGGGAATCATTTATTACCTACACTTTTCTGTAAAATTTCTTTTATTCAGCATGTTTCTGAGATCCAACCACAACGTTGTATGTATCAGGCATTTATCCCTTCTTCTTGCTGAACACTACAGAAATTATATGAATTCCTTTCATTATGTGAATACGCTGCCTTTTATTCATTCATTACCCTACTGGTAGACACAAGTGCTGCTTCCAGTTTAAAGCTATTATGAACAAAGTTGCCATGAATGGTTTTGGACAAGCCTTTTTGTGGACGTAGATTCTTATCTTTCTTGGGTGAATACTTAGAAGTGGAACTGTTAGGTGGTACAGTGGAGTGCAGATTTAGTTTGACAAGAAAATGCCCACTCTTTTACACATAGTGGTTGTGCTATTTTAGACCTCACCAGCAGAGTTTGAGAGTGCCAGTTGCTTCTCAACCTCACCAACATTCAGTGTTGTCAATCCGTTAAACTTAATTTTAACCATTCTCGTCAGTATTTAGTGATATCTCATTGTGGTTGTAACTTCCATTTTCCTGATGACCATTGATTTGGAGCACTATTTGCAGATACTAATTGGCCATTCATGCATCTTCTTTCATAAAGTGTCTATTTCAATCTTTTGCCATATTTTGAATTAGGTCCTCTGTCTGTTTTATTATTGAGTTATAGTTCTTTATATATGCACGATGCTGGACAGTCTTCATCAGATACGTCTTACAAATCATTTCTTCCATTCTAAGCTGTCTTTTCTTTTAATGGTGTCTTTTAAAGAGCAGAGTTTTTAAAAGTTGATGGAGTTCAACTTAATACTTTGTTCCCATATAGCTAATGCCTTCTCCCACACCAACCAGGTCTGTATTTGCTCATCTTCTCTGAACTCCCAACCTAACTGTGCTTGGGAAACGGCTCTCCCCTATTTCCGTTCCTCCCCACCCTGTGATACCACTCTTGAAGCTCTCTGCTCAAATGACCTCTGCACAATGACATCAAGGTGGTGGATTCAGTAGGCACTATTAAAGGAAAGTCTGTGCATGACCCCATCCTTTGGCAATCTTTATTATTTGAAGAAAAAGATGGCAGCTCTCATTTCCTGTTGTTCACATTTTCCAGAGACAAAAAGTCCTCACTATGCTAAAAATTCCTGACAGTATCGAGCTTCAGACCACGATCTCAAATCTTCAGAATTGGGAACTCACGGTGAAAGGAGAAGAGTAAGCTCAGCATGACTGTAGTGAGCTCCTCGGGCTGTTTTGTTTTATTATTTTGTTTTGTTTTATTTTATTTTAGATCTCTGTATTTAGAAACAACCATCTGGAGCTGTCACTGCACTTGACATGGAGTTCTGGAGTGAGGTAACCCTCATTGATGGGAAAAAACAGACACGGAGAGAAGGCACCTTGCCTAAGGCCACTGTGGAGAGCTTGGAACAGAAGCCAGGCCCCTATCAGGAGGTCCCAGTCGCCTCTAAAATTCCACGATCAGAACAGGCAGAACACAAAAGAGAAACCCACTGAGGAGAGGAAATGTTTTCCCACAAAAGCAATTTCCTCCAATTTGTATTTCAGCAACAAATTTGTTTCCAGTTTCAGATGCCACTATTCAAAACTGACCTGTTGCCTTTCAACTATAATAGAGGCTCTCTCATTCTTCGGTGATTTGCTTGTAAATATTTATCAATATGACTTGGCCCTTAGCCCCCTTTCTCTGACTTTATGTCGGGGACCCCCCAGCCCTTGCCAACACTTCTCAAGCCTTGATTACTGTTGTGTCTTTCACGTGGATCGACGTGTTTTCTCATGTGATTTATGAACTGTTATAAACATTTACAGCTGAACTGTCAACGTGGATAAATAAAACACTGTACATTTTTAGTTCAGTCATTTTTATTGTGCTTTTCATACTTTTGCATAGGTCTAGAAGATTTGTGTTATCTCAACAAAGTGAAGCAACAGATTAGATCAGTTTCACTATGTTACTCAGCACCAGTTGTGCTAAAAACCTGGAGCTGTCCCCTTCCTAGAGTTATGTGCTTTTTTTTTTTTTTTCATTAGAATCTGGTTTATTAATGACAGAGAGAAAGGCTTGATTAAAATTTCAGTCTTCCTCTCATTGACAACTACAGTTGTCTAAACAGTGGTTTCAAAACTTCAGCCGACATCATAATTCTCTAGAGAACTCGTTAAAACATAGCTTTCTGGGCCCCACCTCCAGAAGCTCTGATCCAGGTGATCTGGATTGGGGCCCAGAAATGTGCATTTCTGACGAGTCCCATTTGGTTCTTTCAGCTGAAGAACCAAGGATATTCCGTTTTCAGTGATTTCCAGCAAGTGATCACCTTACTACCATATTCTGAGCAATGCAGACTACCAAGGCTTTGTCTTCATGGATAGCAGGGCTTGCCTCATGCAAAATTAGAGAGTAAGTGACCCTCACATAAACAAAGACACATCTCTAGGTATATCAGGGGACCAGCAGGCATCCTGCCTAGTCTTGGTGGCCTCCGCCTATGCTGGGTCTCTCCCCCTTTGGGAAGGTCTGTGAGAAATGCTCTAATGTGTTATTTTCCTCCTCTACATCACTACCTCTTTCTAGTCAGCTGCTTTTTTTAAACTTCTTCTGCAGAGATATGTTAATCAGGAGGACTCGCTTCTCATTTGATCTTACCCTCCACATCCCCATCTGTTTTAAATAGACTCCTACCCACACTTCAAGGCTCAGCTGAAAGCTCACACCCCCACCCCCATGACACACAGAGGGACTCCCAGCACCTCTCTGTGGTCTGGGAGCATTATGATCAAATATCTCACTTAACACATGGCCTGCCTTTTTCTGGTTCCATGTTCTTCCCTTTCTATGAAACTCAGGCTCTTCTAGACAGAGCAGTATCTTTATTGTGTCTCTTGCCCTGCAAAGCCACCCTCAATAAATGAAGGAAAGAAAGCAAGATGGGAAGAAGGAGGAAGAGAGGATGTTCTGTTCTCAGGACATATACATCATTGATTGTAGAGAAGGGGGGATGGATTTTGTGTGGTTGGGGAAAGCAGTGAGGACTGCTACCTACTGTGACATAGCAAAAGCTTGGGTCTCACATCAACAACAATGGAATCAGCCACTTGAATGGTTTTGCCATCGGTCAAGGACATGGATCCAGCCCAGTGAGAGGAGGAAGGTGGAATGCATCGCCGGTGCCCTCGTGGTTCTTATGGCTCTTTGACAGAGAGGATGCTGATGAGATGACAGTGGGGGCTGGGGGCAGCGGGAGATTATTTGAGGCCTGAAGGATTTTGAGACTCAGGAAGGATATGGGATGAGATAAAAGCAAAGTCCAGAATAATATTTGCAAATAGAGTTACTCATCATTGGCACACTATAGGTCAGACACTCTTTTCTAGAGTTAAATATACAATGGAATTGGTTGGTTGAACTGAGAGTTATTTAATAAATTAAAGTAATATATATTTGTGTTTTTGTCATGTGTGGCTAGCATTAGACTTTCCTTTAATATAAGAAAGAAGAAGAAAGGAAGGAAGGAAAGAGAGAGACTCTTTAATTTATCTTCAACATCTAGCAATATACAAATGACGAATGGATTCATTCATACAATATGTCTTTTTGTGGGGCACCTGGCTGGGTCACTCAGTACAGCATGAGAGACTCTTGATCTCGGGGTTGTGAATTCAAGCCCCGTGTTGGGCATTAAGCTTAATTTTTTTAAAAAGATTTTATTTATTTATTTGACAGAAAGAGATCACAAGTAGACAGAGAGGTAGGCAGAGAGAGAGAGAGAGGGAAGCAGGCTCCCTGCTGAGCAGAGAGCCCGATCCAGGACCCTGAGATCATGACCTGAGCCGAAGGCAGCAGCTTAACCCACTGAGCCACCCAGGCACCCTAAGCTTAATTTTTTAAAAATACACACACACACACACACACACACACACACACACTTTTTGCTCCTTCCAAAAACAGTTTCAAAATATTCCTTCATAGTTCTACTGTGGAAAACAGTTGGGCAGTGTCTTGCCAAAGCTAAACACAGTCTTGCCATACAATCTAGCAAGCCAGCAATCATACCTCTAAGTATCTACTCAAATGAATTGAAAATGTACACCCACATAAAAACCCGCACACAAATGTTTAAAGCAACTTTATTCATAGTTGCTAAAAATAGGAAATAACCAAGGTGTCCTTCAGCAGGTAAATGGATTAAAAAAATACCATATTACATGCATACAGCAGATTATTATTTGGTAGTATATTTGATAGAAATAAGCTATCAAGCCATGAAACATAAAAAGACATGGAGGAACTGTATACATATATTGCTAAGTGACAGAAACCAGGGTAAAAAGTCTCCATACCATATGTTTAAGACAATACAACCTTCTAAAGAAGAAACACTGTGGGGACAGTGAGAAGATGAATGGTTGCCAGGGGTTGAGGGGTGGGGGAGAGAGACATGAATGGTTAGAACAGGAAGGATCTTCAGAGCAGGGATATGACTCTGTATGATACTGTAATGGTAGACAGGTGTTGTTATGCACTTGTCAAAACCTGGAGAATGTGCAACACCAAGAGTGACCCTAAAGTAAACAGTGGACTTTAGCTAATAATAATGGATCCGTATTGGCTTATTGGCTTACCAATGATAACCAATATATCACAACCATATAATGTGTTGGTAATAAAATGAATACAGGAGAGAGAGGGGTTTATGGGATCCATCTGTGCTTTCTGCTCAATTTTTCTCTAAACGTAAAACTGCTCTAAAACATTAAACACGGGAGGGGGAGAAAAGTAAAAAAGAAAGAGCAGACTAATTCCATACCACTCCAAGGATCAAACTTAGGTGTAAAGAAGACCTTGCTTAAAATCAAAGTTGATAAATATAAGAGTGGGTTGTTTTCATTGGTAGGAGTCATTGGTAGGATCATGCTGCAATTCTCTGCCTCCCCAGAGTGATGACTGGTGGAAGCAAGTGATACTTCAGTTAGGTTAGAACATTGGAGTAGACAGTATCTAAGATTACCTGCAAGTTTGATATCTCATGATGCTACAGAGAAGTAACCACAAGTATAATGAGCACTGTAGAGAACAAACTAAAGTCAGGATGACACATTTCCCCAAAGTAGGGGCTAAAGAAAGCAAGCAAAGCATGTGAAATGTCTGTAATTCTGACATTGGCCAATAATAATTGGCCAATAATGAGTGAGGTGGACAGGAAGAAATGAGGAGTGGTGTTTTATTGACTTTGTTTCTTTTCTGGAAATTGTATTAAGTGCATGAGATGACATAAGATACTGACAGCAGCAGACTCTTCCCTCGCCTGGATTTCCCAAAGAGAATGATCACATAGAAATGTATGTGTGTACATACACACGCCAAAGACGAGTGGCTTGAGTCATGCTAATGGGTTGGTCCATTAAATGGTTAATTTGTTTTATGAAACATCGATACCAACCTTCAAAAATACTCCAGAAATCAGAGAATAGAAACCCTTGGGATAAGAGCCTCTAAACTTATTTGTCCCCTCTCTGGAAATTTTTACGATTCCCCTTTCTCCCCTATAAGGGAAACTGCAAGCAGGTTTTGTAAATGCACCTGGATAAAAGCCCCTCTGTAGTCACTTGTGTGTCATCCTCTATAACATTAAAAGAAATTCCAGGTTCCTGTCTGCAGAGCTGCTGTTGCCAGGGAAACAGAGCCTCGTCAGAATGCAGCTGCTCGAAGTCTCAGTGCCCCAGTTACTGGTTCTTTTGATTGGTGGACACACATGAATCTCTTTCTAAGAAAGTCAATTTCTTCATCTGCATCCATTGCACAAACATATCTGTCACCTGGGTCCAGGCAGAATACTGTATCTGCTTGCCTGTTGAGACCTTGCTCATGGAGAGAGGGAACACAATGTCAGAGGATGGGCTGTTCCATCCTACATCCACACAAAGAGCAGATGGTACCAAGGGTCCTCTCTATTCCACTTTCCTATGAGCTCTGCAGAGACCAACAGAGCTTGAATATTTGTTTCGGATAACCAGGCATTCCATCTTCCATGAGGGCATTGTGATAGTCTATGAGATGGGTAAATTCAACATGAGCAGACTTTCAACAACTAGACCTGACACTAACATTATCTAAATATTTAAAGTTGAGACCACTCATCTGAAGTCCCTGGCACTCAGCCTTTACTGGAAGGTCTTCCAGAAGCAACCTAACTTCTTACTGTAATTTCAGGTTGGTTCCAACTCAAACAACTTACCTGAATTATTTCTAGGAAGTATGTGGAGTGATGCCAACTGTGTTTGGGATATTTTGAGCTTGATAAAAATCCAAAATCCAAATGAGATATTAACCCATTTGTATAATCTTGAGTCCCTATGTATACTGATTCAATAATCCAGCAGGCCAATATTTTCCATGCGGATATGCCTCAGAGAACCATCTCTATCCAACTTTTTTTTTTCTTTTTGTTTGTTTCAATTTTTGTTTGCATCAATTTTATTGAAGAGAAGTGATGACTTTCTTATTTATTCTACGGAGGATGATAGAACAAACATGTTAATATGCTCATCCAAGAGAAATCTGAAATGGGGTAATTTTCAAAGTGTCTTCTTTAGGAGGGTAACAAAGATGTGGGGACTGTCTAATTATGAAGGCTCATTTCATATGCAACATGTAGTTTTAAAGCAAAAGATCTTGAAATTTTACTCCTAGGAAAGCTTCATGCCTTTTCTTTACATTGTCCTTCTGTTTCCTTATGTGTGCTATTAATATTTCCATATATTTTTACTCATAGCATTTATGTAAATATTCTATCCTTATATTTTATTTTTAAACTAGTCTCTCAAGAGTTCTGATTTTTCCTAATTATTCCCACTAACTTACCACTGCAATTCCAAAGAAAATTCCAGGATTTTTGTTTGTTTTTAGTTTTTCTCTTGATAGTGTCTTGCTCGAAAAATAGCATCATTTCAAATGAAATGCATTTTATTTCATTAAGTCTGAAGGAGGCATTCACTTCCCCTGATAGGCAAATTCAGGTTCAGTTGGGTTCAGGTAGCCCACGTAACCGAGGGATTTGGGATGTGACCTCTTCTGAACATATATCCCATATTCTCATAGCTGGGGCCATTTTCCTGGTCATTCAGCAGCTTCAAAATGATTGTTTAAAGCAAGACAATGGGCCTGTGTGGCAGAGTTGATGGTGTAAAGCCGTAACCTAGAAGACTGACTTTAAACCTTGACAGAAACATTCCTTTTGCAGTAAAATAAACAGTTTTCTCTTCTCCTAGATAAGGTGCAGTAATTTTTTTGATTAATCCATATGGTTTGTCCTCTTGCTTCGGAAACCACTGAAGGCAACAATTTTCCAGCTCCCTTCCTCGAAGTTTTCATTATCAATAAATGCCTGTGATATCAGCTGAGATTGCTTAGCCCACACATCCGGCCTATATCTTAATTGCAATAACTTCTTGTCACACACAGCCAACTCAGTTGATGTATGGAAACACTGGATTTTTTTTCTCTCCTCCCTATCCTCCCCACTGGACCTCCAGCCCCCTTCTCTCCATTCCCCATTCCCAACCTCACGGAGCCCGGAAAGTCTTGCGGCATTCCTGAGAAGTTACATAAGACACCAGAAGTAGATAACATTGTATGTTTCTAGAGTTGAAAATGCAGAATGTTTATGCCTGTAGGGAGAGAAGAATGAAAGAATGTCTTTTTCAGGAATTCTATCTGAAATGACTGGAGTCTGAGAAGTGTTTCTGTTGGTGTAAAAATGTTGTTTGAGGACTTTGGGTGTTCTTGAAAACCTAGTCAATGGCAAGTACTTTGTTCCTTAAGAATACATAACCAGGACCTAAGAGTCCAGGTTATAGCCAGCGGGGCTCAGATGTCTAAACTTTCGCTGGAAGCAGGTGGAATGGAAGTAGATCTTCAGATCTAAGAACAGTATCTTTGTGCCGAGACCCAGTCTTCTTTTAATGGTATAGAAGGACCAATGGGACGGAGGACGCGAGTGTTGGCTCAGCATGAAACAAAGATTTCATGCCAAGGTTCTCCCTTTGGCATTTGATCACCTTGCTAATGGCTAGCTTGTAGTTACAGTCAGGTCTGTCTGACACACAGTTTTAATCACAGCAGCCTTTCCCATCTGGCATAAGAAACGCCTTCTCTGAGAACCGAAAAGACTATGCTGTAATTCAAAGGAGGAGATCATGTAGTTGGCTAATGGGAGCACTGAAAGAAGAGGTTTCATGTGTAAACGTATTTGCCTGAATCAATATGCCACACAGAATTGGTTCTTCCAAGGCCTCCTGACCTTGCCCTTCCCTTTGGTGTGGTCAGTAGCACATACACAGCCCCATGGCTGATTCCAACACACTGCAACCGTCTCCAAGACAACACTGATCTAAGGTCATCTCGGTGCTGCCCAATTTCCAGGAAACTTCTGGGGCGCTCTGTTCTTTGTGGTCTGGCATCGGGATGGAAAGTTTCACCTGAACACAAGTGGAGGCTGGTTGGCTCCTACAGACTCTGCATTCTTTTCTCCGGTGGGTCGGATTTGTGAACAAGGCTCGGCCCCACCTGTAGTGTAAATATTTTTGAAAGGCTCATAGAGTGTAGACATGACCTCTGCGCAATGCGCCTACCACCCATCTAGATAAGTAACAACAGAAGGGAAAAGCAGGGAGTATCTCCACTCCTTTCCTTAGAATGGAAATGACTTGGGGAAAAGGAGTAAATGAAAGAGAACCATAATGATACAAAAATGTTCAGGCTAGTTTCTTTCTTCTGTCCTGCTTGGCCCCTGCTGCTGTTTCTTTACCATCCTGCTGAATTTATCTATATTATGCTCTGCAGTAAGGTATGCCACAGTGCGATCGGGGATTGCTTAATATAATTGAAATAAAGTGCAGCATTTACCAAGGAGTCTCCTCATAGCAATGATGACCCCTTGTTTTATTTTACGTATTGAGGTATGATGGGCCAACAGTGAAGCTGTGCTCATTCAATGTATACATCTTGATGAGTTTAAGATAAAAATTCCCTTTGTTTTAAATATTGCCTCAATTAGTTATTTCTTGCATGAGTGCTTTTACCTAATGTCACTGAGGCTATTCATTCTTGCATGCATTCACCAGAAGTCTATAGAACCCCAGCTAAGCAGGAGACACTGTGCAAAGTCATGCGACAGGCAAAGATGCCATTGTGATGTCATTGTTGTGAGCTGTTGAACACAAGAGGAAGTGATGCCGTTGTGATGCCGTGGAACACAAGAGGAAGCAATTGCCACATCAGATGGACATTCCAGCATAATGGCCTCCAAGGGATGATCCTGAGCACAAGGTAACCAAACGCTCAACCTGGTCAAATTATTAACCCCTTTGTGTTTCAGGTTTCCCATCTGTAACAGGGGGACAAAACTAGTATTTCCCATGGAGGTATCTGATGAATTAGGTCTGGGTTTCAAGTAACTCAAGTCTTTTACTTGTAACTCATCCTTCCGAGGAATTTCAAGGAGATGACCCATTTGCTCACTGAGTTGCGGTCGCTCCCAATGCTGAATGGGAAGGAAAGGGAAGTTAGGTTTTCTTCATTTGTTAGGACTGACTCTCTCTACAGCTTCCATCACTTTGTAAGGTTATGTTAGACATGGATGTGGCAAGTCCCGCCCAGCTGGATAGACACAAACGTCCATCACCCAGGCCTTGGGCAAAGTGTGGCTCACCAAACCTCCAGACATTTCAGAAGGCATAAGAATGCGACCATTCAAGTGTATCGTGCTTGATGTCCAGGCAGACTCAATGGCACAGAGAGCAGCTGTGATTCACACAACCAACAAGAGCCAGGATCCCTTGGGCAAAGAGGATGCTCTATCCCAGGGCTCCAACCCAAGTCAAGTCACTATGTATCAACAGAGTAGCTTACATGGAGGAGGATCTCTGGATGAGGACTTGGGTCTCAGTTGTTGCCATCTTAATAAAACAAAGAATTGAAGCTGGTTAAACTCTTTCAAAGACATTATCACTAGCTGTGAGAAACTGCCATATTGAGACTAAAATTGTCACTTGACCTGGAAGATCACGGTAGGGTGAAGAGGTTTGGGAAGGTGGAATTTGGTGGGGTGATGCCACTTATCTAAGAGACAGATTTACAACATATCTCCACTTCGGTGACATTACAGACACTAAAGAAACTCTTAAGTGAAAAAGTTTATAATCCAAGTGATACCAAAGAGCCAAAATCGAGGGAAACAAGGTGATATAAGTAAAATAAGCATGCACACAGATGCAAAGGAAACTCATCACTCTTCACAATCACCTCTGAAATAGATGTTATCCCCTTCTTACAGATGCGCAAACTCAGGCCTAAAAAGACGAAGAGGTTTGCACAAGGTCATCCCAAATCACCTGTCTCTGGCTTTACAACCCGGACACTCAATCCTGTGATATTCCTTCACGTCAAAGATTACTTACGTCACATGCACCACTTCCAAAAAGGGGAGACATTCAAGACTACTTTCAACTCTGCAGCCTGAATCATAATATAATATTACCTAATGTCAAGGGATGTCTAGGGATGTCTAATGTCTAGGGCAAAGACTGGAAATCTGTAGCCCATAGTCCAAATCCAGTCTTCTGTCTTCCTTTGCAAATAAAATTTTATTGGCACTCATGCCTTTATGTGTTGTCCATGGGTATG
The DNA here is from genome assembly GCF_011764305.1 of Mustela putorius furo. Lineage (NCBI taxonomy): Eukaryota > Metazoa > Chordata > Mammalia > Carnivora > Mustelidae > Mustela > Mustela putorius. Next base: position 9,702,784 of record NW_025422022.1, read on the forward strand.
TTTAAGCTACAATGGTGGAGGAAAGTAGCTACAGCAAAAACCCTATCCTCTGAAAAATGGAAAATACCTACTGTCTGGCCCTTTACAGATGCATATAAAAGGGTTAATATGAAATCAATCCATCTCCCTATGTATTATACTCAATATTTTCCAGTGCTTATAATCTTTTTTTTTCAGTGCTTATAATCTTAACTGAGATTTCTTCCAACTTCTTAAAGTGTCAAATAAATCATAACTCAAGGCTACTTGATGCAGTTTTAGGGTTAAGTATATTTTATACCACTCAAATCCATGTCAGATAAACTTAGTATAATTCTCTTGGGCAAAACATCCTACTCCCCAAACTGGATAAATAAAATCTTGACATGAAAGTACTCTACAGTCTCTAGGCTATAGCTCAGATTGCTACAGTAAAAGGTACATGCTGGTTGTGGAATCAACAAATTTACTCGTATGAAAACATGGTTTAGACTTTAATTTTGCTTTACCACCCCCCACTTGCACAATTTGATTTCTGTCATTTGCTGTGGTTTTATAAGCCATGTATCTTTCCTTTTTACCTTATGAGCATTTGCATTCTTCTACACCATAACCATACAACGAGTAAAAGAAAATTTTTCCTATCTTTTCTATTTTTTTTCTTTTTCTACTGATTCATTTGCATTAGCTTCCAAACATGCTTTTATTTTCTCTCATCTTAAAAAAAAAAAAAAAAAAATCCATCTCTTGACTAAACTTCTTCTCTATGGTCCTACTTGCTAACGTTTCCTTAAAGTATAACTCTTTCAGAACCTTCTTCAATTTCTCCTTTCTTCCCTTTCAACCTCCTCCAAGCAGGCTTTTGTCTTCCCCACTCCCACTCCAACTACCAGCAGTCAGCAATGACCTTGTTGTTAAATCTCTACTCAGCTCTCATTCTTCGTACCACCTGACTTAATAACCAACAGCAAGCTGATGTACTTGCTTGCTCTATTCTTCTTCTTCTTTTTTTTTAAAGATTCATTTATTTATTTGACAGACAGAGATTACAAGTAGGCAGAGAGGCAGGCAGAGAGAGAGGGGGAAGCAGGCTCCCCACTGAGCAGAGAGCCCAATGTGGGACTCCATCCCAGGACCCTGGGATCGTGACCTGAGCTGAAGGCAGAGGCTTTAACCCACTGAGCCACCCAGGCGCCCCTCTATTCTTCTTGATATACCTTCTGTCCTTGGCTTCCAGGAATCAGACTTTCTTAGGATCTTGAGTTTTGCCCTGGTTCATACCTCGAACTGTGCCTGTGCCTGACACATCATTGTGCCCAGTAAATACATGTTTAAATAAAGGAGAATGGGACACTTCAAGTCATCTGCATCACAAAATAAACTCACACCACTGCTTACAGGATACTATCAAACGTTGTTTGAAAGCTTGTTAAAAAAAAAAAAAATGCTTATCCAAAATCCAAATGATCACACTCCACTGCAAAAATTTCAAGTACTGTTAACAAAATAGCTATTCTTCATCTATCTCTCTGTGTTATCTATAGAATGACTTCCTTTAAGGTGTTTAAAGAAACTGTAAAAGTTTTTATTGATCGGGCAATGACAGTATTTTATTCTTCTGAGAATACTGCCCATTTTGGAGAAAGAGTTATAAATATGAGTAGATCATTGACTGAAAAGCATGGCCTGACATCTTTCTTCTTTACTTACCATTGTGTTTGACAGAAGTTGTAAGAAGACCCTTGGGACTATATCAGTGACAGATAATGTTGGAGTGTCCTGTCAGTAAGGCCATTTGAAGATATCATTAGGATCAGCATGACGCATTATCTGGTCAGATAATACGTGACACATAATAGCGAAACCTTCTCTCCCTACCCCACTCCCTGTGACATAGAAGATAAGCTCATTGTGGGTACTTTGGAATGGAACGAAATTGGGGGGAAAAAAAGTTGCTTTTGGTTTAATAAGTATTTTTTATTCAATAAGACTCTCCCAGATCACAATGCTTTTATGTGATAAATAGAAATTAAGAATCCAGACCCTCACGGTTATTCAAAACAGCCCTTGCGAAAACTGAAAACGATTTTACTGAGTCTCTGCACGTTTAAGGAGACGAAAAGCACGTATCATGAGAGCTCTGTAAACAAAGTGTGACAGTGACGCAGGGATTGTGATGCACGGGGCTTCCTCTGGGTGGGTGACACGCCACCAAGACGAATGGCATTCCAGCCACTCAGTTGGCCAACGTCAAAGATTATTAACCAATTTCCGTCCTGTTCCTTTTTTTTTTTTTTTATGGGTTTTAATGACCAGGCGAGATTTCACTGTTTAATATTTAAACAAATGTTTTTATGTGGAGACAATAAAGCCACTGTTGAGACTGGGTAGAACTGTTTAACATTCTCCAGTATGGCTGACTGCCATTCCCGCTGGAGTAAATGGCCTAAGTTGATTTCTAGAAGTGCTCAGAAATTAAAGCTCTTTTTTGGTGACACATGGGAATGGAATCTCCTTGAGTGGCACACACAGCATACCAGGTGTGTGTGGTCTGCCCCGCAGGGTGAGTTCCTCTATTGTTCCGGCTCTTTCAGCAGAACATGATTTGGTTAGCATAGCTTGTCTTGGCTGAACGAACTGGCTTGCCTCCATGTGCTGCTTCTTCTCTGCATTAACTCTTATCAAATTGCTGATGGCCCTTTACATCCCCCTTGTTAATTACCCACCACCAAATGCAGGAGGGTGGTGGGCTTCTGTTTTGAGATTCAATAACCCTCAGTGGTATGATGACCTCGAATGAACCATTGAGGTAAGCTTACTTAATGTCTGAGTGTATGTCACATGAGGCAGGACCTCTCTCAAAAGCCACTTTGACCTATTTAAACAGTAGTTCTTTTTTTTTTTTTTTTTTTCCCTCAGAGTTAGGTGTTATAATGTTTGGATTGTAGCAAGAAGGCTAACTTTACAAAATGTTCAGGATCTTTTAAGTGCCTGAAGAAACTGCGATGGACAACTCCCCTGATGATCTTTGATGACACCCCCAAGGAGGTATTTTCTCTTTTAAGGTTGAGTGTGGGTGGGACAGGCTTCAAATCATGTCACTATACCTGTGGGTATACAACCCTCAAAATACTGAAGTTGTTCATTCTCCTTGTACCCATCATGTTTTAACTAGTTTTGGGGGGCGAGGGGCTTGGAATTTTTTGTTTTTGTTTTTGTCATTGTTGTTGCTGTTTTGCCTGGATGAGAATAGGGTCCAAGATAAAAGCCAGCAATTAGAAATAACAATATAAACCAACTAGTGTTACAACAACAGCAACAAGACAGGGACCAAATAGAACTTAAGAAAGGTTTGTTGATTTCTATTGTTTAAACTTGCCTTCCTTAATAAAAATCCTTATACATCTCCAATGTAAAAAATAGAATCATTTGAATATTATTGTGTATAAATTCTAAAGCTTCCATAATACACTGTCTGATAGATAAGATGATTCCTCCAATCCAACACGCATAGAATATACATTAGAGAACACACTTTCCCAAAAGGGGCATGAATTGGTATAAATTCATCCACATTCTCTCACCTAGCTCTCCTACTCTCACAATTTTAGAAGTGGCTGCCTGGATCCAGAAGACCATTTAAATCCACCGGGCCAAAGGGAGAAGTGCTTCTCAAATCTGTCAGATCAGAAGTATTACTTGGGGCATTTGTTAAAAATATAAATTCCCTTCACACTTTACCCACCTACCCCTCACTTCAGATTGTCTCATTAGATACAGATTGGAGCCCAAGAATATGGATTGTTAATAAGTAAATTATGACCTCACCAACTAAAGATGTCACAGTTTCATGGCTTAATATATTCAAAGGGAGTGAACAGGCAAAACTGGAAAAGAACTCAGATATTTAAAAATATATATAAAGAATATAAATGAGGGGCTCCTGGGTGGCTCAGTGGGTTAAGCCTCTGTCTTGGGCTCAGGTCATGATCTCAGGGCCCTGGGACTGAGCCCCGCATCAGGCTCTCTGCTCAGCAGGGAGCCTGCTTCCCCCTCTCTCTCTGCCTGCCTTTCTGCCTGCTTGTGATCTCTCTCTCTCTCTCTGTGTCAAATAAATAAATAAAATCTTTTTAGAAAATAAGAATATAAAAAGAGAAAGAGAAAGTTAAGCACAACAATATTCAGAAATAAGGAGTGATTAGAAACTTAGGATATGAGAATATGAGAAAAAAAATACCGACACAAAGACAGAGATACAGAGAGAGAGACTGGTTTTCAGAAAAGTCTGTTTTCTCACATCTGCTCTGAATTAGTCTTGGACTTGTATCCAAGATCAAGGTCCCTTGTTCTCATGACAGTGCTCTTCTCAATAGCCCTTCTCTTTTCTGTGGGTAATATTAGACACCTGGAAGCTAATTAGCATTAGGTGAAGTTTTGTTATTAATGTGCTTATTTTTGAAATAAAAATCATTATGGAAAATAAGTAGGAGTAGAAGATGTGTTGGAATCACTGCCGTTAGCTGGGCATCAGCTATGTTCTGCAAACTAGCCTCCTGCTCTAACATTTCATTGATCTTCACAACTCTTTGAGAGAGGTTTTATTACCATTTTATTTATAAGGAAACAAAGTCTCAGAAAAGTGGTTTATTGACAGTCATATCATCTAGCAGTGACACCTGGAGTCTGAACCCTAGCACATCTCTTTCTCGTATATCCTATGTTTGTGAGACAGTAAGCTTTGGATTACGGGGCAAGAACTTAAGACTCACTTCCTAGGTTGTCTGATAATTCATTGTGTGTATTTAGATCCGTGTTTAGGTTCCCTTGTGCCTTGGTTTCTGTATCTTCGAGTCTGCAGACAACTTTTCTGTTACTTGGTCAAATAGTCTGTTCAAGTTATGTACGGGGTTCCTACTCAGATTCTACATCTGGTGTGAAATTGGGAGGAACATATTTGAAATCTTTTGGTATCAGAATGGCAGCAGTGGTTCACAAGTGAAGGAGCCCATTATAGCGGTAGTTCAAGGAACTATTCCCTTGGACCATCTGATAAGTTACTATTGCCTTTGGACTTTGTCTCCTACTTATCAGCTTGAAAAATTCTGACCAAAGGGCCTGAGTGAAGCTACTATCTAAATAAAGCATTCTGTTCCAACTGGCAAAAGGCAAACATGATCTCCCAAACACTCTTGTCTAAAAGTAACCATTCTCTAATGAGTTGCTGTTTTTATTAAATATTTTGTAGAGCTGATTCATCTTCTTGGATTATAGGAGACACAAACATAACGCAATGTGCTTTTCCTATGCAGAAGCTATTTGCAGCTATGTAACAAGTCCCGAGTGAATGTCTGAAAATCAGGCTTGTTTGTAGAGATTTAAAGAGGTTTGCACAAAGCTTTGAAAGAATTAAAAATAAGCATTTTTGAACAATCACTCCCATCCAAAGGACAGTGCTCCCTGGTGTCAAGGCGTATCCTTTGCAAGAAGGAGCTGGGGGATATGAAAAAGAACATGAAATTAATGTTAAGAAAACAGATGTCCAGAGCCTTAGGGACTAGCAATGCAATTCCTGAGCAAGAAAGCTATAAAGTGCAAATGAGTCCAGGAAGGAAATGTGATAATGTGGGGGAGTGATTATCTATTGGGTAGGTCCTAGGTCTATAGGGGTTTCATATTTTCAGCAACTACTCAGTGATGGCACCAAGAACATATTTGTGTTCGATAAGTTGATAGGTGACCCCAGGCTGACCCAGAGAAAATTAAAATTCAGAATGCCTTCATTCAAGAAGGGGGAGAAACTTGGTGAAAAATTTAAGGATATTTTCCAGACAATGCAAACATTACAGAAAATAACATGGCAGGAGAGATGTGTGGAGCTTACAATGACCTCTATGTTAATCTCTAAGTTACCAGTACACAACTACAGTAATATTTCCAAAGAAGCATGTAGGATGTACAATAGTTATCTGAAAAAGGAGTATACAGTGGGTTCCCTTTTCTCTAGTTAGTAAAGCAAGTGACAAAAGGAGAAAATAGGAGAGAACTACAGAATGGGTGATTCAGGTCAACAAAGGGAATGAGATTTGCAATAAAGCGAACCGTTCAATACCAGAATATCTGGTTAAAGATGTAATTATCATCCTTATTATCACTTTCTTGAAGTCTTTAAAAATCAGAGACTTTCTTGTGCAACCAGGACAAGGTGCATGGTGTTAGGACGACCAACACAAATTGCATCTAGGTAGATAATTCTTTAAGGCTCCCTTGGTCTGTTGCTTCCGTGGACATCAGGAGAGGAAAGCGCAGGCTGTTCAAAACTTCCCTGGGGCTCCTGCTCTCATCCCGGACCCAGAAAGCTCTCAGTATAACCAGGCTTAGGCTGTGCTGGCTTTTCATCTCTCTGTGTTAAATGACTCTGAAGTTGGAGCACATCCCTGTTTCTTCCCACTCTATCCCCCAAAATGGAAACGGATGAGTTCATTTTCTCCTGCCCTGAACCAGCTCTGACTTTGCTAGCTCATGTTCTCGAATTTAGTTGTCTCACATACCAGACTGAGGTGAAGAGGCAAAAAAAAAAAGAGAAGGATAAAAGAAGAGAAAGCACCGACAGTGCCAAGAGGATGGCTGGGGATGTGAGCCTTGGTTTCATTTCCATTTGCACATCATCTTGAACAGCACTCAACATCAGTTAAAATGCTATCTTGACTCTGGAAATGTAGCTTCAATGCAAATTCCTCAGTCTCTCTCTTCCCATTCACTTGCTACCCTAACACTAGAAACTCTGCACCTTCTAGTTCTTTGCCTTATTGAAGAAGTGGTCTCTGATTAAAGAATCAAAGTCATCTTGAGTTATGAGACTTTAGAGGAAGAGTATCTAGTCTAATAACTTTATTTTACAAATTAGCAAATAAAGACCCGGGGGAGTGGAAATGACGAGACCAAAACCACCCTCCCCTGCTTTACAGTCAAGATTGTGGTCTCTCTCTCTTTTTTTAAAAATACTTTATTTGTTTATTTGAGAGAGAAAGAGAGAATGAGTGGTAGGGAGGGGCAGAGGGAGAGAGAGAGAGAAGCAGACTCCCCACAGAGCTGGGAGCCGGATGCAGGACTCGATCCCAAGACCCAGAGATCATGACCTGAGCTGAAAGCAGACATTTAACTGACTGAGCCACCCAAGTGCCCCAAGACTGTGAGCTTCTTGGGAGCAAAACATTCATCCACTGCTTCCTGTCATGTGCTCAGAACTTGGCACTATATAACTTAGAACTATAGCCATGCATATAGTAGAAACTCAACATGTATTTATTGAATGAATAAATGAATGATTTCTGATGCCCTTTCTCATGTTCTTCCCATTCAAACTCACATTTTGGTCCTAAAAAAAAAAAGCCAAAAAGCTTTTTGAGGACCAATTTAGCTCATTTCACCCCACCTCAAGCCCTGAAATGACCTAATATTTTATCTTGGAATGTTCCATTTTGTTTCCAAAAATTCTTAGTATGCTGTAGTGTAGTTTGACTTAATTCTGTTTTCACAAAAAAAAAATGTGGCTAAGTGAGCCGTTCACAAATGCCCCATTGTTATCACCAGACTCAAATTTTCACCAACAAAAAACTGGTGAAATATTAAAATATTAAATCTTAGCTGTTTTGATTCTCAAACTTTCTCCTACTCTTTACAACTGAGGGAATTCTTTTACCTTAGTTTATGGTAGAAGTAAATAGAGTACCATAAGCCGTATGTAAGTAAATCTCACTATATAAATATTGGTATTAGAAAATCTGATTTCTTAAGTCAAGCAGAGAAAGACAACTATCATATGATCTCCCTGATATGAGGAAGTGGTGATGCAACATGGGGGCTTAAGTGGGTAGAAGAAGAATCAATGAAACAAGATGGAATTGGGAGGGAGACAAACCATAAGTGACTCTTAATCTCACAAAACAAACTGAGGGTTGCTGGGGGGAGGGGGGTTGGGAGAAGGGGGTGCGGTTATGGACATTGGGGAGGGTATGTGCTTTGGTGAGTGCTGTGAAGTGTGTAAACCTGGTGATTCACAGACCTGTACCCCTGGGGATAAAAATATATGTTTATAAAAAATAAAAAATAAAAAAAAAATATGCAATAAAAAAAAGAAAGAAAATCTGATTTCTACTAAATTCTACTCTGTAACTAATAATACATTCTATGTTCACTAAACTGAATTTAAATTTAAAAATTTGAAAAAAAAGAAAAGCTGATTTCAAAACAGATGCATTACCTGGAAGGCCAATTCTTTGTAGTACTGAGAGATTTACCGAAAGAGTCCTTTCAGTACTGGTCTAGGGTGTAAACGTGGTTCAGATTACATGCAACTTTTTAGGAACATATCTATTGTGCAAGAGAGGTAACTACTGATACAACCACAGGATAGACAAAGCAGCCAGCTGAGGTGGCGTGTTTTAGGACTGACGAGGGTATTAGGAGCCAGAGTTCCCAAAGCCCTGTAAAGCATGTGGACTCTTTCAAGCTCTGGAGATCAGAGAAAACCTAAAAACTACCATACTTGAAGCTTCTTGCTCACAGCCAGCTAAGTCTAGAGATGAGAGATGAAGAAGAACAGGAAGAGAACATTTTAACCCTTACTGGAACGTCCAATGCCCTAGCCCTGGCTAACTTTGACTGACACATAAAAAATGCTAACACTCTGGCATGCAGTACAACAAAATAGAGAAATCAAATGTACATGAGAAAAGGGATAAGAATAGGAACACAGAGAGAGAAGCTGACCCAACAAAATGTACCATAATGTATATTATTATAGGAGATGTGGTTGTTGATTCCTCCCTTTTTGGCAGTCTGTGAGAAAAAGAGAACCGATCAATTATATAACTCGTTGTCTCCCTAAGATTTTTGTTAAATGCTCAGGAAAGCACACCAGATAGAAATTTGTCTCCTAAGTCCTCATAAGGGAAACACTGGGTACATAATAAATAACATCCCTAATGATAAACTTGCCATAGACCAGTGGTTTTCAAACTTCAGAGCTCATCAGAATCAACTGGAAGACATAAAACACGGATTTCCAGTGCCACTCTCCAAGTTTCCAGTGCAGTACACCTGAAGTGGGGCCAAGCATTTGTATTTTTATTATCCTCCTGGGTGATAGCCATGCTGCTGGTCCAGAACCGCATTACAAAAACCACTGCTGTTGGCACAAGGCCAAATTTGCCAGGTCCTCTTCCTGAAGCCTCTTTCTATAGAGACTGATGACAATGCTTAATTGAGCAGTTACCTGGGATTAGGGCAAGGAAGTCCAGACACGTTCCGTCTGCAGGTCCAGCCCACAAGGGGAGGGACCAGTGGAGAGAGGTAATGGCTGTACTATTTATCAGTTAGTATATTTTCTATATCGTTCCTTTATTATTTATTTATTTATTTAAGATGGAGAGAGAGAGAGAGAGAGCGAGCACAAGCAGGGAGAGCAGCAGGCAGAAGGAGAGGGAGAAGACTCCCCATGGGGCAGGGAGCCCAATGCAAGGCTCCATCACAGGAGCCCTGAGATCATGACCTGAGCCAAAGGCAGGCACTTAACAGACTGAGCTACCCAGGTGCCCCACCATATCATTCCTTAATGCAGAACAGTCCTGTTGGTTTATTCACTGGAGCTCTCAACAAACATACAGATTTCTTCCTTACTCGTCAAATTGCTCTGCAACCCAGAGTAGAAAGATCTCTGCCTGAAGGAACACAACCATCATGTGTCAGCGATTGTAAGAACAATCTTTTCTGATTGAAGGCTGCCTCTTAAGAAACTTTTACACCTCTATTACTCATTCTTTCCATGCACCCCTTTCATCATTCATCCATTATTCATCAACTTTTTAAGACTGAGATTCCTCAAATTCTATCAGCCATGTCTAATGTTTTCTTGTATCTCTACATCAGAAGATATAGTGCTTGTAAAATGGGCACTCAGTTATCAGCGTGCTGAACAAAATGCTTAAAAAGAAAACTGTACGAAACCAGGTTATCTGACAACTCATGTCACCAGAGATTCTCCTCAGCAACCCAAGCATACCTTCTTTCTCATAAAGAAGGACTCTTGTAGATTGACTATATTCCACTGCAGGGAGAAAAAAAAAAAAAAAAAAAAAGTATGTTTAAAAAAAAAAATCTGATTTGATTGACAGTGTGAAAAATTCATGGTATGGTTATTCCCTCTGAAATAGGATTTTTTTCCCTGTATTTTAAAGCTAAGTTCATTCATTGATTCAACAAATAGCCTGAACATTTTCTATGTATATAGTAAAAGCAAAGAGTATGCTCTTAAGTAGGGAGCACAGATACATAACCCATCAATGTGACCCACACAAGACTAGAAGTGCACATGAAGTAGGCTGGGGCAGCAAAGAAAATAATCAGCTTGGAGGTGGCAGAGCGTGGATGTAGAAGCTTATCATCTCTGACTGAGGTGGCAGAAAGTATACAGAGGGTAGCAGAACGTTTTAGGAAAACAGGACGCATACTGTTAGGAATTGGCATGCCTTTTACTATAAGAGATGAAGTGAGCAAATTAACCCATCAATCAACTGTGACCAAGGGAGGCATGAAGAACAGGACAGAGGTGACACATACCGTGGCATGTTTTGAGAGGAGCCAGAGATACCCTGCCATCAATTGCCATGGTCCTGACATTCCACTATTAAAAAGCCATTCCCATACATCTTAAACACTTTCTAAGTCCTCAGATAAAATGCCATTTCTCCTAAGAGTCTCTATCAACCCTGGTGACACTATGGACATTTTGAGCTAGATAATTCTTGGCTGTGAGGGACTTTCTAATACATTGTAGGATGTTTAGCAGTATCTCTGATCTCTACCCCCTAAATGTCAGTGGCAGCCCACTCCTTAATCATGAAAATTAAAATGTTCCTCCAGACATGGCCAAATGTCCCCTGGGAGACACCACCACCTCCCACTGAAGACCACTGTTCTAGAAGGTGTAACACTTCAGGCTGCGATCAGCTTTATTCTCCTTCTGATGATCAAAGAGACTTCCTCCCCCCAACGTAGTTACTGTGCAGCTAAAAGAGAAGTGACTGACCAATTAAGAAGCAGGATGACAATTGCCCAACAATCTTGTTGGCTATACCAGCTCTGGTTGTCAATGGGGTGACAGAGGTCACCACCAAATGAAATCTATGAATCAAACTATTTGAGCAAAGGAGAAACCTTGAGAGAAAGAGGGGAGGCAAATTAGAGTATGAAAAATCAAAATGGCCCAATTTTATAAGAGCTTGGAGAAGAGTGTCTAAATTGAATCTTTTCTGTTTAGTTATATAATACAGCAGAAAGAAATTTAACTGATGATTTATTGATTGACCAAGAGTCTAAAAAGTACATAATTATCACTGATACATAATTAATAATCAATTATGAAAAAACAATGTCCTTCACACATACACAGTTTTTAAGATCCTTTTCACATATGACCTTTTCCAAAAATTGGCAATACATTCTAATGTTTCAAAAATCAAAACAATCTAAAAAGGATAAGTGTGAAAAATCTCATTTCTACCTTTGGCCCTTCCACGCACTTCGTCCTCACTGTAGATAACGATTTTTTAGTTTCTTTGATATCCTTTGAGAATTTTGTCATGAAAATACAAGAATATACAAATATATATTCATATTTTCCTGTTCCTTATACAAAAAATACCATGCTACAATTCTGTTCTGCAGTTGTTTTTTTTTTTTTAACTTTTTTCCACTTAACCTCTTGGAGACTTCCATACAGAGAACTTTCTCATCATTTGTTTTTTATACCTACATTGTCTTCCATACATGGATACAGCACCATTCGTGTAAATAGTTCCCTATTAATGAAGTCCTGGATTGTTTCCAGTTATTTTCTGTTGCATGCAATGCTGCAATAATTATCCTGAGGCATGCATTGTTCTTTGCACTACCTTCATCTAATCCCGATATCAGACTTTATTCCTCTTCTGTGTGTGGTAAGAAAAAAAAAAATGCACAATCTTAACCATATTTAAGTATACAGCTCAGTAGTGTTGAATATATTTACATTATTGTGAAACAGATCTCTAGAAATGTTTCATCTTGCAGAACTAACACTCCATATCTATTAAACACTAAGTTCCCTTCTTTTGCCCCTGACCCCAGCCTCCGGTAACTACTTCTACTTTCTATTTATACGAATTTAACTATACCTTAGATCCTGCATGTATGTGGGATCTTACAGTTTTTGTGTTTTTATAACTGGGTTGTTTCCCTTAGTCGAATGTCCTCCAGGTTCATCCAGGTTGTAGCCTGTGACAGGATTTCCTTTCTTTTTAAGGCTGCATAGGATTCTATTGTGTATATACTATATTTTGCTTATCCATTCATCCATTGATAGACCCTGAGCTACTTCCATTCATAGTTATTGTAGATAGTGCTGTTATGAACATGAGTGTGCAAAGATCTCTTCAAGACCCTGCTTTCAATTATTTTGGTTATATACCCAGAAGTGAGATTGCTGGATCATATGATGATTCTATTTCTAAATTTCTGAAGCACCACCATATTGTTTTCCACAGTGATTGCACCACTTTACATCCCCACCAGTGGTGCACACGGGCCAAGTTTAACGCTTAAATACTCTAAAGATGGTGTATTATATATGCAGAAACCAAGACAAGCTGCAGCCTCACAGATAATACAACTCCAATGGGGAATATGCCTGAAGAACCTCTTGACATAGCCCAGGGTACTGTATTATCCTATATTGTATTAAAATTCCAAGTGAAGCAAAAATGCAAATGTTATTTTCTGTCATCAGTAAGCTTGATCATCTCTGTTAGAGTCTCTGTAATAATTTTAGCCAAAAGATTTTTCTACCCTTTGAAGGAATAAGCTTCCCCCTTGTTCCTCAATTTTGCTACTGGTCCCCCCAGCAGCACTTGATATAGAAGATGAGTATACTGCTTCATTGGTTGTTATTTAAGCAGGTTATATTCAGCCTCCATTACACATAAACTAATTGAAATCTTGAACTTGGAATCAGCATGATGCCCCATTGGCCTAGCATTAGGGAAAGAGTCCCGAATGACTAATACAGTAACCCGGCTAGACGTGTTTGCTAACCCAAAAAGCTGTGATCTCTGGGCCAGGCACGTGGGGCCAGAGGAAGAACTAACTCTTGGCTGTATTAGTGGATTTTTCCACCAAAGAATTATTGCAGGAAGACGGGTCACAAAGTCAAAGCATATATTACTGAGCAGGGAATACCATCAGAGGCAAAAACAAATACCAGCAGGAAAAAAGGAAAGCCTGGCCCACTCTCCCTCACACGTCTCACCTCAAAGATGTTGGTAGTTGGAAGCTGTTTCAATAATGATATCTCAAACTGATGACAATGCTCTCTAGAACTGTCCTTGTGATCTGGCTGTTTTATGTTTCATAAAATATCCAGTGAAGAAAAGGAAGGTCATTGCCATGGGGAAGGATATGACAGAATGTTGTCCAGCACAACTAATACTTTTCCTGCTGTACATATGCCTCGGATCAGCTTTCAAGGGTTTTATGCTCTAATTGTCAAGGAGCTTGCTGCTAATGATAAAATAATAATCTCTGACACTGGGGTGCATGTATCAACGTTTAAGAAAAACATGGTTTTTATACATGAATGGCATAGCTAATAGTCAGTTAGCAAGTACTGGAACCTGACATATCAAAGCAAACTAGAAATCCACCCACCTGTAGGAGACACTGAGGAGAGGTGCCTGTCTTAGACTTGGCATTGGATGGAAGGGGAAAGAATCCTCCCTAAAGAATCTATAACCACACTTTGGAACATATGTAGGTTTGTTTCCCAATTTTGCACTTCCTGTTTGTTGCAAAGAAATCTGAATCCAGTCCAGTCCCTGGGGAATAAGCCTTGACGTCCAATTTCCTTCTATTTCCCAGTGATCAAACTCTGAATCTGATCACGAATAATCTTATCACTTTTCTAGACACTCAAATTTATTATATAATATAAATATTTCCAGAAAGCAGTAACACATGAAGATATTATTATCCAGATATCTATTGTAATTCCATTCTTAACTATTTACATAGCTAAAGCACTTAACTCTTGAGTCTCAGAATACACCATTTCTAGAAGATTGAAACAAGTAAAGGAATGAAAAGTAAATGGAATTAATATGTTTGAGCCAACTGTCTACTCTACTAAAACGATATATTTTTAAAGATTTTATTTCTTTATTTGTCAGAGAGAGAGAGAGAGAGCACAAGCAGGGGAGGGGGCAGAGGGAGAAGCAGGCTCCACACTAAGCAGGGAACTGGATGTGGGATTCAATCCCAGGACCCTGGGGTCATGACCTGAGCTGAAGGCAGAGGCTTAACTGACTAAGCCACCAGGTGTCCCTATTAAAATGATTTCTTATTTATTTCCCATAAAATGCTATGTTGTGCTTATTATCCCTATCAAGAGTATTGCTAAGTTATAGGAGAGGAAACTGAAGCACTAAGTAACTTGCCCAAAGTCATGAGAAGTAAATGATGGCAATTGGCGAAGTAGGAGTCAATCCCTGATAAGCCCAAATGCTTTACTTTACTACTGTACTGTACATACTGCCTCATTCCAATATTTCCTTACACACATTCTATTTTTATGCAAGAATTTAAAAATCAGAACCAGTTTTCTGTTCTACAGTTAATAAAATGTCCTTCATATTATATATATGTATATGTTATACACATATTCATATATATGTTATGCATATATTTATATATGCATGTATATGTGTGTGTGTGTGTGTGTATATATATATATATATATATATATTCTTATGGTTAATTTCCTCCCAGTATAAAAAAGTTTGCACAACTTATTCCCATTCAAAAAATAATGTCTCCCTGCCTCTCAAATTCTTCATATCAGAGAGATTATATGGTAATTGTCTTTCTCTAATTGAGTTATTTTGCTCAGCATAAGGGCAGGGGGTCTAGGGGGTAGGGGAAAAAATGAAACAAGATGGGATCAGGAAGGAGACAAACCATAAGAGACTCTTAATCTCAGGAAACAAACTGAGGGTTGCTGGGGCTTAGGGGGTAGGGATGGGGTGGCTGGGTGATGGAAATTGGGGAGGGTATGTGCTATGGTGAGTGCTGTGAAATGTGTAAGCCTGATGATTCACAGACCTGTACCCCTGGGGCAAATAATACATAATATGTTCATAAATAAATAAAATTAAAATATATAAAAACAGAAAAAAATAATGTCTCACTGTGAAAAAAAGCATCTGAAAGTAATTGTGACTGGCTTTGGGGGGAAAAAAGAAATTATACATTCATTTCTGAATACTTTAGAGGACCTATGTTCTGGGGCCTATGCATGATTAGTGAACAAGTTATATAAGAAAACTGCTCCTTTGAAGCATACATTATAACAGAGAAATGCATAAAATAAGTAGAAAAATAATAATAACTGTAAGAAAAGGTAATTGCTAAAGATGTTGAAAAATGGAATAAAGAACGACTGATAGTCAGGACAGAGTTGCTGTGCTGGGGAATTCAGAAGAAAATCGGTCTTTAATGTGGATTTGCTCCCCAAGTTCAGACTTGAGTTTGGATCCAAAGCATCTAAATTCAAAATGTGTTTTAAGGTACCTCTAGGTCACCAGTGTTTCAGTCACCTCACAAAATCAAGTGAAAATAATCTAAGCAGAAATCCACTTCCAACACTGAGCATAAACTATTTTCCCGAGATAATGTTCTACAGAACATGAATTCACAGTTAAAAAGCACAAAATACCCACATAAGGAAAAAGATGTCTTCAATGGAAGCCAGCAGAAACAATATATAGAAGAATCAGATGAGCCAATATTTCTGATATTGGAATTTTTCAATAAAAATACCTAGTAAGTTTAAAAAATAAAATAAATATTAACAAATAAATGTCTATAAATTACCAAATTTGAAAAAGAAAAAAATCTCTGAGAAGCAAAAACTATAACAATTGAAATTTAAACTGAGAGGATGAGTTAAAGAGCATATTATACCAAACGGAAGAAAGAATTAATGAACTGGAAAATAGACTTAAAGAATTTACCCAGAATTCAGCATATTGGGTGAAGAGAGAAAATATGAAAGAGAGTTTAAGAGACACAGAGAAGGGAAGTCTAATACCAAACAAGCATTGCAAAAATGGAGAGAAATGAGAAAAAAAAGAGGAAAGGAAAGGAAATGTTTGAATAGGGAATAACAGAATTTTTCAAAATTGTAGAAAGTTAAGATTTTAGAGTTAAGAAATCCTATGCAAGATAAATAAAATACATCTACAATTAGACTTATCTTAGTAAAGCCGAAAAATACTGAAGACTAAATAATGATCTAAAATTTATCTGAAAGAAAACATATTACTGACAAATTAGCAATGATCTAACTAATTGATATCTCAACAGCAATAATTACTTACCTAAGACTATATGCCCAGAAAAACTATTTAATAACAATATTTTTAGAAGAAACTAAAATGAGAAAAACATTTCATTAATAATGATATTTTTAGGGAAAAATATCATAAAAGAATTTTCCGCCAATAACCTTTACTAAAGAAAAGTATCAAGAAAGTCCTTTAGCCAGAATAATCTCATATGAAATGTCTGCAATGCAAGAAGGAATGAATGAGTAAAAATATTAGTAAAGTATATGAGCAACTTATACAAACAGCAATTGTATAAAATAACTAATATTTTCTAACGGTTAAAATATATGAGAGAACAAAAACATAGTGCACCAATGGTATATAAGAAAGGAGAAATTGTTTGGGATTAAGGTGCTATTAGAGTCTATAATGTTGAGTAGCAGGGTAAAGGTAATGATCAACTTTATGTATTAGTCAGGGTTCTCCTGAGAAATGAGCAAATAGGATATTTATTATAGGCATTGATTCACATAATTACGGAAGCTGAGATATGCCTCAGTCTACTATCTGCAAGTGGGAGATCAGGAAACTTGGTGGTATCATTCAGTCCAAGTACAAAGTCCTAAAAATCAGAGAAGCCAATGATGTCTGTCTCAATCTTAGTCCGAAGGCTTGAGAACTGGAGAACACTGATGTCCCAGAGCAGAAGATAGATGTCCCAACTCCAATGGGGAAAGCAAATTCATCCTTCCTCTGCCTTTTTGTTCTGTTTGAATCCTCCACGCTGCCCACCCACACTGGGAAGAAAAATCTACCTTATTCAGTTCACCAATTCAAAAACTAATCTCTTTTAAAAAGATCCTTATAGACAAACTCAGAAATAATGTTGTGCCAGTTCTTTGGGTATCTCTAAGCCCCATCAAACTGACATATAAAATTAACCATCACAGTTTAAAATGTAAGTTAAGTAGCATGGTAAAAATTTTGTGATAAGAAGGACAGAAGCAAAATGGAGTTGTAATAAACCTAAATATTGTGGGGTCCCAGGAGTTCAGCTAGATAGCTGTCAAACCATTCTGAACACCTACAAACTCAATAGGAGATTGAAGAGAAGAAGAGAAGCAATTCTAGGAACAGAAAAGCGACCACTTTCTGGAAGGTAGGACATGTGGAGAAGTGAATCCAAAGCAATCTATGAGAAGAGACCGTGGTGGGCGGGGTCATCTCCCGGCAAGCGATGGAGCAGTAGAGCACAAAATCAGGACATTTAGAAGTCTGCTCCACTGAGGGACATCACTCCAGAGGCTAAGCAGGGGATGGAGCACTCACAGGGACAGTATGGTCTCAGGACCCGCGGAGTCACAGAAAGACTGGGATGTCTGAGTGTGGCAGAGCTCCCAGGTATCGAAGTGGGGAAGCTGGCCTCAGAGATGGAGCCAAGACTGGAATCTCAGTTTGAGATTACCTTAAACCGTGATCTGTGGCAAGTCAACCCTCTGTTCTTTGAGTAAGGACCTCTCAAGTGGCAGATCTCAAGAGACTTATGGGAGCAAGCTGCAGGAATCTGCTGAGACTTCAAACAGGGCCATGCACCAGAGATAGAAACGCTCAGTCACAGGCTGGGTGAGCATGGAGCATGGCTGGAGACCAGGTAGACAAGAGGGATTAACTGCTTTTCTCTGAGGGCACACTGAGGAGGGGGCCCTGAGCTCTTGGCTCCTCTGGGCCAGAAATTGGGAGGCTGCCATCTTCATTCCTTTTCTCCAAAGCTCTACAGAGAGCATTCAGGGAACAAAAGCTCTGACAGTGAACCAGAGCATATAAATTAGCCTGGCCCCTGGCAAGGGTGGTACAATTCCACCTCAGGCAACGACATTTGAGAATCACAGCAATAGGCCCCTTCACCAGAATATCAGTAAGAACACCCAGCCAAGACTAAGTTCACTGATCAATGAGAACTGCAAAACTTCAGAGCTATGGCAGTACAGCATAAAGAATTCATGGCTTTTTTCCCATGACTCTTTAGTCTTTCAAAGTTAAATTTTTTAAATTTTTTATTATTCCATTTTTTAAATTTTTCTTTCCTATTTTAACATTTTTTAACGATTTTATCTTATCAATAACTTTTTAAAAATCTTTTTAAATTTTCATTGCTATAGTCATATTCTATCCCTTCATTGTATTTAACATTTTTTTTTAAAACATACAGGTTTTTCTTTCTTTAAAATTTCAGGATACAGTTTCTTCTAATAGATCAAAATATACCTAAAATCTAGCACGTGACTTTGTTCTAGTCTCCCAGCCTGGTCACATTCTTTCCTCTTTTTATTTTTCTTTTTTCAACCAACTTCTTATCTTATCAATTCTTCTTTTAGAATTGCCTTTAGGAGGAGTCAAGATGGCGGAGAAGTAGCAGGCTGAGACTACTTCAGCTAGCCGGAGATCAGCTAGATAGCTTATCTAAAGATTGCAAACACCTGAAAATCCATCGGCAGATCGAAGACAAGAAGAACAGCAATTCTGGAAACAGAAAAACAACTACTTTCTGAAAGGTAGGACCGGCGGAGAAGTGAATCCAAAGCGACGGGAAGATAGACCCCGGGGGGAGGGGCTGGCTCCCGGCAAGCAGCGGAGCAACCACGCACAAAATCAGGACTTTTAAAAGTCTATTCCGCTGAGGGACATCGCTCCAGAGGCTAAACTGGGGCGAAGCCTACGTGGGGACAGGGTGGCCTCAGGTCCCGCAGGGTCACAGAAGGATCGGGGGTGTCTGAGTGTCGCAGAGCTTGCGGGTATTGGAACGGGAAAGCCGGCTACAGAGACAGAGCCGACAGTAAGCTCACAGCTTGGTGTTACCTTGAACCGGTCGCAGGCTCGGTGAGCTCGGAGCACGGCCAGAGGTCAGGCAGATGGGAGTAACTGGGCGCTGTTCTCTGAGGGCGCACTGAGGAGTGGGGCCCTGGGCTCTTGGCTCCTCCGGGCCGGAGACCAGGAGGCTGCCATTTGTATTCCCCGTCCTCTGAACTCTACGGAAAGCGCTCAGGGAACAAAAGCTCCTGAAAGCAAACCCGAGTGGATTACTCACCCCTGCCCCTGATAAGGGCAGTGCAATTCCGCCTGGGGCAAAGACACTTGAGAATCACTACAACAGGCCCCTCCCACAGAAGATTAAGAAGAAATCCAGCCGAAACC
Organism: Mustela putorius furo; assembly: GCF_011764305.1. NCBI lineage: Eukaryota > Metazoa > Chordata > Mammalia > Carnivora > Mustelidae > Mustela > Mustela putorius. The sequence goes on from NW_025422022.1 coordinate 9,722,370, forward strand.
AAGTTAACCTACCAAGGAGTGCGGTTTCAATACCAAGAAGAGCAGTAGAATTCCAGAGGAGGAGAAAGCAAAGCACGGAACTCATGGCTTTTTCCCTGTGATTTTTTTTAGTCTTGCAGTTAATTTAATTTTTTTCTTTTTCATTTTTTGTTTTTTTTTTCTTGCCTTCTGGTTAAATTTTTTTTTTAACTTTTACTTTTTCTTTTTTAATGTTTTTTAACCAGTTTATCTAATATATATATTTTTTCATTTTTATATTTTTCTTATTTGTTTTCTTTTTTTTAATTCTTTTCTTTTCTTTTTTTTTCTTTTTTTTTTCTTTCTTCCTTTTTGAACCTCTTTTTATCCCCTTTCTCCCCGCTCACGATTTGGGATCTCTTCTAATTTGGTTAAAGCATATTTTCCTGGGGTTGTTGCCACCCTTTGAGTATTTTACTTGCTCCTTCATATACTCTTATCTGGACAAAATGACAAGATGGAAATATTCAACACAAAAAAAAGAACAAGAGGCAGTACCAAAGGCTAGGGACCTAATCAATACAGACATTGGAAATATGTCAGATCTAGAGTTCAGAATGACAATTCTCAAGGTTCTAGCTGGGCTCAAAAAAGGCATGGAAGATATTAGAGAAACCCTCTCGAGAGATATAAAAGCCCTTTCTGGAGAAATAAAAGAACTAAAATCTAACCAAGTTGAAATAAAAAAAGCTATTAATGAGGTGCAATCAAAAATGGAGGCTCTCACTGCTAGGATAAATGAGGCAGAAGAAAGAATTAGTGATATAGAAGACCAAATGACAGAGAATAAAGAAGCTGAGCAAAAGAGGGAAAAACAGCTACTGGACCACGAGGGGAGAATTCGAGAGATAAGTGACACCATAAGACGAAACAACATTAGAATAATTGGGATTCCAGAAGAAGAAGAAAGAGAGGGGAGCAGAAGGTATACTGGAGAGAATTATTGGGGAGAATTTCCCCAATATGGCAAAGGGAACGAGCATCAAAATTCAGGAGGTTCAGAGAATGCCCCTCAAAATCAATAAGAATAGGCCCACACCGCGTCACCTAATAGTAAAATTTACAAGTCTCAGTGACAAAGAGAAAATCCTGAAAGCAGCCCGGGAAAAGAAGTCTGTAACATACAATGGTAAAAATATTAGATTGGCAGCTGACTTATCCACAGAGACCTGGCAGGCCAGAAAGAGCTGGCATGATATTTTCAAAGCACTAAATGAGAAAAACATGCAGCCAAGAATACTATATCCAGCTAGGCTATCATTGAAAATAGAAAGAGAGATTAAAAGCTTCCAGGACAAACAACAACTGAAAGAATTTGCAAACACCAAACCAGCTCTACAGGAAATCTTGAAAGGGGTCCTCTAAGCAAAGAGAGAGCCTACAAGTGATAGATCAGAAAGGAACAGAGACCATATACAGTAACAGTCACCTTACAGGCAATACAATGGCACTAAATTCATATCTCTCAATAGTTACCCTGAATGTTAATGGGCTAAATGCCCCTGTCAAAAGACACAGGCTATCAGAATGGATAAAAAAACAAAACCCATCTATATGTTGCCTCCAAGAAACTCATTTTAAGCCTGAAGACACCTCCAGATTTAAAGTGAGGGGGTGGAAAAGAATTTACCATGCTAATGGACATCAGAAGAAAGCAGGAGTGGCAATCCTTATATCAGATCAATTAGATTTTAAGCCAAAGACTATAATAAGAGATGAGGAAGGACACTATATCATACTCAAAGGGTGTGTCCAACAAGAAGATTTAACAATTTTAAATATCTATGCCCCCAATGTGGGAGCAGCCAACTATATAAACCAATTAATAACAAAATCAAAGAAACACATCAACAATAATACAATAATAGTAGGGGACTTTAACACTCCCCTCACTGAAATGGACAGATCATCCAAGCAAAAGATCAGCAAGGAAATAAAGGCCTTAAACGACACACTGGACCAGATGGACATCACAGATATATTCAGAACATTTCATCCCAAAGCAACAGAATACACATTCTTCTCTAGTGCACATGGAACATTCTCCAGAATAGATCACATCCTCGGTCCTAAATCAGGACTCAACCGGTATCAAAAGATTGGGATCATTCCCTGCATATTTTCAGACCACAAGGCTCTAAAGCTAGAACTCAACCACAAAAAGAAGTTTGGAAAGAACCCAAATACATGGAGACTAAACAGCATCCTTCTAAAGAATGAATGGGTCAACCGGGAAATTAAAGAAGAATTGAAAAAAATCATGGAAACAAATGATAATGAAAATACAACGGTTCAAAATCTGTGGGACACAACAAAGGCAGTCCTGAGAGGAAAATATATAGCGGTACAAGCCTTTCTCAAGAAACAAGAAAGGTCTCAGGTACACAACCTAACCCTACACCTAAAGGAGCTGGAGAAAGAACAAGAAAGAAACCCTAAGCCCAGCAGGAGAAGAGAAATCATAAAGATCAGAGCAGAAATCAATGAAATAGAAACCAAAAAAACAATAGAACAAATCAACGAAACTAGGAGCTGGTTCTTTGAAAGAATTAATAAAATTGATAAACCCCTGGCCCGACTTATCAAAAAGAAAAGAGAAAGGACCCAAATTAATAAAATCATGAATGAAAGAGGAGAGATCACAACTAACACCAAAGAAATACAAACTATTATAAGAACATACTATGAGCAACTCTACGCCAATAAATTTGACAATCTGGAAGAAATGGATGCATTCCTAGAAACATATAAACTACCACAACTGAACCAGGAAGAAATAGAAAGCCTGAACAGACCCATAACCAGTAAGGAGATTGCAACAGTCATTAAAAATCTCCAAACAAACAAAAGCCCAGGGCCAGACGGCTTCCTGGGGGAATTCTACCAAACATTTAAAGAAGAACTAATTCCTATTCTTCTGAAACTGTTCCAAAAAATAGAAATGGAAGGAAAACTTCCCAACTCATTTTATGAGGCCAGCATCACCTTGATCCCAAAACCAGACAAGGATCCCATCAAAAAAGAGAGCTATAGACCAATATCCTTGATGAACACAGATGCGAAAATACTCAACAAAATACTAGCCAATAGGATTCAACAGTACATTAAAAAGATTATTCACCACGACCAAGTGGGATTTATTCCAGGGCTGCAAGGTTGGTTCAACATCCGCAAATCAGTCAATGTGATACAACACATCAATAAAAGAAAGAACAAGAACCATATGATACTCTCAATAGATGCTGAAAAAGCATTTGACAAAGTACAGCATCCCTTCCTGATCAAAACTCTTCAAAGTGTAGGGATAGAGGGCACATACCTCAATATCATCAAAGCCATCTATGAAAAACCCACCGCAAATATCATTCTCAATGGAGAAAAACTGAAAGCTTTTCCGCTAAGGTCAGGAACACGGCAGGGATGTCCATTATCACCACTGCTATTCAACATAGTACTAGAGGTCTTAGCCTCAACAATCAGACAACAAAAGGAAATTAAAGGCATCCAAATTGGCAAAGAAGAAGTCAAATTATCACTCTTCACAGATGATATGATACTATATGTGGAAAACCCAAAAGACTCCACTCCAAAACTGCTAGAACTTATACAGGAATTCAGTAAAGTGTCAGGATATAAAATCAATGCACAGAAATCAGTTGCATTTCTCTACACCAACAGCAAGACAGAAGAAAGGGAAATTAAGGAGTCAATCCCATTTACAATTGCACCCAAAACCATAAGATACCTAGGAATAAACCTAACCAAAGAGGCACAGAATCTATACTCAGAAAACTATAAAGTACTCATGAAAGAAATTGAGGAAGACACAAAGAAATGGAAAAATGTTCCATGCTCCTGGATTGGAAGAATAAATATTGTGAAAATGTCTATGCTACCTAAAGCAATCTACACATTTAATGCAATTCCTATCAAAGTACCATCCATCTTTTTCAAAGAAATGGAACAAATCATTCTAAAATTTATATGGAACCAGAAAAGACCTCGAATAGCCAAAGGGATATTGAAAAAGAAAGCCAACGTTGGTGGCATCACAATTCCGGACTTCAAGCTCTATTACAAAGCTGTCATCATCAAGACAGCATGGTACTGGCACAAAAACAGACACATAGATCAATGGAACAGAATAGAGAGCCCAGAAATAGACCCTCAACTCTACAGTCAACTAATCTTCAACAAAGCAGGAAAGAATGTCCCATGGAAAAAAGACAGCCTCTTCAATAAATGGTGCTGGGAAAATTGGACAGCCACATGCAGAAAAATGAAATTGGACCATTTCCTTACACCACACACAAAAATAGACTCAAAATGGATGAAGGACCTCAATGTGCGAAAGGAATCCATCAAAATCCTTGAGAAGAACACAGGCAGCAACCTTTTCGACCTCAGCCACAGCAACATCTTCCTAGGAACAACGCAAAAGGCAAGGGAAGCAAGGGCAAAAATTAACTATTGGGATTTCATCAAGATCAAAAGCTTTTGCACAGCAAAGGAAACAGTTAACAAAATCAAAAGACAACTGACAGAATGGGAGAAGAGATTTGCAAATTACATATTTGATAAAAGGCTAGTATCCGAAGTCTATAAAATAAACTTCTCAAACTCAACACCCAAAGAACAAATAATCCAATCAAGAAATGGGCAGAGGACATGAACAGACATTTCTGCAAAGAAGATATCCAGATGGCCAACAGACACATGAAAAAGTGCTCCATATCACTCGGCATCAGGGTAATACAAATCAAAACCACAATGAGATATCACCTCACACCAGTCAGAATGGCTAAAATCAACAAGTCAGGAAATGACAGATGCTGGCGAGGATGCGGAGAAAGGGGAACCCTCCTACTGTTTGTGGGAATGCAAGCTGATGCAGCCACTCTGGAAAACAGCATGGAGGTTCCTCAAAATGTTGAAAATAGAACTGCCCTATGACCCAGCAATTGCACTATTGGGCATTTACCCTAAAGATACAAACGTAGTGATCCAAAGGGGCACGTGCACCTGAATGTTTATAGCAGCAATGTCCACAATAGCCAAACTATGGAAAGAACCTAGATGTCCATCAACAGATGAATGGATCAAGAAGATGTGGTATATATACACAATGGAATACTATGCAGCCATCAAAAGAAATGAAATGGAACTAGAGCATATCATGCTTAGCGAAATAAGTCAAGCAGAGAAAGACAACTATCATATGATCTTCCTGATATGAGGCAGTGGTGATGCAACATGGGGGCTTAAGTGGGTAGGAGAAGAATCAATGAAACAAGATGGGATTGGAAGGGAGACAAACCATAAGTGACTCTTAATCTCACAAAACAAACTAAGGGTTTCTGGGGGGAAAGGGGTTGGGAGAAGAGGGTGGGATTATGGACATTGGGGAGGGTATGTGCTTTGGTGAGTGCTGTGAAGTGTGTAAACCTGGTGATTCACAGACCTGTACCCCTGGGGATAAAAATATATGTTTATAGAATTGCCTTTAATTTTCATCCTTACAGTCATATTCTATCCCTTCATCATGTTTAAACTTATTGGTGTGTGTGTGTGTGTGTGTGTGTGTGTGTGTATTTGTTGTTTTTGTCATTGTTCTTTAAAATTTTGGGAGGCAGTTTCTTCTGTTAGACCAAAATACACCCCAAATCAAGTATGTGGCTCTGTTCAATTCATCAGTCCTATATATTTCTCCTTCTCCTTATCCTTCCTCCTCCTCCTCCTCCTCCTTTTCCTCCTCCTCCTCTTCTTCTTCTTCTTCTTCTTTCTTCTCCCTCAGTTTTGGGTCTCTTCCAATTTGGTTAGTGCATATTTTTCTGGGGTCATTGCTACCCTTTTAGATTTTGTTCTCTCATTCATCTATTCTTACCTGAATAAAATGACAAGGATGAAAAACTCACCTCAAATAAAAAAAAAAAAAAAAAAAAACCAGAAGGCAGTACCAACAACTAGGGACCTAATCAGTATGGACATTGGTAAGATGTCAGAACTAGAGTTCAGAATGACAATTATCAAGATGCTAGCTGGGCTAATCAAAAGAAATGAAATCTTGCCACAAGCAACGACGTGGATGGAATGAGAGGGTATCATGCTTAGCAAAATAAGTCAAGCGGAGAAAGACAACTATCATATGATCTCCCTGATATAAGGAAGTGGAGATGCAAAATGGGGGGTTAAGAGGGTAGGAGAAGAATAAATGAAACAAGATGGGATTGGGAGGGAGACAAACCATAAGAGAATCTTAATCTCACAAAACAAACTGAATGTCACCAGGGGGAGTGGGGAAGGGAGAGTGGGGTGGGATTATGGACATTGGGGAAGCTATGTGCTATGGTGAGTGCTGTGAAGTGTGTAAACCTGGCGACTCACATACCTGTACCACGGGGGATAAAAATATATTACATGTTTATAAAAAATTAAAAATTAAAAAAAAAGATGCTAGCTGGGCTAGAAAAAAGCATGGAATATATCAGAGAATCCCCTCCTGGGAAAATAAAATCCCTTTCTGGAAAAATAAAAGAACTAAAATCTAACCAAGTTGAAATTTAAAAAGCTATTAATGAGGTATAATCAAAAATGAAGGTTCTTACTGCTAGGATAAATGAGGCAGAAGAGAGAATTAGTGATATAGAAGACCAGATGGTGGGGAATAAAGAATCTGAGAAAAAAAGAGATAAATAACTACTGGACCATGAGGGAGAATTCAAGAGATAAGTGATACCATAAGACAAAACAATAATAGAATAATTGGGATCCTGTAAGAAGAAAGAGAGGTGTGGGGTGCCTGGATGGCTCAGTCGGTTAAGCAGGGAGCCTGCTTCTCTCTCTCTCTCTCTCTCTCTCCCTCTCTCTCTGCCTACTTGTGATCTCTCTGTCAAATAAATAAATTAATTTTTAAAAAAAGAAAGTGAGAAAAAAGCAGAAGGTATATTGGAGCAAATTATAGCAGAGAATCTCCCTAATTTGACAAAGGGAGCAAACATCAAAATCCAGGAAGCACAGAGAACCCTCAAAATCAATAAAAATCTGTCCAAATCTTGTCATCTAATAGTAAAATGTATGAGTCTCAGGGACAAAGAGAAAATCCTGAAAGCAGCTTGGGACAAGAGGTCTGTAACATACAACAGTAGAAATATTAAATTGTCAGCAGACCTATCCACAGAGACCTGGCAAGCCAGAAAGGACTGTCATGATATATTCAGAGCACTAAATGAGAAAAATATGCAGCTAAGACACTATATCCAACTAGGCTGTCATTGAAAATAGGAGAGAAAAAGCTTCCATGATGAACAGAAACTAAAAGAATTTGCAAATAGCAAACCAGCCCTACAGGAAACATTGAAAGGGGTCCTCTAAGCAGACAGCCTAAAATTAACAGACCAGAAAGGAACAGAGACAATATACAGTAATAGTTACCTTACAGGCAATACAATGGCACTAAATTCATAACTTTCAATAGATATCTTGAATGTAAATGGACTAAATGCCCCAATTAAAAGATAAAGGGTATCAGAATTTATTTTAAAAAATAGTAAGACCCATCGATATGCTGTCTGCAAAAAACTCATTTTAGACCCAAAGACACCTCCAGATTTAAAGTGATAGGGTGGAAAACAATTTACCATGCTAATTGACATCAAGAGAAAACTGGGATGGCAATCCTTACATCAGATCAATTAGATTTTAAGCAAAAGACTAAAATAAGAAATGAGGAATGACACTATATCATATTTAAAGGGTCTGTCCAACAAGAAGGTCTAACAATTTTAAATATCTATGCCCCTAACATGGGAGCAGACAATTACATAAACCAATTAATAACAAAAAAAATTTAAAAAAAATAAAAAATAAAAATAAAATAAATAATAAATAAAAAATAATAAAATAATTTTAAAAAACACATGAACAATAACAGAATAATAGTACGGGACTTCAACACCTGCTTTGCTGAAATGGACAGGTCATCTAAGCAAAAGATCAAAAAGGAAATAAAGACTTTAATAGACATACTGGGCCAGATGGACATCACAGATATATTTAGAACATTCCATCCCAAAGCAACAGAATACACATTCTTCTCTAGTGCACATGGAACAGTTTCCAGAATAGATCACATCCTGGGTCACAAATCAGGTCTCAACTAGTATCAAAAGATTGGGATCATTTTCTGCATATTTTCAGACCACAACACTTTGAAACTAGAACTCAACCACAAGAAGAAAGTTGGAAAGTACTCAAATACATGGAAGCTAAAGAGCATCCTACTAAAGAATGAATGGGTCAACCAGAAATTAAAGAAGAATTTTAAAAATTCATGGAAACAAATGAAAATGAAAACACAACTGTTCAAAATCTTTGGGACACAGCAAAAGCGGTCCTCAGAGGAAGGTATATAGCAAACAAGCCTTTCTCAAGAAACAAGAAAGGTCTCAAGTACACAACCTAACCCTACACCTAAAGGAGCTGGAGAAAGGACAACAAAGAAAGTCTACATCCAGAAGAAGAGAAATTAAAAAGATCAGAGCAGAAATCAATGAAATAGAAACCAAACGAACAGTAGAAAAAAATCAATGAAACTAAGAGATGGTTCTCTAAAAGAGTTAATAAGATTGAAAAACCCTTGGCCAGACTTATCCAAAAGAAAAGAGAAAGGACCCAAATGACAAAATCATGAATGAAAGAGGAGAAATCACAAGCAACACCAAAGAAATACAAACAATTATAAGAACATAATATGAGCAACTATACACCAGCAAATTTGACAATCTGGAAGAAATGGACACATTCCTAGAGACATATAAATTACCAAAACTGAACCAGGAAAAAAATAGAAAACCTTAACAGACCTATACCTAGTAAGGAGATTGAAGCAGTCATCAAAAATCTCCCAACAAACAAGAGCTCTGGCCCAGATGGCTTCCCAGGGGAATTCTAACAAACATTTAAAAAAGAATTAATAGCTATTCTCCCGAAACTGTTCCAAAAAATAGAAATCAAAGGAAAACTTCCAAACTCATTTTATGAGGCCAGCATTACCTTGATTCCAAAACCAGACAAAGACCCCATCAAAAATGAGTATTACAAACCAATATCCTTGATGAACATGGATGCAAAAATTCTCATCAAAATACTAGCCAATAGGATCCAACAGTTCATTAAAAGAATTAGTCACCACGACAAAGTGGGATTTATTCCTCGGCTGCAAGTTTGGTTCAACATCCACAAATCAATCAATGTGATACATTAATAAAAGAAAGAAAAAGAACCACATTATACTCTCAATAGATGCTGAAAAAACATTTGATAAAGTGCAGCATCCTTTCTTGATCAAAACTGTTCACAGTGTAGGGATAGAGGGAACATACCTCAATATCATAAAAGCCATCTATGAAAAACCCACCGCAAATATCATTCTCAATGGGAAAAAACTGACAGCTTTTCTCCTACGGTCAGGAACATGGCAGGGCTGTCCACTATCACCACTGCTATACAACATAGTACTAGAAGTCCCAGCCTCAGCAATCAGACAACAAAAAGAAATTAAAGGCATCCAAATCGGCAAAGAAGTCAAACTATCAATCTTTGCAGATGATACAATACTTTATGTGGAAAACCCAAAGACTCCACTCCAAAACTTCTAGAACTCATACAGGAATTCAGTAAAGTGTCAGGATATAAAATCAATGCATAGAAATTAGTTGCATTTCTATACACCAACAGCAAGACAAAAGACAGAGAAATTAAGGAGTCAATCCCATTTACAATTGCACCCCAAACCATAAGATACCTAGGAATAAACCTAACCAAAAGGGCAAAGAATCTGTACTCAAAAAAATATCAAGTACTCATGAGAGAAATTGAGGAAGTTACAAAGAAATGGAAAAATATTCCAATGCCCATGGATTGGAAGAATAAATATTGTGAAAATGTCTATGCTACCTAAAACAATCTACACATTTAATGCAATCCCTATCAAAAGACCATCAACTTTTTGCAAAGAAATGGAATAAATAATCCTAAAATTTATTTGGAACCAGAAAAGACCCCGAATGTCCAGAGGAATGTTGAAAAAGAAAACCAAAGTTGGTGGCATCACAATTCCAGACTTTAAGCTCTAATACAAAGCTGTAATCATCAAGACAGCATGGTACTGGCACAAAACCAGACATATAGATCAATGGAACAGAACAGAGAGCCCATAAATGGATCCTCACCTCTATGGTCAACTAATCTTTGACAAAACAGGAAAGAATGTCCAATGGAAAAAAGTCTCTTCAAATGGTGTTGGGAAAAATTGGACAGCCACATGCAGAAGAATGAAACGGGACCATTTCCTTAACACCACACACAAAAAAAGACTCAAAATGGATGAAAGAGGGGCACCTGGGTGGCTCAGTGGGTTAAAGCCTCTGTCTTTGGCTAGGGTTATGGTCCCAGGGTCCTGGGTTTAAGCCCCGCATCAGGCTCTCTGCTCGGCGGGGAGCCTGCTTCCTCCTCTCTCTCTCTGCCTGCCTCTCTGCCTACTTGTGATCTCTCTGTCTGTAAAATAAATAAATAAAATCTTCAAAAAAATGGATGAAAGACCTGCATGAGACAGGAATCCATCAAAACCCTTGAGGACAACACATGCAGCAACCTCTTTTATCTCAACCATAGCAACTTCTTGCTAGAAACATCGCCAAAGGCAAGGGAAGCAAGGGCAAAAATGAACTATTGGGACTTCATCAAGATAAAAATCTTTTGTACAGCAAAGGAAACAGTCAACAAAACCAAAGACAACTGACATATGGGAGAAGAGATTTGCAAATTACATATTTGATAAAAGGCTAGTATCCGAAGTCTATAAAAAAAACTTCTCAAACTCAACACCCAAAGAACAAATAATCCAATCAAGAAATGGGCAGAAGACATGAATAGACATTTCTGCAAAGAAGACATCCAGATGGCCAACAGACACATGAAAAAGTGCTCAACATCACTTGGCATCAGGGAAATACAAATCAAAACCACAGTGAGATATCACCTCACACCAGTCAGAGTGGCTAAAATTAACAAGTCAGAAAATGACAGATTTTGGCAAGGATGTGGAGAAAGGGGAACCCTCCTACACTTACCATTGGTGGGACTCCAAGTGGGTGCAGCCACTCTGGAAAACAGTATGGAGGTTCCTCAAAAAGTTGAAAATAGAGTTACCCTAGGACCCAGCAATCACACTACTGGGTATTTACCCTAAAGATACAAATGTAGTGATGCGAAGAGGCACTTGCACCCAAATGTGCATAGCAGCAATGTCCACAATAGCCAAACTATGGAAAGAACTTAGATGTCCATCAACAGATAAATGGATAAAGATGTCCTATACACATATACAATGAAATACTATGCAGCCATCAAAAAACCAAACTCTTGCCATTTGCAACAACATGGATGGAAGCTAGAGGGTATTATGCTAAGTGAAATAAGTTAATCAGAGAAAGATAATTATCATATGAGGTCTCTGATATGAGAAATTCGAGAGGCAGGTTGGGGGGTCATGTGGGTAGGGAAGAAAAAATGAAACAAGATGGGGTCAGGGAGGGAGACAAACCACAAGAGACTCTTAATTTCAGGAAACAAACTGAGGATTGCTGCGGTGGAGGGGGAGGGATAGGGTGTCTGGGTTATGGACATTGGGGATATGCTATAGTGAGTGTTGTGAATTGTGTAAGCCTGATGATTCACAGAACTGTACCCATGAAACAATACATTATATGTTAATTTAAAAATTTATGGTAACTACTAATGAAAAAGAAACTGAGTTTATAATTTAAAATCAGTAGAGATGTAAAAGATGGGATGAAAGGAAAAATTTTAAATAATTTCAAAGACAAAAAGGAGAAGAGATAAATTTACTCAGAAATTTAGAAAATAGGAAGAAATAAGTATGGTAGAAATAATTCCATATATATAAATAATCACAATAAATATGTGCAAACTAAATTTAGCCACCAAATAGCAAAGATAGTTACATTATATTTAAGAGATTCACTTCTGTGCTGTTAATAAGAGATACACATAAATTATAATGCAGAAAATTTGAGAGTTAAAAACAAATATTAGCCAAAAGAAACCCAGCATCACTATATTTATATCAATCCAATATACTTTATAGCAAGAAATACTGGAGATATAGTCACTATATAATAGTGATAAAATGCTTAAAATAGGATAAAAATAAGATAAAATGTTTAGTTCACCAGGAGGATGACATATGTAGCATATCACTAACATAAAAAATAAAATCAACAGAACCACAAGAAGTAGAGAAATTCACCAGCCTCCTTCTTTCCACTTGATAAGTTTATAGATTTTGAATAACACAATTAACACGTTCAGTATAAGAGAGATATTTAGAACATTGCACCCAAAACATACTTTTTAAACATAAAAAGGCACACAAACAAACAAAAACACCGTTTTTAAAATCTGATCCATGATATGCTTATATCATAAAAACAACAAATCTCAAAATCTGGTATCATACAGACATATTTCTCTGCCCATAATATAGCAAGATTATAAATTAAATAAAAATATAATTGGCAATATTCCACATATATGGATTTTTTTAAAAGATTTTATTTATTTATTTGACAGACAGAGATCTCAAGTAGGCAGAGAGGCAGGCAGAGATAGGAGGAAGCAGGCTCCCTGCTGAGCAGAGAGCCCGATGCTGGGCTTGATCCCAGGACCCTGAGATCATGACCTGAGCCAAAGGCAGAGGCTTTAACCCACTGAGCCACCCAGGCACCCCTGGATTTTTTTTTTTTAAGTAGGCTCCACATCCAACATGGAGCCCAATGCAGGGTGGGAACACATTACCCTGAGATCAAGACCTGAGCCGAGCTCAAGAGTCAGACGCTCAATCAGCTGAGCCAGCCAGGTGCCCCTCATATCTGGAATTTTTAAAAAAGAAAAACAGAGCTCAAAATCTGAGTCACAAAAGAAATAATAATGAAAGGAAAAAATGAGAACTACCCAATACCCAAAATACCACATATCAAAACATGAGTGATACTGAAAAAGCAATACTTATAAGGATAGAGCTTAAATCTTTGTATTAGAAAATGTTAAAAGCTGAATTTTAAAATAATAAGCATCCAACTTAAGAAATTAAGGACATGCAGCAGAAAAAGTATAAAAGAAAGGAATGATGAAGCTAAATTTGTAACATACAAGGTAGAGATAATAGAGGATTAACAAGCCAAAATTTCATTCCATGTAAATACTAATAAAATTAACCACATCTGGGCTGAACTGATCAAGAAAAAAAAATACAGCTTAAAAAATATGTTGTTGAAACTGACTCAATAAAAATGTTTTACAAAGTTGAAATAAACTAGCCACTGAAGATACTGAATCAGTAACTTAAAATCATACACAACTGAGAAAACAATAAGTGTATTAATGTTGATAATGTAAATCACTTCAGCCAATTTATAAAGAAAAGGATTTGGAACAGAGTATACACCTTTACAAAAACACTGCAAAGGGCTAGCCTAGGTTTGGCAAACATTTTCTGTAAAGGACCAGATAGTAAATAATTTAGGCTTTTTTATGAATCATATATAACCTCTGTCACATATTATTTTTTGTTTTGAATTTTTATTTTTGACACCACCTCAAAAATGTTAAAACCATTTTTAGCTCATGGATTAGACAAAAACAGGCCATGAATTTGGCCTACAAGCTCTAGTTTGCCAGGCCCTGATCTAAGATGAACATTCTGGAATGACCACTAGAAGTAAGTGGTTCGTTGCCCACTTTTAGGATAATTGCTAACTCTTCACTTTGCTTCATGGGTTTGTTTGTTTGTTTGTTTGTTTGTTTTGTTTTGTTTTGTTTTAAAGAGTGAGAGAGTGTGGGCTACAGAGAGGCAGAGGGAGAGGGATAGACAGAATCTTAAGCAGGTTCCATAACCAACATGCAGCCAGTATGGGGGCACGATCTCACAACCCTGAATCATGACCTAAACCAAAACCAAGAATCAGACACTTAACCCACTGAGCCACCCAGGCACCCCTGCTTCATGCTCTTTAAAATTAAGATCACTTCATATTCTATCCTCAGGAAAAGTTAATTAGGGAAATAAAGTGTCCTCAAAACTCCACAGAACTCCTTTTTTGCACAACTGAATTCAACGTGAACTAAAATTGAAATATATATTCCTATTTTCCTACAGTTCTAATAAATTATGTTCTTCATTTTCCCTGTGTTTATTTATTAATATACATGTTTACAATATATTTAAAAAGTTATGTTTATATAACTATGTAGACATAGGTTTTGACTACTATAAATTAATATTACATATTTATAGCTAATTATAAAAATATATTAAATATTTATTTATGTTACTCTATTTTACCAAAGCTGTCAACTCTATCTGAGCCTTCCAAGGTTATTGGCTGCTTACAATCACATGCATTATTGATTTGCTTGTCACTTTCTTGTAACACTACTGAGAGTGTCATTTGTTAACTAAATGGCACAATTAAAGGCATTTTGGAAAGAATGAGACAAATAAATTCAATAAATAAAATTTGAATCCTAAGAAAGTATATAAAACATATTTATAGAAAAATCATCACTTCACTGTGTTCAGGCTACAATATATGCTACTAAAATCATAATTACTAATATTGTATTGAAATTGGATGCCTGGAATATACATCAAGGAATAGTGTCCCTCCATAGGTCAGTTCTTTTCTATTTATTCACTTTTGCCTCTACCTAGCATGTCCTGAATAGGTCTCAATGCAATGGTAGTTCTAGTATATATAGAATTTCTAACCCAATTAAAAGAACTTCTCTCTCATATTTTTATATCTTTAAATAAATGTTAACAATTTCTGTAGAACAAATTGGGCTGCTGGTTGAGAACCATGATCTTTCAACTCTCTCTAGCCTACCACCTCTTTATTATATATTCTTTTTTTTAAGATTTTATTTATTTATTTGTTGGAGACAAAGAGAGCACTCAAGTAGGGAAATCCACAGGCAGAAGAAGAGGCAAAAGCAGACCCCTGCTGAGCAGGGAACACAATGTGGGGCTCCATCCCAGGGTCCCGGGATCATGACCTAAGCTGAAGGTAGAGCCTTAACCAACTGAGCCATTCAGGCATCCCTCTTTGGTATATATTCTTATTGGCCCCATTTTCAAAGGGATTTTGTGTGCATATTTGCACTGAAAGCAAGGACACATCCCTGGAACATCTATAATATAGGGGACAGAGCCACCAAAAATTTCCCTGAGGTCAAAAAGAGATTAAATGACATTCTTTCCCTGAGTTCTCAGCTGGAGAGAAAGAACAAAACAACCTGTTCATTGCCATCTATAGAAATTTGGATCTAATCAAGGACTGAATATTAATCATGTTTTTACAGGAAGAGCAACACCAGGAAGCTCTTCTAGCTGAAAAAAAAAAAAAATGAGAATGAAAATAAAGCAGTACACTTCACAGACCTGAGAGTTCTGAAAATGACTCATCCAGGAATCATGTCAGGAATGCCTGGCTGTTACCAGATGGCAGGTTTGGGTGTCAGACTGGATTCTTGAGATCTAGGTTGAGGAACAGAGTTCTTCCTTTAGACCATACCTTACCTTAAACTTGAGACCCCAGCCAATATCCAGATGAGATTGAGCATTGCAGGGACACGGGGATAATGCTCTGTTCTTAGTGGTTAGCTGACTTGTGTAAGAAACAGATTTGTCTCAGTTCTCTTCTCTGCAAATAGCAGCTTTACCTGTCTTAGTGGGACTTTAACTTAATGTAAGCATATTTCTAGAATACATACACACGTGGGTGGCAATTCAATTTAGACACATATAGACTTACATACAAGTGTATATACGTATACACTTACACACTTACATATACACGTATACACTTACTGCCTTATGATGTTTCACATTTAATGTCCAATACAATTTAAACTCATATCATTTGATTTTTCATTTGTTCTCTTAACTACCACAGCCAGCTATAAACTCATTGAGAACAGGGATCATGCTTTTTATTCTTTTGTGATTCCCATCTCGATTGATCTGGAATTCAAACACATTCTGAATTTCAAATGAATTTAAAAATCCACTCATGAAAGAAATTGAAGAAGACACAAAAAGATGGAAAAGCATTCCATGCTCATAGATTGGAAAAATAAATGTTGTTAAAATGTCTATACCGCCCAGAGCAATCTATACCTTCAATGCTATACTGATCAAAATTCCATGGGTATTTTTCAAAGTTCTGGAACAAAAAATGCTAAAATTTGTATGGAACCAAAAGAGACCCCGAATTGCTAAGGAAATGTTGAAAAAGAAAAACAAATTGGGGGCATCATGTTGCCTTATTTCAAGCTTTACTACAAAGCTGTGATCACCAAGACAGCATGGTACTGGCATAAAAACAGACACATAGACCAGTGGAACTGAGTACAGAGCCCAGACATGGAACCACAACTTTATGGTCAAAAAGCTTCGGCAAAGCAAAAAAAAAATATCCAGTGGAAAAAAGACAGTCTCTTCAATAAATGGTGCTGGGAAAACTGGACAACTATGTATAGAAGAATCAAACTTGACTATTCTCTTACACCATTCACAAAGATAAACTTGAAATGCATAAAAGACCTCAATGTGAGGCAGGAATCTATCAAAATCCTAGAGGAGAACATAGGAAGTAACCTCTTCGACATTGGCTACAGCAACTTCTTTCAAGATAAGTCTCCAAAAACAAAGGAAAGAAAAGAGAAAATGAACTTTTGGGACTTCATCAAGATAAAAAAAAAAAAACTTCCGCACAGCAAAGGAAACAGTCAACAAAACAAAGGCAACCCACGGAATGGGAGAAGATATTCGCAAATGACAGTACAGACAATGGGCTGATATCCAAGATCTATAAATCAAAATCAAAATCAATACACACAAAACAGATAATCACATCAAAACATGGGCAGATGACATGAACAGACACTTCTCCAATGAAGACATACAAATGGCTAACAGACACATGAAAAAATGTTCATCATCACTAGCCATCAGGGAGATTCAAACCAAAACCACATTGAGATATCAGATAGAATGACCAAAATCAACAAGACAGGAAACAACAAGTGTTGGCGAGAATGTGGAGAAAGAGGAACCCTCTTATATTGTCAGTGGGAATGCAGTTGGTGCAGCCACTTTGGAACAGTGTGGAGATTCCTTAAGAAATTAAAAATAGAGCTACCCTATGACCCTACAATTGCACTACTGGGTATTTACCCCAAAGACACAGAGGTAGTGAAAAGAAGGACCATCTGTACTCCAATGTTCATAGCAGCAATGGCCACAGTTGCCAAACTGTGGAAAGAGCCAAGATGCCCTTCAACAGATGAATGGATAAAGAAGATATGGTCCATATATAGTATGGAGTATTATGCCTCCCTCAGAAAGGATGAATACCCAACTTTTGTATCAACGTGGACGGGACCAGAGGAGATTATGCTGAATGAAATAAGTCAAGCAGAGACAGTCAATTATCATATGGTTTCACTTACTTGTGGAGCATAAGGAATAACATAAAGGACATTAGGAGAAGGAGAGGAGAAGTGAGTTGGGGGAAATTGGAGGGGGAGATGAAGCATGAGAGACTGTGGACTCTGAGAAACAAACTGAGGGTTTTGGAAGGAAGGGGGTTGGGGGATGGGTGAGCCTGGTGGTGGGTATTAAGGAGGGCACGGATTACATGGAGCACTGGGTGTGGTGCATAAACAATGAATCTTGGAACATTGAAAAAATAAAATAAAAAAAAAATAAAACTTGTAAAAAAATTTAAAAAATACAAAAATACAAAATAAATCCGTGTAATATTCGTCTTATGAAGGAACATCATGAACTTTAAAAAAAAAAATCAAGATAAAACTTTTCCCAGAAGCTTATCTTGTTATTGGAAACAAAAGACAAAATCCTATTGGATGGGCAATGCCATTGTTGGTCTCTACGTTGTTCTCACAGATGTGCTGGGCACAGAATGCTTCTTCCTGGGACACAAACATGGGTGATGCTTTCCTCTGGTTTTCCTTACCACTGAGCTAAAAAAAAAAAAAAAAAAAAAAAAAAAAACAACTACTTAAAAATTCACCTACATATAAAGTGATCAATCAGCATTGTTATTGAGGGACTATTGTGTTTATGGACTATTTTTTCAGAAGTGAGTATGTGTTATAAAATCAAAAACAGAATATTAAAACACCAAAACTAGAAGTCAGTCTGATGAGCTAATATGATGTGGGGTGTATTTTTTTTTTTTCCAAATAAACTTTAAGATTAAGCTCTTCAAGCACACATGTGTGTTGGGAGCAGGGGGGGATCTTGCTAATTTAACTCTTCTAAACACAAGGATCTTGACCCTAATGAATCAGGTAGGCACTACTGAGTTGAACAATACCGTAGAGCAGTGTTTTCCAAACTACATTCCTGGATACACCAGTTTCTGGCAAGAACTCTCTAAGTGTTCAATGAAAACAGTGATTAAGTAAGTTTGGGAAATAGTGCCTACTCTATCACCCACTTGAATAATTCCCAATGCCTGTAATCATAGTAATGATTCTGAGAAGTCCTTCTGTTTAAGAAAGCTTTGCTCAGCTTTGTTTAACTCAGTGTTTCCCAAACTAAGTCACTTAGAGACTACCACACTCTTTTATTTTGGATGATTTATTAACATTTCAAAGGACACTCGTGTTTCAGGGAGCACCATTCAGAAAAAGTTCCCTAAGGAGTTTATTCTTTATTTCAATTCTTTTTGAGGACAATAAAAGGATTAGTTGAAAAAAACCACACCTGCTCTCCTTAATGAGAAGTCTGTGTGCAGTTCACTCTGCAGAAGTGCATTGGTAGCATGGCTAACCACTCCTTTCTATGAAGCAGGGAATAATCTCAACCCCGTGGGTGGGGTAAAGGAATCCTTGCTATTCTTCCTAACCATCTTTTCTCCTTCTGTCTCCTATTCAAAATCGTGTTTGTGTGTGTGTGTGTATGTGTGTGTGTGTGTTTTCGTGTGCGTGTGTGCGCGTGTGTCTGTCTGTTGGAGCATTTATTTCTTGTTTCTCACCCCATGTCACTAAATGTAGAGAAGTTATTCATATCTCATTGAGTAACCACAGAAATAATTTGTTGCTTATTGCTGAATTTTTGAGTCTTTACATCTTGCCTGTAATTCTTTCTGAAAGATCAACATTCTGTAATATTTGGGAGAAAACAAGAAAGATAAAAATTTACTACCTGGTCTCCTGATAATTGCTTCTTTTCCCTAGAATATTCTGTGATCATTGATAACGCATGTCTTCAAATTCTTCCCTCCATTGGCGTCATTGCGTCACTTCACAAACACGCTCAAGTCTTCTCCATGCTAATCAGACAAAGTCTCTTGAAACTCTTGGTTACAGCATGATTCCTCATTCTAGTCTCAGCCAAATTTCTAGGACAATGTCACTTTGACTCCATCTGTTAGCACCTCCTATTTACTCTTTAGCTCTCTGCCACCTAGTTTATATACTCCATTCTTTCCCAATCTGTTTTACTGATATGGTTCTAAGAACACATGTCATCAGGTCTCTCTTACTATCTTGCTCAATCCTTCTGATGCAACTGGCCCATGAACTGGAGTCTTCATGAACTTTCTACTCTCAGTTTTAGTTACACCGCCTTCTTGGTGATTCTCATTCTTGGCCACTTTATGGGATTCTCTATGGCCATCCAACCCTAACTTTGCGGTTCCCTGGTATCTGTCCTTGCTCACTCTCCTCACTGTATTTGTTTTTTCTGGGGAATGTATTCCATTCTCAAAGATTTAGCCACCACTTGTTTGCTGATGATTTGTAATTATCTATCTCCACCATGAATATCTTCCCTATACATCAGACTCACATAATCAGATGTCTCCCATCTGATTTTTATTAAATAAAATATTAATATTTTTATTAAATAAAATATTTAACTACATGTTCCACATGAGCTCACACTTAGTAGAACTTTACATCCCCTCCTCCCACTTCCCAAAGATTTGTTCTTCCAAATGTAATCCTTACTACAGTTGGTAGCAACAGTATAGTCTTGGTCATGCCAGAAAGAAACCTGTGTCACACCTCCATGTAGTCAACCTCTTCTCTTTTCTTGCCCTCACTTGCAATATCCAAGAGTAACTTGGTCCTTTCAATTCTGTTGCATTACCATGTGGGATAGCCCCTGAATTTGTTGTCTCCCTCATTCAAGTTTATTGGCCACAGAGCTGCTAAGATCATCTGCTTAAAACACAAATCATGACAAGTCATGGGTCTGCTTCATGCCTACCCACCAAAAAGTGGAAAGCTATTGTCTACAGTACCGGTTTCCTTCCCGTGGCCTCTGAATTCTTTGCTTTGTCAACTGCTTATCTCTGGATTTTCTTCAGATACCTCCAAAAAAATTAACATAACACAGCAGAAACAGATAGGAGAACACTTAGGCCAGACACTAGAGCGATTTGCCAAAGTGTAAAGCAATGCCTCTTTCCTCACTAAACTTGATTCTTGTTTTGGAAAATATAGTTGCTTTTCATAAAACCAGGTTATTTATATTAACATGTAATAAATTTAGTAATGTTACTTTGAAATAAATGAATAAATTTTCCAGATGCCTCAGTTGTGATTTCTTTTTTTTTTTTTTTTAGATTTTATTTATTTATTTGACAGAAATCACAAGTAGGCAGAGAGGCAGACAGAGAGAGAGAGGGGGAAGCAGGCTCCCTGACAAACAAAGAGCCCAATGCAGGGCTCAACCCCAGGAACCCAGGTTCATGACCTGAGCCAAAGGCAGAAGTTTTAACCCACTGAGCCACCCAGGCGCCCCTTCCGTTGTAATTTCTAAACAGTAGACATGGGGTGAAGCAACCTGCGTTAAGTCAAGTTCTTTAGGGCCCCCAAGCATATTTAAGAGGACAAAGGATCTACATGTTACAACATAAGTTTCTTAGCAAGCAGATGTTTGCTCACTTAGGCACTTTATTTATTTATTTATTTATTCATGCATTTATTTATTTATATTTCTTAAAGATTTTATTTATTTATTTGAGAGAGACAGAAAGACAGAAGGAACACAAGCAGGAGCAAGGGGGAGGGAGAGGGAGAAGCACACTCACCACCAAGCAAGGAGCCCCCCTCTGGGCTCCATCCCACAACCCTGAGATCATGACCTTAGCTGAAATCTAGTCAGACAGCTTAGCGGACTGATATACCCAGGCACCCCCTAGAGTTTTATTTATGCAGTTCACTCGAAATGGGAAGGAAACACGTGTGCTTTGTTTCAGCATGGAAACTGTACCTAGTCCAGTGTCTGAGACACAGTAAGCACTCAGGATTTGCTGAATGGATGAGTGAGTGAATACGTGTATGGAATGGATGACTGATAGTCATAAATTAGGAGAATTTGAGACAGATCCAACTTTGGGTGCAACTGGAAGAAAGTCAGCCACAAAAACTGAAAGCTTCTTTGCAAATCAGCTATTGCCCTGTCTTTGATTTATGGAGAGTTATTGGTTATCTTGAAGCACTGAGCCAGGGACTGGGAAATATAAAAGTGAATAAAATACAATACATTTCTCAAGGGTTGACAATTCTTTGGGAAAGATAAACAAAAACAAGTTTTTTTCAGCACAACTGGAGCACAGGAAAGGAAAAACTTAACCCAGACTGGAGTTTGAGGAATCCTTTCTCAAGGAGGTGACCCCAGAATTGACTAGATCAGATGTAGATCAGATGTAACATTACCATTAATGCATTAAATAGGTGAGTGAAGGGAGCCTGGATGGTTCAGTAGGTTAAGCATCCGTCTTTGGTTAAGGTCATGATCCCAGGGTACTGGGATTGAGCCTTGAGTTGGGCTCCCCACTTGGCAAGCCAGCTGCTTCTCTCTCTCCCTCCACTCCTCCCCCTGATTGTATTATCTCTTTCTCTTAAATAAATAAATAAAATATTAAAAAATAAATAAATATTTCTCTCTTCCTTTCCCGCTTGGCTCTTTCTCTTGTTCACTCTCTTTCTCAAATAAATAAATAAAATCTTTTTTTTTTTTTAAATCACTCTAGTTGCTACCTGAGGAATGAAGAATGAATGGGAGAGTAAAATTTTAAAAAGGAAGACCGTTTAGAGAGTTCTTGCAGCATCCAGGTAAAAGTAGTTTAGCCGAAGGTAGAAATGGAAAGATTTCAGATCTATGTGGAAATAAATGAACAAGTTTTGGTGGTAAGTTGGAAGTGGGGATTGCAAGAAAATGTAGGCGTCAAGAATTTATCCTACATTTTTAGGTGAGCAATCAGGTAGGTGGCAGGATCTTTTATTGAGAAAGATGTTTTCAGGAAAGTAAACGTATAAGGTGCGGAGAAGAGGGCAGAAATCAAGAATCAAATAATTTTGGAAATTACATTTTTAATTCCAGTGGGACATTCAAGTAGACATAGGTGAAAGTTGGCCTTTGTATATACAAGGCTGAACTCAGAAAAAGATGACTGACCAAAAAGGTTGATGTCAGTCATTAGCACACAGATAACATATAGGAAAATAAAGTTCAAAATATTTCCTTTTGCCTCTTCTTTCATCTAAAAATGCTGATATAATTCTTACCCTCCCCATTCCATATTGTGATATAAAAAAATGTTCGAAATTGGCTTCCAACTTTAAAAAATTTTGAAAGACTTGATATCTCCCATTCTATGGCAACTTCAATAAATGATTATACTGCATCTTTTGAAAAATTAAATTTTCAGTTTTTCTGGATAGGACTCGTACTACAGAGTTGTGGTATCCCACAGGGTTTGAGAGTAGATCACTCCTGGGAAAATTAAATTATTTTGCAAGTATATGAATGAGGTCAGTTATTATTTATATTAGCCCCATAGTGAAAGAATTTATAAAGTTAGGAATCTGTCTGATTGGTCAAACATTATGCTCTGATGTTTCGTTCGAGAAGTTTGGATTTGGGATACCAAATTTTCTTGCGCAGGTAAGACCTGAATTTTGTTTTCAGAGCTGATATCATTATTTTCTCTATGGCAAAAAGCCTACAGGACTAAGTCAACATTATTTCATTAATGATGGGTGGATCTCTTCCCACTTTTAGATTTGAAGTTAAAACTGAAATGCTTAGGTCATTAATCTTTGTACTCCCAAGTTCGTGTACGAACTCATGCCTGAGGAATTCTTTGATTGAAGCAGCGATGTCAGGAATTTTGGAGAAAACTCTAATAAATCTCCCAAAGGCTTATTACCTCTCCAATCAGTACATGTAACACTTAATAAAACAAAGTAGCTGTGATTTGCTAACCAAACTTAACCCCGAAGATGGAGATGGAAGGCATGCATGCATGAAAAAACTTGTCAGATTACATTTTTTTAAAGTTTTTAACTCCAGTTAGTTAACATACAGGCTATATTAATTTTACGTGTTGGTTATGTATTTTACACACTAGTTTCCAAATGCTACTAGACACGGGGATCTTAACACAATGACATATTATGAAATTCTTTCATCAATCTTTTGAAGATTTTGGAAAAAAAATATTATGATTCTGGTTAAGCATGTAAACTATATGTACATGCATATGTGTATATATGTGTGTGTTTATATATGCGCATACATGCATGGATGTGTATATTCATATGTGTGGGTATATATGGATATGTCTCTGGGTAGGTGTATACATAAAGAAAGGATAGATAACAAACTACTGGTATGGATTTCCTCTGAAGAAGGGTGTGGGAACATTGAGGGCATGAAATGAGCTTTCATGTCTATTCCATGTTTGTCCATAATATTTTAATCTTCCACCATGTGAGTGTATTTGCATTCTTGGATAATTTAACAAGAAATAGAGGCGGGGCACTTGGGTGGCTCAGTGGGTTAAGCCTCTGCCTTTGGCTCAGGTCATGATCTCGGGGTCTTGGGATCGAGCCTCGCATTGGGCTCTCTGCTCAGCAGGGAGCCTGCTTCCCTCCCCTCCCCTATCTCTGCCTGCCTCTGCCTAATTGTGATCTCTCTCTGTCAAATAAATAAAATCTTAAAAAATTTAAAAAAAAATAGAGGAAAAAGAAAAAAAATTAATTAATAATATTTTATTTAAAAAGCAGGAGGATAAAGAAAAAGAATGAAGGGATGACAATAAGAAAATGGAACTATGACAAAAGTGTTCAGATTTGCTTCATCAACTTATTTCAAATCTGCAAAAATTGATGTGAAGATTTGGACTTTTTTTAATGTAACCAGCTGAACTTTGGTTAGACCAAATGTTCCCAGTAGCAACTGGTTGGTTATAAACAAATTAACCTTTATCTATTGATTACATGTAAAGAGCGATCCACCAGATCCAAGAGCTCATCCTTCTCTGTGCTCTGCCCCCCATCTCCATTGCTGTTGCTCACAGAGATCCTTCAGCAGATGAGTCATTACCAACATTGTGCTCTTGGTCTCTGTTTTAGGCTCCTGCTATTTAGATGGCTGACCTTGGCTGAGATCCTTATTCTTTTTGTTTTTATTAAGTTCTTTTTTTTTTTTAAAGATTTTTAAATTTATTTTAGAGAGAATGCACATGAGCTGGGGGAGGGACAAAAGGAGAGGGAGAGGCAAAGCATCTCAAAAAGACTCCTTTCTGAGCATCCAGGGACCTGACGCTGGACTCAGTCTCATGACCCTGAGATCATGACTTGAGCTGAATCCAAGAGTCAGACACTTAACTGACGGAGGCACCAAGGTGTCCCTTTGTTAATTTCTTTTTAAAAACAAGCTTCTGTGTGCTGCTCTTCTTTTCCCTTGGGAATGGTCATCCCAATCCTCATGAATCATGAAGTCATTCCTTTAATCCTCATGAGTACCTGTTCAAGATGCAACTCTTAGGAGAAGGAACCACGAGCAGCTTCTTGCAGAGAAGCAAAACCTTCTAACTCCTGGGGGGAATTTCTCTGTTATATCCACCCTGCCCTCTAACACCTGCAGATCCCCCTAGGAGTACATATATTATGGAAATGCTTGGAGAAATTCCCCCAAGCCTTGAGCAGACCCTTGTTACCAAGAATACAGTGATATTTGAATGAACAAATTTTGAGGGGCTGGAATGGAAGTGGGTTTCATTACTGACAACAAACTGCCCTATTATTCCTTTCTCTCCTTCTGCTCATGCCCTATATTCCTCCTTTCTCTTTTCCCTCTTTCCTTCCTTTATAACCTTCTCTTTGTCTTACGCCCAGTACCAAGGAGTCTTTGCTTTCAGAAGGCTGTCTCCCCAGGGCATGTGTGAGTTCCTGAGAAGGAAGTGTCACTGGACCACCCTGGCATTGCAGCTCAGAATGAGGCAAGACGCTCCTAGCAGGGGAGGGCCTGTGCTCTGAGCGATGAGCTAGAACGCTAGATTTCATCTGTCAGCCAGCCTCAGTGACTTGAAGGAAGTCCAAGTCCAAGTACTGTCCGGGACTGCCAACCGACCTTATCCTCCATTCCTTGCCAAGGGCAGGGGGAAGATCCTAACCCACACTTCAGGCAGGAATAGGGCTGCTTGTTTGCCCCAGATACTAAGAACAAAAGCATTTGAAAATGCCTTAAAGTTGCCCAATTATCATATCCCATTTTGTTAACTGCTTCTACCTCTGCTCCCAAAAATAAAGGAAGAAAGAGAGCTCTGTTTTCTCCTTAGGGTCAAAAAACATTGTATATTCTATGGTGAGAAGTAACAGCGAGTTCAATAGACTGTTCAGTCTTCCTGAATACTGGGGGCTAGTTTTCAACATTTCCTTATTTTTTTTTTTCTAAGATGTATTCATTTGAGAGAGAGAACACAAGTGGGATAGGCCGAGGAAGAGAGAGTCTGAAGCAGATGCCACACCCAGCGCAGAGCTCAGTACGGGCTCGATCTCATGACCCTGAGATCATGATCTGAGCCAAACTAAGAGTTGGCCACTTAGCCAAGTGAGCCACCCAGGTGCCCCTGGTTTTAAGTGTTTCTGTGGGAGAAACTGATTCATCAGAGAAAGAATAAGATCTTACCCATTTTAGTGTATTTTCGGATAAAACTGCACAGAATTTTAGGTTGACGAACTGAGATGCATTATTTCTTCAAGGCAAACATGTCTTAGGTGTCCTCTGCCAAAAGCCTGTAGACAGAATCATTCTCTGACATTATTTGCCTCATATAAGTGACTTGATATAATCAGTTATTGAGCGTGGAATTAAAATTTTCGGAAACAAATTTTCCATTTGATGTGTTTCTTGGTAAGGATGAGCTATTGAACAAAAAGTATTTGATATTTGACTCCTACAAATTTCCAAAATGTGCACATGAAAGATTCTGAAGATATAGGCAAGGTTATTTCATTGTCACTGAAGCCACAGACTTAAAAAACTTCTACTGAACAGAGATGACAGAATTGTCTCAAATGAAGAAACAAAGTGAAAGGAATTTAGATTAATCATCTTAACCCTACTTTGGATTTTAAGTCCAGGACCTTAATTTCAGGGCAATTCTTACCCTCCGTTTATTATATTAAGAGTCCAGAATCACTTGTCAGTCTGGGAAACCTACCCA
This sequence comes from Mustela putorius furo, assembly GCF_011764305.1. Taxonomy (NCBI): domain Eukaryota; kingdom Metazoa; phylum Chordata; class Mammalia; order Carnivora; family Mustelidae; genus Mustela; species Mustela putorius. The sequence goes on from NW_025422022.1 coordinate 9,749,024, forward strand.
GAAATATCCAACAAGTTTTACTTCTCACCAAGCAGAAGCGTTGGCTTTGCTTAGAAGTTTGAGGACCCTTTCCCAGTTTTAGGTACATGTCGAGGCATTGGGAAGCGTGCTCATCCCGCAGGCAACCTAGAGCATAATATTTTCTTCCTCCAGGTCCTTTAATGACTTTGGATTTACACTACACCAGCATATAGCACCCTAGCCTTGCTGATTTTTAATGACTCAACAGGTCCAGACTCATAGGCAAGAATTTTAGAGCCATCGCCCAGGCCTGAATCAGCAAGGACTAAATCCAATTCACCACTTTGCAGTGATATTTGTTTATTCTTGTTCCAAATGTGGCTCAAAAAAAAAAAAAAAAAAAAAAAAACAAAGCCCAGTGAACCTTGGTACAATGTGTTAGCCTGCAAATAGTAAGTATTTTAGTGAAACTGTATAGACCTGGTCATCGTGCCATTTCAAGGGTTGGACTTGGTTTATCTGAAGTGACCAAGAGAATCATAAGTGAGTCATGATGATTATTTATTGTTCTCCAAGACAAAAAAATGAGTTCTAGCCAAAGCCTTGCAGGAAGAAAAAAAAAAGATGATATACCAGAATATTCATAATCCTTCTATTGTGCCCAGTTTCAATGATCTGTCAGTCTGTTTATGGATGCCCTTTGGATGAAGCCCAAATCTGTGCTCATTGGCAGGCATTATCTCAGGCAGCCTTAGCTTCATGAATCTCCACCTAATCTTTTACACTGAGGGTGAGGTGGCTCTAATCTGATTATTGATACATCACCACTTATTCTGTGACTCATCCACTTTCCTGAAGTGGGTATAATAAATGCCAAAAAGCTGGAAGTAGTTCTTCTCTTCTTTAAGTTTCAGAATTACAATGTATGCTTGTGCCTTGAGGTCCAACCGATAAGTCTTTCCAAATTTCTACATCTCTAGAGGATGTCGTCTCACCCTTTGATTTTGTAAAGATGATCCTACCCACGGCCGGGGGGAAATCCCTAAAAAGATGTCAGGTGGCTGGGAGGCAGAGAGGTGACTTCTGTCTCAGCCCCAGCAGGACACCTACTGTCCCTAACTGTGGGAGACAATGCACTCCCTGTTTTTACAGTATAACCATGATTATATGACCAACCCATGATTTTCAAAGGGTGCCCTGCTTTTGCCTTAAGGACAAATTTTTTAAAAAACAACAAAGAGACATCTGTTTGTTCCTTACCTCTTGGAAAGAATTAAAGACAAGTCTGATAAAAAGTGCCACAGGCTGTAAACAGTGGAAAGCTTTTGCTTTTGTGTGGGTTGAGGTGGTTCAATGTTGCCGGAAAACCTGATAATTCTTCCTCCCTGCCTATATTAGAAGAAACACCCCTCTGTGGTAGGCTTTTTTCAAGAGGGCTGGGTCTGCCTCTGAACTCAAATCAACTACTTCAGGAAACTGTGGGTGATGTTCTGGCTGTTTATCGAGGAGACTGGAAACAACTCTTGCAAGGTATTTGGAGACAGTTGACTGTTACAGGTCAGGATCACAGCTGTACAAATGGTTCTTCAAAAACCATGACTTCAATGAGGTATTTCTGATGGTTGCAGTAAGAGATGCCTTATTGTGGCCTTTTGTGGGACAATTTATTTGCTAGTCATGAAAACTCTCATAGAGCTTGTCCAGACAGAGTTTACCCCCACTCCCCCACGCTCCCACCCCTGAGACGATCTATTTTTCTTCAACTGGGTAAAATGGACTTCTTAGAAAGCCATTAAGAAGCTTCAACTGTCAATAATGAATAAGGGAATAACCCGTACTTAAACTGAAGTTTGGTTGTTTTTCACAAGCAGGTAACTTACTAAAGCAAGCATCTTGGCCACTGCACACAAAACATAGTTCAATAGTGAAAATGATGGATTAAAATACTGATACTTGAGCATACTGTGTGTTGTTATCCTTATGAGGGACTGATTTGCACTCGAGTCTGTTAGTATTCAAGTGGGACCTCCGTTACTACTTTATCCATATTTGTCTTTTAGGCCTTAATCTTCTTTGATTTGTGACCAAGTCATGCCTGTGCTCAGGATCTACCCCCTTCCCAGAAAGTCATTCCCATGTTAGCCGGACACAGATCTGAATTCCTTTTTCTTACTCACTATTACTCCAGCAATAATACATACTCCTGTTAAGTCAATTCTTAATGAGTAAAAGCAGATATTGTTCTAAGAATATTTCCTTTCTTCTAAATAGGAAGGCACACGTTCATACATAGATGAATATGTTGGTTACTATCGGTGACATCGGGTCTGAGAATGTCCTTGCCCCTATTTCTGGTTTAAATGATATTTAAATTCTATTAGGGAAATTTTGCTATTATAGGTCTTCAAGAATTTCAAAAGAAGAGACAGAAAGAGCGAGACTGCCTGATTTCTGGAAACACTTTGACGTTTCTCCCATATTTACAGCTTAACTCCTTATTGGTGTTTAAGCTTGTTTTCTTTTAAAAGAGAAGTCAACATGGGGGGTTAAGGGGGTAGGAGAAGAAAAAATGAAACAAGATGGGATTGGGAGGGAGACAAACCATAAGTGACTCAATCTCACAAAACAAACTGAGGGTTGCTGGGGGGAGGGGGTTGGGAGAAGGGGGTGGGGTTATGGACATGGGGGAGGGTATGTGCTATGGTGAGTGCTATGAAGTGTGTAAACCTGGCGATTCACAGACCTGTATCCCGGGGGATAAAAATATATTAAATGTTTATAAAAAATAAAAAACCAATCAATCAATCAATCAATAAAAGAGAAGTCAGTCCAGGTGTCTGGGTGGCTCAGTCAGTTAAACATCTACCTTCAGTTCAGATCACCATCTCAGGGGCCTGGGTGTCTGGCTCCCTGCTCAGCAGGGTGTCTGCTTCTCCCTCTCCCTCTGCCCCTCCCCTCTGCTCATGCTCTGTTCCTCTTTCTCTCTTTCTTTCAAATAAGTAAATAAAATTTTAAAAAGTAATAAAAGAGAAGTCAGTCACTGTTCCTCTTTAAAAATTCTCAAAAATCCTATAAAAATACTATATGTACTTAATAATGAATTAATAATAATAATTGAAACTTCAGATCTGAGCTATATCAGAGATACTCCGAAAATCTAAACTAAAATTTCACTTCTTTATTGAATTGGTGTCTCTTCTACCAGGCAGAATGAAATTTTCCAAAAGTAATATAATCTATAATTCGTATAACATTGTGGATAGAAATACAACCTAAAATAATTTTCTTTCTACCTCCCGGCTTTCAAGGAGAAATGCCCTCAAAATGCTGGAAATGAAACTCATATTGATCACGCAGACTTTCTGACCTACTGCTTCCAACAGTTGGACAGAATTTTTGCCCTATTCAGACAGACACCTTGTTAAAAAAAAAAAGTCCAAGTACCTTTTTGATCTAACTTTAAAAAGCATTGTCAATGTCAAGAACACGGAGACTGTAGACTGTGAGTTGTTTATTATGCTAGAAGGAGCCTTCTGGGTCGTATTGTTTGTATGTTATGAAGCAACATTGTATGCCTGTGGTCCCTTTGGGACCCTCATGAAAAGGAGGTATTTTATCTCCCCGCTTATGCCCGTAAATGAATTCTGCAAAATAAATACAATATATAAAGACAAGTCTGGCTCCAGAGTCATCTGTCTTGCCTCCCTTCGGCTATAGAGGAAGTTACTCATGCTTATCAGAGGCCCAAATTTTGTGTGCCATTATTAGGTCGTGGGCATTATGGCAAGAGGACACCATTAAATGGCTTTAGCAATAAGGTGTGTCCCAGTCAACTGGCTCCAGGAAAAGTGCTCCTTCCTTTATCCACAAGGTAGAGGAACTTCTTTGAATAAAAACAGAAGTCAGATCCTTTGAGAACAGGCATCAGATTGTTAGTTCATATCGGGGAGGTGGTTAAATACATTAATTTAAAAATATATTTCAAATCTATGGCACTGAAATTTGGAGAACTGGACTTCATGTTATTTTATTAATTTAAATCAATGTGGAATTACTTGCCTCCCATGAGGAAACCAAATATGCAGGAATTTAGCCACTTGACAAAACCATGACCCCATTACGAGCCAGACAATGAAAAAGGACAATGGAGAAGGAAAGTCAAGTTGAAATTATATTGCTTCATGACTGAACCATGTCATTTATTTCCTGATCCTGACTCACAGCCTCTTCCGCCCATGTACATCAGTTTTGTCCAATTCTTTCCTATTTCTCCAAATTCTTCAGAACATTGGTGTCTGCCATCTGTCGTCAGTGCAATTGCATTGTTGGGGTTAGATAAAATTGCTTCAAAGCCACAAACATCCAGACTCAGATCCTGACTCCGCTTACTTGCTAGCTGTGTGGCCTCAGACCAGAACTTTCTAAGAACTTGTTTGCTTAATAAATGATTATAGGAGGGGGTTTGGGAGAAGGGGGTGGTATTATGGACATTGGGGAGGGTATGTGCTTTGGTGAGTGCTGTGAAGTGTGTAAACCTGGTGATTCACAGACCTGTACCCCTGGGGATAAAAATATATGTTTATAAAAAATAAAAAATTATATTAAAATAAATAAATAAATAAATGATTATAGATTTTGTAAAGTAGCTATATAACATCTAAAACAATAATTTCATAGAAATGAGGTTATAAAACTCGATCATAATTCTCAGATATGTTTTGAGAAAAGCAACTCATTGAAAATACTTGTGCTACTTTCTTTTTTTTTTAAGATAAAGGATTAAGCTGGGGAATATTTTGTATTTTGTTAATTACCATTCTAAGACTTGTAACATGTGCTATGTATAATATAGTAGCAAAATTAAAGGTTTAATTTTTACCCACAGATTTTGAACTGACCCTTGATGCTCATATGAAAATATTGATCAGATATAACTGACTTTAATTAAAATTTAGAAATAGAAATAATTTTCGAGTTTTATTTGGTTTTACTGAGATATAATTGACATGCAATATTATGTTAGTTTCAGGAATACAAATATCAGCTGGTATTTGTAAATGCAGCAAAATAAGACCACAATAAGTCTACTTTAACATCCATCACCATATATAGTTACAATTCTTTCCTTTTTTCTTGTGATGACAACTTTTAAGATCTACTCTTCTAGCAACTATGCAGCTTAGCAAATATATAATGCAGTATTAAGTATCATCCCCATGCTATATATTACATCCCCATTACTTATTTTAAAAATAATTTTAAGTTTTAGATCTTAGAAAAATCAAGCATGGGTGTCTATGGAAACATGACTGAGAGTTTTAGAAGTTTCTCTTTTCTGTATTTCTCTTCTAAGGAATCCTCAGAAGCTTAAAATACCTTTGTCAATATTTTGTTCAGTACCGATCATATATTAAATCTGCTAAAAACTTTAACTTACAATGTCAGCTCAATGTCATGCAGAAGCCTGAAGAATCAAGATTGATTCAGCAGGTGCCAATTTTATACACTAAGGCATATATAGCAAATCTGGAAAATAAATCTTGGGATTTTCCGTGGAGGTTAAGGTGGTCTATTTTGGCCTATTTCCCCCTTAATATCATCTCAAAGTGTAAATTAGAACCTGTCAAGTACCAAATACAACTGGAATAGAATTGCCCAACAGCGATGTCAAACTCCGGGAGAGGAACAGTTTTAAACCCAGTACTTGAAGGTGTAACATCAGTGTTTTTTCTTCCTATTACTGATTGGAGAAACTAGACGGCTAACAATTAAGATTTCCCATCCTCATTCAATAGAAGAGAAAAATACTATGGAAAGAACCCCTTATGACTCTGGTCAGTATCCACCAGCTCCCTCTCCACGGATTCGCATAAGTCTGCATCCTAAAAAGTGGAAAACAGTTCACCCTACTGTAAATAATATGGGCATCTATTTTGATTCCTTCGGCGACTTAAAAACATATCTGCATCTGGATGTGTGTGTGCTCCAAACTGCAAATCGTCAACTTTGTTGTTGACATATGGCGTTTGTAGGGTTTGATTCGGGCTTGCCTTTAAAAAAAAAAAAAAAAAAAGTTTTCTTAAAACTGTATGCCTTTATCAGAAGCCGCCCCTGGGCTATTTACAAGCGCCATGGTTACAGTCCTGCTAGACTGATGATATTCACATGCAGGAAACAATGCAAGGAAAACAGGATCTGAACGGCTCCGACCGCACTAGCCCAAGAATTCCAGGAAGTGATTGTACTTTATGAAACCGTCTGTGCTTCGCTAGATTGTCTATAGCTTTTAAGGTCAAGTCCTATCACACTGGGTTTGCAATGCCCTTTGTAACCACGCGCAGTGTTTATGAAGCTGAGTACATGCTGTATTGTTTACCGGGCCGTGGGGTTTAAAGGTGTGATATCCCGGTCTGCTGTTCAGGATGGCACTGGGAATCGATCACGGGCGTTTCTGACACAGCCTTGGGATCGGTTCAAAGAGTCACTAGCAACGGGGACCACGCGACAGCCCAGCGCATGGAGAAAGTCACGAAGCCCGCAGGCTCTGACGGGAGAGATGCGTGAGCGGGGGTAGAAGATAAATGTGGGGAGAACGCTGAGTTTATGTTCTAAGATTTCTGCGCTTCCTGCCGTGGCCGGGCAGTCATTCCTCGCGGGGAGAAAAGGGCTGGTGTACAGTATTCCAAGAGTGCGGAAAGGAGCCAGAGACGACAATGGAATTTACTTCTTCGTAAGAGAGCTGGGAGGCAGCCAGGAATTCCAGGCCTCGCTCTCGGGTTCTTTGATTTCTCTGCAGCGCATAATGACCAGAGATGCCTTGTGCCGCTGGGCTCGGCTGCTGGAGCCCGACAGTGGACACTGATGTGGGAAGCAAAGGCAAAAGAAAATGAATGTCCTTACTACTTACAGCCTGTTGACAAGTCCTCGAGACAGGCAGAGTGACCTTCCTCTGAGAGCTCAGCTGCCTCGAGGTTGACCCTTTGGTAAGGCCAAAGGCGATCTTAACTTTATCCCAACCACACCCTCTCCCCCTGGATCCTGTAAGTCTCCTTTAACACATAAAAACTCCTTTAAAAACTTCCTTTATCTCTACCCCCCCAAAGATACAGGTTAACAATCCTCTTCCAAGCAGAGGGCCCACCAATATACATCTGAAGGTTCTCATGACTGAGTTTTGGCTAACCAGTCATAAATGACCTTTTCCAAACAATAGCTAGCCCCTTCAGGATCCTGGAAACCTTGCTTCCAAAATACCTTGGAGAATTGTGCTGTCCCTAAACCCCTCCTAACTTGAACGCATATAATCAGTCACCTGTCAAAACCCCAGCGCAGTTCTTTCTGCCCACGGGTCCTGTCCCCGGGCTTTAATAAAACCACTTCTTTTGCACCAAAGACATCTCAAGCATTCTTTCTTGGCTGTCAGCTCCTAACCCCAACATCTTCCTACATCAGACCTACCAAATCTCTTTGCAGCCACCGGACTAGACAGGACTGACCAGACCCCTGCTAGCTGCCTCCCCAAGGAGGACATTGGAGCTAAGTCGAACAGGCAATAACCCACAGCCTTTGTTAAGGAAGCTGTAGCAATTGAGTCATCTGGGCCTGCATCCTTTTAGTTAGGAGAATCTGCTGCTACCCAGGCTTAAGAGAAGTGACTTTCTGGAGATGTGCACATGCTATGCGCCAAAGTCATGGCCCCTTCGGTGTAAAGGTGACAGGGGTAAACAATATGTAGACTGAATGAACCTTAGTGGGTGATTTTCAAATCAATCAATGTGAACCTAATGGAGTCTATTAGTTTGTAAGTTAAGTGACTTGCCAGCAGGTGCTGTTCCCTCGAGGATCGAAAATAAATGGACTACAGTGGGACATTCTCCATCCAGCCCAGCACTCTGCAGCCCACTATGTATCTGGTTTCACAATGGAGGGTTATATTTTGTTAAATGTATTTATTTTTAAAGTTATGGGCATCTTGAGGTTCATCTTTAAATTATTGTGTATGCCGTGGAGAAAATTGAACAGCTCTCTTTAAGCCTTTTAGTAAAACTTATTTCTTTCAAGTAGGTTCATAAAAGAGCCACTGTTGGGGCACCTGGGTGGCTCAGTGGGTTAAGCCTCTGCCTTCAGCTCAGGTTATGATGCCAAGGTCCTGGGATCGAGCCCCGCATCGGGCTTTCTGCTCTTCAGGGAGCCTGTTTCCCCCTCTCTCTGCCTGCCTCTCTGCCTACTTGTGATCTCTCTCTCTGTAAAATAAATAAATACAAATCTTTAAAAAAAAAGGGGGGGGGCCCTGTTGGATGTACTAGTGAGCATAACTGCCCCATAAATGGTTGCCAGTTACTGTTCAAAACACACAAAAGTAAATAAAAATTTAAAACACCACTCATCAGGTAACAGTATGGTAGAAAGCACCAGATTAGGAGTCTTGTGATCTTCATTCTGGTTTTGGATTGGGCACTAACCACCTGGCAATTTCACTTCTGCTGTTTCTAGGCATTGGGACAATAGGTCTCTGGACCTTTGTCTGTTCAGCTGCAAATGGAGGAGCTTTGATTACGTGATCTGTAAGGGCTTCTCTACAGAGAGAGGATCTGAACCTGTGGCCTCCAGGGAAGAATCTACAGAGAGGGAGGGTGGAGACTTCCTGGAGGAAGAAGGGAAAGACACATATGGGAAAAAGAACCAAGGTACCAAAACTTGAGGATTAATCCTGCCGTAAGAAGAAAATAATACTTACTACTTTACATTTGCATAGCACTTTCAAAAAAGTGACTCCACACACACACTCCACATTTATTAAATCCTCAGAAAAATCCTGAATTTGACATGACAATTTTCAATTCACAAATAAGTAAGAAAGCTTAATTTTGCTGAAGGTACATAGTATTGAAGGCTTGCATTAAAAAAAAAAAAAGAAAAGAAAAGAAAAGAAAAAACACACACACAAAAAAACAAAAATCAAGTTCTCAGGCTCCAAGACCAGGGATCCTTAAACAGTCTAAATAAAAGCACAGTGGTACCTAATGGGGAAGAATTTCAACTGAGAGCATTTCTATTCTTGGCTCTTGCTATATCATGTTTAGTTTTCTTGATGTTTTATGTGACAAAATGCAAAAGGCCATTCATTGGCCCTTTGTAGGAACATCTTCTGATTTTAACTGTGCTAATTTTATTTTTCACCCTATTAAGATGAGCATACATAGAAAAGAGAAGGAATTATGAAGTTGTGTATTTGAGGCATATCTTGGTTAAGAGAAATACATAGAGATTATGAAAACATATCTTTGTGCCCTAAATGCTTTCAGTACATTGTCAGATTATTTAAATATATGTTAATTACTGTATTATTCAATATTTATGCAGTTAGAGCTAATTAAACATTAAATACTATATATACAATACAAAATATGTGAGGTTCAAAAAAGCAGTTACTATAGGGAAAAATATAGTTTGCAATTTTTATATTGGAAAAAGAGGAAAGACTTGAAATTAATGAGCTCAATACCCATTCTAAGAAATTAAAAAGGAGGGGCACTTGGGTGGTTCAGCAGGTTATAGCCTCTGCCTTCAGCTCAGATCATGATCCCAGGGTCCTGGGATGGAGCCCCACATCGGGCCCTCTGCTCTGCAGGGAGTCTGCTTCCCTTCCTCTCTCTCTGCTTGCCTCTCTCTCTACTTGTAATCTCTGTCTGTCAAATAAATAAATAAAATCTTTAAAAAAAAGATATTAAAAAGGAACAACAGAAAAAAAACAAAGAAAAAAGAAGGGAAGGGGTAAGAGGAAGAAGTGCTGAAACAAATAAAACAGAGGGTAAAAATTCATATAAATATTCAAAAAGCTGAAGGTTGTTTGCAAAGACAAAATTCTGGTAGTTTAATCAAGGAAAAAAGAGTATGCAAACAAATAGCATAGGCATAAAAAGGGAGAAATATTATTCCCACAGATGTTTAAAAAGAAATAAGAAAATATTATGAACAACTTTAGGCTAATAAGTTTGTAAACCGATGAAATATATGAATTTGTAAGAAACTTAACTTCTAAAAATTGCTCAAGAGGAAACAGAAATCCCCTACAAATTAGAATTGTACTTGAATCTGTCGTTTAAAATCTCACAAAGCAAATGCCATGCCAGATAATTTTGCTTGTGAATTCTACAAACACATCATATACAAACTCTTCCAGAGACTAGAAAAAGATGGAATGCTTCCCAGCATATTTCATGAGACTTGTACAAGCTCAGTACAAAAACTCAGTACAAAAAAGAAGAGCAAGGAAAATTACAGGTTGGGATTATTGCCATGTATTATATTAACAAGTTAAAGGCGATAAGCCATATTACACCCAGAGCAGCAAAAAGTTGTCCAATGAAATTCGATAACCACTCACGTTAAAACTTTTGGCAAAGTAAGAATAGAAGAGAATGTCTTTAATTTGATGAAGAAGATCTGTAAACCTCCAGAACAAACATCATCTATAAGAGTAAAAATTTGAAACTTTCTTGTGAAATCATGAGGAATACAAGGATGACACTACCACCACTTCCTTTCCCCATTGTCATGAATTCCCAGCCACCATGGTAAGACATAAATAATTAATTTAACCGATCAATCAATCAATCAAGAATTCAAGAATTCAAAAGCCCAAGAATTGTAAAGAGAGACACAAATCTCTTGTTATTAATAGGTGATAGGAAAACCCTAAGAGAAAACCCAATAAAATTAGTAACAAAACAGTTAACGAAAAAAAATTCATTTCTAGCTGTGTTCAGATACAAAATGGAATTTAGAATACCTTCTACAAAAGCAAGGGGCACCTCGCTGGCTCAGTCAGTAGAGTATGCACCTCTTGTTCCAGGGGTCAAGCCCCACATTGGGTGTAGACATTAGTTAAAAATAAAATCTGTAAAAAAATAAATAAATGAAATGAAAAAAGAAAATACCTTCTATGAAAGCAATAAATGATATAAAGTACATAAATACATAGGAATTAATCAAACAAAAGGTAAACAAGGCATGTTTGATTAGAAAGCTTTTCAAAATTCATTTAAGAACTCAACCAATGGAAAAATACACCATGTTCTTAGATACAAAGAGTGGTATCGTAAAGCTGTCAGTTCTCCTCAAATGGATCTGAATAGTAAATATGATTACAGTAACAATTTCTAAAAGTTTACTCGTGGAATTTAACTAGCTGATTTTGACATTTATATAACAGAATAAAAGGATAATGGACAGCCAATGTGCTCCCAGAGAAGGAAAATAAGAAGAAGGAATTTATGCTCTTAGATGTACAGACTCATGTAAAACTATACAGTTAGGATACTAACAATGTGATGTTGCACACTAATCAACAAGTAGACCAAAGGAACAAAATAGAGAGCTCAGAAACAAACCCGGAGATACACAGAAACTTGATTTATGATAGAGATGGTATTTTAGAATAAATCAATAAATGATTAAGAATGAATTAATAAAATTGATTCAAAAAAACCTACTTTCAAAATTTTTTTAAGACTTTTTTTTAAGTAGTCTCTACACCCAAACAGGAGCTTGAACTCACAACCCCAAGATCAAGAGTCGCAGACTTCACCAACTGAGCCAGCCAGGTGCCCCCTACCTCCAATTTTTTTAAACTGAAATTTCACCCCCTTTTCACACTATAAACAAAAATCAAATTCCAAGAGGATGAAAGAAATAAATGTGAAAATCAAAAATATAAAATCCAAACAGAATGTAAGAAGTCACTATAAACAGAACTTAAAATTCACAAAGAACCAGATTGAAGAATTCAATGACTTTAAAATTAAGAATTTTTCTTTGTCCAATGAGCCCACCAAGAGAGTAAAAATAATCAGCTATGGAGTGAGAAAATAAAATTACCTCACATATAATTTGTAAAAGCAAATAAACTCCACATAGTTAAAATTTTTGCCTATCACCATTCTTGCTTTGATTAAGAGCTTGAATCAATTAATAAGAAAAAGAGAAACAACGCAATAGGAAAATGGGCAAAAGACCCAAAAAGTAATTCCAAAGAAAAGGAAACACACACGGCCTGTAATAAACACTGAAAAGATTCTCCGCATCTTCGGTAATCAGAGAAATGCAAAGGCAAGGTCGCAATGAGATTTCATTCCACATTTACCAGACTGAAGAAAGAAAAGAAAGTATTTGGACAATTAGCATGTGTTAAAGAGGATGTTGAGCAATGGGAACTCTCATCTACATCTGGTGGGGGGGTTAAAAATGTGCACTACTCTCTGGAACACTGTTTGGAATTGCCTAGAAATCTGAGCGTTCATCTTTTGTGACCCAGCAATCCCCTTCCGGTTCACTCAGAGACTCTCCAATGTAAGCGTCAGGAGACAAGTACCTGAAAATCCTTACCAGTGCTCTTTGCAATAGTCCCAAACTAGACGGCATGCAAATGTCAATCAAAATCAGAAGAAATAAAGCAGAATGGACAGACTCAAATGTGCATCCAAAGCAGAATAAATGAATTTGTCTGACGGAATGCTACACAACAGTGAAAAGCAGGGAGTTCCAGACACAAGCCTCAACAAGGATGCATTCCTAAAACATAATTTTGAGCAAAAGGGGGCAGTCCCAGAGAAGTAGAAATACAACATTTTCTCTATATAAATTCCCCCCCAAAGTCAAAACCAACTATAATTTGTTTAGGGATGTACACACAAGTGTTAAAATTACATATATATATTACATACATATATATATACATATACATATATAATATTAATATAAATACATATAAAGCTGTACACACATATACACACACACACATCTTTTTTTTTTTTAAAGCAGAGAATGATTAATGCAAAATTCAAGATCCTGGTTACCTCTGACAAGGGCAGGGAAAGCGATTGTTGGGTTCACATGGAAGGATTTAAACTTCAGGTTATGTTCTATTGCTAAAGCTCGGTGGCACGTAGTAGGTATTCATTTTATGGTAATCCTTTATAGTACGGAAACATTTTCGGCACTTTTGTGTATGGACGAGACACCCCATCGTAGAAATAAATAAATCTGTGCTTACCACAGTGTTCATGTCCAACAGCAGCTCAAATATCTCATTCTTTGCCACCGGATTACTTGAGGAGGAAATGTTTCAAAGGCCCTGTCTTATAGTTAATGAATGTAATGATGAGTTCGAAGGGTTGGATGAATGTGGCGATAGACAGTGAGGGGCCCTGGCTGCCCAGGACGGGCGTGAAAGGGAAGGAGACAGGAATTTTGTGGGGAGCGTGGCCAACATGCTTGACAGACTTACTAATTTCGCCTGACTCGGTCCCTGCTGGCAGAGCTGTCCCAAGCTGGAAATCCCACATCCGTCACCACTTCCCTGGTGGTATTAGTTGTTCATGTGAATTCTGAATAATGGAAGGCTGAATTTTCACCACAAAATAGAAGGAAATGGAAAACAAAGACTGAGCCCAAGAAGTGCAACACGAGGGCTGGGGTTTCTCCCTAAATTTCCCTTCCACATGTGTTGATGTTCTCCTCAGTTAAGTATTTGAAAAGCACATCACATTTCTTGTTTTCCTTTTCCCCTAGAAAAGAACACTTTGTTCCCCTACAAGAAAGAATGGCAGTGTTTTCTTCCTTTCTTACATGACAGCAGCATCTCACACGAGAAGGGAGAGAGCTTACCTAGGGACACATAAATGTGTGTAAAACTAAAAAGGAAAGAGCTAGGAATAACAAAAGTAAAGTGGCCATTTACCTCTGGCAAGGGTGGTGTGATCACGGAGATTTACCAGGTCAGGAGGGTGATTCTAACGCATGGGTCATATTCTCTTTCTGAATCTGGCTGAAAGATCCATGACCTTTCCTTTTACTATTATCCTTTAAATTATGCATAAATATTTTATAGCCTCTTTTCTGCACCTTATAAGTGCACAATACCCATTTATATGCTTTATTTTACCTGAAGTTCTATTTAGCTACCCCCCGCAAAAAGCAGAGCTAAAAACAAGAGGGCCCCCACAGAACAGGGACCAGAACCAAGCATGCCGGTGTGAGAGAGATTTTTCATAGACACCTGGTACTCCTTTCAGGCTTCAGACTTTTAAATACACACTTTTAATAGGAGAAACTTTAAATGGTTTCCTCCTGACCCCTGACAAATCACAAGCATTTGTTGGGATGCTATGGGTCGAGTGAAAAGGGAAAGGAATACCAGAAGGGGAGAAGCCTCGGAGTTTGCAAGCCAGTTGGCCTGCCAGAAGCCAGTCGAGAAGGATTTGGAAAGCAGCATGTCAATAGCTAGAGTACCGCTGAGTCAGCTAGTCAGCTGCCGGAAAGTAGCGTCAGTGTATGTACCAGTTTGCTTCCTGGGGCCCCAGGTACGTCTTCTGTCCCAGAATAATCATTACCAGCATGGCCTTTCGCGGTCAAAACCATCCCACTGGATTATGTGTCCATCCCATATATAAAGGAAAAGATGTTACTGGTGCAGGGGGAGGAGACGGGCTCATGAAGGAAGACCTAGTAAAAAGGGAGACTCTGGAGCTTAGAAACTAGGCTCTAACTGGCAAAACAGAATGGAGAAAACTTTTAAAAGAAATTGAGAAACTGACACGAGGAATTTGAGAGACAGGCTGGGGGTCCGTGGGGGGTTAGGGAGAGAAAAAGGAAACAAGATGGGATCTGGAGGGAGACAAACCATAAGAGACTCTTAATCTCAAGAAACAAACTGAGGGTTGCTGGGGGGTGGGGGTGGAGGGAGAGGGTGGCTGGGTGATGGACATTGGGGAGGGCATGGGCTATGGTGAGTGCTGTGAAGTGTGTAAGACTGATGATTCACAGACCTGTACCCCTGGGGCAAATAATACATTATATGTTAATTAAAAAAAGAAATTGAGAGAGAGAGAGAGAAGGAAAAGGGGAAGAAAGAGGGGAATTAGTTGTGAATTTGCTTAAATCTGTATGAAAAAGAAATCCACACACGAAGAACAGGAACAGACTCTATATTTTTTAATTTTTTTAATTATGTTCAGGTAGTCAGCATATTGTACATCATGAGTTTTTGATGTAGTGTTCAATGATTCATTAGGTGCATATAACACCCAGTGCTCATCACAACACGTGCCCTCCCTAATACCCATCACCCAGTTACCCCATCCCCCACCTCCCTCCCTTCTGAAACCCTCAGTTTGTTTCCCAGAGACAAACCATGAGAGACTCTGGACTTGGGGAAACAAACTGAGAAACAGAATCCTAAATACTGAGAACAAGGTGGCGGCTGCTGGCGGAGAGGTAGGGGGATGAACAAAATAGGTGAAGGGGAACTAAGAGCTACCAAGTTCCAGCCCTAAAATAAGCAAGTCACAGAGAGGAGGGTACAGCATAAGGAATATAGTCGATAAGACGATGATGATTCTGTGTGGCGACAGAGGGTCACTGGACCTGTGGTGGGCATTTCGTAATGTCCAGACTTGCTCAATCACTATGTCATTCACCTGAAACTAATATAACGTCGTGTGTCAACTGTACTTCAATAAATACAAATAAGCAAACAAAGGAATAGGAGAAAAAAGAAATGCCGGGGAAGTTGCTGTGATTTCCTTGACCAACGTTTCTTCTGCTTTGAGCATCTACAGAGCACGCCTGGGCTTCTTTTCCCCTCAGTCCCCTCTCCTTCTGAGAGGAGTGAAAGACACGCGGGAACCGGAGGAATCCGCATGGACTTAGAGATTAGGAAGGGGTTCCTTTCAAGCCGTCCATCGTGCCTGTGGAAGAAAGCTGGAAGCTTCCTACCCGTTCCCATTTTGGAGTTGGTGACCTGTGTTCTTCTATTCCCCCCACACACATTCTTGTGGCTTTGTTAGTTCTAACAAAGAACGCTGGAATCTATGAGCTTTCCTTTTTTGACCCTTTTGGCTGAATTTATCAGCATTCTCTAATGTTATTAACAAAAGAAATTTTTAGGTGGGATGACCACAGAAGGCTGAAACCAGACCCTCCCAAGCATGTGGCAACCCTGCAAAGGGGTCCTAGGAGGCTCTTTCTCCCTCACGTGGTCTCGGCTCATAAGTCATTGTTCTGGAAACCTTGTCCAGAGAGGACCAAGTCACAAAGTTTCTGTTTTGTTTTTTTCTTTTAAAAATCTCAGTTTGCTTACAACCATACAGTGAATAATAGCACATAGCAGCCGGGCGGGGGGTGGGGGGCATGAAGAGATAAAGCAGGGGAAGGAGGAGTGGGCAGAAATGATAAAAGATCACCTAGAAACTGGAAAACTACACATTATATTATTAGTACTTTCGTTTTTCTTCCTTCATCTTGTCTTTCTAAACAGTGGCCTCATTGGGACAGATGAGCTCTGACAGGGCTCCCACATGCAACACTTCTGTGGATTTGTGGACGAGGAGATGAGGAACAGGACCAGGTAGGAAAGTCTTCAGGGGGAAAGAAATTCAAAGGAGTGGGTTTCAGTATCCCTCAGACAAACCCAGCCTGGAGTATATCTCTGCCTCCAGAAACCCCAGGAAAAATAAATGGTAGAGTTACTAGAATATCAGCGATTTAATTTGACTCAGAAAAATGAGTAGAAAGACAGGCCTAGGTCTCAGCTTTGGAATCAGACTCTCCTAGGAGGAAAAAAAAAATGGTGTTTTCTTACTCATTCATTTATTTAATTATTCAAAATGAATAACAGCAATAAAATCATGGCCAGCTACAAGGGGGAAACTTTGTTGCTTTCAGGTAGGCTAAACTCTGAGTTTAGCATTTCTTGAGTATAAGAGGATCACTCAGAATTAGTCTAAAATGCTCGTGATGTATTTAAGAAAGATCCTTGCCAGAGAAAGGACTCATACTACAAAAGCTTGAGCAAATTAATGCCAATTCTAATGGGCCAGTAAACATTATCAGTAATATCTTCATTTCTCTTCGTTTAAAGGCTGTCTCTTTTTCTACATGGACAACTAAGTTCTCTTTTAGTTTCTACTTAAAAAGAGAGAGGAATCAAGATTCATATGTTAGACTATCCCCGGACTCTTCATAGCAAAAGGAGTATTTACCCAGTATTGAGAATTACGAATATAAATGACAAAGCAATCTGCCAAAATTCCTCCCTATTGACACTGACTCCAATAAATGTCATAGTAATGAAGATTGGGGAAGTGGAGCTTTTCAGTAAAGGAAAAGGTATCAACAGAGTTTCACTTGGAACAGGGAGGAGAGGCATGTAACTTGTGTTTTAGAGTGTAGATGTCCGCCATGTACATACTTATTTGATCCTCATTAAGTCACTGTACCAAGTATTTATTTTTTTCCCCCACTCCTTTTTCAAATAATGGGTGAGGTCCGCTCTTTCCCAGAATGGAAAAGGTGGTGATGGCAACTTCCTCTCAAACAACTCACTGAGCCACTTAGCCTCTTAGCTGAGATGCCAAGGAGAAGCCACCCAGAAAGAAAGCTTCCAAGTATCGGGAGGGGACTTTTCTCTTGAACATTCAAGCTCATTTGCCTCTCTAGACAATTTTCAGTGTCTCTTCTTTTTAAAGCAAATACACCTGGGGGAAGTCTTCTTTTTAAGTGTTGTTGATGTCTGGACTGATTTTGAAGTGATGTCTCGGTAGAAATCAGTGCATAGTCAGCTGAGAATGAGGATGACTCAGAAGGGAGGAAAAATGGTGTGTGTGGAAGTGAAGGTGGAAGAGAAATGGTGAAGACTCGGGAGACAGAAAATGATAAAGGAGAAGAGGGGAGGAGACAAGAAGAAAGATTAATTTCTTTGATCTAAAAACTTTTATCTGAACCGGCTCTGGTCATTGTGGGAATTGGCTCACACAATACCATGCAATACCCAGTCATCTGGCAAACCTTTATGGAACACCTGGTATGTTCCAGACACTCAATTCAAGTCGAGGGATTCAAGACTGACCAAGACAGAGAGAGGACTTCTACTGCAGACTACATCCCAGAGGGCCTTACATCTAAATTGAGCTTTGAGGAATGAATGAGAACTCACAAGAGAGGCAGGTAGCCATACATGGTCATTTGTGACTTCCGGTTCAAAAGGACCATCAAACATGGCTTGCAATTCTTTCACTTTTCCCAAGAGTCTCTACACTTTATCTCCTGGAGCTTTCGGTAGCCCCCTATCTACTTACTGTCAGGAGACAATGTACGCGCCTATTTCTCAGAGAAAAAGGAACCACCGTTCATGAAATTCTTCAGTTTCTCTCCATCATTACTCAAATATATACCCCCATATCCACCTCCTCACCTTGTCTACAGAAAAATGTATTCATCCCGCCTTCCTTGAAGCAACCAAGTCTTTCTTCAATCACTGAGACCTGCACCTTTTATAGCTCTTCTGCAACCTACGATGCCACTGTCTCCCTCCTCTCTCGTGCCTTTGTCTTATTTCTTAGCCCTAGCTCAACATGAAGAATGCTCAGCTTTTCCACCTCTTAAAACCAAACACACATACACGCACAGACATGCACACACACATACTCACAAATGTTCGTTAAAAAAATTCCCACCTGGGGGCGCCTGGGTGGCTCAGTGGGTTAAGCCGCTGCCTTTGGCTCAGGTCATGATCTCATGGTCCTGGGATCGAGTCCCGCATCGGGCTCTCTGCTCAGCAGGGAGCCTGCTTCCCTCTCTCTCTCTGCCTGCCTCTCAGTCTACTTGTGATTTCTCTCTGTCAAATAAATAAATAAAATCTTTAAAAAAAAAAAAAAAAAAAAAAAAAATTCCCACCTGGATTTCCCCTCCCTGTACTTCTATCACTTTCTTCATCTTCTCATTTACAAACCAACGAATCCTTGGTGATTCTCAGCCTAATTAACATTTCTGCGCTACTAGACGTTACTGTCTCTTCCTTCTTGGAAGGCTCTCCTTTCTAAAATATTAACTTCTTTCCACTTCTCTTACCCATCTAATTATTCCTTCTAGATACCTTATCATTCTTGATCCTTTAAATAGTGTAGTCCCCAGAGTCCGGATCTTGATCTGCTTCTTGTTCCATTCGCTCTCCCAAGTAATTTTGTTCGTTTTTAGGGCTTATCCTCTCTGACTTCCCAAGCCCAACCAACAGTAATTTCTATTAGAACTTCCTTCCTTGTATTTATCAATCCCAACCTGTTCTCTGCATCCAACCTACTGCCATCATTCAATGCTGACCGTCCTCACCTCTCACCTTGTTTACAATTAAAGCCTCTTAATGCGTCTCTGCCTCAATTCTGGTGACCCTCCAATTCTTCTTCCATGGTTTGCCAGAGTGATCTTCCTAAATGATGAATCTTAGTTTGCTCCCCCTGCTTAAACACTGGAGTGGCTCCTCATTGTCTTCAGGATAAAGTTCAAATCCTTATGAATACTCTCATAATGACGCAGAGACTCGTTTAAGATCAGTCCCAATCTACTTTTCTAATCTCTCTTCCCCCTCTTTATACCAAACACACACTTGGGGATTTTTTTTTTATTTACTTATTTTAGAGAGAGAGAGCAAGTGTGAGAGCACAAGTGGGGGGAACAGCAGAGGGAGAGGGACCTCCCTCTGAGCTGAGCAGGGGCCCCCCACCCCCGTGACCTGGGGCTCAATCCCAAGACTGCGGGACCATGATCTGAACTGAAGGCAGACATGTAACCAACTGAGTCATCCAGGTACCCCACTTGGGAAAATTTTTGATCACCCTTCAACCATGCCATGATTTTTCACACCTTCTGCCTTTGCTTCTGCTTAAATTTGAGCCTGGAATATCTTTCCTAAATTTCTTCACATGGAACAGTTATACTTATTCTACAAAATACAAAAAAAAAAAATAATAATTACATCCTCTGCAAAGCATTTCTTGTTGTTCCTCCTTACTCCCTTCACTGTACAAAAACACATCTCCTAGGCAAACTTAGTTACTGTATCTTCTTTTCTCCTATACTATTTAATCCATTCCACTGTTTATGGCCCTTACCAACCAGATGATTTCATGGTCATGTAACTCTGTTTCTCTTGGGAAATCAAGGACCTAACCCATCAGGGCAAGGACAGCTAATGTCACAACTGGAACAATGATCTAGAACACTTAAGCTAAGTGAGCCATCTCCTATGCTATGGTGTCTGGTTAGTATCATCCTGCTGGAGGGAAAAGTAGATCTGATAACTTATGAGAGTCTCTGTCTGGCCTATCATGATTTTTTGAATAGCTTCTTTCACCACTGCAATCCACATAGCTGATGCCTTTGTTTTCTAAAAGCTGCTGTGTGAACAATGGCAAGAAAAACAGCATCTCCCTTAACCACGTCATTGGCACCATTATTGAAGGTGGCATCTTGATAGCGTTCAGGCTTCTTCTCCTTCCCAAATGTCTGGAGAAGCAGAATGACATTTTTAGGGCTGTCCCATAGACCGGATCATTTTGAGGAGAGTCACAGTGGTACGTGGTTTGCTCTGGTGAACAGAGTAGTAGAAATGAATGTATTGTGTGTCATTGACCTCTTAGCTCAACAGAACTTCTTTAATACCAACCCAAATATGAGGGTGCTTCTAAAGTCTGAAGAACTTTTGCTTTTATAAAATGGGAATTGAGATGGAGATGTAGTTACAAACCTCATGAGATAATTTTAGTCTAATTGTAGGTATTGAAAAACCCACTGAGCACCTACCATGCAGCAGTTATGTGAAATATAAACAGGTGACTGTGCAAATCGCACAATCTGTCAAGAATTTAAGTTCCATGAATAAATTCTTAGATGAAATTCTTTTAAGCAATTGTTTTAGAATATCAAGTGGAAGTTGTGGACTCCCTGAACAATATGTGATCCATACAAAATGGTAGGAGTTCAACTTTGAAAATTTGCCCTGGAGTGAAGGTTGTGAAAAGATTTGGTCTGAAAGTTGAAAGGAGCTTTAGTCTCCTATTATAGCACCTCTGGATCTGCTTCCATGACTCAGAGAAGACAGCCCTTTGGTGCCTCACATTCACCAATACAGTATGCATAAAACACCTGCTTCACAAAAAGACATGGTTTAAGTATGATATGCGGAATGGTAGTCACCTTGGTTCTCAGGAGAAGCCACACACTATAAGGCCAAGGCATTTTCATATGTATTGTATATGATTCATTCATATGTATTCGATCATCTGTATTGTATATGATTCATTCATTCAGCAATAGCCACTGAGCAATAACTATATGTCAAGCACTATTCCAAGTGTGGGGGTGATGAAAGAACAACAACAAAAAAAAAATCCCTTCATTGTAAGAGCCAACATTTAGGGGAGGGAGAGAAGAGCAAACAAACAAAAGAAATAAATCACATACTGGAAGACGGTAGGTTGTATGGAGAAAAATGAAACAGGGAGAAGGAGCAGGGAAGTCTAGGGATGGTGCTGGATTCCAGTTTTGATTGAATGGTGATGCTCTGGGAAGACCCTGCGGAGAGCGACAGTTGAAAAGAACTTGAGGAGGGAAAAGAGATGAGTTGCCAACATGGAGATATCTGGAAGAAGAACATCTGGGACAGAGGACACACAGGTGTGAAGGATCTGGGATGAGAACATGACTCTGTGTTCAAGGAACGCTGGAAAGGCCAAGGTAGCCAGTCGGTGGGAGAAAGACCAGAGAGTTAGCAGGAGGCCAGATGCTTTGCTTCTCTGAGGCAGAAGGGGAGCCACTGGGAGACTTTAATCAGAAGAGAAACATAGTCTGATTCGCATCGTAAAGTTATTCCTCTGGCTGCTGTTTTGAGAATAAATGTGTGGGAAGGTCCCCGTGTCGTCAGCTGTGACAGTAATGCAGTCAGTGGTGAGCGCAGGAAGGTCACCATGGAGGCCATGAGAGGTGGTCAGACTGAGTATGTTATAGGCAGAGACCACAGGATTTCCTACTGGAATGAACTTGGGAGTGACAGATAGAAAGGAGTCAAGTTGACAGCATGACAGTTGTCCTGGCAAGTGACAGAATAGGTAACAGGCTATTGTCATTCCACTGGTGTGACACTAGTTCAACCTCAGGGAACTTAAGGCAAGATCTCTTCTTCCACCTTCATATATATATCTTTCCAAATGATAAAAATGTGAATACCCAATTGAGAAGTTTCAAAGACTTTGACTGGAAGAAGCTATATAATAACTTTTTATTATACAATTATTTTATATAGATTTTATCATATATATGTGTATATATATGTATGTGTATTGTATATATATACATGTATATAGATATAGATATAGACACAGATATATACTTTTAAATGTTCACTTGATCCTAACAAAATATATATGGTATATGGTATAAAAACAAGATCCACAAGAAAGGGGCAATCTGGTGTTATTACCCAGGTTTTACAAATGATGAAACCAAGACCCTGGGAAACTATCATGCAGCTAGGATCCAGTTCTGATTCCTTCTCCAGAGAACTTCTACCATGAACACAACTCTCAGATCACATGAAACCTACACATGTTACTTTTATAACAAGAGCAATGATTTCTATGTGAAATGGCTCTTGGGTTTTAACAATGAATGAATCCCTCATATAGAGAATATAGACTGCTATTAGAAGATACAATATATGACCAGGCAGGGTTTTTATTTTTCCCCTTAAATCCTATTTCCCCATCCTTCAAGTTAGAGAGTCATTAATCTGCTGCTTTGTCGTTCCATATGTATTAAAGCTAAACTGTGAATATTGACTTGAAATGCAAATGCTGTTTTAACACCTTTCCAGCAAATACTACGTCTTGTACTAATGCTAGAGAAAGTGTGGAGTAGATTGTGGAGCTCAGTTTTTTCTCCTTTCCAACTGTCTCTACTCACTATCCTAGAATGTTCTCAAGGCAGCAAGTCAGGCTAGAAGAGAAAGTTTTTAACAATTTGTATTTCCTCTGCTGTGGGGCAAAGAAAACCTTAAATGTCGGTTTTATAGTCTTCTGTACTCTCAAGGGAATTTAGGTATGCAGAGCTTTGGCTGAGATAGGAAAGGAACAGCTCAGAGGTGGGGGCTGCTGCTTAAAATGTTCCTTTGTTTCATTTTTTTCCTGTTATTGTATATGAAACTTTGAAACCATCCTGACTTTCCATTCCAGAGCCACAGGCCGGCACAGGTGCCAATTGCCAGGACTGCTTGATGAGGGGCATACATGGTTGCTGGCTTTCATGGGGCTCAGAGTGAAAGCAGATGGGGTTTCATGAAGTTTTACTATGAGATGAAGAAGTTTGCCTATCAGGGTCTGCCTGGGTAGCTCAGCCGGCTAAGCATCCGACTCATAACTTTGGCTCAGGTCACACTCTTAGGGTCCTGAGATCAGCCCAACCGGGGGGGCGGGGGGGGGAGGGATCTATGATCAGTGGGAAGTCTGCTTGAGATTCTTTCCCTCTGCCCCTGCCCCCACTCACAGGCACTCTCTCCCTCTCTCAAATAAATAAATAAAGGTGTTGGTCTGTAAGGGTAAGCTGTAATCCTTTGTCACCATTGGGTGAAAGGTGTTCTGTAAGGAAATTCAGCAAGGGAGATCTCCAGGTTAGATACAAACAAGCATAAAGCAGGGTACTAGTAGCCTCCAGAATTAAGTAGAAACTGAAGGCTATGGATTCTAAACTCAGGCTGGGTTCATTTGCCTTGTAAGCTGGGCAAATTTTCTAAATTCTCTCTGCCTCCATGTCTTCATCTACAGGGTAGGGTATGCTACCGGGCCGGTGTTCTGTAAATACACAGAGATATCATCATTTCTTGGAAGATAAGTGCTCTGTTGAGCCAAAAGGGCTCTCTTTTCTGCAGAGCAGGGTGTGACTCAGGGCTCCTGGGTCTCACTCCAAAGCGCCAAAGACATTCTCGTAAGATGCTACCGACAAGGCACTTTGTCAGAACTGTGCGGAACTTCGGGAAGATCTGTTTTCCTGTTCTTTCGGATACATTGCTCTGAAGTGATAAACTTATAGAGCTGCTGGGCTGCTGACCGCTTCTGCCATGCTGAACAGCAAATTCCACTTTAACTTGCTAGGCTTATTTCCCACAATCTCACCGATCCCACCTCTGCTCTCGAAACACCACGCACGCTCCCGCGGCCCATGCCTCCTTACATTGGTCATTTGCCTGACCCACCCCTATGATTTGAGGGATGTCAAAAAGCTTTCTGCTGCACATTTATGCACCCCTAAACCCTTCTCCTGTCATGACACTGAAACCTTTTATGAAAATGGGACGGAAAGCAGAAGAGTCAAACCTATTCCATTGTGCAAATAGCATCAGACTGGCGTCAAAAGTGTGGGTGCGGGGTTTGAATCCCAGCGCTGTCCCTCACTAGCTGTGTGAGGTCTCCGAGGTTCAGTTTCATCCTCTGAAATGGAGACAGTGACACCCTGGGACTCACAGGGTTTGTTGTAGGAAGTATGGGTGATAATGATGCCAAGGGCTTACAAGTGTGCCTGATATATAATAAACACACCATAAACACAGCTTTTATTATTACCGGTTCGCCCATCTCCAGCCAGTAGAGGAAAGTAAACAGTATTGGTGAACAGACAGAGCAAACCCTATATTCGCACCAACCACTTATGCATGTTCAGCTTAATTTTTATTTTACTCCTGTTGATGGTAAATTTTGAGGGCCAGCAAGAGGTGCCTTATCTGGTAGACAAAGACCCGTCCAATCACTCTGTTGCTAATGACTGGAGTGACCTCTAGTGGTACCTTTATCATACTAAAGGAAAAACAAAAACACCAAAATTAAAGGCTACTACTTAGCTACCATCAGCTTTTCCTATTCTGCTTGTAAGCCCAAAATTCACAAATTGCTTAAGTGGAAACTAATGTAGCATTTAATTGGGTTGGCTGATTTCATAATGAAAATGTTAATGTCCACAGAGTCCTTTCAACAGTCCGTTCTAAATATCACCACACCCTCGCTGCCATTCTGGTCTGTTTCCATGACTGCTAAGCCAAAGGAGTCAGCCATTCATTGACATTCAGTTAGAATGGGTCGGTTGCTTCCCCTGTGCCTCACACCGTGCTAGACAAAAAGGAACATATAAAGATGAAAAATGGCCAGGCTTTGGCTCTCAAGGAGCTCCTTAGTGAGTGAAGGAATTGGGGGATAATTTGAGGGGGAAGTACTAAAACAGTGTCTGCTTCTCAGAACGTACTAAAGGAGGTGTCAGCACAAAGAACTGCCACTATTTGGTGCTTTCTGGGATTGTAGACAACCTTTCTTTTTCTGATAGGGGAAGAAAACAGACCCCCTTTGAACAAAGAAAACAGAATAAAACATGTGTATTTATTGGGATACAAGAGCATTTCCTCCCACAGGCTGAGAAGTATTGGCTGACAGTAGAGTCAGGTAGCAAAAGAGAAAAGTACACTGCTATGTTGTTGTTGTTGTTGTTGTTGTTGCAAATCCATATTAAATAAAGCAAAGTCAAACTTCAAAAATCATTCCAAGAAATCATTCTAAAGCTGTTTTGTTACTAGCAATCATATCCCACTTATTTTCTGGATAATTCTTCTTTCAAATAAACTTACTCCCTTGTATAAAAGCAATGCATTAAGTAGGCAAGTAAAGATGATAACTTCCTATGCCTTTATATCAATTTTCATGTAACTCAGTTCACAAGTCAGGAAAATATTTTGTCAGATCCTATTTTATCCCATAGAAGATGGGTAATGTACATCTAATCTTAAAGAAGTAGGATTCCCAAAGAGAATGTTAGTGGTCTGATAGAACTTCCATCCTTCAGTCATTTTTATTTGCTGTCTGAAGCTAAGGAATATTTTTAGGTACACACGAGAAGTGTAATTTTCTCTTCTTTCTCTACTCCCTCTCCATGAAGACGTTCGTGATATCTCATTGACAAGCTAATAGCCCTATAAAAAACTATTCAGACTTGGCAGAAATTGAGAAATTATTCAAACCAGATTCAACCTAAAAGCCACAGAAAGAATTCGCAAAACTTCAAATTTCCCCTTGTAACAACTTCATTTGACAATAGTAGGGTGAGAACTCACTCCAGATACAATGTCACAGGAATTTCCCTGAAATATTAAGTTTGAGCATTGAGAATTCCATTCCACTTTTGTTTCAGGGTTTCTATTTAGTCTCACTTATGTTCATTCTTAAGTCCTGAGAAGACAGACCTAGCCAATCAGGAGCACATAAAAAGTTTTATTTGTTGATTTGTTTTTATTTATGTTTTCTTTATTCTTTATTTCCATTCTTCTCTGTTATTTACTATTTATTCTATTGATGGTTTGTCTTATTCATGCTTAGTTGGGCCTCAGTTTATTTTTTTTAAGAGTTCATTTATTTATTTGAGAGAGAGAGAGCAGAGCAAGAGAGAGAGAGAAAAAGAGTATGAGAGGGGGTTAAGAGTTAGAGGGAGAGGGAGAAGCAGACTCCCCACTGAGCAGGGAACCCAATGTAGGGCTCAGTCCTGGGACCCTGAGATCATGACCTAAGCCAAAGACAGACGTTTAACCAACTGAACCACCCAGGCGACCCTGGTCCTCAGTTTAAATATTCATTTTTTAAAAATATTTTATTTATTTATTTAACAGAGAGAGAGAGGGGGATCACAAGCAGAGAGAAAGGTGGGGGCGTTGGGGGGAGAGCAGGCTCCCAGCTGAGCAGGGAGCCTGATGCGGGGCCCAATCCCAAGACCCTGAGACCATGACCTGAGCCCAAGGCAGAGGCTTAACCCACTAAGCCACCCAGGTGCCCCTAAATAAGCTTTAAGACATTCAACAACATGTACTGTGCCTGATTAGGAGCTGGAATGGGTTGGAACCTGCAGTTGCTATAGGAATATTACGAGAGAGATTTATAGGAAAAAACCCAAGTTGAAAATTATAACATGACCTGCCCTTGGAGAGTCTTTGATTTCTCACTGTCAAATTTCATTGACTCATTTCTTTATTTGCTTTACATTTACAGTGATATTTACAAACTAATAGTCCTTCGTAGGCAATGGATATCCTTAGCCAACACTGAGTGGTGATCTGCACGCAGTTAAACAGCCTCTCCTTCTCTAAGCGTTTGTACTAAGCATTGGGCTGACCTTAAGTTTGTTTGCTATATCGCTTTTAGTTATTTGAACTTAAATATTGCCACTTGAAACAAAGATCAGCACATGTCTAAAACAAATAAAAGAGGTGAGTTGGCAGCACAGATTGAAAAATAACTTTTCATGCTAACTGGGAAAAGCTACGACTTCTGGATATCTAGTTTTGACTCCAGAGAAATAATAAAATGAGATAAGGTCTTCATTAGAAAAGTGCTAGGGGCTTACTGCTCTGGGAGGTTTAAAAGTATGTAGTTGTAGCTTGCAGAAGCCTCAAAATTATTAGGAGATAATTATAATTATGCCTTTGAAACTTTGCAAGCTAGTGTGTTCTTTCACACCATTCCGTTTTATCCACTTAGCTTTTGCTGCTTGTCCCTTGGAGTATCAGTGACAGGTTTGAGCTACCCACCCCCACCACCCACCCTTTGGCTACTTGTTTATCTCAGTTGTCTGCTGCCACCTAGCGTCCAGGATAGAGAGGCACGCATTAAATCCGATTTGGTGAGGGACAGAGCCGCTGGACCCTCCGGAGAGAGCACACTTTGCAAAAGCCGGCTTCTCTGATTGTTTTGATAATGACTCTCAGGATAATCCAATAACGCGGTCAGATAAGATTCGACTCCCATTAATACGTGCCTCACAATAAGAATGAAAGGGGGAGGGGGGCCCCTGGAAACAGTTCCAGTCTCAATTTATATTGGAAAACCACCTTCACATTTTCAAGCAACTGAGTTTCCAAGCTCATTAAGTTCCTTATGAGACCTCTTCCTGTGCCAGCCTTACCACATCAGTTTCACGAACACATTCACAAAAGAACAGGTAGATTTCAGAGGGATTTCCACGGAGTGAGGACAGCCGCTTTCCAGGATGCTTCTGGAGACTAGGTCCCAGCACAAGGGAAATTTCTCTTTATTTTGCCTACACGCTTTAATCTTTCATTTATATCCAGGTACAAATGGAAGGCATATTATTTCTGCAAGTCTGCTTATCACTAGGGTATGACAAACAGCGTTCCACATCCACTTTCCTTTCCAAGCCTGTTCCGCTTATAGCTGTTCTGAAGAATAGACTTCATTTTGGGAAGTGAACACACAGTGCCGTTACATAAAGTCTGATTGATGGGAGTTAAGGTGGGCAGGAGTTATCAAAATCTGAAAATGAGGCGTTTGAAGGGGAAGGAATGTATTATCATTAAAGAGGTGGGAGAACAGGATTGCCAGCTCTGGCTGAATGATGGTTTGGAAGCACCAGCCTTTGTCGGAGATCCTCACGCCTGAGCCCGGCATCTGCGAGGACTCGCTCTGCTGGGCTGACCTTCTCACGCTTCATTAAAGACGTTTGTCGGGAAAAGTCCTCAATCTGGTCACAAGCAGAGACTTGTTTGGACACCTCTCTATATGTCCCACTAGACTAAAATACTAAAACTTACAAAAGAATGACCTCAGCACCTCAGAGCCAAAAATGAGGCCATCAGGAAGAGGGAGAAAAATCCAGCCTCACTGTGAAATTGATTCCAACTCTCTCTCCTTTCTCATCTGTCCCCTTCCTCCCTACTATGTCACAATGCTCGTACTTGCCCACTCCTGTTCTCCTCATACACACCCACAGGTCCTCACACATTTATCTCTCCTCCTCCTTTTCTGCAAGAAATATATGCCACGGAATCACTTTCCCGGTAGTGGAGCAACCATCGCAATATTTAAAACCCTCAGCTATACATTTTTTTGCCACTCATTAAATTTCCTGATTGATTGCCAATCTTTCTCAACCATCTCCCATATGGATATAAGCTTAAAAGGCTGGAGCATAACACAGGGTCTGTGAATAGAGCAAACATAAAATCTTTACTTTCCTAACTCTAAACAGTTCCATATTAGCAAAGGTGAGACCCCTTTTCTGTTTCGGCCATTAAGTTATTGGTCACCTGAAGGAAGACTGGATTTTGGATGAAGAATTTGTTCTGGCCACAGTGGCTCTGTTGTGTCCCTGTATGTCAAGGATAAAGATATTCTTAATGAACATTGAAATGTATGTTACAGATGAGAAAAGTTCTGAGATGATAAGCAATAATGCAAATTGCATGTATATGTGATAGATACAGACCCACATACACAGGAGACGTTGCTTATAGATTATATGCAGTAGAGATGCTCTGCCAGAAACAATACTCTTGATTTAAATACTAGGCAAAGAAAGGCTCTTTTTTTGGTGCGCAAAAGTCATCCTGAAATATACTTTTCCAGTGCGGAACTTAAGTTATCAATTGCTAATATTCATAAACCTGATGGTCATAAAATGTCTGTTCTTCGTTTTAAAAAAACACCGATGGACACCCACCTTGTTACATAAAGAAGGCTAACAGCCCTTTTTGCACACTGTTCTACTAACATAACAAAAAATATCCATCAATTGTCTATTGGTGTGCCCTTGGTAGGATATTAAGAAAAATTTCTTCTGCAAAAGGATGGAAAACAAAAACCTTGAGCAGTGAAAGATTGCACATTCCAAGAAGGTTAGCTAATTTCCTTCAGTGGAGCATAGTGAAAGGACCTGTGGACAGTGTGTTGCTGTGCTTAATCTGGAAAAAAAAAAAAAAGAAAAGGAGAAAAGGCATCACCATATCTTTTGGCATCCAGATCTAAAAGTCACTAAGCTAAATGGTAATTTTGAGCAACTTCGAAACGATCATCAATATTGTCTGCTATTTTAAACAATAAAAACTTTCTCTTTTTACCTCCAGCTATCTTACATTTTAATGACACAGACTCAAAATAGCACAATGCATACTTCTAGGTTGTGATCATTAAAATGCTTCATGTGTCCACAGCTAGCCACAAATAATCAACTTGAGAAAATAAACGAAACTAAAAGCCTTTCTTATTCATGTAACCATTTCTGGACTTTTCCCCCCAACCTTCTTCTCCTTCTTGCTCAAGCAAAGATAGGCCAAACAAACACAATCCAGCTCTTTGCCCAAGCCTTTCGATTTAAGCCTGCATAAATCAGACTAGAAGTGACCTTATTTCTTGTTTCACCAAAAGGGAGTTGTGACATATCTAAACTTCCCCCTGGGGAAGAGAAATAGGATACGCCAGAAAGACAAATCATAAGCCTGTAAGTCAAGGTTTATCATAGAGAAACAACAGGAAATATCTATGAGGTTGTTTACAGCTTGTCAAGCTAACTTAATATAAGGCTGCATAATGTGACTTACCGTGACAATAGTTTCAACTCTGGAATTTCCTTCCACTGTAGTCAATTTTATGGTGCCCTTGAACCAGGGAAGCAGCATGGTGTGCGGTGAGGGGAAGACACAAGCTTTGCTGATAGACAGACTGAAGTGCGAATCCCCAAACAGCCATCTGGCTTTGACAATGTCTTATTGAATCCGAAATTCTTAACGGTAAAATGAGTATAAGAATGTATACCACACATTACTGTGTGAAGATCTAGAAGACAAAATACAAAAAGTCCCTGGAAAACATTTTTTTTTAATTTTTTATTTTTTAGAAGATTTTCTTTCTTTCTTTCTTTCTTTAGAAGAGAGAGAGCACTAGCAGGGAGGGGCAAAAGGAGGGGGAGAAGCAGACTCCCCGCTGAGCAGGGAGCAGGGTTCCATCCGAGGACCCTGAGATCATGACCTGAGCCAAGGGCAGAAGCTTAACGGACTGAACCACGCACTAAGCCACTCAGGCTTTAACCATTATTGAGAGGATTATGGGCGTCAAGCTATAAAAGAGAGAACAGGGAGAATCTTGTCCAGGACACAGGTAGAAAAAGGCTGCAAATCAGGAGAAACCAAATACCTCTTTAATAAAAAGTTGACTTAAGATCGAACCAGCAAAGTGAGCCAGGGAAACCAGGTGACAGAGACTTTGTGGAGGTATCTACCGGATACCTGTCCCAAACCGGAACTACTCCACTCGATCCCAACTCAGATTCACCACGCTCTCAAAAGGCCCTCGCAGAAAAAGGCACTGGGAAGAGTACTGCTCGTGGGAAGCGTCATTCTGCAATCAGGAGGCTAACATCAACCTCGTCAATGGCCGAGCAGCCTGGGCAAATGCTAATTTTCCTCACCCATGGGGCACATGCTAAGTTGGCGTATTCAAAATTTCATCTATTATTCAGTCTACATCAAGCGCTGTTATTTGGAGATGGTTTTGCTACACTGTAGACTTAGGAAGTGAAATGTATCATTCAGAAGAAATTCGCAGCTAAGGCCTTTCATCTTAATTTGGCATTATTGTTACAGATGCAAAGGTGGTGCTGCCTTTTCAGCAAGAGGTGGAGGAAGGTGCTTTTGCATAGATCTCGGCAATGGCGGAAGATCTGGGAGCGTCAGCGCTAAGCCTGTGCGCCGCGGCGTAACAGCCCCGCAGAACAGTGCGGCTGGACTTGTTCCAAATACGTCACAACACAGATTTGCAGCAGGAGTCAGAAATTTAAAACCCATCCGACTAGGTTTGCTCCTGGAAGTGTTTGTTAATTTACTTCTGCAAACACCTGTATACAGCCACTGTATACACATTATTTAGATTTTCAGTTGTCTTGCCCAGAACTCTAAAAATATGCAAAAATTATTTTGTGTATATCTCAAAAAACATATTTTCCACTGGATAAAAAGGGAACACACCAAGTTTCAAAACTCCAAAGAAGGGAAGATTATTTCAGAACCCTGCCAATATTCACAGCAGTATGATTAGAAATAAATCTTGGATAGGCAAAGATCTCTTGGATAAGACCAAAAAAAAAAAAAAAGTCCTACCAAGAAAGAAAAAAAATTGACAAATTGGACTTTATCAAAACTAAAAACATCTTATTATCAAAAGACTCCACTAAAAAAAAAAATGAACGGATATACTACAGACTGAGAGAAAATCATTTCCGTACATTGGTCAGATGAAGAAGGACACATATCCAGAATATATAAAAAAATTACCACAATCACTAAATTTTTGAAAATGCAACAAATATTAGCAAAAGTCTTAAATATTTAAATATACATTCTACAAGAAGATATACAAGTAGGCAAAAAGTACATGAAAAAGCTTTCACCATCATTAGTCATCAGTAACATGGAATTTAAAACCAATAAAATACCACTTTTTGCTCACCAGAATAGCTGAAATGAAAACCTTTGACAACACCAGGTGTTGGCAGGAGTGTGAAGCATCTGGAATGCTCAGACTGCTGGCGGAAGTGTAAGATGATAAACTATTCCAGAGAACTGTTTAACTTCCAGCAATTCCCCTCATATGTATTGACACAGAGGAATGATAACATATGTCCACAAATAGCCTGACTGGGTACAAAAATATTCATAGCAGCTTTATTCATAATAGCCCAAAGCTGAAACACCCCCCACCCCGAGTCCCTTCACAGGAACATGGATGTGCAAATTGTGGCATATTTATATGATAGAACAATCTCCCATAATGAAAAGGACAGAGCTACTGATAAGCACAACAATCTGGTTAAGTTTCAAAAGCGTCATACTGGGAAGGACCTGGGTGGCTCAGTCGCTTAAGCATCCTACTCTTGATTTTAGTTCGGGTCATGATCTCAGGGTCATGAGATCAAGCCCCGAGTGGGGCTTTGTGATCCGTGGGGAGTTTGCTTGAGATTCTCTCTCTTCCTCTCACTCTGCCCCCCTTTCTCTCAAAAATACACAAATAAATCTTTTTTAAAAGTGTGTCATACTGAATGACAGAAGCCAAACACAAATGCCACATACAGTAGGACTCCATGTATACAAAGTCCAAATTCAGGCAACACTAATCTATGGTCATCGAAATCAGGTAGTCGCAGAGACGAAAACTTGGACGGAACAGAATACAGAAAATTCAACCACCCAAAGGCATTAGACAGCAACTAAATCAGTCACATACTGGGAGGTGGGTGGCACTGGGACAAAGACAAAAAAAACTGGGTAAGTTTTATGCTTGTGTGGCTTTTAGCCTGAGGGCAGTGAGCCACATCTTTGTCGTGCAGAAGAGCTAAAACTCAAATATGCACACACCACATTGCCAGCTTGAAGAACAAGATGCCGAGGTTGGGTTAGCCAGTGAGGCTGGGAAGGGAGAAGATAATCCCCCCAAAAAAGAGAGACCAAGAGAGTCTCACGTACTACAAATACACTTTATCCAAACCTTTCCCTGGGTCCCAAACCATGGGTCCATGTGGCAGATTTCTAGCAGCTCAGCTAAGGCTAAAAGAACTGAACTAGAATTTCAGCTCCCACCCACAGCTTCCAGTGTAAGTTCAATCAAGTTGTCTGTCCAACAGTAAAAATTAATATTTTTACAGAAACATTAGAATCCAAGGTGCTTATAACATATCAGTTGTCCAGAATATAATCCAAAATCATTCCATCAAGAAAGAGGGAATGTTATCTATACTCAGGAAAAGACAATCTGTAGACACTGACTTCGAGATGGTCCAATACTGAAATCAGCAGACAAGAATTTAAAGCAGCTATGACAGTCATGCTAAAGTCTATGAGAATGTTCATAGGGAAGGAAAACTTAGGAAATACCAAAGAGAAATGGAAACTAGAAAAAAAAAAAAAGAACCAAATGACAATCCCAGACTTGAAAAAAGTGAAATATCTGGAATAAAAAAATTCAACAGATGAGCTAAACAGCAGATGGGAAATTATGAAAGAATTGTTGACCTTGAAGACAAAGAAACAGAAATTCTCCAATCTGAATAAGAGAAAAATAGATTGAAAATAATATATACATAAGGCCTCAGAAGCACTTGGGGCAATATCAAGAGACATAAAAGATTTCTTAGAGTCCATGAAGAATAAAGAGAGAATGAGTCCCCCTGGATGAATTATTTGAAGAATTAATAGTTGAAATTTTCCCATATTTGGTGAAAATTTACAGAAAAATCTATATTCAAGAATCTCAGCCAACCCTGAGTCTAAGAGATAGAATAAGGGGGCTTAGTGTACACATATTTCAATTGTTTTCTATTTTTTCATAGAAAGTAATCTAAAAACTCATCAAAACAAACGCTGACCTCTGTAAATGATATTGTCCCTTAACAGATCAATTGTTAATAAATAGTCTAATCTGGGACAATACAAAGTGGATATTCAAGCTTCGGGCATTCACTGAAAGGTATTCAACATCTTTATGATTCTGGCTTGTGGAGAGAAAGTGTGGTCCAGGGAAAAGGCAGCTGATGATTTGCATTATCTGATATACGGTCTACTCCCCAATAATCTGTTAATTTATCAGTCCTTCTGTCACTCAGTGAAAGTTCTTCATCGTATCTCATATATAAATAGATACATGTCTGATGAAAACAAGAATGAATGATGGGAGGCAGGACGCCATGCTCAGCAACATGCTCCCCACTCTCGTCATGCTGGATCTGGTCTTCATCGGCAGGAGTGTGGCTTACAAGAAAGCCTAAACTTTCAGCACTATATTTGAGCATAGGATGATAAAAAATACCGTTCATAAATTTAGTTGTCCTACCTCTGTCACTAACTCATTGCATGACTGTAAGCGAGTCCCTAAATTTACTCAAAACTCAATTTCTTCTCTACCATATGAAGAAGTTAAGAAAAGAATTTTCTCCCTCAAGCCCCTTTTGTGCTTAACAGTTGTTGTCCTCACTGACATCTTTCGAAAGGGACAATAATTCTGTATTTCCAGGGACTCAACCAGGATACCGGGTCAACCAAACTTGTCCGGTATTTTTCTCTCTGACCAAAGTCTAGGATCTACTTTCAGTCAGCCCCACGTGAACCCGGCAGATTTTGAACATATGCAGATAAGCATCACAAACTCTGAACAAGTGTTCTTGTTT
This sequence comes from Mustela putorius furo, assembly GCF_011764305.1. Taxonomy (NCBI): domain Eukaryota; kingdom Metazoa; phylum Chordata; class Mammalia; order Carnivora; family Mustelidae; genus Mustela; species Mustela putorius. The sequence goes on from NW_025422022.1 coordinate 9,783,845, forward strand.
TAAAAAGGGAACTGACACGAGCAACTAGGTGGGGTTTTAAAAGAGATGAAAATCCCCAAAGAAAGTTAATGTGCTATGATTAAGTTCGTACAGAACTGACATCACCTAGGGGAAAGGGAAAACCACCTACAATAAAATGTTATGCCTGTCCCTGTTTTCAAGTTCCTCCCACACGTCTACTGCTTCTGTTGAAACTTGTAATTGCTAAAGTACTTTTGTAACACAAAAAGAGCTACAGTTCTAAAAGGGACTGTTGGCCCCCAACAGCTACAGTGTTTGAGGAAATTAAATTGTGTTTGGTCATTTCTTTCCTGGACATTTAATAACATTACTGTGGTCAGGGTGCCCAGGAGAAGGGCACTTTCTATTAATTATAGACAGAGATCAAATGTTCCACTAATTTTTAAATATTTCTTTTTTGAAAAGAAAGAACTGGATGGTATCAAGGCACGATGGCAGAAATAAAAGCAAAGATTTAGCGACTGGCAAAAAAAAAAAAGTGCATCTACTCTAATCTGATAAAGCATACAAGTAATTGTAAAAAGCTCACCTCCTAATTCAAGTTTCTTTAAAGACAAAGAAGTTGTTTTCAGAGTCAATACAAACTATACCAAAATCTCCATGTGAACATACAAAATCGACTTTAGCCTAACTTTCTGAATACATAGAGATGAGCTGATGATCAATTACGTAACCTAAGAACTATCAGTGAGGCTGATTTGCACCATTCTCCCTCTCCTTCTGGCTCTCCATAGGTAGAGTTAACACCGAAGCAATATCTATTTCAGGAAATACTGAAATCTGTTGTTTTATAATTAACAAATGGGGCAGGCTTTTTCTGAAACTTTTGTCTGGGCGGCCGGAATTGCTGGCTGCCGCTAAGTTTATGACCATTTTTTTTTTAAAGGCAAGAATTCTATCAGTTCAAAATTATAATTCAGAAATCATTTATGTTCAGGCCAAAAAACACAAGAGATTGCAGTGTTATCCAAACTCTGCTCCCAGAAACTGCTCGAGATCTATAGAGATGCATCTAGAATTTTGTCCTCGTCAAGTTAAACAGAGCAGCTTAACCTGTTTCTTAAAAAAAAAAAAAAATTGACTCTCTCTGCTTGACTTTTTTCACTCAGCATAATCACTGGGTGTGGTGTATAAACAATGAATTTTGGAATACTGAAAAAAAAACTTTTATAAAAAAGAAAAAAGAATAAAACAAAATGGATGAAAATCATGGATTTTATCCAACTCCCTCTTTTTAAAATTGAGCAAACTGAAGCTCAAAAACATGCAGCGGCCTTTTATAAGGTAGCTCAGCTCGGGGATTTGGACAAGTGACAGTGATGAGACCAATAAATACGAGAAAGAGAGAGCAAGAGAAAGAAGAGGAGCTGGGACACTGTCCCATGGTGGTACGCCATTTTTCTTGGTTACTTTGGGTAAAGGTCACCTCCATGTCATACCTCATGTCTCTTGTGTTCATGTGTGTTGCCACCACCTTAGTTCAGGCCTTACTTGTTCACACTGGGACTAGACTGTGTCTCTCTCCCTTTAGCCTCATCCGGAATCTTCTTCCTCCAATCCATTTTAACCCCTTGCTACCAGGTTTCCTCCTGACTGTGTTTTTGCCCTGATGAGAGATGCCCAGTGGCTTCCCATTGTCTTCTGCTGTGCTTCCCAGCCTGCAGACCCGGACCAGCAGCATCAGTGCTACCTGAGAACTATTAGAAATGCAGTTCCTGGGCCCAAACCCAGGCTTGCTGGATCCAATACTCCAAGGTTGAGGCCCCATAATCTGCATCTCTTCAAGCCCTCCAGGTGATTCTGATGCACACTCGGATCCAAGGATCCTAGTCTAGAGAATAAACTCCAAACCCTGTGCTAGTGTTCAAGATTGTGTATCATCTATTTCCAACCAACTTCCCATCTTTATCTTCTATTGTTTCCCAATATGGAACCCATGTACCATTCCACTGTACCATTCCTTTGATCCAACAGATGACTGAACTTTTCCTACTTCCCCGCCTTTCCTCACTCTGTTGCATGAGCCAGAAGTCTCTTTCATGCTCATCTGTATCTGTTGAAGGCCAACTAATTTTTCAAAGCCAACCTCAACCACTCCTTCGAGAGAACCTTGCAACATCCACATGGTGGTATAGCTTCTCCTTATTCTGAATGTCTGCAACAATTTCCCCCTTCTTTGGTTTCCTATATCCTCACTGAAATATAATTATTTGTGCATATATATTGTCAGGGTTCCTAGATGATTTAAACCCTGGAGGCCCAAGGCTGTGTTCATTAGTGGTTTGTATCTTACCATGCCTATCATATTGTACACTTTTAGTAAATATTTGGTAAATATAAGAATAAAGACTTCTTGAGACCAGGAACCATATCCTCCTGGGCATCGAGCACAAGGTGCTACATGTAACAGGTACTTAGTATGTTTATTACTTGAATGAGAAACTGAAGAATAGCAGTTTGCTTCAAAGGTCTGGTGTCTGACTTACAGAAACATTTTTTGCACATCTTCTTTATAACAATACATTATTTAAAAAATACAGTATGGCCAAAGTACAAGCAGCTGGGAATTCAAAAGATCTGAATTCTAGACCAGCTACTTGCTAGTATATAACTTTATATAAACCAGCTATCTTTTCTGGGTTTAAATTTCCTCCTTTTTTAAAATGAAATTTTTAGACAATACGTTTTTTAAAGCTCTTCTGTTTAAAATCTATAATTTTAACAAAACAGCATAGTGTAATGTAAAGAGCATTTGATCACTGGACACTAACAGTCCTTCTGTGATAACCATTCTGTTAGGCACTAGAAGTAAATTTTGAGTACCAGATCTGGCCCTGTAAATGACTAGCTTTTTATATTAGTCAAACTCCTGAACTGATTTGGAACTTCAATTTCTCATTTATAAAATGGGATTTTACTATGTAACTTTCATTGTGCCACAGCATCTGAAAGAGAAAAAAGAATCACCTGGAGGGCTGATGAAATACAGATGATGGGGCCCCAACCCTGGTGTATTGGATTCAGCAAGCCTGTGGTTGGGCCCAAGGAACTGCATATTTAATAGTTCTCAGGTAGCACTGATGCTGCTGGTCCAGGATTGCAGGCTGGGAAGCACAGCAGAAGACAATGGGAAGCCACTGGGCATCTCTCATCAGGGCAAAAACACAGTCAGGAGGAAACCTGGTAGCAAGGGGTTAAAATGGATTGGAGGAAGAAGATTCCGGATGAGGCTAAAGGGAGAGAGACACAGTCTAGTCCCAGTGTGAACAAGTAAGGCCTGAACTAAGGTGGTGGCAACACACATGAACACAAGAGACATGAGGTATGACATGGAGGTGACCTTTACCCAAAGTAACCAAGAAAAATGGCGTACCACCATGGGACAGTGTCCCAGCTCCTCTTCTTTCTCTTGCTCTCTCTTTCTCGTATTTATTGGTCTCATCACTGTCACTTGTCCAAATCCCCGAGCTGAGCTACCTTATAAAAGGCCGCTGCATGTCTTTGAGCATCAGTTTGCTCAACCTTAAATAGAGGGAGTTGGATAAAATCCATGATTTTCATCCATTTTGTTTTATTATTTTTTTCTTTTTTATAAAAGTTTTTATTTAGTATTTATTTAAGAGAGAGAGAGAGAGAGAGCACAAGCTGGGGGAGCAGCAGAGGAAGAGGGAGAAGCAGACTCCCCACTGAGCAGGGAGCCTGATGGGGCTCGACTCTAGGACTCTGGGATCATGACCTGAGCTGAAGGCATATGTTTAACTGACTGAGCCACCCCAGTGCCCCAGAGCATCTCTTTTTTTTGCAGTTGTTCTTATTACTACACTCACTCAGCCTTGTGCTGCGGCCATTAGGCCAGTCTTTCTAAAAGATTGTTCCACTTCACCCCCCATATTTTATCTTATGTTCATATAAGATGTTTAATAAATGCCTGTTGAGTTTAATTGGGAGGAGTACATGTTTTCTTTCACCTCACTGTAAGATTCAATAATGCAGTGAAGACATGACTCCAGAGTTTTCTTTCAAAAAACATTAAAACCTTAAAAATAGTGAAAGAACACAACTTCAAACGTTGCTGTCTCATTGAAAAGTCTTTAGGTCATAAAAGGGATGGTGGGGCTTTCGTTTTTTTGGAGCACTTCAAGCCTGACACTTTCTTACAGCAGAATCCATCCACAGTGACAAGGTCAAATACATGTGGACTGGGGTAATACCAGACAAAGAAAAAGGAACTAGGAAACAATCTGGAAAATCAACAACGCAGAAAGGCTGGAAGAGCTCAACAGTCTGTATCAAGGATGGTGGCTGCAGGATGTTCTCAAATTTTTCAATGACCTTTTCTGAGGATAATGATGTGGTCAAATACATAGCATATGGACCACACTGAAACTGACCGAGTGGTAGATATGTTCTCTTTCTCAGATTATGCCTGAAGAAGGAAGTATTCCAGTGGGATTCTTTCCAATCAGCTCCTGGGGGAAGAATTCTACCTTCTGAAATGACATAAGAGAGAAGCTAGTCTTTCAAATCTTTGGATGGAAAGAGCAAGTTAGGGTGGGCATGAAGTCTCCCAGGACCCTCTCATAATGTAACCAAAATGCAACCCACTTTTTTCCCCAGACCATAGGCTGAAAAACAAAGAGGTAACATAGAAGGGAGAAAAGTATGATTACCCAGAAAATTCTGATTATCAGGTGGTTGTATGTCCATTAATAGTGAGACAATTTTTACTTTGAGGCTGTAGTATGCTAAGGCCAAAAAGACCCTAAATGAATATGAATGGAAAGTTCCTAAGCCACCCCCCACTGTAGAGGGAAGGTTGTCCTGAGGCTGACCGAACAAGAATTTCAAAGAGAATCTGGTCATCAGATCCAGGCGATGTGATTTCCCAAGTAGCCAAATTGTTAACTTTTTCAGTGGTGTAAGTGGTATCTGGGCAGTGAGAAAGCTGAAGCTAGAAAAGTCAGCAAAATCATCAACCCCCATTTCTCTGGCCCAGAAGGCATCACATTCCACATTACTGAGACCTCCAAATTTGGGATGCACTGTGAGACAGAAGGAAGAAAAGACACATGCATCTGTATCTACTAAGTGTCTTTTGCATTTCTCATTTGATGCTTTGAGTTAAAAAAGAAAATCTAGAACTCTTTCCAGCTCGTCACACTTAACAATCCTTGAAATAAAACCCAACTCAGTGGTCTGGTCTCACTCAGAAACCCAAGCTCCCCAAAAAGAGCATAGATTGACATGTCTGGCATTTTGCAGTTTGGGTTGATGTGGTGGAATGTATTTTTGTTCTCAAATAGTCATTGTACCTACTTTGGTTGAATTAACCTACCCATCTCATTGACAAGAGGCTTGACTGTGTGGCTGGCTTTAGCTAGTGCAATATGAGCAGAAATGATACTTCAAGCAGAACTTTCAAGAGTCAGTGTGTGGTTCTGCCCGCTCTCCTGTCCCTCTGCTGAGATCAAAGAGTTTCATGTTGGTACCACCCCTCCAAAATGAAGAGATTGGGGAGAAGAACCATAACAAACATGTAATACATATGAATTTGAACAGTAAATTTTTGTGACTGTGAGTCGCTAAGTAGAGGGGTCATTTGTTACCACAGAATAGCTTAGTCTGTACTGACTGGTACACTCATGTTAAGTCATGGAAGTTCCTGGCTGTAGGAAAAGCCCACCAGGCTTCTTTCCCAGTAAATAGCTGGTACATGTATAAAGGTGCTATACCCAATATTTTATCATGCTGAAATTTTATGTATTTATATTTTACAGTTTGGGTTCAGATGGTCTTATCTTGTCTAGAAGGGTGGTGATTGATAACCATATGCACCTGCATTCTCTCATCTATCAGCCTTCATTCGACCTTAATTCATTAATAGACAATTTCCCTTAAAGCCAACATCTGAAAATGTGCAACTATTCTTGAAAATCTGTACTAATTGAAATGTGAGTGTTTCCCTCTGTCTGTAATCTCAGTTTTAGAAGCTTCTATTGTTATTGTTTGGAAGCTGCCTGGAGAAAAGTAGGCAAAAGTCATATTATTTTGACCTTTCCAGTGCTCAAAGAAGATACAGTTGGTAGGAGCCAAAGTATGGTCCATACTATAAAATCAAATGCATTTTCTCTCCTGACCAGGTGAAGAGTTGTTACCACAGATACTGGCTAGAGTGCAGAGGATTTTCTGCTCTTAAGAAATGACAGGAAGAAAAAAAGGAGAGGGGGTGCCTGGGTGGCTCAGTGGGTTAAGTTGGTCTTTGGCTCAGGTCATGATCTCAGGGTCCTGGGATCAAGTCCCACATCATGCTCTCTGCTCAGCAGGGAGCCTGCTTCCCCCTCTCTCTCTGCCTGCTTCTCTGCCTACTTGTGATATATCTGTCAAATAAATAGATAAAATCTTTTTTTAAAAAAGAAGAATTTTCTTTATTCCAGAACTACACTTTAAAGTTTAAAGATGAAATTTTCCCATGGATTAGTGTACACATTAATTTTTTCTATCATAAAATTAAATTCACTTACTCTTCCAAATTAGAATCAGCCAGTTGTCATTGATGTCAGATCGAACAATTTTTGCACTTTAATTGGTGGGGTGAGTCCATTTACATTTAATGTAATTACTGATGTGCTAGGTTTGCATCTTATATCATCTCATTTGTTTTCTATATAGTCTTCCTTTTACTGTTTTCTTCCTCCCTCCCTGTCTTCTTTGGGTTAATTATGTATCTTTTAGTAGTTGTTTCTGTCTCTTCTGTTGGCTTTTCTGTTATATCTATTTGTAATAATTTTCTAGTGATTCTTCTAAGGATTTTAATACACATCTTTAACTTGCCTCTGAAATAAAAGCATCACTACAATTCAGGTTACTTTGAATTAATACTATACCACTTTACATACAATTCGAGAACGTTAAAACAATATCATTCTATTTATATGCTCCTTTGCTTTACCTTATTGTTACATATTTTATTTTTAAATATTTAAACCTCACAGTACATTTACCACTTTTGCTATTAACATCATTAAATTAATTTAAGGAAAGAAATAAAAAACACTTTTATATTTACATATTTATCCAATATTCTTTAGTCTTTCTTAGAGATTGGATGTTCAATTTGTTATCATGTCAGAAGTTTCCCTTAGCATTTCTTATAATGTAGGTCTGCCGGCAACAAATTATTCCAATTTGGGTTTATCTAAAAATGTCTTTACTTTGCCTTAGTTAAAAAAAAAAAATAACGAGGGCCACCTAGGTGGCTCAGTCAGTTGGGTCTCTGCCTTCAGCACAGGTCATGATCCTGGAGTCCCAGGATTAAGCCCCATATTGGGGGCTCAGTGGGGAGTCTGCTTCTCCCTCTCCCTTTGTCCCTCACCTGCTTGTGCTCTCACTCTCTCTCTCTTTCCTTCTCAAATAAATCAATAAAATCTTTTTTTAAAGCCCATGTTTATTATCTCACAATCTGTGGTTCAGAAATTTGAGCATGACATAGCTAGGTCTTACATTCTGCGGTTGCTCACAAGGCTGAAATCAAGGTATCAATCCAGGGTCTATGGTGTCCTCTGAAGGTTTGCCTGGGGAAGGATATGCTTCCATATTCACTCAATAGTTGTTTGCAGCATTTGGTTTCCCACAGGCTAGTACAAAGGAACTTGGTTCCTCATTGGTGGTTTGTCAGAGGCCACCAACATTTTCTTGCCACAGGGGTCTCTTCATTATGGTAGCTTGCTTCATCAAACTCAAGAAAGCAATAAAGTCTGCCAGTAAGACAGAAAGTAGAGTCTTCTGTAACCTAGTCACTGAAATAACACCCATTCAATGTTGTCATATTCTATTGAGTAGGGGCCTATTACTCAAAGAGAGGGGATTACACAATACCAGTCATACCAAGATGTGGAGATAATTGGAGATCATCTTAGAAGCTGCCCACAACATAGCAAGATAATTTTTCAATTTTTACAGATCGAATTCAATTTTAGAGATTTAACTAAAAATGTGATAGAAATCTTTTGAGAATATGGAGGGAGAGGAAAGGAAACATAAGAGAATTAAAATTCACCATCTACCATGCAGACAATCCATAAACAATATCTAATAGACATCAACCAGAGGATAGTAACACAAACATAGCACTTAGGAACACAAAAGTAAATATCAAGATAATTTCCAAAACGTTAACATTCATTGTCTCTAGGGAGAGGATGCGGCTGGAGACAGCTGGTATTGGTTTTGTTTTTTTTCCAAAACATTAAGCAAAGACTTGATGTTTCTCAAGTAAATCTAAATGGATGAAATTTTGACCACTAAAGGAGAACTTTCATGTCGACCACAGTAATTGGATTTCAGAATTTAAAAACAGACTTTTTTATGACTTCCTTCACTTCACGATTTTTTTTCTTGTCAGTTGCATTAACTTTTATCTCCTAACACATAAAATATATTGCCAGATATTCATTGTTATTTCTAGTTTTTCCTTTGGGAAGTACAACAGGCTTTATTTAAAGTCTATATTTGTAAAAGGAAGAAAGAAAGAAAGAGAGAAAGAAAGAAAGAAAGGGAAAGTTTTATTTGTGTGTGAGAGAGAGAAAGAGAAAAGAGGGAAGAGCATTGAGTCCTTGATCAACGTAACAGTGAGAACATTTCAGGGTCTTACGAGAGTTGTAGGCAAGCCTGGGACCTATACGGGACCTATACGACTGCCCACCCCCCCCCCCACACCAAAAAAGAAGATGGAAGGATTTCTGAGTGCAGGGAAGGAAGAGGTGTATGTATATAAGGTGTTTCAGGTGTGAGAACATTAATTTATGCCACTAACTAAGCACTTTTCTTTTAAAACCAGAATCTACCCATTCTTTTCCACCTTCTCTTTCTAGTACCGGTATGTTCTATGACATCTTTATTTATCCACATTTTAGTAAGAAATTGAAAAATATTTTAGTGAAATTGAAGAACAGTAAGGGTGAGGGAATCTCCTGGACAAAGATAGCTTTCAATGACAGGGGGAAAAATAAGAAACATGTGAGGTGCTTGGGTGACTAAGCATTTGCCCTTGGCTCAGGTAGTGATCCCAGGGTCCTGGAATTGAGCCTCACGTTGGGCTCCCTGCTCATCAGAGAGCCTGCTTCTCCCTCTCACTCTACCTGATGCTCCTCCTGCTTGTGCCCTCTCTCTCTCTCTCTCTCTCTGTGCATGTCAAATAAATAAATAAAATATTTTAAAAAGAAAAAAATTGAGAAAACGTGGATAGCCCACACATCCTGCCACTCTTTGCTATGGCCAGGGACGTGGTCACTAGGTACTATGAATGAAGGAATATTGCACATGAATATTTTAAAATTTTTGACATTTCCTCATGAAAACACAAGACTCTTCTCAAATAGGTCCCTCTTTAGAGACAGTTGCCACATCTTCAATGGCATTCATGAAGTGGTCTTTCCTTTCTTTGTAATTAAAAAAAGACTTTCCTTAGATTAAAAAAAGAGAGGTTTACAAATCTAATTGCTATCTTTTGTAGCAACACTAAGAGTCTTGAAGACTCTTGAATACACTAAGAGCCACCCTATTTGCTTTGTACACAAAGACATTTACATGGTTCCTTTTCTTGTAATCATTCATCAGTTCTTTATAAAGATAACAAGAATATATTTTTTTCTTTATTTCTGACAGGACTTTTAATTATTCTTAATAGCATCTGAGGGAGAATTTTTATTTGTATGTGGATCTTCGTATTTACTAGATTTTTAAAAAATGTTCTTGACCTTGAAGGACTTTTGGATTTAGGCTGAAATTTTAATTCAGACTTATCTGTGGCCACTGTTACATTAAATTTTTTGAATGTCTGCATTGCAAGCCATCCTTTGAAATAGGGGCCCAACTACCTTCTGTGTAAGAACACCGAGGTAAAGTCCTTTGCTCAAGGTCACATGGCTAGCTAGTGCCAGCATCCGGAGGAAGCTCTGCTCTCATTACAGACTCCTAGTCTATGTTCATTCCACTGTGCTTACAATTCTTTCACTATTTCCTCGGTAAATAAATAGAATTGGGCTTTGTTTTGTTTTAGGGGGGTTATAAATATTCCCTTCTGCCGCTACCTGAGAAATTAAACATATGTCCACACACTTACCTACTAACCTTCACAGCAGCACTATCCATAGTAGCCAAAAAGCGAAAACAATCCAAATGTCCATCAATTGATGAATAGATGAACAATATATGCATATTCATACTCAGCAATAAAAAAGAATAAAATATTGACACCTGCTACCTCTTGGATAAACCCTGAAACCATTATGCTAAGTAAAAGAAGTCAGCCACAGGAGTTCATATGATTTCATGTACATGAAATGTCCAGAATGGGCAAATCTATAGAGACATAAAATAAATTCACGGATGCATAGAGTTTAGGGAGATGGGCAGGAAGGCTTGAGGGTGACAGGTAAGAGGTGTGGGATTTCTTTCTGAAGGAATGACAGTGTTTTACAATTGATTGTGACGATGGCATTACATAATGCCCTAAATACACTGGAAGTCACTGAATTACACACTATATATGGGTGAAGCATGGAATATAAATTATACCTCAGTACATTTATTAAAAATATGCCTTTGTTGATGCTCACTTTAAAGAGAATTTAGATTTATATCATTAACATTAAGATGAGAAGAAATATCAACAGCATCCATAGATATAAATTAGGGGCCAAAAAAAAAAAAAAAAAAACCCAGATGGCTCAGAACTTAAAAAAAACAATATATTTTGGTTTCTTGTGCTTTACCTTATGCATTAGATCTTCACGGTAAGCTGCGCTAAGAAAAAATTTCAATACCTATTTAGCTGTCTGTGATAGCTCACTCAGTCTGCAGATAGGCACCACCTACCTGCTGTCAAAAACTGGTGCAGCACACTGGGGGTAAAATGATAAACAAAAAACTAAATCTCACTCAGGGAGTTCCTGGTGAAGTTTCTGATTTTTTTTAGAAAAGAAAAGAAAAAAAATAGTAATTCAAAAGGATACATGCACCCTGATGTTTACAGCAGCACTATCAACAGTAGCCAAATTATGGAAAGAGACCAAATGTCGATCAACTGATGAATGGATAAAGAAGATGTGGTACATGGGAGCCTGGGTGGTTCAGTGGGTTAAAGCCTCTGCCTTCAGCTCAGGTCATGATCTCAAGGTCCTGGGACTGAGTCCTGCATCGGGCTCTCTTCTCGGCGGGGAGCCTGCTTCTCTTCCTCTCTCTCTGCCTGCTTGTGATCTCTGTCTGTCAAATAAATGGATGAAATCATTAAAAAAAAAAGAAGAAGAAGAAGAAGAAGAAGAAGGAGATGTGGTACACACACACACACACACACACACACACACACACAGTGGAATATTATGCAGCCATAAAAACAAATGAAATCTTGCCATTGCAAGAGATGGATGCTAACCCGAATAAGTCAGTCAGAGAAAGAAAATTCCACACAATTTCACTCATATGTGGAATTTAAGAAACAAAACAAGTGATCACAGAGGGGAAAAAAGGGGAGAGGCAAACCAAGAAACAGACTCTTAACTATAGAGAAGAAACTGTTGGTTGCCAGAAGGAAAGGGGGGAGGAGGATTGGGGAAACAGGAGAAAGGGATGAAGAGGACACTTGTCGTGATGGGCACTGGGTAATGTCTGAAAGTGATGAATCACTGCATTGTACACCTGAAATTAATATTACCCTGTATGTTAACTAACTGTAACTTAAACGAAAACTTAAGTGCAAAAAAACCTGAAGAGTTAGCATTTATTGAACATATTCTGCGTGTCAAACACCATTTGAGTCATTGTGCATCAGTTTAAAGTTATACTAAGTCGAAAAATATCACACAGCTAATATTGGTTGGCTATTAAGGTCACTGAAGTCATTAAATTATTAAGTTGACATCTATTTCATAAATAAAGTCATTCACTGTCTTATTTCTCTCTCAGTCTCAGAAACCTATTTAACAAATGATAATTAAAGTATAGTTTATAATACCGAATTTGTTCAAATCTCAAAAGCAATTAATGATTTAGCAAGATGATGACCTTGTGATTGCAGTTCATTAAGGTCCAAAGCATGAACAGGGGGCATGAACAGGGGAAGGGCAAAGCGAGAGGGAGAAGCAGCCTCCTGCGGAGCAGGGAGCTGGAGTTGGGGCTCTATTCCAGGACCCTGGGATCAAGACCTGAAATGGAGGCGGATGCTTCACTGACTGAGCCACCCAGATGCCACGTTTTCCAAAGTCCGTTCAAGGAACACTTGGCAAGAGCCTGCTAGGCTCCAGGCACAGTTGTCGGACACCTTCTTGAGCGAGCTACCTTTTGCAAAGCCAGGCTCCGTGCAGCGTGGCTGCCTGCAGTTCAGGCAGAAATCCCCCAAACTCTCCAGATTATGTTGCCATTGTCAGAAGGCAGGAGGCCAGCTCAGCCTCAGATTATTTCTCAGATCATTTGCCTCGAGTGGTTAAAAGGTTAACATTTCCTTATATGGCAGTTGGAAAACCTCTTTTCCTTTGATTTCCTGGGGTGTGACACAGTTTACTACTAGTCCCTATCTTCTTGTCTGAGGTTCTGAGCTCAGGCAGATATTTGTAAAGCACTTTGTTCTCAGGAGAAAGATCACACTTAGAAAGGTAAGTATAACCCACATCACTGCCCCAGGGACAAATGTCACTCGCCAAGCCCCTGCCTTCACCTGCCCTCGTACCCACAGAGCACATAATAAAGAGAAACTCACTTTTCAAGCTCAAATACAAACGAATAAAGGAACTCTTGTGCCTGAGGGCTTCTTGGAAGGTGTGTGAAATAAAGTAGAAAGCAGTGGTTAGTCTTGCAAATCCTTCGAAAAGTCATCAGACCACAAGATTCGTGAGAATCCACAAACTGATGTTGACCTTACGCAGGCTTACAGATTATGCTCATGGCTGTCCATACACTGCCTTTGTCAATGTTTTTCCTTTTTCTGCGCTCTTGAACTGGACATAAAATGAATCAAGAAGATAACTGACTGCTCTTTGGACCTTAATGAACTGTAATCACAAGGTCATCATCTTGCTAAATCATTAATTGCTTTTGAGATTTGAACAAATTCGGTATTATAAACTATACTTTGATTATCATTTGTTAAATAGGTTTCTGAGACTGAGAGAGAAATAAGACAGTGAATGACTTTATTTATGAAATAGATGTCAACTTAATAATTTAATGACTTCAGTGACCTTAATAGCCAACCAATATTAGCTGTGTGATATTTTTCGACTTAGTATAACTTTAAACTGATGCACAATGACTCAAATGGTGTTTGACACGCAGAATATGTTCAATAAATGCTAACTCTTCAGGTTTTTTTGCACTTAAGTTTTCGTTTAAGTTACAGTTAGTTAACATACAGGGTAATATTAATTTCAGGTGTACAATGCAGTGATTCATCACTTTCAGACATTACCCAGTGCCCATCACGACAAGTGTCCTCTTCATCCCTTTCTCCTGTTTCCCCAATCCTCCTCCCCCCTTTCCTTCTGGCAACCAACAGTTTCTTCTCTATAGTTAAGAGTCTGTTTCTTGGTTTGCCTCTCCCCTTTTTTCCCCTCTGTGATCACTTGTTTTGTTTCTTAAATTCCACATATGAGTGAAATTGTGTGGAATTTTCTTTCTCTGGCTGACTTATTCGGGTTAGCATCCATCTCTTGCAATGGCAAGATTTCATTTGTTTTTATGGCTGCATAATATTCCACTGTGTGTGTGTGTGTGTGTGTACCACATCTCTTTCTTCTTCTTCTTCTTCTTCTTCTTCTTCTTCTTCTTCTTCTTCTTTTTTAAAGATTTCATCCATTTATTTGACAGAGAGAGATCACAAGCAGGCAGAGAGAGAGGAAGGGAAGCAGGCTCCCCGCTGAGCAGAGAGCCTGATGCAGGGCTTGATCCCAGGACCTAGGATCATGACCTGAGCCGAAGGCAGAAGCTTTAACCCACTGAGCCATCCACGTGCCCCAAATAAATAAATCTTTTAAAAAAAGAAAAGGAAAAAAAAATGCCTCCTGAATCTGTGGCATAAACACAGAACGATCACTATTAAGCACGCTACATAAGACAGTGTCTGGATTAATCATCACTGTGGCCATAATAGGGATTTGTTAGCTGCATGAGTTCACTGGAGATGGATTGGAGCGAATCAACCTATGAATGGATTTGGAAACTTTTTTTTTTATTTTTTTTAAAAGATTTTATTCATTTATTTGACAGAGAGAGATCACAAGCAGGCAGAGAGGCAGGCAGAGAGAGAGGAGGAAGCAGACTCCCTGCTGAGCAGAGAGCATGATGTGGGACTTCATCCCAGGACCCTGAGATCATGACCTGAGCCAAAGACAGAGGCTTAACCCACTGAGCTACCCAGGCGCCCCGGAAACTTTTTTAAAAGTGTGGGTGCATACAAACACACACACATAAATTAATAATATATGTTTAACTTGATCAATCAATAACGAACGAAAAGTTACAACTGGGATTTTAATTAAAGCTCCTTTTAAATTAATTGATTATGGGGCACCTGGGCGGCTCAGTCGGACTCTTGATTTCAGCTCAGGTCGTGATGTCAGGGCCGTGGGATCGAGCCCCCCCAGTGAGCTGCAGGCTGACTGAGGGGTCTGCTTGGGATTCTCTACCTCCCTCTCCGTCTCTCTGAGCCCCTCCCCCATCGCTCACACACTCATGCACTCTCTCTCTAAAAATAAGAAGTAGAAGAAGAAAAGAAAAAAAAATTTTTAAAGAAAAAAATCTAAAACTTTCCTTGCTAGCTATCAGCTGGATTGGAACCAGAGATAGTGTACAAATAAGACAGCAAGGACCGGCTATGGCCATGAGTGGCCTCCGGTGTCGGGCATCAACACCCTTGAGAAATGGCCACTTCAGGGTTCGGGGGCACCAGGAAGGCAGCAATAGCCCAATAGGACCTTGACTGGCATCTATGGCGCAGGTGCCATTGTTATCACTGGTAAGAAGCTAGCAGGCAATGAGGGAACCAGAGGGTGCTGGCTCGGGAAGGTCTGTGTTTAAGGGGTTGTCACTGTCATGGGGACCCCAGGTCAAAGGACGCAATTAAAGAGGAGAGGTGATTTCTGCAGAGCAAAGGAAGAGTGTTTTGTTACAACTGTGGCATTATTTTTTGACCAGATCACTGTCGCCGGGGGCGGGGGGGTACAGAAGAGTTCTGTTCACCTTCCAAAAGGCTAATATTTTTAGTACTTTTAAAAGCCAATTATGAAAAGCCATATGTAATTATAAAATAATGTCATGTTATTCTAATCCTGTAGTATAGTGCCAACAAGAAAAATAAAAACCAGAAATTAACTGCAGTAAACTTTCCTGTAGGTTCCTGAGTGATACTGAGACTGTAATTTTTAAACTAGCCTTTATATGGGAGAAGTCTAAATAGTCTGGTTTTTCATTTGTTTTTGCTGCCATGATTATTTCAAATATGTTACCACAGCCAGTCTACGTTAAGAGAATATTTACATTATAAATAATGAAATATATCTATGGCTTGTCTTTCATACCTGATAATACAGATAATACAGACACTGTTTCTACCCACCCTGAATTAGAATTTAAGTGCCTGAAGACATGATTTCATTTTTTTCATTTTTCTTAAACTTGTCAGTAAACTTGTTTTTACATTAATCACGGTATTTAAATGCCTTTCTCTTGAGTCATGCTTAACAGAAAGATAAACAGGGTTGGCTTTAGATAAAATTGTAAAAAAGGCAACATTTCTTGGCATGCCTCTAGTTTACCTAATCTGTTCTCTTAACCTTCCTCAACCCTATCGCCCACTTTCCCTCCTATCCTCCAGAGCAAACTGTGTCAATTTCATTTACTTGATTTAACCCCTCAAAATCTGTCTTAGAAACACGACTGCAATTACTTACCATCTCCTCCTTTTATCAAAAGGTATCAAAAATAGCAACTGAATTTTAACAAGAAACCATGCTTAGGCTTCTCCCATCAAGGTAGCCTTAATCCTCTGAGTGCATTGGGTCTGTCCGCATATGCGAAATCTCAAGAAACATCTGCTGGTCCTACTTCTCGAATATAACTATTAATAGTACCTCATTTGAAACATTTTATATGAAAACAAACATGGCTATATAAATTCAGATTGCAAAGTACCAAGAATTGCAAAGACAAAACAGGAGACTGAGGAAATCTTACTATTGTGATAGGCTATCTGACCAAAAGCCCCCAAAGCCATTCATTTCCCTGTTATTTGGTCTGCTGTTCTTCCGCCATCGCCATCGGGCAGGCATCTGTAGAAAAATTTAAGTAGCACAGGCTCTGGCCAAAGGAATGAAGTCCTAATGTATAATTATTCCAGTAGCAACCATCTAGAGAGATCCCAGAAATCAGCAAGAGGATGACAACTCTTAAACAGTAGAAGTAAATTGAATTTCCAACATGTACTACCTGTATGACCTTGGGCAAATCACTAAACCTCTCTGAGTAAATCTCCCCATCTGTAAATTGAAAATGATGGCTCCAGTTCCTTTTTTTTCCCCCTACAAGAACTGGTGAAGCTCAAGGAAGGCAAATGTGAAACACTTTATAAGTTATAATATTCCACATAAAGGTAAGTGACTCTTGTTTCTATTTTTGCTCTATTACTTGCTTTGTAGAAATACTCATAGGCCCTCTCTGAAGCCTGGATCCCATTCCTGCAGCCGAGACCTACCCTGCCCACTAGCTGCCTGCTGGTCTCCTCTTCCGGTGTGGTATCCTTCTGGACTTCTGAACTCAAGTTGAGAACTGCCTAGGGTAGAGTGTCCGCATGTGGTCATAAATAATTATCCTTGTATATTCTGATTTTATGCAGAAGTAGAAAAACATGTCTATGTTTCAAAGAATCTGTGCATGTTTTTTGCTCACATCCCTCCTCCACCTGAAGGATCTGTAGGAGCTTGTGAGGAATGCAGAATTGGTTCTGGTGATGCCTACATCCGAGGTGGAAGGAGCTTGAGAAATCACACTCCTTTCTTTGGAATCAAGATTACATCTATCTTTGGTTTATTTCCCATCTGTGCTGGTAAATCTTTTGGGGAGAGACAGATATATAGCTCAAGATTTGAGGCCGTCAATTAGGTATTTATAAAAATAGAAAAATGTCTTAATCTGACCTTGGAATTCCTGGTAGTGGGGTTGGAGACAGAGAATGCCACTTCCCTCAAGGAAGGCAAGCCAGATGTACACACAGAGAAGTACGCAGGGTCTCTCAGTCTTAGAAGATAGCCCCCAAATGCAACTGTTTGGTAGGGACAAGATCTCTTTCAATGGCTACCCTGTTCTCCTTGGTGTGTGGACCACTGGGAACCTGAATCTACCCTCGGGCTTTATCTACAAAGAGAAACACAAAACCCGTGAGCCCTTTAAAGCTCCAAGAAAAGTACCTCTTGGGAAAAGGTCGGCTGGCAACCAGAAATTTAAAGTGTGCTTCCCTAGAGATTTTTCCAGATAACATAAGCTGATATATTCTGCTCAAGTTTGAGAGTGAGCACATCTGGCTTCTAAATTCCAGTCCTCCCACCATGATTGTACAACTGGTAGACGGGGCCAGGTTCCGGCCCAGCTGGCATGCGAGGCTTTGGCTGAGACAGGAGAGGCAAACGAACATTCCAAGGGGATGGGAACGATCCCATATCTAATCTTTCCTTCAGCTTGGAACGTGTTCATTCAAATTCCGCAAACTTAATTTTAGGACACGTGACCCCTATTTATTGTTTTTCTTTTCCATTAAGAGAGATCATTTTCTTCCTCATTCTTCTACTTTTTATTTATTTTATTTAACACAACATGTGCTCATTTCCAGAGAACCCAGACAGATACAAAGAAGACAACATAAAGAAGTATTGTGAGCTTGTTGAAATAGTCCTTTCAAGGCTTTTAGCTATGCATATGCATGTGTTTGAAAACCAGAATCATAACATATAGAGTCACTGATCATTTGCATTTCTTCTTTAAACTACACATGTTCTTTGCCCACATTTTTAAGGAGCCCTGGTTGCCTTTTTTCTGATTGATTTCAAAACTCTATTTATATGTTAAAAAGAGTAACATCTTATAAATGTAGCAATTTTGTGCCTGGTTTATTCTTATGGTTAGAACTCATTCATTGTTTTAGGTAAAAGTAACCATAATTTTCTGAGTGGCAAAAGTAAAACAGATCACTGTGGGGAAAAAAAAAGCAAATATCAGTAAGTAAAAAAAAGAACACATTGAGGGGGAAAGCTCACATTAATCTACACCTTGAGATAACCACTATTAGTATTTGGTATGAATCTTTCTCAATATGTGTATCTATACGTACATAATATTTCTTTCTATTGTGTTTACCTCAAAGTTGTCGTCCGTTACTTTTATTTTTGACTTGGCTATGTCCCTTTACTTAAGACCTGTGGCTTAAGAGCTCCACCTAATTGTATTCTTTTTCTCTTCTAATTTGAGAGATGTATTGTGGCCGTTAAAACCATTTACTTTGGGGCGCCTGGGTGGCTCAGTGGGTTAATGCCTCTGCCTTCAGCTCTGGTCATAATCCCAGGATCCTGGGATTGAGACCCACATTGGGCTCTCTGCTCCTTGGGGAGTCGGCTTCCTCCTCTCTCCCTCTGCTTGCCTCTCTGCCTACTTGTGATCTCTGTCAATCAAAGAAATAAAATATTAAAAAAAAAAAAAAGAAAACCATTTACTTTATCACATGTTCTGTTTGGTTTATTACCAAATGGTCTGTTCTCGTTCTGTCTCTCTTTTCTTCTATTCTTTCTTTTTTGTAGTTTTTTTTTTTTTTACTTTATTTTTATATATAGCCTGTTTATGGTTTTTTAAAGATTTTATTTATTTATTTGATAGACAGAGATCACAAGTAGGCAGAAATGTAGGCAGAGAGAGAGGAAGGGAAGCAGGCTCCCTGCTGAGCAGAGAGCCCAATTCGGGCCTTGATCCCAGGACCCAGGACCCTGGGATCATGACCTGAGCCAAAGGCAGAGGCTTTAGCCCACTGAGCCACTCAGGCGCCCCCAGTTTATGTTTTATTAGTGATCAATTTTGTTATGTCAATACTACTCAATAATTTACTTAATGATGAGTGTTTTAGTATTATACGGTTTTCCTGCTAAGAACTTCTGGGAGGACCTGGGTGGCTCAGTGGTTTAAGCCTCTGCCTTCAGCTCAGGTCATGACCTCAAGGTCCTGGATCGTGTCCTACATTGGGCTCCAAGCTCAGCAGGGAGTCTTCTTGTTCTTCTGCCTCTGCTCCTCCCCCAACCCCAGCTTGTGCTCTCTCTCTCTCTCAAATATATAAAATCTTTAAAAAAAAATTCTAATCATTGTATCAGGCTGTATGTGCATATTTATGCTAGAAGTATCTCTATTAATTAGTTTCCATGGTCATGCTCATTTCTTGTTTCACATAACCTATACATTTCCCAGTTCTCCATTTTGGTTTCTCATTTGGCTCACTGGACTAGCTGACATCTCCCATCACCTTTGCACATAAAATATCTGCAGAGAGTCTTCACTCGTCAGTACACAATGAGCCCTTGTCATCTTCAGGCTGCAGTGTTGAGCCCTTGTCATCTTCAGGCTGCAGTGTTCAGGAAATTTTCTTCTTTCTTAATTATTGCTCTGGGCTCATCAACCCTATTGCTCTGGAAGTCTACATAAATGTGAACCTAATTACATTCTGCATTCCTCACTTCTCCTCTCTCATTTTTATCTCTAGAATTTCTGCCTTAATTTCAGGAAAAATTCTTGAGTTTCTCTTCTACTTCAGAAATTTTATATTTTCAGTATCCAATCTACTCTTCATTGTATACATCATGGCTTTTATTAGACACTTGTGTTTTTCATCTCTCTCTACCACTCTGATTTTAGAACTTCATGACTACCTATTTTGGATTCATATATGCAAATTCATTTAAGGCACTTTAATAAGACAGTCAGAATCATTGAATTTTCTTTTCCTACTGTTTCTTGAGGCAAATTTATTTCAGAGGGATGCATTTGCTTTGATTCTCCAGAGCAGTTCTTTATATCAGGTTAAAGCATAGAAAATAGCTAGTATTCCAGGCTTTCTTTATTTATAAAATGGCAACTTTATATAGCTTCACCTACAAGAAATATTTTCTTTTTTTAGGATTTAGGACTTAATCTTCCACAAGCAAGCTGTAGCTGCCCAGATTGACTTAGAGTCAAGTCAAAGTTAAGATGGGTTTGTGAAAGATTTGTGTTTTTGTTACTATTCTTCAAGTCCATTTAAGTGGGAAGATTAAGTATCATTCTTGAGATGAACCTGGATTGCTGTTTGAGCTGTCCAGAGGGCTGGGTAAGGAGGGAGGGCAGTTAGCATCACAAATAGTTCCAGCTGTCAACTTTGTCCATGTAATTTCCATATGCAAGGGTGGATACTGCAGAGCAGAAAACCCCACATCTCCTTAGGGCTGCTTAGTCGTCCTTTCTCTTTTTAGCAATCATGGTAGACCAAAACAATGGCTCTTTCCTGCTATATACATTGCCAGATTTGGCAACCAAAAATAAAAGGTCCCAGTTAAGTTTGAATAAACAACAAATAATTAGTAGTATTAGTATGCCCTATGTAATATTTGGGACCTGTTATACTAAAATTATTTGTTGTCACTGCAAATCAATGCCACAGTGAAGTATCATCTTCTATCTGTCAGAATGGCTAGAATCAAAAAGACAGGAAATAACAATTACTGTCCAGGATGCAGAGAAAAAGGAATCTTTGTACTCTGTTGGTGGGAATGTAAATTGGTGCATCCACTATGGAAAACAGTATGGAGGTTTCTCAAATAGTTAAAAATAGAGCTCCCCTGAAATCCAGTAAATTTGCTACTGGGTAAATTTACCCAAGGAAAATGAAAACACTAATTCCAAAAGATGTATGTACCCTAACATGTATTGCAAACTTATTTACAATAGATAAGATATGGAAGCAACCCAAGTGTCCATCAATAGATGAATGGATAAAGAAGTGGTATGTGAATGTGTGTGTGTGTGTGTGTGTGTGTGTGTGTGTCTATTACTCAGCCTTGAAAAGGATGAACTCTTGCCAACATGGATGGACATAGAGGGTATTATGCTAAGAGAAATGTCAGACAGAGAAAGACAAAAACCATATTACTTCACTTATATGTGAAATCTAAAAAACAAAACAAATGAATAAACAAAAAGGTAGAAACAGACCCATAAATACAGAAAAAAATCTTGAGGGTGGCCAGTTGAGGGTGGGGTGGAGAGGTGAGCAAAATTGGTAAAGGGGAATGGAAGATACAGGTTAGAATGAATGAATCACAGGGTAAGGTACAACATGGGAAATATAGTCAATGGTATTACAATAGTGCTTTATCATGACAGACAGTATACTTCAATTAAAAAATATTCATTTATTCATTGTTTATCTGAAGTTCAAATTTAATTGTTCATTCTGTATTTTATCTGGCCACTTACTGCTCAGCCTAGTCACAGCATTAAATTCTTTTCGACACAACCAGGCAGTCGGTAAATCAACTGGAGTTGACATGTGTGTTGATGTCCATTTGACATCTTATAATGGAGCTTCACTGGAGGGGTACGAATTTTGCCAAAGAGACCATACTTGTCTCTAATACTTGCATTTCTGAGTGTTTGGATGCTTGCTGGGGTCTTTTGGGATCTCCTCCACACGTGACCAGGAACACTGCTGTAATGGAGGAATGGCATGGGTCACTCTCTATAGCTCTCATCAATGTGGGTCCACCTTACCACCTCTCCCACAAATTCCTCAGATGTTATAGAATGTCAGTAGTGTCCTTCTCTGGTTTCCAATGGAAATGCAAATTTCTACTAATTATTTCAAAGGGATTTGGGGAGAGAATATTAGAAGACTGTGATATAGTCATCTTACCACCTAACCTAGAAAGTCAGAATAAATTTCTTTAACTGAAGCAAAACAAGTTTTTGTACATGTCAATGGGCATATTCCACCATGAACTTTAATAATCATGTACACCTGATTGTGAAACTTATCCATAGAATGGCCAATGTTCTGGACACTAGTCCTTTATCTGATATGTCGTTTGCAAATATCTTCTCCCATTCTGTCAGTTGTCTTTTGATTTTGTTAACTGTTTCCTTTGCTGTGCAAAAGCTTTTGATCTTGATGAAATCCCAGTAGTTCATTTTTTCCCTTGCTTCCCTTGCCTTTTGCGTTGTTCCTAGGAAGATGTTGCTGCGGCAGAGGTCGAAGAGGTTGCTGCCCGTGTTCTCCTCAAGGATTTTGATGGATTCCTTTCGTACATTGAGGTCCTTCATCCATTTTGAGTCTATTTTAGTGTCCAGAATCTATAAAGAACTTAGCAAACTCAACACCCAAAGAACAAATAATCCAATCAAGAAATGGGCAGAGGACATGAACAGACATTTCTGCAAAGAAGACATCCAGATGGCCAACAGACACATGAAAAAGTGCTCCATATCACTCGGCATCAGGGAAATACAAATCAAAACCACAATGAGATATACCTCACACCAGTCAGAATGGCTAAAATCAACAAGTCAGGAAATGACAGATGCTGGCGAGGATGCGGAGAAAGGGGAAGCCTCCTACACTGTTGGTGGGAATGCATGCTGGTGCAGCCACTCTGGAAAACAGCATGGAGGTTCCTCAAAATGTTGAAAATAGAACTGCCCTATGACCCAGCAATTGCACTATTGGGTATTTACCCTAAAGATACAAATGTAGTGATCCAAAGGGGCACATGCACCCGAATGTTTATAGCAGCAATGTCCACAATAGCCAAACTATGGAAAGAACCTAGATGTCCATCAACAGATGAATGGATCAAGAAGATGTGGTATATATACACAATGGAATACTATGCAGCCATCAAAAGAAATGAAATCTTGCCATTTGCAACAACATGGATGGAACTAGAGCGTATCATGCTTAGCGAAATAAGTCAAGCAGAGAAAGACAACTATCATATGATCTCCCTGATATGAGGATGTGGTGATGCAACATGGAGGCTTAAGTGGGTAGAAGAAGAATAAATGAAACAAGATGGGATTGGGAGGGAGACAAACCATAAGTGACTCTTAATCTCACAAAACAAACTGAGGGTTGCCGGGGGGAAGGGTTTTGGGAGAAGGGGGTGGGATTATGGACATTGGGGAGGGTATGTGATTTGGTGAGTGCTGTGAAGTGTGTAAACCTGGTGATTCACAGACCTGTACCCCTGGGGATAAAAATATATGTTTATAAAAAATAAAAAAATTAAAAAAAAAAAAAAAGAGAATGGCCAATGTTTTCATGAACTGATTGTTCTCACTATAAAATAGAGACTTTTTAGAAAAGGTAATCTTGAAAGAAATTGCCTCTTGCTCCCTAGTTTGAGTGTGGAGCAATGTGCAGACAGTAAGACTTGCTAATTGAATAGTGTGAAATATAACTCTTTAGCATGATGAATGAAACCTTGGAAATATCACATTAAGATAATTTCTTATTTCAATGCACACTGACCAAACTTTAAATGAGAATCCACTGAGAATGAAAATCAAAGCATTTAGACAGCACGTCCAAAATGATCATAGGTGGCCTTGCTCCTTCTCTGCCATTATCTCTTCCTTTCTGTGGGTGACACATAATAGAAGAACAACATTCTGTAGCATTAAGCCAGATTTCAGCCTCACTATTATAATCATATGCACATCCATAATTCATGTCATATTCTTGCTTAACTCATGGAGATTATAAGGAAAGCATTCCTCTGGAGAATTTACTTGTGACTCAACTTTTATGGATATTCCCTTCTAGAAAAAGAAGATCTTGGTCTTGATAGTCAGGATTGATGCCTTCATTTGGAATTTTTTGTAAATACTAAGGCCGCTGGCCAAATCTATTACAATGCTCTAAATACAATAGGAAACAAGTTTGATTCATTTTCAATTCAAAAATTATGTTGTTGATAATGCCCAACTATTCCTGCAGTAAGAAGATTTTTTTTTTTATTTAATTGAGGTGTAGTTGACCCACAATGTTACATTAGCTAGTTACATTAGTTTCAAGGGTACAACATAAAACACAGTGACTCAACAAATCTATACAGTGTATTATGTTCACCACAAGTGTAGATACCATCTGCCACCATGCAACACTATCACAATACCATGGACCATAGTCCCCATGCTGTATCTTTTATTCCCATGATTTATGCATTCCATAACTGGAAACCTGTTCCTCCCACTCCCCTTCACCCATTTTGCCCATCTCTCTGGCAACCACCAGTTTGTTCTCTGTATTTAAGAGTATGTTTCTGCTTTTTTTTAGAAGGTTACTTTTCTTTTTTGGTATAGAAATAGCTTTGATGCTTTATTTTAAGTTTCATACATAATGCATATTCAAAGTAAAAATCAAAAAGTATAAAATGATATAAAGAATATATGAAAAAATACCCTTAATTCCCACACTGTAAGATAAACTTGACCATTATGTTGGTGTATCTTTCTGGACTTCTAGTTGTTTATAGTTAGAAATATCAATGTGAACATATAGATGAGTACAAAACCACAATCAGAATGTTGACTTTATTTTAGGTAATATGTGCTTCAGCACTTTGTTTGAATTCCTTTTTAATTATAAAAGCCACCCTATAAAGTAGGTACTGTTAGCATTCCCAATTTAGAGATGAAGAAATTCTGAGGACAAATTAGTCAGCTAGTCCAAAGCCACATGGTAGCAAGTGTTGAAGCCAGAATCCAAAATGTAGCAGATTTACTCCAGAGCCAAAGACAAGCTAATGCATTTTTCACCTAACAGTATATCACTGATAACCTTTTCACATTAATACATATCCAAGCACATACATCCTTTTGTGAAGGCAGAGTATGCCTTTAGATCGTTGTGCCTCGGTTTACATAAATTATCTCTTCATGGTGGAGTTTAGTTTGGTTCTTTTTTTTTTTTTTCCACGTCTATAGTAATACTCTGAAGAGGACCCTGGCTAATCTTCATGACCACTTATTTAGGATAAATTCCTAAAGTTGAGAGTTTGATTCAATTTTGTATACACATTGACAAAATGCATTTTCTAAAGTTTAAGCCCACCTCCATTCTTGCCAACTGTGCACAAGAGTAACTTTTCTCCACACTACCTCCACAGAGAAAAATCCTTAAAACCTCACAATCCAAGACGCTTTGAAAACAAAATCTCTTTCCTTAGTGAGTCTTTCCATTAAGTCCAACTACTTTAAAGACAATGTACTTCGTCTATTGGACCAATGTGTCCGCAGAAAACAGTTCCAGCATCCAATCACCCGGTCACGGCCAGTAGGCGGTGCTCACACACAGACTAGAAAGCTCTCTGGGGTCACATTCACTCTGATGCACAGGGCATCGTTCACACCAGCTCAGACTCTTGCACAAGACATCATGGCCTGCTTACTCGAAACTTACGTAAGAGTTTGTACAGTCATCTCTAAAATTCAGATTTTTCTTTTTGTTGTTATTCTTCTTACACCAATGCCTTGACAGGAATGATGTTAGCAATGTCCTGATATCCTTCCCATTAAGAGGTCTGTATCCACAAGCAATAATAGCTCACTAGGACCCATTCCTGTGAGCTTTCAAGCATCTGATTCTTAAAAATGCATCAACTAGGTGTCACCTCTCACTTCTTTATCTATACTTCTTGTCTATAAGGAGAGGTATACACCAAAACACTACCTAATGTTCTGTCTTTTCCTTATTTCACTTGTATTCAACTTTCACATATTTCTTATTAAAAATAGGGCCAAATATTTATCATTGCAAGCCTGAAGTGGATAAATTTCTCTATATTTTCCTTCCGACTAGAGTTCAGTTTCTTTCTTTTTTTAATGTCATTGTATTTCAAACTATCATGCTGCCTTATACTTAATATAAGCACATTACTGACTCCTCTATGATTTGGTGGCTTATACCTTGAAAAGCAGAATTTAAATGGAAAGATTGAAAAATGTGACCTCATACACAAAAATATGTCTGAATATTCAAAATTTCAGAAATAAAACAGATAAACATATGGGAAGGGGGAATAAAAGAAAAAGAGAGAGAGAGAGAGAAACAAGCCATAAGAGACTCTTAACAATAGAGAACAAATTGAAGGTCAATGGAGGGAGGTGGGTGGGGGAGGGGCTAGCTGGGTGATGGGGATTAAGGAGGGCACTTGTTATGATGAGCACTGGGTGTTGTGTGTGAGTGATGAATCACTGAATTCTACTCCCGAAATCAATACTGCACTGTATGTTAAGTAACTAGAATTTTTTTTTAAGATTTTATTTATTTATTTGACAGACAGAGATGATAAGTAGGCAGAGAGGTAGGCAGAGAGAGAGAGGAAGGGAATGCAGGCTCCCTGCTGAGCAGAGAGCCCGATGCGGGGTTCGATCCCAGGACCCTGAGACCATGACCATAACCCACTGAGTCACCCAGGTGCCCCAAGTAACTAGAATTTAAATAAAAAAATTTTTAAAAATATATCAGAAAACAATTTGAGGAAATTATTTACAACAAATATGATCCACAGATGGTGATGTCCTTAAGAGATGAAAAGTTTGTAAATGTCTATTAAAAATATTAAAGCCCTAACAAAAAAAAATAGTGAACTTGAACAGAATTTACAGAACTACAAGTAACTATGGATGTATTTCAAGAAAATATTTAATCTAGTTATGACAAAAGTACAAATTAAAATGATCTTGTCCAAATTAGCAAAGAGTAATTCAATGTTAGTAATGATGGTTAGGACATGGCAAAGGTCAAAGTTATACCTCACACATGGTTAATAAAAGTATATAGCCATTCTAGAAAGAAATTTTATAACTTATAGCAAAAACATTAAAAATATTTATATCCTTTGACCAGTAATATGTCTATGGAAATTATTGTAAACCAAGTCAAACATGATATATGTAAAGTTCTTTCTGCCATTATATATTCCAACAAAATACTATACACCACTAAATATCCAAAAATGCAGCATAATTTTTATATATGTGTTTTTAACATACATATGCAGGACAAATATAGGAATAAAATATATCTTATCTTTGATATTTTCTCTGGATGAAAGTGATAGTTTTTATTTTTAATTTGTACTTTTTTGTTTCTGACACTTCATAGAGGAAATTGCATTACTTTTATAACCAGAAAAAAATATAGCTTTCCTCATAGATCAACATCATTGAGGTATAATTTCTGTACAATACAGAATATATAATTTAAGGATAGAATTAGCTGAGTTTTGAAAAATGGCATTCTAATGTGACACTCAATCATAATCAAGATACAGAACATTTGCATTTTTTAAAATAAGTTCTATGCCCAGCCTGGGGCTTGAACTCACAATCCTGAGATCAGGGATCACCTACTCTACTGACTGAATGAAACTGGTGCCCCAAGACAGAGAGTATTTGCAGTCAAATCTTCCCACTTTCATCCCCAACAACCTCTGGCTGGTATTCTGTCACCATAACTCAGTTTAGCCTCTCAAAAGTCTCATGTAAATAGAATCAGTATGCTGTCTTCTTTGTTTTTCTTCTTCCCCTCAGCATAATTTTTTGAGATTTAAACATGATGATATGTATACCCTTACCTTGTTTCTTTTTACTATTGAGGAGTATTGATTTCAAAGATATACAACAATTCGTTTACCAAATCAACTAATGAAGGATATTTGGGTTGTTTCCAGTGTGGAGTTATTATAAATAAATCTTCTAATTACATTGGCATAAAAGTCTGTGAACATATGCTTTAGTTTTTCTTGAGTAAATACCTTGGAGCAGATTTTCTGGATAACATTGTAAGTATTTATTTTTTACAAAAACTGCGGGGGCGCCTAGGTGGCTCAGTCAGTTAAGTGTCTGCCTTTTGCTCCGGTCATGATCTCAGGGTCCTGGGATCGAGTCCTGCATCAGGCTCTCTGCTCGTGGGGAGCCTGCCTGTCCTTCTCCTCTAACCATCTCTTTATATCTCTCAAATTAATAAATAAAATCTTTAAACAAAAAATTTAAAAAGTGCAAAGCAATGTTTCTAAGTATACCAGTTTATCCTCCCAACAGCCCTGCCTGAGAGCTTCAAATGTCCTATACCCTCACCAACATTTGTTATTATCAGTCTTTTAAATTTCAGCCATTCTAGTGGTAAGGGGGATCTTTTATTTCCCTGATTATTAATGATTCTTAGTCTCTGTTCATATGCTCATTGGTCATCTGTAGACCTTCTTTTGTGAATAGTCTGTTCAAGTTTTTTCCTAATTTTAAATGGGATGTTTGAAAACGGATTATTGAGTTGCAAGAATTCTTAGTATGTTCTAAGTAAAACTCTTTTGTCAAATGTGTGTATTGTAAATATTGTTCCGTTTGTGACCTGCCTTCTTAACAATGTCTTTTGAAAAGCACTTTTGGATTTTAGTGACATACAGTTTTTCAGTGTTCTTTCTTTTATGGATTCTGTTTTTGGAGTCATGTGTAAGACATAGATATATGGACACAGAAGCCACCTAATACCTAATTGGAGGAAATTTCTCTTGAATTTCAGTCACTCCTCTAACAAGCAAAGAACATGAACAAGTTCCTTAACTTCTCTAAGCCGTCATTTCTTCACCTACAGAATAGGTATTTTTGTACTGTTTCAAGGATGGGTTTGATCATTTAATGTGACAAGAGCTTAAAATGTCGAGAGCAGCAGCTGACACAGGTGAGGAAAACAAGACAGGTCGGTGTGTCTTTAATGACTTTGGCCTGTGATGGCCTTTAAACAACAGTCAGCTAGGGGTATATTAGAATGCTTTTACCCTTGGGATTTCTAACTGTAGTTTTGCATTTCTAGCCATCTGATTTTCATTTTAATCCTGTCACTTAATGATTTGATGACTATTTGATGAATCATCAAACTTCTCTGGGCTGCAGTGTCTTCTTCTGAAACATGAGGTCACTAATCATTCTTTACAGTCACTTCCATCAAGAGCCTGTGAATAACCATCTTTTCATCAGGAATTTAAGTAGCAAGATAAAAGAAGAATATAATATTTTTTCTTTTTTGGGATATCTGAAAGTGAAAAGACAGTCTTGCAGCTACTGAAGTAATGAGTGCCTTCTATCACTTTCTCCTGGTCCAGAATAATAAAAATTAAAAGGTAAAACATCTTAAAGAAAAGAGGCACATCTTTTTGTCCTGTGAACTGGTTTAACTAAGACCCAAGTTTCGAAAGTGAAGGGAAATTCAGTGATCATTCTAGGAAATCTGGCTACAAATAGGAATTTTGGAATTTTACATCCAAAGAACCACAGGGTCACTATATTTATTACTTTGTAGCCTCATACACAAACATTAGCATCAAATGTACCGACTGCACACAAACTTTTCACTATGAAGGTATATTTTTATCATGTTTTCTCATATTTTTTTAAATTTCATTCATCACTTCTATATTTTGAAATATTTTATTAATATGACTTCAAATATTAAATGATGGTAGCATGCTTGATTCATCAAAACCTTTATAAGTGATGGTAGGGTATCTGATTGATAGGAGACAAAGAAAGCCAGGTTAATTTGATGGAATTCTTCCTACTGAGGAAGCTTAGTTGTATATTATGGTAAATTAACTGCATTCTCGACCCTTTCTTATGCCCATACCTAAGTCAAGTGACTTCAGAATTCTTCCTCTAAAGCATGAGTATTTCTCCATCCCGTGTGCCTCCCTTTGACCTTTAGGATAAGTGGAAGTGACAGTCAGCTAGTTCTGAGCCTACACCTCAAGGAGCTTTGCACGTGGCAGCTTGCTGTCTCATCTCTTGTTTTCCCATCATCCCCATGACAACCTGCCTTGGCTAGTCTGCCAGAAAATGAGACACATATTGACAGAGCTGAGTAGCTCATCATCTCAGCCACTGCCAGGCTGGATCAGCCAACCTCCAGCAGGTGAGTGAGCTCAGTCAAGATCAGCAGAGACTCTTGGTTAACCCAAAGCTGACCCCGCATGATATACAGTTATCACTGTGCCACAACAAAGCTGTGCGGTTGTTATATAGGCAACTGAAACAATTATCGTGAGCTTTCTTGCACATAACAGATCATATCTATTATGCTTTTAAATACATTGAAAACAAAACCCGCAATTGTTTTTGTTTCCTCGAATACTTCGGGAAGCCTGGGTGCTCCAGCTAAAAGACAGACCCTCTTCTAGATGTGTGATCACAGACATTGTACAAAGCCTGTATAACACATTTAACACAAAGCAGGAATAGCTGCCTTCAAATGCTGACATGCTGGCTTGTAGTCTCAAAAGTCAATTTCTAAGTGAAATCCACAGAGCCAATAAATCTGGATTCAACTTAAATATGTGCAGGTATGTGTAAATACATATGTGTGCTTATATCACCCATACACGTCCTTATTAAGTGTCTCAAAACATTTTTTTAAATCACACACCCATCTGCAAAGAAAACTTTAGTAAATTCTAAGAAGTACAATTACACGGATTACTTTTCCCCACCTCATTACATTAACACCAGAAATTTATTATAAAAAGGTTCAACCAAAGCATTGAATTACTTTTAAAACTCTCCTAAAATATTTTTATGCCAAGCTGGAGATAATTCTCACACATTATTAGCTAATGAGGAATCTATACTTCCTAAACATAATAGTTTTCGTCTAACATCAGACAGCTCATCCTCCTCCATGAGGAATACTTGATTTATCACCGTAATATCAGAAGCAAACAAAATGTACAAGGGCACCACCATTATTTATCTGGATTCTAGAAGTAAGACACCACACATTCAAATAAACAAAAGAAGATATCAGTATTAGAAAAAACACATTAGTCATTACTTGAAAGTAACACTATTTTCAATGGGACCCATTCAAGGATACAGATAAAAAAAACTGAAGTCTGGGCGCCTGGGTGGCTCAGTGGGTTAAGCCGCTGCCTTCTGCTCAGGTCATGATCTCGGGGTCCTGAGATCAAGCCCCGCATCAGGCTCTCTGCTCAGCAGGGAGCCTGCTTCCCTCTCTCTCTGCCTGCCTCTCCGACTACTTGTGATTTCTCTCTGTCAAATAAATAAATAAAATCTTTAAAAAAAAAATCTGAAGTCATAAAAAGTTAAGTAAGGTAGCTGGTTAAAGCACAGACAAAAATAAGTTGACATCAGATAACCCAGCAAAACATTTCAATTCCTATCACTGGGCACTGATTAAAATCACCTTTTTAACTGAAGAATAACTTAGAGGAATACAACCTCAGATTTGGAGATGATAGAGAGATGATAGGTAGATAGAAAGATAGATATGCATATATATGCCAGCATATATAGATATGAATCCTTATATAACTTTAGAATTATCATATTATTTGTGCCTATTTTTACTGTTGATTAATCTGATGAAGACTAGTAGAATTTAGGCAGGGCACAGAAATGAAATGAAATGAAAAGTGGTTACATTTTATTGTAATTTATTCTTATGCATACTATATCATGCATATCATCAACTAAGTAAGTGCTATAAATTGTTATCAACCTTTCAGTTTATACTGCAAAGTCATTTGTACTGTGGTTGTAAAAACCCACACTTGTATAATTATTTCAAGTAGTCAGTAATACCAGAAAGTACTAGAAAGCACCACACTTATTTTTAAACCTGCCTATAGCTATTGTAAGCACACACATACACTCTCTGTTTACTCTGTGTGAGGGAAATGTTATTTTTCTTCTGGTCCCCATTCTTTTCACATGAGTTTTATGCTTGGGTGGCATAAAAATCATTTCTAAGTGAGAAGTAATTCAACTTTGCAATCTGACTTCCAAAAATGCTTGAGTAATGTAGGTGAAGGTGGTCAGATTGTTGCAACAAGACCACAGGTAGATGGATTGAAGTTCATCTTCTGTTCCTCCTTCAGCCTACTGTCTAAGAGAGGTGCTAATGAACACCAAAATGACCATATCCTTAATACAACCAGAAAAGCAAAAAGAGAATCAGAATCAATATAGCCTGTTCTTGAAAATCTAAGTGTCTTCTAGGCTCTAAAGACAATCCAATACAAAGTAACAGATATCAATTATTATGTCACAAACAAAAAATAATACTGAAAAGCTGATCAATCTCACTAACAATGAGAAGTGAAAATTAAGATGAGCTATAATTTTTGTCAAGTAGATTGGAAGAACTGTAAAAGACCGATAATATTCAGAGCCAGCAATACAGTTGGGATATGACATTTTCATCCAATGCTGGTGGGCAAATAAACTGGTACAACCTTGTACAGGATAGTTTTGTCTGTATGTCATAGAAAAACCCAACGAGGGGCATGTGGATGGCTCAGCCAGTTGAGCGTTGAACTCCTGGTTTTGGCTTGGGTGGTGATTTCAGGGTCCTGAGATCTAGCCCCACATCCGGCTCCATTCAGAGTCTGCTTGAGACATTCTCTCCCTCTCCCTCTGTTCCACCCCTGCTCTCTCTCTCTCTCTCTCTCTATCTATATCAAACAAATAAATAAGTCTAAAAAAAAGAAGAAGGGCAGGGTGCCTGGGTGGCTGAGTCAACTAAGCAGCTACCTTTGGATTAGGTCATGATCTCGGGGTCTTGGGATCAAGCCCCACATGCGACTCCCTCCTGAGCAGGGAGTCCGCTTATCTTCACCCTCTGCCCCTCCCCCGTTCTCTCTCTCAAAATAAATAACTCTTAAAAAAAAAAAAAAGATACATAATGTCCACCTTTCCTGACAGAAAATAACTGTTGAATGGGGCATGAACTTGTGGCAGCTATACTTTTATGTGTGATATTTTAGTAGTATTTGCCAAAATTTAAAAGTGTAAGTCTAGAACAGTGTAATATTTCTTCCAGGAATTTAGGCTAGACATACTTCCAGAAATACTGTGGAAAGATACAGGCCCCCTTGTAGGTACTTCTGGGAGTATTTCCATGTGTGTACATGTATGTGCATCTGTATATCTTTACACAGTACTTCTGGAAATACATGTAATCATACCAGCATCAGTAATAAAAAATTGGAAATAACATATAACTTAAATGTCGGTTAATTCATGTTAAAAACTTAGTATAGTACCAGGTACAAATATGTGCTAAGGGAATATTTAATGTTGTTTTGGGTTTGGGTGTAAATCTTTTGTTCTGTGGTTTGTTTGTTTTTTTAAATCTCCATCAATGAAGGGGCGCCTGGGTGGCTCAGTGGGTTAAGCCGCTGCCTTCGGCTCAGGTCATGATCTCAGGGTCCTGGGATCGAGTCCCGCATCGGGCTCTCTGCTCAGTGGGGAGCCTGCTTCCCTCTCTCTCTCTCTGCCTGCCTCTCCGTCTACTTGTGATTTCTGTCAAATAAATAAATAAAATCTTTTAAAAAAATAAAATAAATCTCCATCAATGTAAGATTAAAACAATTGCAGACATCCACATATTGGAATACCTTGATGCAATCAAAAAGAACAACTAGGTTTATATTTGCTGACATTGAAAGATGTACAAGATATATTTATTGTTCAGAAAAGAATACTTCAAGTTTCTTAATAGTATTTGTAGCATCATCTTATTTTTCTT
Organism: Mustela putorius furo; assembly: GCF_011764305.1. Classification (NCBI taxonomy): domain Eukaryota; kingdom Metazoa; phylum Chordata; class Mammalia; order Carnivora; family Mustelidae; genus Mustela; species Mustela putorius. The sequence goes on from NW_025422022.1 coordinate 9,817,515, forward strand.
CAAAAAGACAAGGAAAATAAAGCTGAGAATATAACCGGGAATGAGTTTCAGCTTCAATATTGTCATTTTTTCAAACAACACATAAATATTAGTTTTTTATTCTTCTGCGTGATTTTTGATGTCCTCTTTGTTTTCAGTTGCTTAATATGATGGGTGTAGATAAGATGTGTTTTATATTTAACCTGCTTAGAGTTCTCAACACCTCTTGAATATATAGTTTGATACCTTTCATCAGTTAAGAATTCTCAGCCACTTCTCTTCAAATAATATGAACATCCCATTCTCTTTCTTTCCTCCCCTGGCACACCAGTCACACAAGTTAGACCTTATTATCATATTTTCTATGTCTCTTTTACTCTTTTCTGTATTTTCTATCCTTTTACTTCTTTGGACTCCAGTTTGAATATTCTCTTCTATCTTACCTTCAGGGTTACTTATTCTGTCTTTAGCCATTTGCAATCTCCTGTAAAACCAACTAATAAGTTTGCAGATTACATTTTTCAGTTCTGGAATCTCCATTTAATTCTTTTTATAGTTTACCCAGAATTCTTATTTTTTTATTTTAATGCATTAAACATATATTATGTATTTTGAAGTCCCTGATAACTCCATTATTTGAATCTGGGTATTTATTTTCCCATTTTTCTCTTGATTTTTCATCAAGTATTATCCTTTCACTGACTAGAGCCAAATATTCCCTATGAAATACTGTAGAGGTGTTTTGAAACTCTAGATAATATTACCTTTCTCCAGAGAAAATGTAATTTAGGTTCTGGCAGGCAGTTTTGCTAGACATATAGCCATCCAAGATTCACTTTTTTGATTAGGAATGAGATTATCTAAAGTTGGACTTAATTCTCTATAAGAAATGTTCTATTTCCAGTATCCCAGCCCCCCTCCCTTTACCTTCACCTTGGAGAATCCCAACCAAAAGTCTGGGGCTTTTGTGAACCAGCTCTCTCATATTGGTGAACCTTGAATTCCAATTTTTATAACCTCATGCCTGTTGACAGCTCTGTTCAGCTTCCCAGCCTTTTGACATAGCTTATTGTTTTAAGAATTGGCAAAGCTCTGAAAGACCAACTCTCTGATTCTGTGCTTAGTTTGTTTGTTTGTTTTTTCTGTGGGGAGGATGGTTCCTGGAGTACACAAATCTTTGCTCTCCAGTTTTTCTATCTATTCTCAAAGAAGGTTTGTTAGAAACAAGTTAATACACCGTTGGCAAATTATAAATCACAAGCAATTTTTTTTAACTAAAAGGAAGAAAAAAAGAGAAAACTCCATTACAACAAATCACTCTTTGAGTTAATATCTGATATTTATATAAAATGAGACTGAGAAGTTTTAAACAAGAACTCTACATTTAGAGTTTATATTCTAGGAATTTGAACCCTAGAAAATGTGAGGGGAACTGCTAAGTGTGTAAGGTATAAAAAATGGGAAACTGATTGTCTTCGGGCTGCTCCTTAAGATTAATCCTATTGGAAACTGAGATCTATTAAAAACTGAGGGTTGCTGGGGGGAGGGGGTTTGGGAGAAGGGGGTGGGATTATGGACATTGGGGAGGGTATGTGCTTTGGTGAGTGCTGTGAAGTGTGTAAACTTGGTGATTCACAGACCTGTACCCCTGGGGATAAAAATATATGTTTATAAAAAATAAAAAATTATATTTAAAAAAAAAGTGCCAAAGTGACCAAACAGTAGGAAAGAATGAAACATCCAGGTTAAAATGTTAACATGAAGCCAGACCATTAATACTATTAAGATAGCTATTGAATGCATTACTTTTTTCTTAACTGTATATCTGGCAGTCTATCAATGTTAGCTAATATAAGCAAGCAAAAAAAAAATTAATGTAAAACAATTATCAGCAACAACCAAGCAAGGAAAGTGCTAATAAACTTCAAAACAAAACAAAACAAAAAAGACAACCAAGAAACTGAAAACGTTTTTGTGACTCCACATCTCCTGACTCCATACCCACCTGTCCAAGTCATGTCAAAGAATAAAATGTTATAAAATCCTGGAAATTACAAATAATACCCGTTTCCCATTTAGGTATGCCCAGACTCCCAGTAAACAGATAAATCAAGAAAAATTCAAGGGAAAAAATTGTTCATATAAGCATTATGAACAGTCTGATTGTTAATTCATACTGTGTGGACAGAGGGGTTTACCTTAACCATAAATAGAAGAAAAAGAACAACAATAAAAGAAGTCATGAACTGAGGGACAGACAAAAATTTACCGTCAGGGCCTCATGTCACAGAAAGGCTTTAAAAGAATATAAAGGCATAAAGCAAGGATGCAGTTAAAATAATACAACCACATAATAAGAGGGAATGGGAAAATTCTTTCCAGCCAAGGAAACAAATGGACAACAAAAAGCTCTCCATTACCTAGCTAATAATAAATAAATTAGAAACCTTAAGGAGCAGATTAACCATGGCTGAAAATTAAATTACTGACAAGGACAAAAGCCTTTGAGATAATTATAATAAATGCTGAGGAAATGGGCAAACAGATAAGATAATTAGAAAGAAGATAATAGATACAAAAGATAGATAAACATCATCTATCATCAAGATAGTTCCTATTCCTGAGGTAGAAAACAACAAACAAAATAACCAAAAAAAAAAAAAAAGTTTAAAGATGTAATAGGTCCAGGTAATTTTCTGTTATCCTAATGTCCAACCATAACCACAGAGAATAATAATAACACTTAGAATAATAATAACTTTAGAGAGAACAAAGAAGAAAAAGGGTAACACAATTTGGGAATCTGAAAAGCAAATGGACCAATGGTAACAAATTTGGCAAATACAAGAAAGCCAAATCTTAAGCCATCAAGAGAGCTGAGGCTCAACACAGTTTGGTTTATAGAAATCTCACAAGGTGTAGGAGCTGGCAGCCTCAGATCCCTTTAGGATTGTGGATAAAAGAAAGAGATGCCAGGGGCACCTGGGTGGCTCAGTGGGTTAAAGCTTCTGCCTTTGGCTCAGGTCATGATTCCAGGATCCTGGGATCAAGCCCTGCATTGGGCTCTCTGCTCAGCCGGGAGTCTGCTTCCTCCCCCCTCTCTGCCTGCCTCTCTGCCTACTTGTGATCTCTGTCTGTCAAATAAAAATAAATAAATAAAATAAAATCTTAAAAAGAAAAAAAAGAGAGAGATGCCAAACTGAGTGAGAGAGTTTTTCTCAAAGAAGTTAGCTTCTTAGTATCCTTACTCATCTCATTCTAAGCCTTGGGATTTATTATCTGGATATTTAGATTCAGTGGCTATATGCACACTGATTTCTAACTGCAGAGACCACCACTAACCAAGTTCCCCCAACTGGAACATTCCCCCGGAATAATGGTATTTGGATATTTTTTTATGCTCCAAGTAGAAGGAGAGATTTGGGACACTAAGCAGTTCAAGAGGATGTATTTAAAGACACCGATATTTGGGGATTCTCAACAAAAAGGCCATTAAGGTTACCCTGCAATGAAGCTCAAGCACAACAAACCCAACCCATGAACTCAGTGCTTTTAGTTAGCTTTAGTAACTCATCTTAATCATAAACAAACAACCCAGAACTATAGGAACTAAAGGAAAACCTCTAACATGGGAAAAGCAAAACAAACAAACCAACAACAACAGGAAAAGAAAAAAGAGCAACCCAAGTTAGAAAAAACTGGAAAAACTATGTACAAAAAAAAAAAAAAAAAAAAAAAAAACCTTGGCATTACTAATACCTTATCGGAGATAAGGAAAATTAATGCATCCTTGAAACAAGATTAGAATACTCTTTAAAAAGGAGATTTCAAAGAAGCAAAAGCTTTTAGAAACATAAAATGCATAAAATTCAAATGCAAAGACAAAATTCAATAGACAATTTGGAAAATATAAGTGAAAAATTTCTCCAGAAAATAGTGCAAAAAGACAAGAGATTAAGAAAGAAGGTAAGAAAATCAGAAAACTAATCCCCGATTCTAACACTATAATAAAAGTCACTTCAGAGACATAAAGACAAGTGAGCAGAGGAAGTCATCAATAAAATGACTTAAGAAAATATCCCAGAACAAAGGTCCCTGGGTGGCTCCATTGTTTAAGTGTCCAACTCTCAATTTTGGCACAGGCCATGATCTCATGGGTTCTGGGATCGAGCTCTGCATTGGGTTCCACATTCAGCAGGGAGTCTGCTTGAAATATTCTCTCCCTCTACCCCTCCCCATCCTCTCTGTCTTCACAAATACATAAATTCTTAAAAAAAAAAAAAGAACAGAAAATATTCTGAAGAGAAGGACATACATCACCAAATAAAAATTGTATGTTATGAAAAGACAAATAACCTCATATAAAAATGGTCTTCCAAAGAAGATATACAAATGATAAACACATACATGAAAAAGTCTCAACATTATTGGCTATCAGGCAGATGCAAATCAAAACCACAGTGAGATACCACTCAGAAGTCTGGGAAAAATTAAAAAAAAACCAAAACAGGTGATACATGTATAGGCAGGGATATAGAGAAATTGGAACCCTCATACATTGCTGGTGGGAATGCAAAATAATGTAACTCCTTTGGAAAATAATCTAACAGTTCCTCAAAAGAATAAATATAGAGTTACTGCATGACCCAGAAATTCTGCTCCTGGTATATACACAAGAGAATAGAAAACATATGTCTACACAAACTCTTGTACATAAACTATAAATCCTTCACACTAGCTAAACTATGGGAAAACTCAAATACCCATCAGTTGATGAATAGCTAAACAAATTGTGATATAAATGTACAATGGAATATTATTCTGCAATGAAAATAAGGGAGGGGTGCCTGGGTGGCTCAGTAGGTTAAAGCCTCTGCCAAGGGTTCAGGTCATGATCTCAGAGTCCTGGGACTGAGTCCTGTGTTGGGCTCTCTGCTAGCAGGAGACTGCTTCCTCCTCTCTCTCTGCCTGCTTCTCTGCCTACTTGTGATCTCCATATGTCAAATAAATAAATAAAATCTTAAAAAAAAAAAGAAAAGTAAAGAAGGGAAATAATGATACATGCTACAAAATGAATGTATCTTGAAAACATTATGTTAAGTAAAAGAAGTCATTCAGGAAAAGTTATATAACTGTATGAATTCATTTATCTGAAATGTCCAGAAAAGGCAAATCCACAGAGCCATAAAGGTAGGTTAGCAATGCCTAGAACTCGGAGTTCAGGTTGGAGTTAGTGCTGATAGCTATAGGGTTTCATTTGGGAGGTAATACAAATATTTCAAATTTGATTATGGTAATAATGGCACAATTCTTTGAATATACTAAATAACATTTAGTTGTATACTTTAAATAGGTGAATTGCACAATAGGTAAACTGTATCTCAGTAAGTTGTTTATATGCAAACTGTATTTAATTTAAAACATTCAAAAAATGATTGGCTGGGTTTCCAGTATAATGGATGAGAATAGATGCAACCAAGGTATTTTGTTGCCACATTTCAGAATACCAAGGACAGAAAGAAGATTCTACAGACTTCCAATGGAGGAAAAATTAAATAATAAGAATCAGAAGTCTGAATGGCATCACACTTCTCAACAGCAACCAGAACCATGAAAAAGTGCAGCAATGCTCTCAATATTCTGATGGTAAATATCTCCATTCTAGAATTCTAGTTCACCAAACTGTGATCAAGCATGCAGGTAAGATAAAGATATTTCTGGCATAAAATAGCTCAAAAAGGTAACCTTGTACACCATACAGTGAGAAGCTTCTAGAGGATACGCTCCTTGAAATGAGCATATCAACTAAGAAGATGACAAGGGATAGGGAAATGGGCCATCCAATGTCACAGAGAGGAAAAAGGAATTCCCAAGGAAAAGGGAAATCTCAAATGATAGTTATGCTCTAGGTCAAAAGGCAACAATCCAGTCTGAAGAAGCAAGACGAGCACCAAATATACAAAAAGCAGTCTTCACCCAGAGCCCTACTGCCATCTAACCCAAAATGCCTGGATGTGTCTGCTCCAGATGTTTACATGTTTTTGGATTGTGTAGCCACATGTTGTAGCAATTTCTGCTCTTCCATCAATGTTCCAACATTAGATCATCTAAAGAGACTCATTTCAAATCACAGAAGTGCCCTTCATTCCCTTTACTTGGGAGCTAAAAGTAAGCCATGATGAGATGTGTTCATCAGAGTATCCATGATTATGCTGGGTAACAAATTAACTGTCAGGCTTTGGGGACCTCTCAATCTCATACTACATGTCCAATGTGCCTTGGGATGGATATCCTGCTCCCATAGTTACTGAGCACCCAGGCTTATATTAATAAACTCTTTATTCTATTTTTTTAAAGATTTTGTTTATTTATTTGATAGACAGTTCAAAAGCAGGCAGAGAGGCAGGCAGAGAGAGAGGAGAGGAAGCAGGCTCCATCCCAGGACCCTGAGATCATGATCTGAGCTGAAGGCAGAGGCCTAACACACTGAGCCATCCAGGCTCCCCCACTCTGATTCTTAACATCTTGTTCTCACAATTGCTGTGGAGGGTCAAAAGTCGGCTTAGGAAACACTCCTCAACCACTCCCAGAAACAAGATACATCTCCCATACTTCCAGCACATTGGCAAGAGCGAGAAAAATGACCCTACTCTAACCAAAATGGTTTTAGGAAATGTGGCAGACCACACGAATATATGGCGAGCCATAAATATCTCTATGTATAAACTGGGATGTAAAAATTACAAAGTAGCTAATCTCTCTGACCATATTTTTGTCAGATATCCAGAACCTGGTTCACAGTCCGTGCCTGCCAGATGCCCACCTTGGTAAGCCCTGAGTTTTCCAGAATTCAGTTGTGACCTTGTCCACTTGTTTCCCCAGAGGAGGCAGTTGTTAATTCTAGGGAAGCTGAAGCTAGAATATGAAACAGAATGTTCAGTTAATATTTTCTTCATCAATGAGCTCTTTCCTAACATCACTAGGTTTGTATTTGCTCTCAGATTTTCAAAAATAAGAGCAGGCAGATAAAGAGAAAGAGAATTGTTAACACAAAAAAGTCAGAATAGTGGTTATCTCTGGTGGAGAGAAGAGCAATATGGCTGAGAAAATGAAAAACTAACAGATTCTATTTCTTAATCTGGGTAGTAAGTGCTGGGTACATAGGCCTTTGTTTTATTAATGTTCTTAAATTAAATCTCAATCTATCTATCCATCTACTACCTCTCCAGGCTACCTGTATGTGTGTCCAGTTTCCTGTTGTGCAATAAGGATTAGCATTGACTAAAGAAAGATTTGACCCTTGACTAGCTCCTGAGAAATAACCGCTAGCCCTTCCAATGCCTTTTCTGGAAAGAGTGTGTGTTTATTATCTAGAGGCCTTAGACGTGCGATATCAGCTTGACTTCTGGAGAGGCTGGAGATAAAGGTCAGCCATGTGGGCAGTGAGCCAAGCCTGTGTGCCTGGCCATAGTGAAATCCAGGATTCCAGGGCATGGTGGAGCTTTCCTGTTTGGCCATATTCCATGCACGTTGGCACACAGTGTCGGTGGGATTGGTGGACACTGATTGCATGACTCCCCCAGAAGAGGACAAGGAAGCTCTTGCCTGATCTGGGATGTTGTCCTTTGCTGATTTTAATCTGAATCCTTTTGCTGAAACTAGTAAGTAACTGTTTTGCTACATTCTTTTTTTTTTTTTTTAAGATTTTATTTATTTATTTGACATAGAGAGAGAGATCACAAGTAGGCAGAGAGTCAGGCAGAGAGAGGAAGGGAAGCAGGCTCCTGCTGAGCAGAGATCCTGACACGGGGCTTGATCCCAGAACCCTGGGATCATGACCCGAGCTGAAGGTGGAGGCTTTAACCCACTGAGCCACCCAGGTGCCCCTGTTTTGCTACATTCTGTGAATTCTTCTGATGAAGATGGTCTTGGAGACCCTGGAACTATCCCTCGATGTAAGAGAGTCTTCACAATTAGTTTTTTAAATATAATAGAGGAAAATTTCTCTAAATATAGAAAGAATTAAATCTGCAGAACACAGAGACATTTTGTCTTCTGTAAAAGATGCATTTTAATAGATCTACATCAAGACATGTCACAAAGAAGTTCCTGGACATTAAGTATAATGAGAGAAAAGAAATCTTTAGTCATCCAGACGAAATGCAGTTTACTTACAGAGACAAGAAATAACTGCTGCTGAATTCCAGGGGAAAATATAAAAGCATTTATAAAAATCTGAAAATGCAGTACTGAAGAATATAATACCTTACATGTATGCTCAAGCTTTAACTAACAGACAAACATTCTTACTCAGGAAACGATCATGAGGTAGAGTGCCCATAGGCCCTTGCTGAAAACAGTTACTCCAAAGCAAAATTGTGCAATCGAATATGAATCAAAATGAATAAAAATCTCCAAAAGAGAGACATAGGACTATACTGGTGAGCACTAAACACTGAATTCATTTTTTGGGGGAACCTGGTTAAACAACTGTTGCAGGGGCGCCTGGATGGTTCAGTCTGTTCAACCAGCCAACCCGTCTTAGACCTTGATCTTGGGGTCCTGAGTTCAAGCCCCGTGCTGGGCTCCATGCTGGGCTTGGAGCCTTCTTAAAACAAAACAAAACACAACAAAAAACAACTGTTGGAATCATGAGTGTAGAACAGAATGTAGATGTTAAAACTCTTAGCTAAATAAAAATAATAAAATAGAAGTCAGGATGTGATTGGGAAGAAGGTGGGAGGGAGGGGGAGAAGACATGATAAACTCCTCTGCCTTTCCTAGCAGAAAGCTACAGAATTTTTTCAAAAATGGACATAACCCAAAAACATGACTCCATCTCTGATAGTTTTCATAACCAACTTTCCTTAAAATAAACCTATATAATTGAGCTAATATAAAAATAACTGACATTTATGAATCACTAGATTCTAGGCACTGTTCTAAATGTTTTCTTTATATTATCTCTTCTTAGCCTCACAGCATCCTATGATTTAGGTACCATAAATCCTATTTTACAGATGAGAAATCTGAGGCACAGAGAATGTTAAGTAACTTGCCCAAGTTCCCACAGAAAGTTAAGGGGTGGAAGCTGGAAGTAGTATTTTTCATGTATGGAAACAGTTCTGTACAGTTTGACTTCAGTTTTTTTTTCTTCCTTATGTTCAGCTGTAATTAAATTTGAAGTCATACTTAATATAATATGCATAGCATAATCTCGTATTTTACAAAAATGTATTACTTTTATCTAGCTATTTTTCTACCTACATTTTTTTCTGTTCTGACTACTTTTAGTTGACAAAAACAAGCTCTACATAAGTGCATAGAAAAATGTTCAGGATATAGTCAATAATATTTCAATAACATCGTATGGTGACAGATGGTGACTGCACAACAGGAAAAGGAAAAAATGTGGAGGAACGTTGCTCATCTAATATTAGAGAAGGTATGTATTTCAGAGAGTTTAATTTGGGGTAATATTTTGCTCTCTGCTCTCTAATTATCTATACTGTTTGAATTTATTTAATTAATAAGGTCTATAAAATTAATAAAACACTCTTTTAAAATATATCTTCTAATTTGGGGGGAAAAAAACAACATGCTTCTATTGCACCAATACCATGAAATTTTGAGCAGCTGTTGGAAGTGTTGGCATATGGGAGCATGGATGGGCTGGTCAAGCATTGAACTCTTGGTTTGAGCTCCAGCCCTGCTCTCAGGGTCATGAGATCAAGCCCAGCATCGGGCTCTGCGTAGCACAAGAGTCTACTTGAGATTCTCTTCCTCTCCTTCTCCCCCACTCCCCTTCTACCATAAAAAAATAAATGAATAAAATCTTTTTTTTTTTAGGTGCCAGTGTTGATTAAGACTTATGGATATTGGATAGGTAAGCTTATTTTTGTAAAAACTGTCAATTTGCAATACAACGTGAAGAATGCAGTTAGTGATGTAAAATCAAATATGGTGTGTGTGTGTGTGTGTACATGTGGTGAGTCAGACACACTGAAGTTCTTCAAGATATTAGCAGGGGTTGTATCTGAATGTTAGAATTTGAGATCATTTTTACTCTATATTGTTGTCAGAGCTGACCAAATCATTAATCATAAACACCCCAATTTCTATTAAAATAAAACAAAACAAAAATGAAATTAAATGAAATAAATTAAAACAAAATAAAATAAAATTGGGGGAAATTAAAAAATTAAAATTTGGGGAATGGTAAAGACAAAGGTAAAGGACATTTGTACTTGTCCCTCAGAGCGGTTCCCTGATTTCTCTACTCTGACTGGCAAACATGTGGGTGTTCGGTTTTTTTCCACAATTTTTTTCCTCTGCTCATGATTGCCTAAAACCTTGTTCTTGATTATCCTCTTTAAGATACACGACAGCAGGAGCTGTTCTGTATTGAGTCATTTTGCTGGGGAGGGGAAGAAAATGCTCCAGGGCCATCTGAATGACATGAAAGAAATTGATTATATTTCTGACCTGTTGCTGCTTGATTAGGTGACTCTGACCAGCTGTGGCAAGATTGCCCGAGCCGGCGATTCTGCTTAGGGAACAGGTTGTTCTCCATCCTCTGCTAGGCTGATTTAGCCCTCTACTACTTAAAATGTGGTTTCTGGCACAACAAGGCAGTCCTCAACCCAGGAGCTTATGAGAAGCACAGAGCCTTGGGTCTCACCTCAGGCCTACTTCTTCAAGATCCCAGGGGATTCCCAGGCACATTAAAGCCTTAAAATTACAGATTCCGGGGCGCCTGGGTGGCTCAGTGGGTTATGCCGCTGCCTTCAGCTCGGGTCATGATCTCAGGGTCCTGGGATCGAGTCCCATATCGGGCTCTCTGCTCAGCAGGGAGCCTGCTTCCCTCTCTCTCTGCCTGCCTCTCTACCTACTTGCGATCTCTCTCTATCAAATAAATAAATAAAATCTTAAAAAAAAAATTGCAGATTCCAAGAACATCATGTTTCTGATTCTCTCTGATGCTTGGTCAAATGTGCACCTGCAACCAGGTCAGACACTCACAGAAGATGAAATGAAAATACCCGCATTCCGCAGAGGAGAAAACTGGGGCAAAGAGTAAGCCCTTTCGGAGGAAGAAGAAAGCCAGGCTCCTCCTGCAACCGCACCCTGAACACACAAACCTGCTCCCGGACTTACAAAACCACCACCCAGAGATCGAAACTGGCACCTAGTTAAGATACCCGAAGACGAGTAACGCTCACGTGAATTAAGGACTGCATTACTTGAATACTCTGTTGTCTCTTCAGGGAGCTGGTTTCCAAGCTCTTGGTATCCTGGAGGGCATATAATAAAACGCTGTGTTTTTAACCTAGTAAAAAATAAATTAGGGGCCCCTGGCTGGTTGGTGAAGCAAATGACTCTTGAACTTACCACTCAGGGCTGTAAGTTCGAGCCTCACGCTGGGTGTAGAGATTCCTTAAAAATTTAAAAAAGAAAAAATTTTTTTTTAAAAAGGGAGGAGGAAGAAAATAGATGACCACAAAGCTAAAATAAAATTAAGACAGAGGAGCCTGGGTGCTCAGTGGGTTAAAGTCTGCCTTCAGCTCAGGTCATGATCTCAGGGTCCTGGGATCGAGCCCCGCATCGGGCTCTCTGCTCAGCGGGGAGCCTACTTTCCCCTCTCTCTCTCTCTCTGCCTGCTACTCTGCCTACTTGTGATCTCTCTCACTCTCTCTCTCTGTCAAATAAATAAATAAAATCTTTAAAAAGAAAAGAAAAGAACATTATGACACAGAGCTTGACAAAGGAGCCCAAGGTCAATGCCAGTTCAAGGTGAATCCAGGATTTGCATTCAGGTCTTTTGGTTGTTCCTCGGTGTTCTTTCTGCCTCCTTCCCCATCTTGCTTTTCTACTTGTTTACCTTTTAGCTGATCCTCTACATCCAAGTAGTGACCCTATGGGAAATGATGATCATCTCAAGAACTACTAAATGGTAACTGGAAAAGAGTCATCACCCTTTGCTCTTTGTTAAAATGATCAGAGTAATCGATGCTTTGTGAAAATGATGAAAGTATGTTGAATAAGCTTCGTGTTGAAACACCAAATTTAGGAAAAAGACAAGAAAAAAATTTGCAAAAAGCAAGAAAAAAACTAAAAATCATGGGTTACCTGGGAATAAACTTAATAAATTCCATGTAATTGTAGTTAAAACTCTAGCAACATGTTTTTCGGAGTTCATAGGACAAGTCTAAATTTCACTTGGAACTGGAAAGAAAGGAAAACAACCAGTAAAATTCTGAAAGAGAAGAGTAATTAAATGAGACTTGCCTCCAAGAGATTTCAGCATTTACCATAAAGATATTGTGAATGAATCAGTATCTTCCTGGTGAATTTAATTTCTAGTTTAAATCACATATTAAAGATATTTTTATAACATTGAGTGTTTCTGGCTAAGAAAAAGAATGTGTCTCCCTTTCTTGATACATGCCCCTTTGTAGCAGCTTATAATATTTTTTTGTCTATTTATATCTTGTTAAATTTATTTCTAAGTATTTTATGTGAATTATAGTTGTTGCTTTGTTGCCCTCACTGTGTTGCTGTTATTATGAATTGATCTTTTCCAACAATTTATTTTCCATTCTTTATAAAAAGGCAATTCCTGTGATTAGGAATTGACTGTCTAGAAGTACTCAGAAATTAAAGATATAAAGTGATGTCTCACTGCAGCATGCCTTCAAATACTGAAAATGGGGTCTGACAAGCAAATTCTGTTCTATCCATACAATGGCATACTGCGGAGTCATTTTTTAAATGACATGGTTATATAATGAATTGTCATGGGCCACTGTCCAAGATATAGCATTAAGGAAAAGGGAGTTTTAAAACAGCGTGTTAAATATACCATCTTATTTTCTAAATTACACATGCCTACAGTGTTTGTATTTTCAATAAAAGCTCATATTATTTTGTAATTAGAATTTAAAATGGGACATCTTTAATACCATGCAGTTTATTACAAGCATTGTGGTTAACTCGAGAGAAATAAATCAAAGCAGTTTAAGAAAGAGATGTGAAAATCAAAACATTAAAAACATCATGATCCCAAGATCTTGCCCCAAATAGTATTAATATTAAAATGCATATGTTGTGACATTTTCCCACTCTGACTTGTAAGCATATTACACAGAGTTTACTAACTGTGAACGTGCTGCCCAATAATATCCTATTGTATCATGTCCCATAAAGTACTTAGTCTTTCCCTTATATTTCGAAAATTAAGTTGCTTCAGTTTTCTCCATCCTAAAGAACAGTATGATATGGACCTTCAAGCAAATAGTAACACTTATTAAATTTTAATTTCAATTATCATGACTTTTATATTGAATGTCTCAAGTTGAGATCACTGCTATGCCCATCATAATTTTATTTATAGCCATATACCATCAGTAGGATCACCACTTGAGAATTTAAAAATTCAAAGCTGCTTATTTGGATATTTCATGGACACAAAAGAGTTATTTTATTCGCTTTCTGATTGCCTTTTGTCTGGAATGCTTTATGTACTTGATACTCAAAGTAACTTAGCAGGATGGAAATTGCCTTGGACACAAAGGTCAGCTGTCAGTTCTTTCTGTGGATGTTTTGAGGCAAGGATCCAAAAATGACTTATACTAGCTCATAAGGGAAAGTCCACAATGTTCTTTTATTTTATTTGTAAACCACCACTTAATTGACAATAAAAATTAAGTAAAGAAAACATTTACTTGAGTTAGTAGAGTACACTATTATTAAATACCGCTGGTGAAAACAGTCAGTCATTCCCCATGCTTTGCCAGTGTGAGAATTTAAATGCCTTTAAAGGAGAAAAATGAGACTACAGCACGTTGAACCAACTATGCAATTCTACCAGATTTTCCAGGAAATAAAGTTCACAATGTTTATTTCAGAAGGTACATGATCTCTAAGGCTGCACTCTCAACCTGCCATTAATAATTCGATTTGTCCAATTGCTACAGATAAGGAGCATATTGCTTGGGAAGTTGTAACTGCTTCTCTTTCTCACCTGTACAACATTCGTGAGGTGAGTTTAGAGTTGGTCTTTATAACTTCACTTTACTAATGAGGAAGTGACCCCCAAAGAATGGAAGTCTCTCACCCAAAGTGATGCCACCCAGATATGTTCTATTTGAAGTTGGGGATTCTCCATGGAATGCAGGTTCTGACTGATTTGTCTGGAAAACCAAATCCTCATTAAACAGATTGCTTTCAAAAATCAAAACAATTATGTAAATTTCCAACCAGTTCAAAATGATATAAGCGTTCAAGAAGTCATTAAATGGCATTTAAATGTGAATTTTACATCTAAGGTAGATGAAAGTCTAGTCTGCTTTTATGGAGAAGAGGTGAGATTTATTAGGAATGGCATGAGCGAGCTTTCTGGGTGGATGATGATATTCTAGAGAGGTTACAGGACTGGACAGATAGGTGATAAAGTGAGTTCGGTAAAATTTAACGGTAGAATCTTGGTGCATTTTCAGTGTTTGTTATAAAAATCTTTCAACCTCTCTGCATGGTTGAATATTTCCTGCATGTTATAAAAATACAATAAAATGTGAAGGAGAAAAGGCATGGAGTTTTAACCCAAAATATGTTAGAAACCCATGTCTAGGCAGACAAATCACTTATATTTACTTGAGAAACTCAGTTTGAAAGGATGCACACAAATTCTATCTGAGAGAGGTATTTGGAACCTGATGACATCTCTTAAGAAAATACTGACTTGTCCAAATTGCATTCTAACTTCAGTATAATGAAAACTCAGATTATGGATTCTTTTCTGGGTATTTGAGAAGTATATTTTGTGTTCAGAATACTTTGTTATTAATAGATTTCTTTATCATTCACGTTGTAGCAGCTGAATAGACATTTCTAAGTGTTTCTTTTTTCAGATAACTATAGAGATTTAATTGCTCTTTTAGTGTTTTTTCAAATGTTTCCACTATTAGGACAACCTGGAAAGCAAGCAAGGCAAATTTTTAGCAATCTGGCATGTCTGGAATAGCCTTGCCATTGAGCTCACTTGCATTGCTCTTTTTCCGGTGCAGTGGGGAAAAGACAACTTCCTGTTCGAAGGCCACACGCTCCCGCGGCAGCTGCCTGCGTCAGCCGGCTTCACCTCCATTGTTTTCCTCCACTCTGTGTGTTTTCTGATTTCACAGCTCAACGAGAGAAGGCAAAAATAGACAACAAAAGATCCCTAAAAAGCCCAAGCGTCGTTCTCAAGGAAAACAATTGGGGACAATTGTCTTAAAAGAAAATATACTTGAAATAAGTCAATCAGAGAAAGACAACTATCGTATGGTTTCACTCATATGTGGACCATAAGGAATAGTGCGGAGGATCATCAGAGAAGGGAGGGAAAACTGAATGGGAAGAAATCAGAGAGGAAGACAAACCATGAGAGACTCTGGACTCTGGGAAACAAATTGAGGGTTACAGAAGGGGGGGGGTGGAGGGATGGGGTGACTAGGGGATGGGCGCTAAGGAGGGCAGGTGATCTGATGAGCACTGCGTGTTATACACAACTAATGAATCACTGAACACTACATCAAAAACTAGGGATGTACTATATGTTGGCTAATGGAACTTAATAAAAAAAGGATCTGTAGCAATCTTTTTAAATGACCTTAATAATGTAGCAGTTTTGCTTTTCTAAAAATGATGGATGGATGGAAGATGTGTGTTTTCTCTCGTTGGCTCTACCAGGCACATATGTGTTCATCCTTAGTAAAGGCAGTCACTGCCCTTTATTCTTTCTGAAAACTCTGGGCTGTCAGAAAACCCACCTTTGTTATGTTTCTCCTACTATAGAAGATGTGGGTGAGTTCTGCCTGCTTGCTTGTTGACGATATTAAAACGTGTGAGCAATTCTTTGTTGATATTTATACACTGCTCAAGGCTCTTTCTCACTTTTAAATGCTTCACCAGGTTTACTGCCTTTGTGTCACTTAGTGGTGGGAGCTAAACCCTGTCTTAATGACCATTTATATATTAATACTCTTCATAATAGTTCTACTGAATTTTTAACAACTTCTAGAAACCTGAGCGTATCTGCAAAAGTTCCTTACTAAATTATTGAATAACAGTGATAAGAAGCACATTTATTATGATAGGATTAGTTTTTCCTGGGAGAGATATTCAGGTTATTGGCACAAAAATATGTGAAAAAGAAGTAGCAGGGGCTGCTGGCTTTTTCCCATGACCCCAAAGAGAGGGATGCCAGAGAAGTAAGAGAAAGCTTGAAACCTAACACAGAAATGGAGGGAAATCCCTGGGGAGAGAGGAGCAGAGGCCTTGTTGCCATGTATGGGGCAGAAATGGCAGTGAGGCTCTGGGGCAGAGGATAGGGAACTAGGTGGAGAGTGTGTTTCATTGTGTTCTTTTCTCTCCCCCATTAATTTATTGGCTGCCCTTGTAGAATGAAAAACTTTAGTTCTAGTCTAACGTCGAGTTGAGGATTACGCAACGTCAGAGAAATCCTGGAACGTGGCACAGATACAGAGCCCAGAGAAGGGTCAGGAACATTGAATCTAGTGTGGTTTAGAGTTATGGATAGAAAAATAAGATGAGATCATATTGCAGAATTCTTTGGGAACTGGAAGGAAGATTTTATTTTGTTGTTGCTATTGTTTTCTGGGTTTGTTTGTTTGTTTATTTTCTTTATTGGTGGCAAAAGGGAGCCACTGAATATTTTTGAGAATCCTATTCTGGTGGCAGAGTGTATACGATGGTTGGGAAGATGGATAGACAGGAGATACAGGGAAATGTTGTTTAAATATCTAAGCCAAAGAGAAATAAATACCTAAAGCCTTAATAAATACCTAAAGCCTTAATACCTAAAGCTTAATAGCTATGAGAACAGGAAGGGAAGAACTGATTTGAGGACTGTTACCAATGTAGAAGAAATAACCTGGCAAGTGATTGTCCTGATAGACAAGTTGGAAGAAGTTAAGGGGCTTGAGAACCAGGAGGCCAATAAAAATGGCCATGAAAATAAAGGAATCAAAGGAAGATAGAAATTGTTTTGTAAGAGTTTGAGGTTGGGGCACCTGGATGGCTTAGTTGGTTAAGTGTCCAACTCTTGATTTCAGCTCAGGTCATGATCTCAGGGTCATGGGATTGAGCACTGCATCAGCCTCCATTCTGAGCATGGAGTCTGCTTGGGATTCTCTCTCTCCCTCTCCTCCTACCCCCTCCCCCCACTTATACTGTTTTTCTTTTTCAAATAAGTAAATCTTAAAAAAGAGAGAGAGAGATGGAGAGAGAGTCTGAGGTTGAAAATCTAATGTAGTTAGATTTAGTACTGCCTAACAAGGATGTCAGATAGAAAAGCAGAGAAGGTTTTAAATGTCCCTATGACATTCAGGTTAGGGGTATAATTTGGGGAATCTTCTGCCTAAATCAGGAGGACAACTAAAGCTCTACAAGTCTATTTGTTCTCCAGGAAGATGTAGACAAGAAAGCAGAGATGGGGTGGGATGGAGTTGGAGGTCTTGATTTAATTGCTTATTTTTTGAGTTTTCTTCCATATCCTCCAACAGATTTTATAAATGCAATTGCTGATGGATGAGTTTATAGCAAAACAAGCCTCTCTTCTGCAATATACTGGTTTTCCCCTTCTCATATGCTCACTTTTTAATTCTTTGCCTATTAGGCCAGCTAATGTCAAGCTAATTAAAGTGGGTAGCCACAGAGAATTCTGCAGTAGATCTGAATTTTGAATAAATACCTTTAAGGATCCAGGCACACACACAAACACAAGTATAGCAAGCATTGTGTTAGGAGCTGGGATGTATGAGGGACCCTGAGCTTTGAGAAACCTCTAGTTTAATGAGGAAGCTTTCAATCATGTAGGGGAGAAATGCTAAAGCAGAACTGAAGGGGGTTGATGAATGAATGGGTAGCCAGATCTCATTATTTAGATAATGATTTGACATTTTTCTTTTAATGAGTTTGGTGGTGATGCAAAAGGGGTGGGAAGACAAATAGTAGCTTGTAGGTTGAGCGGGATAAAAGAAAAAATAATGTTTATAATAATGTGAAAACAATGTTTTTAATGATTACCCAGAAGAAAGGGGCCCAGGAGAAAGGGAGCTGGAAATTCATATGACAGAGAGGATAACTGGAAGTGTGGGGTCAGAAGTAGGCACAAGAAGATGGGGCTGGAGAGTCAGCCCAACGCTGAACTTCAGTCTTTTTTTTTTTTTTTTTGAAGAGGAAGGGAAACTGTGGAAAATAATTTGAGGGTGAAGGAAGAAAGTTGAAGTAGCAGACATTGGATAGCCAATTAATAATGCTGCTGGACTTAAAAAATAAGGAATCTTTAATATGCAAGTAAAAATATCAAGGGGAAAAGAATCAGACTGGGTCTCAGATTTTGCCACAAAAATTCTCCCCCAAAATCCTTGATGCAAGGGAACATGACTCAAGAATTATATACCCACTCAAGCTCTCTTTCATATCTAATGACATAAATACTTTGGAACATGCAAAGAACTCAGGGGCTATATAGTCCCAGACATACTACATAAAATGAATTAAATGATGGAGTAAGAGAAGCGAATAAAAAGTGTGTTTGAAAAGCCACTGACACGTAAATGAAAATTTTTATACTATACCTAAGGTACATTTAGAGTTAAATCCAACTTTGTTTTCTGGCCCAGAAAACTACATGCAAAAAAATTTACTTCTTTGGAAAAGATGAGTTCCAGACTAATTTTTAAGTAAAATTTGTGAAACTCATTCTGAGATTGGAGACTCCCTGGCTGTAACACCAAAAATAGATTGTAAGATTATTGAGTTAATATATAATTGATGCAATATATTACTCCAATTTCCAACCTGAGTCTTAGCAAGGGGATGAACTATTATAACAAGATAGAAGTTTGACTTAAATAAGACTATGTTGAAATTTGTCCTTAAAAAAATTTTTAAGCCTCCTAGTCCATGTTTCAGGAAATCTCTTACCTTATGTGTTTTCCTGAGAGGCCAAGTCACCCCCCGGGGAGGGCAGGAAACATAGGGGTCTACTGGGGATAGCTTGAGCCCCTAACCAAGGCTGGAGCCATCAAATGTAGCCACTAGAGACTGAATGAGGAGCTAAAGATGAAAAGATGGACCTGTGGGGAGTTATTGTGGTGAGCAAGCATCAGAGGCAAGAGCTGCATTGCCTTTCCAGGAGCCATCCACCCCTCCGGGGCTGGGGCAGGAGGGTCCCAACCCAACAGACTGTTTAGTGCAGATAGTAGCGATGTCCCCACCTGACTCGTTGCAGGCCTCATTTGCAGTGACAAGGTGGCCATGGCCCTAATTCTGACCTCCTGCCCAGCGACCCTTTTACCTGCCCCAGGGACCCTGGATATTCACAGACAGGTCTGTGGAATACATGCTTATACACAGAGCATAGGCGGAAAATTCTAGAATTAAAATACCATACCATTTCAATTAACACAACTTTCCAGTTGCACTTCCTGTTTTTACCAGCTCTGCAGGCTGGATGACTTATCGCCTAAACTTGTCCCCTTTCAGGTTCCTGTTACTCCTTGCCTGGGATGACATTTTCTTTCTCTCCCATGACTTCAGCTTATTAAAGACGTATCCCCCTTAGAAAATAAAACCAAGGGAGCCAACTGCTTCAGTGTCCGTGGCCACACGGGTGAGTCAGGAGAGAAGCCCGTTTTGTACCTCTGATGGGTGGTAGCTTCCTGCTGGTTCCTTGGTGCTGAGAGCACTGGCCGTCTCTCAGAGAGCAAGGTGAGCCGGCTTATGACTTGAACTGAGTATACTTGCCCCCTGCCTAGAGTTGAAGGGGAGAAGACATCTTTCCATTTAATTGTGTGAGTCTCTCCCTAGGGTGTTTCCTACAACTTTTCCCCTCTTTTCTCATGGTGATTCCCTCTCCAAAGTGCCACCCCTAAATAAGAACTTGTACTTCACTAGCTGATGATACTGGAATGAGCAAGAGATTAAGTCACCTTTTTTTCAAATAACTACATTTTTTTTAAAGATTTTATTTATTTATTTGACAGAGATCACAAGTAGGCAGAGAGGCAGGCGGAGGGGGCGGGGGAAGCAGGCTCCCTGCTGAGCAGAGAGCCCAATGTGGGGCTCAATCCCAGGACCCTGAGATCATGACCTGAGCCGAAGGCAGAGGCTTTAACCCACTGAGACACCCAGGCGTCCCTCAAATAACTACATTTTTCATTGCTGTTTATGTGTCTTATTACACACAGAAGAGGACCTGCATTAGATGGGGCTCCAGAGTCCATTTCTACTAGCTAAATGGAACTCTTGCTGTACTCGAGTTCCCGCTTAAATGCCAGGCCTTCCTTAGTGCATTGCCTAAACCCTTGCCTGCCCATTTCACATCCTGATTACCTTCAATTCCTTCCTTTGCGTTGCCTCCTCAGTTGGTGCTTCTCTTAAAGCAATCACACTTACAATCAGATGCAATGGCAAATGCAATGTATTCTTTCATATCTTTCCTAGTCTTTCCTCTTTCTGATCCTTTAAGTTCCCTAAAGAAACTAACAACCAAACATGGTCATAGATTTGGTCATTCAGCAATCACTAACGGAGTGTTCCATTAGTTCGGGCATTGCACTTTGCTTTGATCATCCAAAGATGAAAGCAACAGATTCTGACCTCAAGGAATTCAAAATCTAGTGAGAGAGAGAGATGGAAACATCACAAGCCATTATCGTCCGTTTAGGCAAAAAAGAAACATGCAAGTTATGGGATCTCCTAGGATCCCATACCAGATCGGTTTGGGGAGCAGGAAGGATAGAACTGCAAAAACACTTTGTAAGGAGGTAGGACTTGAAGTCGTTCCTAAAGCACGAGAATATCAAAATGGTGGGGAGGAACAGAAAAAAGACTTTCCAGGTAGAGGAATAGTGTGAGCAAAAGCAGAAAAGTGCAAAGTAATCGGTGTGTGCAGAACACAAGGATTTCAGTGACCTTCAAGTGTGAAAGACAGAGGGGAGACTTGAGGGGGTGCAGGGACCAGATGGCAGAGGGACACACAGAGCGTATTAAGGAGATTTATTTTCTGTGGGAGAAGAAGAAGGAGGGAGGAGTCAAGGCTGCTCCCACATTTTGTTGCCTAGGAGAGACTGCCGACCTAGAGGAAACACAAGGAGCCCATGAAGATGAGGATGTCGGTATGGGACCAGTGGAGTTTAGCTGTAGTGGAGTTGATGCCCAGCTGGAAGTTAGAGCACTAGCTGTACCCTCACTTAATAAATGGCTGAATGTCAGAAGAAAATTCTGTGCTAGACAGATCCAGCAGGTTGCTGTAGACATGAGAATGGGCATTACTGTAGAGAGATAATGAGAGGAGAAAAAAAATACCAGGTTGGTGCTAGAATAAGGTATCACCAGCTATTTCGACCTGCAAGAAACAACGCCTTCCACAGGACATGGAGACAAAGTGGTCAGAGCTGCATGGGGGAAGCAGAAAAGCAGAGATTCGAAGTGAAGGGAGTGGGCTACCATGCACAACCAGATAAGGAGAGAACACATGCCCTAAATCTGACAACATGTCAGTGTGCAGGGATGCGGGCTAGGAGCCAGATCTCAGAAGGCTGAGCAGTAGTGCCTGCGAGGCGTGAAAGTGGGAAGATCAGCAAAAGCAATTCTTTCAAGAAGCTCAGCTGGTGAGGGCTGGAAAATGAATGGATGATAGAGAGGACCAGAAGTCTTGGCAGTTTATACATAGTTTAAGATGGCAGGTCCACATTAGCATGCAGCCTCCCCTGAGCACAATTGTCATCGCCATCCTTTGATCCCTGACCTTCAGCCAACCCTCAGGTCAAGGGACAAGGTCATGGGCAGTTGTTCTCAAGATGGATCAAGCTGGCAAACCAATGTGCATGGTTAAGCAGAGGTCTAGCGAAACTGATTGAAATAGACAGCCTAAGCATGTGTACATTTTAAGTTTTCTTCAGTCAATGTTACTGATAGGATGAATTATGAGGCTGATGGCCTCGGTTCTCCGCTAAGACATTTCCCACAGGAAGTTTTCCATGAAAACCAGGCAGAGAGGCAATTAGAGAAAACATGGGCTCTAGAAAAAGGCTTTAGGGTCTGTCTCCCAGTATCTGCCTACCGCTCCCTCCATGGACTCCTCATGCTACTGTTCATTCCTTCACCACCCTATTTTGAGACCGATTCACAGATGCTGTCACACCAATGAAGGGTTCCGTGGTAAAAGTCATTTTCTCTGCTTCAGTCTAGCTTGTTCTGACCAGCATTCATAAAGAACATTTGGATCTCCTTCAGTATCAAAGAATGCAGGGAGACGTGCCAAGTGATAGCCTGAAGACACCCATCACAGCAGACTGGGTTTTGTTTCATTTTTTAATTGCCAGGTTTGCAAACACAGTAGGAGGTCACTGGGACTATGTTCTATCAACTTCGAAATCCAGGGTTTTAAAACTCTGAAACAAAGGCCAAGACCCTTTGGGAGAAACTAGCTGGGCAAGACTATCCTCTCTCTTTCTTACTCTGACAAGTGGGCTGGCTGGGGTGAATGCTGTCCAGCAGGGATCCTTCTCGGTTGCTTTCTGTGGATAGCGACAGAAGCTAGCCTGAAGCAGGAAGTGGGTGGGAAGGTTTTGTCTACACTGGAAGCAGAGGCAGTTTCTCAGAGTCCTTTGCTCCTATGTTTGCTTTCTTAATGATCAGCACACCCTCTTGTTTCAAGAATGCATTCTCCAGTTTCTCCATTTAGTTTGTGGACTTAACCTTTCTAATCAGCTGGAGGCGTTACTTGACTTCTCAGTAACCTACTTCTCATCACCAGAGGGACTCCAGGAAGAGAAAGTGACAACTCTGAATGGCCTTCATGTGCTAACTGATGAAGAAATACAGAAAATTTTCTATGTAAAATACATGCAATTTGTGTCTCAAGGGAGAGAGGACACTTTGAAATTTGCTGATTTTTTTTCCCCTTTGGTTGGCTCAAGTCCACAGGTGTTAAGAAGGAGAAGAAATGTCAGTCCCTCTGGTTTTCATTCCTGGAGCAACAAAGAACAGCAGGGCTCCCAGCAGGGTCTCCTGGCACATCAGGTCGGGCTGTGTAGAGACTCATTACCAGACAAACACCACCAGAGCCAGCCCTGCCACAAATAAAGGTGTACAAGCAAAGATGAAATCGTGGCCATTCCCCACCCCCAGACACACACACTCCCCACTTGCACCCCAAATCCCAGCTGTCTCAACCCAGATTGGGTTACTAGATGCAAAAAACAAAAACAAACAAACAAAAAAAAACTGTTTTAACGTGCAATGCCAGCAGTAACAGGACTCCAGGAACCAGTGTCCAGTACAGGACACTCAACTCTGTGTGAAGACATGTTGGAAAGCCAGAGATGTTACCAAAGACCAGAAACATACAGGAAGGGGGACCTGGGTGGTTAAGCCTCCAACTCTTGGTTTCAGCTCAGGTCCTGATCTCAGGGTCCTGAGATAGAGCCCTATGTTGGGCTCCATACTCAGCCTGGAGTCTACTTGAAGATTCTCTCTCTCCCTCTCCATCTCCCCCCTCTTGTTCCCTTTCTCTCTCTCTCTCTCAAATAAATAACTAAATCTTTAAAGACACATACACACACAGGGAAGAGTGTGAGGCAGGAGAGAGCTGATGTGAGGGAACAAAGGAGCAGCATGGATGAAAATGAGGACAGGAATAGGGAGGGAGTACAAAAAGGTAGGGGTCTGCATGGAAGATGAGCAGGAATTGGAAGGAAATACACATGAGGACAGCTTTGGAGAGAAAGTCCCCAATTTACAATAGTCCAGTCTTGGGTACCTGGTTAATGAGTTAGTGATGGGTAATAGTTAACGAATCGTAACACTGCCTTTTGAAGAATTTTAAAATGCAATAGTAAATGGCAGAAAAAAATGTACATTCTAATTTTTTAAAGAAATCAGAAAAAAAGTAATAATGGGGACTAGGAGATCTTATCTTGCTTCTAGCTCTTGTGAACCTGAATGTCACACAGCTCCCCAAGTCTACTGCTGTCACTTCATTTCTGTTTGTGATCCATTAAGTGACTTGAACAGTTCTAATTATATGTCATAAGAGGCAATGAAGCCATTATATAATATAGCCCATTTGTATTTTTTCTCCTCCATAGCTTCTGAACACAGAAATTGATTTTTTTTTTTTTAAGTGAAGTCGATTTACCTAGTTGTGTCCCTCTGGTGACATCATTCTACAGAACCCTAGTTCTACCTGTTTTCTTACCCATCCTCCCAAACTTTATTCTAGTCAAGGTCCCAGAAGGCAAGAATAAGAGAGAGACAAGAAAGAAATAGGAAGAAACACTTCTAACTCCAATGCCTGTTGCTAGAGGGCAATTCTGGAGGCCAGGAGAGCACTTGGGAAAATACTGCAGGATTCCAGGAAATGGGTGATGATGATCTACGTGACGGTGGCAGAGACAGCAGAGAGAAGCTGACACATTGAGAAATACTTAGGAGATAACTTTAAGGAATAACTGGTTTGGGACAAGAAAGAGGAAATAAGAGATTGATGGTTTGAGCAAACTGAAGAATATGGTGCTTGCTACTGACCAGGAAACAAGGAGGAGAAGGAGGCTATCTGGAATAAGAAGATTAATTCCATTATGAATACTGAATATGGGGGGACCTGAAAGACATCCAAATGGGGTGACCTAACTGGCGACTGAATATATGCCTCTGAGGCTCAGAGGCAGGTCATCGCTGGAAATACAGGTTTGGGAGTTAAGAGGATTTAGGTGGCAATGGCAGCTGTCAGATTATGTGCAAACTCCAAGAGGGACCACAGGGAATCCATAGAGTTAGAAGAGCACAGGGTTATGGGAAACCCCAATTGAGAGACCGATAGAAAGAGAAGCCTAGAAAACTGTAAAAGTGGGGTAAGAGAAGTAGGGAAAAAAAAAAAACCTAGAGGAAATTGCTAGAATGAAAACTGAAGTAACAGTGCATTTCAAGAGTGTCTGAAAGATGGTATCAAGGCACACAGAAGACTAGCTTCGGGATCTTCCTAGATTCTCCGTATAAAAGGAGCTAGAGAAACTAAGTAACAAAACCAAAACATATGGGAGCCCGTAGAAGAACTCTCAGTGACAAGACATCTTTACAAACTCCAAATACAAGAGAGTGACAACAAACCATCAACAGTGACAAAACCCATGTGATTCCAGCATCTGTGTGAGAGAACGCAGATGGAAGCAACAGGGCACCCGCCAGACCTGAAAATAGGAGAACCCCAATAGCACCACCAGGAATTCACTGGAAAGTCGAGTGGGCCAGTTTGGGAACAGGAGCTGAGCCAGGCAAGGGTTTCCTTACTCTGAATCTTTTTATTTCTAAAGTGAAGACACTAACAATAAGAAGGCCGAGTAGCCTCTGTACTCTGAACTCTTGAAACTGAATTTCAGGGCTCCTCGTGGGACAGGCTCCACACAGGAGGAGTGAAATCAAAATTGAGCACATGAAAGAGAAGTCTAGCTCAAAGTGGGGGAGGGGAACAGAGACAAGAAATCTTAGACAAGCCACCTACATTTTGTCACACCATGAGAGAATGACCGGAGAGTTCTGTGAAGTTAGAAAAGCTATCAGAACCAACCTCCTTCTAAACGTCCAGAAAAATTAAATTGCCATAAAAAGTTATCAAGTCCAAATTTTTCACAAAGTTTCTAGAAGACAAAAAAAGAGCAGAATAATATCCTGTACAAAATAAAAGACATGCCAAACAATATGTTCAAAATAGATTAAAATGACTGCATACATAAAGTGAGCTAAAGGATATGAAGAAAACTACACAAGACACGAAGTTCAACATGTATTAGAATCAGTAACAGAACTCAAAAAGAATTAGGAATGAAAGAGTATGTGGAATCCCTATACTGTACACTTGAAACTAATGTAACATTGTACGTCAACTATACTGAAATAAAAAATTGTTTAAAAAGAAATGAAAAATTTATTTTAGAAAAGAGAAGTTAAAAGGCACAACAGTAAATAAACACCACAGATAATGCCTTGAGAAATAAAAAATGAAAAGGTACAAATGCTTTAACTCAAAAGAAATGAAGACATTTTTAAAGGACTCAAGAGAAAATGACAAGTTTTGAAGACAGATAGAGATGACCTAATAAACAAATAACTCCAAAAAAGAACAAGAAAACCAAATCAAAGGAATAGAATACCCAAAGCTTAAATTCAAGAGAATGTTTCTAAAATTAAAAAATATGTATATTTGAAGCTACATATTGAAAGAAGACAAGAGCCTATCTATCCAAAACATATTCTAGGAAAAGTCTGAACTGCAGAGAGATTTATAGATAAAGAAAATTAGATAATCATCAGACTTTTTGACCCCACAACTTTGTACCAGATGAATATAATGTGAAATACTTTAGATATTTAAAGATGGTGATTATGAACTAAGGATTTTATATCCAGCAAAACAGACCATCAAATATAAAGGTATAGAACAGTTGTTATCACTAAGAAAGAACAACAGTATTCCTACAATCCCTTCCAAAAGAATCTACTTTGAATAATCAAATAACTAGAAAGACATGACATGAAGACAGGTGATGAGCAATAAATTTACAGCATGGTGTAAGACCAAGACTAAAGAGGGTTCAAAGGGAGACAGTTTAGTATGTCACAGCTGCATGATCTGACAATGTAGATATGGTACTGTCACTATCTGGTATGTATACGGGTATTGGCATATGCAAACAATATTTTTAATTTACTTTAGTTATTGTAATTGATGCTAGTAACATTAGTATTACCATTCTGAGAATGTTGTATGTGTATATAATATGAGGATAGTAAGGTTTCTGAATCTTGGCACTATTGACACTTTGGATCAAATAAGTTTTTGTTGTGAGGGCCAGTCCTGTGCACTGAGGGTGTTTAGCAGCATCCCTGACTCCTAGATACCAGTAGCACCAAAATTCCTTCACTCTAATTGCGATAACCCAAAATGTCTCCAGACATTGCTCAATGTCCCCTGAAGAAGGAAAAAAAATCACACCTAGTTGAGAACCACTTGGAGAAAGCAAATGAGAAATCATGGGATATGCTGATTTGAATTCATCCCCCGAGTCCTTGTAAACCAAGATTCTTGGCATAGAGGGAAAGAAATACAGGTTGCATAACATACAGTGAGGACACAGAGAGAGATAATATACAGCATTCATATTTTAGTCTTGAAATATTACTTCCCATTAAGAGAAATCAGAGTTTGGAGAAATGGCTGGATCTAGATCTGGGGCAGGAAATGATTCTGGAGTACCCTGACATACCAGATATCAGTGAAGAAATTAAAGACAACCAAGGTCATGTTAAAAACACTCAGGATCTAACTTGAAAAGTTAGATCACTGACCAAAGTTCAAGCAATTAGACTTCAACAAAGATAAGGATTATAATTGATTAGAAATCACTAATTATGTTTAAATGTGTGAGTTCATAATAATATCTTAAAAACAATCATTGGTTATCATCAGAAGATGATAGGGAACCAAGTAATTATTTTGAAAACTTATAAATAAAAAATATGAATCAAGACTTTACCCAGACTTTTCATAATTAACCAAATAGTGGATGAGAGAAAGTTCTCTGTAATAGGTTTTCAAAAATCAATTCAAAAGAAATGATAGATTAGAATATCATCATTTTGCAAGCTCCTACAATTTAATAGATCTAGACATTGAGAATCAATGGCCGTTAACAGCACAAAAAGATAAACAACCAGACGTAATGTGTCTCCTGAAAAGAGGATACACTACCACTTATAGTCTTGCCAAAGACATCAAACTTGACTTTGATTAAGTGTCTGGGCCCAGATGCCAATTTACAAGAAATAAAGGGGATGGAGGAACATGTTCCTAGGAGAATAGCCAACAGCAAAATTCAGACTGTGGAAAAATATGCAACAAAATGGCCAGCATTTTTTTAAATTGTAAGGGAAAGAAAAGAATGCAAAAGGAAAGTAAATGAAAAGAGACCTAAGTGCTACATCAAATATTTTCAAATGGGAAATAAGCTGTAGTGTCTATACTACCATAAGGACACACACATGAGAGATAAAACCATAGGAAAGTATAAGGAAGTTATTAATACAAAAGTCAGGTTGGAGTTTACTTATAAGAAGATGAACTTCTGAGGTGGCAGCACAGTTTCTATTTCTTGGTTTGAGTGATGCTCACCAGAGTGGTTAATATATAATAATTCACTAGTTTATGCATTTCTTCTCCATGATCTTGTGCATCTATTTTGTTTTATGATGAAGAGATTAGAAGAGAGAAAGAGGGAAGGAATAGGTCTCAAAAAGGAGTATGTCTAAATCTTCTCAATTTTGTGACAAGAAAGTCAATTTTTGCCTTATTGAGGCTGTTTCTGTGAAGTGAGAGAGACGCAGAACAGACTGGAGTAGAGCAAGAAAGCGGGTAAGGAGGGATAAGGGAAACGTAAGCACAGGCAACCCTATAAGAAATGTGGCTTTGGGATGCCTGGGTGGTGTAGTCAGTCAAGTGTCCAACTCTTGGCTTCGGCTCAGGTCCTGATCTCAGGGTCATGAAATCGAGCCCTGCATCAGGCTCCACAGTAAGTTCAGAGCCTGCTTGAGATTCTCTTTCTCTCTCTCTCCTCTGCCCCTCCCACACTTGCTCTCTCTTTCTCTCCCTCTCTCTCACTAAAATAAACAAATAAATTTTCTAAAAAAAAAAAAAAAAAGAAAGGAAGAGAAACAAGAGATTTAGTAATGGAGAGATTGGTGAGCCTAGAAAGGAGAGAGAGATGTACTTAAATGCTGGTGGACAGCAGTAAGCAGAGAAGGGGAGATTGAAGAGACAGCTGAGAGACAGCCAGGAACAAAATCTTGAAGATCTGGTATCAAATAAATCATAACAGAGAGAAACCGTTTTAAAAATGGAATAAAATCTAGAAGTCTATAGTGATTTAATTGATTGATTAAGGAGGGGAAGGAAAGCTCTTTCAGTAATACATCAGTTAATAAACATGAAGGAATGATAGAGCAGGAAAATGGGCAGTTTTCAACAGGAGGGGAATAATAGGAGGCTGGACTTCATAAGTGAAATATTGAGAAAGAACAGGATATTGACATAGCCTCAAATTATCTCCCCACAAATCACTTACTCATCACAAAGAGAAAAATAATAACTTTTCAGTAGAGAAATACGACAGATACCTTACGCAAGTCAATATTACCAATACTGGAATAACATGACCTCATGTACCTCCTGATACAATGCTCCAAAGAAGATACAACATTATGTTGGTTCTATTCCTTCCAGAAATGAATGGCCTGAACTCGAATCATGAGAAAAAAAAAAAATCCAAATTAAAGGACATTCTAAAAACACGTGGGTCTTTATAAAATGGTCGAGGTCACGGAAGACCAAAAAATGCATGAATAACTGTTCAAGATTAAGGAGACTAAAGAGATAGGACAACTCAATGCAAGAGTCATCTGGGATTAGATTCTATAACAGGAAAAGAAAATAGTTATAAAGAACATAATTAGGGAAAGTGATAGAATATGAACATGGGCCAGGGATTCAATAATAGTATCATTGTCAATGTTAAACTTCAGGATTTTGATCACTGCACTATGGTTACGTCAGACCGTGTCACTGTTCCTAGGAAATACACCGAGTGGTATTTAGGAGGTAAGAAATTGGCTTTCTCTCCAACATAACCGAAATTATTCTTTATGAATTGAGACCGACAGAGGAGCAGATAGGGCAAAATATAAACAAGTGTGAATCTGGATACAGAGTATGTGGATTTTCTTGTGCCATTCCTGCAACAACGCTGTAAGTTTGAAATTACATCAAAATAGAAGAGGGGAGAGGACGGGGCGCCTGGGTGGCTCAGTGGGTTAAGCGTCTGCCTTCATCTCAGGTCATGATCTCAGGGTCCTGGGACCAAGCCCCGCATCAGGCTCTCTGCTCAGCAGAGAGCCTGCTTCCCCCTCCCTCTCTCTGCCTGCCTCTCTGTCTACTTGTGATCTCTGTCTGTCAAATAAATAAATAAAATCTTAAAAAAAAAAACAAACTTAGTGACTTTCATGATAATAAAAGCCCAACTTTAAAAAAAAAAAAAAGAGGGGAGAGGAGAATTGATTGATGGATGAAAGTCACTAAGGAGATGAAAGGGGACAGGATTTAAAGCACATGCGGAGGGAAGAGCTCTAGATTGGAGAAGGGACACTGACTGTCTCCGTGGCAAAAGGAGGAAAAGCGGAAAGATGGCGTCTAGAGTCATTTTCTGTGTTGGTCGAGGGGAGGGAGAATAAAATGATCATCTAACTAGCAAGGGAAAAAGTCTTCATATTACTCTCATCCAGTTTTGAAAATTGATGGAGTGAGTGTGAGCTTAGAGCAGAAGGATCATTTACTTAGCAGAGTGTGTCCATCAAACATTGGGTATACAAAGAAAGGTAGGCACACAAGCCCACTCCCGGGTAGCCAAGGAGAGAGACTGGGAGAAGTAGAGGAAGAAATCAAATAATGTGGGAGGATCTCAGCCTCACCATTATGGGGACAGAGTAGTTCCGATGAGAGTGAGGCACTTCTCCACTGCCCAAGCTAGGCTTCCTGTTTCTAGTCCTGCTTATGCTTTTCCCCTAAGTCAGTTTTCACAGGATGAGCCCTTGGGCTATTTTTAAACTAAGGCATAAAATGTGTTCTACCTGTAAATTGTTCACATAACTGTTTGCCTTAGTCATTGCTCAAATTTAAAAGCTATTTGTGGAAAGATGATATCCTACAGCAAATAATGAAATATTCAAGTTATAAACCCATCTCTGTAAGTACAGAACAGCATTACTTTCATGGTTTTCTGTTAAAATACACCAAAGAGACCAATAGTCAAGATAGATGCAATGCACTTTTATTGAAAAGTGGGGTTTTCCTTCTTCAATGGCTCACAGTTTTCACCATTACCTCTCTTCAGCTTGTTAGAGTAAGGATTTGGTCAACTAAAAGATACACCATAAAGACTTAAAAATAAATAAGAATTTGACCTCCAGAGATATTTCTACTCTTATAATGGTAATACTATTCAAGTACAAAGTTTAAATATACTATTCTTTACACATGGGAGAATATAAGGCCATTAGATTTTTTTTTAAGATTTTATTTATTTATTTGATAGACAGAGATCACAAGTAGGCAGAGAGGCAGGCAGAGAGAGAGGAAGAAGCAGGCTCCCTGCCTAGCAGAGAGCCCGATGCGGGGCTCAAGTCCAGGACCCTGAGATCATGACCTGAGCCGAAGGCAGAGGCTTTAACTCACTGAGCCACCCAGGTGCCCCAGAATTTTTTTTTTTAAATAAATGACCATTTACCCATTCAAATGAAGAAAAAGCCTATTTGTATTATTTTGGATGTTGAAAAATTGATTGGATGACTGAATCTCTCATTCTGTGCGTCTCTCTTATTTTCAGTCCTCTGATAAGATTGCTCAGAAAGTTTGACAAATGACACCAGCTGCCAGAAACGAGAAGTTGACACCACACAGCTGAACTTAGGCTCCCCAGAGATGGTGCGGTACCCAGCTGGGAGGGTGAGGCATTCCTGCTCTATTGTGTTCAATGCAAGTGGAGAGATGGATCTCATATAGCTCAGAGTGAACTTAAAGGAAAAGGAGGACATATTTACTCAAACACTGAAATCAAATTAAAAAATAAATTACATACAACAGAGACAAGATAATGTGTCAGGGATGCTATAAGAGCACATTGATTTACAACCATTAAAACCGGACCATATCTAAGAACAAACATACATTTTATAGACAGTCCTTTCCATAAGCCATCTAAAAGGCAAATACCGGGCCGCCTGAGTGGCTCAGTGGGTTAAAGCCTCTGCCTTCGGCTTGGGTCGTGATCCCCGGGTTCTGGGCTCGAGCCCCACGTGGGGCTCTCTGCTCAGTGGGGAGCTTGCTTCCTCCTCTCTCTCTGCCTACCGCTCTGCTTACTTGTGATCTCTGTCTGTCAAATAAATAAATAAAATCTTTTAAAAAATAAAATGAAATAAAAGGCAAATACTTAGCAAATACTATAATGCTTTACTCGTTCATTCTGTAGACAGTATTATGTTCGAGGTCCTGTGTTAGAAACTGAGGATCAGAAAAGAATGAGAGAGTCCTTATTTCAAAAATCTCATAGTCTAGAATGAGATTATATCATCATCATCATCATCTTCATCACAGAAAATACACACAATAAAAACATGGCCCTAGCATTATGGGAATATGAGAGAGGGAAACGTAAGCAATCTGTTAACATAATCTTTAGGAACTGCTGTAGGAGTATTGAAAGATGAGATAAATCAGACTTACACAGAGAGAGAAGGGTGGTCAAAAGGAAGAGTAGTACATCTAAGGGCATGGAGACACCAGAAAGCAAAAGGCCTTTAGAAACCAGGATTTTGGTCTGCCTGGAGGGGACAACACATGTGGAAATACAATGGTGTATGACAATTGCTGAAAGAAAAAATCTGGGGACCTCTATCTCACACTGGGAAGTTTGAACTGCATCCTGAAGAAAGACTTTCCAAACACCACTGTTGCTGGGGAGAGCAAAAATGTTCCTGTTTTGAAGGTTTTACATTGACTTCTCAATTTAAGAGTGTTTAAGGTAGACGATTATAACAGGAAATGGATTTTAAATGACCTAAGTTTACAGTCACAAACTACATTTAAGAGACAGATTGACCCAGCAAGGATGATCTGTTATTGAGTTTTAGCACGCAAATATCCATTACAACCACTTACTGGAGTGCTCTAGCTTGACTTCTTCTCTTCCTTAAAATTGTTGCTATGATCGTCCCCCTCTGGATTTTTTAACAATTTTTCTGTTTTTCTATTGATGTGTTAACTGTCCTGTTTCCTAACAGTCTCTTCTGGGACCACTCAAGTCGTCTCTCTCCAGGTACCAGAAGATAATTTCCCAGCAGGGTGATGCAAAGAGAATTACATTGTTTGAATCAATGCCAGTGAGCAGTGTAAAAACTGAAAAGTCCTGCAACACACCTGTGTCAGGAGAAACTGACACATTTCAATTGCACATGAATCTCTTGCCCTCTCCATGGTGATGGCCTAGTAATGTTTGAAGTTTGATTTTGTCTTAGCTTCATGATGCCTTGAAAAAGAGACTCTGTCTGACTGTAGTTTTCTCCCCGTCCAAAAGATGACACTAGTTTCTACTCAAAAAGCTGTTAGTAATAATTTCTACCCTAACAACTATGCATTTTTCTGATGTGATTTCTGTGCACCCTCTTTTGGCTCCCCAAAAGAGTCTTGTAGTGAATTTTATTTCATATATTTGAAATTTTTTAAACATATGCAAATAATCATTGTGTTTTGCAAACTTCCGAGATTAAAAAAAAAATTGTTTATAGAGATGGGGAAAGCTCATTTTACGCTCAAAAAACAACATTTGCAATTGCTCTCAGGAATCAGTTTGCAGAAAATTTCAGAGGCCCATGTGGCTACTTCTGGTATATCTGAGAGATGAGGCTGAAGCAGGAGGTGGTTTTGTTTACTGCAGTAAGAAAAGGGCCAGAAACACATCCTAAAGTCTGGATGGGCGTTAGAGAAGGATCTCAGGCAAGTGAATGACATGCTCAATTCGAATTTTAAAGATTCATTCTAGCATCATTGAGGGGAATAGGTTGAGAGAGGAATACCTTGGATCCCAGAGGCCATTCGAAACCTTTTCAAATAACTGAAGCCAAAAATGATGAAATAGCAAGAACGGAGGGTATAAAAGACACTCATGAAGAGGGAGAATTGACAGGACTTAGTGACTGGCTGGATGTTGCTGGATAGAGAAAATACAAGGATTTAGGATGACTCGCAGCTTTCTGGATAAGATTTCCTGAATGACGGTATGCTATTTACAAAAAAAGACTACAGGAGAAAGAACTGGTAGGACATGCATAATGGTAACAGCTAAAATTTATTCAGTGCTTTTTCGCTCTTTATTTTGTGCCAAACTTCTCGCATCACATTATGTCAAAGGGCGTGATGAGTTTGAGAGGTCTGTGCTGTTCCGGAGAATATCCTCACTGGCAGCACCAGGAGGATATGAATCTGCAGCTCAAAAGGGCTAGTTCCTTTGGAGATCCCAATTCAAAAGGCATGATAGTGGTAATAACAGCTAACATTTATTGAGTGTTTGCCACATACCAAGTACTGTTCCAAGTACCACATGTACATAACCCATGCAATTCTCACAATGTTCATATGAGATAGGAACTATAATGAATACTTTTCATAAAAGAGGTCTAACAAGAAACATTAGTTGACTTGCCCAAGGTCACAAAGACGGTAAATGGCTGAGCCACGATCTGAATCAGAAACGAGATCCTTAATTCCTAACCCTTAAGGTTGAAGACCCAAAGAAAGTTGCAAAAGTAAGAGCCCTGAACCACTCTTGGGTTCCTTGGATGGTGGATTCACTCTGCTACGTTATCACCTCCGTGGTTCCATTCCACAGTCCAGGGAACAAATAGGTATTTCTCAAGGGAGTTAAGGTTAAAAAACTGGATTTGAAAATTCTTCTTTGTGTGATTTTAGGCAAGTAACTTTATATCTGTGAGCTTCAATTTTTTTTCAATCTGTCAAAGTTGTATAATACCACCCAAAAGAATTTTTCTGAGAATGAAAAGAAAAGAACTTATTTGAAAGTGGATCATAGAGTGAATAGGCACTAAGAGTCTACCAGACATTCAACTCTCTTCAATCTGCAATAGTCCATTCCCTTCTGAAAGAAGCCACCATCGCCATCACAAAATTCCAGTGAACAGACAAAGCTAGAGGTAGAAGAGGCATACTATAGAATAGACTTCCTTTACATCTTCTCAGTGAAGTTATATTCAAGTGAGAAAATCAGCAATGCTTTTTATCTACCCTATTGGAAGAACTGGAGTGAGCATGTGTTCTAACTATGCCTGTGTTCTAAGTTAAAGAGTATTTTGGGATATTAAACTTCTCAGACCAGTATTTTTTGTCCTTAAACTGACATAATAATTTACCAGCTATTAAACCATCTGTAGCTATTTTGTGTCCTCATATCATCGCTGGGAGTATTACCGCTGTCGTTCAAGTTTTAAAAACCTTGAGCTTTATGACTTTACACATTTTCTTGACTATAAGTGCAGTTTTCTTGTATCTTGAAAATAAAATATTTTCTGTAGACGCACAACTCTAATTGTTTTTATTGAGCAAATGTTTAAGCTTCTCAAGGACAGGGAGAGTGTCTTGCAATTCTTTCACACCATCTGTAGGTACCTAAGATAGTTTGGAGAACTTAACAAGCAGCTATTGAATACCAAAATACAGACATTCTATAAAGCATTTCATAAGAGTCATTCCACTGGTAGGTCACTTTTGAGATTACAGCGACACTTTTAATTATAGCCTATCTGGGCATTTGGAAAAATCTTATTAGGATCAGTGCATAACACATTCTGGGATAATCAAGAACTCCAGGGCTTTTTGAGATCCTGTTTTACATCACTGGAGCTACCCTGCCAATGAATAAGCTAGACACTTGAGAAAATTTGCAGAACTATTTAAAAACACATGGTTTAAGTCTTTCTCCCTTCTTGGAGTCGGGCATAATCCATTTGATTAAATTATAACCCAACATAAGTAGTACTTAAGAATCAGTCAATACTTCCTTCTTCTCAACCTGATTTCCAAGGCAGAGGCATAAAATTCCCATCATACTCTATAATTTAGGTATTAATCTTTGACTCATCCTTGACATTCTACTTACACCTACACAAAGTCTTTCAGTCTCACAAAATGCCACTGTTTCAAGGTTTAGCAAATTGAGGCAAACAGCTCTTTACCGCTAAAAGAAAACTCTCTCTCCTTCTCCTGACTTTTTGCCCCCTCCCTCTCCCCCAAACTACTTTAGCACAAGATATGTTTTTATCCTATCTCTGCTAACTTCAAAAAACTGTTGTATAAGTTCTCTAAGTTCATTGAAACTCTTGAAAGTTAAGAGCTTAATAAGAACTCAAAGGTTGGGGCACCTGGCTGGCTCAGTTGGTTAAGTTTCTGCCTTCAGCTCAGGTCATGATCCCAGGGTCCTGGGATGGAGCCCTATGTTGAGTTAGGCTCCCTGCTCAGTGGGAGTCCGTTTCTCTCCCTACCCCCTCTGCAAGTCGTGCTCTCTTCCTCTCTCTTTCACTTGCTCTTTTTCTCAAATAAATAAAATCGTAAAAAAAAAAATAATAATTCAAAGGTTTCCTAAAGAATATGCTATGTTTTTGTCATTGATGATACCGTCCAGAAATTACCTTCACACCATTCTGCTGCACAGCAACTAAGGCTTCTATTATTAATACATTCCCAGCATTATGTTCTCATTATAAAAAATCCTATTATATTTGATTGAATTTAGATTTCTGCTTCCCCTTAAGACTTCTTAGCACAATGATTCTTTTCCCTAGCCATACATTAGAATCACCTGGGGAGCTTTTAAAATACCGATGCCTGGGCCTTACCCCAGAACAAATAAATCAGAAACTCTAGGGCTAAAGTCTGAGCTTGGGTATATTTTTAAAGTGATGATTTTTTTTTTTTTCAATGTGCAGTCAGGGTTTAAACTACTATTTCAGTAATTCAGGGGAGACTTAAGTTGGGTCTAGCCAGGGCTGCCCAGTTACCTTCTAAGGATAACCCAAGGCAAGACCCTGATCACCTCTATTATAGGAAGCCAGCATTTAAACTTTATTTTTTAAAAGGTTTTCTTATTTATTTTTAGAGAAAGGGAGTGAGTGAGCACAAGTGGAGGAGGAGCAGAGGGAGAGGAACAAGCAGACTCAGCGCTGAGCAGGGAGCCCAAAGTGGGGCTCCATTCCAGGACCCTGAGATCATGACCTGAGGCAAAATCAGGGGTCAGATGCTTAACCAGCTGAGCCACCCAGGTGCCCCCAGGCATTTGAACTTTTATGTGCTTAGAGGTCACCTGTGAATCTAAGCAAAATACAGATTCTGATTCAGTGGGTCGGGGGTGAAATTTGAGATTCTGCATTCCTGACCAGCGGCCAGGTACAAATCCGGCTCAGGGGAACACCTTATCTCTTAAGTGACCACCTTTGTTTGCACTGCTTCGCCTTCCATATATACTGGTTGAGAATTCACATCCAGAAGTGGGACTTCTCCCTTTGGACCCAAATCTCTTACTTCCTTTTAAACATCCACCCTTGAATATTCGTGAGATACTTGAAATTCAAAGAGACCCTAACTGAAATTCACTGTCTTAGGACAAGTCGTCATCATACCTTGCCTGGACTTTGTCAAAAGCCTCTTAACAAGATTCCCTGACTCTTGTCTAGAGAATAAAACCAGAACAAATAAATCCATCACAATGTGGCTCCTGCTTACCTCTTCATCCTCTTCTGCCAACATCTAAACCTGTCCTCAGGGGAGCCCCTTCATCTTCTCATTCCTCCTGAAATAAGTGAGGCTTTTTTCCCTCGCTTACATGCCTTTCTGGGCTCCCCCTTCTGCCTAAGACCCAACTGCCCCATTGTATCATCTCACTTAACTGCTAATCAGCTGTGAACTTAGGTCAAACAAATCTGCTCTTAAGCACTCTATAGGCCAAGACAGGTTGGTCACATTCCCTCTTCCATGTCGCCATTAAAGCACTCCAACCTCTGAATTATAATTACTGTTTGTAACGTTTCCTTTACCAAACTAGAGCCACCATACCACTTCTGCCGTGAGAACTCTAAGTTTCTTTGTTGTTCTTTTTAACCACAAGTCCTTTTGAATCAACTAAAGAAATGGCAGAGTGAATGGGAAACACTAAATTGTCACCAATGTTGCCCCCTTTGACTCTCTTAAAAGAGCTCAGGTTTTGTTTGCCTTATCCTTTTGTTCAAAAAGCATTTTTTTATTTCTTTAAGCTCAGATTGATTGTTTAGCTGTACTAGAGAGCAACGGAGTTAAGAGATAGCGATTTAGCAAACAGAAAAAATAAATACTCATGTATTAGGATGAATTCAAATGCATAAATGGAGGTTCTTATTAGGTTAATGTGGTTGCTTGCCTCTATACCTTCATTTCACAGTTAGTCTCAGATAAAAGCTCATCATCATAAAAGCAACTCAAGATCCTTCCCCAAAAAAGGTGAGGCAGTTTCAAGGGTATTCTTATTGTAGCATGCTTTACATAGCTTTTCAGGCACTGCAGTTTGAAGAAAGCCAAATTTCCAAGCTAAATTCTATAAGTGGAAATCGGAGACTATGGTTAAGTGAACAGAAATAGAATTGACAACCTAAATGCGTCAACATCCATGAGAAGTGACATCAGCAGGTTTGGTGTGCTATTGCTTTTTTTTTTTTTTTCCCTAAGGTGAGTAGGTGTTTAAAACTTTTAAATGTTTAGAAAGTGTTCTCTTCAGCTTATTTTTCTTTATGTAATTTTTTTTTAACAAGAAAGAAGTTCTTTGCAAGGATTAGAAGATATGTTAGCCCCAACAAATGTAAAATTATGTATCTGGCTAAAAACAAGGACATCCAAAAAGACTACAAGATTATTATCATGATGCCAAATAATCAGAAAAGGCCTCTGCACCTTGGATCTGATCACAAGTATCTACAGAGCTGCCTGCCGTGGAGTATTATCACCACTTGGCTGTTCGTGGACCATTTGATGAGTTTCCTTGCTGACAACCAAAGAGTTCCTTAATGAAATTTTTAAGAGGCTAGAAGAGCAGATAAATTTAAAGTTTCAAGCACCAAAAGATGAAAATCTTTCCAGGCAATCTCTTCTATCATTTAGAATAAGTTTGTTGATGTTATTACCTTTAAAATGAATTTGTGAGCCCAGAAAAGAATATTTAGGCTGTTCTATCAAAATATTTTACCTCTACTGGTGAAAGGCAATCAGTAAAACTCTTGAGGAAGCAAAGTTAATCCCTCCATTCTCTTTGTACCCTAAGTGCCATGTACATGTCTTTATTATAGGACATTCATGTATATTGTATTTGGAATCTATTTACTTCAGTAGACTGGGAATTCTTTGAATGCAGGGATTTTATTTTTTCTGGATGGTTAGCACCCTACCAGTGTCAGATGCTTTTGCAGACCAAAAGTGGTTCAGTACCAGCAATTTCATATTGTTTAACCTGATAATTGCTCAATATTTGATGAATGAATACTCAATCAATTACTTCACATTAATATTCCATTTAGCAGGATTAGATTTCTCAAAAGGAAAGTCAGCATCTTTTCCATAACTTTCATGTTTTACAGTGTTTATAAAATGATAGGAAGTACCAGTTAGTCAACTGCTGGCTTGATACTGTGGGGTTGCCCAGTTATTATTGCAATTAATTCAGCCCTAATAGAAACCAAATAAGACCTCTGTACCTCATTTTACTCTGATAAATGAATTAAAATTTTGTAGATCTTTTGAATAGGAGAATGTTTGTTTCTAGAAACAGTTTTTCATTGAGTGTGTGCATGTTTATATGCTATATATATATATCACTCTCTCTATATAGATTTTTCTCAACATTTTTTAAGAGCAGACAAAAAACTAAACTGGAAAAAATTAGCTCTGGAAAGTTTAAGTGAGCTTAAAGAACATACCTCCTTCTGAAGACAACTTTAGAGAAATTCAAACCAGTCAACAAGCTAAAGGATACCAAGGTCAAATTAAATTGGAAAGAGCCATATTTTTCTTAATTGCATTGCCCAAGTGATGATATGAGAAATTCTTTATACCACTTAACAATATATGTCAACAATTGCTCCTTCTGTGAAACAAGATAACCACATAAACATTCCAAAGGATCATTTTTACTTTTTGATGGATGTTTCTATCCCATTTAAATGATATGTTGGCTTTGA
This sequence comes from Mustela putorius furo, assembly GCF_011764305.1. NCBI lineage: Eukaryota > Metazoa > Chordata > Mammalia > Carnivora > Mustelidae > Mustela > Mustela putorius. The sequence goes on from NW_025422022.1 coordinate 9,857,430, forward strand.
AGCCACTCTAATTTAGCTTAATATCTCAAATAGACTTTCCTATCTATATCTGTATTTATACCTATATCTATATCTATCTATCTATTCCCTTTTTTTAAAGCCAGTTTACTTCCAGTATTAATATTCAAAATGACTTGCCACTATGAAAAATAATTAGAGCAAGAACTGCTGCTCCTCTAATGTAGAAGTCTACAATAGGCTGTCCATATTTAAGAGTAAGAAAGATATGGGGCACCTGGCTGGCTTAGTTGATTAAGCCACTGCCTTTGGCTCAGGTCATGATTCCAGGGTCTTGGGATTGAGCCCTGTGTTGGGCTTCTTGCTCAGCAGGGAATTGGTTTCTCCCTCTCTCCCTGCCCCTTCGCCCACTTACGTTCTCTTTCTCCCTCTCTATCCTCAAATAAATAAATAAAATCTTTTTAAAAAGAGAGAGAGTAACAAAGATACTGTATTTTTAATATATAACCCCTTCCCAAGGAATGAAAATACCACTGGATTGGGTTAAGTACTTAAAAGTCAGCCTTTCAATCTCCCAGAACATTAACTGAAATGTATGAGGTGGGAAAAATGGACATTAAAATCAATGAACTCTTGGGGCACCTGCGTGGCTCAGTCAGTTCAGCATTGAACTCTTGACTTCAGCTCAGGTCATGATCTCAGAGTCTGGGATCAAGCTGGTGTTAGGCTCCATGCTCAACAGGGAGTCTGCTGAGATTCTTTCCCTCTGCCATTCTCCCTGCTCTCCCCCTCTTTTTCTCTCTCTAAAATAAATAAATCTCTTTTTTTAAGTTTTAAAAAAATAACTTTTCTTTAAGTTAAAGAAAAACTTTCTTTTTTGCACTGTTGGTGGGAATATAAAATGGTACAGCCACTATGGCAGTTCCTCAGAAAAATTAAAAATAGAACTCCCATATGACCAGTATTTCTACTTCTGGGCATAAGCCCTAAAGAATTTAAAGCAGAACCTGAAGAGGTATTTGTAAACCCACATTCTCAGCAGCATTATTCACAATTGCCAGAAGGTAGAAGCAACCCATGTGACCATTAGTAGATGACTAGATAAACGAAATGTGGTATATCCATAAATGGAATATTATTCAGCCTTAGAAAGGAAGAAAATACTGGCACATGCCATAACATGGATGAACTTTGAAGATGTTATGTTGAATGAAATAAGCCAGTCACAAAAATACAAATACAGTATGATACCAACTATATATGGTACTTAGAAAAGTTGAATTTGTATAGACAGAAAGTAGAAGGGTGGTGGCCAAAGACTGGGGAGAGCAAGAAATGAGGAGTTATTATTTAGTGGGCACAGGGCTTCAGTTTTGTGAAATAGTTTTAAAGATAGGTGATGGTGATGGTTCACAAAAATATAGGTGTACTTAATGCCACTAAACACTACACTTTAAAATTGTGAGATAGTAAATATCATGTTATGCATACTATATAACCATTTAAAATTTTTTTTATTTAAAAAAAAAAGCATCACCAAAAGGCATTACCCATTCTCTTGATCAGAATAGACACACACAACCACACGTGGGTAGCACAATGGATATTCTGAATAATGACAGAATAGTTAATGATACTGGGCAGGGCACCCAAACATCTGTGCTTTTGCTTGGGCTCTGTGACTTACCAGTGCAGACAAGTCCATTCAGTTCTTCGGTTCTGCATTGACTCCTTCTGTAAAATGAAGTCATAATCCCATTCCTGATTTCCATACAATGTTGTCATGAGAATCAAATTAACTTTTTTTTTAAGATTTTATTTATTTATTTGAGAGAGAGGCAGTGAGAGAGAGCATGAGTGAGAAGAAGGTCAGAGAGAGAAGCAGACTCCCCGTGGAGCTGGGAGCCTGATGTGGAACTCGATCTCGGGACTCCGGGATCATGACCTGAGCCGAAGGCAGTTATCCAAACAACCGAGCCACCCAGGCGTCCCAAATGATGACTTTTCAACTGAAAAATCCATGTCGAGTTGGAAGGTGGATAGCGTCCAACAAAGGGTTTTTATGCCAGGAGTCTCTATCTGTTAATAAATGGAGAGGTTTAAAATGGTGGACAATCTGAAGAAGGCCTAGTGGACACTCCTTTCCCCTTGGCTGAAAGGCCATATGGAGAATTCCACCTTAAACCTACCTTGGTTTTACTACTTAAGAACCTATTGCTTGTGTAACCACAGGCAAGTTACATGATCTTTTTGCACTTTGGTTTTCTCATCTGTTTAATGAGAATAACAATCAATAATTACCTTGGGGGTTGAGATCTACCTTCAGGTAGATCACAGTGCTTAAAACAGTTCACCTGGTTGTCAACAAATTTAGCAACAGACCATTACCTCTCTACATACCCTATGGCATTGGTTCTCAAATTTTAATGTGCACATGAATTTCTTGAAAAACTTGTTAGAATGCAGATTCTGAGACAGTAGGTCTGGGATGGGGCCCAAGATTATAAGGTTTCCACACACCCAGGTAATGCTGATGCTGCTTATCCAGGGACACATTTTGATCGGAAGATGCTAGACTATGGGTCTCACAATTCTGGTCTTCTGGTCTTCTGGTCTTCTCAATATTCTGGTCTTAGGTTATCATCAATCAATCAGTGAATCAGAAAGTTTAATCAGGCCTCAGTTCTATTCACTTCAGTTCTGAAAATTCCAGACTCTTGAGCAATAGATACTTTAGATCTACAGACATTTAACATCTCCATCTTACACGAGAGGGAAAGAAAAGCCCAGAGATCATGAGTTCTGTGCCTTTCATCACAGAGCAATAGATTTTGGATCAACATCCAGGGTTCTTAGTTCCCAGTCCTTACACTTTCCAGGAATACAATGACTGATGACAGAGTCTTAACCCAACACACTCCCATAGACATACATCCTCATCGAGGAAGTTTAGGAGACAGAGGGACAATGGTTGGCCTCTAGAAAGAAGCCAGTGGCATATCCTACTTCATTCTGTTCCAAAATGTTCCTCTGAACCCTCCCAAAGGAACAGAAATGAATGACTAATCCACATTTTGTGAGTATATTAAAAATCTAAAGAAATTTTTTGTAAAACATCCCAGACCATTTCCACCCTGAAAATAAATTTTTCCTTGGAAATTTAAAAAACACTCAGCCAGAATTCATGCTGTGTTTCACTTTTGGATCTTTGAATTTCAGGCTTCAGGGTCTTACTCTTTAAAACAGAACCACTCAGGTCCTCCTTGAAGAACAGACCATAATGACAGCCAACACCGAGGGCCTATGAGACAGTTGATGCAGAGGGGGACTTTCTCTACACCCATGACTAACCACTCCAGCTTCCTGAGAATGTGTTATAAATGTTCCCAGAGCTGTGCTGCAGCCCAGTGGGTGCTTTCTTGGCTCTGTCTCACCACATATGTTATCTTCATGGTAGCTGCTCCCAAAAAGGGTTGTAACTCAAGGGAATCTCTTCACAGATTCATGTCTGGCTTTAAAACAAGGAGCTCTCAAACCTGTCAAATCAGGGAAGCAGACGGTATCTCTATTTTGGGGTACATTTTCCCTCTGGGTGTGTAAAGGTTTCCTTCGGGAGGACTCTTCCCTTTTACACTCATGGGTTTGACGCTTGCACGTTGGAAACAAACTCTATGTCTGAAAAAGACACAAAACCTTGTCAAGGTGTATAATTCAGTGAAATTCAGGTTGGATCCATAGGGAGGGGATAGCAGTGGAGCGGGGCAGGGGTACACGATGCACAGCTTAATATACACAGCATGTAGCATTAGTTGAATACTTCTGTTGGTTGCCATAGGAATGAGAAGACTTTTGATTTTAAATTATAGTTCCTCTGGAGCTATGTTAAAAATGTGACTGTGGATTCTTGCTGTTTACAGCTAGGAGCTTTTTAAATCAAGGATTCTTATTTAAAAAAAAAAAAATGCAGCCCAAATGTTTACCCTGCCAAAGGAGGTTACATTAACCTGAAAAAAAATGTCACTCCCAAGGCCCTGTCAGCTAAAGAACATGGACTTCTTCCAACTACCTTGGGCATCACAACTTCCAAACTAGTGAAAAACAATGTGATCCTGGTATTTTTCTTCCAGAAGGGATTTGTGAAATACATAAAAACTGGTGGTAATGCATCCAAGGCAGTTGTCATTAGATTGTCATGGGATGGGTGGGGGTGGGGGTGGGGAGGGGCTGCAGGGGAATTTTTTTTTTTTAAAATATCAATAGAAATTGATCTAAAACCAATAGTCCTTGAAATCATTTTTTAAAGATTTTATTTATCTGAAAGAGAGTGAGCCCAAGTGGTGGAGGAGGGGCCGAGGGAGAGGGAGAAGCAGGCTCCCTGGACTTGGGGCTCAATCCCAGGACCCTGGGATCTTTACTTGAGCCAAAGGTAGACACTTAACTGATTGAGCCACCCAGGGGGCCTTGAAATCATTTTCTAAAATGGTTTGATAAAACAGTGGTACCCCTTATGTGTCTGGCTGCTCCATCAGTTGACCCCCTCATCATCATAATCACTAATTCAAAGCTCTGACATGGATGACCAATCTGTAATTTTAGGGTTAAACACTGTGCTAAGTTTGATTAGTGTCCACTCCTCACTTCTCCCGCCATCAACTAGATGCCGGATTTTTTTTCATCTAACTTGAAAAGCCATGGACAAATTAAATACGTTAAAAGTTGTGTATTTGGGGGGCACCGGGGTGGCTCAGTGGGTTAAAGCCTCTGCCTTTGGCTCAGGTCATGATCTCAGGGTCCTGGGATTGAACCCCACATCGGGCTCTCTGCTCAGCAGGGAGCCTGCTTCCTTCTCTCTCTCTCTCTGCCTGCCTCTCTGCCTACTTGTGATCTCTGTCAAATAAATCTTTAAAAAAAAAATGTGCATTTTATGTAAAGCTTCCCAACTGGCATGCCAAGTTGTTGCTCCCAAAAACCGGGATGACTGAGCCCCCAAAGTTGACTGCCCTAAACACATCTACTCATTTACACATATGATCATTTTCAAGGTATGCCTTAATATGAAAAAAGTTGAGAGAATCTAAGTTTTGCTAACTTGTACTCTCCTTGAGAAAAGAAATTGATCTAGTTTATTACTGTATTCCCAAGAATTCATGTATTGCCTGGCACATAGTGATAATAAACAATTATCCTCAATTAAATAATTATGAATAAATGAATAGTGATACATTTAAACCAGACTACATGTCTGGACCTGCACCTGGAAAAAGAGAAAATTTTGGTGTTGAGCTATTTATTATGCAATGGATAAAAGGCATATTCTGCTCCAAGTATCTATATATGTCATTTAATTTGGCTGAGGAAAGAGATGAGTTTATAAAAAAAGAGTGGCCAAAATTCTGCTATAGATTGTAATTCCCTGTTGTAGGAAAAGAAAAGCAGAGTGGTAGAAAGAAAACAGCTGCCCTTTGGTGAGGATAAGTTGGCAGGAGTTCTAGATGTTTCCTCCTTTGCATGGCTCTCCAGAAAAAGAATACACATGGATGAGCTCATCAAGTCCACCAGATCTCTGCTGGGGAAGATAATTATAATAACTAACACTCTGGGGCACTTGCTATGGGCCAGGTACCATTCTAGATGCATCTAGAGGTAATATTTCAACTAATACATGAGATAGATATGGTTGGGGTGCATGGAATGGGAAGCCTTACTTTCACAACTCCTTACATTTCTAAGCTATTGAAGAAGTATTTTAAAGTAATACCTAACCTAAATATTTCCTGTGTGCCAGATTCTCTATTGTCTACATAGGTTATCTCATTTGATTCTTATTTTTATTTTTATTCTACAGAGCTGGAAGATGAGGCCTGGAGAGGTTAGCTTGCTTAGTTAACAAGTAGCGAAACCTGGATTCCCAAGCCAATATTTTTAACTACATTACTGCATTGTCTCCTGAATGATTGGAAAACATTTCTTTGGTGTTTATTATATAGCAATGAGTAGTTGAGGCTAATTATGACCATTTTTTTTTCCAGGTCTAATAATGTTTGTGAAAAATGAAAGAGTAAATAGCTATAAGTTTCTCTTCATTTCAGAAGCAAGCACCCACCTACCATCACTCCCCTTTCTAAGCATCATGGCGGAGGTGGGTCTTCTGTTATCTCCAATCCACTAGGAACAAGGAATGCTCATTTGGAAACCTAATACCTGTGAGATGATGTTCCTCAGTGTCTTTGGGTGACAGATTCCCAAAGACATTTATCTCTGAAGACAAACCATGAGTTGTGTCATGAATAATAATATTTGTTATGCAAACACCCTTGCACATATGCATAAGGAAAACACTTAGTATTAATATTTAAGTACATAGACCTTGTTGTAGAATGTGTCAGTATATTAAAAACCTAAAAGGGATGAAATAGTTAACCAAATTTCCTTTGATTTGTACAGTTTTTGTTTGGTTTTTGACCTTGGCATTTCAGAAGAAAAAAAAAGGAAGTTCAAAATTATCACGTGTCTAAAGTCGTTTTGATCATTTTCTTCTTCTGTGTCTGTATATCTCTACCTCTGTCTGTCTGCCTGCCCTTCTTTTTCTAATCTCTACTTCTACTTGTACATTTGTCTATCTACCTATCTAACCCATCTATCTATTGCTAATCCTCGGTCTGCATAGTAGTGTGGCATTTTCAAAATGACATTGAAATAACCTAAAAATGACTTATCCTGTTTTGTTATAATTCAAGCTCACTCTTTGTGGGTTCTCACTGCTATATTCAATCTTATTCTCCTAATGTGCTTTGGACATTAAGGAGCCACATCTTCTGTCCCGTCTGTAAGACTGATGCCCTCAGAGATCACTACTCTTTCTTCCTTAAACACATCGTGGGATATTTTCAAATTGCTTGTCTGGATTTTCAGGAAGACTAGGAAAAATGCAGTTGAACTTGTGATTAATTTTCCCCCCTCCAGAAAAGTGGAAAACAAATTACACACACACTTTACCCATAAAGAATTGAGGGCAATGTGGGTGCCTGGGTGGCTCAGTGGGTTAAGCCGCTGCCTTCGGCTCAGGTCATGATCTCAGGGTCCTGGGATCGAGTCCCGCATCGGGCTCTCTGCTCAGCAGGGAGCCTGCTTCCTCCTCTCTCTCTCTCTGCCTGCCTCTCTGCCTACTTGTGATCTCTCTCTGTCAAATAAATAAATAAAATCTTTAAAAAAAAATAAAAAAAAAGAATTGAGGGCAATGTGATTTTCTTGCCAGGATGAATGAAGTCAAATATCATTATAATACATCTTCAAATTCATGTTTAAATAAAGCTACTATTGTCAGTGCATTTCTCCCCAGTAGCTGTCCATTTTCAAGGCTTCATAGTTAAGGGTTTGAGAGTCACAGTAAATAGAGAGTTGCTTGATGATTCCTTTCCCTACTCAATATCTCTTCATTTACCTATTTCCAGATCAATTAGATAAACATTAAGATAGAAACATAATGCATGAGTATTCTTTCTGTCAAGCAAAGATATTTCTGTATTATAAATCAGCTTACTAGAATCCAGTTGGCAGAAGAGTACAATGTCATTTTCAATTATTGCTCTTTTCAACTCTGTGAATGAGCCCTTCTATAAGTATTTAAAGAGGGGAAAGAATATTTTCAGAAGTGGGCAGCAAGTGGAGCTAAAGGCTTCATTTTTCTTGGCTCTGGTCTCCATCACATTGGCCAAAACCACCTCTCTTCTATTGTGGCTTTCTCCAATGCAGCCCAGAAAAGGAGACTGTGGATTTTGTTTTGAAGAATTTTCCTGCTAAAAATGGGCCAAGAAGGGACCATTTTGACATGGTGTTCTTAAATAGGATTTAGAAGTCTGTCTACTGTGCAAATTAAGATGTTTACAGATTTAATGCCCATCTCTGCCAGCCTAATGCAGGCTTACCTCGTTATATTGCACTTGCTTTATTGCATGTTACAGACACCGTGTTTTTTACAAAGTGAAGGTTTCTGGCAACAATACATCGAGCAGGTGTATTGGCTCCATTTTCCCCACAGTATTTGTTCACTCATTTCCTGTCTCTGGGTTACATTTTGGTAATCCTTACAGTATTTCAAACTTTATTATTACTACTGTTATTATATTTGTTATGGTGATTGATGATCAGTGATCTTTGATGCTGAGATTGTAACTGTTATGGGACATCACAAACCACACCCATATAAGATAACGAGTCAAATCAAATAAATGTAGTGGGTGCTCTGACTGTTCTACCAACTGGCCGTTACCCCATTTCTCTCCCTCTCTTTGGATCTCCCTATTCTCTGAGACAACAATATTAAAATGAGGCCAATTAATAATTTTACAGTCGTCTCTGAGTGTCCAAGTGGAAGAGAGTCGCACATCTCTCACTTTAAACCAAAGGCTAGAAATTATTACACTTGGAGAGGACAAAAGCCTTGACAAAAGCTAGGATAGGCTGAAAGCTAGGTCTCTTGCAATCCAGTTGAGCACCCCACTTTTGGTCTCAAGCTCAGGTCTTGATCCCAGGGTCATGGATTCAGGCCCTGCATTGGGCTTCATGTTGGGTGTAGAGCCTACTTAAAAAAAAAAAAAAAAAAAAGTGTTACTCCAGCGAACACACGAATGATAAGAAAGCAAAACGGGTCCAATGCTACATAGAGAAAGTTCCAAAGGCCTGGATAAAAGATCAAACCACACATTCCCTTAAGCCAAAGCCTCACTCTCTTCAATTCTATGAAGGCTGAGACTACAGAAGAGAAGTTGAAGCTAGAAGGGGTTGGTTCATGAGGTTTAAGAAAATAAACTATTCCCATAACAGAAAAGTGTAAACTGAAGCCGCAGGTTCTGAGAGAGAAGCTGCAGCAAGTTCTCCAGAAGATGGAGCTGAGAGAGTCAATGAAGGCGGCTGCACTAAGCAACTGAATTTGAATGTAGATGAAGCAGCCTTCTGTTGGAGGAAGTTGCCATCCAGGACTTCCACAGCTCAAGAGGACAAGTCAATGCCTGGCTTCAAAGCTTCAAAGGACAGGCTGACTCTCTGGTTAGAGGCTAATGCAACTGCTGACTTCACACTGAAGCCAATGTTCATGTACCGTAGCAAAAATCCCAGGGCCCTTAAAAATGATGCTGAATCAACTCTGCCCGTGCTTTACAAGTGGAACAACAAAGCTTGGATGACAGCACATCTGTTTACAACATGGTTGGCTGAATATTTTAAGCTCACTGCTGAGATCTACTGCTCAGGAAAAAAAAAAAAAAAAGATTCCTTTCAAAATATGATTGCTCAGTGACAATGTACCTGGTCATCCTAGAGCTCTGAGTGAGATGTACAGCCAGGCTAATGTTTTCACACCTGTTAACACAACATGCATTATGCAGTCCATAGATCAAGGAGTCATTTAAACTTTCACGTCTTTTTATTTAAAATATATATATATATACACTTTGTAAGGCTACAGTTGGCATAGATAGTGAGTCTTCTGATGGATATGGGCAAAGTCAATCGAAAGCCCTCTGGATGCCATTAAGAACATTTGTGATTCATGAGAAGAGGTCAAAATATTAGGATGAACAGGAATTTGGAAGGAGTTGATTCCCACTCTCATGCATGACTTTGAGGGGTTCAGGATGTCAGTGGAGGAAGTCATTGTAGATGTGGTGGAAACAGCAAAAGAGCTAGAGTGAGAGGTGAGCCCGAGGATAAGACTGAATTGCTCTCACCTCATCAGTGCCTGAACAGATGAGGAGGTGTTTCTTACAAGTGAGCAAAGAAAGTAGTCTCTTGAGATGGAATTTACTCCTGGTGAGGATGCTGTGAAGACTGTCGAATGACAGCAATGGATTAAGAATCTTACATAAACTTAGTTGATCAAGCAGCAGCAGGGTTGGAGAGGATTGGCTCCAATTTGGAAAGATGTTCTACTGTGGGTAAAATGCTTATCCAACAGCATCACAAGCTACAGAGAAATCGTTCATGGGAGGAAGACTCAATCGATGTGGCAAACTTCATTGTTGTCTTATTTTCAGAACTAGCCCCAATCAGCTCACCTTTAGCAACCATCAACATGGAGGCAAGACCTTCCATCGGCAAAAAGATTGCAAACTCTCTGAAAGCTCAGATGATGGTTAACATTGTTTAGCACTGACGTATCTTTAAATTAAGATATGTATATTGGGTTTCTTTTAGACATAATGTTATTATATACTGAATACACTATAATATAGTGTAAACAACACTGGGAAACCAAATATTCACTTGCCTTGCTATATTGTGATATTTTCTTCATTGCAGTAATCTGAAACTGACCCTGCACTATCTCCAAGGTATGCCTATACCTGGCACCTTATACATGAGGGAGGCCTCAAAACATGACTACATGCTTACATAGAATACAGTTAGGCTCCTCTCCCTGTGAAACTTTGTCTTCCCCAGTCTACCTTTCTGGCCCTCGTGGCCTTCTTTAGCTTTCCAACTATCATCAAAACCTTCTCACAAGAAAAGTCTGGAAATTCATTTACTTTAAAGTAAAAGTAACCAATGATGGCTTGAAGTGTTTCGTCTCAGGAAGAGTTCAATATGGATAAAACCTCACATAAAATCTTTGCAGTCTCCTACCACTGAATGACAATCCTTAGTGAGCAGGGAAGGTGAGACTGCTTTTGAGGGATGGTTGAGAGAGTGCCTTGCCAAGCAGAGAGAAACCACAGCTACGGCAACATATTCTGAGATCAACTATTTGCAGAAATAGATGAATATACTATTTTCTACACTTGTTTAGTGAGTTAGCACTTAACCAAAGATTTTCAACCTAGGGACCCGACCAAGGAATCCAAAATGCTCTGACACTTTAAGAGATCGTCTAATATTTTAAAATTATAGTTGGGTTTGTTGGGGAAAGAGAAACGTATCCAAGATTTCATGCCGAGAAAAGGCAGAACTTCATATAGTTCAACACAAATACAAAATATTGTCGACTAGAGAGCTCTAGAATACAGTGAAGCAACTAAACAAGTAAAATTATAAAATTGTCAATAACACAAAACTCTTCATCTCTTAGTAAAGAGTAAACCCAGACTGATGGAAGTCAATGCAATAATACCGAAAGAACAAAAAAAATAGTTGTCTACTTACAAATCATATAACCTCCTTTACCAAAATGTCTGGGTCGTACGCCATCCAATAGAATAAATAACTATACCCCAAAAATAAACTAATACAAGCTGATATCTTTCTTGGTCTCCAGATTCCATCTTTATTATTTTTTAAAGATTTTATTTGTTTATTTAACAGAGAGAAAGATCGCAAGTTGGCAGAGAGGTAGACAGAGAGAGAGGGAGAAGCAGGCTCCCCACTGAGCAGAGAGCCCGATGCAGGGCTCGATCCCAGAACCCTAAGATCATGACCTGAGCCGAAGGCAGAGGCTTAACCCACTGAGCCACCCAGGTGCCCCTCCAGATTCCATCTTGAAATATACCTCCATTTTGAATAAATCAAATACCGCTTTTCTTTGTATATAGAACATTCATACACACATGCTCTTGTCACCAAAGTGAAAAAAAAGTATACATATCTGTGCCATGTCATGTAGTTGTAATAATCCTAGATTATTTCTTTCAGTCTTACGGTTCCAAACTTCCATATTATGACGCATTGGTGTAAAAGATATAACTCTACTTTAGCTTCTTTTAAAATAATTTTTTATTTCTTGCTTACTCGGATATGTTAACATTATCTGAGTTAACTTTTTGAGCTGATGTCTTAAAGATGATTTGGGCAGAATTGTTCAGTGCTACATAAGTGCTAGTCTGAATCCTTGCTCTAACCTTGCCTTCTGGTTCTATTGTACCTCAGAACAATGGACCATTATAAATGTTGCTTTTGAGAAGATTAAAGTTACAAAACAGAGCTGAGCTGATCAGTTTGTGGCATTGGCTTTTAAACATTACAGTGCTTCCCACCTTTAAAAATAATTCCTCACCCAGATATTCCTACATGTAATCTATATCTATGCTTTCAGAGAGTAAAAGCATTTTTTGAAAATCTATTTCAGAAGCTGGTCATATTATGTTTAAAAAAAAAACAGTTGTTAATTATTTAGTAAAATGAAGTTCTCATTTTGCAAGTTAAGAAATATCCCCTTCCCAAATATATTTCTTTCTCTAAATTGAAATTTCCTCTCTGAGTTTTCTTAAATCATAGCCCTTTCATACTGCATGTACATTTTGTAAGACACTTCAAATTTACCTTTCTTGGTTAAGCTTCCAGAAATTATTTACTTCCAGAACCACCCCCCAAACTCTGAGAATAAACTCTATTTTTCAGATTTCCCATTTAGCATCTCTGTCTTCAATCACACATTTATCTGTGCTCACCTAAATGTTTGGTGTTTGTCAAGCAGCAGTAGATTGGGCATTCTCTCTCCCCATCTCTCTCTCTCACTTATGAGTCATTACAATTTCAGCAGATTCACAATAGAGAGTTCAGAACCTGTCGCCCACACCTCACTGTAAAAGAAACCAGAAGACAGCTTTCTCCTCTTGCAAATGTCAAGTGTTCTCACATGTCTCCATTGGAGGCTGAATAGAAATGTAACCTTAGAAAAATAAGTCCTTGGGTCTGGGGCAAAGCTTTGTGTATTCTATTCCAAAGTGGACTTTCCCTACAAGAACATAGAATTGATAGTTTTAGTTTCCTTTCATCAGGCTTAACTCAGCAGCCCGAGCTTGGTATCTGATTTGTCCTGATTGGGTGGGAGAGCCCACAAGACAGACAGCAGGAGATTTTCCGGTTCGTCTCAAAAGCAGCTGGAAGAACTGTGTCTATGGAAAGCCAGGAGTGTGGTGGTCTTCCATCCAAGACTTCTCAAATGTATCTTCTTTTTTCTTAACAATCCAACACACGACACACCGTGCCACACTTATTAACTAATTCTTCTTGGTCAACAAAGGGTCAAAAACCCATCAGGCTTGCATTTGGCTGTCATTATGCCTTTCAGGAGCACATCTCCAAGTATTGTGTCTAAAAGTCCTTTCAGAGGTTTGCTAGGAAGGATATCCCACCAGAATAAGCTCAGGTATCTAACCAAAGTTTCCTTTTGCTGTTGGGTTTATTTTGTTACATTCAGACAGAAAAAAATGCATTTAGACAGATTGGCATGATTTGGGCTGGAGCTTTGACCAAGCAATCAGAGGCAGGAAGGGGAAGAAAGGCCAGAGGAGAGGTAGGGGTTGAAATCAGATGTTCATTTTATATTTCACTCCAGAAAACAGCTCAGGATTATAATTACCCACCTTGTTTTGCAGCTCAGAATAAAAGTGGCGTTGCACCAACCCCTACCCAAGCAGCCATCGTGATTAGAAAGTACTCCACACCTTGGAGAACTGAGGAGACATGAGCATAATTTTAAATGCAAATTAAACTGAGGGGGTAGCAGAGAGAACACATAAAAGACAGTAAAACAAAACCTTTCAATTTTCTTAAATTAGCAGTCTAATGTGTTCTAAAGAGCAGCTCCACTCAGATCTCCTCTTAGGGGTTGCATTTCATCATAATATAAAATGGGCCAATCCATCACTTGCCTCTGCTCAGTGCTCTCGAATTGAGATTGAAGGGAAAATTAGAAGCTGTTCATTTGGGCTCCCGTGCTCAGCAGCATCGCACAGCGTCATCAGGAGCTCTGGGTGTCCTGCTGCAAGAGGCCAACAAGTGCGTGAGTATCTGCTAACTTCAAGACTCTTCCTTTCCTGTCTCATTTCTGGCCACCTTTCTTTTCTGGGGGGTGGGGGGACAGCTCCCAAAAGAGCATGTTATAATGCATTTTTTAAAAGCTGGGAAATTTCAGGCAGCTTTTTCAGCTTCTTCCAGTGACTGAGTCGCAGAAGGAAAGAGAGTTATTTTCAGCCGAGACGCTGGTGACTGATCTATGTATTAATTATAGCAGGGGAACATTTAACATATGCTAAGCTCAAACGGCCATTCCCTGCAACCCGTAGCAGTCAGGGTAGGAAGTGGATGCCCCCCCCCAACAATTTCTAGACAACTTTTCGATCCTATTAATGGTTTAATCATGTAATTCGGTTGCAATTGCAAATCGAAGTGTGACTTGGGGCTATAAACATAAATTAGTAAAGCCAAAACCCGTTTTTCAATGACGATGACACTTCTCTGCGTAAGAGACGGAAGGGGTGATGGGGAATGGACCACATGATGGTTACATGTAGATTTTGATGGTGATGATTTTGTGCCCAAGTTTTATACGGGAAACTGGTCATTTTCTTCCTTCAGAGTGGAGGATACAAAGAGGCTGAGACTGGCGTCACCTTCTGTTGCTAAGGTAACATGCTCTGGCTATTTTATGTGATAAAGGAGGTCTACTGGACTGTATACATTATTCATCGCTGTTCTAATCAAACAATCAAAATTGTTTACTTTCATCGGGAATTTAGTGAGATCAAAGACACTCCAGCTGAAATTCTTCTTGGTTTTACTGCCGGCAGTTAGTCCTTGATTTTTTTTTTTCCTCTTGCAGTAAGTATGATTTGCTCTTGGGATTACCTTTGGGAATTTTTTAAAGTTTCCTCTTACCAGATTTGGGTTCTTAAATTAAAATATTCACTGTTAGAAAGAGGAACGAATTGGATTAGCCTTCTGAGCTCAATTTGAATGACTTGGTCTTATGAATTCTTTCCAAAAACATCCTGCAGAAAGAGAGATACTTCATTTGTGCAAGTATCAGGGAGAGGTTACATATGCTAAAAAGAACCCAGCTGGCTGAATGCTTTTTAATAAGTGCATCAGCTTCCTGACAGGCCAGTGCATGATGACATCCTGGGGATCCTTGTCCCCCAAACCAGGATTCTTTCTCAAAAGCAGCCTGGGTCACGGGCAAGCAGGTGATGATCCTGGAGCACTTTATAAAATGTGCTGAAGGGAAGCGCCAAAAGGGAAGGAATCCAAGGCATTTTTATAGCAAACATGTCAGCATGTGTCATAAATGCACGGCACCTCTAAGTGGAGGCTCGGATTCCCAGGCGATTCTCCCCGTTCTAAGGGAATTGGAACTCCCTGGACTGAGGATCAGTTCAGAACGCTGACACTTAACAGAGCCATTCCTCAGACAGATCTTTTGAAAACGGATAGCATATGAATTTAACAGCCTATTTTTCCAGTTAATAAATAACAAGGAAAAACTGGTATGTTATTTCTCTTTAGCTTGAATCATCTGGATTTTTTTTTTTCTGAGTAGAATATATTTCCTTTAATGAATGTTGATTAAATGTTGCATGTTCTCTTACAGTAGAAGAGCTATGTTGAGGGTGGGTTTAGAACTGGAACTCTCAAATGAGGGAGGATCATAATGGGATATTTCTTATTCCAAAATTGTTAATATGTATATATTATTATAATATATAACAAATATAATACATTGTATATATATATATCTTTATACACACACACACACAGACATGGTTTTAAACATCTATTTGACAGTCTAAAATATTGTGAATTTTTTTTTCCTTTTCCATAGGCACACAAGTGACTATTTTGTCTTGAAACTCTGCTTTGAGAACATCAAGGATGGATTATCCCAAAATGGATTATTTTCTGGATGTCGAGTCTGCTCATAGACTCTTGGATGTTGAGTCAGCTCAAAGATTCTTCTACAGTCAGGGAGCTCAAGGTAATACAATGGGAGCAAGAGAGGAAAGTCCTCTCCGATGCATGTTGGTTTTATACTGACAGCTGGCTGTCTACTGCAGCAGCTGTAGCTCTACTGCAGAGGGTCGGTAATTGGGATTACTAAATCGAAAACGAATCTCTACCAAACTGTTGCTGAAATTGAGGCAGGCACGTAATAGAATGGATAAACGCAAACTTCTTGGATGTGGTTTTTAAAAAAAAAGAAAAGAAAAAAGCATCCTACCCAACTTTTGACATAAATGCCCCTAGGACAACTAGGTTAGAAAATGATTTCCCACTTCCTTGCACCCAAGGCATAGGTATCCAGAAAGGTATTTGGAATGCTTCCCCATCTCTGCCCCACCCCAGGAAAGGTTAAGTTTGCAGCCACTACACTTGAGGAGATCTAGGGCACCCTGACCTGTCTGACTAAACTCCAGGTGGGTTAGGGGCTCCCAAGATCAGCTTTGTGCTTCTAGAGCTGCCTTATCTGTTTTAGATAAATTCTGTTACTGCTCTGAGAATTAGCAGAGCACCCAGAGAGCAGTAAGAAGCATGCCTGTTGTGAAGTATGTATGTTTGATATGTGCATTTTTATTGATATTTTAATTTTATTGATATGTGCATATTACAAGATGGTCAGCGAGGCTCTGGTTGGCTGGCTTTTCCTGTTCCGCGGTGCATTGAGGATGTTTTGCGAGTGCATTGGAAAGAAGCTGGAGTGTCTTATGGGATCTCCTGATAGGCAGGAGATTTTTAAAAAACATATTTTCTCTTTTCCACGGAATGTTTAGGGTTTTCAGTCAAGGCTCTCTGATAATGGGCATCTCCTGCACAGTATAAGGGATACACTGAAGAGAAAGCCAATGACCGTATTCTTAAAGAGAAAAGTAGTCAAATTCTTGGAAGTCGTAAGGCAGAACTGAGAAGGAGTGCTGTTTGGGGACTCTCACTGTTAGGTGGTGACAGGTACTTCACACGGGGCACTGATGAAATCTGCTTTGGCTTTCCCAGAGGTCTCCTCTGCATTGGTTTTACCTCACTGGTAAGCCGATTTCCCATGGCAACCTCGAGGGTTTTCAAGCCTCCTTCTCTGGTTCCATTTTCCTGGGTATGATCCAGGCTTCTTAAAGCCAGGAGGGGCTGGACAATGATCTGGTTGATTTGCTCGGGTCAGTGTGCTCATCAGCAGAATTTAAATTAGCAAAAGTGATAGAACAGCTAATTCTCCCTGTGTCTCTGGTTGTACGTAGTCAGCAAATGCTCCTCTCAGCCACCTACAGAGACATGAATATGTTACTTAAGGAGACAAGGGAGAGACTGGCCAGAACCTCCAGCCTCCTCTGAGTCTGCAAGTAAGAAGATGCTAGAAGTAGATGGAGAAAAGTGGCTGAGGCTCAGTCCCCATCTCCAGACCCGTGTTTCAACATCACCGCGTCTGATGTGTTCAGTCTGAGCGGGACAATAATGTTCAGTGGTGGGGTCACCTACCTGAGCTGCGTAATCATCAGCAGAGAAAGGGAGTCGAGTTCATTCACAGTATTAAAGATGCCCACTTTGCCTGGCAGTTGAAGCTTTTCAGAAGCCTGTGGGCTCCGGGCTTCCACGGAAGGAAAGCAGGCAGGGTGTGGGAGGCTCTGAGGACTCAAAGCAGCCTGGTGGTTGTCAGCAGATGGAGTTTGGGGGTGGAGTGGTCAGAATTGTCACCATCCGTGACTGTGGTTTAGACAGCAGAGCTGGAATGACTAGAAAATGCAGGGGAGGTGGCAGCATAAGCCATTGGAGCTCCTGAGAGCACGTTCATTTTAAGGTAATCGAACGGCGTTCCAGTCAAAGGATCTTGAATTCGTAGTAAGGTGGAGGGGTCCTTAAACATCATCTATTTCGATTTTTTAAAACCTCAGCCTTCCTGAATCAGCTACCCAGGTGTATAGCCGAGGAGTTTGCATTTTAAGCAAGAGCCCCGGTGATGATTACCTAGCAGCACATCAGTCTAGGGGCCCACACTGAAGGACCAGTCCACCCAATCCAGTTTCTCTCCTGCCTTCCTGGCACAGGAACCCCTTTCTCTGCATTAGAGACAGGATCACCCAGTGGTTGCAGACCCTGGACCCTGACTGCCGGGGTTCAAATCGCGGGTCTGCCACGGTGAACCTGGACAAGCTCAGCTCCCCCTGAAAAAGACAGAAGAAACCATAACAGTGCCCAGTTCCTCAGCTGCTAAGAGCCTTAATGAAGTAAGATTTAAAGTGCTGAAACTGTCTGCAAATCAATAAAATAAACATCCCTGGCAAAATGCTATCCCCTCCTCTGTTTGAAATTTCATAAGGAAGCCACTGCCAAACAAGAACACAGCCTGAAAGGAGCGTAATCTCCTATTTTTAGTAAAAAAGAAAAAAAAAAGAAAGAAAATTAAATTTTCCATGAATTATAAAACACGGTGATGATTTTCTTGTCACATCAAAACCCAACTCCAGGCAAAATTGAAAAGTAGTGAGTTTGTCTTGGTATTCCCTATCCACCTGGTCCTTCTTTTCACATGACAAGTGAGGATCCCCCCACTTCTCCATATGCCTTCCCCAGAGCTGGACCACGTAGGACCGGTGAACCCCCGTCTCCTCTCCAGGAACTCTGCTGCCACGGCAATACGGGGCTTTTCACTACACCACCCCAGGTGTAGTGACACGTAGTCACTACTAGTGACTCACTTGGTATAGACTCCCTAGAATTTCCCCGACAACCAGTTCCTGGGCCTGATAAAGGGCTCAGGTGAGTGGACAGAGGCCTGAGGACCACAGCCTGCTCCCCTCCCTTGCAGAAACAGGTGTATGTGTTTGAGTAGAGATTCTGAGCACCAGTGAAAAGGGGGCAGCTTGGGAGCCAGCTCTTGGGAAAGGCATTTGAGGCAATTAGGGCTTCGTGCTCCGGATGAAACACCGCACACAGCAGCTCTCTTCCTGGCCAACCCAGCCCAGGGACAGGTGCATGGTAGATTAAGTAACCCCGATCCGACACCCGCTTCTAAAAGGTCTAACTGGGAGCACAGAGTGGAGCTGAGCACCCAGAATTTGGGTGACCAGGGATTTGATCCACTCAACTGGAGGGTGATGATTGCCTTTTTGAGTTGACCATTCTCAAAGTCATGGTGATACCATTGTAGACTGATCAAGGGTTCTTGCAGGTGTAAATACTCTTGCAGGGGGAAGCAAGAACATCTCAGTTTTATTTTTCCATAGTACCATCCTTATATCAGTTTTGTTTACAAGTTCATAAACTTCTTAGAAACCAAACCCTTTTCTATTAATGACATCCAAAATGTCATTAATTCCACGATACTGGAATTATAATGCTTTTAATCCCATCACAGTTATTTTTCTATTCTTTTTGGAAAGTGGCAAAGGCCTGCCTCTAAGTGGAAGATATTTTTAGCTAGTCAAAGCCAGAGAAGTCCCAGAAAGTGAAAAAGAAGGACAAAAGCCATCCGGTCTATTGCGGGACAGATTCTTCTGAAAGTCCCAGAGGATTTCAAGTCAGTCATTGGCTCTGTGGACCTTCATTTTTCTTCAGTTTGGTCCTGAGGTAGGGAAGCACCCCTCTGGGGACTCTGTTTTGGAAAGCATGATGTGTTGCAGAGAGGAGAAAAAAATCCAAGGTCACCCTGTTCATTATCCATCAGTGAAGGAAACTCTCCCAATTAATCTGTGAGTGCTTCGTCAACAGGAAAAGCTGCTTACCTAGAGGGAAGTCCGTGAAGGTCTCCATTAACTCAAAAGAATTCTTGAGGTTGCAGATACATACGGCATAGAGATCAGCCATGTCCTGACAACATGGAACTTGAGTTCTCCCATCTTCCAGGTTTCTATGATGACTCACACACACTACTTTTGTCCCTGTCATTTTTTTACTGAACAATTGCATTGGAAGGGAAGGATCACAAAACTAGCGTCATAGGATTTTCAGGTTGAAAGGGACATTGTATACATGGGTGATTCTCCTGGCTGCTCCTGGAACCAAGTGAAATGGAATTTGTGAGGGACAGACCCAGATCCCAGGACTGCATTACCAAAGAGCCACTGGGCTACTAGGATGAACGCCGAAGGTTGAGAACCACTGTTATGGATCGTTAATCACATGCTATTGAGAGGGTGGTCCTGAACTAGCACCATGGGCTTCATCTCGGGGCTAATTAGAGATGCAGAATCTCAGGCACCCTAAACCTAGAGAAGCAGAACCTGCATTTGAACAAGATTTCCAGGCAATTTATGTTAGTTCAAGAAACAATGACTGAATCCAGAGCATCTTAGAAACACCTGGCGAGATTTTATGAACTCAGGACTGGAGTCCCACAACAGAACAATTAAATCAGAATCTTTGGTAGTGAGCCTTGTACTTGGGAATCGTTTTAATTGTTCCTGGTGATTCAAATGTGCAACCAGGACTCAGATCTACTGACCTCTTGTTTTAGTGAAGGAGGTTTTAGCACATCGTGCAGCTATTCTTGCCTGAGGATCTTTCTCTATCTAGGTCCTTCCCTTAAATAAATCTTCAGCATTGGAAAGGTGCAAATGGACTTTTTTTTAAAAAAGGACTGGGCTATGTATGGGTGCTACCATGTTCATATTCACTGTATCCATTAATCCTCAAAGAAACTTTAGGAAAGAGGAATTATGATGCTTATTTCACGGATTAGGAAAGCAGCATGGCCAGGATTTGAATTCCAGTATTTCTGACTCCAATGATCCCATAGGCAGTGAAGGAAACATTCATGACCAAATCACACTCCTGGCTATGATGAAGGTCAAGGTGGTTCCGCCACGTGCCCGGATCACACAGTTTCCAGAGAGACGGTGGCCACACATACCTACGACCTCCTTGCTACACTAAGTTTCTTTTCTCCAAGACCATCAAAAAATTTAGACAATTAAATTTCCTTCCAAGAGGAAAATACATTAAAAGGCAGCCAAATGACTAAAGTCACTAGGCAATCAAATTTATGAATCCTGTTCACAATTTCCCCTCTTTTATCCTTTAACATAATTCTTGGCATTGGAACTAGGTACTATACTCATGACATCATAGAGCATCTTCTCTGTCTTGTCCAACAAAGGGAAATGCTACTTTTGACAACTGATGGATGCCACAGTTAGCAGCTAAAGTCTCTTCAATTTGCATTTGGAAATGGAGAGGAATTCATTTAAACTCTCTCTCTCAAATATTTCCCCCACCTTTTGCCCATCCTGTGAAATCTGTCAGAACTGCTATCTCTTCAATCTTCAGCTTTGAATTAAATGTACTCTAAATCTCTGGGACTTCTGACATGGCCCCAAGAGACAAGAACATTTGGTTACAACTCAATTCGTTGCAAATCATTGACAATAGTCATCAGCACAAAATGTACTCATGCTATTTCCTTTCCTGTGCTTCATACAAGACCCAACCCAGTGTCAACTCTCTGTGAAGCCTTGCCTGACTTTTCTAGGCCTTTTTTCCCACTGCGTTCTATTCATGCCTACATTATAGCCTTTGTCATATTGTGTTATTCAACTTTCACCACTTACTAGCTGCATGAACTTACATAAATGGCTTCATATCTCTGAGCGTCATCAAAATGGACATAACCCTAGCTTCAAATTCATAGGGATTTTTGAGAATTAATGGGAGTGTGCTTATAAAGTGTTCAGTACATTATTTATTATTATTGATTAATCATTGGTGCTTTTGTTTAATTATTACTGGTGTCTGTTACCTACCTAGAGAGTGGTGATCTCCCTAAATACCATTTTCTGGGTGCCTAGTATCATCCTTGGTATAGAGTAGGAGAATTAAGATGTAGTAAATGTCTCTGTTGAACTCAAGGAATGGGAATGCTTAAATCTCCATTACAAAGAGATGCTCAGGATTCAGGGAAAGAACTAAAGAACTCTTGACAATTGAATATCTGGAAAATAGAAACTTCTAGGACCTTTAAAGAATTCAAATCTTTAGTTGAAAATAAGAGGCTGCTGAAGGCCAAAGGGAGAGACAGGTAAAAAACAATTTTCAAATACATACAGGTATAAGAAATGAAGAACGTTATCAACTTTGCTAGATCTCCCATAAAACAGAAGTAATTTAAAAAGCAAAAGCAAAAAGAAAATACAGCAGGAGAGATTTTGTGTACCGTTGAGGAGCATTAACCTTTTAAATAGATTTACAGGTCCCCTGGACTTGTTCTTAAAAGAGCTCTTTAATATATGAGTCTGTGATGACTGAGTTTTTATTCTACCTAAAAGTAGAATTATGGAATAGGTGACCAGTCTACGTTTGCTCCGCTGAACTTAAGTGACATTAGTTCAAAAGCTGTTCAAAACAGGTTCAAGAAACTATCTCTGAGCTATCTCTCAGCTGAGATACATTTTCCCTTCCTTCCTGAGATCCTTACTGCCTAATCCAGTACTTACATTCTGTGGTTGACTAACCCCAAACCAGCCTCCTTCACACCCCTGCTTCTGGACAGACCCAATGGAAGGTGGCTGGAGATACCCACCTAATCCCAGGCTGGAGACACCCACTTTGAGAACCACTCCCTGGAAGCCTGTCCATGGTGCTTCTAGGAATCATGCTTAGTAAATGCCGGTTGTCTTCCTTCTTCTGGTTTGTCCCCTGAGACCTTCATGTCATGGTTTTAGATGTGGCTTATAATGGGACCTACAGGTCAAATTTGCTCCTTAAGGACTGAGGTAGAAACAGTAATTGCAAAGCAACCTCATCCTCAAGTGTGGCATGATTGCCAACTGGATTATGACCTTTTCCTCTCACCAGGCTGATGCCTCCCTATTGGCTCCTCAGAGTCCTGCTAGGACCAACAGAGCTCATCAGCCACATCCACCCATGTCCTCACGGATATGTCCTGACCAAGTAGGATACATGGAACTTCCAGACCCTGGTCTCTGACAAGTGCTTCAGAACCACTTCACATATCGTTTCTAGCCTTACTTTCATGGCACTCAAGTCCTCACCCTCAACAAATACTTGCTTTTTATCTTTTTTTTTTCCCCTTTCCTCTAAAATTCTATCCAGGAAGCAGCGTGCTGTGCTTCACTCATGGATGACAAGCTAACTACCAAGCCTTCCCTCCTAACTTCCCACACACTCCATTTTAGACCTCTAATTGCTCACACGCAGGCTCTCCAAACCTGTGTTTAATACAAGGCACACTCTGTGTGAAGGAGAGGGTGAAGGCAGATTAAGAGAAAAAAATATTGTGGAGATAGCCAGCCTGCCAATTCCATCCATAGGTAGATAACCATAAAAACTGAACTCCATTTCTGGAGTACACCACTGGAACTGGGCAATTCTCAGTACACCGAGGGCCAACAATTTACCTGCACTCAGTTTTCCCAAGTTCTTTGTGCCTTTGCTCCCAGCAAGCATCTGCTTGGCCATGATTCAAGGCTCATAATAAAGTAGGATATGGGGACAAGAGGAAGAGAGAGGAAAGACGAGAGGATGAGAAACAGAAAGGGGGAAAAAATGATATGAAAATACAATGAGATAATTGCAATCGATTAATAACTCCTACTGGCACATAAAGCACATGAAAGAGTGGATTATAGATTCAGCTCACACACAGCCAGCATCAGCCATGACTCAATTAGCATAAACAAATCACAGGTGCTTGGGAAGGAGTTCTCATTTTCCCAAAGAAATCTGTTTCCCTAAAAACTTTCAGTACCACCCTCTGGGACTAAGCTGGCAGAAGCCAGGATGGGGAGACTAGCACATTAAAATCAGTTCATGGCTAATACCATTTTTAATATTTTAAAGAATATTTCGGTAAACAATTAGACCCATATGGTCATGCAAACCACAGAATGAATATTGGTATTAAATAGTACTTCTGAAAGCTTAGGACTGAACAGAGAGATTATGTTGGAGATCTGCGTATCTTTTTTCAGTTATAAAAGCAAAGCAAGAGTAACATTAAAGTATTTGGCCAAAAAATGGGAAGGAAAATCAACCCTACACAACTACCATTGACCCTCAGAACAATAGAGGGGTTGGGGCACCTACCACCCATGTGGTCAAAAATCATTCTACAACTTTGATTTCCCCAAAACTTAACTGCTAATAGCCTACTGTTGACTAAAAGACTTACCATTGATAAACTATTAATTAACACATAATTTGTATGATATATGTATTATATATTGCATTCTTACCACACAGAAGAAAAGATTGTTAAAATAATCATAAGGAAAAGAAAATACATTAATATAGTATTGTACTCTATTTATCAAAAAAAAATCTGCTGGTGACTGGACAAGTGCATTTGAAACTCACATTCAAGGGGCAACTGTGCATATGTGTTACGAATATCTTCTGCCAATCTATGCCTGGCTTTTTTTTTTACTTTCTTAGTGGTATATTTTAATAAGTAGAAGTCTTTAATTTTGACAAAATCTGTTTTTCTTCCTATTATGGTTAGTCCTTTAACAAATCTTTGCCATCCCGAATGGTATAAAGATATTTTTCTCTGGTGTCGTTTTTTTAAAGCCTTATGTTCTTAGTTTTCACATTGAATTATGCTGTGGTCTGTCTTAAATGAATTTCCAAATAATATGGGGTAGAGGAGGGATTGTCTTTATTCAAGTATTCTTATTGCAACTGACATTCTGAAATGTGATCATTGACAATAGAATATATTATTCACCTCTCTTTTCTCTAGTTTTTTCTCCTTTCCCCCATATTCTTTATAGGCTTTATGTTAGCCAGATCAAAAGTGACTTCTCATAGATGTGGTTTATAAATCTGGGAGTTTGTCCTTTACATGAAATTTGAGTTAGGAAAATTGATGTTCCACTTTTACGTTACTCTCAAAAGACTGAAGAATTCCCAAACAGGACTTTTTCTTGAAAACTGATTATCTAAATGGCATAAAATAACCAAAAGTCAAATACAGTTCTTTGTTTATAATTGTTAATGTCGGTATACCAATTCTATAACTACTGAAATTAGAAATAATTAAATTTATTATTCTGACATGTACTATTATTTAAAATGTTTTTGCATATTTAAGGTATTCTAGATATTACCTATTCTAATATTTCTACTACCCATCTATTTCCCTATTATTCAACTACCAGAAAGTTCTCAAGCCTATTTCTATACAAGAAATTATGTTCACAATCAAATAATTTGCAGCACTTTACTTTCATTATATATATATATGTATATATATAATATTGCTTATTTTGAAATTATATGTAATTTCAACATACAAAGCACATTCATTCAGTTGGCCATTTTCACAAATATTTATTGAGCACTTACAGAGTGCCAAATGCTATCTACATGTGACTTCAGCAGTCAACAAAATGGACAAAAACCCATCTTTATGGAGCTTACATTTTAAGTAGATTTTTTACTTTGATTTATATCCCAAATATTTACCTTTCTTTAAAATTGAATATTCAGATATTAATAATACATCCGAATTATTTGCAGTAGCTAATTATATGTCCATTAAATTGTGTGCCCTCCTTTTCATAGTAAAGAGTTCTTTTGAGAAATCGCTGCCCAGCCCGAATTATACTTCCTAGACCCCCTCATACCTTTCGAAGCACCTACAATCAGTTTTTGCCAATGGAATGACAACAGAATTAGTATGTCACTTCCAAGCCAAGGTATTTTAGAAGTGGATGCACCTTCTCCATGCTCTTTTTTGGTTTTAATTTAAAATCAATTTAGTTAACTTATAGAGTATTATTGGTTTCAGGGGTAGAATTCAGTGGTTCATCAGTTGCATACAACACCCAGTGCTCATTCCATCAGGTGCCCTCCTGAATGCCCATCCCCCACTTACCCCATCCCCCACCCACCTCCCCTCCAGTAACCTACTCAGTTTGTTTCCTAGAGTTAAGAGTCTCTTATGGTTTGGTCTCCATGTTGGTTTTGGTTTTGGATTTTTTTTTTTTTCCTTTTGCTGGCTGGATGCAGATGACTCAAGGCCCTAGAGGATGGCAGAGCACAGAGGGAAAGTGCTAATCATAGCTTCACTTTAGACAGAAACGGGGGGTATCTCAGGATCAGTAACTCAGACTTCAGTGTGAACAAAAAAATACATTTACTGTGTTAAGCCACTGGAGTGTAAGGTTTATTTGATAAATAAGCATGGCCATAACAAATATCCTTGCTTTGTTCATATGGAAGACTGTTACTCTGAGTAGGTATAATGTTTATCTGAGAATAGGGGAGGCTGGGTGGCTCAGTCATTAAGAGTCTGCCTCCAGCTCAGATCATGATCCCAGGGTCCTGGAATTGAGCCCCACATCGGGCTCCTTGCTCAGCAGGAAACCTGCTTTTCCTTCTCCCTCTGTCTACCACTCCCCCTACTTGTGAGCTCTCCCTCTGTCAAACGGATAAATAAAATTTAAAAAAATAATAATGTTTATCTGAGAATAGAACCATTATCCTTTATCTAGTACAATTTCAGAGTTGCCCCAAAAAAGTGATCCTGAAGGGGGCTGTCAGCTAGGAAGCCTCCCAAAGAGCAAGGCCAACACTTAAGAGGAATTTTTTTTTTTTTTAATACTGAGGGCAACACAAAATTAAATGCATCCCTTAGCACTTAGTGACCTAAAGAAAAAAGTTGTAAAAGAAAGTGGGAGTAAGTTTGAGGACTGTGTGGCTCATGAACCAAATTTGCATAGTTACAATATCAAGTGGGTACTATTAGAATTCTGATAAAAGAAGGCTGAGGAATGCGGGGGGATATGGTACAAGAAAACCATGTCCTTCCTCATTCTCTATGGTAATGAGTATAAACTGGGTCAAAAGATAATATATGTATGCTTTATATGCTCCTATAGGAACAGAATTTGTTGCCTCTGTGGGAGTTGAACCAGTGACTAGAAACAGAAGTGGGAGGGAGATTTTTTTTTATTCTTTCACTACCTGAGGAATAATTACCTATTTAAAAATACATTTTTTAAAAAAATGCAATGTAGCTTATGAGAATTCATTAGTATCAGGGAAGATACAGTTTTACTGGATTTCAACAAAATCCATTATGAAAATTGGTGGATGGAAATGCAAGACTTGACACTATAATTTAGCAAGTACCCTCAATGATATCCTTCCCCTAAAACTTATGAAGTTTCCTGGGTTTTCACCTATAACAGCTATTAAAATCAGTTGAAATAAACTGAACTTAGAAGTAACCCTCTGAGGCACGATATCGTAAAGGGATCAGTCAAGATGCTTTCACATGTTGAAGCACATTCAGTTTTTTTGCTTCATCGAGAAGTTTATGTTGCATCATAATATATGATATATATTATGATATATATATGATATTCCAAACTTTTAATCAAATAAACAAATATTCTGATTTATCTTTAATTCATCTGTTAACTATCTCATTTGTGTATATTTTATAGCATATATAAAATACTCATATAGTACTATACTGATTCATAGATTAAGAAGTACCTTCTTGGGAATGCAGGCTCAGTAAGCTCCTGCTGGCGGGTTGCTGAGTCTGAGTTTGGAGACATCTGAATCTGCCACAGAAGCTCAGGAGAGCCTCTCTGATGGGAGTGGTCAGATCAAGCCTGTTTCAGAAGCATGGTTTGAGCTGAGAATTGAAGGCTGATAGCATTTAAATGGGAGTTAGGATGAGGAGAAAGGATATTTTATAAAGCAAGAAGACACAGAGGGAACTGACAAGGCTTGTTCAGGCCACTAAAGCAAGTCTCCAAGTGGGGTCCGTTTACAACAGCATCACTGAACCCATTGTTTAAAAGGTCTTCTCCAGACCTATTAAATCAAATATTCTGGTGTAGGAGTGTAAAAATACTCATTTTGATCAAGCTCCTCATAATTTTTAGGCTTACCAAAATTTGAAGATATCTAATCTAATTTCATGAAAATACACTGGAGGGCATGTAAATTTGTATTGCGAATAGAGACATTATGTGGAAGAAAAAAAAAAAAAAAAGCAGTGGTTAATCCCAGAAAAGGAAACTGAGCAATGGCTACTTTGACGTATTCATCACAGATGGGTCTGCTGTATGACCAATACTTAATTCAGTTTACAATATTGGCATTCCATGGAATCCTGAGCACTCTGCTGTTACATAATAAAGAGAACTGAAAAGTTTCAACGCTCTTCCTTTTTTGAATGTTGGATAGTTCTATTGTTTAATTACCTTTGAACTCTACAAAAAGCCCAGAAAGGCAACAACATTGGCTGCCATATTCGTTTCCCGCCAGCTTATTCTAAGGCCAAGTTTAATATACTTCCCAAACTGGTCTTTAAATGTTTCAGTTGTTGAAAAGCCTCCTTGTGTCATTAACTGCTCTTAGCCCCTGTATATTCTAAGGCACTTCTGAATTTCACATCTGACCACGAATACAAATATAAGGTAGGAAGATGAAAAAAAAAAAAAGATGAATTCCTAGACTCCTATTTTCCACAAGTTGTTTCCAGAACAATGTGTGGAACTCATGGTAATCACATTAATATTTAATATAATCTGACTATAATTTTGCCTCAAAACATTTTATTCCAAAAATGCCATGTTCCGTGGTATTATGTTGATACATTTGTGATCTTGGTGCATATTATTGCCACTTTGCAACAAAAGGCTTGTATTTTTATTTTCCTTCTGTGGAGAAAAGATGCAAGACCCGTTCTAGGCTACCTTAAAATGAAACCCTGGTATCAGTTGATGTGCATTAGAATTACAATAAAAGCACAGTGCCAACTTAAATTGTGTGTGCTTTCCTTACATTTCTCACTCCAAAAGGGAGAATATTTGACAGAACACTTCAGTTTTTAAAAAAATAAAATACGATCAGGCCACTTAGGTAGCTCTGCCCATTAAATGTCCAACTCTTGATCTCAGCCTAGCAGAAAGTGTACTTAAAAAAATAAAAACAAAGAAATATAATATGACTCAGGTGCCACAGCAAAATGCAGAGCTATGAAAGCATATTTAAGGTGCATGGGTACCAGTTTGAAAGATGAATAAGAATAAGGCCACGTAGAGAAAATAATCTTCTAGATAAAGGGGTTAGTGAAATACAATTGACCCTTGAATGAAGCAGGGGTTACGGGTATGAATCCTGTGCACAGCTGAAAATCTGCAGGTAACTTTGACTCCCCCCAAACAAAACTACTAATAGTCTATGTTGACCAGAACCCTTACTGATAACATAAACAGTTATAACACATCATATATTATACATGGATTATATACTGTATTCTTACAATAAAGTAGGCTAGAGAAAATAAAATACTCTTAAGAAAGACATAAGGAAAATACATTTACAGTATTTTACTATAGTTATTCAAAAAAAATCCACTGCAGGTGGACCTGTATTGTTCAAAGGTCAGCTGTGTTTTAATTTTTTATACTAATTTTTGGTCATTCTCATAACTGTTCAAATTTTTGCAAAGTTACATTGTGGCACATACAAAACCAGGGTTATGAATGAATTTTTTTCCAGGACTGGCTGAAGAATATCATGTTTTAGGGCTTGGGGTTAAGGGAAACAGATCTGATTTCAACACTATGATTTCCACATCATAGCTTGTGACATGAGATAAGTTATTTAATCTCTTTTTTACCTGGCTTTTCCCTTTCGAATGTAAATGAGAATAAGAGTTCTTCACCCAAAGAGTTATTTTGAGGATTAAGTGAAAAAAAAATGCATTTCACAAACTATGGTCCAATAGATTTGCAGATAGTACTTATGAACTCTTGTACGGTAATAATGTATTTTCTTTCATGATGTTTTTAAAAAAATGTAAATTAAAGAAATTTAGTGAAAATATAAAGCTGTATAATTAGAATTCACACTTAGGAACTATTGCTTAGAGCAAAGGGAAAGAAGTAGGCTAACTGAAGTCCATTTAAGGAAAAACGTGAAGTAAATAATCAACACTTTGATGGAATAAAATCCATCAAAGTGTTAGAGTGACTAACGTTTAGAAACACTGAACAAATAAACACAAAACACTAAGCAAAATGCCAAGTACCTAATATACACTTAGTAAGCTTTAGCTCCTGTGTTAATTACACTTCACTTTGGTCAAGCCTCTAGAAATTGGCAGGGCCTCCCATTCCCCAGGAGACCTCCCACCCTGCCCCATGTCTGGTCTTCTCTGCCACCATTTATTCCTAATTCAGATTTCTAAGCCCTTTGAAAATCTGAGACAGTCCGAAAACACAAGAACAAGTAAAAGCAACAAAATTTTGACTTTTAAAAAAAATCGAGTTGCTAAAAGTCCCCAAAGAATTTTCTTTATGGTCGGACGGCTGGGAGTTTTTGTCCTTCAAATTCTCTCAAAGCATTAGCTCCACTGTACTGATTTCCTCTGGATTTACAGCAAACTCTAGTTGATCAGCTGGTGGCTTCCATGTGGCGACTGACATAAGTCAGGATTTACCGAGGAATGAGAAAATTGCTTTGGGAAAATCCACTTTAAATCATAGTTCTCTTCCTCTCTTTGCTTTGTTTTGAAACAAAACACAGTGATGTGAAGAAAGTGACATCGGAGACACAGAAGTTAATTCTGACCCTGCCATTAAACAGCCATGGGACCAGCTTTACACGTGGCTGATCTCTATGAGCCTTTGTTTCCCAGGTTGCAAAATTATAATAATGCCTGCAATATTCTTGTTCCAAGGATAAAATGACACAAAGTAATGACTTTAGGGTAGTAGATTCTCAGTTGAGATAGTAGATTCTCAGTAAGTATTTGTTTAAGGAATGATAAACTGCACACAATAAGGAAAAGAAAGAACATTCATGGAGTAAGTTCCGTGTCTTCAAGAAGCTCAGCGACCATATATATAATAGAGTACAAAGGACTATAACAGAAGCAAACACAGGATTTGAAAGGGGAAAGAAAGAATTCAGAGAATTCTTTGTGAAGGACTTGATGCCTGAGTTCCATCCAAGAATTACCACAATAGTGGGATATTCCCTCCGGAAAAAAACTGTATAGGTCTTTCCAGAAACAGTTCAGTATGGCTGGATCAAAAAAAAAAAAAAAAAAAAAAAAAACCAAGAAGGTGAAGGTGACATCTGAGATCAGAGAAAAAACAGAGTTCAAGGATAAGGACCTTGCATAGGAGATTAAGAAAACTGGAATCTGTAGGAAACACAGAACATTGGAAGGACTTCTAAAGCTGGGACAGTTTCTAGGCCAGTTCATTCCAAATCTTGTTAGATATCAGAAACATATACTATACAGCCCTGGCTCAGATCAGAATTTTAGGGAGTCAGGTGTGGCAATCTGGATTTTTTTCTGTCTTTACAAGGTTGTTTTGCCTTCTTTTTGCAGCTCCCAGATGCTTTGATGTAAATAGTATGGAGTCAAGAATTTGAGAACCACTGACTAGTCTAATTCTTTTAAAGTTCTTTTCCTAAAATTTTATTTATTTATTGGGGGGGGGGCAGAGGGAGAAGGAGACTCCCCACTGAGCAGGGAGACCCACACAAGGCTCCATCCTAGGACTGTGAGATCTTGACTTGAGCTGAAGGCAGACGCTTAACTGACTGAGCCACTCAGATGCCCCTAATTCTTTACTTTTCTAGATGAGAAGAAGGGAGCCAAGAGAGGTAAATGAATTGAACGGACTAAAAATCCAATGTTATATTCATTTAGATTCACTCTGTTGACCACTAACCACGTATTGGGAATTCAAACTCAAAACAGACAAATCCATTGGCTTCAAGGAGTTAATCATCTAATATAGGGACAGATAAATAAATAAATGATTTCAGACCCAAAAGGTAAATGCTGGGAGAATATATACACTGTGAGTTTTTTAAGCACAGAGGAGGGTTCCCACATCAAACAGAGATATGGTAGTGTACACATGTGTGGGGGGGAGAAAGGGTAGATGTGTTCCCACATTAGCATCCAAGGTGAGATGGTGGTTAATCAGCTTTTGACCTGGATTTACGTCGGAGAAAAAAAGAACACTCAGAGCAATGCAAAATGGCTTGTGATAAAGCATGGACACATTAGGAATATGATACATTAGGGGAACATGTTACAGAGTGAAAGGTATATTGGAAATGTAGGGCAGGGCAAGAGAAGAGCCTGGACGAGTAGGCAGTAACCAAGGCATGAAGCGTACTTAGTTAATTATGCTTAACTAAGAAATCCCAAGCCTGATAAGGAACGCACTAAGAATCTAACACAGAGGAGGGCTGTTGTGAGATCTGTTTGTATCAAGACTACAGATATGGAAGACGGACTGGAAAGAGTAAGATCAGAAGCACAGAAAGAGAAGCACTTGCACTGATCCCAACAAAAAGTAAAGACTGTGAAAACAGAACTGACATAGCAAGGGAGAGGGATCTTGAAGTATTAACAAAGTTCTTTCCAGATTTTGTGGTGGTAGTGTGAACAGAAAGTCAGAGAGGGGCACTTCCAATGATCCCCAGATGTTTTATGTGGACCCACTGGGTAGATGAGAAAGCTGAGAATATAGGAGGAAAATCAAGAGGGAGGGGAGAAAACGATAAATCCAATTTAGAATATACTGAATTTGGAAACCCTGTAGAATACCCAAGCATAGATTACCAGTAGAGAGTAAGTTCTACAGGCTTAAGACTTGATAGATCTTAGAAAACAATCCAAAATATTCTACATGCCTATGTAATTCCTAAAATCATGTCACTAACTGTTTTACATCTGTCTCTAAATATGGAGTTCTACTGGGCCTTTAATTTTCCTTTCGTGTTTTCTTGGAGGACTGGGAAATGGCATAAAGCAAACATTTATTTTGTAAATTAAAAGTTTTCACTCTAAGCACAGTATTTTCTCTCTAGCACTAGCACTAGTACTTAAAATTAATAGGCCATTTGAAATATTTACATAAACCGAATGTTTGAAGTTACCAATTATTATCTCAAATTCTGGCTTGTGTTTTCATAAGAAGCAAATTTTGAGTTAATGCAAGATCATCTAAAGAAAACAGGTTTCTTTTTTTGTTTTTTGTTTTTTTTTTTTAAATCTCAGCACAGTTCAATCTCTTTACAGAATTGTAGGCTCTAACCGAATGCTGCAAAAGAAGGGGAAAAAGAGATTCAGCTACAGCTGGTAAAAATAGACCTCACTCTCTTTTGAATCTACACAGTAACATCTTTTGTTACATTTAGTTAATTATGTACTATTTGATCGGTGACAGGCAGAGAAAAAAACGAGATGACTTAGCCCAATTCAGTTCTTGTCTCTGAAAAGCAAGACCAACACTCCAAATATTATCTGCCAAGACTGATTCTGACATTAGTCCCCTAGCCTGTGCTCAATAATCTGGGCGTGCACACAGAAATTGCAAAAGGAAATGAGAAGGGGAAGACGACTCACATTTCATGTGCCAGGGGCTTAGTATTTATTTCCTCGTTTAGGCCCAGAAAGGGAAGTTTGTAGAAGTACTTGTTTATTATTCTCATTTTACAGATGAAGTAATCCATGTTTCCAATAATAAAGTAAGTTCCTAAGCCCCTATACAGCTATTAACAATGGAGCTAGAATTAGGATCTTGAATCTTTTGATTCTTCCTATTACATCTCGTGGTCCTGTATTTCACCGGTGACCATGGCAATTCTAAGAAATATGTGTGAGCATATATGATTCATGTATTTCCACATATTCAAAGCATAAGATGCAAATGTGGCATTGAAAGCATCTTATGTAATTATACTCTTAGATTCAACTTTTTCAAGTGATTTTCATCTTTATTTCTTTGAAAAACTATCACTATGGTATGATGAATCATCTCAGTCCTTTAGGTTGAGTTATCCTAAGCCCTCATGGGAACTTCTTATTCTCAAAATTCATTTCTCTCTCTCACCACCAACATAGCACATAATAATTATAGAAATTTTAGAAAATAAAAACAAACAACAAAACACAACAAAACTCTCTGCATCATCTAAAAATAAGGGCTCTTTACAACCTGTGAATATTCTTACATTCTTTTTACACACATGAGCGCGCACACTTAAACACATACTTATTCTTTTAACCTTAAGCAAGCTCCTCGGCTTTATTACCTTTAATTTTCTCTGTCTGAATTTAAAACACAAATAAATTCTTCACCTCTTGGTGTGGTTTATTCTAACAAATGTAGGAAACAATAAGACACACTTTGGACTAAGAGACAGAGGTCAACCATGCTTTGTTTTTGCAGAAAGGGTGACTTTGCCAGCTGGGTTAACATTCCTGGCTCTGTTCTGCCATTATTTACTAGACAGAGTCTCTGACTAATACCCTGTGATCTGATCACTGTCATCAGGCCATCTGTAGACACAACAGAATGCAAATAAAATATCTACTGAATCTATATTGGGCAAGCCTTCCTCTTCGACACACGCATTTAGGAAATATTGTGTTTTTCACCTTCCGCCACCACAATATGTTTTTATTTCTATTACAACTAGATGTAGTACTTCATTACATACCACGATCAAGTGCCCAGATCTAATATCTTATTTAACAGTATAACACCTACAATTATTGAACATTAGAACTAAAAGGGACTTAATTCAACTGGCTCATTTTACAGGTGATAAAACTGAGGCTCAGGGGAGAAAAGCAAAGCAAAATGTGTTCACCAGAACTTATGAGTGTTTATTTCATTCAAAATCCCATTGTTGGAACATTGTTACCCGCCTACCATTTGTCAGGCTGTGTGCTCGCTGTTTTACATTTATTATATAACGTTTTATCCTCCCAAGGCCCAGTAAGAGTTTCTTTCCTATAGGAAATTAAAACTCAGCAAGATCACACAACTCTAAAGATGTAGGGCCATGATTCCAACGTGAGTGTTTCTGACTCTGCTTTCCCCCATGATAACCTAACTTTCTGGAAAGAGGGGACATTGAATCAGACACCTAGACAGTACGAGAGCAGAAACTAGAACCTAGTCCTCTACTAGCTAGACCAATTCCCTTGTCTCTACCTCTCGGTATTGTACATGGGGCTTAAATGGGATTAAAGCCCGTGGTATTTGCCTCTAAGATCACTTCGCAAGTGACCAAGCCCAGCAGTTTGCCACGCAGAGATAGAGCCCAGGATACATCACCCTTGTATACAATGAACAAGAATTAGAAATATTAGAACCTTTAGGTTTCAAATTGTGTCATTAATTATAGCAACTCTATTGAAAATTGACCATGTAGAAAATATAAAATTAAAATAAAGAAGGCTTAGCATCACCTGTACTATTAAACAAGATTGGAAAAGTGACTTGTATATCTGAACCAGGAATGTTCAACATTTAAGTAATAGAAAGCTATTTCGGTTTATGCCCAACTCAGTTCAACATACAAAGCCTGAAACACATTTTCCTTTTCTGCATCTAGCATGAGTTAGCACCCAGCCCCCAGCCGCTCTGCACAGTATCTACTTTAAGAAGCTGAGAGGAAAGGAAGCAATGAACATTTGTTGCCCGCCTACCATTTGTCAGGCTGTGTGTTAGGTGTTTTACATTTATTACATAATGTTTTATCCTCCCAAGGCCCAGTGAGAGTTTATTTTATCTCTAGTTTACATATAAAGAAACTAAAGCTTGGAGAGCTCACTAACTTTTTCCCAAGATCTAATAAGCATTAAGCTTGGGAATTATGCCAAGGTTTAATTGCACAGTGACAGGCTTACTTGGAGCTGTCCGGTAATAATAGTTTTAAAATAATATATGTTTATTGGGAGTTTTCTTTGCCAAAGACGATAGGTATTGCATGCTTGAATCCTCATAGCAACCCTAAGCCAAAGCTAAATGTAAGTCCTACCTCATAGTTGCACAAAGGGTAAATGATTTGCATGAAATTGTACTACTTTTATTTTTAAAAAAGCTTATTTAAGTTCACTTTAGTTAACATATTCTGCATTATTAGTTTCAGAGGCAGAATTCAGTGATTCACCAATTGCATACAACACCCAGTGCTCATTGCTTCAATTGCCCTTTTTAATGCCCATCACCTAGTTAACCCATCCCCCCACGAACCTTCCCTCCAGCTATCCTCAGTTTGTTCCCTATATAGTTAAGAGTCTACAACTTTTAGGTAGGGAACTTTAGCGCCAAGTCAAGAGAGCCAACCGCAAAGCCTGTGCTTGCTAACCTTTATTTCATTTGTCTGAAAGGAAAATAATATCCACATCATTGTGTTTATATAGTCATACAAAGTGAAAATTAAGCGTATCATCGGTAGACAAAGATAAAGAAAGAGGAAGATACTACATTCTCACAGTGGTGCTGGATTGGGGATGGGAATAGAAACTTTCCAGCCATAGAGGATGGGCAGAGTTTAGACCGGCAAAGATGGGGAGGAGAAGAAGAAGAAAAAAGATTTTCCCGTGGAAAGATGTGTACCGTCACTTGATAACGTTTTTCTTAATTTGTGTTTGCTCTTGCGTCTTAAAACCTGCTCCCTGATCCATGAAAGCCGTTGAGATTAGGGTTTTCTGGTAGACACGGATGGCATCTAGTGTGCGTGATTGATGCTCTAAGTCCACTGAGAAGCCCTGTGTATTGTATTACTTGCTTAGTGCTGGGTATCAAATTACCCCAAACCTTCAAGGCTTAGAACAACTAACGTTTATCATCTCACCGTTTGCATAGGTCATGAATTCAACAGCGTCTTAGTCCAGAAGTTCTGGCTCAGGACCTGGGGTGTAGTCTGGAGGGATGTTGGCCAGGCAGGCTAAGGCTGCAGTCACCTGGATGGGGGAGGAGTTAAGATGGCAGAGGAGGGGCTAAGATGACGGAGGAGGGGCTAAGGTGGAGGAGGAGGAGCTAAGATGGCGGAGGAGGAGCTAAGATGGCGGAGGAGGGGCTAAGGTGGAGGAGGAGGGGCTAAGATGGTGGGGGAGGGGCTAAGATGGTGGAGGAGCGGGAGAACCCTGAGCTAGTCTCCTCCCTTGGTAGGACACAGCTAGATAGTTATCAAACTATTCTGAACCCCCAAGAAGTCAGTCTGCAAGCAAAACCTGCAAGTCGACAAGTAGAAAAGGGACCACCTTTTGGAAGGTAGGAGGTCTGGAAGTACAGCGGCGGGAGACAGAGCTGTGGAAGAGGCCGCAGGGAGGGAGCCTGCTTGCGAGGCTAGGGCGCAAAGTATCACAAGCCATGGAGCGCAAAAGCTGAACTTTTTTAAAAAAGTTCCCTACTGTGTAGGACAGGCTGGATCAAAGGTGCTCAGGTGGCGAAGAAGGGCAGAATCCCAGGAGCGGCAGGGTGGTCTGAGGATGCCCCGGGCGGCAGGAAGAACGGGGAGGGAGGCTGGGGGGGACTAAGATGCTGCACTGCTCCGAAGCATAGGAGCTGGGAAGCCAGTGGAGAGCCGGGTCTTGGTGCGGGCTTGCTGGTGCAAACTGGGGTGGTGGGGCCGATTTCCTGGGTCAGCAGGCAAGTGCGGCGAGACCCTCTCCCGAAGGCTCCGGGGTTCCCTGGCATTTGGAGTTTAGAAACTCGGTCAGGCACCTAAGATTTAAAAAAAAAATAAAAATTCTTACACACAGGCAGGTGACTACAGATAGGAACTGGGGAAACAAATAGGGTGATTGATTGCTTTTCTTGGAGTGCTGAAGAGTAGGGGCCCGGAGAGCAGGGCGCCGCCATATTCTTCCTGCCCTATTCTCTTTCCCCATCAGTGCTGAAAGCCTTCAGGGAGCAAAACAGCGCCACCTAGTGGAAGCCGAAGCAGCTTACAGCAAGCCCTGCCTCCCTGCACCCTGAAGGCACACTTCCACAGGGGCAAGTCCACCTGCGATTCCGCTGACCAGGCCCCTCCTACAGAATCAGCACTAACAACTCACTAGCGCCAACTTCACTGATTATAGAGCACTGCAAAGCTTCAGCCCTAGGGAAAATAGGTTGAGCATCCTTTGTACTTTTGCTCTTTATTACTTTATTTTTATTATTTTTTCATTTTCTTATATTTTCCAATTCCTTTTTACTTTTTTCTTCTTAATTTTTAAAATTTTTATACATATATACTTTTCATACATATTCTTAAAATTTTTGTCTACTTTCATCTTATTTTTTGACTGTCAGATTGAAATCTTTTTTTTTTTCTTTTTAGATTTTATTTATTTATTTGACAAGGAGAGACACAGAGAGAGAGGTAATACAAGCAGGGTGAGTGGGAGAGGGAGAAGCAAGCTTCCTCATGAGCAGGGAGCCTGATGAGGGAGGGATGCAGGACTGGATCCCAGGACTCTGAGCTCATGACCTGGGCCAAAGGTAAACGCTTAAGCCACCCAGGCGCCCGTAGAATCCAAATTCTTTTAACAAGAAAACCAAAACACACCCAGGAATGAGTGGGAGTTTTTCTGTTTTGTGTTTTTGTTTTTCTTGTTTTGGGGTTTTGGTTTGTTTTTGTCTTTTGTTTTTTTTTTTCTCCTTTGTGGTTTGTTTTTGTTTTGGGGGGCTTGGGGGATTGTTTTTTTGTTGGTTCTTTTTTCTTTTTCTTCTTTTCTTTTCTGGACAAAATGATGAGATGGAGGAATTCACCCTAAAAGAAGGAACATGAGTAGAACTCATTGATTAAATCCAATACAGACTGCAGTAAGATGTCTGAACTAGAATTTAAAACAATAAGTATAAGAATACTAGCTGGGCTTCAGAAAAGCATTGAAGACACTAGAGAAGCCCTTAATTTAGTCAGGTCAAAATTAAAAACGCTGTAACAGAGATGCAAACACAACTGGAGGCCATAGAAATAGGATGGACTGAGCATAAGAGCACATCAGTGGTATAGAAGATAAATTATGGAAAATAATGAAGCTGAAATGATGAGGGAAATAAAGGTAATGGACCACAAAGGTAGACTTAGACAATTCAGTGACTTAGTAACACATAATAACATTTGTAACATAGGAGTCCCAGAAGATAAGAGATAAGGGGGCAGAAATTTTATTTGAACAAATTATAGCTGGAAACTTCCCTAATCTGGGGTAGGACACAGACATAAAATCCAGGAAGCACAGAGAACTCCCATTGCATTCAGCAAAAGCCAGCCATCATCAAGGCATATCATAGTCAAATTCACAAAAGACACAAATAAGGAAAGGATCCTGAAAGCAGCAAGGGAAAAAAGGACCTTAACCTACAAGGGAAGACAGGTCAGGTTTGCAGGGAATCTGTTTACAGAGACTTGGCTGACCAGAAAGGAGTGGAAGGAAATATTCAGCCTGCTGAATGAGAAAAATATGAGCCAAGAATTCTTTATCCACCAAGACTGTCATTCAGAATAGAAGGAGGGCTAACTAACAGGTTTCCTGACAAACAAAAACTAAAGGAGTTCCTGATTATTAAACCAGCTTTGCAAGAAATTTTAAGGGAGACTCTTAGAGTGGAGATAAAAAGACCAAAAACAACAAAAGCTAGAAAGGAACAGAGAACATCACCAGAAACACCAACTTTAGAGGTAACACAAAGGCACTAAATTCATATCTTTCAATAATCACTCTAAATGTAAATGGACTAAATGCTCTAATAAAAAGACATTGGGTATTAGAATGGATAAAAAAGAAGACCCATCTATATACTGCCTACAGGAGACTCATTTGAGACCTAAAGACATCTGCAGATTGAAAGTGAGGGGATGGAGAACCATCTATCATGCTAATGGACATCAAAAGAAAACCAGAGTAGCCATACCATACCTATACCAGACAAACTAGATTTTAAAACAAGACTGTAACAAGAGATAAAAAAGGGCATTATATCATAATTAAGGTGTCTATACCTCAAGAGGTTATAACAATTGAAAATATTGATCCCCCCGAACTTGGGAGCATCCAAATATATAAATCAATTGATAACAAA
This sequence comes from Mustela putorius furo, assembly GCF_011764305.1. NCBI lineage: Eukaryota > Metazoa > Chordata > Mammalia > Carnivora > Mustelidae > Mustela > Mustela putorius. The sequence goes on from NW_025422022.1 coordinate 9,896,912, forward strand.
CATAAATAAGCACATTGATGATAATACAAATAGTAGCAGGGGACCTTAACACACCACCTACAGCAATGGACAGATCATCTAGGTGGAAAATCAACAAGGAAACAGTGGCTTTGAATGACATACTGAACCTGATGGACTTAACAGATAGATCCAGAATGAATTCGAAAACAGCGGAATACATGCTCTTTTCAGATGCACATGATACATTCTCCAGAACAGATCACACAGGGTCACAAATCAGGTCTCAACAAATACAAAAAGATTGGGATCATACCGTGCATATTTTCAGTCCACACTTCTATGAAACTTGATATGGGCCATAAGAAAAAAATTGGAAAAACCTCAAGTACATGGAGATAAAAGAACATCCTACTAAGAAATGAATGGGTCAACCAGGAAATTAAAGAGTAATTTAAAAATACATGGAAGCAAATGAAAATGAAAGCAGAATAGCCCCAAACCTTTGGGATGCAGCAAAAGCAGCCCTAAGAGGAAAGAATTTTGCAGTGTAGGACTACCTGAAGAAGCAAGAAAAATCTCAAATACACGACCTAACTTTACACCTAGATGAGTTAGAAAAGGAGAAAATAAAGCCTAAAGCCAGGAGAGGAAGGGAAATAATAAAGATTAGAGCAGAAATAAGTGATATAGAAACAAAACAAAACAAAAAAACAGTAGAACAGATTAATGAAACTAAAAGCTTGTTCTTCAGAAGAATTAATAAAAATAATAAACTGCTAGCCAGACTTACCAAAAAAAAAAAAAAAGAGAGAGAGAGAAAGGACCCAAATCGATAAAATCATAAATGATAGAGGAGACATCACAATCAACAACACAGAAATACAAATAATTATAAGAAAATGAGAAATTATATGCCAACAAACTGGGCAACCTGGAAGAAATGAACAAATTCTTAGCTATAAACTACCAAAATTGAGGGACGCCTGGGTGGCTCAGTTGGTTAAGCAGCTGCCTTCAGCTCAGGTCGTGATCCCAGCGTCCTGGGATCGAGTCCCACATCGGGCTCCTTGCTCCACAGGGAGCCTGCTTCTCCCTCTGACTCTGCCTTCCACTCTGTCTGCCTGTGCTCGCTCTCGCTCGCTCTCTCTGACAAATAAATAAAATCTTAAAGAAAAAAAAAAAACTACCAAAATTGGAACAGGAAGAAATAGGAAGATTAAGCACACCCATAACCAGCAAAGATATTGAATCAGTAATCAAAAAATCTCCCAACAAACAAAAGTCCTGGGCTGGATGACTTCCCAAGGGAATTCTATCAGACAAAGAGTTAATACCTATTCTTCTCTAACTGTTCCAAAAAAATGGAAATGGAAGGAAAACTTCCAAATTCATTCTACTATGCCAACATTACCTTGATTCCAAAACTAGACAAAGACTGCACTGAAAAGGAGAATTACAGGCCAATATCCCTGATGAACTTGGATGCAAAAATTCTCAACAAAATATTAGCAAAGTGCACTCAACAGTACATTAAAAGAATTATTCACCATGATCAAGTGGGATTTATTCCTGGGCAGCAGGCATGATTTAATATTTGCAAATTAATCAATGTGATATATCATATTTAAAAAAAAAAAGAAAAGTAAGAACTATATGATCCTGTAAAAAGCTGCAGAAAAAGAATTTGACAAAATACAGCATCCTTACGTGATAAAATCCTCAATAAAGTAGGGATAAGTGGAACATACCACAACATTGTAGGAGCCATATACAAAAGACCAACAGCAATATTACCCTCAATGGGGAAAAACTTGAGAGCCTTTCCCCTATAGTCAGGAACAAGACAAGGATGTCCACTCTGACCATTACTATTTAACATAATACCAGAAGTCTTAGTCTCAACAATCAAACAACAAAAAGAAATAGAAGGCATCCAAATTGGCAAACTTTCACTATTTACAGATGACACGATATTCTATGTAGAAAACCCGAAAGACCAGACCAAAAAATTGCCAGAACTCATACATGAATTCAGCAAAGTCTCAAGATACAAAATCAATGTGCAGAAATCTGTTGCATTTCTGTACACCAATAACAAAGCAGCAAAAAAAAAAAAAGAAATCAAGAAATTGATCCCATTTGCAACTATACCAAAATCAATAAGGTACCTAGGAATAAATCTAACTAAAGAAGCAAAAGATATATAGTCTAAAATTATAGAACAATGAGGCGCCTGGGTGGCTCAGTGGGTTAAGCCTCTCCTTTGGCTCAGGTCATGATGTCAGGGTCCTGGACTAAAGCCCCACACCAGGCTCTCTGCTCAGCAGGGAACCTGCTTCTCCCTCTCTCTCTCTCTGCCTGCCTCTCTGCCTACTTGTGATTTCTGTCTGTGTCAAATAAATAAATAAAATCTAAAAAAATAAAATAAAATTATAGAACATTTATGAAAGAAATTGAAGAGGGCTCAGAAATGGAAAAGCACCCCATGCTCATTGATTGGAAGAACAAACACTGTTAAATTGTCTATACTACCCAAAGCAAACTACACATTTAGAGCAATCCCCATAAAAATATCACCAGCATTTTTCCCAACCAGAAAAACAATTCTAAAATTTTTGTGGAACCAAAACCCAAATAGCCAAAGCAATTCTGAAAAAGAAAAAAAAAAAAACTGGAGGTATCATGATTTTGGATTTTAAGCTATATTGCAAAACTGTAATCATCAAGACAGTATGGTATTGGCACAAAAACAGACACATAGATCAATGGAACAGAATAGAGAATCCAGAAATGGACACCCAACTATGTCAACGGATCTTCCACAAAGCAGGAAATATCCTATGGAAAAAAGACAGTCTCTTCAACAAATGGTGTTGGGAAAACTGGATAGCAACATGCACAAGAATGAAACTGGACCCCTTTTTTACACCATAGACAAAAATAAATTCAAAATAGGTGAAAGATCTTAATGTGAGACAGGAAACCATCAAAATCCCAGGGGAGACCACAGGCAGAAACCTCTTTGACCTCAGATGTAGTAACTTCTAGACATGTCACAACAGACAAAGGAAACAAAAGAAAAAATGAACTATTGGGATTTCATCAAGATAAAAAGCTTCTTCACAGCAAAGGAAATCAACATAACTACAGAATGGGGTTCCTACAGAATGGGAGAAGATATTTGCGGATGATGAACCTGATGAAGGATTAGTATCCAAAATTTACAAGGATTTCACCAAATTCATTATCCAAAAAACAAATAACCCAGCTAAGAAATGGACAAAGATATGAAGAGACACTTTAAAAAAATACAGATGGCTAATAGACAATGAAAAGATGCTCAATATCACTAATCATCAGGGAAACACAAATCAAAACCATGATGAGATACCACCTCACACATTTTAGACTGGCTAAAATTAACAACACAGGAAATAACAGATGTTGGTGAGGATGCAGAGAAAGGGGAATCCTCTTGCATTGTTCATTGGAATGCAAACTGGTGCTGCCACTCTAGAAAACAGTATGGAATTTCCTCAAAATGTAAAAATAGAGCTACCTTATGACCCAGCAATTGCACTAGTATTTACTCAAAGGGTACAAAAATACAGATTCAAAGGGATACATGCACCCCAATGTTTCTAGCAACATTATCAATAATAGCCAAACTATGGAGAGAGCCCAAATGTCCATCGACTAATGAATAGATAAGAACACACACACACACACATACACACACACACACGCGCGCACGCGCGCGCGCGTGCGCAAATATTACTCAGCCATCAAAAAGACTGAGCTCTTGCCATTTGCCATGATATGAATGGAGGTAGAGTCTACTACACTAAGTGAAGTGAGTCAGAGAATGGCAAATACTATATGATTTCACTTATATGTGGAATTTGAGAAAGAAATCAGGAATACATGGGAAGGGGGGAAAGAAAAAAGGGGAGAGGGAAACAAGCCATAAGGGACTTTTAACAGTAGAGAAAAAATTGTGTTGTTGGAGGGAGGTGTGTGGCAGGTGGACTAGATGAGTGATAGAGATAAAAAAGGGCACTTGTTGGGAAGAGCACTGGGTATTGTATATAGTGATGAGTCACCAAGTTACATAACAGAAACCAATATCGCTCTATATGTTAACCACCTAAAATTTAAAACAAAACAAAATTACCCCCCCCCCAAAAGGCTGCAATCATCAAAAGGCTTGACTAGGGCTTCCAAGGTGGCTCACTCAGAAGTCTCAGTCCTTGCGACATGAGCCTCTCCATAGGCTTCTTGCATGGTTTCCCCCATAACATTCCAGCTGGCTTCTTTCAGAGCAAGAGACCCAAAGATAAAGCAAGGTAGAAGCCATATCATTTGGAAATGATACACCATCACTTCTAGCATATTCTAGTAGTCACAGAGACCAACCTTGTTATGGGAGGGGACTTACACAAGGGTATGAATACTAGGAGTTGGGGAACATTGAGGGCTATCTTGGAAGCTGGTTATCACAACACACAGGAAGTTTTACAAGAGCAGAAAAATCTCAAAAGTAGTGAAAAACATGGCAGATGTTGCTAATATGTCTCAAGTGATTTTAAAATTAGGTATAATTTCACACACACACACACACACAAGTGTAGTCCCTCTGGATAAAAAGCCACTTGTGCCAGTGTTCAGGTAGCTATTAAATTGTCTTGCATCCATCTTTATCCCGTTATTAATTCAAGGAAAGCTAGATATTAAAGCTTTAAAAGAAGAGTCAGACAAAGTCGATATTAGACCCATATTATTAGAGGAAACAGTGCTGGCCTGAATGCAAGGCATGGAACCATCTCTTTAAGAGGCCACCACCTTTGGAGATCGCTGTGAACTTCAGAATTCCATAGTTCTATTCACATTGGCTAAAAATCTGAATTAGGACCGGTAAACACTGTGGAGCTGGAATTCTAGGTAGCAGTTATAAAAGCAAGGCACTCACCCCTCTCCTTCATGGGCCCCACAAAATTAGCCAGAAAGAAAAGAGGATTCATACCAGAACTTTGTGGAGTGGATAGCTCATTTAATGGTAACTTTAGACAGAGCTAAGATGTACTAATAATAATTCCACAGATTCTGGGTTTTCTAGCAAAGTATGCATATTTATAGAAAAGAACAAATGTCTCAGCAGCTACTTACTAAATTTAGTTACAAGAAAAATCCCAAAAGTCTCCTTTTGGGATATTTTTGTAAAATCTATTTAAAATATATGTTACTAATGCAAACTTCTAAGGTTGACATTGCAGTTAATAACACTGATCCTTATTTACATTTTGTATTTTCTACATGAATGATTTTGAATGACATCACTGCATTTAGTGACATCTTATTTATTTATTTATTTATTTGTTTTTAGAGAAGGAGGGGGAGAGAGAGGGGCTGGAAGAGAGGCAGAGGGACAGTGAGAGGGTCTTAAGTAGACTTCATGCCCAGCATGGAGCCCGAGGAGGGGCTCGATCTCACAACACAGAGATCATGATCCATGCCAAAATCAAGAGTTGAATGCTTAACCAACTGAGCCATCCAGGTGCCCTGGTATTATACTCATTTTGGGTGAGGAGGTGCTTGGATTTTTGACTCGTGTTAGATATGCAAAATACTGACATACATACTTCCTCTATACAGCCCGGGTTCTTCTTCTGCTGGAGTCCTCTATCAATCAGTCATTTAACTTTTAAAAATTTAAATTTTTAAACAAAAATTCAAAGAACTCTAGCATAACTGCAGGACAGATTATCCTTTATGGTCGATACTGTATTTATCTACACCCTGTGTGAATAACTAAAAATGATAATTTTTCAGAAAGATTGAAAGTAAGGATGTCACATCATCACTAGCCCTTGGACACTCTCCTAAGTAGAAAGAAACGTGTTTGCTAGTAACTTCCAAATCTTATTAGAAAAAACTTACAGAAAAGTTGCAAAAACAAAATAGTAAAAAGCATACTTACTTACCTTTACTCAGATTCACCTATTGATAATATCTTACCCCATTTGCTTATCCTTTGTTCTCTTGCCTCTTTCTATCAACCAGTTGCTTGATCTATCCAGAGAGGAATGCCAAAGGGTATATTAATATTGAGAGAGGGAGGGGGGCAAAAAGGAGAGGGAGAGAGAATATTTACATGCAGTTGTGTGTGTGTTTGTCTGTGTATATATGTACATACATATTTTTTTCTGAAGCCATCATGGTTCTTTATCCCTAATATGTTACTGTGTATTTCCTAAGAATAAGAATGGGATAGCCTCTTTCATGACCACAGCATAGCTGTCAACTGCAGTACATTTAAGGTTGATAATTTATATATTTTTAAAATTTTTGTTCAAATTCCAGTTAGTTAACATGCAGTGTGATATTGGTCTCAGGTGCACAATATAGTGACTGAACACTTCACATCACCTGGTTCTCATCACAAGTGGCCTCAATTTCCATCACCTACTTCACACATCCCCCCCCCCCCACCTCCCTTCTGGTAGCTGTCAATTTGTTCTCTAGAGTTAATAATCTCTTTCTTGGTTTGACTCTATTTTTTCCCCTCCTTTGTTCATTTTCTTTTGTTTCTTAAATTCCACATATGAGTGAGATCATATGGTATTTGTCTCTCTCTGACTAATTTATTTTACTTAACATAATACCTTCTAGTTTCATCCACATCATTGCAAATGGCAAGATTTCATTCTTTTTATGGTTGAATAATTGTCCCTTGTATAAATATACACACTTTCTTTATCCATTCATCAGTCTCTAGACACTTGGGCTATTTCTATAATTTGGATACTGCACATTATGCTTCTATGAATATCAGGGTGCATGTATCCCTTTGAATCTGTATTCTTATATTCCTTGGGTAAACATCTAACAGTGCAATTACTGGATTATAGAGTAGCTCTATTTTTAACTTTTTGAGGAAACTCCATACTGTTTTCCAGAGTGGCCACACCAACTTTCACTCCCACCAACAGTATAAGAGGATTCCCTTACTCTGCATCCTTGTCAGCACCCGTTGTTTCTTGTGTTGGTTTTAGCCATTCTGACAGGTATGAGTTGATATCTTATCACCGTTTTGATTTGTAATTCTCTGATGAGCAGTGATGTTGAGCATCATTTTATGTGTCTCTTAGCCATCTGGAAACCTTCCTTGGAAAAGTGTCTATTCACATCTTCTGCCCATTTCTTAACCATATTATTTGATTTTTGGGTGTTGTTTGGTGAATTCTTTATAGATTTTCAATACCAACCCTTTATCAGGTATGTCATTGCAAATATCTTCTCCTGTTCCATAGGCTGCCTTTTAGTTTTGTTGATTGCTTCCTTCACTGTGCAGAAGCTTTTTATTTTGAGAAAGTTCCAGTCATTTACTTTTGCTTTTGTCTCCCTTGCCTCAGGAGACATAACAAGAAAGAATTTGCTATAGCCATGTCAGAGAGGTTACTGCCTGTATTCTCCTCTAAGACTTTTATGGCTTAATGGCTCAAATTTAGGTCTTTAATCCATTTTAAATTTATTTTTGTGTATGTTGTAAGTAAGTGGTCCAGTTTCATTCTTCTGCATGTTGTTACCCACTTTCCCCAACACCAGTTGTTGAAGAGACTGTCTTTCCCATTGGCCAGTCTTTCCTGCTTTGTTGAAGATTAATTGACCATATAGTTGTGGGTTCTTTTTTGAGTTTCCTGTTCTCTTTCATTGGTCTGTGTGTCTATTTTGTGCTGGTGCCATGCTGTTTTCATCACTACAGCTTTGTAATATAACTTGAAGTCTGGAACTGTGATGGCTCCAGCTTTGCTTTGCTTTTTCACAATTGCTTTGGCTATATGGGATCTTTTGTGGTTCCATACAAATTGTAGGATTGTTTGTTCTGGCTCTGTGAAAAATGCTTTTGGCATTTTGATAGGGATTTCATTGAATCTGTAGTTTCCTTTGGGTCATATACACATTATAATAATATTTTTTTCTTCCAGTCTATGAGCATGGAGTGCTTTTCAGTTCTTTATGTCATCATTAATTTTTTTCATCAGTGTTTTATAGTTTTCATGGTACAGGTCTTTCACCTCTTTAACACTGATAATTTAATCTGCTCTTTGAATTTCAATTTTCTCAACTGACACCAGAAAGTCCTTTATAGCACTTTTTCCCTGCAAGACAGGATCTGGAATCAGTTCAGTCTAAGATCTGGCTCCAGTGCAGAGCTCAGTCTAGAGTCAGATATCTTTTACCTGGAAATTTTCAAAGCCTTAATTTGCCTTTTAGAACATTGGCAATTTTTTTTAGCAGTACAGTTCCCCTTCTTCTTTTTTAATAAACACTTCCTACTTTTGAGGTTGTCTGATATTTCCCCATCATTCTACTCAGGTTATGCATTCTAGGCTGGAACACTCCAAGAGTAATGTCATGTTCACTAGGTGTCACATCTGGAGGCACTCAATGTCCATTTGTCCCTCTGTGGTGATGGTAATTTTGATTGCTCAGCCAAGGTGTTTTCCAATTTCTCTCTTAAAACTAATAAAACTGTGGGAGAAATTTTAAGATCATGAAAATAACATCATCAAATTTTCCCCCTACACTTAGCATCTATTATGGATCCTTGCTTGTTCTTGATTTTTTTTTTCTTGCTTGATCTTTATTACAATGGCTGCAAAACAATGATTTTGTAACTCCTGCATTCCTTCTGAACTGATGTGTCAGCTCTCCACATTCTACTGGAAGCCAAAGTCCTCCCCTTTCCTACATTTACTTATCTAGTTATTTATCCAATTAGTATCAGTTTTATCCACTTATCTATTTATTATTAGGGCTCATGAATACCCATGATTAGTAATTTATTATTCATTAGTGGACTTAATTGTTTTTTGTGCTCACACTGTTCCAGATTTGGCCAGTGCAACCCCCTTCAAGCTGGTTCCTGTGTTGTAACATACCCCTTAATTTGAAGGAATGCTGCCTTGTTTCTGGCATAACAGGAAGCCTACTCTCATCGTTCCTTCGTTATTCCTTACATGCATTTCCAATCTGGTTATTTGTTGTTGTTTTTCATGCAGCACAGGACGCTGGGAATAGAATACTTTAAAGAGCATGGTTATAAAAGACAGATATGATATAGACTAAAACTAAAGCTGAGACAGGAAAAATAAAACAACCCTACAGAATTTTGGGGTAGTGGAATGATAATCACAAAGATGGCCCAAGTTATTAGGAAACTATTTAATCAGATCAAATTAAGTTGTTATTAATAGTGTGGTTTTGTAAATATTTGGTGCTTAAATGTGATGATTATATTTATTTGTGCATATTAATAAGCTAGACGATTTTTTTTAATTTAAAAAAGAGCTTGTGCTTTTATTTTTAAATTGATAATAGTTGGTATCAAATAACTACAATACTCCACATACCATAATATTCTCCAAGATATATTTTTTATATAATAATATAAATGTTTTATTTCTAGAAGTGTAGTAAATGGTGACTAGCAAATTTTTATTAAATTGAGCACAATTCTGTGAGCTGAGAGCTTTCTAAAATTTAGAAATAAATCTGCAAATATTCATACAATGTATAGATCTGGCTTCTTTTGTCTAACATTATACTTAAGAGATTCATCTTAAGAGTTGCTTATAGAGATCATTTGTTCTTTTTCATTTCCATGAAGTATGACTCTGTAATGAAGATATTAAAATCATTTTTGTATATTTTGCTTTTGATGGCCATTTGGGTTATTTCCAGTTTGGGGCTATTATGGATACATTTACTATGGACGTACATGTCCATGTCATAAGGCATTTGTGTGTTTACCTATATTTATGTATAATGTGTGTATAATGTGCTTTCCAGAGTGGTTTTACAAGGTTGCATTCCTACCAGCTTTCATGAGAGCTCCAGTTCTCCCACATCCTCACCAAAACTTGGCATTGAATGACTTTAAAGTCTTAGCCAGATTGACAGATGTATAATGACATGTCATTGAGCTCTTTATTTGAATTTACTTTTAAGTAATGATGTTGAGCATCTTTTCTTATGCTTATTGGACATTTGGATTTTCCTTTGTGAGAAGTGCCTATTCAAGTCTTTTGCCCATTAAAAAAATATATATATCAAATTGTGTTGTCTGTCTTTTCTTTATTGTTTATAAATATATTCTAGTTACAAGTCCTGGGCACCTGGGTGGCTCAGTGGGTTAAAGCCTCTGCCTTCGGTTCAGGTCATGATCCCAGGGTCCTGGGATCGAGCCCCACATCGGGCTCTCTGCTCAGCAGGGAGCCTGCTTCCTCCTCTCTCTCTGTCTGCCTCTCCGCCTACTTGTGATCTCTGTCTGTCAAATAAATAAAATCTTTAAAAACAAACAAAATCTAGTTACAAGTCCTGTTTCATCCACAAATCTAAAAATATCTTCTCCCATTCTGTGGCTTGCCTTTCAACTCCCCTAATGATGCCTCTCTTTATTTTTTAAAGATTTTATTTAATTTTTAAAAGATTTTATGTATATATTTGAGAGAGAAAGAGAGCACAAGCAGGGGAGGAGCAGAGGGAGAAGTAGACTCCCTACAGACTAAAGAGTCTGATGGGGTGGGCTCCATCCTAGGACCCTTGGATCATGACCCAAGGATGCTTAACTGACTGAGCCACCCAGGTACCCCTAAGATTTTATTTTTAAAGTAATTTCCACACTCAGTATAGGGCTGGACCTCACAATCCTAAGATTTATAACATGCTTCACCCACTGAGCTAGCCAGGAACCCATGTCTTTTCTTTATTTAAGAACACCACCTGTAGGCGAATAATACATTATATGTTAACTTAAAAAAATAATAAAGATTTAAAAAATTGCATGTAGTTTATTTTTATTAAGTTGTTGAATATGTGAGCATAAAGATGTTTGTAGTATTCTTTTATTATCCTTTTAATAAATATAGGATCTATAGTTATTATGTCTATTTGATTTCTGATATTGGTAATTTGTATGCTCTTTATTTTTATCTTTGTTATGCTTGTTAAAAGTTAATCAATTTTATTTCTTTTTTTTGAAGAATGAGCTTTTTGTTTCATTTACTTTTTAATTGTTTCCATATTTTCAATTGCACTGACTTCTGATCTTATCTTTATTAGTTCCTTCCTTCTACTTATTTTAGATTTATTTTCCTAAGTTCTTGAGGTAGGGTTATTGATATGAGAATTTCCTTTTCTCTTATATGGACATTTAGTGCTAAAAATTCCCCTATCAACATTGTTTTAACTGCATCAACATATTTTGGTATGTTACATTTTTAATTCTGTCTTGTGATGAATGAAAGTTCTTAACATTAGTAGCATCAACATGCCTGCTCATTCTTTTATTGTTAGTGCTTTTCATGTCCTGTTTAAAAATCTTTGCTTCTGGGGCACCTGGGTGATTTAGTTTTAAGCGTCTGCCCTCAGCTCAGGTCATAATCCCAGGGTCCTGGAATTGAGCCCTGCATCAGGCTCCCTGCTCAATGGGGAGCCTGCTTCTCCCTCTCCCACTCCCACTGCTTGTGTTCCCTCTCTTGCTGTCTCTGTCAAATAAATGAATAAAATCTTCTTAAAATTTTTTTTTTACTTTGGTCATAAAATATACTTCTGTGAAAAGATTTTCTTCTAGAAACCTTATTGTTTCCCTTTCACACTTAGGTTCATGATCCATTTGGAATTGAATTTGTGTATGGTGTGAGATAGGGATCAAGGTTTGTTTTCCATCATATGAATATCTAAGTGATCAAGCAATATTCATTGAAGAGTCCATCTTTCCCTCACAAAACTGCAGTGAGACTCTTGTCATAATCAGGTGACTGTTTATATATGGGTCTATTAAATTCTCTGTTCTCTTCCATTTGTCTAGTTATCCTACTTTGTTTTTGAATTCTATACCTTTATATCTTGATATACCTTTATGTCTTGATATCTTCTACTATAAACCCCCCAGCTATTTCCTTATTTGTCATGATAAAGCTAATCTTATCCCTTTGTATTTTCATTTAAATTTTAGAATCAGTTTGCCACTTTAAAATAAAAAAGCTTGAATTTTAACTGGAATTCCATTGACTCTATAGATCAATTTGAAAACACTGATGCCTTTACAAAGTGTGTCTTTTAATCCATGAGCATGAGAATGGTTTAGTCATCCCTCCTCATTTATTTACTCTTCTTAATTTCTTTTTTTGAATATTTTGTAGTTTTTCATGTAGAGGTCCTGCTCACCTTTTGTGAGATTTATTCATAGGTATTTGATGGTAATGATACTATTGTAAATGGTTCTTTTTAAAGTAAATTTCTAATTTTGTCAATGTGTTGAAACAAAATTGATGTTTTATACTGCTATTACATCAGTGATGTTGTCAAATTCACTTATTATTTCTAATAGTCTGGATTCTTATAGATTCTGTGTGTATACTATCATAACATATATAACTAATCAGAATTTTATTCTTGTTTCAAATCATTATATCTTTCTAACTTCTTTTCTTTTACTTAAGTCACTGCATTGACCAAGACCTCCAGTGTAATGTTGACAACAAGTGGTGAGAATGGACAAAGTTAGGAGCCTTTTGAAAATCTAGGTACCCAGGTCTCATCCCCTCAAAATTTAGTAGGTCCAGGTTGGGGGCCTTGAAAATCTACATTTTAACAAATATTCTAAGTGTTATCAATGTATGGGTGTCCTAGAAATACACTTTATTTATAATATTTTTAAAGCTTCAATCACCTGAAGAGTTTTCTTGATTAGGATGGAATATTGCTCTCTTCTTTCTTCCTTCTCTTCCCACTTTCATCTTCTTCCATGCTAGTGATAGATGTATAAAATGTTACTCTTCCAAGCACCCTATTTTGCTGCTTCTCTTTCCTGTCTCTAGGTCTCGATATAACATACATGTATGGGTCTTCAGTGTTAAAGTGTTGACTGGCTTTAGAAAAGAAAAAAAAAATCCTCATCCTGCATCAGCAGTTCTACTAAAAAAGAAACAATCTTTTTTAAAAAATATATTCAAAAGTTGTTGAGATCACAGTTGAATTCAGTTCTTTCTTTTTTTTTTATTATTTTTTTAAGTTTTTTTTAATTTTTTTTAAGTTTTTTTAAATTTTTTTTTAAGATTTTATTTATTCATTTGATACAGAGAGATCGCAAGTAAGCAGAGAGGCAGGCAGCTAGAGAGGAAGGGAAGCAGGCTCCCTGCTGAGCAGAGAGCCCGATGCGGGACTCGATCCCAGGACCCTGAGATCATGACCTGAGCCGAAGGCAGTGGCTTAACCCACTGAGCCACCCAGGCACCCGAATTCAGTTCTTTCTATATACACACCCACACATGCATACACACAAACAATCATATGGGTGTTGTCACATGATAGAAACAGTATGAGGAAAAAAAAACAGATTCCAAAAGATGCACAATTGTATAAAATAAAACTTGAATAATACGAAATCATTTGAGAGAAATATGGGTACCATGTGGTTTCCTAAATATGGCTCATTCCAAATCAAAGGAACAATGTATTTTCTTAGATTAAGAGACAAAATATGCCATGGATGTTCATGGAAGGAAGAAGAGATAGAAAAATAGCTGCAAATATCCTAGAGTATTAGAGCTGGACAGGGCCTTAAGATCCCATTAGCTGACCCCACCGTTCCTACAGCTGAGGTGACAGATCCAACCTGGTAAAGTGAGTGACTTGCCAGTGTTACTTGGTGAGGTAGTGGTAGTACTGGGCGCAGCACCCAGCTTCCCAGATTCCATACAAGAGCTTCCTGCCTGATGTCCCTCAGATAGTTTATGATAAGAGATCATATATATGGAAGGAATCCTAGAGAATAAAGAATGTGGATACATCGGAACAAACCTACTGAAGTGAGTCCTTCATGCGGGATAAGAGGGAGCTACATGAATGGGATCAATTTTGTGAACAAATTGTAAGAAAGATGTGAGAAGGTAGGCAAGGTGAAAAGGGAATGGGAAAAACTAGGTAAGATAAAGAAAAGAGTAAATTAAGGAAGTAAAAAAAATGGAAGAGAACAGTCAGAAATAAAAACACAATAAAATAATTCAAGAACATGTAGATAGACATAGTATCTTTATGTCGTTTTTGCCAAAAGTGTATCTATCTAGAATTACTTCAGTAATAAAATGTCCATAATGAAATTGTATGAAGATACATTGAGATTCCTTTAAAGAAAGGTACACCTAAAGTAATGGCAATGTTAAGTTCTTAAACTTCTAAAATGCCGAAATAAGATCTAGAAATCTAAAAATATACTTCTCTATATCAAGAATTGTGAAATGTTGGGGTGCCTTGGTAGCCCAGTGGGTTAAAGCCTCTGCCTTTGGCTTGGGTCATGATCCCAGGATTCTGGGATTGAGCCCTGCATCGCATTGGGTTGTCTGCTCAGCTTCCCCCACCTCCCTGCCTGCCTCTCTGCCTACTTGTGATCTTTCTGTCAAATAAATAAAATCTTAAAAAAAAAAAAACCCAAAACCCATGAAATGTAAAATCAAAGAAACACAGGGAAAGCTAAAGCTAGGTGTTTCTTCAAATGACTCTATTGGGCTTTGTTTTTAAGACATGGTTGAAGAATGAAAATACAAGGGGATGGAGAATGGCTCCTATATTGAACAATCAAGTGGCACTGCCTTAATTCAAAGACAGAGTTTTTACAGTATTCAGAATTGTTGGACTTAATTTCCTTACTTCCGTACTTCCTTAAAAGCCTGAACCTAAATGTTACAATCATAATATTGGTTTACACCCTGACTAGCCATGTAAAAACATTAACCTTCATGGTTCATTTGATGAGCCAAAGGTTCCTATTGTGCCTCCTGGGAGAGGAGGCATCCATTTTTAATTCATGTTTCACAGAGATAAACGGGACATAATCATGAGCCAAATGTCATAGAAAAGTGAATTTTAAGTGTGGCTAGTCAACCAAATACATATACTTAGCAAGTCAATATACTGATTCAGGACACAGGATTTAAAATCAGGCAGATACGGGTTTGGTCCCCAGTTCACTCCTTGCTACTCATTACTTATGTAACGACTACTTCCTTCTCTTTTCTCCTACGTCCCCTCCCTTCTTCTATTTAAAAAAAAAAAAAAAAATCTACTGAGCATTTACTATGTACTGGGTTCATGCCATAGACTAGTGGACCAGTTATCTGACATTGTTGAGGGAGAACATGGGAAGTTTATAGGGAAGAAATTTGTGGTGTGTGACACAAGCAAATGTGTAGATGCAGAAGTGAGCCAGACTGGGACAAATCCGAGCAGACTGGAAGCAAATAATGGGCGATGCGTTTGGAAAAACATGTTAAAATCAGGTTGTGAAGGGCTCTGCATGCCAGGATAAGCAATTTCAAATTAACTATGCAGATAATTGGCAAACAATTAGACACTGAATGGTTCAGGGGGAAGTCTAGTGCAGAAAGCCAAAGGAGGAGACTTCTTCAAGAACAGTTTACTATGTACTAAAAAACAGACAAGAAAGAAATGGATTTAACTGTTAAATGGATATGAAGACCTTTAAAATAACTTTGTTTGGCCGGTGGGGATGGAAACCAGTAGTGGGGATGAAAGAGGGGATTGGGGGTTAAGACATGGAGACTGTGGGACAAGAGATCCACAGGAAGCTTAAGCGGAATGGGAAGGAAATAGTCTTGTAGAGATTGAGGAAGCAGTGAGGCCAAGGGCAGTTGTATTTTTCCTAAGATGAAGAGTTACTAGCTATGTGTGTAGTGCAGAGAGACTGAAGATTCTAGGGAGCAAGAGTTTGAACTGACAGCCAAAGTGCGGAGGGAAGTCTGGCAGAGCTGGGCCAGCTTCCCTTCTTCCTCTGAGATTCAAGGGTATGACTGGACCCTGACATCTCCTTTGTAGCAGGGAGGGAATCAAGGCAACGTTTATCTGTGTACTCCAGGTGAGCTCTTACTAGAAAGGAGAGTGGCAACATCAGGCCATAAAAAGACCAAGTGACTGAGGCTGTGGAAAGACAAACATCAAAGAGTTTAGCCCATCAATAGATTCAGTAGGAGCATCAAACCATTCTGATTCACCTTTCTACTTCCTTCTGTGCTGTAATGTGGGAAGTTTGCAGTGCAAACATTCAAAGAAATGTAAAGTGCCCTTGATCTTCACCTCAATGGCACAGGGTTATAGAGACTACAAGTCCAATGCAAAGACCACTATTTGTCCCCTAAGTCCCCAAATAAAGAGAAAGTTAAAGGGTAAAACGAATGGATATTTTTGTAGACATAAACACATCCTAGAAGTTAGCGATTGTAAAAGAGGGTCACTCAGCTCTGTGGGAATATGCCTAGTGTACATTCAAAGCATCAACTCTGAAAACTTTATTGCCAAACTGCTCCCAGACTTGTCTATACTTCTTTTCCTCTACTTTCCACCTCCAGGGTTCAAGGGGGCTTCTGAGGATTGCAGATCTAGTTGCATCTTAATTTGAGCTCCCGGTTGGGAAAGAGGGACTGGAGGGGTACCCCGAATGCAGTGCCCTCCTCTGTGACCACCAGGGGCTGGTACTCCAGCAATAATAATTCCACGCAAGGAAAGCTTAAGTTGGTACAACTGGCCAGGCGTCCTCAGTCTCGAGGATCCTGTGGGTTAAGGAGACCCTAGTGTGCACTTGAAGAGCAGAGTAAGTGCGTTTGGCGGGAGAGGGCACAGTGCTGACTGGGCATCTTGGCTTTGGAGTCTTCCCTTTCGCATCAGCCTATCTGTGCCAACAGCTGAAAACTGGGGCTGCGGGCAGGAGGCGGGGTGTCAGTCGGGAACACTGACCCGTTGGCCCCGTGGCTGCAAGAGGAGTTAGGGGAGCCCTGGGAGCAAGCCAGTGATAGCCTGATCTCTGCTCCAGTCCACAAATCCTTAACGGATTTTCTTTCTCTCCCTTCACCCTTTTCTCTCCTTTGCTCTTTCTTTCTCGCTCCCTCTTTTTTTTTTTCCTTTTCCCCCTCTTTTCCCCCTCCCTCCCCGTCCCCTTCCCTTCCTCTCCCCTCCCCCTCTCCCCTCCCCCTCCCCGTGTGTGAGCCTCTTCCTTTCCCCTCCTCCCCTTTTCCGCCTCTCTCCTTCTCTCTCTCCATCTCCTTCTCCCTCTCAGCTCGCCGGGCGACCCTGCTCCTGCCTCCCACATTAATGGCGGCATCTTCGGAGGATGATATAGACCGGCGGCCCATCAGAAGAGTCCGCTCCAAGAGCGACACGCCGTACCTCGCCGAAGCCAGGATCTCCTTCAACCTAGGGGCAGGTAAGGTCGACCCTCCCGCCGTACACTCTCCTGCACCTCGCTTCCTCGCCTCCCTTTCCTCCTCAGCGGCTGGCTCAGCCCCCTGCCCCTCCTTGGGTGTCCCCCTCCCGGCAGTGCCCTCCCTCCAGCCCCCCTTCCTACCCAGCCAGGCTCCGGGCTCGCTCAGTCGCTCTTTGTGTCGCCGGTATTCCGAGGGGTGTGTATGTGTGTGTGTGTTGCGGAGGTGGGGGAGGGTAGCGCGTGGAGCCCTACAGCCGCCCAGGAGTCACAAGCGGGCTTTCCCCTTTCATGAGGAGAAGAAAGTGTTGTCAGTGATAACAATGATCTTAGGAATCACCGAGGCTGTCTGGGGATGCGAGTGCACTGGCTGTGGGCGGAGGGTCTGGCAAGGCTCTGCTGGTGAGGTCTGCTGGCAGGGCTACTACAGGGTGGAACTTGTTGGTGACATTCAGACTGGTGATTTTGCTGGTTTGCTACCACTGCTGCGGTGGGGGCTATGGAGAGGGTTGACAGCTAGGAACAGGACCTTATCCTTTCCCCCAAGCAGTTTGAGAACAACCTTGGGGGTGATAATAATAATAACACGGTCCATAGGCTACAGGATAGGTGATTTGATTCTGTCCGTGGTACTTGTGCCCAAAGTGACCCAGATGGAATGAAATGACACAAAGGACAACTGAGGTAAAGGAGGAAGGGAGATGGGAGGGAGGAGGGTAGAGAGGGTGGGAGGAAGGAACGGAAAGAGGGAAGAAGAAGAAGAAGAAGAAGAAGGGGCAGTAGAAAGGACTGAGGGATTCAGAAGATCAAATTGCTTCAGTTGAGACCTCTCTGGGTACCTGATAAGCAGCACCCAGTGTCTGCTGTCCGCTCTGCTGCAGCTGCTCCAGATTTGCAGGCAGACCTCACTCTCTGTGACTAGTAGATGGTCATTATCACTGGGAGGAAGTTGTTCACCACTAACTTCATACTGCTGCCTTTTCTGAATGCCTCCTGAGCTCCACCCCCTACTCCACCCCCACCCCGAGCTTGTGTTTCTTCCTTTCTGAAATCCCTTAGTGTTCCAGTAATTCCAGTGCAAAAAGTGTGAGGGCATTTTCTCGGAGACCCTCCCTCAAGATAGGTTTGAAAACCAGATAATACCATTTTCCTTAGCAAACTAAATCTTGGAAATGGAACTGAATCAAAGTATGTGATTGTGCGCGTGTGTTGGAGCAAAGGGGACCTTCAAATGATAAATACTGTATACACTATTGAGAAGTTTGGACAAAAGATTAAAATTCTGATTAGAGAAACAGGATGTGGTGTCCAAGTGACCATATCTTCACGAATGGAAGAATGGCAACAGAAAGTACCAAAGTGGCTATGGCTCTTGGAGTATTATTTTCCTGTCTCGGTGATTTGGGGTTTTGATCGTATGTTCCTTGTCACTCCTAAAATGTTTTCCTCTGGCTTTAGGGCTGGGGAAATGAGGTCTTTAGTGGGGGCACTTTTGGCCATTTTTGTGCTTTGCTGTAGTAGCCTGTGGTCTCATTATGGAACTGTTAATCCTTCACTTGTATGTTCCACATTCAGGATGTGGTTGTGAGGGGTCTTCAGAAGGACTGAGAAGAGTTTCTTTTAAGATTGAGATTGTTTTCTCACTGAGAAATATTAGAAATTTTACCATTGACCCCTTTGCTACCAAACACTGGTATATTCCTTAGGGTCTAATGCTTATTAGGACCGGAGAAAAAATGGATGGAGTGGCAGTTAGTAAAAGTTGTTTACCTTGTTTTACTTACAACAAAGCAATAACATAAAATACTAAAAGAGAGCTTCAAGTTTCAGCCACTCCTGACTTGGGTTGAGCCATTTTGCCACCAGATTAAACCCAGTGACTTGCAATCTTTTATTCTGGTTGAATTACTCTGGAGGCCAATTAAATGTCTGGACTTTTCAGACAAGACTTGTCTCCCTATAATCTGGAAATAAACAAGTCCAACAGTCCCTCCTATATGTCCCTTAGAATTACCCCCCAAAAGCAAAATTAAGAAAGACACCAGCAAGAAAGAGAAATGCCATGCAGGGGATGTTGGAAAGAAGCAGCTTTGGGCTGTGTTCTGCGTTTAGGGGAGCTGTCCTCTGTCTGTGGTGCTGAAACGAGGGACTGTGTGACATGACTGTAAGCAAGATATGCGGGGGAGGGGTGCCCGTCCCTCCAAGTGATGGAATCCCAGGGAAAACACAGAAGATCTAGCCACCAAAAACTTTTCTATCCCTGCCCACCTACATTTACCGCCTATTTACTACGCCTGGCGTCTACTGCTCCTCTGCTCAAATCAAGCAGTTCTGCTCTAATTTTGTGCAGGCTGCTCACTCCCGGTGCTTTGTTTATTTTCCAGCTGGTTTCTGGTTGCTTTTCTGACATAGTAAGATCTACTCGCAGATGTGCCTTTCCCCCGCGTTTAAAAGTAATTGTAACCCCTGGTTTAAAAAGCAAACAGCCTTGTTTATTTCCTTGAGCAGCAAGTTGTAATTAAACTATTAGTGTCGTTATCAGCGTTACTGAACAGAGGAGCCTGCACACTTTGGATAAATTACATAATTTGGGCATAGAGAGAATTTTGTTTGTCTTTTAACAACAATTTACAAACAATTAAGCAAGGAAGCTTTACTCTGCTCTTTATTCCCACTCCTCTTCTACCCCTCAAGTAGTCACTCATTGTTTATTCTTTCCAGAAAAATTCCTTATTGCTTTAAACTATTTATGTTTAATATTTGCTTTCTCACACCTATTCATTATATGTAAACCCATGTTTAATATTTTAGAGGTTTAGTAATGCTTCATGGAATAAATATACATATATTCATTTTATTTGGCTATCACAAAATCATTTTGGATACCAACACCCTTAAACTAATCTATATAGTTGCCAAATAAAGTAGACTGGGCATTTTGAATACTAACTAAATACTCAAGCATCCTTTCAACTATATCTTGTCCCTGAGGGCACTTAATAATATCATTTCAGAAATAACTCCACAGCTTGAGTGAAGGATATACTCATTCACCTACAGTCCCATGTCAGTCAAAGAATAGCACCAAAATGTGGGTCTTAAATCATTTTATGAAGATGCAAATTTCAAGTTTCAGCCTAAATTGCCGGAGTATAGAACAGAAATTTTCAGAACCGTGACTTCCATTTTTTTCTAAAGGAGCCTCTTTTGTAGGTTTTTAGCTTCTACTCAGCACGTAGTATATTATGCTAATATTGATAATGATTGTTTACTGAAAATAGTATAAATGCCAGAGAAAATTAAGCCAATGTATCTGCTAAAACTTACCCAGACACATCAGACCTCATTTAAAACATTGAAAGAGGGTTTTTTTTTCCCTGAGAAATTAAAATGTGTTATAAGGACATCGTGTAACAGAAGAATATGTTCACACTATTAGTAGCAAGTGTTTCTAATTGTGTTCTCACTTAGTAATGAACATCACTGACATCTAGCTTGTGAGAACTTACCCTGCCTTATGAGGTCATTCATTCACTGCATTGAAGTGAATGCAGTGAAGTTGCATCTCATCTGGTGAATATTTTCCTATAAGCTAGTGTGTTTCTTTAATCTTTATATTGAGAGCACATAGAAGAGTATTTGACACATAGAAGGTGCTGAAACTGGAAAGTTCTCTGCAATTACATACTAAGGTGAATGGATGTGTTATGGTAAATAGAAGATTTAAGCAGACCAAAAATTTCTTTGAGGATGTCAAAAGAAGGAAGGCTAGTCACCCTGATGATGATTTAGGATTGTTTAAAACCCAAAACCAATATTGAGCCACGACTGAGAACAGTAAGAACTTCTCTAATCATAAGGAAGTTTAACCTATGTTGACATTTCAGAATTGCTTCTGTGTGGAGTAGATTTTAAGTTAATAGCATGGTCAGCCTCAGAATACCTATCCTCCTTAGGAGGTCAAGATCTGTTTTAGTTTCGATGTCACCCAAGAATAGCTGTTTCTGACTTCTACTGCTTTTCCACTCTTTTAGGCACAGAGGATAAAGGCAGTCCAAATTGGCTTGTTCTGGCTACTTCTAAGAATGGGTGGGTCAGGGGTCCCTGGGTGGCTCAGTGGGTTAAAGCTTCTGACTTCTGCTCAGGTCATGATCCCAGAGTTCTGGGATCAGAGCCCCACATAGGGCTCTCTGCTCAGCAGGAAGCCTGCTTCCTCCTCTCTCTCTGCCTGCTTCTCTGCCTACTTGTGATCTCTGTCTGTCAAATAAATAAATAAAATCTTAAAAAAAAAAAAAAGAATGGGTGGGTCAACTAGATTAAGTTATAAACTGGATTCAGGGGGTTCTCTTTTCTGCCTTTCTTGAGGAGGAAGTCTTTATCTCTTAAATTATGAAAACCTGTGATACTGAAAAGTGACAGCCCAGAATGTGCCATCATCACATAGCAATGAGAACTGTCCCTAGGCAAAACTGTGAATATTGTCATACTCAACCAAGATTGTTTTACCAATCTGAAGGTCTTGGCAATCATCTTTCTTTACTCTTTCAGTGAAGAGTGCCAGTGTCTCTTTCATTTTTTAAAAAAATTATTTATTTATTTATTTATTTATTTATATTTATTTTACCGATTTCAAATTGAAGGCTGATCATATGGGTCTGGCTTTAATTTGGTGGTCCCAAAATCTCCTTGGAAGTATTGCTTCTAAAAAGTAGGAAGGGAGGGAGGGAGGGAGAGAAGGAGGAAGGTCGGAAAGCAGGAAGGAAATACTGCTTCTCACGTTCAGTAGCCACATTCCAAATGGATGACCATGTAGTTGACCAGAAACCTCTTTTATGAATCTTTCTGAGGTTCTGCCCTCCTTCTTTACTGTCATTAAAGCTAACCAACTTGGTAATCTCATTATGTAATACATTCAGATGGTACTGATGAAACTGCTTCAGGCAGTATAAATAATATAAACAAAGTTAAGGAAAGTAAATAATTAACAATATGAGAATATGGGAAGCCCTTGGCTGTTAATATTTAACGTGGCTGCTTATCATGTCATCATTTCAACAGCAATCCATATGTTTATGAGACAATTCAAGTACAAAATCTGTGTCACATGGTTAAATTTTCTTGGGATCTCTGGCCTGGGCATTATTCAATTTTTTTTTAAACATCTAAGTATTATATTTACTATTATCTAACCACTAAATGATAAGTTACTTGTTTAGTTTGTCTATAAAAGATATATATTTTTATTTTTATGCAAGACCATGGAGATGTATTTTATATGGAAAGTATGAATCAAGAGACAGAAAAGCTTGATTTTAATATATCTGCATCTGATAGCATGGGCAAGTCATTTAATTTTTCTAGGCTTGATTCATTCAGCCCTAAGATGAGGGATCTAGATTTTTTTTTAAGATTTTATTTATTTATTTGACAGAAAGAGATCACAAGCAGGCAGAGAGGCAGGCAGAGACAGGAGGAAGCAGGCTCCCTGCTGAGCAGAGAGCCAGAGGCCAGCCTCCATCCCAGGACCCTGAGATCATGACCCCAGCTAAAGGCAGAAGCTTAGCCCACTGAGCCACCCAGGCACCCTAGGTTTTAAGACTGCTAAAGTCTCATCCAACCTAAAGATTTCCTATGAATACCTGGTACTTCTAGCTCTAGCTGTACTACTAGATATACACTATACCACTGATTTTTATATGCTGTCTTATTTATGGTATAAAACATACAGTGGAATAGCATAATTATATCAATAATTAAAAATATTTAAGTTATGAAAATAAGCTTAATTTAAAGAAGAATTGATAAATATTAATAATCAATATTCTTGGGAGGCACATTTACATTAATCATCTTAATTAAAATGTTTTAAATTTGAATATTTAGGGATTCGAGTCTTTAACATTGTTGATGCTTTATAAATAATATCTATTGAATGATTGAATAGGTATTGGAGAAATCATGGCAGTAAATGAAAAGTGAGAAAACGAAATATTAACCCAGTCTCCCAATTGGCATTAGCCTGTCCTCTTTTATAATTAAAATGAATAGAGTATATAAGATCTATATTTTCCATTTATCCTTTTAAATTACTAGGGAAGGTAAATATATCCCTTTGGAATTCAGATAGAATAACCCTAACTTCTAGATACTAAGTGTAAAACTAGGTCATGGATTACAAAGAATTTTTTTTTCCTTTTTCTTTCCCAGCATATATGGTGACAGGAGCAAATAAATTGTTGGTTAGAATAAGTGCAAAAAAATGTATTTCATGCATATGTTTCATTGCCAACCAAAAATGTTTTAATACAACACATGGAGTTACTCCTTGATATATGCAACTTCAGTTCGTGGTTATTTATTATACAAGCAGGCATTAAGACCCAAGTGGAAGCAGAAGATAGTTTGTAGAGCTATTTTTTCTTTTTGGCTTGATAAGGTGAAAAAAGGGACATGTATTATAGCCAATGTATTATGTCATGTAAACGGAAGAGGCCCTGAAAGAACTATTAATAGAGATAATATTTCCTCATTGTGTGATACAAGAATTCTAGCATTTTCCCCCTTTGTTTCATCACTGTCCCCATCCACTTTGGTCGGTGATAAAGTGGATGTGATTTCAGGAGGAAAAAAAGTGAGCCATGTTGACATCTTAATTGCTTTAATTTACAAGTCTTTTATATAATGTAAGATAGTTAAATAAAAGACAAAATCAATTTAATGGCCTTATTGAATGATGATGGATTGGTGTGACTTTCTACAGGTTGTTGAAGGACAACAGGAATAGTCACACTACTAGTTATTTAACATTTATAAAGACAAGTGTTCTGTAAAAGCCTGTAGCTTTCTTATTGATCTTTTCTACCACATCTCTATACCCTAAACTAACAATTTAGGAACAGTGTCTTTGAATAGTTAACATTTGGGCTGTAATTGTAGTTACGAGAATTCAAAGTACATCTTGGTTTTGAAACTATACTGAACATTATCAATATGATTATTTGCCATTTATAGACATAGAGATCCCATTATTTCTGGATCTCTACCAAACATATGATAGCAAGTTGGTTTAATACTCAACCATGGTCTAAACAAAGTATAGAAAGAGCTTCATTGTGCTTGAATTTATCCCTATTCCATTTGAGACCCGTGCTTTGTGGGGGAGGTGGAAGAAGGTAAGAAGAAATAATAATATAATAATACTTATTCATTCAACAGATATTGAGGAGTTGAATATGTATTAGTCCATGTTTTAGACACTTGGGAAACATTAGTGATCAAAACAAACAACATCTAACCCTCATAATTTTTAACTTCTAAAAGTGCGTTATGGACAATAAACAATATAATAATTACATATATTGCATAGTATTCTATAAGTTAAGTGTTAGGGCAGAAGCAAATAAAGCAAGTTAAGAGTGTAAGGCACATGGAGGCAAAGAAAGGGATGGATTGCAGGATAGGCAACACTGAGAAGAAGGAACGAGAACCAAGTTCTCAGAAATAGGTGAAAAAATGAGCAAAAAGCCAGTATGGGTGGAGGACAGGGCAAGAGAGAGCTCAGGGAGAGCAAATGGAAAGCCTCTTTATCTGGACTGTTCCTGATATGTTCAAGACCTGGCAAGGAGCCCAGGCTCTCTGGAGAGGAAATTTGTGAGGGAACAGGGGCCAGATTACACAGGATCTGGCGGGCCACTGCCGGGCTTTGACTCTCCTCTTAGTGACATGTGGGATGGTGCAGGGATTTAAGCATAAGAGTAACATGATCTGAGAAAGATCTTAAAAAGGATCACTGGGGGGGCACCTGGGTGACTCAGTGGGTTAAAGCCTCTGCCTTCGGCTCAGGTCATGATCCCAGGGTCCTGGGATCGAGCCCCATATCAGGCTCTCTGCTCAGCGGGGAGCCTGCTTCCTCCTCTCTCTCTCTCTGCCTGCCACTCTGCCTACTTGTGATCTCTGTCTGTCAAATAAATAAATAAAATCTTAAAAAAAGGGGGGGGGGAACACTGGGACTGCTGTGGTGTGAGCAGACTCTTGTGGGGCAGTGAAGAAGCAGGGAAGCTAATTTGGAAGCTTTTACAGTGACCCAGAGAAATAGTGGTGGCTCAGCAGCGACATACAGCAGGAACAGTGAGAATTGGTCAGATTTGTTTCTATCCCTATTTCAAGGGATAGCCAACAAGCTTTCATGATGGATTCAGTGAGGGTTGTAAGAGAAGGAAAGGACCAAGAAGTCCCTCAAAGGTTTGGCCTGAGCAACTACAGGATAAAAGAGCCATTTTGGAGCATGGCGGAATGGTCAGAAGTTCAATTGCAGAGAGGTCAGATGTGAGATGCCTTCTAGACATCCCAGTGGAGCTATCAAATGGGCAGTTAGACAAGCCTAAGGCTAAACATGAGGTCTGGCTCAGAAATACATATTTAAGTTGTCTGCATATACAAAGTGTTTATTAACAACTACTGTGCCAAGGGATTTATTAGCATTTGCTCATTTATATCCCATAATGACCCTATGAGATTGGCATGGTTATTACAATCCTTATTTTATCCACTTAGAAACTAAGTCACAAAGAGGTCAAATAACTCAGCAATGAAGATGTAGATAATTAGGGGAATAAGGTGAAGAATTGGAATTTGGGTCATCTTTTTAATATGACTCCAAACCCATATTCTTAGTGGCCGGGATTTCTTATAAGAGAGCAAGCTTATGTCAGCTTTGCCATACGGTTACACTTTAAGTTGAACATGGCTAAGGGAAAAAAAGAGACAGAAGTAAAAATGCATCCTAGCTCAGTATTTTAAAAATATTTGGCTAGAACTCACTAAGAAATGCATTTAGGGGCGCCTGGGTGGCACAGTAGGTTAAGCATCTGGCTCTTGGTTTCAGCTCTGGTCGTGATCTTGGGGTCATGATGTCGAGCCCCATGTTGGGCTCTTTGGTAAGTATGGAGCCTGCTTGAGATTCTCTCTCTCCTTCCCCATGCGCCCCTCCCTGCTTGCACTCTCTCTCTTTAAAAAAAAAAAAAAAAAAACAGAAAGGGAAAAATGTGCTTTATATCACCTCACATACACACATGCATATTTAAAATTAGAATAACATATTCCTGAAAATATTCCTAATAGATGCAAATATACTATGCTGTTTTCTATATTATCCTATCCTATCCCTTCCCACTTCATTTCATTCCAACATAGTCTAGTTACAAAAATGCTAGTTACAACCCATCTAAATGATTTTACCAACAGTCTAAAAATCATTTCTTTATTGGTCGTTTACCAGATGCTATTTCTGCACTCAGAAACAGTATTTGCAAGGAAATCCTCAAAGAATGTGGTACATTCATTTTCTTAACTGGAAATGAATCAAGGTGAAAGAGAAAAACCCCAGAGTCAGGGCCAACTTAGCTATTGGGTACAGTAGGCACAGAGTTCAGGCTCACAATACCTTTCAAGGCCCACAAAAATGTTTTAATTTCTTGTAAAGTCAAGAGAAAAAAAAATGAATAGAATCCAGCCTGGTTTATATTTGTCTTTATACCAACATAGTAATAAAATACAGTATTTATTTATTTATTTGTGGTGAAAGGGACAAAAATGCCTACGAGCCACGGAAGTCACAATGCAGCCCTACAGAATACAAAGAGGAGCAGCCCTTTCTTTTCCAAGGTAGTCTAGTGGTTGTATGGATATACTTTTGAAACTATGCTTCTTTGTTTCAAACCCACACTCTGTCACTTACTAGCTTTCTGACCTTGGGCAAGACATTCAACCTCTTCTGATCTCAGTTTTCTCACCTATAATATGGAATTAATAATGGTGACAATCTTGGAGGGTTTTTGTTGTTGGTTTTGAAGAGCAGATAATTTTATTACATGGGAAAGGCTTAGAATAATACTTGGCATATAGTGAGTATCCAATACACAAGTGGAGGGCACTCATCCTTGTTCAATTCTTCCAAGATACTACAAAACAGAAAAGAATGAGAAGAATGAAAAGAAAAAGAAAAAAGGAAGATGCCCATCTAGTTACCATATCTTATAGGACCAAATGAGCTACAAATTCAGGAACTTCCACATAAGGAACAAATTTTTTTAGCTAAATTTTACATCTATTCAGTGCTTCTTGTCTGGAGTATTGAATGAATATGACAGGCCCAGAATGAGAAAGGAAGTCACCGTCCGACTCTAAAAGTTAAGGAAATGTACATTTAATGTCTATCCTCTGACTGAAGTTGAGTGGATCAACCTTGAAATATCTTTTACACATGGCCACTTGGAAATGACTATTCCAGTAGAATAACTACTGGAATTTCCAGTGATCCCCTGAACATGGAAGAGGTGTTTTGTGGAAAGGGGGGGGGGGAGCAGAGAAAGGGATATAGGGAGAAGAAAGGCGGAAGGCAAAGAGGGAAGGAGAAAAAAAAGAGAATACAACTTTTTAGTTTGAGACGTCTTCAGTGTTGGCCAGGTGAACATCAAAAAAATCACAGAATCTTAACTTTTGAGAGCCAGGAGAAGCATCTTCTCTCTCCAGAGTCATGGGCACAAGTGTTCTGTGACAGGTTTGGAGATTTGTTGATCTCAAAATCTGAGTCTGCTACTGAAGGGCTGAATCATCTCTGAATCTTTGAAACCTATAACATGGGGATAACAGTCTGCCTCATTTTTGTTGATACTTTAAGGACCAAACATGAAAATGTTTTGCCAAGAGCCAAGTACTATGCAAAGGCAAGAAACAGATGTGGTCTGGGTGAATGAGATAGCTTTAAATGTCTGGCTGTGCCACAAATAAGGCATGGGAATGAAAATGTGAAAACCAGACTAATTCTACTTAAAATGTTGCCTTTGCCATAGCCAAAAATTCAACCCAGCCTAATAGCCCCAAAAGACTGACTATAGCATCTACTGACTTATAAATGTAGGTGACCTTCATGCCTCCACTGTCAGCTCTCATCAGGGAATGACATGTGGCTGCCTTAGGATATTATTATCAACCCATAAGAGAAAAAGTGCTTGAATTTTTACTCTGCTGCACTCTAGAACCACTGGCCATGTGGGGCACCAGTCCAACTTGGCCATAGGCAGACACTCAGCCCAATAACTAAGTACACTCCTCTTTCCCAATCTCCCCTCCCATTTTCTTCATGTTCTACTCCTTCCCCCAACTGACTGCCCTGATTATTTGTTTTGACCTTAAACAACACACCCAAAGCTTTCAAGGCCAGTTCTTCATTTCTGAGAGGAAGAGGCTCAAACGTCCCCAGTGTATCTGCGGAAGTCTAGGGCTGTTCACTACCTCCCACTCAAACCATAGAATTATACAGTTTGCACAGCTGTGAAGCCAGCTGCCCTGTGTTCCCTCCAGATCACCCTCCGTGCTGCCTTCCAGCAACATCTTTGCTGTTTCTGGACATGATGCTGGCTGCAATCAGCGAGGAAGCAACTATTTCAGTAAGAAAAGTGACTTCCACCACCAGTTTTGGTAAAGGACTCAGAGACACCTCACATGTAAGGCAGATTCACAGTTCTAGGAACAGTTTCTCCATGTTCAGTGCATTCCACTGAATAGGACAGGCAAAAACAAAATTAGGAGTGGATGGGTTCTTATTTTTATTTGTCCTTCTTGTCTTTGTTTCACCATTTGGAGGAATTTCATTCATATAAAAGCAAAAACTTTCAGCGGATGTCTGGGTCTGGAGCTATGATGGGCAAAGCAGACCACACCAAATTGTGGCTTATCACAGATTCCCCATTATATATAATTTATGATACCACATAATCTTCATGAGTGTATTTTATTGCATTTTGACATTAAAAGATATTTGCTGAATAGGCTTTAAGCAAATTAGAGGCTTGATACACTGTTATAATTTTGCAAAATTCAAAATGACAAAGTCTTTTTTCAAATTGTAAAAGAACTGAAATATTTTTCCTTTGTCCTCTCATATTAAGAGTTCATTTTAAATGTGCAGACATAAATCGTTAGTGTGGTTTCTGATGTTTTAGCCAAAGGTGTTTCTTACAGTCTGTGTACCACTGACTCCTCACCACAAAAGTCCTCCCCACTTTCTGAAGCAACCAGGCAGCACAGTTAGTGCACCCTTCATTTGCTGTTTAGTTGATTTGAAAGTTCTTCATTGTCATTCAAAGTCTATTCATATGTTTGCCCCTAGAGTACAGGCAATATTTTTTCTGGTATCTTAAGAACATTGGTATTTTTAGAAATAAAAATATTTGCCTTTATTTTTCATGTCTATTGAGATCTGAGTCAAAACATGTCATCTTGTCTTGTGAAATAGCTACCGCATACATAGACGTGTGTGTTAAGTCGAAGACCAACTAGACCCATCCATAAAAATCACACCAGGTCAACCCCAAATAAGCTCAAATCAGCCTTAAACTCACTTCATTGGCCTCTCTGTTACAGCTCATATAATATGATCTGTAGGAACAATTTCTGCTGTAAAGTTACCTCATAAAGAAATATATCATCTACAGTCCTTTCATAAACCCAATTATAGGAGCAATTCAAGAGAGTTACAGCTACTAGGATCTGCGTTCTATCTCCTCCCTGGTTCCACTTATTAAGGACATTGAAGTAGAAATATTGAGGTGGAAAGGAAACAATGACTGAATTTAGCCAACACAAAAAAAGACCGGTGTAATCACTCAGTCAGGTATTACTTCAGTTCTTAGATTGCCATGTTGCAAGTTTCATTTATTATAGGTGATTTCTCCAGAGAAAAGCTATCAGTAGGTCTCTTGTCCACAAATATGAATATATTTTCTTTTTAAAAATATATGTTCAATGTCTCATTGACTTATTTTTTTTTTAAGATTATTTGTTTGAGAAAGAAAGAGAGCACATGCGCAAGTGAGAGGAAGGGCAGAGGGGTAGAATCTTTAAGCAGACTCCCCCACTGAGCACAGAGCCTGTATGGTGACCGTGACACGTGCCAAAACCAAGAGTCTGTCGCTTAACTGACTGAGCTACCCAGGTGCCTCTCTCACTGTCCTATTTATGCAAAATTGTATAGGTTTTATTCAAAAGGGTTAACACTATTTAATTTAAATCTCATCACCATAGTACTTGGATAACTAAGATCTTTGGTGGCAAGTGGCAGAGAAAAATAGAAGAATAGTGATCAATGAGACATCATAATTAATTGATAAAATATATTATTGAGGCAAAAGAAGTCCAGTTGTGAAAGATGTGATTCCTTTTCATCATTTAACATGGCTCAGACCAGGAGGTATTCGTACTGGATTTGTTATTCTACACCAAACTGAAATGGTGGTACCAGTTTTGAAAGGAAATCATATCGGTTATAATAAAAAGGCATAGAAAGGGACCCAGGAGAGAAGCGGATGTTAGTCAAATTAAAGCTTTTCTACAGACAAGATTCATCATTCAGAACTGGAGAAAAATGAGAAACATCTTATGGTTATCTGTACATTGATTCAAATATTTGGTGTATTTACTGCCACTGGACACGTAGACTCAGCAACAATGGTGTATATATTAAAGTGGATGTAATTTTCTTCCCAGTCGCTGGTTCTCAGAGGACTTTATTCTCTGTCAATCTCTACAAACCTCAAATATGGTCCAATAACCACAATGAATCTTGAGAGCATTTTAGTGTCTCTTCTAAATTATCACTGGTTTCCTCTCTCTTGTGCTTGCTCTTCAGTGACGCTCAAGAAAAAGAATTGTGTTATTTATGTGGGTTCATAAAAATATAATTTTTCTCCACAAGTCCTCAGTTTTTATAAATCTGTTGCTGAGGTTCACGGATTTTCCTCCCCTGAGGGGGAGAACGGTTCCAAGTCTTAAGGCCACCTAATCTCTCCCAATACATTCCCAGCTATGCCTAGTGTGAGGACCTTACTGTGGTGAAGGTCTAGAGACTGTACAGTTGGAAGCAGACCAAAGAGGCGGGAGGGCGACTAAAAGACAGAGCTGTAGTCTTCCTAGGGATTAATTGCCAAGAGGGCCCACTGGCTTGTAATATACGATCATACATGGAAGGAGAAAAATGTTTGGAGATTATTGACTCATGTGGGAGCTTTGGTTAGGTATGACTCTTTGACTACTCTTGAACTATTGCATATAAAGGGAGAAACACAAGTATGTCAGACAGACTGGAGTATGAATTCTGACTCTCTTGGGCGAGTTTATTATCTTTATGAATTTCTGATTACTTACCTATAAAATGGGCATGTTCACTTCCCGGGGTTGTAAGAATGACTTGAAGGGAGGATATAAAGTACCTGGCATAGTTGGTGCTCAATAAACACCTCTCGAACCATTCAACCAAGAAGCATGTTCAGTTTATTAACATAAAAAATCTCGATATTCTATCACAGTGACAATTAATAGATTAGCCAAAGTCCCCTTATAAAGCCCGGACAAAATTTTAAGAAAAGAATGAATGACTTGTTTATTGTGACTTATTTCATTAAATATCCATATAACAAATATTCACCAAAGGCCTGCTACATGCTTGATGTAGATTTAACAGTTTCTTCGACAAGTAAATCCATTAGTAGGAATATCAACATCCACCAGACTCCTAGTTTTTTGAGGGAAGGGACCACGTCTGCCTTATTCACTCCTGAATCCTCAGTGTCTGACACAGAGCACAGACCATAATAGATGCTCAGAAAGAACTTGGAATGAAAAGAAATGTTATCATGGCAATGGTCATGTTGCTCTCAGTCCATCTTTATACCAGACTTGTTGGATTTCTTCATTTTTTTTCAAAGGACTTCATTTAAAATTTTTTTTCATTTTTATGTTTTTATTGAGAAGTAATTGACATACCACATTGAGGAAGTTTATGGTTTACACATGTTGATGAAATTTTTTTTAAGAGCAATTTTATATTAATAGCAAAATGGAAAGGAAGGTACAGAGAGTTTCCCTCCACCCCCTGCTCCCGCACATGGAGAGCCTCCCCCACAACCACACCCTCCACAAGAGTGGGACATTTATCGTAATTGATGAACCTACACTGACATGTCACTATCACCTAAAGTCCATAGTTGACCTTAGGTTTCACTCTTGGTGTTCAACTTTCTGTGGGTTAGTCAAATGTATACTGGCATGGACCCATCATTTACTATCATACAGCATATTTTCACTGTCTTAAAAATCCTCTGTGATCTGCTTCTTATTCATTTCTCTCCCCATCCCCCATCCCTAGCAACCACTAACCTTTTTACTGTCCTTATTGTTTTGCCTTTCCTAGAATGTCAAAAGATTGGAATTGTACAGTTTGTAACCTTTTCAGATTGGCTTCTTTCACATATATTTAAGGTGGTATGGGTATAACATTTTTTCATGTATCTTCATGGCCTGCTGGTTCATTTCTTTTTATCACTGAATAGCATTCCATTGTCTGGATGGATCACAGTTTATTTATCCATTCACCTCCTACTGAAGGACATCTTGATTACTTCCAAGTTTTGGCAATTATGAATAAAGCTGCTATAAACATCCATGTGCAGGTTTTGTGTGGACATAAGTTTTCAACTCTTTTGGATAAATACCAAGGAGCATGATTGTTGGATCATATGGTAAGAGTATGTTGTGTTTTGCACAACATCACCAAACTGTTTTCAAAAGTGGCCGTACCATTTTCCATTCCCACCAGCAATGAATGAGAGTTCCTTCTCTTCACTTTTTAGTAATATCTACAGACCATCTCCAGACATCTGATCCTTCTTTCCTTCTGACAATTGCCTTAAGCAGAAGTTTTAGAGCAAGGACACACTTAACCTCTCAGAGAGGTCTACAAGCGAGGCAGGCCTCTCAGGATTGCTGTGTTCACCTCTTCAGCCCTGCTCTCTGGGAGGGTCGGAGATAGGATATTCTCTAGAGTTGGTGTCTAAGGCCTAAGAAACATGGTTTTCATTCTTAGTACATTATAGTTGCAGAAGCACTAGCAGTGAAACAATTAACTTTTCTTCAACAATATTCAGTTGATGGTCTCATCCCAAGCGATTCCCTAGACATGAAGGAAGTTTGAAAGTGCAGTTCTAGGGGCACCTGGATATCTCAGTAGGTTAAGCCTCTGCCTTTGGCTCAGAACATGATCTCAGAGTCCCAGGATCCCAGGATCGAGCCCCACATCAGGCTCTCTGCTCAGCAGGAAGCCTGCTTTCCCATTCTTTCTGCCTGCCTCTCTGCCTACTTGTGATCTCTCTCTCTGTCAAATAAATAAATAAAATCTTTTAAAAAAAGACAAAAGAAAGTGCAGTTCTAGCAAAAGAGACTAGCTGTTACTTCTCCCATGCACCACAACTAGGGATATCCTTAATTTTGCCCATTTTGAAAATGCCGAAGAAGAAATAAAGCAGGTACAACCAACCATGATGTGTTTCTCGTCATTGACTTGGCAGGTTTTTTGGTTACTGTTTTTTTCTTTTTGAGCTGAACTGTAGGAACTGACATCATTGTGACAAGATCATGGGAGTCTACCATTTAATATATCTCTGAAAACTAGAGTTAAATTTAATAAAATAAACCTCACTGAACTAGAAATAACATGCCTCTGTGTTGGATACTACCCTACATCTCTTAAGTCCTTAGAGTATAAGCTTGGACGCAGCGGAACTTTTTTTTTTTTTTTTAAGATTTTATTTATTATTTATTTTACAGACAGAGATCACAAGTAGGCAGAGAGGTGGGCAGAGAGAGAGGAAGGGAAGCAGGCTCCCCAGAGAGCTCTCCCCAGGAGCAGAGAGCCTGATGCGGGCTCGATCCTGGGATCCTAGGATCCTGCGATCATGACCTGAGCCGAAGGCAGAGGCTTCAACCCACTGAGCCACCCACGCGCCCCCAGAACTTTTAAAAATTCTGCTAAAATACTCAGTCTGCCTTAAAACTCAGAGTGGGAAATTACTGAAATATTTAAAGAACTGAGCTTAGAGAAAGCTTAGAGATTACCTGTTCCCATTAACCCATTTTACAAACAAGGAAATTGTGTCCTAGAGAACCTGCTGGCCCCCAAGAAGAGAAGAAAAGAAAGGGAAAAAGAAAGTCTTCAGAATCTAGACGTTCAAAAGCAGCCCAGGGGTGTCCTGGCCACCAGTACATAGAGATTCTTTTGAGCCAGTGAAGCACATCTCTTCCCACCTTCGCGGTCAGTGGTACCACGTCAATGGCTTGACATCAGCTATAGAGTGAGAATTTACCCATGAAAATCAGCAAACACTACTCTAAATCAGAACATTTTTTTGAGAGCGGGCACATCATGGCTCAATTCACAGAGTCGAGCCCGATAGTTAACAGACATATTCTGAGCACCATCTAAGCATATACGTAAGTGGTTTAGGCATGTTTTATTAGATGCTAAAAATATCAAAGGGAAAGCATCAGAATGGTTTCACTTGACCAACTTAATTTGACAACTTAACATTCTAATGTTTATTTACTTCAAAGGATCTAGAAACGTGTTGATAGATAAAATTACTTTATTATTGCTTTACTGGTATTTTAATATGGCAAAATCAATACGGCTAAGGTGCAGGATATAAGCATGTCTTTGGAAAATACGCTTTCATCTTCAGAATAGACATAAAACATAAAAATGTGTGATACAACTAAACAGTTTCTCATAGAAAATGTTTTATCATCTTACATTTTATTTTGGATACTTAGGAAGATGAAAGTAGATTTCTTTCTGCAGTCCATTCAATAATAAGATGAGGTTGGCCAGTGTTCCAACATATTATGCAGCATTTCCACATTTCCCAGCTAATACTACTATCCTGCATTCTATCATACATGTTATCATACATTCCTCTATTTGGAATACAGCTTCAATCTAATAGATAGATGGTGAGTCAGTTGCGATATCTCCACCCCAGCCTTGCCTACTGGAAAGGTGCATCTTGAAGCAAGAAGTCAACAGCTCTTTAGAATTCTCCTGGCCTATCCGTCCTTAGAACAATTGCTAATCTCCATCAGAGTGAAAAAAAGTCATTACATGTCGGCTTTCCAAAGACAGCCTTTTAAAATTATATTTCAGTTTTGGCAAGTCACATGTGTCTTTCAAGCAGTGGAGAGAAAGGTTTTTTGTTTTCTGAGTAGTTGTTAACTTAGAGTAAATGCAGCGGTAGATGAAATCAGGGTCCCAGGGGAGCACCTGACTTGCTAGAGGGAATTTGAACAGCCTTGTCTGCACTCTTCTTTCCTTTTAAACCGTGGCTCAATGACAATCATAAAGGAGTGCATGTGCCTACACTAAGAAGCCAAATTAGAACTTTGCATGTATGCATGAGGGCAGTACAGGGTAATAAATGAGAATATTTCCTCTCTTGGTGTGTTTTAAAGGTCATTTCTGGGCATTCTGACATATAGAGACACATATAAAGGGATTCAGAATGAGAGGTCATTAACTGAGAAAATAGCCTAAGGATGGAGAATTCTAGGAAGAATGGTAAGACAAACTTAAAAGGCATTAATAAATTCTGTTTCAATTACTTTAACATATTCTAGCTGAATAACATGAATAAGCTGAAAATGTTATTGTATGTGGCCCAAATATTATCACATAATTGGGCTTGGCATTTTCCTTTGATGTAGAGTGACACCTGGTGCATTGGGACAATAGATTTGTCAATAGGGAAGTGAAGTTACCTGATTTTGACAACTTTGATGTGACTTGATACAACAGTGTCTCTTTCTGTAGGGACAATTGCTTAGCATGCTATCAAACCCTTTTTAGGGAACAGATCCTGGGAAGAACAATAACTCCATCAAACCCCCATCAAGCAAAAGATCCTGAGAAAAGAATGGATTTTACTTCCTTAAGG
Source organism: Mustela putorius furo (assembly GCF_011764305.1). Classification (NCBI taxonomy): domain Eukaryota; kingdom Metazoa; phylum Chordata; class Mammalia; order Carnivora; family Mustelidae; genus Mustela; species Mustela putorius. The sequence goes on from NW_025422022.1 coordinate 9,932,966, forward strand.
TCTTGGTAGTTGATAAACTAGACTAGAAGGCCAGAAATTTTCTTTTCATTTACTTTCTCTTTTTGAGAAAAGAATGAGTGCCAGTCTTAGCTGGTCGGGGTATGTGGGTTAGACTCCGAGCTATGGAGTCTTGTCTGTGGGGTAACATCTCACCTCCGGGCCTTGTTAAGTCTGAGATCTTCATTGGTTGCTGAACCCCTCTATGTCTTTCTTCTTTCTCAGTAAATTAGGGATAATAATAGCACCTATTTTGCTGTCATGGGGATTAGATAGAGCAATCCATACAAAGTTCTTAGAAGAGTTTCTGATACATACTAAGTGCTCAGCAAATGTTCGCTGGTATTCCTAGTGGACACTGCTGGCTAGGTAAGCCCAGGATGCTAATAAGCTTTAGAGACTCAGCACCTGTTGGGAGCCACAGAGACAGGGTGAGCGGAGCCAGCTGGCTTAGCTATGTGGTCCCCTCTGCCAGTCCCTGTTTTGCTTTTGCTCCCCTTCTGCACAGATCTGCAGAAGAAAACCTCTTTCACCCCCCTGGCTTAAGTCTTGGCGGAAGCAGCCTGTCCCGAAGCCATCATTCAGGCTGTGACTAAGCAGATTCAGGATTCAAGCCTCTTTTGGATAACTCGATTTATGGGGTTAAGTATTAAACTCAGCAGGCAGGTAAAAGATGTGATATACCAGTGTTTAGTCACTTACAGCGCTAACTGCTTGAGATGATTATGCAATCCAAAATGCCACAAGATGTGGGAAGCAGGGTATGAGTCAGTGAAGACTTAGATCCTCTCGCCCTTTCATTTGGAAAGCCTGCTTGGTGTGCCCTCCCACTGTGGGAATTCTTAAGCTTGGTCTCACAATTAACCCAAATGGCGAGAGTGGAACCAGAGTTCCAGATACTAACAGCTGTTTTACATCATACCTCTGCTTGGTGTCCTCTGCCGCCGGACCCTGGTTAAGCAAGCCCCTAGTCCTGAAAGCCTGATTCGGTTTGGACAGAATGGCGGTACACACACAGGTGATTCGAGGCAAAGTGGTGGCAGATCATAGTCATGGCATAATCAAAGATCACTGGACAAAGACAGTGACCCACCCTGCCTGTGAGAGCCAGGGAATCTTGACTGAGGAGGGCACTAGGGCAGATCCTCCGAGGATGAGTCTGATTTTTCCAATGGAGGAAACCATAGGGATAGGGTTTCAGGAATTGAAGGGCATTCTAATCAGAGGAAACTGCACAAAAGGCATCTGGCATTTAGGTTGCTCTGGCTCACATCACTTATATTCCTTAAGAAATACGCATGTATGGTCTGTAATGCACCGAACTGACTATGAACGTCTCTGCCATTGGGGAGGGAAGACAGAGAAGAAAGTCATGGAAGGTGACTGTGATATAGTGTAAGTTCTCTACCAGCAGAAAATAGGGGTCCCCCCCAGCAGAGCCTTGCGATCCAGTGGGAGTTCATGGTGGAGGCTCACAGTGGAGGTGGTGCTGGAACAGGGCTTTGGGAATGAGAGGCATCCCCCAGGAAGGCAGGGGAAGGGGTATGTGAAGGTATGAAGGTCAAAGGGCATGCAAACTCTCAAGAGCAGGAAAACCAGAGAACATGTGTTAGTAGGGACCTCCAGAGGAGACAGGGGAGGGGGCCAGACAGCACAGACCTTGTATGCTACTCAGGGACAGTGAGGCCGATGGACTGGAGAAGGCCCATCCTGGGGACAGGGAGGTGCTTAGTTTCTCTGAAGCATTTGGCAAGACCTGAGAGAGGCCTGAGCTGGGGCAGTAATAGCAAGGATGGAAAACTGATTTAGAATCAAAATCCTTTAAAAAAGTAAAACAGGACCTAGTAACCATGGACTCTGAAGGGTTAGGGGGAGGGGGATGAGGACCCAATTTCTTCCTTGGCTAATTAAGTTCTACAGGCCAGTTCAAGGAACAGAGAATGGGGCACAGATTCTCAGGACAGGTTAATGAGCTTATCCATAGATTGATGGGTATAGGGGGGTGCCTGCACTGCCTCCCAGGGGAAGATCCATCCAGAAGAAAATACATGGGTCAGGAGCTAGGGAGAAAGACTCCTAGTTACTAAAATCATAGGTAGCTAAGACCTCTTAGGTCAGAGATTCTCGTGCAGGGTATCATCAGGGATTATGTTGTGTTCAACTATAGGTACCCTCAACATTGCTTTAGGTGTACAATGTAGAGATCTGATGTATGTACTTAATACAAAATGATCATCATAATACCTTTAGCTAACATCCCATCACCAGCCTTTTCTTTCTTTCTTTTTTCTTTTCTTTCTTTCTTTTTTTTTTTTTTGAGTATAGTTGACACATGATGTGACTTTATTTTTTTTTTTTAAAGATTTTTTTATTTATTTATTTATTTGACAGAGAGAGATCACAAGTACGTAGAGAGGCAGGCAGAGAGAGAGAGAGAGGAGGAAGCAGGCTCCCTGCTGAGCAGAGAGCCTGATGCGGGACTTGATCCCAGGACCCTGAGATCATGACCTGAGCCGAAGGCAGCGGCTTAACCCACTGAGCCACCCAGGCGCCCACATGATGTGACTTTAGTTTCAGGTATACAACGTAGCGATTCAGCTTCTCTGTAGGTCATGCTATGCTCGTGACAAGTGTAGCTACCTTCTGTCACCGTACACCTCTGTTGCATATCACTGACTCTTCCCTATTCTGTGCCTTTTATTCCCATGACTCAGTCATTCCATAACTGGAAGTCTGTATCTCCCTCTCCCCTTCACCCATTTTGCCCATCCCCCCTCCCCTCTGGCACCCATCAGTCTGTTCTCTGTATTTATAGGTCTGACTCTGTTTTCTGTTTGTTTGTTTGTTTATTCGCTCCTTTTGTTCTTTAGAGTCCACATCTGAGTGAAATCCTATTTCACTTCGCATAATACCTTCTAGGTATTATCTATCCATACTGTCACAAATGGCGAGACCATCCTTTTTTATAGCCGGGTTATATTCCATTGTGGAGATACATACCGCCTCTTCTTTATTGGAAGCAGGCTGCTTCCTTATCTTGGCTCTTGTAAATAATACTGCAGTTCACATCGGGGTGCAGATATCTTTTTAAATGAGCATTTTCATTTTCTTTGGGTAAATACCCAAATGTGGAATTACTGGATTATACGCTATTTCTATTTTTAATTTCTTAAAGAAACTCCATACAGTTTTTCACAGTGGTTGCACCAACTCACATTCCCATAAAAGACCCCGAACAGCCATCAACATTCTTTTTTCTATTTTCCATGAGTTGTCATAACATACATTAGGAAGTCCTAAGCCAGGGAAACCACAGTGAGAGAAGAGGGTTGGGAGCAGACTCCCAGCAGACATTCATTTCATTTTTTTATTTATTTTATATATTTCTTAAAGATTTTATTTATTTATTTGACATAGCGAGAGAGAAATCACAAGCAGGCAGAGAGGCAGGCAGAGAAAGAGGGGGAGTCAGGCTCCCTGCTGAGCAGAGAACCTAATGTGGGACTCGATCCCAGAACCCTGGGATCACGACCTGAGCTGAAGGCAGAGGCTTTAACCCACTGAGCCACCCAGGTGCCCCTGGACCTCCATTTTAAAGGGTGTGGAGAATAGGAGTCAGCACTAGCAGGTGAGGAGGAACAGAAGGACGGTGAGGGAAACAACAGCAAGCCAGAGGAAAAAGGGTTTTCTAGGGAAGTACAGTGGCCGGTGGCCTTCATTCAAGGACATTTCCCTGTGAAAGAAAGGTGAGAACAGTACCCTAGCTAGCTAGCATGGGACAGGCGTCAGAAAAGGTTTTGTTTGGTTTTTCAGTTAAGCACAGAGGTGTGGCTAATCTGATTTCCCTAGTTAGGTTACAAGCTCCCCGAAGAAGCAACCGTGTTTCCTATAGCTCTGGGCACAGTCTTGATGCTAATTCAGGGCATGAAGATCCACATACTGATTTTGGTCACAGAATTATTCAAACAGCATTAGCGGTGTGCACAGAAATTTAAAATGTCACTTCTTAATGCTTTTAGAAATATGTGAATATACACATTTCATAAGGGGAGAAAGCAGAGTTTGTGATGTTAACTAATAATAATGAATCCTTTAAAAATATTGTGATTCAGTAGACACTTATCCTCTTGCTCTGGAGGTTTTCTTTTATTTAGACTTATTTTAAAGTGCAACAAGATATTTTGTGCCTGCCTTTCTCTGCACACCGGCCTTTCTCCTACATTCATCTGTTAAGTAACATTTTCTCTACCACAGTGCTCAGACCATATGTTCCCCTTCTGTAGTGTTTTGACTTTTTTTTGGTGGGGTAAATGGTACTTGGAGTGAGTCTCATCATTCTCAAATACCAAGCAAATACACTAATGAGGCTTAAAAATGAAATCAGCTCTTTCCGGGAAGAACTCATTGATCAAACGTATCCCCCTACCCTCGCTCCTAAGTTGAAAGGTATATGTTGGCTTAGACTGGGGAGAGCTTGCCCCCCAAAACACGAGAGTCCACATTTAAAGTTTCTGTTTGTACTAGGATGTGTCATTTGAGCTCAGGAAAGTGTTAGAAATGATTACAAATTGTAGCAAACGGACCCTTAATTTCAACTCCCATCTTTAAGCTTATACCAAATCCAGTAGGATTTCCAGACACTTAATATAAAGATGCAATATGGATGTGATAAGAAGGAGACCTTTAAATCAGAAAATATGCCCCTCAGAATAATGAAACGAATAAAGCAGTCTGACGAACTGACGGAACACACGGCAGATGCCTCCCTTTAATAGAGGTTTGAAAGGAGTCATTAGTGGGCCGTGATTTCTGTGGTTTCTGTGTGCATTTTCCTGAAGTGAAATTGGGGCCAGATACAAGAAGATGTTTAGATCTCCAAATACAAAGACGGGTTATCTCAGCCAAATTCCAATTCGTGCCGAGATTTCTCAATAGTGTGCAAGAAATCAAGTTACATGTTCAGGAGTTGACCTTTAACGTGTGCAGGGGTTGTGCATGCCTGTGTTTTATACCAGCTCAGTCTTTTCCGAGCACCATGACAAGTGGTTCTATTCTTCCCAACTGTCCAGTTGGGAAATGTCCAATTACTAGATTTTGTCCAGTACTAGAATTTGTACCATCTAGCCTCACCTGATTCACTAGTGTATTTTACAGACTTACACAATTTGTCACCTCCTTAGAGGGATAGGACATGCAATATTATTAATTCTATTACCTTGTTTAAAATTAGATACTAAAAAAAGCCCACCACATTTCAAACTAGTCTTAAGAAGCACATACAGCAGAACGAGAATGAAGGCTGTCAGTTCAAGTCATGTCTCGATTCTAATATTAAACCTCAGATTTCACAGATCTCATAATATCTGAGCTGTGACTATTTGCTTCAGGCATCAACGTGATATTTAAAAAAAATTTTTTTTCAACCACATGGACATTTCGCTTTGCCAGAATATTTACTTCTCGCATAATGCTTAAAAATATCGAACTTTAACTAAAACATCCAATTTTGTCACATTCCAAGAGTCAGATATCTCTTTTTTATCTGATGCGGTCCTCTTTCCTTCTTTACGTTTCTAGGCTCCTGCCTAGTTGTCTCCCATTTTGTGTTGGTTGGTTGGTTGATGGATTGATTGATTGATTGGTTCATTGATTAAGTAATCAGTTTGACTGCCCAGGAAATGCATTCTAAACACAAAAACCATTTTTTTCTCTTAGAATTTTTGTTTACAGTTTTCACTCTGGGTAGTTAAAGAGTGTAGATACAGATGTAAAGAAGAGAAGGCAGTGGTGGGTAAAAAGAAATGTTCTCAACTGAAAGATGAGAGAGTTCATAAAAATGTAAAATATGTGGCAGTGGGCCTGGGTGGCTCAGTCAGTTAATCATCCGACTCTTGATTTTGGCTCAGGTTATGATCTCAGGGTGGTGAGATTGAGTGTCAGATTGGGCTCACGCTCAGCCCCGGGAGTCTACTTGGGATAATCTGCCTCCTCCTCTCCCTCCACCCCTCCCTGTGCTCGCTCATACTTGCTCTCTCGTTCTCTCTCTCCAAAATAAATAAAATATATAGCAATCATGTCTCTTCTGGATGAAACAGATACGTGTTTTTTTGCATGGGAACTCTGTATTTCATACTGACATATGTATTTGGTATTATTAGCTCTCTTTGCCCATGACATTCATGATTAATGTTTGCATAACCCCCTAGAATTTACAAAGTGCTCTCAGCTCTTATCTTCTCAACGGGAAGGTAAGCCCCTTCAGACCTAGGGGCATGTTTGTGGTTTCCCAACTCTTCGCAGATTTGAGTATATGCAAACCAATGCATCTTTACACGTCTAGGTATCTGTGGGATATTTAAATGCAGTACCACAGCTACAGACACTCATCTATTACGGGCAACAGTCCGTTTTCAGTAGAAGCAGGAAGAAAGAGGTCCAGGCTTTGGCATCTGAGCTGGCTTAGCTCCCAAAAAGTAAAACTATTTCCCAATAATGTCAGTGAAGATGTTGTGAAGAAGTTCCTGAGCTGCTTTGAGAGTGAGTATGCAGCTGAAGGACCCATGACTTTCTATTATCTCTCCAAGGAGACTCCCCACTTGCGAGGTGCTGAAGAGATAGGGGCACCCTATGAGGCCCGCCCCAGGCCCTACTAGCCAGAGTAGCCTATTAAAAGGATGAGCAAGGGAAAGGTTCAGGGACTCACAGTTTTCTCTCTCCAGGACTCACCTCATCTCTGTTCATCCTTATGACACATTAATTCCCCAGGGACTCCCACACTGTATCACATCTTACTCAGTTTTTCAGATAACCTGCTTCCTAATACTTGTAGCCCTATGATAAATCAATGTTCTGCTCCCCCAGAATACCCTTAATGAAATGACATCTCCTATTTTTTTTTTAAATGTTAAAATAAGTATCTTAATTTTTTTTTGACATTTATTTAGAGGAAGTTGGGTCTGGCCATCTGTTGCCAAATAGTTAACCAGTAATGTAGTAAATACAATATGAGGACATAAATCTATTTCTATTCACTGAACTCATTAATCATGGGGCCTAATGTGACTGCAGAGCACCACTCACCTCTTTAATTTGTATTATAGTGATCAAGGTTAATCCTGGGTTACTGCATTTATTTCCGAGTATCAAATGTCAAATTAAAATGAAATTTAACATGGTGGGTTTTTAAAAATCCATTGTGGTGGAGAAAATATGCAAATTCGTGTGAGATGCAAAATGGTTTGAAATGCAATTTGTACATATGGGAATCCAGGAGCAGGTGGTTTTCTTTTGCTCTTCCCCTAGTAAATTTTTTAGAAGCTTGGTATTTTAAGATCTGAGGGTCCAAGATTCTCTCCTGCCAATAGTTTTGACTGGAGTATACTGTACCATCAGGCTTTGCCTACCTCCAAATCTGATAGAAGACAAGAGATTCTCAACCATTCTCATAGATTCTTGGGGCAGGAAACCGTCATTACTTATGTTAAAATCTAAAATGAAAACTAAATAATTAAAAATAATTACTTCATTCAACAGTTATTTATTGAGCACTCCCTCTATGCCAGGCATTGTGCTTAGAAATGGAAAGACGATGATGAACGTTGTAGTATTAGTCCCTATTCTCATGGCTCTTAATAGTCATAAATGTCACCTGGGTCTGAACATTCAAGTGATGTTTGAGAATTTTTTAAAAGACTTTATTTAGTTGAGAGAGAGAGTGCACAAGGTGGGGTGGGGGGCAGGGGGTGGGAGAAGCAGACTCCCCAAGATGAACAGGAAACCCAATGTGGAGATTAGGACCTGAGCCAAATTCAAGAGACTGACACTCAATGGGCTGAGCCACCCAGAAGCCCCATGATGTCTAAATTTTTTTTTAAATTGGAGTGGCTGGGTGGTCCAGTCTGTTAAGCATTTGCTTTTGGCTCAGGTCATGATCCCAAGGTCCTAGGGTCGAGCCCCATGTCAGGCTCCCTGCTTGGTGGGGAACTTGCTTTTCCCTCTCCCTATGCCACTCCCCCTGCTTGTGTTCTCTCTCTCTCTCAAATAAATAAAATCTTAAGAAATAAAAGTTTTTAAATTAAGAAAGACCATTGTCTAAGGACATTTTTTCTTTAAAATGCATATACACCCTTTTAACCAAACATGAGGTTATTTTCCTACATCTTTTGGCTATAAATGTTTACTTTTTTCTTTTAACTATACATATCCACATCAACAGAAGAAAGTATTGGTTATATAGCCAACACTGTCTTTATTTTCCTTTTTCTGTTTATTATAGATTGAAGGAAAAAAGGGAGACTTTCTTCTGTTGTCTTAACACACTCCTCATTACCATTTATAAATTTAAGTTAGTTCAGAATAAGAAAACAATCTTTCTACTTCTGCAGAAAAAGCTGACTGTGGGAAGCTTGACTCAGTACTGGCAGCAGCCTCTGGGAAAGCAGGTGCCTGACCATGGTAACCAGGTGCTAACGTGTTGCGGTCTTGGCCCTCTGCGCACGCCTGTCCTGCAGAGGTCTCCATGGTGCTTCGATAAGCATCAGACAGCAGTTGTCACCAGGTAGATGGGGGCTTAGGTTCTAGGGAAAATCAGAAGCACCTTGTGCATATTATCTTGATTCTATTACTCCGTTTTCACATTTGGAGTTTCACATTTCCTGAGTAAAATCTTGCTCGACTCTATAATAGTTATTTAAACAAAAACAGACATATTTTTTAAGGTTTATTTTTATTTTCAGGAGTCATTCATACCATCTTCCCTGACTTAAGAACCCAAGAAACCTCAAATATTAGTTCTATAACCAAATTGGTCTTTACCTTCTTCTTGCCCACTCACATGTTGAGGAAAAAAGACGTTGGACTGTAGAGTAATAGGGAAGATTCTTAGATTCTTTCTTCTAAAGGAAGAAAACTAGATAGGGTCCTTTGCAAGACACAGCTTGTTACAGAATATCATCTTTGATACATAGACGTTATGATCCATCCATCTCCCACAAAATAGCCAGTTAGCTGCCAGAGTGGTCATTTTCATTCATGATTTAGTAAAAACACTCACGTTTAAGTTTAGAAATTGTTGATGTGCACACAGCATTCGTGTTTAATATCCATTGACTGGCAGAAGTGATGAAGAATTGAGTAATACTCAAACATTTTTTTGTACTTTATTCAACACAATTTGCAAATGTCGGATGGATAAGAGCATGGATCTGTCTGAGGTCCCACAGCAGCTGGGGTCCCACAGCAGCTCAAAAGGCATGGGTGTGGCATGGAAGGGAGAAGTGGTTTCTCTAGGTTGAATAATATACAGATCCCTTTTAAAAGAAAAAAAATATTACTGGGCCCCTGGAATTGCAAACCTGGTTATAAACTCCTTAATACTCAGAGCCCTTGTCTAACCATAAAATCAAAACAAATTAACAATCAAATACAAGCTACAAAATCAATTAAGATCAAATTAACGAAACTAATTTAATGTGGCCAAACATGTTGTTTGGCTGAAATTAAATTACCACTCAAAATGTGAATATGGTATCGACCCTTACAGCAGTGGGGCTTCTTCTGATTTCAGCTTGTCTATATATTTCAAGTACCAGGAGATAATTTTCTGGTTGAACACAGTAAAGCCTTCATTTCTTTTGTGGATTTACATGGTGCAAATAAATTATTTACTTGTAAGTCTATCTTAGAGTCTGCAATGGTATTACTTGTCACTATTGCAAAAGAGATATTAATTTTTTAGATTGTCATCTGTATAAAAACACCAAATCAAATCAATTCCTGCAGAGAATTTGCAGAATCTTAAAAATGTGTTCAAGCACTCCCCTACCCCCTTCCCAATGACCATGGATACCAGCTTGAAACCCCTAGAAGACAGTAAACTTTGTTCTGAACCTATGCTTTGTCAAAGGGTAGTCTCTATAATAACACCAAGGCTTGAAATTTAATGTTATATTACAAAACATGTAAATACCCAGCTCAATAGTCCCACGGAGAATATTGCAGGTTCACTACTAACCTATATTGTTCCTCTGTGCAAATTAAAAAAAGATGCCCCACCCAGCAGACCCAACCCTAAACTGGCGTTCTTGGCTTAGCCCACAGAGGACAGGCAGCATCTCAGCTAGACTTGTCCCCTGGTTCTTGCCCTCATGCTGACAATCTGTGCATCTGTACATGGCACACCCGGGTTATTAAGAAGTTAAGCAAGCAAGATTCTTCTCCGTAATTTTGTTTTCCAAAGAAAGAAATCATGACTCTCAAACTGACTCACTAGTTAAGTTAAACCTCTTTGTAATGTCATATTTACTTCAGTTAATTAAAGCAAATGCACTGGGAGATGCTCCATGTAGTTTCCCTCAGGAAATTATTCCTGGTGACCTCATCTTAAATAAAAGACACTTTTTACCCATGAGTTCCATTTCCACTTACTTCATTAATTTCATTGCATTTTCCCCATTTACTATAATTGTCCAAGTAATCAAACCCTAATTTTAAGTCTCCCAACACTTTTTGATCTCTCTTTTTTTTTTTGTAAAGGTGATTTCCTTGCTATATGTAATATTGTGATTTACAAGAAATGTAAATGACCAAAATTTATGATGATCATAAATTCAGATGACCAAAATATATTCCTCATATATAATTTGATCTTAGTCCATGGTTCCATGGCTCATGGCTCCTAAAACACTTAGAATTTCCTGCAATGAGAGTGGTAAAGGTGTCTTTTCTTATTTTGATGAGGTGACCTTTGGAAAGCCCTTGGGTAACATAAGGATGGAGATTGATTGCCTGGAGAACCAATCATGTGATGCAGAGCTGGACTTCAGTCCCGCCTCCCACTCCTGGGAGAGGAGCTAGGCTGGAGATTGAGTCAATCAATGGCCAATGATTTAATCAGTCATGCCTATATGATGAAGCCCCCATAAAAACTCAAAAGAACTGGGTGCCTGGGTGGTGCAGTCACTTAAGCAGCCAACCCTTGGTTTTGGCTCAGATTGTGATCTCAGGGTGATGAGATCAAGCCCCAAGAGGGGTTCCATGCTGAACCCCTAAAGTATTTCTCTCCCTCTTCCTCTGCTCCTTCCCTTCCTCACGCATGCTCTCAAGTAAGTAAATCTTAAAAATAAACAAATTTTAAAAATCTTAAAAGGACTTTGTTCAAAGAGCTTCCAGTTTGTAGAACAGGTGGGAATTTGGGGAGAGTAGTGAGCCTGGGAAGGGCATGGAAAGCTCCAGCCCCTTCCCCATATATCTTGCCTTATGCATATCTTCTGTCCAAATGTTCAGCTGTATCTTTGTCCTATGCTTTTATAATAAGCTGGTATTCTGGAAGGAAAAATGTTTCTCTGAGTTCTGTGAGCCACTCTAACAAATTAATCTAACCCAAAGAAGGGGTCATGGGAACCTCTGGTTTATAACCTGGCTTTCAACTGGTCTGAAATGTTGCGGCCGGGAGCAGTCTTGTAGGGATTGAGCCCTTAGCCTGCAAGATCTGATGCCATCTCCAGGTAGATAGTGTCAAAACTGCCTTGAATTGCAGGACAAGCATTTGGTATACAAGCATTGCTTGTTGCTGGGGGCCATCCCCCAATCCACATTGGAATTGGTGATGGGAGCCACAAATTTACTGTATGATGGGGACTAGAAAGTAGCATTTTCACTGTGAGAGCATTTCTCAGCAGTAGTGTGTATATATATATATATATATATATATATATACACGCACATATGTGTATATATATATGCTATATATACACACACTATATATATACACACTATATATATACACACACACTATATATACTTGTTTACTATATATAATGTGTGTGTATATATATATGTATATATATACATATATATAGCTTAGTTTAAAAATATAGTGTTCCTTTCATATAGATAGAGCATTTTGAATAGAAATATATCATGGAGAATTATGTAATACTGCTATCCTGAATGTTGCTCACTGAGCTTTCAAATGCTGTGTACAGGTCATTTCCCAATGTGAGCATTATTGAGAACATCAGCTTGCATTCCCTTCCTGCTCTAACCCAGAGAGAAGGGAGGGGGAGAAAAACTTACCAAGAACCTGTGGCAGGGAACTGAGATGACACCTGGGGGTCGAAAACCAAGACATTTAGAAGGATTTAGAGTCTCAGGAATCTGAGTGTATTTTAGTAGTTTTGTATTGTTGTTGTTTACAATCTTTGACAGTTATATGCATAGTAAGAGTCTAGTATCTAGGAGAGCAATGGAAACATTCCAGTGGGGGTGGGGTGGGGAGAGAGGGAGAGAGAGGGGAGGAGAAGAGAGAGAGAGGCCGTTCCATTCTGTGTGGGTGTGTGCACAGATCCAAGCATATTCCAGAATCAACTTTATACATGGGCATCAGGGTCTGATATATAGAAAGAGATAATTGCTGTTCCGCCATCGTTAAGTTTATATAGTAAATCCTTTCTTCTCTACATTTCATACACAGCAGAATTATGCAGAGGCAGTTTTACTTAGTGGATTATGACCATTTATCACAGAGTAAATCTTTGCCAGATCCCTGCAAAAGGAACAGAGCACTGGAAACTGCCTGCGACCCAAAGAATCAAAGCCTTGAGTGCGTCCCTCACCCCTCTGTTTGCCTGCCCAATGACCTCCTCTGGACCAGCCAGTCAACAACTGCATGCCCAAGGCAAGTCCTTTTCTAGGCTGCCTTCCCGGTGTTTGCATATATTCATTCAAGCTGCCTTAAGGTCATCTAAGCACCTTGAAGCAAAAGTTATGGAACATGGGGCACCTGGGTGGCTCAGTGGGTTAAGCCGCTGCCTTCGGCTCAGGTCATGATCTCAGGGTCCTGGGATCGAGTCCCGCATCGGGCTCTCTGCTCAGCAGGGAGCCTGTTTCCTCCTCTCTCTCTCTCTCTGCCTCCCTCTCTGCCTACTTGTGATCTCTGTCTGTCAAATAAATAAATAAAAATCTTTAAAAAAAAAAGTTATGGAACATGATCACCAAAACATCTGCAAATCTTAAAGGGGTGTTTTCTAAAATACTACAGAGCAAACTGACCCTGCTTCATCCCCGTCATCCCCTATGGGATAAATGGTTTTGGAGGATAGAGGAACTGGGCAGAGGATGGGGAAAAACATATTTTGGCTTTATCTCCTTCCCCCTCCTCTACAGAAGGGCACTTAGCACAGTTTGTCACTCACGTGACTCTCAGGCAAACTGTTGGGAGCCACTCATGAACAACTGAAGTTCTTCATTAGAGCCATCGATGTAGAGGCTCCCATTCCTTGTCACTTCCCTGGAGGAGACAGCAGAGCTTGAAGGGTGCAAATTAATGAATTCCTCAAATATGTTGGAGTCCCTCCTATGCTTTTTACATGGCCTTGGAGACTAGTAGTGCTGGGTCTTCCCTCCTTGTCTCCCACATTCTGCTTCTAGGATGATCCTGTCTTCACTGGAGTGCTTTGTTCCATGATATCTTCAGGGTAGAGAGTCCAGTCCCCTTGTGCACCTGCTGTTGATGAGAAAGTTGATGATTGTTCCTTCACGAGTAACATTCATTCCACCCAGTAGATGAGCCTCTAGTGACAAAACCATTTTCAAAGCAGCAATCACTCTAATAAACAAGTGTTTACTGTCTTCAAATGTTTGGCAAGCTGTATATTTTCCAAACAGGCCCATAAGGGCTCTAGGATTGCCCTATTCAAAAGAACACTTGACTATCAGGCATGTTCACTGTTAGCTAGGCTTTTCATTTGGAAGGAACAGAAAAGTTCAATTTGGTAATCTCAGTTGATGGGAGATTGTTTTAATGAAAAGCATAGCTATTGGGAAATAGACGCTTCATGGCAATCCAAAATCAATCACTCTCTACACCTCTTCATGGTGGGCCCTCCAGGACCCGCGCAGTTCTTCCCATCTCATTGCCATTTCAGCAACAAGTGTGCATGACTTCTGGGCAACTCTACTTCTTCCTGGAGCAGGTTGAGCAGTAAATTCTCAGTATTTTTCTCCCATTACCAAAATCCCAAGTGAAAGAATGCATTTGTCCTAACAAATGAATATTTACTCTGTTGGGGTTGACCTCTCATAGGATTCTGGTCAAGTTAAGTGTTGGTAGTCCCCTTCTTGGTCCAGTTCATGAGATCTGGATTTTTATTTTAAAGATTTTATTTTTTTTATTTATAACAGAGAGAGGGAACACAAGGAGGGGGAATGGGAGAGGGAGAAGCAGGCTTCCCACGAAGCAGGGAACCTGATGCAGAACTTGATCCCAGGACCCTGGGATCACGACCTGAGCTGAAGTCATACACTTAACCACTGAGCCACCCATGTACCCCAGATCTGGATATTAAAAATGGCACAAACATGAGCCCTGCACAAGGCATTTCTTAGGACAGCTTTCTCCTGCAAGGCATGTGCCTGCTCCGTTCTCTTCAGAGAGCATGTTAGAGATGGCCTGCAGCATGACTGAGCCTTCCAGTATAACGTCAGGGCATAATGATGTAGAAAAGATGTTAGGGTTTGAAGCCAATGGCCAAGAAATAATTCTTGAGATGTCTTTGGTGCAAAAAGGTGATTTTATTAAAGTATAGGGACAGAACCCGTGGGCAGAAAGAACTGCACTGGGGTCATGAGGAGTGGCCCATTATATACTTTTGAAGTTGAGGGGGTTTGGGAGAGTATAAGTCTTTAAGGAATTTTGGAAGCAAGGTTTCCAGGACCTTGAGGATTCTAGCTATTGTTAGGAAAAGGCTATTTATTACTGTCTATTAGAACCTTAGCCATGAGACTCTTCAGTTATATATTGGTGGGGCCTATGCTTGGGAGATGATTGCCAACATGTATCTTGGGCGGTTAGAGACAAAGGAAGTTTCCAAAGGAATTTTTATATGTTAATGTAGACTTACAGGATCCTGGGGGTCGGGCTAACATTGCCTTTTGCCCTTAGCAAAGTATTAAGAACAAGGCAGCTGAGTTCCTAGAGGAAGGTCACTCTGTTGGTTTCAAGGACTTGTCAGTGGGCTCTAACTAGTAAGGAAATTTAATAATTTTTCTTCTGCTTTTGTTTCCCACATCAATAACATGACTGTATTCCCAAGGACAGATATAATCAGCTTGTGTTTCCAATCCAGTTTCTAAGACTATTTCATATTTGCCTATAGATTTGGTGGGCTTTTTTGTTTTGTTTTTAGAGAGGGAGCATAGGGAGAGGGGCAGAAGAAGAGAGAGAGAGAAAATCTCAAGCGGGCTCCATGCCCACAGGGCTCCGTCTCACAACCCTGAGATCACAACCTGAGCCTAATTCTAGAGTCAGATGCTTAACCGATTGAGCCACCCAGATGCCCCTGCCTATAGATTTGTAATATTAAGGATATGGCTAAGGTTTTCATAAAAATACTGACTGAAAAGCATGAATCTTTTCCACCTCAGTCTTTAGTGTTTTGCTTTTCATGAACTTGGATTGTGACAGCATAAGGCATAGTTATAGGGAAGGTAACAGTAACAACTTACAAGAACTGAAAGATGTGTTTGGCCTTTAAGGAAGGTTAGAAGAGGCTGGATGGTGGCCAGCAGTCAAATTTAGAGAGAGGACCTTCAATTAATTAGGCAGGCAGAGTAACAGAAGAACAGGATTCTGGAGAGCATCTGGATGATAAGAAGTGAAGGGCTGTGTAGCTATCCAAAAGAAGAATTATCCAGTAGACACAGGCATTCTCTGAGTGCCTTTCCTTTCCTGAAATACATAGCCAGCTGGAAACTCAACTGGGAGATAGGGAGGGGGAGAAAAAGAAATATTTGTGTTTAGCCTGCATCATCTTTGGATTCAGATATTTATGATGCTCGGCTCTGGGTGTTCCTCACGAGCTGTGGCCCACTGTGCTGAGTGTAGCTGTGTGTTAGGCAGGACAGATGAAATACATTCAGTTCACGGGCATCGCCAGCTGTGCCATTGATTGGAAAGCCAAGGCTGTCAGCAGTCTGGGGCTTTACCTGTGTGTTGTCTGTGTCATGTCAGGAGCCCTGGTCTCAGGGGTGTTGTCTTGTCCTCTTCCTGCATCCCTTGCCCAGGTGGTCTGCAGCAAATGCACAGATTCGCTTGTGTTGGGCATCCAGGCAGGCAGCTCGGAATACTCCGTGTGGAGGTCAGGTGCCTCATACTCACAAAAATCAGACCTACCCCAAGTTAGTGTTGGTTCAAAGTATAAGAGTTAAATTGAGTAATATTAATTTCTTAAATGTGCTTATTTAAAGACAGATTCTTTGCTTTCTTTGTGCTTCCAAATTCATGGGACACAACTGAGGGGCTGTTTAGATAACAAAACAATAGGGAATGTGAATGGGCTTTGCCTATGGCCTTGGTACGGGTGACAGAACCTTTTACTTCAAATTTACTTTTAAATTTCTTTGGTTATAGTCCAAACCACATGGAATTTTCAGTGTAATAAAAGTATATTTATAGAGTGTCATCATGTGCTTGTTGCTTTGATAAGCAAATCTGCAGCAGATTCCGAAATAGCATTTTTCAGCCTCAAGGAGCTTTTGATCAAATTACGGAGAAAGGCAATCATAAAAGCCACGATGGTCATAGCAATGAGCATTTATTGCATGTTAAGAGGCTTTAAATGCCTTTCCAGCCACATACAAAAATATTATAAATTATTGTCTCATTTTCACGAAGGAAAATATTGAGCCAGTGGAATCTTGTATCTGGTTTTGAATCTTATAGCTGGTTACTTAGGCTTTCCTCTTAACCAGATACAAGATTCAAATTTAGGTTTTCTGAATTTAAGTCTGCATATTTCTATTATATCATGTTAAATGAATAAAATAAATAATAAGTGAAATAATAAAGAACAGCTATACCAGTAATTGCTCTAGAAATTCAGAGAAGGAGAAGATCAACACAAGAGATCAGTTAGTCCCATATTTGCTTGATAGCCTTTATAGGAGATAGTGTTAGAATGCATACACACACACGATGATGTCTACACACTCACACACACATATGCATGGTGGTACATACCTAGATACACACTCACACACACACACAATGATGTAAAGGCATGCACACATATTATAGAGAGAACGAGAAAGCAAACATTAAACTCCTTCTAGGAGTTGATAGTCTAGGAAGAAATATAGGACATCGCCATGAGAACAATGCATTTCATTAGTGCTGACACGTAGACCAGCACTGAGTTTTACCCACTGTAATTGCACATGTTGCTGTCAGATAGAAGAGGCTCCTGTGTCCGCCCTCCTCCTCTCTCCATAGGCTAATAAAAGCGTATCCGTTAGGTTAACGTGTAAGGGTAGGAATAGTTCTTTCTTGTTTTGCTCAGGAAGGAAGCCTCAGATGGCTGTTACGTCTTATTCCTGGCTGTCTCAAAGCCATGCACAGGAGTGACACAGGGGTGACTAATCACCGCAGACCTGCCAGACTGGTCTTTGGCACTGGGATCAGTGGGAAAACAGAAGGGAGGCTCAGGATTCTTCTCTTGGGTGGAAGCAACAGTATTTTTACAATGCCTTGAGTCAAAACTCTCTGGTATCATAAAACTAATTTAGAAGTTTCTTAGGGTCTGGGTGCTGAAAGCCGGCCTGAGGTCCCAGGTACCAGAGGCCCTCTGACACGCTTCGTTGAGTCTTTTTCCTTTGGGCATATAGTTTTATTCATTTATTTCTATTATATTATACATATTACATCATTTATATCATATTCATTTATATTACTCATTCATTAATCATCCACCATGGCTTTACTTATTTATTCATTCATTTAATAAATATTTACTGGGTTGCCCGCTTTGTGTGAGTTGATGAGGCACAGTTCACTGACTACACTCACCCAATTGCTGACGTCTGCTCTGACATCCCTGAAGAGAATTCCTTCTGGACAAGATAATCCTTCAAAGGGCATCGTGCAAATAGCAGCGTAGTAGATTTGCAATTTTAAAATGACTACTCAGTCATTTTAAGAAAACTTAAAAACTTTTCTTCTGAGTGCAGTTTTCCCCTGCCTTTGGGTATTCAAAAAATACCAACATGGTGATGAGAGATACTGTCTGTTTTTCCCCAGTAAATGAGACCTTTGTCATAATAGTCTGTCTACACACCCTTTATTGTTTTGAATATAACACAAGGTTCAATTATAAAGGAATGTGACCGGTTGTTTTTTTTTTTTTTTAAGATTTTATTTATTTCTTTATTAGAGAGAAAGAAAGAAAACACAAGCAGGCAGAGGCAAAGAGAGAAGCAGGCTCCCCACTGAGCAAGGAGCCTGATGCAGGACTCGATCCCACGACCCAGGGATCATGACCTGAGCAAAAGGCAGCAGCTTAACCAACTGAGCCACCCAGGCGCCCCTGTGACTGGTTTTCTTACGCTACTTACAAGTCGATGGTAATCCAAAACCAGGAGCTTCTAATTTTTTTTGTACGCACGTGAGCGTGTGCATGAGTGTGTGTGTGTGTGTTAGACCAATGCCAGTGTTATAAATGAACAGCTTCTTCAAGAGATTCTTTAGAATAGAAAAATAATTCCTGCCACAAATTCTGATAGTTTGTTGATAATCAATTTCAAAGCATCAGATACAAGCATCAGTACAGTCCAAAGTGTGATGTTTGCTATATAATTGGACCTAAGGTTCAGAAACCAGTATTCAAGTAAGAATAGAAGAGAAAAAATTAAATTACCTGTTTCTGGAAAGTGTCAGTTGTTAGTGGTTGTACATATGTGCTTTGGGGTTGCTCAGGATCGGTATTAACTGACAGCTTCCCTTGCACACTATTGGAAGTAGTTAAGTGTCAAGGAAGCTAGCCGTCTGGAAATTGCGATTTTGAAGTTGAGTTCAAAGTGACAGCTATTTCCAGAGGACAAGAGCAAAGCCCTTCAATGCCCACAGTCAACAATCTTGATAAAAGTAGTCATTTTGTTTGTTTCCTCTCCTTTAAAAACACTTAGCCAAGCCTCAGTGTCAGAAAAAAAATGGATACTTAAAATTATGGCCATATACAAAAATATTCCATCTATAAAATTACATGTTTTATAACTACCAAGTTAAATCACCTCTGGTAGTGAATTTTGGGAAACAGAGGGGGCGTGGGGCAGACATCAGCTCTGACTTCTATAACTAAGGGAAAATTATAAGTTTTATCTAAATTCAGAAAGGTTGGGAATGAGCTGTCAAGCCACGGGTGATGTACTCTGCCAAGGAAAATATTTCACTTAGTGAAACAGTTGAAAAGTGGAATTGTTTTCCAACTGACTGAAAAAAAGATGATTTGAATGGACAGCTCTCATAGAATATTTGAATAGGACGGAGCTTGGCGATCACCCTTTCATCTTACAGTTGAGACAACTGTGAGGGAGAAAGCTTGAGGCTTAGTTAAGGGTTGATGGTAAACTTGGAGGCAAAGCCAGAACCACTCCTCAGTTTCTTTCTACTAATAATGTTGTCTTTTTAAATTCGAACTTTATTATTATTGTTGTTATTATTACTGTAGTTTAGAACTCAGTAGGTACTTATTTTTTTAAAAAAGATTTTATTTATTTATTTGACAGATAGAGATCACAAGCAGGCAGAGAGGCAGGCAGAGAGAGAGGAAGGGAAGCAGGCTCCCCGCTGAGCAGAGAGCCCGATGCGGGGCTCCATCCCAGGACCCCAGGATCATGACCTGAGCCGAAGTCAGAGGCTTTAACCCACTGAGCCACCCAGGTGCCCCCTCAGTAGTATTTAAAAGCAGGTATAAAGCATAAGAATTTCGAATGTTGACTACAAGTCTACACAGTTACTTTTCTCTGTAGAAAAACACTTCCTTTAAAAAAGAGACCAGTATCTTCCCATGAATGTGAAAGGCAGAAGGGTCTTTCGAGGGGCAAATCTCACATATTCACAGCCAAGACTGGAAAAGTTCTGGTCCTGTGCAGTGGTTTCCCAGAACACTGATGAAAGGAACAGTCGAAGATGTATAGGGGGAGTTTATTGCACCCTGCCTTCACACAATGGCCAAGAGGGCTGTAAGGAAGAGCTCCGTTTGTTTCTGATTTATAGTCCGGCTCCTCCAACAAGCTGGCAGATACAGCTCAGAATCAATGTCCTGCGAGGCTGAGATCAAATGCTAAGTCACAGATCTCCTCTGCAAAGGATTCTGGCAGGAACAGGGCTCGGGCATTGACCCTATAGAGTACTGGGGTTTTTACCAGGTGCATTGCTCTACCCAGAGCGACCTTTCTAGACAGAAGCCAGCATTCAGCATCTCAGCATCTCAGAACAAGTAAGGGAGCAAACAGTAGAAACTGTGGCTTCCACTTCTGCCCTGGCCTGAGCCTGGGGATTCAAGAGGGCCCTTGGGTCCATTAACAGCAGACTCAGGAAAACTAAATGAGAGGAAATGAGCACTGCCAAAGCCACAGCCTCCCTCTCCAAGTTCCCTGTTGTATCAGCTGGTGTAACTAGTCGCCATATTTTCAGATTGCACCAGTTAGCAAAATGTGGGCTTTGCAGAAATGAAACCTCATCTATTCTTTCCAGCAGAGAAAATCTAGAGACCACAGGCAAGAGAGGCATGTTATCTTGTGAGAGTTATTTTTAAGGATTTTGAATGACCTAGCAATGATGTACAAAGTCATGTATTTTTTAAAGATTTTTTTAAAAAAGATTATTTATTTGAGAGCAACAGAGAGAGAGGGAGACCATGAGCAGGAGGGAGAGAGAGAAGGAGACTCTCCAGTGAGTAGGAAGCCTGATGCGGAACTCAGTTCTAGGACCCCAAGATCATGACCCAAGCCAACGGCAGCAGATACTTAAGCAACTGAGCCACCCAGACACCCCGTGAATTATATTATTTATCTTGGAGTGAGAGAGCAAGTGAGAGGAACAGGGGAAAGGGAGAGAATATCAAACACATTCCCTGTTAAGCACAGAGCCCCATTCAGGGCTCCATGTCAGGACCCTGTGATCATAATGCAAGGTGAAACCAAGAGTCAGGTGCTTAACCAACTGCAGTACCCACTTGCCCCCAAAGTCACATATTTTTAATGAGGACCTCATAGAGTGATGGAGAGGAAGTAACTACAACAAATGAGAGAATTTCATCAGGACTCTGAGGTTACATTAGGCTCTAATTTTCTATGAAGTTGCATTTCATGTTGAGACACTGTTATGATTTTGAGGTGGAGTAAGTTACCAATATTCATTCACATTTGTTATTATTCTTACCTATCAAAATATTAATAAAGTGAGGAGTTACTTACCAGACAACATCAATTAATCTGATAGAGAACAGTGGCCAAGGCCTTGTTGGGTGCCCATCGTGGGCACCATATTCTAGTGTTCATTTATAACAGGGCCAAACAAATTTAAAACATTGTCTCCGCCTTCCAGCAGCTAATAAATTTAGAAACAGATGAGACATGTGAAAGGAGAGTACAGGTGAGGCAGAATTTGAGTAAGTGCTGATCTGACGCCACAGAACATAAAGGCTTAAGTACGTCTTCGAGGACAAGAGGGAGGGTACGAGTTGAACTTTGAAAGGAAAACAGGAAGGGAAGAAGCAAGAGTATTTGGAGAAGAAACGAGGAAGTCACACAGCTGAAGGGCTGTATCTCCTTCTTACATGTTGAGGTTCTTTGGAAGAGAAAAACCACCATTTCTTTGTTCCTCTTTGCTAATATTCACTCTCCCCAATTTCTCTGTTCTCTTTTGCTCTTAAATTACCTGGGTTTGCATGTCTTCCTAACTTATTTCCCTTATTGCTTTTGCTGAGACCACTAATGCCTTCCATCCTGTTAAATCTGAAGGTCAAGTCTTGTCTTTCTAGACAGATCAGCATCTTCAGTGATGGTAGCTCCCACTCCACTTCCACTGGCAAACTTCCCTCACATGCCTGACATACCTGGCTTCTGGGCTGCCCTTTCTCCTACTTTCCCTCTGGAGTCACTGATAATTTACTCCTGGTCTCCCTTCAAAGCCCCGGATCATTCAACATTGGACTGCCTCAGGGCTAGGCCCTTGGTCCTCTCCTCCATCTGCACCAGCTCCCTTGGTTGTCTCCTCTGGCCTCCTGATTCTCAATACCACATAAACAGAGATAACTTCCAAATGTGTGTTCTGAGCCCAGACACCTCTTTCGAACTCTGTAGTCATGTATCTAACTACTCTTTGACATTTGTATGTGAATGTCCAACATATGTCCAAAACTGAACTCCTCATCTGTGGCCATTAAAATGTGCCCTACGGGGGCTCCTGGGTGGCTCAGTGGGTTAAGCCTCTGCCTTCAGCTCCGGTCATGATCTCAGGGTCCTGGGATCGAGCCCCGCATCAGGCTCTCTGTTCAGCGGGCAGCCTACTTCTCCCTCTCTCTCTGCCTGCCTCTTTGCCTACTTGTGACCTCTTTCTTTCTGTCAAATAAATAAATAAAATCTTAAAAAAAAAATGTGCCCTATGTTCACCCTTTTAGTTGAGGTCGATGGCTACCACTGTCTTCCTGTTTGCTTAGTCTAAAACCCTGAAGTCATTCCTTTTTTCTTTTCTCTTCTTTTTTTTTTTTTTTTTTTTTTGAGAGAAAGAGCTAGTGCCCAACGAGGGGCTCAGTCTCATGACCCCTGAGATCATGACCTGAGCCGAAGTCAAGAGTCAGACATTAAAGAGGCTCAGCCACCCAAGTGTTTTTTGACTCTTTCTTTCTATGACCACGTACATCTGGAAATATTTTTAAAAATTCTAGCACCTGACCGCATCTTGGCACTTCCACTTGTACCGCTCTGGTTCATGCCATGTATCTCTCTTGGTTCATTCCAATGACCTTCAAATAAATCCACATTCCTACTTTTTTCCATTAGAAATCTATTCTCACTGACAGCTGAGGGAAAAAAATTTAAAAAAAAATTTTTTTAAAGAAATCTATTCCCAAAACAGAAGCCGAAGTGGTCTTCTAAAATGAAAGGCCATATCACTCATCTGCTAAAAAGCTCTATGGGTTCCCAGTCTCACTTGAAGTAAAAGCCAAAATCCCTACAACAACCGCCAGGGCCTTCATGGTCAGGGATCCTGTCACCTCTCCCCTTGTTCCCTAGAATTGTCCTGCTCACTCGCTCTCATCCAGCCACAGTGATCTCCCCTCTTTTTTGGAACACATCAGGTAGGCTTGTACCTCACTGCCTTTTTGCTGTTTCCTGCACCTGGAAGCTGCCCCCCAGATACCTCACCTCCTTCAAGTACCTGCTCAAGGGTCCTTCATCTCAGCAAAGCCCCCCAACTCCTCCATTTTATATTGCAAACTACTTGTCCAGTCCCAGTTTATATCGTTCCTCATCTGTGCCCCTGAGAAAATGTAAGCTCCATAAGACCAGTGATCCTCGTCTGTTTTATTTAATGAGAAAGACCACAAAGTATATGCCCAGCATGTGTACACCGAAGGAAGGAGCAGAGACTGGCCACGGCCAACTTAAGAGAAGGAGGGTATTATTGGATGTGTCTGGGATGGTTCAAAAAAGCTCAAGAAAAATGATGAACTTTGCTTTGATAAAGACTGGAATCCATCTCCCCAGGTCCCCACATCAGGCTAAATCATGATCTCCATTTGGATCAAGGTCCAAATTGCCAAAGAGAGTCCTGATTGGCTCACATTGGTCATCTGCCTGACCCTTGGCCAGGGAAAGCTGGGCAACTTGAGGGACCATTCTATCCAAACTGGCTCCCCCCGAGAAAGAACAATTCCTCTCTTTAAAATCAGTGAGCTGTTATTTCTTAAAGGGAGCGTGGATAATCAGCAAACACAATAGACAGCCTGTTCAGTAGTCATTCAGCCAGCACTGACTGGGGGCTACTCACAGTGGGACGCATGGGAGGGACAGACACATAAGCAAATATATGCAGTAAAATAGGCTATCCTCTGCAGCGAAAGAGAAAAGTGACCCACTGCTTCTCTCTGCAGTGAGGGAGAAGAGAGGCGCGTGGACCTTTTTAGAGGCTGCGTGAGATGTGTCATTCGAGAGAAACTGAGCATTTCATCCTTCAGTCCCGTCACCTATGGTTGCTAAAGCCATGCCAGCTTTGAGCCTCTTTCCTGGCAGTTTGAGGTACTTCTCATGTTCTCTGCTTGGGATGGAGGAATAGATTTACGGAATCAGATCAACTCCAATAGCCAGAAATGAACAAGACCCCAGGAACTTGTGACTCATCTCACTTCCTCCGCAAATGAAGTGACCCGAGCAAAGCTTTACAGTGAAGTATGAACAGGGTGTCCTTGGGGAGAAGTGAGGGACCAGACCTTTGGCAAAGCAGGTGCTCGCTCAGCAACCTTAGGAAAGAGGCAGGAGGCCAGCAGAGCAGAATGGCTGAATGCATTGGCAGGCAGGACTGGAAGCCGCCTGCTTGGGAGAATTTCTTCACCTCCCTAAGACTTCCTAAGATTCGTCTTTGGAAGAGGAGAAAATGTACCAGAGCCATAAGGCTTCATTCAGAAGATCAAATGAGGGCATGAGCTCCCGTGCGTAGTACAACCAGCACAGCGCCCCATCCCAAATAAGCAGCTGCCATGTTTGCATTTTCATTGAACATTTGCTGAACACCTATGTGTCCAGCCTCTGCTCTAGGAGCAGCAATGGCCAACACAGAAAATAGTGCTTCTTTCCTGGGAGTTACCCCATGGTGAGAAAAGTAGATAGTAAATGCATCATGGGTTTTATAACCTGCAGATGGTGATAGTGTCGTGAAGAAAAATAAAGGCAAGGCAGATGGAAGGTAAAGAGGCAGAGCGGAGATGGACACTATGTTACTATAAAGGGTGAGCAAGGAAGGCTTCCCTGATAATGACATTTGAACAGAGACCCCAAAGGGATGTTAATATACAGGTGTATATGTAAGTAAGTATATGAAAGTAGGTGAGTAGGTGCAGGCATTTATTTAAATGCTCGTATTTTCATGTATATGCTTACACATTCAAGTATTTGCATTATAGATTACAGTTAGAAATCAGGGAATAATGAGTTCTGACATCATCCTGAAGAAACTAAATCTTCAGGGTGATTTTTATTACTGAGAAAATTCAAATACTCAAAAATTCAGATGCTGCAGACACCACATTCATGCCCACTAATTTAAAGCTACCTGTAATTGTGCAAATTTCAGTGTTTGTGTCTTAGAAATTAGTCTATTATGATCATGTTTGTCTATTTTTTTGTTCAAAATCCTGGAAATATAACATGAGGCTAGGATTCTTTTGAACTGGGAGGCTTTTTAAGCACCATTAAAATGGAATTTAGGATTTAAGGACATTACATAGAGCTACTGTAACGTTCTTGAGCTTGATTTCCCCACTATATTTGTTCCTTAAATAAAAGCTTTTTTCAGGGAGCAATCATCAAAGGAATTCTGAAGCTTTTCTATCTTGACTACACCTACGTGTTTGCTATTTTTGGCAAGCTCCCTCCTCCGTCAAAAACATGCTTAGATTTTAGATTTTTCTTGCTTCTAGTGAAGTTCATGAGATTTGTCACTTTATCTTCAAAGTTGTTTTTTTCTCCCTCAGGTCATTATCAACTCTTGCCTCATGGTAAAAAGAGAGCGAGAAAGAGAGAGGGAGAAAGAAAGAGAAAGGAGAAGATGATTATTAAGGATCATTCACAGCCGGTGCTTCAGCCTGCACTGCTCTATTTCCCAAGTGCTCTGATAGGAGATTATTAAGGCGGTATTTCAGGAGTGTTTTAGAATTCAAATTGAACATATGTCAAGTGTTTCCTTGTGTGACAGTTGGCAACCATTCCCACCAGTACTGTTCTAGGGTTTTATTGGGTTATAAAATCTTGTGACTCCAAAGCTCTGTATATATATTTTTTTTCCTGTATTCAGGTTTGTTATTTTTTCCTGTGATTGGCACTTTTTAAAGAAAGCCATTTGGCAGGGGACAAGGGTTAACTGAAAGGGACAGGCAGGACGGCAGCTCCTCTTTTTCTCCGTCCCTCTTGTATAGCAGGCGAGCATAAGGAAAATGTAATGGGCTATTCATTATTTGAAAAGAAATGCAAAGTCACACAGAGAAGCAAATTTTTATGAACCTTTGGGCTGGAAGACACTTACTGCCTCAAATTCTGATTATATTGATTAAGAACCCAAACCCAGATAGGTGGAATGGCTTTTTAAAGCTAATTTAGTGGTAGAAGCTGCATCAGAATCCAAGATTTGTCGTTATCAACCCAGTGGTGTTTCAGCCATAACATTCTATTATCTAAAGTCGAGAGGAAAATGTATGGTGTAAATCAGCTTTTCCAAGACATACTCCCATTTCTGTTTTCTTTAATGGGGCACCGAATTTCCCATGCAATCAATATCATTTTCCCAAAGCTTCCTCCGCAACTACCCTATGGCAGTTAGCAATTTGAGTGAGAATTCAGTGTGAATTCGTATGAACTCTGAATAAATGTAATCCAAGAAACATTTACTGTACATCAAGAGAATGCTGGGCCCCATGCTAAATCCTGGAGATACAAAGAGAAATAAGATGGAAAAGGCAGAGTTAGAAGTCAGAGAGCCTTGGCTTAAATCCTGGTTCAACCACTCAGCAGCTATGTGGCCTTGGAGAAATAAGTTAACCTCTCTGAGCTTCACCTCACTTGGCCTACTTCTGAGGACAAAATGAAACATGCCACTTTGTAAAATGCCTAGTCTGCTTCACCCACAGTAGACCCTCGAACGTGAGATATCCCCCTCTTTAACTCACAGATCAATCAACATAGGAAGAGACCAAACTGTGAACAGATGACAGTGATAGAATTTGGTAAACCTGCCAGGAGTGATTGCGGAAGCGTAGAGGACTTCCCTGGGTCACCCTATAAGGTGTCTCAGGGGAGCAGGAGAGGTATTTGAATAGGGAAACCATTTGCCCAGCAGACAGGGATAAGGAAGAAAATTCCAAACCAAGGGAACTGCCCAAACAGATCACAAGCCTGAATGTGTAGGGCATAGAATGACACTGTTCGATAGAAATAAATGAAGCTAAATTTTCTTTTCTTTTCTTTAAATTTAATTTTATTTTTTCATTGTTCCAAAATTCCATGTTTATGTACCACACCCAGTGCTCCATGCAATACATGCCCTCCTTAATACCTGGGTATTAAGAAGCTAAATTTTCTAGTAGCCACACTTCTTAAAAAAGGATTTATTATTTACTTATTTGAGAGAGAGAGAGAGAGAGCACGTGTGGGAGAAGGGCAGAGAGAGAGAGAGAGAAGCAGACTCTGCCATGCCATGAGCATGGAGCCCAACACAGGGCTCAATTTCATGACCCCAAGATCATGTCCTGAGCCGAAATCAAGAGTCAGCCGCTTAACCGATGCTGTAGCAGTCACGTTTTTTAAAGGAGAAAAATGGAAATGAATTTTGAGACTCTATTTTACTTAGATATACATCTGAAGTGGTATGTATCACCTTGTCCTCCATATAAAAAATTAATACGTTATTCTACATACTTTTCCTCATACTGAGCATTTGAAATGCGGAGTTTATTTTCACTCACAGCACATCTGAATTCATACCAGACACACCTGAAGTACACAATAGTCTCATGTGGCTGGTGACTCCCCTAGTGGACAACATAGATACAGAGCAGCAGTGTGTGGGTAGGAAGGAGCTGGGGGTTAGAGAGGAAGGCAGGGACTGGGTGTCAGGGGGCCTTGCGGGCCTTATGGAAATGAACTTGACATTTTTAAGTAGGTGAGTTATATAATCACATCTGTAACTTACAAAGATCACTCTGGGAGAGAGGGAGCTTGAAGGAAGGACCAGCCCTTAGGAGGTTGTCACGAATAATCTAAGTAGACTATTCCTTCTCAGACTTCAATGTGCACATGTCTAATCTGAGGATCTTATTAAAATAGATTCTAATTCTAGGTCTCGGTTGGGGCCCGAGAGTCTGCATTTCTAACAGGATCCCGCAGGTGATTCTCATGCTGCTGGTTCACGAATTGCTCTTTGCGTAGCAAGGATCTAGAATAAAAAACTACAAAATAATGTAAAGGATTATTTTGCCTATCAAGAAGGAAGGACCTTTAGTTAATAATGAAAATGCAAACAAATGACACAATTCTTTACTGTCCAGAACTAACTACTTAGTGCTGAGCCCCTTTTGAAGTGATCCCTTCTCTGGGAACTCACTGTTGTCAATTAAGGATGTGAATGACAACCATTATCTTGCATTTCAATTTTGTTAACCTTTCCAGGAAGCTCATTAATTCATGTTAAAAGGATAAAGACATTTGGAGCACAAACTGCCTGTGATTTAATGGTCCCAGGGAAGAACATTTCGATTCCAGCAAATAAGTTGGAAACCACAGGACTGTAACAAAAGTGCCCACATAAAGGTTGGATGTATGATAAATAGGTCCTAGTGTTTGACACAGATAATGTGTTATCAGTGATGAGGCAGCAGAAGTCAGGGAAAGGAAATGACGACAAAACCGGCAAATTTTTCATTGTGTCCGTATACATTAAGTAATTTGGGAGAGATAAGTTGACCAATATGGAGAGTAACGTCATGGTTTTTCAAGTTTATTTTATTTAGATACTTTATACCTCCACTTTTTAGAGGGTGAAAGTAAATTAGCCCATTGTGCTGACTTTTTTCTCTTTCTTTCCTTTTCTTTTCATTTCATTCTTTTCTTCTTTTCTTTTTTTGGTAATAGAGAATTTTCTTCAGGGAAAATTCCTGATAGAAATTTTGTCTTCCCTTAATCGGAATTTTTATTTTAGGACAATGAATCTTCGAGTTCATGGAGAAACACAAATTATTATTTTTGGAATTCCTTAAAGGTTCCCAAATGATTCTTGGCCATTTGGTGAAGTTAAGTAAATAAAGAATTAATGTGTTAAATTAGAATTCTAACATATACATCTACGTTCCTTGGGAATGCAAAGAGTTAAGCTGCATAACTTACTTAAACTTTTCCAAGACCAACAAAACTGATTTGTTTTCTTAATCAAGAAATTGAAAGAAGTCAGAAGGAAGTGGGGGGAAACCAGTATTTGGTAGATATTCATATTAGGAAGACTTAATTGCTGTTATTTCTAAATATATGCATTTTCTTATGTAATATTTTGAGTGCCCTCTGACTTAAGTAAGAATGTGTGTGCTTTTTGGTTTAGAGTTGTTAGATGTAAAACCCAATTCACGTCCAAACAATTAGGGCAAGAAAGCATTTTCCTTCTGCCAGTGTGTTCTACTCGGAAGATAGCTTGATGCCCAGGACTGTTACATTGCTATCTCTTGAGATCTAGTGGCTGTGCCTCTCCCCTGCCCTTGCCTGAGGGCTGGCACAGTGACCTCATAGCTGTGCTGGATACAGCAAAATGGGTCCTTAAGATGCCTCTGCAGAATGAACCATGGCATCTGGATGCCTTGATTTCCAGGCACATGGGACTCAGTCAATAACTAATTTTCTTCCAATCTTTGATTTCTAGATTCCCAACATACCCTCTAGGCATTGGTGTCCAGAGTTTCCACAAACATTGCTGTCCAGAGTCTCCACTAAAGTGGAGAAGTACAGTGAGAGGAATAGTCTAGGGTAAATGAAGGTAGAATCATAAAAAATCATAATCATAAATCATAAATCATAATCATAAATCATGATCATAAAAAAGAGAACACTAGTAGCTTATGGCAAAGGAACAGTGGGACACTTCGAAGGCTAGAGTCCATGGGCAAGTTTGAAGCAGAAACAAGAGACACCTAATATCTATCTTTGCCCTATGTGTTCCAGACCCTGGGCTGACACCTCTGCAAAATTCTCAGGTACTCTGCACACCAGCACCAAAGGGCAGTTATTGTCATTTCCATTTTATAGAAGAGAATAATGAGCCTCAGAAATACTAATTAAGTTACTCAAGGACACAAAAGTTTCAGTGGAAGAGCCCGACTTCTTGAGGGTTTTCAGAAAGAATAGACCTCCTGCTTTCTAAGTAGGGGAATGGTGACTTGTCCTGCATACTTTGGATAGTCAGCTAAGAGGTTAACGTTTTGCAAAAGAAGCTGTCCTCATTGCTGGCTAATTTCCAAAGCACACCTTCTATTGTCTCATAAATTTTGATGGACAAGTTGCGTCTGTACCCTGGCCCAGTGTTAGAACAAATTCTCATAATTTCAAAAGGTCAACAGTGTACAGCTCTTTCCTAAATCAGTATGGTAGTGTATGGGCTCCCTGTTTTTTCAGTCTGGTTGGTTGATCATTCCAAAGAGAATTCTGCCAGTTCTGCTTCAAAGAATATTCAGATTCTTTCCACTTCAAAACCGCTCTCCTTTCTTTCCTTTGTGACGATCTCCAGGTGGCAACTTAGAGCATTTCATTGATTTAAGATTATGTCAAATTGCAAAAGGACTGAGTGACACCTTCTAAATGCCATACTCTGCCATAGCCACTTTGGGGAAAAGCAAAATCCATTTTTAAAATCTGATCTTTCTTGGGAACATGTTTGGTACATGTGATTCACTTCAGTTTTGCTCCAGGCATCTGCATAAAAGTTTTACAAAAGGATCTCCACCAGTGTGAAAGTTCATCATGAGGCGTGGAAAGAATGCTTTACAAATGCCACAGTGTGAAGAAAGGTGAAGCCAGGCATCAAGCTGGGTCACCCTAGAGATAGCTCATGGAAAGAGTTCATCTTCGTGGCTTTTTATTTAATAGAATACCACCCAAATCAAAATGCATATGTAAATGAGACATTCTAACCTTTTGAAGTTAGAACAAGTTATTAGGTCTTCAAAATATTAGATATTTTTCCCACAATTTCTTTTCTGGATGAAAAAAAAGCTATGTTGTCTTCTTGCTATAATAAGAAAAGCATCTCTTCATACACTCTACATATCTCTAATAACAACATTTGGACAGATTTCCCAAGAAATAAAAAAACTAACTATATTGTTTGGAGGAGTGAATACAAAGGCCATTAAGAAGGTGCCTTCAGAGGCACGTGGGTGGCTCAGTCTATTAAGCGTTCAACTGTTGATTTCAGCTCTGGTCAAGATCTCAGGGTCCTGGGATTGAGCTGCACATGAGCCTCCCTGCTTGGTGGGAAATCGGCTTCTCCCTCTCCCTCCCCCACTGCTTGTGTTCCACTTCTCCCTGTGTCTCTCTCTGTCAAATAAATAAAGTCTGAAAAAAAAGGGGGGGGTAAAAAAAAGTCTTAAAAAAAGTAATAGAAGACACCTACATCTTGCAACTCAGATTCATTGCTAGAAACGGACATGTCACAAATTTCTGATGTGTCGGTAATCTCGGTGGTTCTGGCCAAGCTGTATGTCCATGTGGTTAGACATTTTGATCATCTGGTGTTGATAATGTTTTCATCATGAGATAACTTAAGTTTAATATGACCTTGAATATAAAGGAAAGGGGCTTTTAATAGAATTTCTCACGGAAAAACTTTTATTCAAGTGGTCATTTATACTGAAAGACACAGAAGAGCTTTAGGTAAAGATGATGCTGTTAATAACAGCAGTAATAACTCGGAACTCATTATGTCCTAGGGCTAGTGTATGTTATTCTATGTTACAGTTCACTAAAATATTTTCACATACCTTATTTACTTTAGTCTTTCCATCGACACTATTTGCGAGTTTTTAAATCTTATTCCCATTTGATTGATGAAGATACTGATACCAAAATAAAAAACAGACACAACAGTAGACCCCAGGCCTCCGACCTCCAATACCATAGGATTACTCCATTGAGAAGGAACAAATAGTCGTATAAGCAAGAAGCAGTGACAAAGAAAAATTGTAAACTCCTTAACCTTACCATCTCTATGCTAGATGTTTACCCTTCTTCTTGGTTAGAATGAGTGTTGGGATATAAATCCCTAGAGTTAATTTTTTTTTTAAATCCAGAGATTGGCATTCCATATGTGCAGAAGAAAACATCTCAAAGACTGGGCACCTCACCAAAAAACTACAGCCCAAGAACAATGGTAAGCAAGCCACACATGCAAGAGACACACTTGATCCTTTGGCATTTTGTGCCTTTTACATACTTTTTCTAAACTCCAGTTCAATAAATTGATTTTATGTCTCCTTGTATGCCATTGTCCTTTCTCTTAAAGTCAGAGTGATTCCCTAATTTTAATATGTGCAGTTCATAACATAGAAAGTCATAACAACAAAAGAGAGGTGTGTGATCTAGAAAATTTTGAGTTAAAGAAGTTTAAAAGTCTATTTGAATTAGCTCATTTTTTCAGGGCCCCTTTTCAATTTCTAAATGGTGAGCTGTGTAATAAATCTTTGAATGCTATATTTTTTAAAATAAGGTGAAGTTATCAGGAAGATAATACACAGTAATCATGGACTGGGGTTTGTTAGGGCACATTTTTTGTATTTTTTTTTTTTTTTTGTATCCAGCATACTCAGATTTTTGTATTCAGCATATTCAAGCTTAAGGCAAATGTGATGTGTGCCTTAAGTTAATATTGTATTGGTAAAGTGATTTGGAGAAAGATTTTGACCTTGTTGATATATTTTGACAATAGTCAAGAGGGGAGGCACTAAAAAGACTGGAAGGATGGGTACAAATGAATCATGGGCAAACAATCTAATGTGGCAGTAAAATTCAATTGCGCAAGTCAAGTCAATGAGAGGGACAAGGGGGTCACAGGACTGAGGATCCGTCCGGTCAGTGCTGTGAACACCACATGCCCCCCTTGAAGCTGACGTTAGCAGACTTCCACTGCTCAACCAGGTATGACTTGAGCATCTCATTTTCGTAAAGAAGGTAGGCAAAGGAGAACAAGTTCAGAAAGGGGCCACAAAAATAATTCTGAGGGTTCAGTTGTAAGAATAAAAATTAAAAAGAACAGAATATCCTCACTGCTTGGCTGACAGCTCTGCTAGGGCCTGGACGGCAGAAGGGGGAGGAATTAATTGCAAAGTAGGAGCTAAGAAGTCTGTAGAAGTTTGGGAAGGAAGCATTTAGCAGAACCCTGGAACTTTAAAGCTGTAAGGATCACAGAGATCATCTAGAGATTTGGTTGGAATTAATGAGGCTAAATTAAGCTGGGGAGATGAGATAAAAAGTAAGAAAAACCTTCTGCAAACGAGAACTACTTATTCATGCTTTAACTCTTGCTCAGTTCTTCCTTCATATCACAGGACCCCAGAATAGGATATTCCCTTGGAACATTTAAGCCAATACCTTTACTAATATGAATGGAGGATTAAACCACCAAGAAGTTACTTAATAAGTTGTTGTCAGATCCAGTCTTTTGATATCCAGTTAGCATTACTTATACCACACTGATAGCCACATCTGATTCAGATTTATGGAGTTGCATAGAGAGCTGTAATTTCTAGGTGCTGGTGTTATCATTTAACCTCACACAACCCTTTAAATTTATATGCCCTTTGAATCATAGGAAATGGAGCTATATATTATATAATTAAACTTACATAGCCAGTTAATGCCAAAGATGATGAGTAATACTAACTTCTACCTATGCTCTTCTATTTCTAGCCTAACTTATTTATTGAAGAAAAAATAAGTATTATTTACTCTTTATTAGTTTGTAGTCCTCATTAGCAATTTATGATAGTGTAAAATAAAAAAGAAAAGAAGCCTTAGGAACAAAAAGCTACATGCAAAATTAATCATTTTTATGTTCTGGCAAATGGACTATATAACTAGGCAAAAGAGAAGTTGAACAAGAAGCTAATTTTAAAAAGAAAAGATGTATCTACAAGTATCAAAAGAAGAGCAGTTTTAGAGATGACTGGCCTGATCCAAGTGATCCTAAGAAATCTGGAAAACACTGACTACTGACTTCATTAAATCTAAAATGCTATCAATCATAGGATATACCATTATTTTATCTGCCATGAAAAAAGAGAAAACCAATTAAACTGTGACATACTGCTGTCTTATGTCATCAATTATAAGATGCATCTTGCTTTCTGAAATGTTTAAGTGTTTCTTAAAATGCACATAGTAGAATCAATGAAATACTCTTATCTTAAGCTTAAACCCATAGCAATTGATTAGGTCTCTAAACTCAACATTGACTGTCTTCCCCGGGAAAGCCCTTGACACCCAAGATCCTCATCGCTATCATTTTATTCTGAGAGGAGAAATTTTAAAGTGACTGTGAGTTTGGGAGTTTATTCTCCCTTTTTAAGAGAAAATTGGTTTTTAATTCATTCTCTGTTCTTAGGTGAGAGAGTAGAAAATAAAAACCTTATGTGAAGATCACTTATCTGTGCGGCTTTTCACGGAGGAGGAGACACATTCCATTAGACAGTGAAGATGAGCGTGCATGTTAAAATATCAGGCTGCCCTTTCAAAGCTTGTGCATTCACTTGTGAACTGCTACCGAGCTGCACTGTCTTATCTGTGCTCTGCGGAAGTGTGCTGCTCTTTGGTCTCATTATCTTTTATTAACATTTTTTAATTTTTTAATGAACATATAATGTATTATTAGCCCCAGGGGTACAGGTCTGTGAATCACCAGGTTTACACACTTCACAGCACTCACCATAGCACATACCCTCCCCAGTGTCCATAGCCCCACCCCCCTCTCCCTACTCCCCTCCCCCCCGCAACTCTCAGTTTGTTTTGTGAGATTAAGAGTCTCTTATGGTTTGTCTCCCTCCGGATCCCATCTTGTTTCATTGATTCTTCTCCTACCCCCAAACCCACCACGTTGCCTCTCCACTTCTTCATATCAGGGAGATCATATGATAGTTGTCTTTGTCCTATTGACTTATTTCGCTAAGCATGATACGCTCTAGTTCCATCCACATCGCCGCAAATGGCAAGAGCGCAGGGATCTGCGGGATTTGGAGAATGGTCTCATTATCTTATCACTTCTCTGTGTGTCCTCTTTCGGGAAAGTCTTTGTGTCAGTTCCGCTGCGCTTAGTGACCCACAGAAGTCTGGTACCTTTGAGCCAAGCAAGGAAACTAATCAGGACCTAAGGACCGGAAGCAGCTGGGAACAATTTAGACCTGAGATTGGTCTGTTCTAGGTCTCCGCTTCCACCTCGCACCTGACCAGCCCACCACCCTTCAGGGGGAAGTGGGGAAGGAGGAGGCTGACTAGAGTGCATGGGGAGTTTACACTTGAGCTTCAAGTCTAAAATGAGTTTCAATAAATAGGAAAAAGAAACACATTACTGTCTATCCATACTAAAACATGCTAGGAGCATTGGGAGTGCCACCATACTCTTTTCTAAATTTCTCAAAGCTGTGCTCTGATTCAGAGTTTCCCAGTTTAGACACTACTGACCTTTGGGGACAGATAATGATTTGTTGGAAGGGGTGGGAGCCGCGCTGGGTAGTGTAGGATGTTTATCTGCATCACTGGGTTTCAGATGCAGGTAGCACTGCCCCCCCCCTCCAATTGCAACAACCAAAAATCTCTCCATCGCCAATGTGCTCCAGAAGGCAAAATTACCTCCCCACCTCTCTCCACATGAGAACCTCTGCTCTAACGTCTCCAGAAAGAATAACTGCAGGGAAAGGAGTAAAAATCCAAATAATAACAAATGAGCAATTGCTCCTCCACAGAGGGCTAAAAAGAATTCCTTATTCTAGAATTGGCCAAAGTCAAGCAGAGAGGGGGAAAAAATGATTACCATCACTTGCAGAATATTGCTTGGAACTGCCTTGTTGTCTCTTTGCCTTCTTTTGGAATAATGTCCATTGAATTATATGCCAGTTGAATTATGTGATGATTCTCATATTTAGCTCAGAGAAAACAACTCTGCATTTTATTCAGTGACCTCTAAGAAGCGCTTTGAAGTCTGACTTACGTTTATATATCTTTCAAAATTCTTTTGTCTCATCAATTTTCCCAAGTTCTTCCTGTATGTTCTGTCTTGCTTGGAATGACTGAGGCGCTGACAGCCTAGGAAATGAGAAAACATAGTGCATGAGTTTAAATACCTGAAAGGAGAGAATTCACTGAAATCAGATTTATTTGAAAGATGATGATTGGTTCCATTATACAATGATCTTTGCTGTATGAAATCATTTCTTATAGAAATTTTAATAAATATTATTTTATTAAGTATTATTTTTTGTCACTTAGGAGTAGACATCAATTGACCACACTAGTATGAAAATACACATTCTAAAAAAATGAATAATCATTAACCCATAGAAATTTATTCAGAAACTTTATTGTAATTTACATGGCTTTTGCTACAGACTTGCTCAGTAACAGCAATGACTACCTCCTGTGCTGTTTGGAATCTCACCTCTCTTATCCTCAGCATATGTGTTGCAAAAGAATTTTCTTTTTTGGTTACATGTGGGTTGTTTGGGATTGGGCTTTTAACATTTTTTGGTAACGTCTGGGGCAAAAATTTATCAAACTCTCTTATTAGTTAAGTCAGAAAACTTCAGAAGAAATGACTCATCTGTACTCTTGAAAATATCACACTTGGAAACCATCAATTAACACAGTATGGAATTTACTTAACAATGCTTTTTGAGGTGTCAAACTCTTCAACTCCTTTGTAAAATAAATCTCTTCTTAAGTGATCTGGTTTACTTGAGGTCAAAGGGCCACAAGGACTTCACTTTTCTAGAAGCATGAGGTATGTATGTATGTGTGTATCCAATTCTGGCTCACATTCTCTCAGCCTCAAATAGTCCTCTTTAGCCTCAACAGCCTCTACATGGTCGCCTCCCTTCATGCCTCATTCCCTGCTCTGGTCCGCCATGACATGCTCAGAAAGACACTAATGGCAGATCGTCAACTTGAATGGCCTCCTGTTTGCTTCCTTACATTGTAGTAGTGTTTGCTGCTGTTAACCACAGTTCTGTCATGGAACTTCTGTCCATTGGCTTTATAAGGCTGCTTTCTTCTCCTCTTCCTACTCCCCAGATGCCAATGTGGTAGTTTCCTCTTCCTCCTCCCTATCATATCTATCTCTGCGTTGTAGACTTGATCCAGTTCTCCTTCTCTACTGTGTCTTAGAAATCCTACCCAGCCTCAGGGCTAGTGTATGCCTCCCAAATATATAGATTTGGAGTTTGCACTCTGGGTTTAAAATCTAACTGGGCCTCAGTTTCCAATAGCTGTACCAGTAGGTCCACCACGCTGTCATGTGCGTAGGGTCCCATTCTAGACTCATGGCATCACCGTTGCCTTTGCCATCACCACACTTGAATCTAGAAAAAAGCTTTCATGTCCCCCTTTTTTTTTCCCTCATGCCACACATTGTATCAGTGGCAAACCAGGTAAGAGGGATTGTTATGGTGTCTCTGCTGTCCCCTCCCTCATTTTTCAGTCTCACATCCTGGTTCAGGTCCTTGTGCCCTCTCTTGCAGCACCTGTCCTGTTTTCTCCTTCTGATCCGTTCTACACACTGCTACTAGAGCTTCTCTCTTTATAAAGAATGATTCCTTCCAAAGAATGGAACAGTTTCCCAAGTTCAGAAACTTGTAGTGGTCCCTCTGATGATGCAATGCCTTCTACTTTCTGACCTCAACCTACTTATAGCTGCGATGTCCCACATGCCAGTTAACCCAGACAACTCCCTGTCCCCTGAATATGGTCCACTTGCTTGTCTCTGGGCTCTCATCCTGATCCCCAGGTGTCCTCTCAGAACCCACACATCAGCGGCGCCTGAGAATTTGCTAGAAAAGCAGATTTGGGCCAACCTCAGATCTGCTGACTGAGAAACTCTGAAGAGAAGTCCCAGCAATCTGTGTTTTAATAAGCCCTTCAGGTGATTCTGATGTGTGCTAGCATTTGCAAACTCGAAATGCTTTTTCCTGTCCTTTCTGCTAAAATTTGCTCACATTTTTTTGAAAAATTGCTTATTGATTGAATTGATATGAGGTGTGTCTATGAGGTTGTCTCTGATTCCCTGCTCTGCTCCTACATCGGCCTCTGTCTTTATCATGCCATTTGCAAGGTTCTTCCTTATTTCCCACTTATATGCACCTGTTGGGTCACCCCTGGTAGATGTTATGCTCAAGGATAAGGAGGGTGTGTGTGTGTGTGTGTGTGTGTGTGTGTTTGACTTTGTTTTATCCCCTCTCTTGGTATTTTGTCATTTGCTCTGCATTGTTAAGAAATAGAATTGAAAGCAATAAATAAAACTTTCCTAATTTGTGAGTGATGTCATTCATCAGAATCTGGAAGGTTATCAGAAGCAATGAAATAGCACTTAAAATTTGGGAGAATAGCTTTAATCTTTTAATAAAATAAATCCAGTTTTTATTCTCACATGCTCTTCTATTAGGAGGGGCCTGTCTGATATTGTGGTATTGGCTTCAGAACATTTTGATGGTCTGATCTCTGGAAAAAAAATTCTAACACCCAATAACATCACAGAGACAGGAAGTGATGTTTTCAGAATGCAAAGTCCATAGTACTATCGCAGTTGGCATGGTTGTTTTATCCAAAGGTGTATCTAGAAACAAAGAAAGCCTTTTCCCAGACAGGTATGAAATGTAAGTTTTAAAACCAGTGCTCCTACATTTACCCATTGTCCTCCAGCTGTGATTTGAACTCTTATCATTCCATTTTGAACTGCTGATATTTATTGATTCATTTGAGTATTATTTGGTTATAATATAAAACCAAGTCATGATGATATGCACATATGTTTGATATAAAATAATCTTACAAGTCCAGTTTTCTTAGGGAGCAGACTGGGAGGAGGGGTGAAGGGCAGAGAAATGAAAGGCAGAAAGAATAGGGTGTGGGTGTGTCACACTGGTGAGAGTAACCAATCTGTAATTTCAAATGTAGCCATAAAGTGCAAAAACCTTGCTTTAATTGATTTCTTTGCTTGAGATTGGGTAGGCAATTAAAGTTGCGACCAATTCACGTTTCTCGTGATTGGCCATAAAGAATTTAAGGTAATGAGTTCTAAATTAGGAAACTCACAGAGAATCTACTCTATACTCAGCACCTAGAAAATGGCACCTTCTCTCTTAAAATCTCCCAGAAGGAAGATACAACAGCCTCGTTTGACAAATGAAGTTGCCTCTGCAGGGGAGGCTAAGACCCTTGTCCAAGATCTACAGGCTGCATTGAGGAAACTCACTCAGACTTGAGCCTGAACACTATTGGGGGCCCTCGAAAGATGAAGGTCGGTAGTGCTCAACCTTCAGGTGCTTGCCGTCCTTTTGAATTCTAGACATTTTGGCAGGCATTTAAAGAAATGAAGAGACCGGGAACAACTCACATCAGTGCTAGTTGTAGGGTAAACCCTTCCCCAGGAAGCAGTGGCTGCGTGTACATGCGAGCATCCTCAGCTCTCCGGCTTTTATTGGTGACTTGCTCCTCTCTATGCCCTGTGGACCGTGAGCAGAGCTGTGTGTGGCTCTCTCTGCACATCTGGATCCAGGAGGCCCATCTCCGCCCTCCAGTGAGAGGACTTCGCTTTGTTGGAGCTTGAAGTTAACCACACATTTCACCTCTACACTTTGTGACATATCCTCTCAACTCAACCTGACAGTCATTGTGGAATATTCCGTTATAACAAAAATAAGCTTTACACGTGGCTAAAAATTTGGCAGCACATGTGACAGGATTGCAATACTCAGAGGCCCCCTGGAAGATATCATCTCGCATCTTTTGTATGATTATATGGTGGAATATAAAGGCTTGGTCTATCGTATAACAGAAACGTGAACAGAAAATTTTAAATGATGCTAATTGGATTCTTAAAAGCCTCTTAAAAATTATGACTTCTGCCATTCATAGCATGCTTTAATACTAGAAATTATCTTTTATAGAGTATAATTTCATCAAACAATGCATTTTTTAATAAATAAGGTCTCCATGATACATTTTCATTAGTAAGTTCTATAAATTCAATCTTTAAAATGATTAAAATACTTCAAAATCCCTGAAAAAAAAAATGACTGTCCTTAAAAAACATAGCCAGGAGGACATGTATTTTCAGAATCTTGAATTTGTTTGCATGATAACTGCAATTACAAATCTGGAGTTTTTAATCTAGCAATCAGATGACAAGATGAGCAATTACCATTCCATGCTTAACTATTTTTATGATGACTTTTTTCCCAAAGCAGCTGTTGTAGTTAAAAACGCAAAGATTCTTATTTTTTCTTCCCATGCTACAGTATTTTAGCAAACAAATCTCTGTTTTCCAAAACATAAAGAGTCTGATTCTGAAGATGATGTAACACATGTGTACTTTCATAGAGTTTCCAGTGCTTAATGATCTTGTAGATGTGGGCTTTTATTTTTTTTAACCTCACAGAATGCTTAGTGCAGAATGGCTATCCAATGAGTAGTTCATGAATGGGCGAGTGAATGAGTAATATTTGGATTATTTAACTGTATCTTTCTAAAAGTGATTTTGTTTGTGTCTATGTGTTAGCAACTGGTAAAGAAAACCCAAAATATTTATTGATGCTATTTTCTTTTCTTCCTTGACTGGCTGATGACATTAAAGAAGTAGATAATGTTCTCTGGAGAATTTCAAACAAGAGACACAAGTGTGCATTAGAGAGTTTGAGTCTCTGTGTTAATTACAATGTCAACTCAACAAAATACAAGAGAATGAGAAAGAGAGGATGATGGATAAATAAATAGATAAATACCATGATCAATGCTGATTTCAGATATTTTGTTTTCCCAGCAGACTGTTTTGGTTAGAACCGAGACATGTAGAATCTTATCAAAGAGCAGGCAGAAACTCTGATAAAAAATCTCACCCCGACCCAGTCTTAGTGAATCCATCTAAAAAGATGCTTCCTTTATAACACCTTCACTATTCATCACAGGCATTGCTTGTTGTTTCACTGTCTCTGTGTCTTACACTTACTTGCATCCTTTCTATTATAACTTGTTATGCTGACCTCCCCCCAAAATATTTTTTGGCTGTTATCCCAATAGCCTTACTATAGCTTTAATGGATAAGACCAAGTTTTAATAATCCTGGCACCTGCTGTGTCTGGCATGTTTTTACCCAATGGAAGCTGTTGAGTTTGATTGAGGGAGGGTAATTATATAGCATACTCATACCTCAGCTGCTGTTACTTTGAGAAGATTTACAGTTTAAAAGTAAAATCTGAAGAACTCAAATTTTCCACTTGGGCTTCAGGACTGTTTCTGTAATTTTAATAGGTTTGGTTTTAATATATACACCAGGTCATCCTGGAAACAGAGCTCACGGTGTAGAACTTGGCCATTCCTGTTTGTAGGAACTTTTTCTTAGTTTCTCCGTGACGTCTCAAAGTAGAGCTCTGTAGCAAGTTCTGACCCATATAATGAGTCAACATATTCGTGACAAGCAGGTAACTTTTCCATTATAACTTTGTGTGCAAAAAAAAGTATTTTGCCGCCCACATAGTTCCAAATATGACATTAATGTGATTCATTGTAATCTCATGTGCAGAAACTAGTTTCTTGAGAGCAATTACTAACCTATACAACAGAATTCTTAATCGGTCTCTGAAATCTTAGTACCGTTTTTCAGTCCATGGGCACATTTAAAAATACACTTTCAAGGGTGCCTGGGTGTCTTGGTTGGCTGGGGGTCCAGCTCTTGGTTTTGGCTCAGTCTTGATCTCATGGCTTGTGAGATCCAGCCCTGTGTCGGGCTCTGTACTCAGCCGAATTCTACTTGAGATTCTCTCCCGCTGCCCTTCCTCGCTCTCTCTCCCTCTCTCTCTCAAATAAATAAATAAATCTTTTATATTTTCAAATTTTAAAAATTTGTGGAAAATAAATTTTCATCGCATTTTAGTAGAATTATTCATCAATACCCATCAAAAGTACTTGCATTTAATTTGTTTCAGCAATTCTGCTCATAAAACTTTATCCTGACAGGGCAATTTTATAGGTGCCAAAAGATATGGCTATAAAATTCATGATATTAGGGTTACCAAAACCACTAACAATTAGAAACCACCATGATATACAAGAATAATGGTTAAACTACATTAAACTGGTACAGTAGAATAAAAGGAAGGTATTTTAAATGACATAGAAATATTTTCATGAGTTATGATAAAGGTTAAAACATCAGGTTGCAAAACTATGCAGGCTCAACCCCTTTTTGAAATATAATAACTAGATGAGAAAAAGGGAGAGAACATCTCTCAGTATTGCTGCCACGTCTTTAGGTAAAAAAATGGTCATGGTTTCTACTGTCTTATTTGTAGCTATATGTACTTTCTGACTCTCTGTAATAAACACAGATTACTTCAGCAGTAAGGCAAATAAAAGCTATCACTGATATTTGCAGAGATTCTTTCACATGGCATTAATAATAACAATTACCCTAGTGTAGGAATAGCAGATACTCCATACTCAAGAGACTCCACTCACAAATTTCAGCACTTTGCCCTAAGTAACCTTGCTGGAACCTCATGTTTTCTCCATCCTGGGCTCTTAATTATCCATTAACCCAAGCTAGCATGAGAAGTGAAACCTGTTCACCAATTCTATTCTATCAAATAAAACAAAACAGAACAAAACTCTTATCCCTGGGATTGAGATTCTCTTGTTGCATTCCAGTGTTTTATGTAATAGTGTTTTAATTTCTCCACTCAAAAAAACTTATCTTTCCTTTCAAGGAAGTAATGTAGACTAATAAAATGGTAGATGGGAGACCAGATGTCTTTCTTGGAGAAAAAAAA
The DNA here is from genome assembly GCF_011764305.1 of Mustela putorius furo. NCBI lineage: Eukaryota > Metazoa > Chordata > Mammalia > Carnivora > Mustelidae > Mustela > Mustela putorius. The sequence continues at coordinate 9,975,568 of NW_025422022.1, forward strand.
TTAATGCTTTAAATAAGCTTCATAGTTCAATTGTTCATACAAGATCAGATACGGATGGAAAGGCCTCTGGGTTAGAACTTTTCCTTTTATCTCCCCCCAAAAATATTTCAAACTTTATCTTTTGTGGATAGCAAATCATGTGATTTGACTATTCTTCCAACTGATGGTTAGAACAATAAATATGTTTTAACATAATTCTTCTTGGTATTAAAGTCCAATGCCTCACCCTTGTGAGGAAAGTGGTCTAGGACCCTAAAACTAGTGGATGGAAATATAGAATAAATGAACTGAATTTACTTAAAACCTTTATCAAGGCAGCCCACTTCCATTGCCTGGCTAGTCATCTTCACTTGTCAAGAAGTCCCTTATAGGGATGCCTGGGGGGCTCAGTTGGTTGGACGACTGCCTTCGGCTCAGGTCATGATCCCGGAGTCCCGGGATCGAGTCCCGCATCGGGCTCCCAGCTCCATGGGGAGTCTGCTTCTCCCTCTGACCTTCTCGCTCATGCTCTCTCTCACTGTCTCACTCTCAAATAAATAAAAATAAAATCTTTAAAAAAAAATGTAGTATATTCAGTTTGGGTGGGCATGGGGCAGAGCTAGTCAAGTGAAATCTATCTAGGTTATTATTTCTCTTTTCATAACGTACACTCATCTCAAAATCTACGTGTTTTTAAACTCATTTTTTCCACTGGTAATTAATTAAAAGGGGGGAACAAAGTTGCTCTCTATTTTATGACAATTTAGCATTTGATCTTTCATCTCCTTTTCTCCCCAGAATAATTCCTATTCCTCTTCCTGAGGACGATACCTCTTTCTTACTCCCAGGCATTTATAAACACGCTCTCACTGTATTTCACTTAAGATCTGTGTGATGCTCCTTTGGCTTTCAAAAACCGGAGACACACTTGGGTTCTCTCTGTGCATTGCGTTTCTCGTAAAAAAAAATCCCTAAAAGGTCTTAGCAGCTGCAGAACTGGAAGGCTGTTCCCTCTGTCAGGAAGTGACAGTGGCTTGCATTCCAACATCTTCTCTGAGGTGACCCAAGAGCAACCACCCTGGCGTGCTCTGCTCACCCCTCAGTGTTCTTGGCCCCACTTCTCTCACTAAGTATGGTCTTCCTCCTCTGCCGCTGGTGACATCTTGCTTCCCCCTTCCCCTGTCATGGCTTCTGCTTGCTTTTCTCTCTGTGCTTCTTTGTTCTGCTCTGCTCTATTGTATGTCACCCCTCTGTGTGTCTCATTCAGACTCCTCAACAAAGAGCCTCTTTGTCCATCAGTCACCCCCTCATACCACGTGGAGAACCCTCAGGAAGCAGCAGGCTTCTTAGGCTGCTGCCCGGACTGTAAATGGCTGCCTTTGTGTCAGGTGTCCATCTTCCTGCCTATCAGCTGTGTCTGTGTTCCAGAAACTCCTCAGAAATGGCCATGGATTCAGCACGTGTTTCTTCCACCACGTGTCTGATAGCTCAGTGTCCTAGATTATCCTGCGAGCTGTAAGGTGGTGTGGCACTGAACGTAATACGAAGAGGCTTCATTGCTTGTTTCCTGTTGTTCAGAGATGGGGGGTTTTAGAAATCATGGGAGGAAGGAAGTGTCATAGTTTGAGAAAATGTTGAAAAATGTAGGGCGCTCACAATTTGCCTAGTCACATGAACCTTTGAAATAAATAAACACAAGATCCAGCCCTGGGTTTATTTAAAATCATTACATAGGGACGCCTGGGTGGCTCATTGGGTTAAAGCCTCTGCCTTCAGCTCGGGTCATGATCCCAGGGTCCTGGGATCGAGTCCCGCATCGGGCTCTCGGCTCAGCAGGGAGCCTGCTTCCTCCTCTCTCTCTCTGCCTGCCTCTCTGCCTACTTGTGATCTCTACCTGTCAAATAAATAAATAAAATCTTTAAAAAAATCAAATAAAATCATTACATAAAATGCATCCTGATTTATAGATGGTTATGCCAGAGAATATTGTCTCATTACTGAAAAGAACTGGTAGGTTTCAATAATTTGACTTGTTCAAAGTTTTATACGGGTTTTTTGACAAGAAACATTCCCTGTCTTGACATGGGTGGTGGTTACAAGGGTATGTACAAACGGGAAAAAAATCCTTATGCTGGACACTTAAGCTTAGTGTACCTGATGCATTCTATCTGATTTTACTTGGCATTTGATCTCCTTCCATTTGAAGAACATTGCATGATTTCCTTCTTCTTTGCCATCCTTATCTTGGCCAAATCTTCCCCAGCTTGAAGCTTAAACAGACCCTGCACTGCTCCATCTTCTCTTCCTGTCATTCTGCCCCACATCCGTCACCTTTTCTGAAGTACTTCTGATCTGCTTCTGTCTTCGTCGGGTACACTTACTTCAGAAACTCATGTCTTTCTGTTACTGCCTACTTAGCAGTACACTTCCTGAAGGCAGGCATCATCCTTCATTTTGCCTCTATGTCTCCATGGCAGCCAGCACAGGACTTAACTCATAGTAGGATTTCACTAAGGACATGACTCCACGGGGCACCTGTGTGGCTCAGTCAGTAAGCATCTGCCTTTGGCTCAGGTCATGATCCCAGGGTCCTGGGATCGAATCCCTTGTCAGGCTCCCTGCTCAGTAGGAGGTCTGCTTCTCCCTCTCCTTCTATCTCTTCCCCTAGCTCCTGTTCTTTCTCTCTCCCTCTCTCAAATAAATAAAATAAAATCTTAAAAAAAAAAAAGAAGGACATGACTCCAGGAATGTCAGAAATGCCAGGAACCATAGAGACCCATGGCCCTTTATTTTTTTCTGAAGGAGATAACTGATACACAGGGTGTGTGTGTGTAGGGAAAGACGAACCAGCACGAATTTTTTTGTTATTAATAAAAAATTTTACAATTTTGTTTTACTTATGTTAAATGCGTAGACATAAGATGAAATCAACCATTTTTAAAGAGAGTGAATGATAGGCCTCTTTTTTAAAAAATATTTTATTTATTTATTTGACAGACAGAGGTGACAAGTAGGCAGAGAAGCAGGCAGAGAGAGGAGGAAGCAGGCTCCCTGCTGAGCAGAGAGTCTCACATGGGGCTCGATTCTAGGACCCTGGGATCATGATCTGAGCCAAAGGCAGAGGCTTTAACCCACTGAGCCACCCAGGCGCCCCCAAAATCAACCATTTTTAAAGTCTAAAAATTCCTTCACTGTATTGTGCACCTACCACCTCTGTCTGGTTCCCGCACATTTTCATCAGCCTAAAAGAAAACCCTGTACCCATTAAGCAGGCTCCTCTGCTTCTTCCCTATCCCCGGCTCCTGGCAACGGCTAATCTGCTTTCTGTCTCCATGGATTCGCCTATTCTGGACATTTCATATAAACGGAATTATACAATATGTGGCCTTTTGTGTCTGGCTTCTTTCATTTAGCATAATGGTTTCGAGGCTCATCTGCCAGGCATCGTGTATCAGGGTTTCATTGCTTTGCATGGCTCAAATACTAGCGTTTTTGAGCATGAACAAAGTAGCAGATACCATGCCAGCTACTTTCCATATGTAACCCCATGTAGTCCCCCGTAGCAGCCCTGAGAAACAAATAGTATTATCTTGATTTTACAGATCTGAATACTAAGGTTCAAAGAAGTGACGTCTCTAGCCCGACTTTGGAAAGAAAGCGAGCCAACCAGCCCATCTGGTCTGGGATCCACATTCCTGACCCAAGTGTCCCTCTTGCTAGAATCCTTACCTCACATCTGGGTCTGTCTGTGCATTCCCTGCTGACATATTAGTGACACAGCCTGACATTTCGGAGTGGGCCACCCAGACCCTTGTCTATGGACAAACAAGACCCTTGTCTTGTTTGAAATCACCTGTTATTTCTCAATACAGATACTGAAATGAAACTTCACAGAAATGTCCATGGCTCTCTAGTGGCGGGTAAAGTTTCAGCCCATTGAAACCTGAAAGCAATTTTCCATCAGTGCCTGGGGATCACCAGAAAAGGAGGTCTCCTCCAGCTTTGTTTAAACTGCTGAGAAGAGGGGGTGCTTTGAATATGCATGAACATCACCGAGGCAGCAACAGCAGAGGTGAATTTTAATAATTAATTCATTAGGCCAATTTATTTCTCTAATTGGTGGTGAAGCTTTGTCAACTAGGAGATAGTAAAAACAATTAAAATTAAAAAAAAAAAACTTAAAACTTAGTGGAGTTTGAGTATTAATGATGCACAGAGAGATGAAAGCAGACAGGAGGCCCTAATTATTTCTCAAATAAGTGTTTAAATATTTACAAATTGCATTTCAATGAAACTCATTTTTATTTTTATAGGCGTGTGCTTATCTCCATTTGGGCTGGGATATTGGTTCCAAAAAAACAAGTCCTGAGGGCCCCTTCACAGTTGGAGGGTAGCATTCTTAACCTTGCGTTCATGAACTGCTCCAGGGGGTCAGGGAACACCCTGAAATTAACTGGAAAATGTTCCATGTGGGCATTTTTCTGAGATGGGAATGCAGAGCTTTTTGTCAGATTCTCAGTCTAGGAACCACTACTTCACAGCTTTCTCCCTGAGACCCCTCTGGGACCCTAACTTTCTCTGTGATGGGAAGAGGGGCTTCTATCATCCCAAAGACCCTGATGGCCAGCCCTTTAGCTGGGACATGGAGCCCAGCCTCGGAGAGGCTGTCCCTCTACACCTTCCACCTGTCCCTATTTTACTAGTAAACCAAACCAAACCAAACCAAACCAGAGACTGCAGCAAACAGAGGGGCCCGCTAGGTGAAGGTTAACACTGGAACCGGGCAGCTACCGGAGATAGTTTTCTGCAGAAATCAAGAGTGAGCAGAGCCTTGTAACTCAAAGTGTAGCCCATGGACTAGCAGCAGCAGCAGCAGCATCCCCACCGTGTCCCCCAAACCCCCCACCGCCCGCCCTGAGTTTGTTAGAAATGTAAAATCTCAGGCCCCACCCAGATCAGCTGGATCAGAATTTAGCTGGCTGCCCTGGGATTCCTAGACCCAGTAGAGTTTAAGAAACACTGGTCAGGCTGATGTGCTCATCTGGACACCACTCTCCATTCTCAGCATGGCTCCTTGTCCTCCATCTCCCGTAGGAAGCCACATCCTCCCTCATCGCCCTGACTCTAGCTCCTGCTGGTCCCTGAGGTCAGTTAAGGAAGCTGCAGTTTCTACTGCCTGTGATGTCCCCTCCAGCCCCTGTCTGGTGCACAAACTTCTGTGACTGCCTTTCCTTGGTGGTGCTGTGATATGAGGAGAGAAGGGGGAAGCCTGGGGGGCTCAGTTGGTGAAGTGTCCTGCTCTTGATTTCAGCTCAGGTCATGATCTCACGGTCATGAGATTGAGCCCCACGTTGGGCTACACGCTGGCTGTGAAGCCTGTTTAAGATGCTCTCTCTCCATCCCTCTGCCCTTCCCTCTGCTCACTCTTGCACACGTGCGTGCTCTCTCTGTCTCTCAAATAAATAAATAAATAAATAGAAGAAGAAGAGAGAAATGAATTGGGAGATTCAGTTCTCCAATCACTTCTCCATGGGCCATACAACCATGAGCAGGTCATGGCCTCCTGGGCCTTGTTTCTTCATCTTCAACCTTCACAGGGTTGTGGTAAGGATCAAAGATGCTGAAAAGCATATTGTGCCTGGTTCCCAAACTGTTTCTTTTATTTTTTTAAAGTCACTTTATTGAGGTATGTGTGACATGCAAAAATATATTCCTGTTCAATGTGTCCAACTTATAAGTTTGGGGACAGGTAGGCACCCATGAAGCCATCACCACCAACCAGGCCATATATAGATATATCCATCACCTTCAAAAGGCTTCTCCTACGTCCTTTTTATTATTATTACTGTTATTCTTGTGTTATTATTATTATTATTATTATTATTATTTTATCATGGTAAGAACACGTAATGTAGGGTCTACTTTCCTGGCAAATTTAAAGTGTGCACTACAGCATCGTTGGCTGTTGGCACTGCTCTGTGTGATACATCTCCAGAACTTACTCAGCTCTCTGGAAAGGCAATGAATTGGGAGCTAGGGAGTATGCTTTTCTTTTCTTCTTCTTCTCTTTTTTTTTTTTTTTTAAGATTTTATTTATGTATTTGTCAGAGACGGAAAGAGCAGGCAAACAGGGGGAGTGGCAGACAGAGCAGGAAGTAGGCTCCCCACTGAGCAGGGAGCCTGATGTGGTACTCGATCCTTGAGCCCTGGGATGACCTAAGGGTGACCTGGGATGACCTGAGTTGAAGGCAGATGCCCAACCAATTGAGCCACCCAAGCATCCCAACGAGTCTGCTTTTCTTGTAGCTGATCAGGCTCTGACTAGTTTTGTGTGAATTTAGGTAAGTCTTCTCCTCTTCATCTCCTGGCTTATAAAATGAGACTTTGACCTCCATGCTGTCATATCTTTCCTGACCCTGTCATTTTGTGTATTACCTCGAGGAGGAAGCCATCACCCACCAGATGTTCTACAAATGATGAAAAAGGCTACACTGTAGAGTCAAATGCTTGAAGGGTATCCCTCGGGACAAATTTCCACTTCCACAAACATTAATCCCACCCCCCCGCTTAGTGATTCAGAGTTACTGTGACCACTTTATGCAACCCAGAGCCCAAATCTTGGTCCTTTGTGAGATAGGCTTCATTGGGTTCGCCTCAAAACACAACGCACTTCACACGCATTGAGCAGAGTTGCAAATGCCTTCGTGACAAAACGAAAAGATTAATTTTTGAATTTCAGTACTTGGTGTTTATCTATCTTGGTGCCAACTGCCATTGTCATGACACAGTCTCCCATGCAGACAATTATAAAATCACGCTGAAGGAATCCGTTCTAATTGTTTTGCTTTGAGTTATAATTCAAAGAGGCATCGCGTATGTAATTAGGGCACCACGCTTTGTTTGAAGTTTCAGCCATTCTTTGGCTTCCTGTAGATATGGCTCTTTCTCACCAAACCATCTCAAGGAGCACTCCCGCAAAGCCAAGGAAGTATAAGGAATGGCTTCGGTGGTGGCCAGAATTCCTTTTCCCTTTATTCTAGGCCCCAGGGCTGCTCCCGTGTCCCCCACCGTCTACCCACAATTCCCTTCTCCACTGGCAGCTTCACGTTTTGGTATTTCCTCTACTCGCATCTTCTTACATCAAACTCCACCTGTTTTAGTCATTCCCTCAGAAGCCGGATCACTGCTGCTGACAAGCAAATTAATCTGTTCCCCAGGATTGAATAGTGGGCGCTAGTGAAGTTGCTTTTTGTGCTTTACCAATGGAAAAGGAAGACAATAATCCTTCTCCTCTTTTCACTGAGCATTACTGACAGTTGTGTAGGAGGGGAAGGAGTGATGAGAGAACAGCCCCTTAACTCCACCTTCTCCCAGATTAAGTCAAACTGGAGAAATCCCAGCTCACACCCAAAAAAGGGGGACCAAGTACAGGCTTAGGGGGAAGTTAAAAGAGAGAGCTGATTCATTGTCCTTCAGTTACTTTTTACTTCTACGTTTTGTCCCTTTGTCTCTTTTCTGCCCTAGACAGCTTCCATGACCTAACTGGACACATAAGAGGATGCAGAGCCTTTCCACAAGAAATTAATGGTGTTTACGAAGTTTGATTCCCTTTTCCTCATGCATGCCCGTCTCCCAGGGGAGCAAAGCTCAGTTTGCAAGGGGAAGAATATTTCCAATGGGGACAAGAGCAAGTTAACCCAGCACAGCTCTTCATCCCTGAGGGTGGACCCTTCCTGGATATGTAAATAACAGCAGTACATGAATATTATTAAATTCTAGAACCTTCCAACAATGCTACTTTGAATAGCTTCCTTTCAACTCAGAATTGGAACTCAGCAAATGGTTCTTAATTTAAATGAACATTGGCATTAACTTGAAGAGGCTGTCAACCTCTCTCATTAATATCCTGATGATACCTGATCTATTCAAAAGAGGTACAAACCACTCACCCTTTTATGAGAGCTGTTTTACCAGACCCATTCTTTTTGAGGCTCAAAGAATGGATGTCATCTCTTAAACATTTTTATTCCTCTCTTAATCTGAGGTTCTCTCTAAGGAAAATTCAGTCATTCCCTTTAGCCTTTTAGATTTATGTAATTAAACCCTGTGGGTGTGTATCTTGGGTTTCATATCAGGGAACGACAAAGCCTGATTAGTCTCACTCCCCAGGGACAAGTCACTAGTCTGAGACAGGTTTCTTCTTATTTTTGAGGGCCTCGTATTGTTCGACATCCTGATTTAGAGACCTCTATCACTTGTGCTGTTATCCCGCAAATTATATCTGACACTTTTTGTCTGTCTTCACAACTTTAAAGTATCTTACAGTGTTTCAGCAGCGGGAAATCCTGTTTCCATCTGCGTAAATTGCAATAGCCCAGGCTTAGAAGAGAGGCTTTGATATTTTTTTTCCTTCTGCTTTGAAGAATCTTTCCAATTTTATTAACAGACCAGGATAGTCAGAAGGATGTGGTAACAAGTGTCAAAAGACATCGTGAATTACCTATTTCAAGAACGAAGATCGTGTTATCAGAACAGTATTTACATTGGGGTAGGCTGTGTAATGGAGTTTTTATGGCTTAGCTGTGAGAGACCCACTGGGGTTAGCTGTGAGAAAGGAGAAAACCACTTTGGTGACTCAGAAGGACGCTCATAATTTATACTGAGGAAGAGGATAGAGAGGACAAATAAGGCAGTGTGTGAGTGTGTGTGTGTGTGTGTGTGTGTGCATGCACACGTGTGTGTGTGGTACATGCGTATAGTGGCAGAATTTTTACAGTGGTAGTATGGCTTCCCTGATTGGCAGGGAAGTGTGAGTTTAGTCATACTTGTGTAGTGATCTAAAGATGATACTTTTTATAAACCTTTACTGCCTTCTGGTATTTTTAGTGAGTGGTGGGAGAAAAGATTGACAAAGGGGACTTTGACCAAGGAAATGGTGAAAACAAAATTATAAAGCAGGTGAAGTTTCTGCCTCTGTCTCCCTTTTCTGCAACCTTTTTACTGCTCTCCATACCTCCTTCAGAATTTTCCATCCATTAAATCCTGGGAAAATAGTTTTAAACTTATTCATAGCAATACTAAATGGCTTGATAGTTCATAAAGTGAAATGGTTAAAGGTTGGAAAGATCTGGGGTTGAATCCTGGCTCTGCCACTTACTGTAGAATCTTGGACAAGTTCATCTCTGAGACTCAGTTTCTTGTACTCAAAAACAGGAAGAATCAAACCTTCCCAGTGAATTGCTATGATTGAGTAAGGTAGTGCTTTAAGGCACTGAGCGTAGGAGCTGGGACATGGTAAATGCCTACAAATGATAGCTTTTGTTATTGTTGTATTACATCACCCCAAAGGGAGAAAAGAGATTTCAAATCTTGGGGCATTTTTCTAACTCTTAAGTAGGAAGACTTTCATCATATTTTTCAGGAAAGATAAATACTGAAATCAAACCACTTCCTATTAGGAAGGGGGACTCTATGTATCACACAGTATCACCACTAATTCAAAATAAGCAAATGTTTAATTTATTTTTTTATCTTTATTCAGGTATAGTTGACACATAAAATTGTATAATAGTTAAAGTGTGCATCATAGGAATTTAATACATGCATACATTGGGCAAGAATTTCCCCAATCTAAGTAGTTAATATACCCATCACCTTACATATTCATCTTTTTTATGTACGAGACCCTTTAAGTTCTACTTTGTCAGAAAATTTCAATTATATAATACAGCATTAGCAACTGTAGTCACCATGTTTCACATTCACTCTTCAGACTTTATTCATCTCTGACTCGTTTTGTACCTTTTTACCAACTTCTCTGTGTTGTTCACAACACCCCTAGCACCAGATGAGCACTCTTCTTCTATCCTGTTTTAATGAGTTAACCTTTTTTTAAAAAAATTAGATTCTACATATAAGTGATACCATGCAGTATTTGTCTTTCTCTGTCTGACCTATTTCACTTACTGTAATGCCCCCAAGGTCCATCCGTATCGTCTCAAATGGCAGGATTCCCTGCTTTCTCTTGGCTGAATAATAATCCATTATATATGTATACCACCACATCTTCTCTACCCATTCATCTGTTGATGGACACGTAGGTTGTTTCAGTGTCTTCGTTTTTGTGAATAGTGTTGTGATGAAGATGGGCGTACAGATACCTCTTCAATTTCCTTTAGATATACACCCAAAAGTGGGATGGCTGATCATACAATATTTCTTAATTTAATTTTTAGCAGAACCTGCATTCTTTTTTCCCTAATGGCTGAACCAGTTTACATTCCCACTGTCAGGATACAAGGCTTTCCTTTCTTCACATCCTTGCCAATGTTTGTTATCTCTTGATTGTGAATGAGAGCCTTTCTAACAGATCTGAGGTAATATATCATTGTGGTTTTTGACTTGGATCTCCCTGACAGTTAGTAATGTAGAGCACCTTTTCATGTACTTGTTAGTGATTTGCATGTCTTCTTTAGAAAAATGTCTACTCAGTTCCTGTACTCATTTTTTAATTCTGTTGTTTGGGTTTTTTTTTTGTTTTGTTTTGTTTTGCTTTTGAAATATATGCGTTCTTTATATATCCTAGATATTAACTCCGTATCAGACATGTGATTTGAAAACAATTTCTCCCTTCCATAGGCTGCCTTTTCATTTTGTTTCTTTTATTATGCAGAGGTATTTTAGTTTTATATAGCCCTACTTGTTTAATTTTGCTTTTGTTTTCAAATCAAAAAAATCATTGCCAAGACCAATGTCAAGAAGCTTACCCTCTATGTTTTGTTCTAGGAGTTCTATGGCTTCAGGTCTTATATTCAAGTCTTTAACCCATTTTGAATTGATTTTTGTGTGTGGTGTGAGATAGGGTTCCAGTGTCACTTTCAGATGTGGCTGTCCAGTTTTCCCAACACCATTCCTTGAAAAGATTATCTTTTCCTGATCATATATTTTTGGCAATCATGCATGCCTAGGTTTATTTCTGGGTTATGTATTCTGTTGTGTTGATCTATGTGTGTATTTTGTGCAAGTACCACACTCTCTAGTTTACTATGGATCTGTAATATAGTTTGAAATCAGGAAGTGTGATACCGCTAGGTTTGTCCTTCTTTCTCGGGATTGCTGTAGTTATTCAGGATCTTTTGTGCTTTGATACAATCTTAGAATTTGCTTTTTCTCTTTCTGTGAAAATGTCATTGGAATTTTTACAGGAATTGTATCAAATCTGTAGATTGCTTTGGATAGGATGGATACTTTAAGTAAATGTTTATTTTTAAGTTATTTTGTTTTTGGGGAGTGTAAGAATATGTCATTTAGTATTTACTATGCAACACACCATCCCAAAACTTAGCCTAAAATGACATTTATTATTTCTCGTGATTCTGAGTTTTCTTTTAATCTGATTGTTTCTTTTAATCTGAGCTGGTGCTGCTGGTCTAGAGGTCAAGGATGGTCTCACTCACATGTCTGGGGCCTCAGCTGAGTCAGGTGAGGTTGGCCTGGCTGGAGCTTGTGTTATCCTCCAGGAGGCTAAGCTGAGCTTTTGGCACTATGGCAAAGGAGTTCCCCGCAGCTAGAAAGGGCGGATCCTCAAAAGCAAGCACTTTCAACCTCTGTTTGCTAATTAGTCAAAGCATATCCCATGGCTGATGAAGATCGAAGAATTAGAGCACCCACCACTGATGGGAGTTACTACAAACTCCATAATACAGGGGTTTTAGGCTAGCCAGTCCTTCTAACCTCCACACACAGCCCTAAAGAGAGTTCTTCGAGTATTCTGTGGTGAGTCTACAGCTTTGTTCCCATAAAGAAATGGAGGTCTTTTGGAAAAGTGCAATACTTTTTAGAGCACAGAATTATCACCTACATCTAATTCTTGGTCTTTCAATCACTACTAGGTTTCCCAGTAAGAAAATATTTGGAAGTGACTTGAAAATGTGAAAGGGACAAGGAAAAGTAAGCCATTGTTACCATCTTTCAAGACTAGATAGGGTGGCTTTTCTTAAACTATATTTGTCCCTCTTTTTGGGGGGGTGGTGCTTGGTTTCGGGGTTTTTTTGTTGTTGTTCCAGAGACTGCTCATACAGACAGTTCTCATATTTTAACAATTCAGCATCTGTTCGAATCCTTGATATGTATTTTTTAAGTTTGAAATAATAAAGAATTCAGATTTTAAATGAAATGCTTGGCTCTTTGATTTCACATTAATTTCCATTTTCTCTTGCCAAAATAGAAGCTATGCTTTTGTAAATCTCCGTGTAGAGTAACCCTACTATAAGGACATGGAACTTGAAGATAAAGATCAGATGAGAACAAGAGAGAAGGAATGGAGAAGAAAGACATGCAAGGGAGGAATAGAGGGAAATAGCAGAAAGCATCTCTTTGCTCTAAAACAAGTTTCTACATCCTTAGAAATGTTGAAAATACGTGTTTGTGGGGCACCTGGATGGCTCAGTGGGTTAAGCCTCTGCCTTCAGCTCTGGTCATGATCCCAGGGTCCTAGGATTGAGCTCCGTATCAGGATCCTTCCTCAACAGAGAGTCTGCTTCTCCCTCTCACCCTCCCCCCTCTCATGCTCTCTCTCTCACTCCCTCTCAATAAATAAATAAATAAAATCGTTAAAATAAATTTTAAAAAAATAAAATCTTTAAATAAATAAAATCTTTTTTAAAAAAGTGTTTGTGGGGCGCCTGGGTGGCTCAGTGGGTTAAAGCCTCTGCCTTCAGCTCAGGTCATGATCCCAGGGTCCTAGGATCGAGCCCCGCATCAGGCTCTCTGCTCAGCAGGAAGCCTGCTTCCTTCTCTCTCTCTGCCAACTTGTGATCTTTGTCTGCCAAATAAATAAATAAATAAATAATCTTTTTTAAAAAAAAGTGTGGATAATGTTATGACAGAGTGAGTATTCAATCATGTATGTCACACATTTTACAAACAAGGAAAGGAGGGGCACCTGGTTGTCGCAGTCAGTAGAGTGTGTGACTCTTGATCCCAAGGTTGTGGGTTCAAGCCCCATGCTGGGTATAAAGATTACTTAAAAATAAAAACTTAAAAAAAATTTGGAAGGGAGGTTAATTAAAGGGCTAAAGTTCATCCAAGTTGATCCACAGTTGAACCCAGATCTGATTTCACTGTGTCTTGGTAAGTGATGTTTAGGAAAGTGAAAATGCCTTGAGAGAAACTTCTGGAGAAATTAATTTTACTTGTAAGCCATGTGAGGGGATCATAGTTGATGTAGATCCCTCTGGCTTCAAGTCAAGTAAGATGAGACTTAAGAAGCGAACAAGGACAGTCTATTTCAGGTCATGCTATGCTGTGAGAGCTCGGAGGACTATTGTAGGGCTCTGGCTTGAGTAACATGAAGGACAGGGACCTCACTGTGGCTGCAGAGCAGAAGTCTGTGGTTTTGCAAGTCATTGGACTCCTATCAACTAAATGTCAGAGGTGTGTGTTTCCAGGGAACAAGATGTGAGCAGAAACTAAAAACTAATCTGGAGATCTTAACTGGATTTTGGCCCCTGGATTTGCAGTGAGATCCCAGCAGGGAAGACCTGAATAACTGTGGGTTTCCAAGAACCAGAGACCTAGTGGTAAGCCACAAGGAGCCAGCCAGTCACCCTGGTTGGGGAGCCACCAGGGAGAGATATCAAGTGAATGAGGGCTGGGGGACAGCCAGGTGAGAGGCCTTTTAACACTCCACAGAGCTTGCCATGAGAGACAGTTGATTTGGAAACTCTGCTTCAACCAGAAGAAACCAATGCCAGTCCACAACAGAGCTGAGCAACGAAGACATTCCCCGAGTATCTGTCTCTTCTTTCCTGGCCTTTCCAGAGTCCTGGAGGAGCAGGGGCATCTAGGAAGTATAGGCTAAAGCAATAAGGAGGGCAGAAGCTCAAGTAAGGAGAGAAATGAAGGAGACTGCCTCTTTCCCAGGGTAGGTATCTAGCCTACGGCAGTCCTGACCCACAGCTCCGACTTCCACTAATGCTCAGTATGGGGATAATAAGCCAAACTGGGCATGTGAATTACCTGGTTGACACTGTTTCAAGGTCTAAAGTGAGAAAAGGATTGTTTTGTTTTGTTTTGTTTTTCTCTCTCAAGAGGTAGCTGGCATTAGACCACAGAGGGGGTTTGCCAGAAAGTTTATGGTAAGGAAAATGTCTTTTGATTTACCTTTTAAGTACTCCTTATACAATGACATTGGGTCAGGAACATGAGTGGCTTAGCAGTGGCAACAGATAAACCTTACGGTGCCTTGGTAATAGATTTACTGAAAACACCGTGGTCATGGTCTTAGTGTCCCAGCAGCAAGGGTTGCTTATCCAGCAAGGCCACATCAAAAAGCCTGACCATCTGTGGATATCACCTAATTCTGAAGCTTTGCCATCTACCATCACCCACATAAACTTGGGCAAGCTACTTATATTCTCTATATTTAGATTTCTAATTTCACAAAATGGGAGGAATACTTCATCTTTTCATGAGATTTTAGAAGACAGTAAATAGGTTCATTTATTTCAAGAAACTCGAAGAGTGAATGAAGGACAGACACATGGGGAACCCTAAATTTGGTATTTCCAGTGACCTTTATTAAAATCCATACAGTGAATCCAAAAAAGTTAATTTGAAAACATCCATTCATTAAGTGCATGATGAGTTTAAGAAAAATAAAATATAAGAAACATTCCAGCAGTTCCATTCCCAATAAAAGATGCATGGAATTTTTTGAGTGAAACGATAAAGAAAATTTTGTTAACTATACTCTGCTGGTTATTATACACACACCAAGCCTGCCTTTGGATCTGGGTAGATCTATCCTGTTGGTTTTCATATGGATCAGAGATCTGTATAAAATATGAAAGCCCTGGAAGTGAGCTGACCTACTTCCATGTTTGGAACACAGTGTTGTATTGAATTACATGAATTGATTTTTAGAAAATCCCTCTCTCGGTTGGAGCTTCAGATTCATTCTCTATTTTGCCTCTGTCTGTGGTTTCATCTGTTATTGTAATAGAGCAGAAGTAGTTTCCTACCACTTCAGAAGCTGGTACTTGGGGTTCATTCATTTCATCCATTTTCTTTCCTTATTTTGCAGACAAATAGAAGCTAAAATTCGTTAGCTGTTAGGGGTCATTTGCTGCTTCATTGGGGTATGACTATATTGATTTTACGCATTCCTGAATTTTTTTTTCATGATTTTCCTTCCAAGAGAAGGGAAATTCTGTCATCTGCCTGATGTGCCAAATGGGATTATACATCTGCACACCATTAAGGAAGAGAGAAGCCACTTAAATACTTTTCATTCTCAATCTACTGCTCTAGAAGAATAAGGCTTAAGGATGGATTTCAGAAGGTTTGGAAAGGAGCAGTGAAGGCAGAGATGGAGACTAGCAGGAAAACAGATAATGCTTGTTCCTAGCTCTATTTGCATGGCACCCTTAATCCCTTCTCTGTCCTGTAATAGTGGGATCTATTAATACACTTGGGTCTTGAAGTTTCTGAAGATTAACATTAATATACATGGTCTAACTGTGTGTTTGGATCTAACACCTAGCATAGTGGTCAAGAGAGCATGAATTCTGGAACCAGAGTACCTGGGCTTGATTCTGGGCTCCATTCTTACTTCCATCTCCCCGTGACTTTGGGCAGGTAACTTCTGCTCCCCATGCTCAGGTTTCCACATCTATGGAATGAGCGCAAAAGAAATGAAGTTAATATATTGAAGGGATTCGGAAGAATTGATGACATTATTAGCTACTACTAGTTATTCCTCTTACTTCTGAATGAAGTGATAGCTGTTTAGTATTGTTTCTCCATTTTATTTCGAAACAGATGAGCATTTTACAAATGGAATAGAAAAATGACAGAAAAGCACCAGTTTGTGTTAGTACTGCCATCTCTTTAAGAAGTTTTGAAAAATCATGTGCTAGAAATAATAAGTCCTATCATTCTTGTTTTTTACATGGCACATACACTTTTTGCATCCAAAAAAAAGCAATGAACCTCAGCCTATGTGCTGCCTTTTTCCTTCCCCAGTGACTTCCCTCTGATTTTATTCTTTGTGCTCTTTTTAAAAGATTTTATTTATTTATTTATTTGACAGAGAGGTAGAGAGAGCACGTGCGCGTGAGCATGAGAGGGAGTGGTCAGAGGGAGAAGCAGACTCCATGCTGAGCAGGGAACCTGATGTGGGACTCAATCCTGAGACTCAGGATCATGACCTAAGCCAAAGGCAGTAGCGCAACCAGCTGAGCCAAGCGGGCACCCTATGCTGCCGCTTTTAAAGCAAAGATATGCATCTGCCCCATCTTACATCAGGACCTTTTTTGAAAGAAACTACCCAGAATCAGCCTCAGGATCACCTGTCTATTAATAGCAAAAGAATAACCTAACCTCTCTATCAAAATGAATGTCCAAGTTAGATTATTTATTTTATATTTTTTAAATATTATTTATTTTAGAGAGAGAACATGAGCATGGGGGGTGGGATGGGGTGGGGGGGACGGAGGAGGAGCAAAGGGAAAGAGAGACTCTCAAGCGGACTTCTCGCTGAGCGCAGAGCCCAGTGCGGGGCTTGATCTTACAACTTTGAGATCATGACCTGAGCCAAAACCAAGAGTTGGATGTGCAACTGACTGAGCTAATCAGGTGCCCCTAGACTTTTTAGTTTAGGAAAAAGATTGGATTTAACACAGGAGGGACACATTAGGAGTAAATAGCAACCAGAAGTGAAAGATCCCTGTGCTCTGCCATCTGTAGAGCCAGCATCACATGGAGCAGCTAGGAAGTTCCTCTTTGCTGAGAATACTCGCCTATTGAGCATATAAACAAAAATCCTTCTTAACTAGTTAGTCAGGACCCAAGGATCTGTTGTCTTTCAGTTCTGGGTCTTTTGGGATCATTGACCCCAAGTAGTCAGGAAGCTAAATCGCAAAGGTGTAACCTTTAGGCGAACTGGGCATTTCAGCCCTGATCATCTCTTGAGAGCCTCCTGGTCATTTTGCTTCCTCCTAGCTACTTCTTGCTTGCTCGTGCTTTCTGCCTTTCCAGATATACTTCCCAGAATTTCTTGCTGTCTCCATTTTTGCTCCTTTCTTCATCATGGGATCCTTTGCATGTTTGGCTGTGTCACTGTCATCTGCTGTGTCATTGCCTTGTTCATCTTTACCTTGTTATGAAATGAAGGTTTCTAAACTCATGATTACTCTGATAACCTCTCCATTTATTAGGAGGGTAAGCATTCAAAATAAAGAGCAGAAAGAGAAAGGAAAATTTTTAAGAGGAGACTTTATTCCACAATATTAAGTTTACATTAATAATGGGATTTTTTTCTAGATTAGTTTTCTTTGAACTTTAATTAATAATTTTAATGATTGGGAGTGTTTCTCAGTATGGCTCTATACATTCATTTATACTACAAGGCTCTATAATGCTGAAAATAATTTCTTCTCATGACTAACTCCAAAAATTCAAACACTTCACTGATTGAGTTAGAAACAGGAGAGCCAACAAACTGTACATTTATTTCATCTTTTGTTTTTAGAGAGTTTATTTTTATGTGATCTCTACACCCTAAAATGGGGCTCAAACTCACGACCCCAAGGTCAAGAGTCTCACTGTTGCTCTGACTGAGCCATCCAGGAACCCTTCATCTTTTTTTTTTTTAATTGATGTATTTGCCATTTTTTCCCCAAATAAACTGAACATTCATAAAGATACATACCCTCCAATAAGATAGCTTGAATTTAAAGTTGTGACAACCCCTTTCCCCCAATAAAAGAAGAAGAAAAAAATTAAAAATATAGTTTATCTCAGGGTCATGAGTTTAAGCCCCATGTTGGGCTCTGCCCTGGGCATGGAGCCTACTTAAGAAAAATAAAAATAAAAAGTAAAGTTAGAGGCAGTATAGAGCTCAAGAGGCTAAACATGTATATCTTCATGACCCAAGCCTCTTCTTTGGAGGAGTTCACCTGGTTGACTAGAAAAATGGAAACAATCAAATTTAGTAATAGTTCCTCAACTTGCAGATAACTTTTAACTGAGAGAGAGTCTCTTCTGTGGGGACCCAAGTGTAGCCTATTTGCTGCTTACTATTCATTCTCTTTGCCATTCAAATAGACGGTCTTCAAATGACTGTGACATATCTATAGTCTATCCTTGAATCTTCTCTAATTTATTTCTTAAATACATAATTTATAATCTTTATTACTTTAATATTAACAACAGAAGTCACTTGCAATCCATCTCAAACATACTGTGCTAAAGAACTTCCAGGTTTGCACCGTGCTCAAGGTCCATAAATCAATGTAAAGGAAACAATAGCTCAGGTTAAGGACAATTAATCTTGAAACAAAGGTTAAGCAGGGATTTCTCTCTCCTGCAACTCCTCATGAAGATGAACAAGCACACTTTGATTGCTTAGATGCCTTTCTCCATGACATCCTGAAAGAAGTATTAGGAAATTCCACTGGATTAATCATCTTAACAGCCTTGAAAATTCCTCCCCAAGTTTTCTTTTTCTTTTTTTTAAAGATTTTTAAAATTTATTTGACAGAGAGAGAGAGAGAGATCGCAAGTAGGCAGAGAGATGGGGCGGGGGTGGGGGGAAGCAGGCTCCCCACCAAGCAGAGAGCTCGATATGGGGCTCTATCCCAGGACCCTGAGATCATGATGAGGGCTGAAGGCAGAGGCTTAACCCAAGAAGCCACCCAAGGTGCCCCATCTCCTCAAGTTTTCTTGAAAGAACTTTTCTTGTCTTTTGCTTAATCTTTAGATACAAGGGCTATCCAGATACATGCTAGAACTTCACTGCATAAACGTGGAAGCAAGTTCACTCGATTGTATTTAACGTAGGACCGGGTTTCATAAACACTTTTGAGTCGCATACCCTTGAGAAGACGATGAAAGTTATAGACTCCTTCCCCATAATGATGCACAAAGTTTTATAATATTGAAGGTGACATATCATTTCAGAGATTTATAGACCTTCTAGAACCTATACAGAAGCCCTCTACCCCAAAGATGCCATTTATTCTAACTTAAATAACTTGACTTTGGTTATTTTAAGGCATATACACATAAATGAAAGCCTATATAAATAGTACATTTTGTTCTGGGACTTTACTAGACATGACCATGGTGTCAATGTCGAGAGACAGACTGGGAAGTGTTTTCATTCACATAAAAGGCAACATAAGTCCCCAAACAGATGCAGATCTAATTTACTAAAATTAACAGAACCTGCTGTTTATGACTGAGATATTCCTGGAGCTGCCAAATATTAATATTTCTATTGAAATAAAAGCCAGCTTAAAAGAAAAGAGTCCCTTCTCATGAGAAGACTGGACATTGGCAGGTGTACCAATGATATTTAAAAAGGCTGAAGTGAATTCTAATATAACCTACCAACCACATTATATGACAACATAAAAATGAAAAGAGCTTTCTTTTCTGACTTAAGAGAGGGAGGGAGTCTTGAAATAAATAGAATATTTAGGAGCTATTATGATTTGATATTTGGGCCTTTTCAATGCTCATTAGTCACTTTGGTTTTTAGCAATTGTTTAATGTCTCTCTTTTCCAAAAGAAAATGTAATTTGGGGATGTGATTGTCAGGTTAATCCAGAGCTAGAATTATCTATACAAAGAAGTAGCTGTGGGCTTTGATTACTTTGCTAACCTTAACCAATCACAGTTGGCTTAGTGGGTAGGCAATAAAATTGTCATTCTATCATTTTCCTCATATGACGTCAATTAACCAAAAGGTTATTTATAGGTCAAGAAATTCTCAGCTTAATGTGGAACATTATGCTTCTCTGTTCTCTCACTAGTTAGGAATTGCCACTGATTTTTGCAGTTCCCTACTTAAATACTACTAGAATTGATACTGTACATTTTCTACAGGGTGTATATATGTATTCGGCATGAAAACGTGACACATGCAAACCCAGAAAATGAAGCAAATTACACTGCATGAAAGGGAATAAAATTATGAGGATGTATTCTTATTATATGAAACTATAAGAAGTAGATTATCAAAAGTGTTCTATGGTGGAGTTTCTTTTGTTGTTGTTGTTTTTTTTAATCAGTAACGATTGGTATTTTAGTATTAATTTAAATTCACATTTGAGCACTTTTGAAAGTGTAATATTTTTGTAAAAACAGAGAAGGAAATATGTGAGAATTTAATTGTAATTTTTTGTAATTATAACTTTCTCTGGGTGAGGAGGATTATGGATGATTTATATTCCCCACTGTTTCTTTATCTTTGTTTTCTAATTTTTCTGTAATAAAATACAGTGCTCTTTTAATGAGCAAAAAGCAAAAAAAGAAACTTCATTTTGCGGGGAAAATAATGCTCTCATTGTAAAAAAAGAAATGTGGGCCTTTTTAAAAAGCAGTGAGGAAGAGAAGCAAGACATATTTTGAACCCTTTGGCCAAGAGGAGTCATTGCAGAGATGAGGAAAGGCAGTGCCTGTTTTGAAGGACTGTGAGTGGGGTGTCTCAAAAAGAAGAAGTAAAAATCAAAATCTTGAGGCTAAAGAAAAAATTCTTTCTAGTAGTGAAAAGAACTATTTACATGAAGTTGTGTCTTAGCCTAATAGATCCATAGGGGACTCTTAGAAGGTTTAATAGAAGAGTTTGGGGACACATTGTAGCCTTAAATGCAAGACCAGGGAGTTTTGTGCTTGATTTAGGAGATGGGAGTTCACCTGAAAGCAGTTGAGTAGGTGAGTGATGAGATTAGTGCTGTAGTTGAGAAAAATTAATCTGCAAACCAGGTAAATGGCTTGAGGAAAAGAGTAACAGTAGAATGGGTATAAGGTAGACCCTTTAAAATGGCCCAGATGTGACATTGAATTGGGTTCCAGTTTCATGAGTGGAATGGATGAGTGAGATAATAGAAGATTGTAAGAGAAAATTAGAGGTGTCTTTAATTCCCTTCATCCAAGACACACCATTTATTCAGTTCACAGCTGAGTCTAAAAACCAAAAATGAGCTAAAAACTCTACTCAGGTTGAAGACCCAGCTGACTCAACTCCCAGAATCTTACTCTATTCTCCTCACTGTTGCCCTCAAAATAGGATTCAAGTATAGGGGGAAAAAAATCTGTGAGAGAAGACATTGATAATAAAATATTTATTTCTTTAAGTCTCTGCTTTATGGAATCAGCATAGTTAAAGCTCACATTGATAATGTCTATACTGAACTTGTAAATAAAAATGATGACTTGATAGAGAGAGAAAGAAAGAGAAAGAACCAAAGAACATGGAGTTTAGACCACCAATCTATTATCAGCTAGCAATAGCATATGATAAATGAAGATTCACTTCAACTAAGACATTAACATTTTAAAATGTTGAGTTATGCAAACCTGAGCATATGAAATTATGGAAGAATTCTGATTTGAGAAAAAGAAAATAAAGTTGAAATGCCTTCATATTTTCTGGTTTAAAATCCATTACCTAACAGGTAGTAAGCACTTAATAAATACCCACTAAAAGACTGGGTAAATGAACAAATAAATAAATACATATTAAATCATGGTGCAGTTTTTAAAGCCATATAAATGCATGGGGATATTATATTTATAGTTTATAGACATTAGGTTTGTCTGGAAATAGGGAGTGTCATGGTACCAAAATGAGGAAAATTATCCAGAAAGGTACCCTCACTCAGGACCTCAGGTATATATTGTGCCCTGTACTTTGGTGACCTAGAGCAAGGGATGACATCCTTATAGTAGGAGGAAATTTTATCTATTATTTCATAGCTAAGTAACTGCAATTTAAGTCATCCTTGGATTCAAAGACCTAAAGCATGGATCAGATAGATGTCAGTCCCCTTGTTTAAATTCACATTGGACATATAAGGTGTGGTTTACTTTGAAGTGTTTCTTTCCTCTTTAAGAGGAGACTTTGGCCAGTCTGGAATTATTCTATGTTCTGTTACATTCCTTGGTAGAGATAACAAGAATGACAACTATGATGTGATTTAAAACCATCAGTGTTTAGCTCATACAGTAATTATATTTAATCCTCTGGGCAAATTGAACAACCTAGAAGAAACAGGTAAATTCCAATAAATGTACAACATACAAAGATTGAATCATGGAAAAAAAACATAGAAAATCTGAACAGACTAATAATTAGTAAGGAAATTGTGTCAGTAATCACAAATCTCCCAACCAAGTAAAGCCTAGGACCAGACAGTTTCACTGGAAAATTCTACCAAACATTTAAAGAATTAACACCAATCCTTCTCAAACTCTTCCAAAAAAATTGAAGAGGAGAGACTACTCTCAAACTCATTTTATGAAGCCAGCATTACCCTGATACCAAAGCCTGATAAAGACACTACAAGAAAAGAAAACTATAGGCCAATATCCCTGATGAATATAGGTGTAAAAATTCTCAAGAAACTACTAGCAAACCAAATTCAATAGCACATTTAAAGCATCATTCACCATAATCAAGTGGGATTCATCCCTGGGACGCAAGGATGGTTTAATATATGCAAATCTCTTTAGGTAATTAAAGAAAGTCAAGGTCAAGTCCAAGAGTTGGAAAACTTGCTTCTCTTGGATATGGTCTTGGTCATTTGTGGCACACACAATTTTAATGATTTCTTAAAATAGCTGCTGTGTTTTGATTTAGGAGAAGAAAAGGATCTTACACCATGTAATCTAGACACCTTCCTTGTTTTTTCAAGGAAACAACATACCTGAAAAAGTGAATGAGTCAGCAGTCTAGGGCAATGCTCGTTTCTGTCAGAAACGTGGTGAAACATGGGCTTTTCTCCTTACATGCCTTGAAGAAAGCACTTTGAAATTATGGGATATAACATTTGTTAAGGGAAGAACAGTTAGAAATAACACATCATATCAACTAGGGGTCTGAGACAAAATCCACACTGTATAACCTATAATTGAATTGTATGCTCACATATGTTTAGTTTTAGAGTAATGGGCTTGTTGCCAGTTCAACACATTTTTCACATTCTGGTGTGAATGTAAGGAAAGTTCATCATAGTCCAGTTATGGATGTAGAACAGTAAACACTGAAAAATAATTCATGGCTATAGCATTCCTTGAACAGTTAAATAATTTATCTCTTGTAAACAGGAAGCACTTCTGGGGTTTTTCAATCTGGCTCTGGTAACTGGCAGCAAATAAATACTTTAAGGAGATAAGAATTTATCATATGAAAGTTGAACTCTCAAAGCAAGCAAAATTGAAATGCTTGTATTTAGTGTAATGCTTAAGATTTCATTTACTGTGTTGCTTGTTTCAAAGTTCTCTGCCTCATGAGATAACTTAGTTTCAGATCTTTAGACTACTACTGGGAAGAGAACCCTACCTTCCATGTCCCTCATCATTTGTTCTCTTTGTGTTATCAGGAACATAGAAATACAGGGGCATATAGAAGATTGGAAAATTCCTGTGTATGCTACATGCCAAAGTACCTTCTTGAGCCAGGACACTTGACCTCTTTTCCATCAAGATCCATTAAAGTCTTAGAAAATATGAGGTACTTGATGTATAAAGAGTCTTTCTGAGATTCTCCTAAAGTAAACTGTAGTTTTAGATGATCAACTATAGTGTGATCCCAAGGGCAAATTCTGGATTAGCAGTGAGCCTGAATATGGTGAGAAAGACAAGATATGAAGAGATGTAGTTCTGGAGCCCGTTAATTATTTGTTCTTGATGAAGTTATTTACCCATGACAACTCCCTGACTCATCATCTATTAAGTGGCTTCTGAGGTCCCTTCTACCTCAAAAACACTATGACCCACATGCTGTTTGTTTCTTTGCTTCTTTTTCTCCATGAAAGCTGGGCCCATCTGAGTTATCTTTTTGATATATTAGATAACCACTGCTCTAGAAACCTCTGTACCATAATCTGAATCCGTCATTCTCTCCATCCTCCATCATGTTTGGAAATACCATCTCTCTTACCTGAATTATTTACTGGTCTCCTGCTTGTCACTCTTGCACACACACACACACACACCACTTCACACACACAATCTGTTCTCCACGGGACAGGCAGAGTGAGCACTTCTAAGTGTAAATCCTTCAATGGCCCGTTAGGAACTTGAAATAAAAGCTCAACCCCTTAGCCTGCCTTAGAAAGCCCTGCATGGTCTGGCCTCTGCTTCCCTGTCATCCTTCGCTTGCCCTTACTCACCATACTCTGTTGCTCTGGCTTTTTTTCTGCCCCTCACACACGCTGAGCTCACTCCCACCTTAGGGCTTTTGACCTAATAGCTGCCTTTACCTGCAATAGTCTTCCTTAATTGATCATCACGATGGATGCCCAAGGTGGAGACCTTCTTGTGACTTGCGGTTTGGTAGTTGCCTTCCTTGGAGAGCTTCCCTGAACCCCTATCCCGGCATGTCCTCTGATCAGTTTGCACCCAGTCATCCTGCTTTAGCCTCACCGCGGCACAAATGAACACACATTCACTGGAATGCTTATTCACCTGTTTACTGATTTTATTCCCACCCAAAAATGTTTGAAGAGATTTTGCCTATTTTTTTCCATTGATGTAGCACTAGAACAGTGCCCAGTACATAGTAAGTGCTCAATAAAATTTTTTTTCAATAGCTATTTTTTAAAGACTTTAGAAAAGAATAAAAATTTGTTTCATTCAATGAAATAAACTGGTTTCATCAACTCTAGAATCTGAGTGACATAATAGGTCCATAAATATTAGTAGAAATGTCTCCACCTTGTGCCCTGGAGAGACCTGAGCCAGTGAAGTCTGGTTCTAGAAACCGAAATTTCTACAGATTATTGGGCAGAGTTAAGTGGGTTTAAATTAATGAAGAGAAAATAAATAAATAAATAAATTAGTGGAGATAAATGATGGTATGAACCCCAAAGACATTAAAATAGAGGATGTGGGACATCTTCATATCGCTTACACCTTTAAATTACACACAGCTATCCATAAAATAAGCAATCAAGAATAAACCAAATGTAAAACATATCTGTTTCTGACAAAATTCACACAGATTCAAATATGGCCAGAGCACACATAAGTCCAGATAACTAGCAGTGGGGGGTTGAGGGTGGGAAAAATATTAGCAATTCAAACAAAATATAATAGTAAGATAGTTTATCCTTGTTTTGGGGATGTGATGGTTAAGCCATAAAGGAATGAGATTAGAATAATGAAACTCTGAATGTAAATAGTTCTGTTCATATTGTCTTCAGAATGATAAAGCTTTCCTCCTTTGTAGGCAAATAGATCAAATCAAGCTCCTGATGGTGACTTGTCTCTGAGCAGTTGCTGGGACAACTTAGAATGTCCCGGAACAGAGTGATGGGTCATCCTCACGAGGAAGCATCCGCAAACTTGCAAATATTCCCTTCCCAAAGATGAATGTTTGATCCCCAAAAGAGTGAACTGCTCTGCTTTTGCCTCACAACTGGTTAGCAATGAGGGGGATTCAGAAAAGGAGGAGAGTAGTCAAAAAACCTTTGAGGGTGATAGGAAACTGGGGCCTGGAAGAAATGTGAAGGGGTGATGGGAGGGGGGGTAGCGAGGCAAACCCAGAGGGAGGGAGCACACTAGACCTCTGTAGGAATGTGTTCTGAGAGTAATGGCGAGCCTGAAGTAAGTACTCATCTGTGGGACGAGTGAGGAGTCCGATGGGGTACATGGAGTTATGAAGGTGTTTCTTCCTTCCCAGCCCATCCCAGGCATCTGGGCAGAGGAAGACGAGACATTTCTGGAGATGCCTGTGTCAGAATGTGAGATGGAGTGTAGCACAGGGGAGGTACGGAGTGCTCCCTAGTCCTGTATCCAGGCCACCCGTGCAGCGTGGCAGGACAAAGGGAAGGAACATTGTTTTTATTTTTATTTTTATTTTTTTAAAGATTTTATTTATTTATTTGACAGAGAGAGATCACAAGTAGGCAGAGAGGCAGGCAGAGAGAGAGGAAGAAGCAGGCTCCCTGCTGAGCAGAGAGCCCGATGATGCGGGGCTCCTTCCCAGGACCCTGAGATCAGGAGACCTGAGCCAAAGGCAGAAGCTTTAACCCACTGAGCCCACCCAGGTGCCCCAGGAACATTGTTTTTAAACATTTGTTTATTGGCTTTAATTTTATGTACTTGTTTCTTAGTACATTTTTATCATTCAAAATTCAAAAGCTTCAAAAGCCTACACATATGAAGCAATCTTTCCCAGCAACTAATGGTATATATATTTTTAGATATCCCTTGTGAAAGATACTTCAAAAAAGAAAGTATTTGATTGAATAGGAATGTACTATGTCTTATGTAGTGGTGTATTTTTTTTTTTTTACCATAGTTTCAGTAAAGTAAGACAGACATTACTGTTTCTATTCTGCTGACAGGACAACAGGGAGAAGTTAAGTAACTTTTTGGTGGAAATATCCGGATTAACATCCAACTGGGTGTGGGGAAACACAAAGGAAACAGAAGAGTTAAAGATAACTATAAATGAAATTTCCCTTATACTAGTTTCATGCTTTTTTTTGAATAGCTACAAAGAAGAAAGTTTTCAATTCCTTTGAGGCAAGAAAATTTTAAATCATTAGTATGTCTACATTGTTTCTTTATAAAATTCTATTAAAAATAATGGCCTTCTATTTAATACCACAAAAACGACAATAATCATGGTCTTGGTGCTGGTGAATTAAGTACCAGGGCCTTTGTTCAGTTTGAATTACTTTCTGGAACTTACCAGGAAGCCATCAAACTCACCTGACTTCTAAAGGCATCTGAAAATACGCCCACAACAACTTAAAATATTAAGGTAATATTAATTCCCTGACTCTGATTTTTAGTTCCTTTCTCTTTTTCTCGCCTGCCAATTTTTTTTTCAGTTTCAATTTCAGCATACATCATGATAAAAGGCACTCTTTTTTTTTTTTTTTTTTTTTTAAGAGAGAGAGCACACCAGCGGTTTGGGTGGGAAATGCACAGGAAGAGAGCTAGAGACTTTGAAGGCAGACTGTATGTCCAGCGTGGAGCCTGATGTAGGGCTCAATCTCATGATCCTGAGATCATGACCTGAGTCCAAATCAAGACTTAGTCACTCAACTGATTGAGCCATGCAGGTGCCCTGTAAAGATGCTCTTTTTTTACTGACCACGCACTATATCTGAATTTTTTTGGTAGCACAGTTTAGTGAATTTATAAAAGCAAAGCCAAAATCCTGATTTCTCTTGAACTTGAATTGTCAGGTTTTTTCTCTTTCATCTATCCCTTTTCTGGAAGCCAGTAACATCGGTCCAGCAGGAAGGATTTTAGACTGAATAAAAAAGTGAAACATCTCCAGCAATACTTAGCAAACTGAAAGGTGAAGAGGCATCCTCAAATATTAATGAAGCTATCGTCTTTGCAAAATTTCCAGAACAAATGCAATCAAGAATGATCAAAAAATATACCATGTATCCCAATGAGGCATTCATTTGGCTTTCACGTCCAGCGCTAGAAATGATAGTTGAAATACTTCCTGTGTAATATAGCTAGAGCCTAATTTACATACTCTGAAAATCATTGTCTTTTAGTTTCAGAGAAGAAAGAATTGTTCCAAGAAAGCAAGTACCTCCTCAGTAATTCACTTATAATTGGAAATATATAAAATTACTTCAAACACTAGCTGCGCTCACAAGCTTCTCCAGGGAGCCAGGAGTTTCTAAATGGCATTATCTCATCAGCCCGACTGGTTCCTAATGTGATGAATAAAGGGAGCAGATATTGAAAATCTTTTTCATTCTACTTATGAAAAATCAAAGACAAGCAAGGAACACCATTTATTCAACTTAGTACAGTTGGCCCAAATTAAGCGATAAGACAAACCATAAAAATCTCTTTCTATGAATTACAACCGTACTTCAAAGTAGCTGAGGCAAGTAACTTAACAACTTCAAGCATCAGCTTTTTCCCTATAAAAATGGGGATAAAGGCCTTTTTCACAGAATTATGTGAGTACTGTAGAGTTATATATGTGAAAGTAACAATCTGTTTGGAGCTGCTTAACGATACTATTTCACTTGTGGCTTAAAGCAACACCCATTTATTATCTCACAGTTTCTGCAGTCAGGAGTTCAGGCACAGCTTTGCTGGGGCTCACACTGCTGTAATCAATGTGTTGGCCAGGGCCACAGTCTCCCTGTAGGCCCAACTGAGGAAGAATCCATTTCCAAGCTCATGTGACTGTTGGCAAAATTCAATTCCTTATACCTGTAGCTGTGAAGAACTTGGATTTTTACTGACCATAGGTTGGAGGATGCTCAGTTCCTAGAGGCCACATGGGCCACCCAAATAAGGCCACCTGCTTATCAAACCAGAAAGGAGGAGATTCTCCTTCTGTTACATAATCATAGAAGTAACATCCCATCACCGTGGCTATCTTTTGTTGAATAAAAGCAAGTCACATTTTCTGCCCACATTCAAGAGGAAGGGATCCCACAAGGGTGTAAAAACAAGAAGAAAAGAATCATGGGTTCACCCTCGGGTCTGCCCACCATAGTGTGTGATACCCAATTCCTTCTTTTTCTACCTTATCAATCCTTTCTTTTGTTGGTCTCTATGTAAGAAGAGCATGACCCCTGCTGTCCATCAAAATCTTCTCTGTCTAGGTAGTTGTACTTTAGAGTTCCCTAAATATAAAATAGAAAAAGACAACTTGCAGTGGAAAATATTGAAACTGGTGTTTTATAAGTTAAATCGTGTTTTGTAAATTTACTAGTTAGGTAAAATTTCATTAAAATAGAAGGCCTTTTGTTTTCTCTTGTTGTGTCGTGCTTTTGATGCATTTTTGTTGGATTGTGTCCAAAAAATAATTGCAAAACAAAATCCTTGAGTATAGAAGCCCTCATGAAACACAGACACTACAAAATAATTTTGCTAACTAGATTGTAAGTGGTTGCGGATTTTGTTCCCCTCAGTATGATTAAAAATAGCCACAAGCCCCAACATGGGACAGAAGGGCACCAGTGGCAGTTTTGGTCATCGTAGGCAGTTTGGCCATGTTTTGTATGTCCTACCTGTGTCTCCAGTGTCTGGGTTCTCTGAGGACAAGGTCTTTCAAAGATGGTAGGGATTTGAATGATTCTAAGGCTGCTGCTGGTGATGATAACAATGATGGTGACAGCTAGCTAACATTCACTTTTATTACATGTGTTATTACACGCCAGTTATTCTGACATGCTTCGTATATGCAATCTAATACAACCCCATGAGAAAAGAACTGTTACGTTTCCTATTTCACAAATGTGGAAACAGAGCCTTAGAGAGATTTGAGTCACATCGCAGGCAATCTTCAGCCTCCCAACTTGATCCCAATGTCTGATGCAGTTTATGAAAATGCAGAATACTGGTCACGAACACATCAAAATGTGTACAAAATGGACAGAGAGTCCATCCATATCCCCAGGTACATACCTCATTAAATTAAAATGAACAAAGAACAGCTGGATATATTCCAAGTGCCCACCTTGGCCAGATGTGGTGAGGTTGGGCTGTGCAAGAGGAAAAATGAAAGTCTGTGGCAAGAAGGCAAAAATGTAGGTGTAATCGTGCTACAAAGCAAGAACAGAGGATCCTGACCATATGTATGTAGCTCTGTCAGCAGAGATCGCTCGCAACCCCCCAGCAAAAGAGTTACATATTGATGAGAAATCATGAGCATAATTTTTATGTGGGTATCCCATAAGAGACTTCATAGAGATCCAGTTATCATATCTCACTAACTAAAAATTATTTTCAGACACTTATATTCTGTTCTCTTTTGATGTTAATTCCTTCAAGAATGCATTGTATAGATCTTTATAGAAATTTCTCTAAAAAATGCAGAACGTCTGATTTCAGTCAAGCCAATATTTTGGCATGTCTTATCTGTTTTCTTTAAACACTGGGCGTTCATTCCATTAGCTTGCTCTATCATACTCACAAGCTAAACATAACAGAGAAAAAGCTTCCATCCACGAGAAGGAAGCTGGTGGAGCCCATGTCCAGGGAATCCCTTGTAGAAACAGACTTCCAGACATTTGAACATGGAAAGAGACCTTCTCCACACCTCTCATTGGACCTGCTTCCTCATGCACACAGAGGAGCACCAGTGCTTCATAGCAGGGGAGATTTCTGGGGCCATTATATAATGAAGCTCCAAGAGGAGTTCTGTGTATTAATGAGTAACTTAGACATGGATTTTCTATACCCACCCTGATATTTTCTATTCTTTTTCTTTAAGATGCACTTATTTATTTATTTGAGAGAGAGGGCACAAGCGTGGGGAGGGCCAGAGGGAGAGCAAGAGAATCTCAGATGGACCCCCCCACAGTGGATATAGTCCTATGTGGGGCTCCCATCTCAAGACCTTGAGACCTGAGCTGAAATCAAGAGTCAGGAGCTTAACCCACTGAGCCGCCTAGGCTCCCCGCACACCCATGTTTTCTGTGTCAGCACATTTTTCACCATCTCTGCAAATAAATAAATAAATAAATAAATAAAGTGCAAAAGTTTCTATCCTCTACCCTAAACTTATGTGTCTCCTCAAGTAGTGACCATTTCTTCTTGTTTTTCTATTTAATGTCCAGAGGTGTTACCAATGCTTTACAGAATAGTGCTAGGCATGAAATCTTGTTGCATTGAGCTGGTAAGGAAGTAACTCTGCAGATTCAGTGCTGCACTGAGTGGGTGACATGGTCTGTCTCTCGGCCATGTTCAAACAGGACTTTGGGGACACTAGGCTACCCTGGCTAAATGAGAATGAGTTGCAGTGAGAAATATGATATGAATTAACTTCATTGCTTTCCTGTCTATTGCGTAGTAGGCACTGCAATAAACTCTTTATATACTTACTTCTTTCAGAGCTCCTGGGTGGCTCAGTCAGTTAAGCTTCTGACTTTGGCTCAGGTCGTGATCTCTAGGTCCTGGAGCCCAACGTCAAGCTCCCTGCTTAGCGGGGAGTCTGCTTCTCCTTCTCCCCCTGCCCCTCCCCCAGCTTGTGCATTCTGTCTCAAGTAAATAAAATCTTTAAAACATATATATATACTTCTTTAAATTTGCACAACTTTTTAAGGCATGAGGCAAGGAAACTGAGATTTGGAGAAATTGACACAGTCAAGGTCAGACATTTAATATGTTGTCAGATGGAGCTCTGACTCCAAGGCCATGTTCTTTCCATCAAACCAATGTGGTGCTTGCTTCTTTTTCTCACTTGCTGTACAGTGACATCATCCTACTAAAACTAAAGAGCATGCCCCTATAATATTTGCACTAGGGTGGTAGGAGAGGCCACAACCTTGAACTTGCTAAATTCTGGGACGCTGCTAAGATCAAAGCAAGTGGGTGTTCAGAGTTTCTCCACTCTGTACACTTCCAGTTACTAAGGAGAACACAATATATATAAATTGAGCATCAGATAGCAAGATTCTCCCTTTTGTTATATCACTAGGAAAATAACAGTAATTCTTAAGATGCTGATGACTAGATTAAAATAAAATTTCTGGGGGCGCCTGGGTGGCTCAGTGGGTTAAAGCCTCTGCCTTCAGCTCAGGTCATGACCCCAGGGTCCTGGGATCAAGCCCCACATCAGGCTCGCTGCTCAGCAGGGAGCCTGTTTCCCCAGCTCTCTCTCTGCCTGCCTCTCTGCCTACTTGCGATCTCTGTCTGTCAAATAAATAAATAAAATCTTAAAAAAAAATAAAATTTCTGTCATGTTTGAGTAGAAATGTTCATCAAACAGAATAGTTTTGTATTTCAGTGTTTACTGGAGCCATTCAGCTATCAAAAAAGGAGACTAGAGGGGTACCTGGCTGGCTCAATTGGTTAAGCATTTGCCTTTGGCTCAGGTCATAATCCCAGGGTCCTGGGACTGAGCCTGGCGTCGGATTCCCAGCTCTGTGCCGAGTCTCCTTCTCCCTCTGCCCCTCCCCCCTACTCTCTCTCTCTCTCTGTAAATCAAATAAATAAATAAATATCATTTAAAAAAGAGAGACTAGAACTGATAGTTTTAAAAAGAAGTAAAATAAGTACTCTGGAGGCAGTTGGGTGGCTCAGTTGGCTAAGCAACTGTCTTTAGCTAGGTCATGATACTTGGGTCCTGGGATCCAGCCCTGGGTGGGGAACCCTTGCTCAGCAGAGAGCGTGCTTCTCCCTCTCCCTCTGCTTGTGCGCTCTCTCTCTCTCTCTCTCTGTCATATAAATACAATAATTTAAAAAAATATATTTTTTAAATAAGTACTCTGTTTAAAGAATTACATAGAGTTGGCCAGAAAAAAGTGTTGCAAGCATTTCAATTTTACACTGAAATTCATTTTGATAAGTATCCTGCTTTGTTTGTGTATCTCTTGTGGGAATCGTTAGGCACCGACAATGTTCTTTTCTACTGATTTTATCACTTAATTAAGCAGCTTACTTCAGTTGCCTGAGGCTTTCTTACACCTTTATTTTAAAAATAAAAAAGTACTCTTTAGAACTGCTTGTTATTATCTTGACAATCTACTTTAGTTTTATGGCCTTATATAAAGCAATCACGAGTGGTTATTTTTATGCCATTGGAAATAAAGAGTTTTATTTTATGATAACCATACAACACTATTTTTGCTACTTAATAAGAGGCATAGATAAATGAAATAGATAAAAATATGTGTGCAAGATAACAGTGAGGGAGAAACTGTATTGACTATGAAAAGTGCTGCTTATCCAGTGTTCTGTCCTTAAAATTGTAATTGAAAAATTTCAGAAAGCAACCAGATGGTTAATTTGCATTATTCAGGTATAGTTAACTTAATTATTTAAAGCATAATTTCATGTCTTCTCTCAGTATTATATACTACATAGAAAACCTTGACATTTTGTCCATGTTACTAAGAAAAATAGATTATAAGAAGTGTGTCATATTTTCTTGTAATAACAAGATTGCAAGTGAGAGCCTGTATGAACTTGACCAACAGCCCAATGTCATAAATTCCTGATGATCCATTTAAAGGAAAGTGTACAATTTCAAGTCTTAAAAATTATTTTAAATAATAAAACAATTTTTAGCAAGTATATTTAAATAGTAAAGGTATTTTTTCTAAATTTTGCAAAAAATCAACATGAATACACTGTTAATTACTGATTATTTAAGGAATTTCAATGTACCCTAAGGCACGTACATCTAGCACATAATTATACTTATCTTCTGGGTAACAATCTGACTTACCACCCCTTCTTGTGCTATCTGAAATAAGCATAAGAATATTCAAGTTGTTGGGGTGCCTGGGTGGCTCAGTGGGTTAAGTCGTCTGCCTTTGGCTCAGGTCATGATCGCAGGGTCCTGGGATCGAGCCCCATATCGGACTCTCTGCTCAGAAGGAAGCCTGCTTCCCCCCACCTCCCTGCCTGCCTCTCTGCCTACTTGTGATCTCTCTCCCTGTCAAATAAATAAATAAAATCTTTTATTAAAAAAAAAAAGGAATATTCAAGTTGCTTTTTTGTCATTTATGTAGAAAGACTTTAAGGTGATATTTTGATGGTCAAAGTATCTTGAAATTGGAACCAGTGGCACCCTTCTCTCTTGTTAAAAACCCTAGAGCAAGGAGAATATGCAAAACTTCCCCTTCCTAGCTAAGAGCGGTAATCAATTTGAGTCGATTTTTGAAGAAATTAAAATAAATGTCACTTATGTAACTCTGCTAAGGACTTTAGCTCTGGGAGTTTGGACAGCAGTAACCTCACCCATCTAGCCTTTGATTGATCTCCTTGTCATTGTTCCCGTTTTAGTGATAACTGCAGGGGAGCCTAGAAGAAAAGAGGAAACACAAGCAGGTAGCCTTAGCGTTGGTGATGATGTTAAAAGGTTGGGAAGGTAGCAGGTGGGGAAAGCAGAGCAAGGGGACTGGAGGCTAGCAGTTACACACACACACACACATTTACATAGAAATTCCTATTTCTTTTGAAGCTGAGGGGTAAACCGGTTGCTTGGAAACCATTGATTCCTTATAAGCGATGTGTTAAAACATGCATCATAAATTGACAACTGTTCCCACTGCCAATGAGAGTAAGGTCAAGGATTATTGTCCTACATGAGCAGATATTCAAAGCATGGTTTGTAAACACGTGACATTGAGTGAAGGAGATAATCCAGGTAACAGGCCTCATACTGAATATGAGGATACCTTGGCAACCAATCAATAAAGTTCCTTTTGCCTTTCATTCACAACAGGTCAGTTCAATATTTGTATTTGTATAAAATGTTTTATATGGCCATAAATGCCCTTTATTTCTTTGAATAAATACACTGTAGTAGAAACAAAGTATGTTTTAAAGTCAAGTAGCTATGGGTCTGAACTTCAGTTCTGTCCTTGCCAGCTGTGTGACCTTGTGCAAAGTGGTTGATGTCTCTGAATCCCAGATCCCTCTTACATTAAATGAAGTTAAAAATTCAACTCTAAGAATCAACCACCCAGCTATGAGGATCTGTGCTCATGTGTAAGTGCACAGGTCTTGGTGCTCTAGGTGATGCTACAGGCATCGTCCTCAGCACTGGGGCCAGTCGGGGAGCGTACAGACCAGGTCCTTGCACTTCAGAGTTTCTGAATCGGTCTTCGGGTTCAATAAACGGTAGAATGTATTAATAGAGGTGAAACACTGGATCACAGGGTGAAGGGAAATACTAGATGGGATATCGGTCTTGTAGAGTCTACGGGTTGATAAATGTTCATGTCTAAGAGAGAGATCTTGAATGTTAAGATTTTTTTTTTAGAAAGCGAGAATTGCACGAGAAATTGGGGGATGGGTGCACAGGAAGGGAAAGAAAGACGGGGAGGGAGAATCTTCAGCAGGCTCCATGTCCAGTCAGGAGCTGACATGGGACTCGATCTCACAACCCTGGGGTCCACATTACCCCAATGGAAATCCAGAGTCTGGCACCCACCTGGCTGAGCCATCCAGGTGCCCCTTCAATGTGAAGATCTTAAATGCTGTCTTAAATGCTACGATGATTCAAGAAATATTTAAGGAAAGAAATAAATATGAGAGACGGGGAGAAAAAAGCCACAGCAGAAGATACCACTGGAGAAACCAGGGAAGAGGTGCCTTGGAGGAGAGATCAGGACCTCAGTTGAAGGATCTGCAGGCCTGGAAGAGAAACCTCTCCTCCCATGTCAGCTTTCTAATGGTGGAAATAAGTAAGTGCTGTGAAAGCTTGAGTGGTAACAGGCTACCACAAGTGATCTGGTTGTGCAAAGAGTTACTTTGTTGCAGGTCTCCCAGGTAGAAGATTTTGAAGACACAAGTGAAATAAACCATAATGGTGTATGATGAGGACCTCTGTGTTTGTGCACATAGCTACGTACAACAGCATCTGGGTGTTACAGTCTGTATTTTCCAAAACTGTTTTTTTTTTTTTTTAATTTACAATGTGCTTATGTGCCTGGTGCAGTTATAAATCCCTGCATGATCTGTATGAGGGAAAGTGAGGAAATGCCCTAAGTTATTTTGGCCTCTTTTCTTCTTCACCAGATTCCATGACAGGTAGCTGTTACCCATCACATATGCTACCAGGTCTTTTGTGAATCCTTCCCCCACTCTCTCGTGTGCATTTCAGTCCCGGCTGCCAGGTGCTTGCTCATTCTTCTGCAGGGAGAAAGGAATGGAGTGCAAAGATGGCACCGCAAAAAACCCCTTAATGCTGAGTGTTCCTTGTGCATCAGATGGCAGTGTTGTCATCCGTGGTACAGCAGGCATCTCCCCTCTAGGATTACTATTTCTGTTCGGCACGGAGACACTCTCATGCGCTGAGATTATTATCATATATATGGCTTTTGTGTGCTGTTTACCAAAAAAATACTCCTGAAAGAAGATAACTCCTGAGGTTAATGCTTCTATTTAGTATGCTCCCTGCAGGTCGGAGTACCCAGTCTCTGTGCTTTATGAAGTTCCTTCTGTGGGCTCAGAGAGAGAATTGTTCACACACATCCCTGCAGCGCACGTTCTCTTATTCCTTTCAAAAGGCCATTTGTCTTACCAAACGGCAGTGTTCTCTTAGATTCGCCGAAATTAACTTTGACTTCTTTATTTAAAAGAGCTCTGTGTCGCCTTTAAAATTTCCTCTGACAAAGTAAGCAACTCGCTAGGAGCCGACCTCATGCACCTGCTAAACATCTATGCCTCTCTTCCCCACCATAAACTGCAGTCAAGGCCAGGAGGTGAACAGCTGAAAATGTACTTTGTTTGCAGATAGCAAAAGTGAGAACTGTGGAAAGGAGAGAACTGACCCCCATTTTGAAACCATTTCTTAAAAAACAAAAACCCTCAGTTCTAAACACTGTGGAATAAACAGCCTGATTTGGGAGGATGATTTTAGCCCTCTTGTTGAAACGTGACTGTTGATCAGCATGCCTGGTGGACTGTCTGGCAGTAGGAAGAACTTAATATATATCTGGCAAGGGAATGGATTGATAAATGTTCATGTCTGAGAGAGAGATCTTGAATGTTAAGATTTTTTTTTAGAGAGAGAGAAATTACATGTGAGTTGGGGATGGGTGTGCAGGAAGAGATAGAGAGACGGGGAGGGAGAATCTTCAGCAGGCTCCACGTCCAGTGAGGAGCTGACATGGGACTCGAACTCACAACCCTGAGGCCATGACCCCAGTGGAAATCCGGATTCTGACACCCAACTGGCTGAGCCATCCGGGTACCCCTTCAATGTTAAGATCTTAAATGCTATGGAAATGGGAAACTTTGGTTGGGAAATTTTACTTTACTTTGATGCATCATGCCAGATACTCTTCTTAGGATTACACTACAGATGTCCTTCAACACAGTGACAGCCCTAAAGACTCCACTTTCACGAGTCACATTCCCTTTCATATTTAAGGATCCCTACTGCTAGGTAAGTGCAACTTATGGGAGGGTGCTCTTTTGCAACAAAGCTTTGGGTAGACCCTGAGTCTAAGATTTGAAGCAGAAGGCATGCACTGGTGTCACTTAATCATCAAAATCAAATTTCTTACACATAGATGGAGCAGGAGTTTTGGATGCCTTATTAGGCTTTTCAGTTATATGTTTGCTTGTTAACCTTTGAAATGTTGTCAAAAGATAAACGGAGGCATGTTAAAATTTTTAAGAGTCTGCGTGAACAAAAACCGATTTCAAATGGGACAGCACCATACCAGAAGTGGTTAGGAACACTCTGTAACAGAGAACCAGGGACAAGACTTCTATAGAGGAGAGTGGGCAGCAGAGCGAGGACGTTATTTGATTGGTGAAACTTTCAAGGGTTGCGTCATTTGAGAAAGCCCCATTGGTGGTTTATGATTGGTTGTTCTTAGATTTCAATTTCTTAACCTTGAGGCGTTTTAGGCTTGAGTTTGAGTTTGCTTACATAGGCTGCTTAAGGCAATAAAGCCACCTTTTTCTAAAGGCCTCCTTTAATTAATTCAACAGTATTAACCCTGAAGAAACTTTATAACTATAGAAATTTAAAATGTTATCCCTTGGGGCACCTGGGTGGCTCAGTCGGTTAAGCATTTGCTTTCAGTTCAGTCATGATCCCAGGGTCCTGGGACTGAGTCCTGTATTAGGCTCCCTGCTCAGCGGAGACACTGCTTCTCTCTCTCCCTCTGCCTCTCCCCCTGCTAATGCTCGATCTCCCTTTCTCTCTCTTTCTCTCTCTCTTTCAAATAAATATATAAAATCTTTTAAAAAAATGCTATCACCTGGAGCACTTGCCTGGCTCAGTTGGTTAATTGTCTAACTCCTCATCTCAACTCAGGTCTTGATCTCAAGGTCATGGGTTCAAACTTCACAGTGGGCTCCATGCTGGACCTGGAGCCTGCTTAAAATTTTTTTAAAAAATTAAAATAAATATTATCACCTTAATCCAATTATGAATGCTCTTTTTGCCTATTTCTCTTTGGCCTTCTTTCCATAGCCTTGGAGAATTTGGGATAATTCCAGTTATAGTTTAAGAACCACTCAGCAGCCTGCCTTTTTTTTTTTTTAAAGATAATGTTCTATCATAAACATTTTTTTAATTTAATTTATTTTTTTTAATTAACATATAATGTTTTATTAGCCCCAGAGGTACAGGTCTGTGAATCGCCAGGTTTACACACTTCACAGCACTCATCATAGCACATACCCTCCCCAATGTCCATAGTAGCATCACCCTCTCCCTGCCCTCCTCCCCC
The DNA here is from genome assembly GCF_011764305.1 of Mustela putorius furo. NCBI lineage: Eukaryota > Metazoa > Chordata > Mammalia > Carnivora > Mustelidae > Mustela > Mustela putorius. Next base: position 10,013,703 of record NW_025422022.1, read on the forward strand.
CGGCAACCCTGTTTGTTTTGTGAGATTAAGAGTCTCTTATGGTTTATCATAAACATTTTAAGTTGCTGCATAGTCTTTACACTTGTTGGTAATTCTACAACCTGTATAATGACATTCGATAACTTCCCTTTTAATGTCAGTATTCTGGGGGGCCCCTGGATGGCTCAGCTGGTTAGGCTTAGTGTCTGCCTTTGGCTCAAGTCATAATCACGGAGTCCCCAGATAGAGCCCTGCAGGATTGAGCCCCGTGTAGGGCTCCCTGCTTAACAGGGAGTCCACTTCTCCCTCTGCCTCTCCTCACCTCCCCCTCCCCCACTCATGTTCTCTCTCTCTCTCTCTCTCATTCTTTCACATAAATAACTAAAATCTTTTTTTAAAAATTTAGAAAACAAACAAAACAACAGCAACAACCATCAGTGCTCTGTGTTTGTGTGTTAGCAGGTATAGATCAATGGAGCACTCTGAATTGATCATATATACAAATATATTAACAGGTACAGAGAGATATGAGTAAATTATAGCCCCTCAACTATTTGTAAATCAAACACTCAGCAGCCTCATCTTATGACAAAGTAGATGATTAAAAAACCAAGACGAGAACAAAGCAGAAAGATTTTTCAGTAGCCAAGCCAGATGACACAAAGGTCTTCAATTTTCATCATATTTAGCACTTTACCATTCTCATTGAGAACCCATTACTCTTATTTCCCATGCAATTCTAACACACTCGGTTATTGATATTGATGTTGGTATTAATACTGATATTGATAATGGAAAGGACCTCTTAGCCCAGAGAGAAGCAGAAAAAATATGAAAACAGCCATAAAACTGTTGAGAACAATGAGAGCAGCCATCTAAGACCATCTAGTAAGAAAGAAAAAATTATAAAGTGCATCTCAAGATATTTCAGTGGTACAATATTCCAGTAATAAACTATTTTGAAAGTGTTGCTTTATGTGAAGGAGACTCTATTTCCAAATGCAGGCAAATAGCCAATATGTTTGGTGATATTTCCATCTAAAATTGATTTTTAAAAAACCGAAGAGAGGGCTTACAGGAGCAAAACAACATTCCTCAAAATTTACCCCTGTAAAGCCATTTATTCCTCAATGATACCATTTAATGGAGGTTTTAAAAGTATTCGCAATTTCCTACATACTATTTTTACTGAGAGGGTACTAAGGTACCTTCTTACCCTTACCTTTACTGAGAAGGTACTAAGGTACCTTCTTACCCTACATGGTGAAGAGGGTATTTCCTGGGAAAGACGACAGCTGATCATTGGGTGATGTTAATATAGATGCGTGATACACATAAGGAATAGCAGTATAATAAATAATCCATAATAGTACAGTATTACCCTTGCAATAGTGTACCACCTGGATTTTCGTGAACCCACCCACAACTTTAGGCTGGATCAGTAGCACATCCGGGTAATAAACAGAATAGAGTTAACCAACCACATGGAGATTAGGACTGTGTGTTCACATCTCAACCTTTAATTCTCAGAAATAATAACCTACAGATAGAAGATCAAGCCATGCCCATTTTTTCTGTTTATAGTCTTACCAATATACCTCTATGTATGTACATGTATTTTAAATATATAAGATTTTACACAGACAAAAATAGACATAAGGTCAGTTGTCTCATGTTTCTTTCTTCCCACTATTGTCTTTTCTCAAGCTCCTTTAGGCTCCACTGGACTGGATCAAGGCACCAATTCATTTCTATTAAAAATCCAGTGCAACTGGTGGAGACATTTATTTGGAAATTTTATAGCAGTTCACTTAGAAAGGAGGGTGGTAGTGGAGTTTGATAAAAGGTTTCTCAAGACAATAGATTTGCAACATGCCTGAGGACTAACTTACTTTAAATGACATTTAATAGCTCCTATTGCACATCCTGATAAACATTTCAGTGTAACTGATCCCTTTGAAAACAAGACATGGGAACTTGAGCAGACATGAGGAAAATGGCTAGGTTTCTGGTTCTGAACTTATTTTCAAATGGCTTTCTGCAGTCAGAGAACACTAAATAAACTCCCCTGAGAAATGCACCTCAATTTAAAGGAAGCAAATCTTTTTCATTTTTTCCCCTTTTTTAAAGAAAGCTGGATTAACAGCTGAAAAATCAAAAGGCATTCATGAGCGCCACTAAAATGCCCAGGAAATGGAGACTTTTTTTCTATTTTTACATTTCTCAAAGCACACTTAATCTGACCGCCTCTAATTATCAATGATTATTCTATCTAGAATTTCAAAGACAGGCAATATTCTTCCTTACTACAATTCAAATGACTTTGCAAACGGTGCCTTGTTCACTCTGCACAATGCAACAATCTACAATGGTTGAGGTGGATCCCACTCCTCCCCAGCAGGAGTCCCCCAGGGTGTTAGATGCTAGTTTCTAGGTTTATGAGCAATAAAGACACTCCCTGGGGGTGTGTGAGAGAATGGAGGAATTAGGAAAACCTCACCCCTCCTTGGGATTTCAGAGGACTTGGCAAAAGAGCCACTATGTACTTAGGTTTCGGTGTGGTGGGGGCCTATGTAGGTGTTCAAGTCACCCAGTTCTATAGGCACCTCCCTGTAAGAGCATTTGCACCTGCTGGGAAGAGGAGGGGCCCTGAGCTGGAGGAGCAGTGGGGTAAAGAAGATGATGGGTGGTCTGTGACCCCTCATGGAGACAGCCCACAGGCAAAGCCCAGTGAAGATAGGGATTTTGAGTCAGATCCGAAGAGAAAGTATGTAATCAACAGCACCCATCATCGCAGCTGGCAGATTATAGATTGTGAGCATGAGGGAGAGGTAGTCTTTGGACTTCTAGAAAGAACAGGGGGTTGCTTACTCGAAGGCCAAGACTCCATGCGAGCAGGAAGGCAGAAGCCCATGGGATTTGAGATTTTGCTGTTGCTGAGACCCCAGTGCTCTGCCAGAGCCAGTGAGGCCTGGGAGAGTTCAGACGGCATCAGCTATGCCACCAACAGTTATGTTTATAAATATAGTCATGGTATTTAACAGCTTCCCTGTCCTCAGATTATCAGACAATAGTGGCAGAAAACTCTTCCCTCTTCTGTCCCTAGGACTTCTATGAATATTTGAAATCCGAAACAAAAATACTCAGTTCTTGGCCACAAAATTACGTTAAGAGGTTGAAGTTTCCAGAAAATAAATACATGTATATTTCTTGAAATTAATGGTATCAAGTGTTTCATCCCTGAGATGTCCCTGGTGACTTCTTTCTTTAAAAATCAGTGCCTGCTTCTTTTTCCTGGACTGGCTTTGAGATCTAGGGAACATCATGTCTTCTGTGTCCCTTGTCCCAGGATGTCACGGGATTTAACTGCCAGGGCTGGAAGTGGGAGTGTTGAGGATTCATTTTGCCTTTTGCTTCACTCAAATTTTACTTCTTCATCTCTACTGCCCCTTCTTATCCCCATGCCTGCCCCACACTGGATCTCCTTCCTCCTTCTCAACTTTGGGAAGCTACTAGAATAATGTGCTTCTTCCTCTGCATTCACTGCAGCTACTGCTGACAGATGCTTGCACTTTTCCCCACCAAATTCATATACAGATGCAAAATTCTTCCCAACCTGTGCTCCTGGCAGCCACCACTGGTAAATCAACTTTGCATATGCAATGAACTAGATTTGCCATTTCTCCTATATGACATTGCCCGGAGAAGAGAAACTTCATCACTTGTCCTTCCTTTAGCAGAAAATCTCTTTCTACCGTATTTGAATTGCCCAGGGACCTCGAGCTTTATTCAGCATCTGCATTAGTTTCCATGAGCTGCTATAATAAAATACCAAAACCTGAGTGACTTAAAACAATAGAAATTTATTGTTTCATAGTTCAGGAGGCTGGTAGTCTGAAGTGAAGCTGTCAGCAGGACTGTGATCTCTCTGACACCTGTGAGGGGTTGGGGTGTGACGGGAAGGTCCCTCTTTGCCTCTTCCAGCTAGTAAACTATTTGCCACCAATCCTTGACATTCCTTGGCCTGTAGATACATCACTGAAGCCACATTGTGACCTTCCTTTGTGTCTGTCGGGGTCATAATTTTACCTTCTTATAAGGATACCAGCTGGGGCACCTGGGTGGCTCAGTGGGTTAAAGCCTCTGCCTTTAGCTCAGGTCATGATCGCAGGGTCCTGGGATCGAGCTCCACATGGGACTCTGCTCAGCGGGGAGCAGAGTCTCTCTCTCTCTGCCTACCTCTCTGCCTACTTGTGATCTCTGTTTGTCAAATAAATAAATAAATAATCTTAAAAAAAAATAAGGATACCAGTCATATCAGCTTAGGACCCATCCTAAAAACTTAACGTTAAATTCCTTAAATCTGCAAAGATCCTATTTCCAAATAAAGTCACGTTCTGAAGAGCTGGAATTTAGGACTTCAACATATCTTTTTTGTTGGGGGGGGGGTGAGCATCATTAAACCCACAACAGTATTCTAGTGCCCTGTTTTCATACATCCATATAGAATAATTCTTCCCAATTTCATGAAAGTTTGTGTGTTCACACATCTAAAACATTCTACTTTACCCAGCTTCCACAAACTGGGATATGATCATCCCACACTCATGCTTAGGCAATTGAGTCATGGAAACATGCTCCTGAATGGACCGATCAATGAGAATACTTACCATGTACCAGGGAGGTGGGTGCTGAGCAGGAGATGAAAAGGGTGTAAGATGAGCTTTGGACTTCAAACAGCCTATTTCAAGAAATGCTTGAGAGATGATGCATAGATGGAGATTTAAATACCAATCTAGGACATTAATAAGATAACATAAGGAAACAAGAGTATTGTTGGGATTAGCGGTGAATTGTAATGGCCTTAGAAGACATTATTGCAAGGAAATACAAGAATACCTAAATCTTACAATTAGTCAACACCCTGCAAGTTTCCTAAAGAAGGCAGATATAAGTAATAACAGTCTAATGCAATAAAAATTCCATTTTATCATTAATTAACACATACCCAATAACTCATAATGCAGAGTGGTGGTAAAGATGGGTTGAACACAGCAACTGAGTAGAACTATATTCTTCACATAGCTCTACTTTGCTTTTCCAAATCACTTCAATAATCTGACAGAGCCCACCTACTTATTCTAAAGCTTTTTGAATTTGAACCCTAAATTTTCTTCAAAAAGGAGAATCATAAACAATTATTGAGTGCTGTGCTGAAGGTTTCCATCCCTTGTCCTGCATATCGGAAGCTTCAGTCCTACTGCTTAAGAGCATCATTTATGAGTTTCATTATATGGTAATAAGTACTGAGGTCCTAAAGGGAAATTCTCATGAAGCGAATTTAAAGTATCAATGACCCAACTATGTCCAAGCTATGACCCATAGCTGGGGTGATTTATATTCTTCTCACTTCCTCCCACCCTACCCTGTAAAAATAAACATAACTAACAAAAGAAAATAATAAAAATCTCACAAAAGGAAATCAGAAACTCAGAAAAATCTGAACTAGAGGGTATTATGCTAAGCGAAATGAGTCAACCTGAGAAAGACAATTATATGATCTCACTGCTATCTGGAATTTGAGAAACAAGGCAGAAGATCATAGGAGAAGAGAGGAAAAAAAATGAAACAAGATGAAACCAGAGAGGGAGACAAAGCATGAGAGACTCTTAATCTCCGGAAACAAACGGAGGGTTGCTGGAGTGGAGAAGGGTGAGAGGGATGGGGTGGCTGGGGGATGTGTTGTCGTGAATGCTATGTATTGTCTAAGACTGATGAATCACAGACCTGTATCCCTGGTGACCTAAGAAAGATATGATATACAAAACTTCTAGAACTTACTTTTGGAATACAAACTCCTTATCCATCTGCATTAAAATAGCAACAATCTCTAGAAATCATTTACTCTTGGATCTGATGAGGACCAAGCGGTAACTAAATGCATCGCCTTGCTTTGACAGCACTGGACATAAAGCATTCTACACAGAGGGGTTGTAACCTCTGTCCTAGAACCTCTGGGCAGGAAATGGTCTTGGTCTCTGTTAGAAACCTTTTTTATCATATCACAGCCTGAATCATCAATAATTCATCCTTACTTCTAACCAAGTTTTCAGCAATGCACATTGCACAGGACACATATTAAGGACATACATTAAGCACCTACTAGATGTAAAAAAAAAAAAAAAAAAGAAAAGAAAGAAAGAAAGAAAGAAAAAGAAAAGAAAAGAAAAAACCCAGTGCATTTTAGAATATATAAAAAATCAAATAAGAAACAATCCTAGCACTTGAAGTGTTTGGTCAGTTGCAAAAATGGCACATCTATGGCGAGGGTATCACCACTATCCTTGTTCCTTACAGACATTATTAATTTACCACATTTTACCCCCACTAGTGGACAGAGTTTCAGAATCCTCAATATAACATCTAGGTAGGCAAAAGACATTGATCAAATTTGGCAGAATAGAGGAGATTGATTTGTTGTTGTTTTTAAGATTTTTTTAAAAATTTATTTATTTGACAGAGAGAGACACAGCAAGAGAGGGAACACAAGCAGGGCGAGTGGGAGAGAGAGAAGCAGGATCCCGCTGAGCAGGGAGCCTGATGCATGGCTTGATCCCAGGACCCTGGGATCATGACCTGAGGCGAAGGCAGATGCTTAACCGACTGAGCTACCGAGGTGCACAAAGGAGATTGATTTGGTTGTCATATCACCAAGAACAACTCTAGATATGTATAGAAGTATATTTTTACAGGCTAAGTAGAGATTCCAATAATGTGCTAAGAGAATGAAAAGAAAGAACAATTTATGCTGAATGGTTGAAGCAGAGAAGGCTTCATGGAGGAGAGTATTGAAATAAGACTTTACAGAATGACTGTGATGTCGGTGGGAGCAAGTTTAGAGCATGAACGTTCCTGACTGGGACAACCCAGGAATAAAGGCACATCGTGTACATATATGGAACTCTATGTATTGACAATTCCACATGACCAGGTTCAGGAGTCAATATAAATTGGGAACAAAAGTGACTTAGAGTTGCGTTATTAAAGACCTTCAGTGTCGTAGGAAATTTAATTTTTCTTCTGTGGTAATGGAAGTATGTGTGGGGGGGAGGCGGGGAGAAAATAACAAACAAAGTAGTCAATTCCTTTAAAGTAGAACTGTAAATATCAGAATTAGCCATTTCTCCAAAGAGCTGCCAAGCATGGGGAGCCCCCAAAATCCACTGAAAGTTTTGTCATGGAAAATGTATATGTTTCGTTTCATTTCCTCAGATGTAGGGTAGTAGGCCAGGCTAATAGGATGTATTTTTGGTTGACCTGCTTGTCTCAGAGGGTATCTATACCTTGTTAGCATTTTCCTTGTTTCTAGCAAATCCTGATAGAATGCTTTGTTGTCTACCCAGTGAAGTGTCGGTGTGTGATGAATGGCTTTTGTCCAGGGACTTCCCGAATACCTTATTTTTTGAAATTTGGCTCTGAATCTGAAAATGACACAAGACCAATCTGACATGAGAATGAATGGGAATACAAGCTAGGAATTTATCATTTTGGTTACTTCCTGGCAGAGTGGCTTATAGTCAATTCCTGATCTCTCTTAATTCTGGAGCTGTACAGCCCAGAGCGTAGTAAGCCTTGAAATTAATAGTTACAATCAAAAGCTGCTAAACTAGATAAGAAAGAGTGTGACTAAAGGCAGTATATATTTTTAATGATGATGGTTTTAAAGGAGACTTCTAGAGGAAAAGCTCAGCTAATCTGAATTCAACTACTGCCCTATCTTCTTGGGTCCCCAGGGAAGAATCTCTTCAGCGCATTAGGTCACTGTCTATTTAATTCCAGAAATTCACTCTTTCTCGAATTATCTAAAGGATAACTGCAGGAACCAAAACAAATCTCTCTTTGTGATCAGCTGCATATACAAGAGCCCTGTGGTTACTGAGAATCCCACTTCCTGCTGCATCTTACTCTAATGATGACCAGGACTGACTGTCGCAATCCTAAATTCCTCCCACTTCGGCTACTTTGCCTCAACTAATTTTTGGAAGCCCCAGAGAAAGGGCAAGTAATCTGCCCTTAGATTGTATCTCAACAAAACTCTGGTGTTTGCTTGAGAAACAAGCCAGGAGCACAATGAGCGTTCACTTCTTTGTCAGGACTACAGACCGAGAATGTGCTCTCCTGCGCAATGGGACCAAGAAAAGAACTCTGTGGTATTAATGAAATCTCAGAATCCTTCTCCACTTATGAAAATGGAGGCCTCCTGTTGTTCATTCTCTGTTGAAACTAGAGATTACTCTCTTCACGAAATATTGTGTTTCAAACAGACTAAAGGAGCCAACTAAGAAAAATATAATTCCCAAACAGAACCTAGAAAGCAATCTCTTGTTCTCAGTAAGTAGCTCTGTGTATGAAGTTGAACAAATGCTGACTTTATTCACAGAATATTTGTATTTATTTTTCCTATTAGCTATTTCCTGCCTGCGGGCCACAATTAGATGGTAATTCATGGCTTAGATAAAAATTAGGTCAAGTGTTATCTGAAGAAAAATATCTATAAATTATAGTTGCAGCACTTAAAACCAAATTAACATAGTTGCATGCTCATTAAAAAAACAATAGTAACAATTTCCTAGGCAGAAATAGTCCTCAACTGGTGATAAAAATAATCATGCCGAATCAACTAATAGTATGAGTTTATGGTTTGGGTGGGTATTTTAGTATCACCAAAGCCTGTGGCCATATCTTTTAGCCTTTTACCAGGGTTAATGTCTCTCAAGACTAGCTATGATTCTATCACTCTTAAGACATGAGATTCATGGGGCACCTGGGTGGCTCAGTGGGTTAAGCCTCTGCCTTCGGCTCGGGTCATGGTCTCAGGGTCCTGGGATCGAGCCCCGCATCGGACTCTCTGCTCAGCAGGGAGCCTGCTTCCTCCTCTCTCTCTGTCTGCCTCTCTGCCTACTAGTGATCTCTGTATGTAAAATAAATAAATAAATCTTTAAAACAACAACAACAACAACAACAAAAGACATGAGATTCAATCACCCTGCTTCAGCCAAACTCTGTGGACACAAAATAAGGGCTTTCTAGTCACAAGATCTAGGGTTAAGTCCTGAATTCACCATTGATTTACTGCCATCTTGGTCAGGTCACTGCAGTCATTCAACAGACTAGCACTGAATGCTTCTTCTATGCCAACTCCTCTTCTGGGCACTTGGGAGGCCAGGATTAAGAGATACAGCCTGATCTCAACAAATTTTACTGTAGAGTGGCGAAAGAGACATGCAGTATGAGAGTTGAAATAATGGAGGTTATGGAAGTTGGTATGGAAGGCATATAATGAGTTTAGAAAGGACTGGAAAGACTTTTAAAAGGGACCTTACAGTAATACTGATGAATTTTCTTTTTTTCTTTTTTTTTTTTTTTTAACTGATGAATTTTCTAAGTCTGCATGTAACCCTTCTCATTACAGAAATTCTCTTTGGTCAGGGACCCAGTGCCTATGAGGCTTGGGGAGGCCAACACATGGCTGATCATATCCTGAGAAGGCTGAAGTATAAACATCACAAAACCTGTTAATCTACAGGTACATATATAAATTCCCAGGGGATTGGATAATCACAACTGAAGCCTTACTTCCTCATCTCTCAGCAGGGCAATAATGATAATATCAATATGTTCCTTAGGTAATTAAGTATGTGGCTAAGTTTGGAGATCCAAGTTCAGGTATCAAAGTACCCATCGAGTGTTGAAACCACTGAGTTCTAAGTGCTTTACATGCATTCTTTTAGGGAGCCCTTCATCTGCATTAGGATGTAAATATTACTATGACAATTTAATCAAGGAGAAACTGAGATTCAGAGAACCTAAATAACTCATTCAAGATCACACAACTAATAAGCCTCCCAGCCAACATTTGAAGCTGGCTTATTCTAAATCCTGTGGTATTAGGCTCCAAGTTGACAAATTCCTATGAAATAATAAAAAAAAAATCTGTAAGAATTTTAGCAAATGGAAACACCTTTACAAGAATGATTTAATAAGATGTGACAAGAAACAAGAGGTAGCTAATGAAAATAATTGCTGGTTTTAGACTCTACCATCACAAGTTACTGGATTTTTTTTATTATTATTTTTTTTGCCACCTACACATACTTGTTGCCTATTGAAATATATAGCACTTGGTATATAACCATGAAGGAACTGTTCCCAAGCTACTCTGTATCAGTAAAGGATACTTATAAGCAGTGTGCGTATGACATATGCATTACAAATATAGGAATTTATAGCTTTTCCTTCCTGTTCTATACTTATCAGTAAGTCTTTGCCATGGCTTGTATATTTCAAGTGTATTTCAGGAATTCCATATTGTACTAGGGGTGTGTACTAAATGATACTTAAATTTGATACGATGGTGGATTTTATGTAGACAGAAGTCCAGAGGCATTGAGAAAAGATCGCAATCTAGGGTTTTTTGGTGTTTTCTGTTTGTTTGCTTAACAGTTTGTTTACAGCAGCAGCAAATATATACTTCAAGACCCCTGTGTGCAAAGTTCAGTCTTAGGGAAAAAGGCTATGAGTTAGACCGTCAGCCAAGGAGCCTGCTTTTCCCATGAATGCTAACTGAGCTCTCCCCTTGATTATGGATGGTGCCTCATTAACCATATCTTTGTACCCTTGCCCAGAACCAATATGTTCACCATCATTAACCAACAGGGACTCTAATACATAAGGACAACAGATGTTAATTCTCAATGCACAAAAAATTCTCCAGGGAGAACCTTTTAAACATTGCTGGTATTACTAGACACAGGGATTTTAGGGCTAGGAGGCTCCAACATCCACAAGGCACCACTGGGTTTTCTGTAAGAATTCTCAACTGTGGGTTCAAAATGGCATCTGAAGTGCACCATTGTTCCAAGGTTATGATGTAAGGATTGCTTGACAATTATAAGATTAATTGCTAGTGTATGACATAAACTGTACCACTTTTGTTGGGCAAGGCAGGCAGCATTATAAAGTGGATTTACAGTTTTAGACCACTTTCAGACTGTCGTTACCCTGAGCATGTGGTCCACAGACAGAATGCCATTGCAGGGCTGTGCCTTTCCTCCCCAGACATCGCACACACTCTTCATATGCTGGTGACTGAAAGCTATTTCCTCAATAAATTAGAAACGAATTTTCAAAATGTAAGCATTTTTGTTTGTGTGGGCATTTAAAAATAAAGTCAGAGGACACAACCCCTTCTCACGTTGAACCTCTTGAGCTTTAAAGGATTTGCCTGATAGGCAAATGTTGTGACTCTGATTTCTTAAAGAGGAAGTTCCCCTGAAGAGGCTGAAAAATGGTCACCCGGCTCTCCTGTTCAGAAGATGAAAGGCAGCATGTGTTAGGATCTGCAAATCTGCATCTCACTTAGACTACACGCAGGTCCTATTAAACAAACACATGCAGATAATAACAGCAACTCCCAGTCTTCCCTCGGTAGGACAGTTAATACACGACGATCAATTTGAAACGCGCATGTTAACCGTGTGTTCTAATGAAATATATATTGAGTTGAAAAGAAGAAAGAGAAGCTGAGCAAACACTTTCCGCAGGGACTTCTCATCATTGCACTGTTATAGACAAAGGGGTTATCTGCTGTAAGAGGAGTAAGCATATTGGAAGAGCATAGGAGCTTTGTGTTCTATGCAAAGGATGGGCTCTTTGTTTTACTCACGTCAGCTATAAAAATCCAGTTTACACCAGTTCTTCTTCTTGGTCGTTTTCTTTAGCGTTTCTTTAAACCCATAATTAGTCATACTCTCCAGTCTACAAATCATAAGTGGGAGATCTAACCTCATCATTTCTGGCAAGCTAGAAATCAGTTGCACATTTTGAGCAGAGCCCAACACTGGCCCTACACCACAAAAGCTAATTTTGATTATATCAGACTTAATTAACATTTGAAATAAATAGTATGTACATATAAACACATATTTGTAAATATACATAAACATGTATGTATATATATATTTTACATAAACTTTACACATACATATATACATAGTTCTTGACACATACAAATATATATACTATTATGTAATATATACTAATATATAATATAGTATATAATATATTGTATAGATAAATATATAAATAAATGTAAATAAATATATTTATTTTATGATTTATATACTAATATATAATATAGTATATAAATAAATGAAAATAAATATATTTATTTTATGATTTATAGATAATATATATTTATATTATGAATTATTATATAGTTATATTATCTATAAATTGTTATACATATTAGATATTTATATATATAAAATATACATACATAAATCTTGGTAAAATGTTATATCAAGAATTATTTATATGTTGGTGGAGGTGAAGGTGAGAGGAATTGACAGGTCAATCAGATATAGTAGCATCATAGCCAGGTCCGCTGGAAAGCACTAGAACAGGGAGAATATAAGGAAAGAGGAAATGCATGTCTGCTGTCCTTATCAGGGTCACTAGCACAGACGGAGTAACGACACTTAGGGCAGTTGTGCTTACTGTTGCAGAGCCATAGCTCACTCATTCCAAGATGGAAGCAGAGTGGTCGGTGTCCTCTTATCACTCCTTCAGCTGTTGAGAAGTCCAAGCCAACACATTTGCTGAATTACCACACACCACAAGGTCATGATGCACTCAGCAGGGTTGAGAAAAAGGAATAAAGGAAATTGAAAAGGTTTCACTCTGTTTGATATGCCTGAACAATTGAGGGCCTTCTAGGGATCAAGAATATCTCTGTGTGCTTTCCATTACCAGCTAATCAGAGCAAGCTGGGATAGAAATGAACTCATACCTAGCAGTGGCCAGGAGAGCCTGGTGTACTTGGAATGACTGTGTTGTAGTGGACAGAACAATGGTCTCTGCTTTGGAAGACATGGATTCCATCCTTACCAGCTGTGTCCCTGAGCAAGGCATATCAAATTCCAGAAACCCAATTTTTCTCCATTAAATGGGCACTCTTAATAAGCCATGAAAGGGTTTCGTGAACTCTAAAGTTTGAAAATTACAGCATCATTTATTAACCAATAGTGTTGATAGAGAAGTTATGAAGTTGGAATGTTTATCGTATGTCTTAGTCATCTTGGACTGCTATAAAATACCATAAACTGGGTGGCTTAAACAGCAGACATGCATTTCTCACAGTTCTAGAGGCTGGGAAGTCCAAGATCAAGTTGCCTACGGGTTTGGTTCCTGGTGAGAGCTCTCTTCTTGGTGTGCAGATGGCCACCTTCTTGCTGTGTCTTCACATGATGGATAGAAAGATCTCTGGCCTTTCCTCTCCTTATAAGTCATGAAGCCCATCATAAGAGTCCTATTCTCATGATCTCATCTAAACCTGGTTACCTCCCATAATAGTCCCCTCAAACATCATCACACTGGGGTTAAGGCTTCTGTGAATTTTGGAGGAATACAAACATTCAGTCCATAACACTGAAATAGTGAGATAGCCATTGTTTTATTAACCCAAAAGATAAAAGTTAATGATCGGAGATTATGAAATGTCTGGAATGAGTTCTTCCCATTTGAAAGACCAGAGCCCCAAGGAGGATCTGACCACAGAAAGACAGCCAGGTAGGGCATCCTTAGTAAATAAGGGTGTCTTTTATATGATGTTTAGAAAGTCAGGTTTGAATAATCAGTGTTTCATCTTATAATATAAAATGATAATTGATTTGGTGTTTACCCTCTTCACAAAATGTATTTATGTTTCCCCAGCTTTTAAAATAATAGAATATCTTCGATGTGACATTAAAATCAACACAAAGCTCAGCTGACTCTGCAGAATTGCAGGGATAGTCATGTGTTCATTCAGTTCATCTGTTCATTCAGTTCAAGGAAGGTGGCTTCAGTAGCAATTCATGATGTATAAGACTCATTGTAGCAAGCCTAGGCAAGGTAAGTGGGGAGCAGAGAAGACAGTCCTGAGTTTCATACATGATGCTAAGGGGTCATGAATTTAGTACCATGTGAAATATTTTCTGTTGGTGGTGATATCCAAGATTCTTATTTGTCTGCCCTTGACATAGAGCAGTAATGTAAAAGGTAGGCTCAATGCCTGAACTCTTTGGGTGTCTTAAACCTGAGTGTTTATCTCAAGTAAGGAAGATAGAGTTTGGGTACATTAATTTACAGTTTCTCAAATGTTTGCTGCCTGTCTTATAGAGTCTCATCTCTGCATTATGTGATTCAGTTGGTCTGGGGTGGAACCTGAGAATTTATCTCACAAGTTCCCGGTGATTTCAGTGCTGCTGGTTCAAAAGGGTGGTGTTCTTTCAAATTTCTAATTCAAATTAAGAATGGAATTACACCTCCACACTGAGTCTTCCCTTCTAAGAAATAGTTCCTTCAGCTAATTTGTCTTTTGGAAAGATCAGATAAAAACTCAAGCAATAAACATGGAGAGCTCCACAGACTAGCATGTAGGACTTGGTTTCGATTAAGGGTTTCCTCAGTAGCTTAAAGGATTTCAGATTTGATTTCTATAGCTCAGCATGTTATAATCAACTGCCTTCTTTGTTCTTGATTTTCTGCTTTGTGCCATCGATTGAATATTCTTCCTCTCTATCTACACAACTGAATTTGGCGTATTAGTGTCATCGTGTTAGTGCTACCTAGGGGTACGAAGTAGGGGGAGAATTGGTAGAAGGTCAAGTGAACAGTGCAGCCCAGTTTGCCCATGTGCTGGTCCAAGCGTTTAAAACTGAAAGTTCCCTCATTCTAGCAAAATCCTCAGCCTGGGCAAACCAGGAGTGTTTGTCACTCACTCTAGCAGAAGGATGGCTTGCCAATGACTTTGGGGGAAGGGTGGAGAAAGAGAAGGATAATGACTACTGATCATGCCATTCATACACTGCGGCTTCAGGATGGCGAAATCCTTGGACAGTGATGGCATCATGAAAGCAGGAAAATATCTTTCAATACTTAGGAGTTGATTTGACAAATACAACAAGATCATACCTGCTGTTCATACCTGTCCGGTGGGAGGCTAGTGTTGAAATACCATATAACTGCATCATGGGTCCACATATATGAGATAAACTCTCCTCACCAAGCCCTTTTCATGTTCAGTTGCCCATTCTTTTCACTCTCTCTGCTGGGCACCTTATGTACACTTTTCCCATAGGCACTGTGCTAATTGCTCAGTAGTCAGAAGCTGTCCTAAAGGTCATTGTGGAAGCTTCCTCATTATCTGCTTATCAGTGCAATTCAAATATTATAGTTAGCAAAGCTGTAAAACTAAAGGTTTTAACTTCTTGATTTTTCAGGGCACTCCCACTTCCAGAGGGTTTGTTACATTGTCCCAGCAAGTATCCTTGGCCTCATTGGGTTTTGTGGATGAATTTTTGGCTTGCGAAGTTTGATGTTATATATTCTTCCAGCTGTAAAGCCTTATAATTCTGTCCCCCGCAAAATGCAAATGATCCAAAATCAAGTTCAGTGGGAGAACCTGAACTTTTGGTCCTTTCTTTTCTCTAAGAAAGGCACTCCCCTCCAACAGGAACAGCTGAAGAGGACTCTGAGTTCCTCTCTTTCTGACTCAAAGAAGGATACAGGAAGGAGAAACACAACTCTTTCAATTATGTCTTACACCATCTGTGAATAAGCATGGTACCCAGCAATTCTCAGCCTAAGCAACAGTTTTGGGGATGAACCATTATGATAAACAATATCAAAGAGTTTATACTTTCACTTTCCTTAAGTAATTCAAGCTGATGGTAGTGTTTGTGATTGCAGACTTAAAGCTTCTCACTTCCTCTCATCCAGAACAAATGGTACATCAAGTGAGCAGATTTCCTGTGCTATAGAACCCAAGTTTTTCCTGGTAAAGGAAAGAAGTTAGACAAATATTTTGGTTGTATTTTAAACTTCTTCACTCTCAGGCTGTCTTAACCTCTTCTCTCTGTCCACCCCTCCATCTACAACCTGAGTGAAGGATTGGTTCCTTACATGGGGTGCCTGGGTGGCTCACTTGGTTAACCCTCTGACTTAATTTCAACTCAGGTCATGACCTCAGGATTGTGAGATTGAACCTCATGTTGGGCTCTGTGCTCAATAGGGAGTGTCTCCCTCTGCCTCTCTCTTCCATTGCATGTGCACACACACAAACGCACTCTGTCTCAAATAAATAAATAAATCTTAAAAAAAAAAAAAAAAAGGACTGGTACCTTATATCCCTGAAATTCTCTCATTGCTTCCTCTCTCCCTAAAAGAGAATGGAAAAGTTTCAAGAATTCTCCCCCCTACAGCCCAGCACTGCTATTCTTTATGTCAGAAAGAACTGGTGCCTAAAAAGCTCAGCCTGCACAATCCTCTTTCCTCCCACACACATGCCAGTTTTTGCAGGTTGAGATGGGGTAATTGAGAAGGCGTATTCAGAATGTTCCATTTATGTTCCCAAAGGTTAAGGAGCCTCCGCAGGTCGCCTGACTTTCCTGTGCAAATAAAACATTATGCAAGTTGTCTTGCTGAAAAGAAACTCGGTGTTTCTGTGGCAGAAAAGAAACACCAACAATAAATGGGAGGTGTTTTCTGCAGAGTCGTATGCTAGGGGGCTAAGAGGTCCGTAGGTGCCAAACTAGTCTTTCTGTGTTTTACTGCTGTTGAACTAAAATAAAGCTTTCAAATGAAACACATGGTCCCTTATGGGCTAGTGGGCTAGAGTCCCACTTTGCAAAATGCTTTCATTTCTCCTCCTGTTGTGTTCACTAAGCCTTGAGCTTAGCTAATGGTTAGGAACTGGTGGTGGAGAGAGAGAAGGAGACAGAGAAGAGTGAAAAAAAAAAGAAAGGTATAGACACAGAGAGAAGAAGATAAACACAGAGAGAGAGAGAGAGAGGAGAAGGGAGAGACAAAGAAGTAGATACGAATGTCCTCTCTTCTGGGGACAACGCGTAGCCTCTGTGGGGACAGCCTTCCCAGGCAGACTAATCATGCTGTAAATCTGAAAGCAGCTCAGAACCTGTAAGTAAGTAACAGGCTGGAGAATCACAGAATTTAAGGGGGTGGTAAGTAGTCTCGTTAAACCACCAGCCTTTACAGATGAAACAAGAGGAGAATCCAGAAAAGAATGCACAGCTTCTCTGAGCTCGCATAGTTAATTATCAAGAATGTAATTTTAAGACTGCTAAGCTGCTTCAGGCACTGGTGAAAACAAACAGCTATGCCCCCAGCAAAGTGGGTGTTGCAGCGTATTCGGACAAGAGTCTTTTTTGACCACTAGCCTGGTCATTTGTACGGCTGGTGCTCTGGTCTATTCTGTTCCAAGGTCAGGATCCAAATCCAGGTCATGTGACTCCATACTCTCTGACCCGAACGGCAGTTTATACCTCTTCTGTCTGCTAGAGTCTTCAGTGCCTGCTGCTTCAAGGGGCCAGAGGAATACCACACCTCACTGGGTTCATTGCAGACTGGAAATCACAGCACCTAGCTGGTCAGATTCTTTTTTTTTTTTTTTTTTTTTTTTAAGATTTAATTTATTTATTTGAGAGGGAGAGAGAGAGAGCAGGAGCCAGGAAGAGAGGAACAAACTGGCTTGATCCCAGGACCCTGGGATCATGACCTGAGCTGAAGGCAGACCCTTAGAACAGATTAACCCCCATCCAGGCACCCATGGTCAGATTCTTTTCAAGGATTAAATGTAAAGTCATTTATCAGATACTTGGTGAGCCCTTCCTATTTGCCACACTCTCGCAAGGGCTTAATGTGTACTAATTCATTTCCCCTCATAGTTACAATAATGATTTCAATTCATTTACTGACCCACTTCACAGGGTGAGGAGACTGAGGTCCAGATAGGGCAACTGACTGGCCCCGCATATTAATTAATTCAGTATTCAACAAATTACTTTAAATGGAAGATTTAGAATTCTTCTAACTCCAGCAACCTGACCTGAGAAACCCAGCCCATTATCACAGCCCTATTCCAACACATGGCATATAGCAGCTTTTTATGAAATACAAATTCTTTTCCATTATCAATGATAAGAATTTCGGAGCCATAGTGACCTGGATTGCAAGATAGGGAGAGAGAGATCTACAGGTTGGGGGGGTGTTGTTGTTTTCCTTCCTTTTGTCTCCTGTTAAATTTAAGTCAATTTTTGGAGGGAGGAAGGAAGGAATGGGGAAGGAAAGGGCACTATTCATATGTGTAAAGCTATGGGATAGTCGGAGACAAGTATGGGACGTGGCCACTTTGTTTCCAGAGGAGCATTGTCACACACAACCACACTAATTAACGGTCTCATCTCAACTCATATATTTGGTGAGAATTAGAAGTTCAGATACTGACCAGTGCGTGGGAGGGCCCCTCTAAGGCCATAGCTCTATGTTTCCTTCAGGAATGATAACTGTCTCTCTCTCTCTGGTTTTGGGTTTTTGTTTTTTTGTTTTGGTTTGGCTTGGTTTGGTTTGGTTTGTTTGTTTGTTTGTTTTTTGGCTTGTCTTTCATTATCCTATCTGAACTTATACTCTAAAGATGGATTCTCTATGAAAAGACACCTCGGAAGATGTCAAATTCAGTAGAGAAGTGGAGGAGAGAACATGAGAGCAAGGAGAGGGTAGGAGACGTGCTGCAGTCTATCAGTTTGTGTAGATCAATATCATGATGTATAAATCAAGAGCTTCCATCATTTTCACCAAAATAGCATCAAGCATGGATAGTGGATATGCTGAATAGAAACACAGAATGGAAGAGGAAGGAAGAAAAGAGTGAGGGAAGGAAACAGAGAAGAAAGTTCTCACATGCCTTCTTAACACCCTGAATAAGAAAAAGGCATGTCTTTGTCTTTTCCCAGAGGACCATTCAGGGAGCCAGAAACAGTTTACAAGAACTTATGGACCGTTGAAGAAATGCCTAGGATCCAGACCCTGGGCAGGCATTCTACTCATTTAGAACAAAGAGAAATGGTATCTGCTGGCAGTCCCTTCACTAAAAGCCAGGAACCTTAACTCTATCCATAGATCCACTCCATAGAACCTTTTATAGGTAAGAGTAGTCTACTACTTGCCCACTGGTAAGTGCCAGGTCTTGGGTAACTTGCCCTCATTAATTCTCTTTGTGATTAACAGGGAGGGTCCAGCATACTCCCCTCTTATCCAATTCTCTTCTCACTGCCATCCTCCTAATCTGTATCCACCTCCGGGCCATGATTGTGCTTCAGGTGTAACTCAGAGCCATGAAAGAGACTCGCAGGGTTCCCAGCCTAGAGCTGACAGTGCTTCCCCAAGGCATGCCGAATGAAGAGCAAATTTTATATGACATTCAAGTCGCTCTAGCAACAATCTCCACCTAATAGCCCAGCCCCATTTCCCAACCTTGCATCATGTACCTAACAATCTAGTTCTGCCTCATATTCACTGGACCTCTACTGAATAGTCCAGCCCTATCTTAACCCTTTGGACCTCTCCCTGATGGTTCAGCCTTATCCCCAACACACTGAACCTCTACCTTTTTGTTTAGCCCTTCTGCCCACTCTTGTACTGCAGTGATGGTCCTACTGCAGTTCTACACGATGGTCCAGCCCTAACTTCCACCGCTTAAACTCTACCTGAGTTTCAGCCCTACGCCCTACATTCCAACAGAACTGAGCTCTTAACTGTGGAGGAAACATTCTCCTTTCTGCCAACCGTGGTGTCCTCGTGAATGTTTACTCTGCCTCAATGACCTTCATACTCTGTATTCTTGAAATTTTACCACCTGTGTGAGATCTTTTTGGATCAGAATTTCTTCTTTCATCTTCTCTGTCCACAACTTTTTTCATTTGTGCTCCTTAGAGTGCTTAGCACATTCTAGTTTTCGTAATATGCACTCATAAATATATTGCCTCAACCAGATATTGTAAAGGCAAGGAATTGGGATACAATGCCTCAGATCCTTTTAACAAATAGTCCCTGAGTTCGTCTTCTGTGTCAGGCATGGTCCAAGGAGCTAGGGTTAGAAGGTGACCAAGACATGGCTTTATAAGACCTTATTTTGTAGCCTGATAATTTATACGCTCCTACAGTGCCTGGCTAAGTGCCAGTAATAGGTCCTCATTACATTCTGTCAAATAGAATGAAAGAGGAAAGCAAATTAGTTGGCTGAATGATCACTATAGCTGAATAGGGACACAGTAACAAAAAAAACCACCACCACCACCACCACCACAAAAACAAACCACTCCAATGCTTCCCAGGCACCAACAACATCTCTAATTGGCTCAAAGAAAACATGCACATTTTCCTCAATATGTCAGATATGTTGGCAGCCCATGTAGGTGTAATAACACATTGCTCTGTCAATTCAGAGATTCTTTGATGCGCTCATTTCAGGGAAATGTGTCTCTTGGTTGGAATGCTTTTATTTATTTTTTATCCCTTTCTTTCAGATGGTTGCTATACAACCTGATACTCAGTTCATCTAAATGGAAGATTCATTAATGTATGATTACATGTTTCATCAAAGGGGATTTTATCAAGCCCCTTTTTGGAGAGGAATTGGGTAGAATGATTTTTATTAGAAAATGTCAGCCTCTGGAAAGTCCCAAATTATAATTATCCAGAAAACACTGGAGCCTGATTCCTTTGGAGTTTTATTTGAAGGGTCTACAGCAGGTACCTGCACAGTGGCACACATACACACACCCACGTACATTCTTCTCTGTCTCTTCCTTTGCATATGGAAGAACATCAAGTCTCCCCTTCTGAGTACAGCAAAATTCCATAACTCATAAAATATAAGATATGGAATCCTCATAACACATACAGCGCCCTACCACACACTTCATTTCCATCTAGCAGTAAAGAACCACACACACTCATTCCATGACAGGAGTCCTTAGACTGGCATGATCTAGAAAGGTGACTTCTTTCAGGTTCTAAAAGTCTTCATCCAAGTGATAATTTTTTAAAAATCAACTCTCTCTAAAAAACAAGTGCTAACATCAGTGCATGAGGAAAATTAGTTAGTTCTCAGACCCAGGAATGAAGATTATTATCTTGGGAATAACACTTTAGCTATCATCTATAATGAACGAACTTAGGCTTTGTGATTTAGGAGAAGTCACAAAGTCTCAGGAGACCATCAGTAAATGTGTGGTTGAAACATAGAAAGACCCAAAGCTAGTCAACCCAGGGAGGAATCAAAGGCATGTGAATGGTAACTATAAAAGTTGAAACCTAAGAAGGAGGAAAGGCTTTCCAACAGAATGGCCTGGTGGATCCAAAGGAGGGGGACAGATAAAAACAATTTGCCAGTATTTATCCAAAACTATGAGCTATTAGATGTCGGTGTGTGGATCTGGAGATCAGACACCTGACTCATTGGGTATTTGCATGTCTCAGACCCTTTCCCCAAATGCCTCAGTGATCTTCACTGGGTTCAAATGTTCTAATTACTGAACAAATAGCTTTTTAAAGTTGGTTTATTCTCATCAAGACCCCAAAAGAGATCCTCACGTTGCACTTGGTTTATAAGTTTTTTGAGTCTCTTTTAATTCACATCATTCATCCCCTCTTTCATCTTGCCACTCACTGTGGAAGTGATCAGGTCATTTGATCTGTAGAATTCCCCACAATGTAGATGTAGGTCATTTCATCCCCATAGTGTCATTTAACATGTTTCTTTATTCCTTATATTTCCTGTAAACTGCCTTGCTCAGATCTAAGTTCCATTATTTGCCAAAGATACATCATGGATGTCATAACATTGGTTGTTCTGCTTTTAGTGAGGTGAAGGTTGATCAATGGGCTTGGGTGTTGTCAGCCTGATCCATCCATTCTGAAGTTCTTCATCAATCTTATACCTAAATATTTTAACAGCCATTGATGATTGTTGCTTAGATTTCTATTTTATAAGAGGTTGCAATGGTTCTTTTATAATTCTTTATAATTTCATTGCTTCTGCCTGGGTGGCTCAGTCAGTTAAGCATCCAACTCTTAGTTTCAGCTCAGGTCATGATCTCAGGGTTGTGAAATCAAGCCCCAGGTTGGGCTCCATGCTGGGCATGGAGTCTGCTTAAGATTCTTTCTCTCCCTCTCCCTCTGCCTATCCATCCCCCGCCCCGCTCTCTAAAAAAAAAAAAAAAAAAGAAAGAGAGAGAGAGAGAGAGAGAAGAAATAAAACATCAAACATTTGGTTACTCTGAAGTACAGTTTGTATGTGAAAGGCAGGATAGATGATTGATTATTTTTCCCTTTATTTACACATTTTCAGAATAATGAGTTGATGACCAGTGAGTTTTTGCTCCATTAGGAGCACATGGGTTTTAAAACAATAAATGTGCTCAATCCTTTATAGTCATTATTCCTTTTGATGCTCTAGTTATTACATTTTTAACAAGTCGGAGCCCCATCAGGTTTGTTCCTAAACCTTTGGAAATGGCTTCAGTACCTCCTGATGGCATCCTTCCTTTCTGACATAATCAGATGTTTCTAGTTCATCTTGTGCACGTCTTATCCTAGACCTGGAATCAGCCATCTCTCCGAGGAGCCCTCATTCCTTTCTCATGGGAAAGAAGTTTTCATATTTAAAAACCTGGATGCTAGAGCTGCTTATTGGTATCATCCTTTCCTTGTCTCTCAGCATCATCATTATACAAAGCTAGGAAATTCACAAGGATATTGTGGGTACATCCAAACAAAACTTATCCGCTCAAGGTGCATACTATAGTATTTGTTCGCAAAATATGACAAGGGTAGCTTGGATTTGTTTTAAAATATCCTAAGTTTTTTTTTTAAAAAGTAGAGGGATGAAAAAAGAAGCTTAGAAAATGTTAAAAGTGGATGATGGGTATGTGGAAGTTTTTTATATTATGAATTCCACTTTAACTGGATGTTTGAAAATCTCCATAATGAAAAGTTTAAGAAAAGGGTGATCTCTTCTCTCTCTCTCTCTCTCTCTCTCTCACACACACACACACACACACACACTCACCCCTACCATTTCACACCTCCTTTCTGATTCCGTGTACGTAAAGCAACCTTTTCATTATTCAATTCCCCTGGTATTTTCATACAAGTCAGAAGAAAGTAGGGGAAACAGGATGTGAGCATTTTAGTCCCTATAAAGGGGAAATCCCTGAATATACATTAATGAATTGTGAGCCTGGTTTGTTTCAATACTCTGGCTTTTGTATTTCAGTGCTTTCCTGCCATGTCACCAAGATACCCCTGAAGCTCTTCATCATTTTTGTTCTTCACTGTGGTCCCCAGCCATGCTGGACCCAGGTATTTCCTCCCAAGGGCAGACAGGGACCAAATCTTTGCGTTCAGTGCCTGGCTTTATCCCAATTGTGCAGCTCATCTCAATCCATTTTTCTGTTTAAGTCTAAATATATTTCTTAAAGTAAGACCAGTTTAAATCAGAGATGAAAACAATTATAAATACGTATTCACTACAACTCTGCCACGGTTCTGGGCACCTAGGCAACAGATAGGCAAACATTAATAAAACACAGCCCCTGCTGTCAAGGAAATAACATCTTAGGGGAAAGACATGTACACAAGTAAGAGCATACAGAATCTGTAAGTAGGAAAAGAGTTTCAATGTTAAGCACAAGTGCTGCATTAGACAATCAAGGAAAGGGCTTTTGAAATGCAAAGAAGGACCGGTTAATTCTGAAGGAGTGCAGACAGGAAGCCCAGAGAAGAGGTCATAGGTGAAATGGGCCTTGAAATATGAGTGGGGATTCCATGGACACAAAGAGGCTGGAATCGAGCGAAGAGAAGGAGGCATTTAGGGAGAGAGAAGTGGATGTCCAGTGGATGTCCAGAGGTGGAGGAGTGAAGGGGCAGAGAAGGGTCATAAGGGGAAGAACCTTTGTTAACAGGAACATTGTAAACCTGTGACTCTCAGCCCCACAGGCCAAGTCCAGCCTGCACCGGGTGTCTGAAAGAACATGCCCTCCGTGTTTTCAGATTGTCTGTGGCTGTTCCTGGACCGTCATGGCTGAGTGGAGTGGCTGTGGGCAAAGCTTGAAATGCTTACTCTCTGATCCTTTGCAGAAGGATTTCGCCTGTCTCTGCTCTAGAACAATGCTTCTCAAACTTTAGTGTGCACAGAAGTCATCTCACAACCTCATCGAAATGCAGATTCTGATTTAATAGGTCTGAATAAACCTAAAGTTCTGAATTCCTAAGAAGCTCCAAGCTGATGCTAGTGTTGCTAGACAGCTCAGCTTGCTCGGAGTAGCAGACAGATAGAGGAACTCTGGATTCTCGGGGTCTGTTCTTCCAGAACGACATGGAAGAAAGAGTTTTGTTTGTTTGCTTGTTTTTCTAAAGTTCACCGAGATGCAAAGCCTTGTTTTAGTAACCACCTTTAAAGCTTTTAAAAGAAGAGTTTTATAAATGCCAAATGGCCACGAATCAGGTCTCTCTCTTTCCTCAAAAGAAGGCTTATACCAGAGTCACTATATGCTCTTCATTCATTCTCAAAATGTCTCCATTTCTCTTCCATTAAGTTAAGGACCTCCTAACCGGTAGGTTCCCTAAGCCCCCCACCCCATCACTGTATCGCTCCCAAGCCACCACCATGTACCTCTCTCCCTTAGCTGCAATAATTTGATGATAAAACACATTTCCAAAGTATCCAATGTTAAGTACCCAACCAAAAGGACCCCTTGCAAAACAAAAGAGCAAATCCAGCTGGGACTCTCTTTGAACCATAACAAATGTGAAATATTGCCAAAAGTAAGAACAGTCACTTGAGTGACTTCAAATATGTTCTGCTTATTTCAGCTTGCTGATATGAGGGTTGGATCTGTGAATAATTCCTTCCCTCTCCTCTATTTTTTAAATTTTATTTTTGTTTTGAGAGAGAGAGTGTGTGTGTGTGTGTGTGTGTGTATGCACATGTATGGGGGGCAGGGGAAAGGCAGAGGGAGAGAGGGAATCTCAAGCATGGACCCCACTGAGGGGCTCAATCTCACAACCCTGAGATCATGACCTGAGCCAAAATCAAGAGAGGGACTCTTAACCAACCGAGCCACCCAGGCACCCCTCCTCCCCTTTATTTTTAAGTAGAGGATTAGAACTAAGATTTGGCAAATATTGAATCTGAAAGAATATTTAAAATCCTCTGGTATTCAAATGTATTTTTTCCTGGCAAAGAACTTTCTATTTCTGTACCTCCCCACCCCCACCCCCAAAAAACACTTATGTGAAGGACCAAACTTGAAGGACACTTTGGAAATCAATAGCTCTAAAAAAAAAATAACATTTAGATGAGCTAACTCCAAGTGACTCAGAAAACATATGGATTGAATTCCCACCAAAACTTTATACAGGGACTATATATTTAATTTGTTTATTAGAGTGCGTGTTACAATTTATCTGAAAAAAAAAAAAAATCTCTTCCTCATCATGGCTCCATAGGGTTCTTGGTTCTTCTGGAGCCCTGACCCAAGAGCCAAGGGTGAGCGTCCCCACTCAACTACTAACTCAGTTGTGTTTGGCAAGTCACTGAAACTTACTGCCTTCATCCAGTTTCGTGCCTGCTGAGGCCCATTCAGCCCTAAGAGCAGAACTGGGTGGATTTGCCCAAGATCTCCCAGAACCAAGAGTCAAGTCAGCCTTCTGACCGCACAGCAAGGGCTTTCTTCAACATTCTGTTCTATGCTGCTCCTAAGAATAAAACTCATCCATTTCTTGCCTTGTTCTGGAGAGATTGGAAATGGAAGCTTCCAGTCCCATCTGAAGGAGTATGACCCCCAGTGCTATTCAGTTGCTATCCTGTTTTGGGGGCCAACATTGGAAATCGATCACTTTTGTGGAGATGGGTATAGGCCCCCAGGCAGCAATGGGGATTTTTTAAGTTCAGATCAATGGAGAATTTTGTAGGTAAGCATAGCTTTCATTGTCCCATGTTTCAGGCTTTTCTGGAGGCCAAATGTGCCCTCACAATGACACGCACCTTAGAGGTTGCTTGTGAATTACCTGTGCTCTGTTTATAAGTGTGGAACGAGGAAGACCAGGGACCCTGTGGGGAATGATCAGGAGTAGCCCCCTCCATGTGTATGTTTCAGCCAAACGTTGTAATAAAGCTAGGGATATTAAGAACGTGAATGGGAAGCCTGAAACAATTTATACCCCATCTGATGAAGGCTTTGAGAATGTTTTCTCCACCATTTCTCAATGGTCACCAAATGAAAAGGGCAAAGGGGTATGAGCAAGTGCAGGCGAGCTCATCACCTCTGCAAGCAGGATTGGTTCAATAGGCTTGTGGCAGAAGGTGCCCTCTGCATGGCCTGGAGCTTATTAAGCAGGACAAAGGCTGATTTCCCCCACACTTTCAGCGGGGCCCCCTATACAAGGAAGGCATCTTCCCATGCGGCTTACAAAGTGCCTGGCACTGTTCTAAACTAAAGATACATATGAATTTTGTAATCTTCTTAATCGTCCAACGGTGTCTTATTTACAGTAGTAGCTATACTTGCACCTGTGTGGTTATTATGTGTGTGGTTATTATGATACCCATTTTCCAGATCAGGAGACTGAGGTGAGAAGCAGGGTAAGAGACTCATCCAAGCTGATAACACAGCTAGTAGACTTCAGAGTTAGAATTCTGCCCTAATAAGAAAACAGTCCTCTAAGCTTCAGATTCTAACTGCCTTTGGGAACGAACACACATCACCGTCTTCTCGGGGAGCACCCGTGAGACCGGGCGTGCATATACATAATCGGTGCAGTCCGACTAAAGAGGCCCGCCTGGGACCCAGAAATAGTGATCTCAAAATTTGTCTCAAGAAAAATACCCCAAGCCTGAAACATCCTTAGGCAAGGCTCACAAGCAAACCTTCAGTGTCAAGATCAAGAGCCTACCACAGGCTCTTGAAATGTGAAACGTGAATGTGTAATGACTCGCACGTATTCATGTTGTATGATTATCATGCCTATCACGTGTCATGTTTTGGGGTTTATGAGGCTGTTTCCTTCTGAAGCTCAGCAGAGGAAATCAAAGGCTTGGATGTCAATTTAGGTGAAGGTAGACTAGTTTTCAAACTCAGGCATCGTCTGGAAGAAAATACCAGTAAACCATGTGCAATGGAATAATCCACACTATCCAGTCCTAATCAGCCGGGAAGAGGCCACACCTCCCGTGTACCAGACCATCCCACATGCAGCAGAACTGGAGTGCACAGAGTCCTGATGTCTGGCCCTTTCCTCCTCAGCTTTGGCCCACACTCTGTTTCAGGGCACAGAACTCTGGCTGGTTCCTGGGTGTCCCCTGGGGCTTCACACTTGTGTGGCTTTGCACTGGCTCTCACTTCTTCTTGGAATGACCTTCTTGCTGGTTACCTGGCAAACTATTCCTCGTTCGTGGGATGCCTTACATCACCACGCTGTGCCACTTTCACTGTTTCCCTCCAAACTTCGCGTCCTCGGTCAGCCATCCCGCTGCACTGCCCACCCGCCCAGCAGAGCAGTTTGGGTATAATGCCAAGAATTCAGACTTTGGAGTCAGACAGAGGTTTCTCCCACCCAGATCCATTCATTCTCCAGCATTCGCTGATTCTTCTTCAGGTGGGGACGGTCAGAGTACCTATCTCAGAGTGGGGAGAGATCACATGATATATACTCATGGAAACCTTTAGAAATTCCTATTATGTGTTTCCGACTCACATCCTGTTGGACTGTAGTGGTCTCTTTAGTGACTGTTGCTTTTTGAAGCCTATCATACCTTTGCACCTGTGATTCCCGAGCACTTGGGAGAGTGGCCAGGGAGGAGCCTTCAATGAATATGTATCAAATGAAAGGATGAGTAAATACGAAGGCAGCAGAGGATCTCAGGACCTTATCTAATGTTTTACCGTGTGCATTAGGACCTCCTCCATAAATCAAAATTTGATGATCCCCACAAAATCATAGATGCTTGAAATATCAGTGAATTAAGACAATAATAAGCTCCTATAGATTTATTGATCCCAACACATGGATGGATGAACTTTCTTATGGATGAACTTCGGGAAGAACTCTGCGGCTCATCAGGGGCTCGCCGAAATGATTCAACCCCTCTATTGGAGAGAGAGAGGGAAATTGAAATGGAAATTAAGTATTTCCAAGGTCACAGAACCAATGGGCAGTAGAGCCAGAAGAAGAAAGTAAATCCCTTGAGTCCCTGGTGTCTGCCATGAGGGGTTTGCCATCGTGCAGGGAAGCCTAGCTCACACGTGGAAAAGTGGGAAAGAAATACCACACTGTGTATGCCCAAGGGCTGAGTGGTGAGCCAGCATCTCCAAGTGCAGCTGGAGTTCAGCCTGCTAATGGGGTTGCCCTGGGGATTATTGAGTTGGCCTCGGAGAATTGAATCACTTCTGAAATATTTAGAGCACCTGTGTGCTGTTCAGCCTCATTAAGTTGTCCCATCCCCCTCTTAACTTCCCTGGGCCCTTAAAGTGTTATATATTATACTTTGGAAACGTCTGAAACGGGAGGAGGTGAATAAAAGGGGATGAGACAGATTCAGATGCACTGTTTTCAGTGGACTTATTTGGAATTTATGGCTCCATGCAATCAATCTTTCATCCACTTAAAAATTCACCTCTGCCTCTTCTTGTATCAACAGTGTTGAGATGACACGTGTAGCAGCAGGGGTTGTTAATAGTCTGGAGATGCAGTGCGGTGGCTCACAGTTTCAATATTTTAATACGTTCCTGCTTGCAGTCATGTTTTTCAAGCAGGTTAACATTGCTCAAACGTAGAGCAGATTACAGAGACATGGCCGAAAGCAGTGACAATTCTAGGAAGCTGTGGCAATCGTCCGAGCAAGAAACTTGGACTATGAGTTTGAAACAAAGCAGAGATGGGCGGGGGGGGGGGGGCAGATGGAGAGAGGAGAGACCTGGGAGGGGTTAAGGTCTCTGAGGAGAGAGCCAGGGTCTGTCTTGCTCAGCTGAATGTGGAAATTGAGAAATAAGATTAAGTAAAGAACAATGTCATTGTCCAAGGCCACTCGGCCAGTTCAGGTGTAGCACCCTGCAGCAAAATCTTGAGAATCAGCCAACCAGGAGGCTCTCAGAGACTCCTGGGCTCCTGTTTGCATTCTCCTCCCACTTTTCCCAAGTGCCCAGAATCCTCTGGAATCTTCCAGAATCCTCCAGAAGCTTCAAGGTTCAATTTTTTTTTAAAGATTTTATTTATTTATCTGACAGAGAGAGAGAGATCACAAGTAGGAAGAGAGGCAGTCAGAGAGAGGGGGAAGCAGGCTCCCCGCTGAGCAGAGAGCCCCATGTGGGGGTCAATCCCAGGACCCTGAGACCATGACCCAAGCTGAAGGCAGAGGGGCTTAACCCACTGAGCCAACCAGGCGCCCCAAAGGCTCATGTTTTAATTATTCCTTTCCTCTTAGTTTCCTTCAAACCTAATCTGTGACCCTTCCCTCAGGACCTTTGTGCCCCAGTCAGACTAACTCAGGGCTAAATCAACATCACACAATAATATCAAGAGCCAACATTTACTCAGTGCCACATATTTTACATTTATCATCTTTATTGGGTCCTCACAAGAACTCTCTGAAGCCCGTAATATTATCATCCCCATTTTTCAGATGCTAAAACCAGACAGTGCAGAGGCAACATGTCAGGATTTGAAGGTAACCATTCTGACTCCTGGACCTCACCCCAGTATCACACCTCTCTCACAAACAGGCGGTGAACCTAGCCCACCGTGGCAGTTCTTCTGTTCTTACGTGGGTATTTTTCCCCAACCTTACCGGAGCCAGAAGACTGTCATGTATGTATTTATTGATGTGAATGGGTCAGTAATGGAAGGATATTCATTGAGGCCACATTATTTCCCAAATACCTCACTAAGCTAGGGTGCAAACAGCTAACATTTACTGTTTGTGTACCGTCTACTAGGCTTGCTACACACTTATGTGCAATCAGTTATTTAAACTTGACAACAACAACTTTGAGTAGGTGTAGTCATCATCAACTCCAGTTTATTGATGAGGAAACAGAACTCGAGTTCACACGACCACTCAGGGACAGAAATGGGGTTCAAACTCTGAGACTGTCATCTACAGGTTACACTTTTAGCTACTATGCTCTGCAGGAAGACAGGTGGGCTCATGTTTAAGTTGAGGAAATGTATGCATGATCAAGACTCAAAAAACGAATGGATCCCCTAGTAACAGATGATGTGTGTTTTCATGGCCTAAGTGAATGGGGAGCACATCCCTGAGAAGAGGAACAGAGATTAAGCAAGATTTGAGTAAGCAAAAAGAAAAGGTCCAGGCATTGCAGACGTGGAGGTCAAGATGAAGGTCACGGTGAGAAAATGCTAAGGGCAAAAGCAACATCGATTTGTTGATGTCAGAGATTTCATGTTGGGGAAGGGAGGAGGTGAGTGAGTTGTGATTCAGAAGGAAATTTACAGTCTCCTTTATCAGGCTAGGAAATAAGGTCTTTTTCCTGTAGATATTTTTTTTTAAAGGAAGAAAAGAAAGAAAAAGGCGGAGTGAAGGCTTTGATCTCGGGGGAACACTGAGCCTCAGTTTCACCATCTGTGTAACAGGACTGTTACTGCCACCTTGCAGGCAGCATGAGCCAAGCACTGAGCCTGCAAGAGTGCGCATTTGCACCGAAGGATAGTTATTCGTCCCCTCTGCGAGTCACAACAAGGAGCTGCATGAGATGGGAGACCCTTTAGGGACAGAAAGGACACTAGGACTGTCACCGATGGACTGAACATCGGCAAAGAAGACGATGATATGTGCCAGGTAACGCATCAGTTTCTAGCCTAGAAAGTAGGGAAGGCAGAAATGAGAGCAAGCCAGCTCTTGTGGGGAGCACGGTCGCAAAGTTTGGTTGTCGACAAGCTGTTCCCGCAGTGACAGTAATAACAGCCAGGAAGCAGTGGAAGAGAGGGAATGGGAGCTCTTTCAAGTCCTGAACTGCCCCCCTGGGTTCGGAGTCCTCTGTGTAAATGTCATGTACGTCCCTTTTGCACTCACCAGACACTACTTCCCCAGCGATGCCCATGGCTTCTTTACCACTCAGCGCTCAGCTCAAACGTCACCCCCTAAGAGGAGCCATCCCTGACCTCCCTAAGATAAGACAGTGGCCCCCCATGCTCTCCAGCCCATCGTCTTGTTTTCAAGAAATGTCTGTTTTCAACAGAAATGTCTGTTCACTTGTTCACAGTCTGCCTCCCCAGGGCAACAGGGAAAGGGTCCTTTTCCCCGCTGGGTCCAGAGCCCAGAAGAGGGTCTGGGACATAGCAGGACCAGTAGCTTTAGCAAATGGTCTCGAGCAGTGTTAAAGGCAATAAACATAAATGCATTTGAATAAGTGAAACTATAATGTTGAATTTAGGCAGAGAATGAGGGAGAAGAGCAGAAGCTACAATCCAGCCCCTTGGAAACATCCAAGGTGCGGGGAACAGGACGGAGATGAGGAGCAAAAATGAGATCAGAGACGTGGGAAAAGAGGCAAGATGCAGAAGTGTCCTGAAGTCCAAGGGCAGGCGGTGTATCAGAAAGAAGGTGGGGGAGAAAGATGAAGGCAGGAAGGAAGAGAGGAAGACAGAGAAAAAAATCCAACATGGCCAAGTGCTACAGAGACAGGAGGGAGACTAAAATCTAAGAAGGAAGCATTTGCTGGGGGTGGGGGCTCCTCCCGTGAGCTCCAGTCCGAGAGAAGGAGGATGGAGAGAGAGAGGTGCCGCTCCCTGCAACCCCAGGCAATCTTGAAATGGGAACTGTGCTTGAGAAGTAAGACGGAAGTTCAAGGGGAGAAGAATGTAAGAGAGAGTAGGTCCTCTGTAGGAGAGAATTCGGCATGACGAGGAAGAGACCCAAAGTGCTCCAGAAAAGGGACATAATAAGGAGAGGATGGATGTCTGTCCTCAAGGGGAGGCCAACGGATGAGCAGGTCCATGACATCGGCGACCAGAATCCACAGAATGACTTTGTGATGACTTGTGACCACCATTACCGTAGGGTCGTAACCTCAAACCTAAGAAGAGAAATTCAAGAGTACATGAAAACAGATACTAATGCCTTTGCCACAGGGAAAGATCTTTACATCTGCTTAAAATCAACTTAGGTGCAAAATAGAGCATCTAACGCAAATGGAGAACATTAGAGAAAGATGACAATAGTGAAAATAGAAGAAGGAGAGAGAAGTATTTGGGCTCTTGTGGCCGTATCGGCCAACCCCCTGGTTGAAGCAAGACCCTTACCCCAGCAGCCAACCCCGGAAAATGGGGTGCTCCCGGTCTCTTGCCTTCCTGGTGAGGTTTTCAGTAGAATAAGAAGGTGCTGAGGGCACTTAGAAGTATGTTATAAATGAATCTGAGCTGGTATAGTAACGCTTGAAAGTGATTTTATTATCCCAGATGTAACAAGACAGCTTTGTGCACACCCATTGAGAGGTGATTAATGGGTCTCCTGGAACCTCACGCAAAGGCCTTTGAAAGCACCTGTTTGGAGGAGGCATTGGACCAGCAGGAGGCTTAATGACTCTAGCGGGATATCGCTGCCAACAGCAGGGTCCGCACAGGTTCCCCAAGTGATAAATCAGATTTACGGAGATGGCGCTTGGCAGGGGGACCCCCGCCCCAGCCCCTGCCTAAGGGGGAGCCTGGTCCATGGCACGCAGCCTAAATATATCAAAACAAGAACATCAAGCTTTAAAAAAAAAAAAAAGTTATAAGATTAAAAAAAAAATCACACAGCAGAGAAGAAGAAATGAAGACATGCCCCAAACCCCAGGCCCCGAGGGAGTTGCGTTCCCCAAGTTTCATGCTCTCTGGAGATGGGCTGGTCCTCTTGTGCTCTCCTCCCATGCCAAGTGACAGCTGGGGCAGGTTGGTGAAGCTGAGGCCTGGAGCTGATGGACTCCTATTTCTCTTCCTTTTTCTGTCTTCCTGCAGATCACCATGCTCTTTTCGCTTGCACTTTCCTTTGGTTTCATCAAGTACTGTCCGGTTAAGAATATAGGACACACACGCTTTCATCTCTGCACACACACACACACACACACACACACACACGCCCACAGGCACACATTCCCACAGCAGATCATAAGGGCAGGACCTACTCCAAACCCTTTTTATCTTCCAATACCTGGCACAGTGCTCTGCGCAGTAAATCTTTATGGATTTTATTTCCATTTTCATTTCTTTTTGTACATTTGTAAATTAGCACAAACTTTCATTAAAGAAATCATATATACCCAGAGATAAGCACTGCGACTTATTCCAGAAAAATCACAGCATTAGACTGTTGAGTTCTTAGGATTTCTTACACCTTAACATGGCACCAGTATGCCATTCATTCATTCATTCATTCATTCCCCACTGAAGCCATATCATTCCCGGGTACTGTGCACACTGTACACACACATACACACAGATCCCTTCTCTCTAGTGACTCAGTTTTATAAAAGAAATACTAATCATAAGTAATTACTGGATGGCTTAACATATTCTAATAAGAGTGCCAGATAAAGGGACCACTGGGCTGTCCTGGATAATCAAGCAGTGATCAGATTACCTTTTTTTTTTTTTTAAGATTTGTTTATTTTCGAGAGAGAGCAGTGGGGAGGGCCAGAAGGAGAGAGAGAGAGAGAATCTCAAGCAGACTTGGTGTTAAGTACAGAGCCCAACTTGGGACTCGCTCTTATGACCCAGAAATCAACGACCTGAGCTGAAACCAAGAGTCAGTCACTTAATGGGATGACCCACCCAGGCATGGCGGAGTAGGGTTCTGAAGGATGAATAGGAGCTTCTGTACTGTGGAAAGCCCTCGTGAGGTCTAGTGATTCTAACATCATCCCCTTGGGACTCACCTGGAGACAGTGCACATCCAAGGGCATGGCCAAGGTTTGCTCAAATCTACAGATTCAAGTAAGGTTACCACACCTTTCTGTGGCATGCAGGAAGGGTTCCTGGACTCTCCCTGAGTCCGGACCAGACAGAAATACGGTGAAGAGACACTCATATCTGACTCCATGTTCCTCAGGTGCCTTTTGAGAGGGTTGTGTTGGGAGGGCTACCCACAAGCATCTGTCCAAATCCCTTGCAGGCTCTCGAAATGCTGAGGGATTTATTAATTCGGTCATTTTTTTTTTTTGATTGGGAGGGAGACAAACCATAATTCGGTCATTTTTATGTAGACATTTATCACTTGACCCCTTTAAAGGGAAGTGCCTGCATGTCTTTGATCAGAGAATTCCCATTATCTGGAAAATTGCTTTTCTAGTAAGCTAGGACAGGGGATGTTGGAGACTTGGCCTGTTTATTTCACTTTGAAGTTTTAAATTGTAGTCTGGCTTTAGAAATGGCAGAGCTCCATTTTCTTTCTGTCTCTGTGCCACTCCCTTCAAAGGGTTCATTTTATGAATCATTTCACCAGAAAGATGTTTGAGCATGTCCCTCACTGTGACACAGCCACTTCTGTGGCTTTATTCTGAGGGAAGATAGTGCTCGTTATCTACACTCCGACGACATGGAGAACGAGTGAGGCTCTCATCTGGTGACAGGAATACAGGAAGTAGGGTATAAGAACACAACTGACCATTTAAAACCCTGTCCAAGGAAGCTTAATGAAATGAAAACGAGTTCTCCGATTCTACTGTGACTGTACAATATTGGATCGTTGTTGCATTGTGATGAAACAAATCACAGGAATGTATGGTCCTCACATTAAAATTTTTTGTCCTATTGCTAAAAAACACATTCAAATGGCAAAAACTTACACATTCCTGAAAATGAAGAAAAATGCTTGCAAGTTAAAAAGGCACTCTTAGGGGCGCCTGGGTGGCTCAGTGGGTTAAGCCTCTGCCTTTGGCTCAGGTCATGATCTCAGGGTCCTGGGATCGAGCCCTGTTTGTGCTCTCTGCTCAGCAGGGAGCCTGCTTCCCCCTCTCTCTGTTTGCCTGCTACTCTGCCTACCTGTGGTCTCTCTCTCTGTGTCAAATAAATAAATAAAATCTTTATTTTAAAAAAAGGGCACTCTTAGTACTTAGCAATTCCCATATTAAAGACAAGTATCTCAATAATAGTTTCTAATATTATAAACATCCTTACTGAATGCTTTTGGCACTAACCACTTTAAATACTTTATTTTTTATGTTAAATGTCCAAAACTCTTGGGAGGTGGTATTTTTCTGCCCATTTCACAGATAAATAACTGAGAGAAGTAGGCCGAGGAAGGAACTTGCGCAAGGCCATGCAGAATTTCGGCTCTCGAAGGCTACACCTACGATTCCCGCAGCAGTGCTTTGCTGGGGAAGCAAAGGAGAAAGAGGAAAGATGGCTAGCCAGCCTTCCTCAGGGAACTGAAATCCTAGCTTTAAAGTTAAGTGAGCCATTGAGGCCAAAAGTCATAACAGGATAGGGCTCCCGTTACCAGGATGAATTGCAAACAACGTGGACCCAAGCAGAGAACCCAAAGAGAGAGCTGGGGAACAGCTTCCGACAGTGCTTGGTGTAGACAGAGGCGGCGGGGCAGAGGGGTGAGCGGACACTTGCTCAGTCATTATTCATATCTGGTGCTTGCCCTGCTGGGGTGAGTCACCATTCTGAGGCAGGGGGGAGCTTAAGGAAGGCAGAGCCAAATAATGCTTTAGCTGTCACTTAAAAACAAACGAAAAAACCAGTAGAGGGAGGAATAAGGGAATGTAGATCATGAGGCCAAAGAGTCTGGTTCCAAGCATGGCGTCCCGAAGGGAGTCTGTTGGTTTCAGAGCAGTGTGCGGAGCCATGGGATAAGATGGCTTCTTCTCTTTCACCTTCGCCTTTAGGTTCTCCTTCTCTATTTATGAGCAGGAGACTTTTCCGCCAGCCACATGCAGTCCCACTCAGTCGGCCAGCACCAGGATGCCCCCTTTTCCTCTAGCTTGCCAGCCCTCCTGAGTTTGGGGAGTCAGGGCCTCTCCTGAGCCCGCCGAACTCAACACCACCTGTCCCCCTCCTCTTAGGGTTCTCGGCTCCTTTGACCACGCACCAACAGGGGAATAGATGGGACTTGCGTGCCAGGACACGGGTGCCTGAGAACCGTAGGGAGGATGGCTAACAGTATTAGAAGCTTTATAAATCCCTGCTTTCGGGGCGCCTGGGGGGCTCAGTCGGGTAAGCATCAGACTCTTGATTTCAGCTCAGGGCATGATCTCAGGGTCATGAGATCGAGCCCCACATCAAACTGTGCTCAGCAGGGAGTCTGCTTCTCTCTCTCTCTCTCCTCTTGGCCTTCCCCCTGCTCGCTCGCTCGCTCTCTCTCTCAAATAAATACCTCTTTAAAAAGTAATAATAATAATAGGTCACTACTTTCTGCTGAGTCCTCTGAACTGTGACATGCAGCTCACAAGCTCTTCTGTTCTTCCTTCCACCCCGAATCTTCCTGGCCAGCACCAGACTGTCAGCCAAGCTAAATGCCCATAGTCTTCCTCCTCCAATCCATCACTGACCCCTGCCATCCACCAGCGCCCACCCATAGAATATCACCTTTCAGTCACAGAAGCAGTAATCCCCCAGGGGCTTCACATAGCCACATGTACCAACAAGAACTAGTAGAGTCCATTGAGTGCCAGACATCATTCTAGGAGCCGGGGACACAAAGACGGGTACAGCGCTATTCCCAATCTTAAGAAACATGGCATTTAGTAGAAAAGTTTTAAACAGAAATCCAAATTTTTTTTAAATTTTTTTTAAGATATTTATTTATTTATTTATTTGAGAGAGAGACAGAGAATGAGAATGAGTGGAGAAAGGTCAGTAGGAGAAGCAGACTCCGCCGAGCAGGGAGCTGGATGCGGGACTTGATCCGGAGACTCCAGGATCATAACCTGAGCGGAAGGCAGTCGTCCAACCAACTGAGCCACCCAGGTGCCCCCAGAAATCCAAATTTTGATATAACTATATCTAGACTAGCATTTTATAATTAATCATAAATGTCAAAAAACCTAAGATCATTACAAAGGAATCTTATTTAACTCTTTCTAAAGGCCATGCGTTGAGTAATACAGTTTTGATAAGTAAAGTATGTTTTTATTTTTATTTTAAGATCACTTTATTTATTCATTGGGAGCGAGAGAGAGTGAGAGCAAGGGCAAGAGCAGGGATGAGCGGCAGAGGGAGAGGGAGAAGGGCTCCATCCCAGGACCCTGGGATCATGACCTGAGCCTGAAGGCAGATGCTTAATGACTGAGCCACCCAGGAGCCAAAAAAGTATGTTTTTAATTAGATTTTCCCTCTAAGAAATAAACCCTTCTGCTAGTTAGAAAATGCACCCATGCAGAATGACTTTGTATTAGCTCTGCTGTGGTAACAACTCCAACATTTCAATACTTTGCAACATTTGCTTCTCACTCGTGTGATGTGTGGGCTCTCTCGCCAGCTATGGTTCTGTCCCATGTGTCTCTATTTCAGAACTCATGCTGGAGGGATCTCTCTGGTGCAAACCAGTCTAATGAGAGGAAAACAGCAGGTGGGGGAACATACAATGCCTCTTCTAGCTTTGGCCTCATGAGATGTATGTTGTACTCAATCATATTTCATTGTCCACAGCAGGTCACATCAAGGTCAAAGACATCACGTGTCTTTCGCACAGACAAAGGGTGTGGAAAGCAGATAGTTACTGGATTCCAGTACCTTCAGAAAATCTCTGTGACTCGCTGTATCTATATTTCTATCTCTATCTATCACAACGACTTTTAATGATCAAATGCATACCAGCCAGGGCATGCT
This sequence comes from Mustela putorius furo, assembly GCF_011764305.1. NCBI lineage: Eukaryota > Metazoa > Chordata > Mammalia > Carnivora > Mustelidae > Mustela > Mustela putorius. Next base: position 10,051,410 of record NW_025422022.1, read on the forward strand.
TGGAGAATTACAAATGTCAAGAAATTGTGATGCTTGGAATAAATGTTAATCTGACACCAGGGTTCCAGAACTCTTCCACTTTGTACGTTGGAGGCCTGGAAAGAAGTGGTTTTGTCAGCCTTCTCTCAAATTTCTGGGACATCTGGGAGCAGATGGCAGCGAATAAGATTTACTGATGAGCCAAACAGGCTTCCTTTAGCCAGTGTTTTAGTGTTACCCAGTGCCATTTTGATGCATCTAAAGTTCTTTTTTTCACCAATGCATTCTTTTAATAAATCAGATAACTGAAAGATAGACTTGAAATATGATTACAGCAAAACTCTTGTAATTCAGTTTCTCTTTCTCTCTCTCTCTCTCTTTTTTTTTTTGTGTGTGTGGCTCAGTTTCTTTCTTTCTTTTGTAGTTCCATTTCTTTTTTTTTTTTTTAAGATTTTATTTATTTGATATAGAGCATGAGAGAGAGAGAGAGAGAGATCACTAGAAGGGGTGAGAGGCCAAAGTGGTACCAATTTCCCCCTGGAGAAAGCAAAAATCAGCAGGGAGCCTGACTCAGGGCTCGATCCCAGAACCCTCAGATCATGACCGGAGCCGAAGACAGATGCTCAACCAACTGAGCCACCCAGATGCCCCACAATTTCTCTCTCTCTCTCTTTTTTTTTTTTTTTTAATTTTAACTATTCCCAGACTAGCAGAGCTTAATTAGAGGTGAGCTTTGTTGGAGGGAATCTTACAAACACGTGGTCCCACCTATGAAGGTCCCTCTTGCCAGTTTCTCTGGCTTCATTGCTACCACCGCGTCCAAGTCCCCTCAGATCACCTGGGATCCTGCCCCACTCCCCGGACCGCCCTCCCACTTAGGCCCTGCTCGCCTGCTTTTCTCAGTAGGCAGCCTGCGTGAGCCCTTGAAATCAGATATCAGGCGGTGTAACCTCCTCTTCCCCAAAGCTGCAAGGGCTCCCTTTTCATTCAGAGCAGTCCCCTGCGATCGCCTACAAGGTCCTGCCTGGTCTGGGCCCCGATACCCCCATGTCCTTCTCCCACCTCCTTCACTCTGCTCCGGCTTCATTGCCCTCCTTTTCCGTGGAACCAAATACGCTGCCATCTAAGGGCCTTCGCTCCAGGCATCCTCTTCCTTTTGCCTGAAATGTTCTTCCCCTGGACATCTGCTTGGTCGGGTCCCTCACTTACTCAAGTATCGCCATCCCATGTTTGACCAGGAAAATGGCCCCAACACTTGGGGTCCTTCTGACCCTGCTCTCTGCTCGTTCTTTTTACAAATAGCACTTTGTCACCAATAAACTTTCATAATAATTTGCCTACTCTCTTTACTGTTCAATAGCTGTCTTCCCCTCTCTTTCCTAAGCTTATGAGTCCAACTGCCTTTGTCTCTTCTGTTCGCTGTTCTACCGCAGCCACCAACAATGATGTGGACGTTCAGCAAGTCCTTAAATGACAAAGTGCATACCTATCTTCCTTCCTTTGCCATAGAACATTGAAAGCCTTTTGTAGATGACTGGCTCACTTCCTTCATCGTTTTACTTTTTAAACAAAAAATTATTTTAAAAAATCATTTTGCACTCTACATATGCAAGTAGAAGCCTTCCTTCCTCAGGTTTGAGTAAAGAACACTTCCCAAAGTGGTACCAATTTCCCCCTGGAGAAAGCAAAAATCAGCATTTCCAATATCATCATGTGACACTTGGGTGATCAGTATGGAGAACTAGGCACTGCCCCTTCCATTTACGGATCGCGTTATTGAGCTCAAGAGGGTGGCAATGATGTTCCTTGTCATTTAATCCACACCTTACCCCTAATCTTTTTAAGTGCCCTTCTTCCCCTGGGTTCCTCAAATGTGAGCGGAATGCCAAAGTCAATGGAGACTACCCTAACAATTTGATTTTATTACAAAAATGATGGTGTCCTTACATGGCTTGAGAAACGGATGCATTTTCATGAAGAAAGAAAGAACTGAAATTTCAGGGTGCTACCTAAGTTAGAGCCTTCTGATGGACAAACCTAACCACTGGCTACTCCAGATAACTCCTGCCTTTCATCCTGTAATTACACTGCTCTCAAAAAGCCTTCCTGGTTCCCCTGTTCCTCCTACAAAGTTCCTGAAAGGCCTGATGCTCCTGTTACAGAATTTGTGCCCCCTGACCACATTTTTCAGAGTCTGTATAAACATGCAACCCGTCCTTGATTGTATTATAAAACTGAGACAAAAAGAATCTGGTTTTACCAAACGCCTTTCAGGATTTGGCACATAAATAATAGTTAACCCCCAAATCAAACTGGGCGTGAATTCCATCCACCTGCTGGCTGTGTAACCCTCAGCAGGCCACTTACTCCCTAAGTGTCATCTGTAAAAAGGGCATAACACTAGACCTGCTCTTTAGGGTGTTGGGAGGATCAGATGAGATAATACCCACAGGCTTCTGTTAGCTCTTCCACCATCACGCCCAAGTAGAATTCAGTGTCTGCATGAGAAACACGTTTTTCCTATAAAACTACTAGCTTATTCAATGAGTATGCTAAAAATTCATATTGAATATATGAATGTTGTAGTGCTCCCCAGGAACCCTCAACCTGTCCCAACAAAGTCCTGAAAAATGGAACTCCTCTTCCATTGTCACCCAAAGGATGGGAGCGGGCACGAAGTTTTGCTTACTTTGCACCATCTTGTCAAAGTGAATGGTCTTTGCCAAAGGAGCACATTAGAGAAAATGGTCCTCATGGTAAAAACTGAAAAGCCTGGGACAGTGTCCAGCTCATTTATGATTTAATACATTTAATGTGAGCTTCACCTTATGCAAATGCATGCATAACTTCTCTTGCCTGGATAGTGGCTCTTCAAATCTGGATCGAATTAGGAGAGAAATGCTCTGGGTCTGTCAGAACGAAGCAGTGAGACATACACACCCATATGGATTTATAGTTACGTGGGAGGTTTGGGGACTTGGTTGCAAAATCCTCATATGCAGGGCCCACTTTGATGATGAAAATAATACGGTCTCTTACAATGTTTCGTTTTCTTTGACTGTATCTTGAGTTAATGGCAAAGCAGAGCAGAAGCGATGGCCGTCACTGTCTCAGACATATTTTTCCTTTTCAGGGTAGTGTGATTAATCAAAGTTCTTCCTTCTGCTTGGTCAGATATGAGGCGCTGAGACATCATCATGACCTGTGTCCTCAAGGAATCCACAATGGGGGTGGAGTTGGGGGAACCACCAGCACTGAGTAGGACAAGTTTTACGAGTCAAGTGAATGACAATAGCAAAGGCGAGTAGGTTTCATTAGAAGGCTGTTTAGGGACGGGTGATGGGCTATGAGGAAGAAACAGGCTTTGGAACCCGGCTTTGAGGTAATGCTAGGATTTCTTAAGCCAAAGAAGGAGGATAGAGGCTTCCAGAGGGTTAAGAGGGAGAGGAAAACGTACTGAGTCTTGACAGTATAGAGTGTCCAGGCAACAACACTCAGAGGCCAGTAATGTGGCTAAAAATGGGACTGGAAAGGAAGGGAAATCCCATTATTCCAGCCTCTCCTATACGCTGACCGCTTTATAAACACGATCACCCCAACTCCTCCCGTAGGCGCCACTGGACAGGTGAGAAAGCCAGGAGCTCAAAAGGGAACAGAGTCCTGTGCAAAGTTGGAGCCAAACTCAGGGCTGTCTGACTCCAGCGCCTGTAATCTTTGCATCCAATGCTATGAATTAAAATCCAAAATCAGAGTCAAGGAGAGCAGCAAATTTTCAATAAACACTCATTCGTCAGCAGGAGACAATTGCTGCCTAAGATTCTCCTGCCCACCCTACCGCTCCAGATTCTCTACAGAAATTACTACCGCAATAATAACAACAGAATAGCTGGAAAATTTGTGAAGCAGCAAGATACATCGTAAACGAGCTAGCTAATCCGTGGACGGTTCTAGGTCCATGAGTGCTAGCTCTGTGACCCTTTCATTGTTAGATGTATGACTTTAAGAACTTGCATTTGGGGACCACCGTCTCTTCCCCTGGTGGCCCGCTGTGCCCCTGGGCCTCTTCAGCTGCATCAGTGGAAACATCAGTCACTTGGAACCAACATTTCGACCCCCTGGCTACGGAGCAGGGTCAAGGGACGGAGGCTCCGCAGGTGGGAGATAGCCTGCGCCCTCAGCCCCCTTTAATGGCGATTTGCACAGGAGCACATCTTCCATTCCTGACCTGTGGGGTTTTTTCTTGAAATTCCCTACTTCACTTTTTAAACTCTATCGCCATCTCGCGGCTACTTTTAATATTGCATGTGAGTGATTCCCCACAGGTTAACCCGCCTTGTGATCACGCTGTCGCTTACCAACGTACTTTTTGAGCCCCTGTCTCGGGTCCTCGCATAGAAAATCAAGCTGATAAAGAGGAAGAAAGCCCAAGAGTATTATTGTAATTACGATTGAATATGCTTTAAACCTCACCAGTCAGGTTTGCTTTGCCAGGTTGCTGTTGACCTTGTGCAGCTTCTAGCTGATGTTGCAGCCAGCGGCGCTGTCCCCCACCCCATGACAGGGAGACAAGTCCTGCTCTCTGACAAGTCAGAGAGCTGTGGGGCATCCGAGAAACGGAATGGAATATCTATCTTGCATACACAAAATTACATGAATGACCAGTGCCCAGAGTAGGAAAAGAATCCAAAAAGTGAAAGTTAAAATTGTCTTTCCTTGCATCACACCGAGGTAACTGTTGAGATAGTTATTTTGATGTTATTTTGATGTATATCATCCGTGTTTTTTTATGCATCTGTGTCACAAAAGTGGTATCATTACACGCGTGTTCTTTTTAAACTTCCTTTCAGAAAGATGTGAATACCTTGTCCTCGTTTGCTGCTAGAGTCCTGGAGTCTAGAACCTACAGCCTAGATCCTGAAGGGTCCTCTGAAAGTAGCTGTTAAATACCTCTTACACTGTTGGGGGGAACACAAACTGGTGCAGCCACTCTGGAGAGCAGTACGGAGGTTCCTCAAAAAGTTAAAGATAGAACTACCCCATGACCCAGCTATTGCACTACTAGACATTTACCGAAAGAATGCTGATTCAAAAAGATACTAGCCCCCTAGGTTTCTTGCAGCATTATTTGTAGTAGCCAAGGTATGGAAGCAACCCAAGCATCCACTGATAAATGAACAGATCATGATGTGGTATATGTGTCAATGGAATATTACTCGGCCATCAAAAAGAATGCAGTCTTGTCATTGGCAACCATATGGATGGAGCTAGAGGGTATTGTGCTAAGTGAAACAGAGAAAGACAAATGCCCTATGATTTCAGTCATGTGGAATTTAAGTAACAAAACAGATGAACATATGGAAAGGAAAAAAGAGGGGGGAGAAAACCATAAGAGACTTTTTTTTAAGGTTTTATTTATTTATTTGAAAGACAGAGATCACAAGTAGGCAGAGAGGCAGGCGGGGTGTGGGGGACTCGATCCCAGGACCCTGGGATCATGACCTGAGCCAAAAGCAGAGGCTTTAACCCACTGAGCCACCCAGGAGCCCCCCATAGAGACTCTTAATGGTAGAGAACAAACTGAGGGTTGATGGAAGGGGTGGGTTGGATGGGTGACGGGCATTAAAGAGGGCATTTGCTGTCTTGAGCACTGGGTGTCCTATCCCAGTGATGAATCACTACATTCTACGCTTGAAACACTGTATGTTAACTAACTAGAATTTAAATAAAAACTTGGAAAAGAAAAAAGAAACCTAAAAAATGGAAATAGATGTTAAATGAATATGAATAAGCAATGTGCATAATTGCTTTAAATACCTGCCTACAATTTCACTTTGGGGATATCCTCTATTCAACTCACCTACTCTCATCCGATATCAGGATTCTTTCTACTTTATGATTAACAAAACTACAAAAAGCGAAGACAGTGGAGTTGTGTGAGTTTTACCGTTTAGCGTCACAGTAGAGGGGTCCCTCTGTCAACCTGGTGATTAGAAGCCAGCCACATCAATGTTAGTGACCTCTTGCCAGATAAAACACAAGCTCTGATATAGGAGATTGCCGTGTTTGTGCAAATTTTACGCATCAGAACAAGACCAATGTGACATCCTCTCCCTCAGAACTGTAATCTGTGATCCTCAGGTCTGTCTGCAAGTTAGAATCACGTGGGGAAATTTTAGAACTAGGGATGCCCTGGGTCCCCGCCCCCCAGAGATTCTGACTTAACTGGTCTCCGGGGCAGGGGGCGGGGGGGGGGGAGTCTCACTCACATTATTTTCCAGAATTCCAGGGTAAGTCGAAGTGCAGCCAGGGTAGAGAAACTCTACTTTCTATGGAGTTACCCCCAGATTTCATGTCAGGGAGATCCACCCAAGAGGGGAAACAGCCCCGGTAAAGAAGCCCTTCTTGAGTGTGCGTGGTCAGGATGAACATACTATCCTAGCTGCTTAGACACTCTGCATCCTCAGGCTAACTGGAACCCCTCAGGGCTATTTCTGGGAATTAACAACGTAAGTAATGCGAGCAAAGGGACCATCTATGTAGACAACTTGCCAATACCGTAAGGACTGTACATAGAGCACCCCTGATCCTTGTGCACACAAAGCCAGGACGACGTCTCTCTGTTCTAATACAGCAAACCCATTAGCAGCCATTATCCTTATAACCAGGCGCAGGTATTAAAACGGGCTCCAGTTGCCCGGTGGAGGAAATTGACTTTGGAACTACATATATGCTTTGTCATTGGTTGAGCACCATTTGGGAGATTGATGAAGGAGCTTCTCCCGGATTCTTCAGACTGGGAGAATCATATTCCTTCGAGAATTCCTTAGCCTGATTACTGTTTGCTCTCCTTTCGCATGTTCCAGACGTCTGAGCAATGCCGTCTGAACGGAGCATGCCCAGATCCCTTACCCCGCAACCCGCCACCCCCCAAGGTGCAATTAAATGCTTCACGTGGGACCAAAATGCCAGACAGTCCCATGAGCCCGAAAGGAGCTCAGGCATTGGATGTAGTCCCTGCTCCCCGGGAGATTCTAGTTAAAAATAGAAGTAAACAACAGAAAAACGTTCTCGAGTGCCAAAAACAGCTCTAGCCATATTTCTTTGGGGAATAAAACGTCTCATTTTTAAAACTGCAGTGAAGTGACAGTTCCTTATATGTTTCTCTTCCCACGCAATTGGTTTTGATCTGGGCGGTTCTTTCTCGTCTTTTGAGTATCGCGGCTGCAATTTTGGGAGGGCTTGGCTTGGCGGGGGGATCCCTGGAGAACGAGAAAGGTCAGGTTTGCGTCTTTCTCCGATGTGTTAAGGGCAGAATTCGAAGTGAAGGAACCAAAAGTTCTATGAAGTCTTCTTGATGTAGAGGTTTAAGTTCCCAGCGTGCCTGCCTGAGAGCAGTTTGCGGTGACGATGAATTCCGTCTCCGTCTGCTCCCTGGGTCAGCCGCAGGTGTAGAAACGTTGGCTTCCCACGTTCGCAAATCGAGATGATCACATACGTTCTTTTAGGAGACCTTTCTGAAAGCACACCTGATTTAAATGGATATTAAAAGGATCATCCTCAAACCCTTGGTTTCTGTGTCCCTTTGTTACATAAGCCACATGGAAAATAGTTCACGACCTCTCTTGCCAGAATATTTCCATTGGCATTAAACGTGCCCGGTTCCTCCCAGGCAGGAAAATAAAGCCTCCTTCAATCCCACTCCCTGTTATGATTGCCAGGGGCTGTCACCCACACACACACACACATACACGTGCGTGTGTACACGCACACATGTGCATGCATACACACATATCAGGTGTGTGCGTACACACACGCACAGGTCAGCTCACTGTTAGTGTCCTTTTCCCCACTTACACTTATATCCTCTCTCTGGCTTCGGCCTCTGTCACTCCACTGAAATCTCTCCAGCCAAAAGGACAAAAATGTGTTTGTTCCAAAATGTAATGGGCACTTTGCCGTCTTTACCTCACTTGACTTTTCGGGTAGTGTTTAGCTCTGTGGGTATCTCTCTCCTCGACACGCCATTTTCCTTGACTTCAGGACACCTCATTCTCTCAGGATCTTTCTCCTACTTCTCTGGCCATTCCTGGTTCCTTTTTTGCCTCCACCTTGTGGTTAGGCCCTGCCCTGCTCTCAACCCTTCCCTCTGCTCTCTGTAGCGTCTCCGCCGTGGGACCCTCCCAATTCCACGCTTCCAAATACCAGCTGTGAACTCTCGACACTACTCCCACCCCGATCCCCTAATTGTTCTCCTGAACCCTGAAACCACGTGCCCAACGGACCTCACAATCGCAGCACGTCCGGAGCTCAGCCCTAACACTCACCCTCAGCAACTTCCATGTTCTCACGTCTATGACAAAGGCAACATATATTCTGTGTGTCTCCAGGAGGCAATACCCAGAGCCCCTGTGCCAAACCAGAAACCTGGCCATCACTCTGGAGGACCGAGCCACTACATCCATCAAATCTACTTCCTAAATGTCTCAGACACGTCACCACTTTCAATCTTGGCTACTGTTTCCGTCCCTTCTGGCTGCTAGGACAGATGACCCATATGTGTGACTTATCAACAACAGAAATGTAGCTCTCAGAATTCTGGAGGCTGGCGAGTCCAAGGTCACAGTGCCGGCAGATTTCTGTCTGGTGAGAACCTGCTTCCTAGTCCACACTACAGCCATACAAGACAAAAGGAGATGAGGAAGCTCTCTGGGATCTGCTTTATAAGGGCACGGATCCCATTCACAAGGGTCGTACCCTCATGAGGTGATCCCCCTCCCAAAGACTTCCACCTCTAAACGTCATTGAATTGAAGATTAGCTTTCAACATCTGAGTCTGGGACGGGGATCAATCAGAGAAGAGACACGAACATTCAGCCGAGAGTGGCTTCTGTGGGTTTACTCAGGCAGCCTGCATGGTCCTTCACAGGGATCCCCTCAACCCCCCCCCCCAACCCTGACAAGGCACACTGACCCGCTCTCCCGGCTCCAGCCAGAACTCTGTCTATACTGCAATCCTTCCCTGCTGTCAGGACCTCCCGTCACTTTCAGCATACGCCGCCTCAGCATGGGCTCCGTAAGGTTCCCTCTGCCCTCCCCCCCTCACCTTTCCACCCTTCCATGTCCGCCAGCTCCCTGCACAGCACAGGACTGGGGTACCTGCCTTGCTGTGTCTGACCCCAAGCCCTTTGCATATGCTGCTCCCTGGGCTTGAATCACACCTCCCACCCAGCTACCCCACTGTTTTGCCTCATCATCATCTACATATCCTCATACAGCCTCCCCAGAAAAACCTTCTGGAGCCCCTCGAGGCTGCAAGGGTGGCTTCTTATCTTCTCCCAGAGCACCTGTGTGTACTTCTAACCCATCACCCATTACAGCACACTGAAACAGCCCATGTATATGTCTGTTACCTTCTTGCTCTAAAGAAGATTGTAAATTCCATAATGGCAGAGTCTGAATCTTATTCATCACATGCTCACAGCATCTGTCAATTACCTAGCAAACAGTAAGTGATGAATCGACATCAAATGAATAAATGCAGCATGATTTTACTTTTCTAGTACAGGGATAGTATGGGGGAATAGGAATGGAAGCAATCACTTTAAGGCACTGAAGTCATAAAATCACCCCCAGAAGGAAGATAACAAGCCCTTTACCTATCAGCCTAGTTAATGGGATCTTTAGTCATATCTGCATGCCATAAACTGTTTAAGTAGTCCAACTAGTATGGTTCTTTTAATTTGTCCAAGGGAATCGCTTCTCGGCCTTTTGGCTAAGATCAAGTGTAATTTGTCCAAGGGAATGAAACTAAAATGGAAAGGTGTTATATGTATGCAGATACCTGCAAGTGTTCCTAAAATTCTGATATTTACGTTTTTTTTATTTTGCAGTTTTTAAAATTATGTTCCGTTAGCCACTGTGTAGTACATCATTCTTTTTGTTTTTTGAGATTTTATTTATTTATTTATTTGACAGACAGAGATCACAAGTAGGCAGAGAGGCAGGCAGAGAGAGAGGAAGGAAAGCAGTCTCCCTGCTGAGCAGAGAGCCCGATGCGGAGCTTGATCCCAGGACCCTGAGATCATGACCCGAGCCGAAGGCAGAGGCTTTAACCCACTGAGCCACCCAGGCGCCCCCATCATTAGTTTTTGATGTGGCATTCAATGATCCATTAGTTAGGTATAACACCCAATGCTCTTCAACAACACATGCCCTCCTTAACAGCCATCGCCCTGCTAACCCCTCCCCTCACCCCCTTCTTTCTGAGACCCTCAGTTCGTTTCCCGGGGTCCATAGTCTCATGGTTCATCTCCCTTTCTGAATTCTCCCCCTTCGGATTTCCCTTCCTTCCCTTACCTGTACCTCGTAGAAGGAGCCGCTAACATTTCCTTGTTCTCCGATCAACACGCGTTTGCCTGCGCCCTCTTCTGGATGAATGAAGAATAGCTTAAATGTGAAAAAAAAAAAAATTCTCTAAGAAATGTTTTGGGACCAACCTGCAGGGTGTTCTGGGTTCAGATCAATTCAGATTTTCCAGAGGAGAAAGAGTAGTTGAAAACCCAGGAGGCAAGTGTGTGATGTCGCCACTGGTCAAGAAACTGCAGTGCCACACCTGCCCATTGATGGGATGGGAGGTCCAGGCCCTGTGATGGGGTCTTGTGTCCCTCCAGCTGAGAACTTGAACGGGCTTCCTGGTGGCATTGCCTTTCCCCCCAGAACATGCAGTCCAGCCCCCTTCTAGACCAGACCAGGGGACCACCTCTGCCCACTGCTTCTCTTTAAGACCTGGGTGCCAGATTTAGCAGATATTTGGCAAATATTTTCTTTTCTCTGGAAACCCTATCTCTGACGTACCAGCCACCCCGGCGCTGGTCTGACGCTGCCTTGCCTCACTGTGTCAACTCACAGGTTTTTCTTCTTCAAGTTAATTAGTCTCTTCAATTGCTTGAATTATTTTTTTAAGAAATATTTTTGATCATTTTTTATTTGTATTAAGCCCTTCCCCATTCTTTGTTTTTACTTCGTTGGTTTACTTTCTACTAATTATTTTTGACTACTTCCTTTTCCCTCATAATTTTTTTTTCTAAGCTGATAATATCATCCAGTGATTTATTTTTATTTTAGCCTTACTTTTACTCCCACTCATGTTTTCACTGAAAGCTTTCGGTTTCTTGGTCAATTAAATTATTTGCACTTTTGTATCCTCATCTCTTATTTTTTAATATTTTGCCAATTATTTTCTATTAAAGTCCACTTTCTGGAGTTTGGCTCTTGGCTGTGAATTAGTCTTTGTTTTATTTTTACTTTATCTACCCTCCACTCATTCATTATTCCTGACTCGTGTGTGTGTGTGTGTGTGTGTGTGTGTGTGTTTTATTTTAATTTGACATTTTACTTGACATTTAAGCCTTTTTGGCTGTTTCTTTTATTATTCAGACAAATACTATCTTTTGATTTTATTTTTAAGTTGTTATTTTTTTTTCCTCTTATTTTACAAAGGGCAATTCAAGAGATACACTGATAAACACTATGGGCAGGATGGCGTGCACTTTGAAGGCGAGCACGAGACTCCCCTTCATCCCCAGGGTGGGCCCGCCCTGGAGAGAAGGTCAGAGCAGCAGGGGCCCCTGCTGGTTGCTCTCCTTCCCTTAGTTTCCTCATGAGCAAAGAAATAAAAAACATTGAGTCAGGAAGTGAGTTAAGGAATGGGATCTTGGATACTGCTTTCTGCCTATAATGGTCATTTTGCACCGAAAACATTCTTATAGGTAACTTCAAAGGGACAGCTGCTCTTGGCCTTGATGGAAAGTGAAGTTCAGGAGGCCTGTGGACAAGAGATTCCTCTTATAGCCTCTCTAGAAGATGGTAATCATGTTAAGAAGGCAGGAAAGAAGGAAGAAAGGAAGGAAGGAAAAGAAAAACGAATCCAAAGGGGGGAAAAGGAGGAACGGAAGGAGGGGAAAAAATGAAAAGGAAATTTCCGGAGTTTTTGTATCGATCTCCTTTTTGCACAACCTAAGACAGGAAAGATAATCTAGACCTTAGAAAGACTAAAGTCTCCAGAAATTCACCTCCAAGGTGCCTGTTGGCACACAGTGGTTTTCAACAAAGCGGCAGGGATGGGTGGGGGCATTTTTGTCCTTCACAGGGGGCGTTTGGCAATGCCTGGAGACAGTGTTGGTTATCCCAACTGGGGGGGGGGGGGCGTGCCACTGGCGTTTAGGGGATAAAAGCCAAGAATGCGCCCAGGGCCCTATAATGCACAGGACAGTCCCCAGGCACAACAGACGTTACCCAGCCCAAAATGTGAACAAAGCTGAGGTTAGAAACGCTGCTGTAATGGCAGGTTTCTTAATAATCTTCCTGTCACTCCCATTCAGTAACCTCTTCCCAAAGATCCCCTCTGGCGAGCACAGTTTCAGCTCCATCAACCAAAGTCCAAGATGTCCTTATCTGTCTCTTATTTCTCTACAAATTACTTCTCCACACATCTTCCATGGGTTGAGGCACTCAGACCTCGGTTTTCTCTGCCCAGAGTACTGCTTCTTCCTTTTGGGCCCTAATTCAGTCAGTCAGCTCTCCCTGAGAAGGCAGATCTGGCCTGAGGAACATGCAGCTTCTCACTAGACAGGATGGACAATCCACACTTTTGGCCAGAGCCACAGAAGCCCGTGTCACCCATCCCAGCAGGTCACTACGAGCAGCCCAGGCAGAGAGAACTCTGGGCTTCCTGAGGACCATAGCTCCATGTTTCCAGACCCAGCAGGTTCCCCGTGACTGCTTGTCTCTGCAAGCTCTGCATGCCCTGAACAGAGCCCCCGTGGCTCTTTCAGCTTACAGGTTTGAGGCAAAGAGAGGCGAGGAGCTATGGATGAGGGGAAGCAGGCATCCACCCTGAAGAACATGGGTTCTGGAACAAGAGCACCTGCGCTCAACCCTCAGCCTTAATCACTGGTCATTGCCTTCATCACTCTGTGCCTTGGTTCCTTATGGAAAATGGGGCTATCTTCAAGGGCTGCTGTGAGGATCAAATGAATCAGGATAAGGAAAGCCGTTGGCGCAGTGCCAGACACAACTGCCTGGTAAAGGAGGGTGTGGTTAAAGAAGAGCCAGGCCCCGAACCCACAGCCAAGAAGCAAACGTTCTGGCCGCCAGAACGGCCCTTAGATAGCATTGCTACGATTGAATCAACCAGAGGGTCAGCATGACCAGAAGTGACCTTTCTCTCGGAGGTTAAGTGAAAACTTAAACAGATTTCACTTCCTTACAAGGGCAAGGGGACTCGACTCCGTCCTACTTCACGTTAATTCTGTTTCTTCCTTGCTATTTAAGAATGCGTACAGCGAGTCCGTTCTCCAAGCTTCCCTGTTGGCTGGTTCTCAGCTCCTTCTCCTTTGCCCCAGGGGAGTTCTCGGCCTTCCCCGGTAGAACTCTGTACGTAATTATTAGGAAATACAAGTGAAATGGGGTTTTAATTATTTTATTAAAGATAAGAAATACGGCTCTACCCTTGAAGTCATAGAAAATAAAATGGTTTTTAAATCTGGCCATAGTTGTATTTTTCCACCAACTGAGTTTTAAAATATGGGAAACGCCCAGGGTAAATTAAGAAAGATTTTGGCCTATTAACATTCCTAAACAGTTCTAGATAGATCAAGAGTCCAGCTGTAATATCCATGGATTTTTGGTTCCTTCTTATTTCCTGATAGTACCACATGTTTTATAATGTAACATCTTTTTAAGGGGGTAACTTTCTGAAAACTTAAAATCCTGTCTTTAACCTTCAAAAATATTTTTTTTAATGGGAAGTTTGTTTATCACTTTAGCAGAATACTTACATCCATCTTAAGATTGAGGCATAATCAAGCCATTCTTTCTCATATCCCAGTACATACTGGAGAATCTGGAACAGAGAAGACATTTCTTTTATGTTTGTCGAATGAGTAAAACATGCATATGAATTCATAAATGAACTATAGAAGCTATTTGAATTTTAATTTTTGCTTTGGGTTGTTTGTTAGTTTGTCTGTTTAACTGGCTTCTTTTATGGAAGCTACTCCCAACAATAGTTTCCCTGGCATGAGAATCACATCTGACATTACGCCTTTCCGTCTTTATCTCCTGACATCTCTTTGACCTGGGGAAGGATAAATAGTTCATTATCTGTAGAGCAAGCCAATTATATACCCAGAGGTCACTGACCAGGTCTAAGTCCAGAGTAATCAGCCTCCCATCCAACCAGACCAGTATAAGGATCCTAGAAAGGACATGGTCTGGCTACTGAGAGAGAGCTGGCTCCCAACCAGGATCTGCTGTTTCCTAAGCCCCTGGAGCCTCAATCTTGTGTATGATCCAGAACAACTGAGGTTTTGTTGAGATGATAGATGTCCATGTCTGGCATACAATGAGTCCCTGTACATAGGCTATGTGTTAGGTCCTGATCCCAATCACTTCTGTAGAAAAAATGGGAAACCCATAGGAAAGCCAACCGGATAGTAGAAAGTGGTCCTACCTGTTAGCTAATTCCATAGTTCTCAATCCTTGGCTAAATGTTGACATCACCTACTGAACCTTTGAAAAACTCTGATGTTTCATACCCATCCTCAGAGAGCCCGATCTAAATGGGAATGAGGTATCTATATGGTCCTACAGTTGCCCCAGAGGATTCTAGGGGACCATCCAGGGCTGAGAGCTACTGACCTGACAGGTGTGTACAATCGTGTCCCTGTACTCAGGTAGGTCATAAGTTTGGTGATAAAGAACCACTGAAGTACATTTTTATTTGAGTGCACGTTCTTGTCCTTAAACTCTATTTAATTGGGTGTGTTGGATATCTTTTAAGTAAGATCTTCGATGCTGATTCTCAAGTCTCCCTCCCAAAGCGTGGCGTCTAATCCGCACTCATAAAATGAAGAATTTATCACATAGTAATTTACATAATAAATTATTACATCATTTATTGAACATCATCTATGTGCCAGGAACTGTGTATTCTTCTGGGATCCAGAAATGAGCATGACACAATGGTTGCATCAAGTTGCTCCCAGTCTAACGGAGGAACAGTGACAGTTTAATGTGACATGTGACCCCATATGGGTACGTACTGGAGAAAAGTCGCTAACCCAGGCTCTGGAGAAAGAGAGCCTTAGAGCACATCCAAAGCAGGTGATGATAAGGGTAGATAGGAATTACCTGCCCAGAGACAGAATGTTGGGTGAGTGGGAAGGAGTTTGCCAATTTCATATGATAAACATATGACTTAATATTGTTTCATCTTCAAAGTATTAGGGTAAGCCTGTAGTTACCTAACTTACATTGAAGATTTTATTCGGATAATAGGGGTTTAGACTGTTCCTACCTGGCAGGAAATTTCCCCAGGAAATATGTGTGATAATACCCTGACATAGTATGTTAAAGAAGTTGGTTAATTAACGGCTAATATCATTTCTGTCTTTTTAAGTTCTACAACACAGTTAAAATTAATTTGCAAGCTTCCCTTTTCTCTCCCTTTTCCTTATTTAATAGACTAGTTAAGGTAGGCTTTTTTTGCCTGTCATTGTCTGTATATAAGATAGACAGAAGAGTGGAAATGTCAGTCGTGTTCCAAGTAAAATAATTCCCAGAGAGTTGGCCTGTTGACAGCTCTGGTTTTAACCACGTAGTCAGATTGATTTAAAAATATATTACTCCTTATGTTCAGTGGTTTTCAACCATAGACTATTGAATTTTAAGAGGGACATCAAAGCATTGCAGAATTGACATTTGACTTAAATTCTACATAAACGCGGTGTTCCAGTGTTCTCACCTCCCATTATCATCTAGTTAAACTACACAGGGGTTGACTTTTTCCCCTTCCAAAAACTTCATGTTTAAAGATGCTTTCTGATCTTTAAATGGAAAGTGCTATTGATGATCAACTAAAATATTTCCTTCTGTCAGATAATCTGTATATCATAGCTTTGAGTTCAACTCAGGATATCTAATTCGTCAGTATTCTTTCCTTTCAAATCTAAACTTTATAAAAAGAAGATTTTATTGGCTCAAGGAGTAGTAATAGGGGAGAACGAATGCAGACCCTCAACTGATGTGATTAAGCCTCTAGCTGGGTCTCCTCGTCTCTCAATTATGTTGCCTTCATTCTCTGGTAGGTTCTGTCTCCGCACAGGGGAAGCTGGGCTCTGACAGACCCAAAGCCCCAAGAGAATATAGCTCATGGTCTCTGAAAAGGAAACTGTCAGGGAACCAACCTTTCAAGTCCCAAAAAGAACTCTAATTGGCCCTCGCTGGCCACTCTGGACCAATTGGGCCACTCTGGAACAGTCACTCTGTCTGGAGACATGAGCTTTTCTGATTGACCCTTGGCTCCACCACTGATGGACAGGCCCACCAGAACCACAAGGAGAGGGGAAGATCAGTCCCCATGACATAGAAATCGGGGGCAGACGAATTAAGAGATGAGCATTACCAGGAGGAGTGTTATTATAGCGTTTCTCTTGTCCCTCCCTCAAAATTGCAATATTTCCACTAAGCAAAAAATGAAGATCCAACAGAAAAATTAACTATTAGATAGTTGGCTGCTCTTCCCTTTTGAAAATTCATTCAACTACTGACACATTTCCCTTCTGTGAGCCATGGACTGTTTCTGCAACATCACAAAATTCTCTTTGGTGATTCAGCTGCCTGAGAAAATTCTTAGTAGCTCCTACAACTAGTGTCTCAGAAAAAGAATTACAGTTTAATAAAATACAAATAACATTAGCCAAACCTGTTTAGCCTGAGTTTGTTATTTCTCCAGGGAAGATGGGGGCTGGGGAAGAAGGAGATAGGCGGAAAATTACAAGCAATTTCATTTTTGTGCTCTTCACCATATAAGACTTCTGTGAGGAGTTGATAGCGTATTTATATTCCTATATCGTGATTTGGGCTAAAAGGCGTTGGGTTTCCTGGCACTCAGATACACTCTAACAGGATAGAATGACCTTAGAAAGGTCACTAACGATGGTCCTCAGTTCTGAAAGTTCAGGAACTGTTTTTCCCTAATTCATTCAAGCATTATCAATATCTCCAAGTCAGGCTAATACCAAACTTACAGAAGAATCTGAGAATCTACTTGAAACCTCCCTGCGTGTATATTTCCATAGTGACCAGACCCTCCTAATTCCATCTTCTTAATATGCTCCCCATTCTCAACCCGTTTTCCCCTCTGCCTCTGCACACACAGACTCTTACCGTCTCTCATCTAGACTGTGGTTCTACTCTCTGATATCCTGACTCAATCCTCCCCCAGCCTTAATCAATTCTTTATATTGAGGTCAATATCCACATTCAGAATGTAAATCTTGAGCTGAACTCCCAATCCTGGAACCCTGGGACAGAGTAAGTAGGTCTGCAATTAATATTTGAAATGGTAGTTCGAAGGGAGGGGAGAGCCAGTGATTTTTCTCTCTTTCGGAGGATATTTCTAGAAGAAGCCAAATTGTAACCTCCAAGTTGCTTGGCGAACGTGACAGATTATGAAGATCTGTTACTAGAAACCCCTTCATGGCCGGTGGTGTCAAGCTAGGCCAGTTTGATGCATCCCTGTCCACTTCATGGGTAAATTGCATCTGTAAGCCAGCTGGTTCGAGAATCTTCTCGGGGCTGAACAAAGGAAATTCTCGATTTCTCTATTCTCAATTTATTTTTTTTTTAAAGCATCCTGCTTACTCTCTCCCTTTTGCTGTATAGTCATTTTTTAGAAATGGTAATGAGGGACGCCTGCCTGGGTGGTTCAGTCATGTGGGCATCTGACTCTTGATTTTGGCTCTAGTCATGACCTCGGGTTCATGAGTTTGAGCCCCACATCTGGCTCCATGCTAGGTGTGGAACCTTCTTGGGATTCTGCCTCTCTCTCTCCTTTCTCCCTCCCTGCTCCTGCACATGTGCTCTCTAAATAAATAAGTAAGAAAGTAAGTAAAATGGTAATGAAACCAGTAGGCTCCAGCTGGACACTCTTCTTCCAGATTTAGGCCTAAGAGATTATTTTGAGGAGATAAAATAATAGATTAGATTAGAGAGAGAGAGAGACAATAATCTTTAAAATATACATACTTTGGGGTGCTGGGTGGCTCAGTGGGTTAAGCCTCTGCCTTCGGCTCAGGTCATGATCCCAGTGTCCTGAGATCGAGCCCAGTATCAGTCTCTCTGCTCAGCGGGGATCCTGCTTCCCCCTCCCTCTCTGCCTGCCTCTCTGCCTACTTGTGATCTCTGTCTGTCAGATAAATAAATAAATAAAATCTTTAAAATATATATATATATATATATATATATATATATACTCTGCTTCTCGTCTTCATATCTGGATTTCAACTAGTTTAGCTAGTAGACCCCCTGACACACTTATGTTATACTGCCCAAAATAGTCTCTGAACTCTGCTATGTTTATTTATATTTAATAAGTATTTATTAATGGCGGCATCATGAGGAAAGAAGTACTAAGCACCCAAATCACCGCATGAAGGAGTATGTTAACTAGTACCGCATAGAACCATTCAGAAATTTGGCACCAGGGGGAACACTCCAGGTACCTCCTAAAATCAGAGCCGTCCTAACCTATCTTGCCAGCAGCTGCCACGCATAAGCCTTTCCATGCTGACCCTTCCATAGCAGTTTCTGTTGAGTGATTTCTCTGAACACTAAGTGGGCATCTCCAGCTGGTCAGACTAAGGTCACACTGATAGGGGGTGACACAAAGGGGCCGCATGTTCCTAGGGGACAACAAGTATGAACAGAATATGAAATGCCACCTCCTGACGGAGTACCTTGCCTGGGGACGCGGCAGAGGCAGTGTTCTGAGATGTGTTTCTCCCGTACAGCAGCAGCCTCTTTCTAGACGGACTAGAAAGATGGGAAAACACTGTTAGTGTTCTGTTCAGTCACGCCACCGTGAACTTGGCTCAGAAAGCCAGTTTCTCTGTCCTGAGCCCAGTCTGACAGGCCTTGCCTGATCTGCAGCCTAAATGAGTGGTTACGCACACGACGTTTCATCATCATCTTTAAGAGGATCCTTCCACACGGACGTGAGTCCGGTTTCCTCTGGGGTTTATTTAGATAATAAGAAATCACACTCATGAGGAGACTGCGTAACATACACCTAATCTGGGGCCATGCAAGGATTGGCAGCTGCAGTAAAACCTGGAGTTTATAAAGAGAGGGGAAATGATCAGTTAGCTTTGTGCCGGCATAATGACCCAGCATCTCAGGTCCTCTTACCATTTTCTCTCTCCCACAGTGATGCAGGAAAAATAACAACGAAACAAAAATACGGATAATCCATACATAAAGTCATGTAATTTATGAAATCTTGAGTGGTGATGGGCCTTTAGAAATGTCACAGCAGGGGCGCCTGGGTGGCTCAGTGGGTTAAGTGTGTCTGCCTTCAGCTCGGGTCAGGATCTCAGGGTCCTGAGATGGACTCCAGCATCGGGCTCCCTGCTCTGCAGGCAGCCTGCTTCTCCCTCTCCCTCTGTCCCTCCCTCCCACTCTTGCGCACATGCTCCCTCTCTCTCAAGTAAATAAAATCTTTTTTTAAAAATGTCACTGTAAAAATTCCTATTTTTCTCAAAATGTGCAGCTAACTCTTAGCAAAAACAAAAAAGGCCCAATCAAACTTGGGGATGAATCCAGACTATAAGTGAAAATAAAAACCATAACAACAATCTCACTGCCACCTTAAGGTGTAAGGAAGAAAGTGGAAACTTCTTTTCGATTCCACTCTTAAGAATCACGAGGACATATCCAGTAACATGCAATAATAATACCATTTGCCAGGATCAGATTCTTAAATGCTGAAGTATGTTACAAACCTTCCTGGAACGATGTCATACATTCAGTAACTGTCTTTGTAAAAACAAGTGTCGATAATCTTTAACATTCAGTAATTAGTATCAAGCATCTGAGGATAGTGATACAAGGAAATCTAGGTCCTGACATTTTTTTTTTTAAGATTTTATTTATTTCTTTGAGAGAGAGAGAGAGCAAGAGCATGCGTGGTGGTGGGGAGAGCAGAGGGAGAGGGAGAAGCAGACTCTCCACTGACATGGACTTGACATGGGGCTCGATCCCAGCACCCCGAGATCATGACCTGAGCTGAAGGCAGAGGACTTAACTGACTGAGCCACCCTGGTGCCCTGGCCCTGACAAGTTTATTTAGGTTTTTTGGGTAGGTTTTTTTGTTTGTTTGTTTGTTTGTTTTGTTTTGAGATACAGAAAGCTAGGATGATAGAACATGGATGCCATGTTTTAATTATTCTATCGTAACACAGAACGACAACCAGTGTGGTCATCCACGTGATACTCGAGTAATTCCTACAAAATCTCCAGCTTAGCCTGCATAACCCAGCGATCAGATACTACCTGTTTCAAGAGACAGCTGATTCTCCCTTTGCACAGCTGACAATTAGGACATTCTTCCTTATATGATTTCTGTCTCTCTATACCCTCCATGCGTTGATCACACTTCCCGCCCACAGCGAGGCAGAACAAGTCCAGACTCTTTTCCATAGGACCACATTTCATATACTTCAGGACACTTGCCAGCTCCCCTCTATCTTCTCTTCTTCAGACCAAAATTTTTCTTTTTCAAAAACAGAATTTAACCATCCTATAGAGACTGACTATTACAGATCAGGGTCCTAGTGAGAAATGGGACATAGGGGTCGGCGGCTCTCTTGAACAGCTCAGGGTTTAATGAAGGAGACAACAGACGATCAGAATGGATAAAAATGAGATAAACACAGATGCATTGGGGAAAAAGATGCTGTGTGGCACGTAAGGTGGAGGGGAGGAGCTTCCTGGGAGAATCAAGGAAGACATGGCAGAGGAGGTGATGTTCAAGCTGAGTCTTAACAGGCAGGTAAGAATGGGCAGACTATTATGGGATGGGGCTTGGCCCGGAAGAGACCTGACTGCCTCTCTACCGAGAGGGAACGCGAGCAAATGCAACTGTGGGTAGCGGAGGCACTGAGTCAGGAAGAGTACGCCCAGGCGACTGCAAGGCAGCCAGGCACCGGCTGTGGGGTGAAAATGGTACGTGATCATGGGAAGCAGCATCTCCAAGGGCCTCATAGGTTTGCTTGGCAACATGAGAACCATTTATTCGACAGGTGGCAAAGAGCCACTGAAAGATCTCAAGCAGAGAAATGACACTGTCAGATTTGCATTTTAGTCAAATGGGTCAGATGGGGATGCAGAGAAGAGAAGGGACCGTGACACAAGGGAAGCAGCAAGAAGCAGCGGATGTTGCTGTCCTTAGGCAATAGAAACCAAGAGGCAACGTGGGGGCGGACTGTCGTGCAGGTAACATTCTCACCAGCCCCTGGTAACTGCCTGAATGTCAGTGAAACACATGGTCAGGGAGAATTTTATTTTTTAATTATTTCTATCTTAAAAACTCCATCTTTTTCAACCATTATATACCACGTGGTTTTCCATATCCACACCATTCTGTCTTCTTTCTTGATATGGATGGAATCTGGTGTCCCTTCTACCATAATTTAATTGCAACCTATTCTTCCCCACAGGGTAATGGTCCTGAAGTAATAGCAATGTCCCTGTCTCCATCGCGCTGTCAGCTTAAATTGCAATGAGGTCACGTCCCACGCTATCAGGAACTATTATCATAATAGCTATGGATTCCTTTATTTGCAGATGCTGAGTTGTGAGATGTAGAATTCTGTGCAAGAGTAATTAGTTTTAAATTTATTTTTGCAATCATGTTAAGTGAACATGGAAGCGAATTTAAAAATACGAAGAGCATGGCATTGAACCTGACGCGATGTCTTCATAATAGGCAGATTAAAGAGACCATTATTACCAGTAGCTGAAAACAAACCTTGCTCCTGTGCAACAGCTGCACTGCAGATCCAGTGACCCATCCATCCGCCCCAAGTTCAATGACCGTTCAGTGCATTTGCTGTGTGTCTTCATGAGATTCACTCCGAAAATGGACTGATCCCCAAAGCAAGAGGAGGGCATCCCAGTGGTCCTGCTGCGACTTGGAACCTGCAATATTCCCACAGACATCACCAAAGCAGATTCACAATTTCCCTAGGAGACGTGCTCGGTAGCATCTACACTCACCACTCCTACCTGGTCGTGGCCAGGCCTCCCACAATTCCCCAACTTTTAGTAAAACACACAAGCACTCACAATCACGCTAGAGTGCCTCACCCTAGATCCGGGTTGCACTCCGTATCCAGCCCACCTGCCTCTGGCAAGCTGTCCAGCCCTTCTCCTGGTCATGGCAGGGAGTGCCGCAGACAAGGGCTGCTTCATCTCTCTTGGCCCAGCTTCTGATTATGCACCATCTGCTCTTCAACTCTGTATCAGTTCCAGCGCCCGCCAGCCTTTGTACCAAACACGGAGGGGCCCTGGCAGGTCAAGTGCGGCATGGGGGCCAGGGGCGGGCAGACTCCCCCTTGCCTGTCCTCCTAGACCCGCTCTGTAATGCTAATAGAGATGGTCAGGGGAAAAAAACGTGTGAGCAAAATGCTTGCAATACTAAGCCATCTGCTAGAGGGCAACATACGTTAAATAATAATGTGGCTGTTTTTCTGTGGGATGACACAGGGTTTTATAGTTCAAAACCAAGGTCCATTTTCTTTGTTTAAAAAAAAAAAAAATTCCACGGTGTCCAAAGTCATCATAGCTGAAAAACAATAGCCTCTGAGTTCTTGCTATTTTTCAAGGGATTTATATGGACACTTTATTACTGCTTTTGTCCCCTTTCCAGATTCACAAAACGACCTGCCATGATTCAGGGCAGCTAACCTTCTCCGCCACCCACTGTAAAACCCTCTCTTGAAAGCTCTATTAACTTGACTACCTGAAGACCAACAGAGGAGAGGGGAAGGTCGCAGGAAAATGCAGGATCGAAGACAAGGAGACATTTTGTGATTGTTGTCTCTCTCCCACAGCTTTTAACCTCCGGAGATGACAGGGGCAGGCATTGAGGGGACCTCGTGTCAAAACTAAGCAGAGGATCCATTATTTCAGTATTTATAGTGCACAGCTTGTGTTATCCAAAGAGAGAGTCAGTGGTTTGGTTCTGAAAAGGTTTTGTCAGCTGCCAATGTTTGCACACATCTATAAAGTCAGGATATGCCCCTATAAGAAAAAACACGTGCGAGGTACAAACCCATCTCCCACTCCCTCCACTCCACTCCCCTGCCTTATCTAATAAATAGCTTATGTCTTGCCCTTATGCATTAAGAAATGACAATCTTTTAGCTGGCATTTAGATCCGTCAAAAATACGTTCCAAGGATGTATCCGTCCTACTTAAAAGGCTTTCTATCTGTCCCCTCCATCCCCAGGAAGCATAGTTTAACTTATCAGATTAGATACTGAGTTTCCTACAGAAAAACCCAATATAGACTTATGACCAAAACATAAAAATCAGATGGCTCCATCTGATCGGGGCACCGAAGGTGATTTCCCAGGTCTCAGTGGAAAGAGATTGCGCAGAATACAGAACAGCCCAGGACCCACGGGTTGGTTCATCAGGGGACTTGTCTATGAAGCTGGGTGCCAGGCAAACTGACTGTGAGCTCTCACTGTGTCCCTGAGGCACTTACAATATCAAAACCACATGCAAATTTTAGTGCTCAAAATCCCGACACCCTCTTGTAAAAAGTCCGAGAGCCGTATGCCAGTCAGACACCGGGCAGCTTCGAACATGATAAGATTGATCAAACACTATCATCTTCCGCCCAGAGATCATATTGCCCCAGGAATTGCCTGAATGGTTAAGATGGCTCTCAGATCAGGTCAGGGCTCCCAGGTGACTCCCCATCCACTCCGCATGCCCTCGGGTGCAAGGGAACACCTAAGAACTAGAATTCTTTTCTTTTTTCCCTCCAGGAAGAAAAGGTCATAATACCCCAGGTATCCCTTGATAATATTTCACTCTTGGCCAACGGGAAGTGTTCCCAGAGGTGACATCCTTGTATCCTACCCATTTGACACTCTTAGGGTAATTACTGAGAATATCTGGAATTTCTAGTAAGTTCTGAAGGCAACCTGATTCTGCTGAATGGTCTGAGACCTCTTGTTATGTCCTTCCTCGACTTCTGCTAGTTCTCCTACCTCCGGGGCTGCCCCTCTTCCCTCTTTCTCTGACACCTTCACTCTGCTCGGTCCTCAAACTTAGGAAAATTTGAGGACTCCATTCTTGGTCTTTCTTGACCCCGGAAGACTTTTCATGTCTTCCCTGGTGACTACGTCCGATCCCATATTCATGCTGGAGACACCTGTGTCCCCACTCCAAGTTCCAGATTCCTGTCCCAATCACCTGTTTGATTTCTCCACCCGAAGGTCCCGCAAGCACCTTCAACGCAACAGTTGGCCAATGCGAATTCATCGTCTTTACCGCCAAAAGATGTTCGTACTCCTCCATCTCGGTTAGGACTTCCATACTCTCCGTTGCTCAGCTAGCTGGTTCCAACCCGGATACAGAAACCTCACCGTGACTGAAATTAGGAAGCTTAATATAAGAAGTGTTAAACTATGCTGGAGGCTAGCAATAAAAAGGGATCTCAAGGGCAGTCTCGGGCTGTGGGACAGCACCCAAGGAAGGACAAATTTGGAAATGGGTCTTGCCCCCCAGGGTTGGCATTCAGATCTCACTGGGAAGGCATGCTCGTGGTCCCCTGGATGATGGAGGTGTTGGCCGGGTATCCAGGCATGAGCTCGTTGACAGACAGAGCGGCAAGCCCTGACCCTCTGGAGTTCAGAGGAGCCCAGGCTGGTGGGTGGGCACAGAGGGCGTCGGGACCCCACTGTGTGTATGAGGTCTGGAGTGTGTTGCATCTGCAAAGGGAGGGCAGGGCTACGGTAATATGGCACCAGGCCCCGCCAGAGCTGCTAGACATGCAGCAAGAGCAACATAAAGCACAAAGCAGCACACCAAACAGGGAAGCTCCTTCTTCCTGTCTGCCCCGCCAGCGCCCCCTGCTGACACGGAAGGAGGACTGCTTGAAGACTCCGAGTCATTCTGGCAAGACTGTCCAGAACAGGGAATCCAGGGCTGAGCAGTGGTGAATGGATGGCTGGCACCGTTGCCTCCACTAAGCTCCTCACACTGAGGGACCAGATCTTGCTAAGCCCTTAGCACGTCTCCTGCAACACAGATCCATCTTCCTTTGCCCCTGCCACCTCTACCTTGGATTTATCCTCTTCTCAGCTATCAGGTAGGTGGTGGCCTCAGCCTTGTGACTGGTCTTCCTGCCTCCAGTCCCATCACTGCACACTACCAAGTATCTTCCTAAAATAACAAAATTATCTTTATTACATATGCCCTTGCTTGAAAACCTCTAGTGGCTGGCTAATTGGCTGATGCAAGAGGTTAATAACAGAAAATTTAAAAAAAAAGTGTGTGGGGATGGGGGCATGAAACCACGTAGGAGTCTCTGTACTATCTGCTCATTTTTCTATGAGCCTAAAACTGCTCTAAAAAATAAAATAAAATCTTTATAACTTTTAAAGAGAAAACCTCCGCTGTGGCTCCCATTTGCCAACCTCCTTCTCTTGGGATCATGTTATTCTCAACCTTCATGTCCACATGGCCTCTTTCCACTTCTCACTACACTGAGTTTCTTACACCGAGCCCCAAACTTTCCACCGCTGTCCTCCCAAACAAGGCATTTCCTTTGTGTGGAGTACCCTTGGCTGCTTTTGTCCACGGGAAAATCCCCGCCACCCTGCAAGTCCCAACTTTCCACAAAACATTTCCTGATAACCAAACAAGCCAGCTGCTTCTTTCTCTCTGCTCTCATTTTATTTCTTAACGTGCAATATTTTAAATTACCCGTGTACATGTCAAGCTTTGTCATCAATTTATAAAGCTGTGTAACGAATGTGTTGCCACGTCTCTACACTTGAGAAAGCAATGGCATTTAGGGAGTCGGGATCCCTCTCTTGTTGGGGGGGGCGGGGAAAAGATCAAAATAAACATGCTAGGCATTCCTAGAGACACACCCTTAATGAAAGTATAAGGCTGACAATCAGTACATTTATGAGTGCTAACTCAAAGTAATTAATAACTAATAATCCTCAGGAAAACTGGTTACTTCGGGGCCTGGGCTCCTGAGAAGAATAGATTGTCAAAGTGGTAAACAATTACTGGGGGTTTTTTGCCTTTTTTTTAGGATTTTGTTTATTTATTTGACAGAGAGAGGGAGCGAGCATAGAAGCAGGGGGAGCAGCAGTGGTAGGGGGAGAAGCAGGCTCCCCACTGAACAGGGAGACTGACATAGGACTCGAACCCAGGACTCTGGGATCAGGACTTGAGCCAAAGGCAGATGCTTAAATGACTGAGCCACCCGGGTGCCCATTCTTTTGCTTTCAACATATCAGCATTGGAGGCACATTGTAGCACGTCACCTGCGGTAACTCGGAATTCGGATGGATTCTGGCTAGTCTAAGGGCACTACTAGCTTTCATAGCAAGGAGCAGCAAAGGATGCCGAGGTTACATCTGTGATTCTAACTAGGCTTCCGTTTAATAAGGAGTTAGTGTGCCAGACTTCTAGCTCTGCTCTGCATCCTGGTCCTCTTTGATTTACAACTCACATTGACTTAATCAATTCCTTCTTCTGTGACTGGGGACAGTTCTTTGAGAAGTACACCAGATTACTCTTTTCAGAACAGCCTCTTCGTTAGTGGGAGCGCTGTGGAATGTCTCAAGGGGACTGGCAGTGTAGACTGGGGTTTCCATTAGCCAGCCATTATACCTAGGTGCCATTTGAACGGGGCAGGTTGGATCCTACTCCAGACCTACAGCTTTTCAGCTTGACCCTACCGAGGGGCTTAGACCATATCAGAATCATCCGGGTTTATTTCGAGTTTGCAACGTTTGGTCAGCTCCAAAGAGAGAGCCACAAATGAAAACCAAGGTGTGGGTGTTGCCCCTTGGTTTCCACAGTGGTCCTCACTCACTGAGCTGGGCTCGGGAACTCAGGACTCAGGAATTACTCCTCTCTTCTGAAGGTACCACTAAAAATAGAATCGAATTTATTCCTCGTGGCAAGCAAAACTAACTATAAAACACCATCCTGCCTTCTAGAACATGAAGCTTCAGCACCACCCATAATGATAGGAAACAAGTCCAATGACAAGAATCGGTCTCCCCCTGGGCAAAGTAGATCACCTTTATAAATCGGTCCCCTCAAGAAGTCATAAAGTGGTTTCCCCCCATATAGGACCCATCTGCAGTCTTAGAAAGAGGGCTGGCCGTTTGGCCTGCATGCAAATTAGCTGCCATACTTTCCTGCTCATCAGGGAGCTGTCACGGAAAATCAAGGAAAACACTGGGCTGGCATTTTAGAATTCCCATTACTCCCACGCAGTCCAGAATTCCTATTCAGGCTATAGCCTCTGTAATCACGCACATGTATCCATACCTCAGATTGCAAACACGGTTTGTTTTATACATGATTTCGTCTCCACTTAGTGGAAGGTGAGCCCAAATATTGACAATGCATCTAGAATGATGTTTGTTGACATTGCTGCTGCCACTGTACATAAAATTAGCCTTGCTTTGTGAGAGCTGTCACAGCTATCAGTGCTACATTTGCATACAGAGGTTGTCTGGTTGTATTTTTCAATAGTCATTCATTTGATGTGATGTCGTTCTGAGCATAAAACGTGTTCTATGTCAGAAGTGAGCATGCCCCCTAAGTCTGGACTTCTAGTATAAAAATCACTCACCAGTGCCAAAAGCCGTTAGGACATGTCGACATGTCATTAAATCTAAAGATAGAAGCAAAAAGACCTTAACCAGGGCCATCTAAGTGGGCCAGGTGTCAGTTTCCAAAGACTGTTAGAATTTAATTTGCTTCTAGGGTAGAAATGACCATTCTTCCAGGTCACTTGAAATTCAACTTTTACCTTTTAGTCATCAGCCAGAAGCTTAAAAAAAAAAAAAAGAATTTCAAAAAGTCTTTGATTCTAAAATGCCATTGTTTTGTAGGGGCTCAACACTCAAGACTTCTAATGTAAAAAAGAAACAGCCACATTGGGTGTGCGCATCACTAAGATAATCTTTACGATCTAGAAGTTGTGTTTTAGACTCGAGGAAATAAGATAAATGTTTCACCAGGGTGCCTTACAAAACTTAAAGTTAACTTTCTTCACACACAAAGTGGTGGCTCATTTTTCCACTGCGACACTCCCCGTGGCTTCTAGCTGATCCGTCTGGCATCCCTCACTGCAGTCACTGAGACGTTTGGAAGTCCAATAAACCGTCATTTTATGTGTGCAGCAATAATGCCCTTGAATCTGTACTGTACTTGAAGTCAGTTTTTTTGTTTGTTTTTTTGACAGAGGGAGATCACAAGCAGGCAGAGAGGCAGGCAGAGAGGGTGGGGCGTGGGAGGGAAGCAGGCTCCCGGCTGAGCAGAGAACCTGATGTGGGTCTTGATCCCAGGACCCTGGGATCATGACCTGAGCCGAAGACAGAGGCTTTAACCCACTGAGCCACCCAGGCACCCCTTTGAAGTCAGTTTTATCTCTGCTGGACTCTGATCTCTTTAAGGAGAGACCCCCCCAAGTCTTTTGCATATTTTAGTTTCATTCCTATTCTGTGCCTGACGTTATAGAAACACTGGGGTATATTGTCCCATGGACCTGGATACCACAGTTCACCTATCACATTGACAAAATCACTTCTGGACCTCAGCCTCTGTTGGCTTTCCATCTTCAAAATATCGTAATAGGTAATAGTTACCTTGAAGGAGAATTGTTTCAAAAGGAGAGACAGAAATTAACATGGGGATAATTTTCCTGAAACACAGTACTCACTGTTAACATTATGATTGTTACTATTACTATTAACAGATAAATATCAGCTCAGATGTTGGCTGAAATTTTCCAAATGAACTTAAATGCATGATAAACGAAGAGAGAATTAAAGAAAACAAAACTTGTTTCTGTCTCGTTTCCAAATTACATGACAATGAATGTAATGCAGCATAAAGCTTTTTATACTCATAAACCAGTGTAAAAAAAAATATGCCAGTATGTTGTATTAAATTCAAAATCCACATTATTGAGGGTGACGTTGAGTATTTCAGGCCATTTGCACCTATGAAACTTCAGCTGGTCCCTTCTTCCCCAATTTGAGTCACTCTAGGCTAACAGAGGAGATGAAGAGCTTTTCCAAGGCTGTCACCTGAAAGAAACTGCCAGTGAGTCTGCATTTGCCAAGATGATAATGCATATTTCTCGTTATCTCTTCATTAATGGTAATCCATGCATTATCAAGCTTTTACTCTTCGTGTTTCTATTTTCCCTGCCTGGCACTATAAGGAGGGGCTGAATGTAATGACGAAGTAAGTTTGTATCTGCATTATAATTAACAAGTGGCAGGGGTGCCCGGGGAGCGGGGTACGCAGTTGGTTAAGTGTCTGGCTCTTGATCCTCAGCTCAGATCTTGATCTCAGGGTTTTAAGTTCAAGCTTCTCGTTGGGCATGTGCCCAGAGTGGAGCCTATTTAAAAAATAATAATTATAATAATAAACAAGTTGCAGAATTACAGTGAAAGTAAAAGGCCTGTTGTTATACAAGTGTTTCTGGGAAACACTTGTTGCATTCCCAGAAACAGGAGCAGGCCAAGGGGAAGTAGGAGCAAAATAAACGGAAGGAAGAAAGTAGCTACAAGGTGATGGGCATTCCTGTGTCAAGTTAACTGTTTGGGAGGGGAGAAGGAGGACTTATACCTTGAAGTCCAAGGAACCTGAAAATAGTATCCCTAATACTAATGGCTACCCTTTTTTAGTAATCTGCTGTGTTTCAGAAGCTGTGCAAAATATTTTACTGATCCTTAAAGCCTTTTGTGTTTGACATTGGGTTTGTCATTCTGAATTTGGTGCTACTAAGTAGCAGTGTTTTAGAGACAAGGCTTAAGGAAGTGAAGGACCTTGTTCCAGGTCCAGAGCCAGGATGAGAGAGGCAGATGAGGTACCCAGGCTGCAAAATTTGAGGAAGCATTTGTTCTCAGATGCAAGTACAGAGCTGACCCTGGACAGTGAGTGCCTTCTCAAATGTTGTACCCCAGGAACCCCCTTGCTCTACCCTACTCCCCACCCTGCCAGGATCCCACAACTAAAAAAAAAAAAAAAAAGAAAGAAAAAAGAATCTTCGAGGTAACACGTCAGTTAAGCGTCAGACTCTTGATTTCAGCTCAGGTCATGATCCCAGGGTCTTGGGATTGACCCCTGCATCAGGCTCCCTATTCAGGGGGGAGTCTGCTTCCTCCTCTCTCTTTGCCCCTCCCCCCCACCTAAAATGAATAAAACAAAGCTTTAAAAAAGAAAGAAAGAAAATGGTCAAAGAAGACTTTAGATCCAATCCAAAGTTCATTTTTGACCACTCTGTTAGGTAATCATGTTCAGCTTTCTGGAAAATAAATTCAACAAGTAAAGGCCCAGGGTTAGGTATGCAGGGCACACAGATTAAAAAGGCAGTCTGTGTCTTCAAGACTACAAGGCTGGCATGCTAAGAGTTGTTGACATCCCAGCCAAGCTAGGAGAGAAGAAGAAAGGGAGGAAGAACCAGGCACTGCCCTTCATGGCAGTATGGTCTGGCTCTGGGGCCAGCAGCCATCATGGGAAGGGCACTGAATCTTACACTCTCCGAGTCTTACCTCCACATCTGCAGGTTGGGAATGCTAGCACCTGAGCTATCTATCGCACAAAGTCACAAAGACGATGAGTATCAAAAAGCAAGGGTTTTGTGGGACTATTGAGCAGAGAACAAATATGAGTTCCTTTTAGAAGGAATGATGTACACAACAATGAATTTGGAGTTGGAATCCCAAAATTTGAATTCTGGCTTTGCCTTTTCATGCTCAGTAGGACCTCACAGAGGAGTCTTCTTGTGAGATCTTGCTTCCTCATTCATTAAATGAGGAAATCTGATTCAGAATCCTCAAAGCATTTCATAATTATGGGATCGGAGTATTGAAAGAAATGTTGAGTAAAAGATTGTAACATCATTTGTCGTCTCGTCTTCTTGTACATAGATTTGTACACATTCGCTGATGCTGGCTCCAAGAGACTACTGTGCAAACATATTAATGATGCCACATAGGGCAATAAATAAAAATAATAAGAAGTAAATTTTAGGTAACCATAAGGAACAACATCATAACAATCCATTTATTCAAGAAATATTTGTGGAGCACCATGATATGCAGACTTGAATCTTTAGCCCCAGAATCAAAGCCCCCAGTGCTATCTGCTTTGTTACAATCTCTCCCAAGCTACCATGGGACACAGCGGATTCACAGAAAAATCAGGAGGCTGTGGAGATGGCTGACCGAGGTTCAGATTCTGACTGTGCCACTAACTAGCTCTGTGGCAACTGATGGGTATCTGTCAACCTCTCTGGGCCCCAGTACCCCAGGGTATAAATAGAGCTGATGCTTCTTCAGAGGGTCCCATGAGGGTTCATGGAGATTATGGAGATCCTTACACATAGCAGGTGCTCGGTAAACTAGCTACAAACCAGAACTCTGGTGAGTGATCAGAGCCAGCAACTGCATCCTGGAGAACACTGCAGGCACGGGGATTTACAGGTTCTGCTCTTCTCTGTCTCAGCCACAGATTCTTGAAGCTTCTCCCAGGCAGCATGACCCTCAGATCTAAATGACCTTGTGCAGGGGCTTTACTGTAAAAGGAGTGAGTGTCTATACATCCTTCTCATATATGAATTCCTAAATGCACAGCTGGATGTATCTTCTGGCATGTCAGTCCCTCCCCCTCCCCAACCCAGCAAATGTGTACTCTGCCTCCTGGACTTAGAGGTGGTGAGAACAACATGTTAGGAAGAATTTTATACTTGGAATCCAGAGCCCAGCATCTGAATGATCTCATCTCTTTGGGCTTTTGTTTCTTCATTGGTAAAATGGGAACAATTGCACATGCTGCCCTTTGCAAAGTTTTGGTTAACTGAATAAGATGCTCTTAAAACAGAAGACTATGGTGTTGTACAAAGGTAAAGATCCATTGCAGGGTACAGGGCTGGCACCCAGGGAACAGGAAATCAAGAGCATGTGAGTTAGCCTCTGCAGAGCTAGCATCACTCCTAGAAGAATAAAGCAGAGTTCACACTCTAACATCAGTAACCTGGAAATTATCTGCAGCTCCACTGAAATTTACTCTACACTTTGAGACCAAAAATAAAGACAACACTGCCTTAGAAGTCAGGTCCATAGTACTTAAAAGGAATGGTTCCTCCTCCTACAGCCCTACCCTGGTCCCAAGACTCTGCATTGAATGTTGGAGTAAACTGATAGAACATCATTCATCTTTAAAATATTTACTGAATATTCCCTACAAGCAGCACACGGTGGGAGATTACAAAGATAAAGTCAGAAACTGAGTCTTCTTTCATAGATCTATTTCCCCTGCAGCTAAGAATGTTTAAAGAGAATTCCAGCAGCTCAAAACTTAATGCAAAGGGGACTAAGAATATTCTAAAATTATAAAAGATTCGGTGGATCTAAGGTATGATGGACAGGTCCTTATCAAAGGTCATGGACGTGAATCTACTCCAAAATTGGCTCTCTTTCAATAATCGATAGTAGAAAAGAAGCATGACTAAGGTTTTGCCTTGAAAAATTAATACATATAGCTGTTTCATCCTATATCTAGCAACATTTAGGATGGAATACCCTTATGCAGTAACTCATAAAACAAATGCAAAAAAGAACGTGTTACTTAAAATAACTTTGCAACAAGTATTACAATAGCACAGTGCAACATCACGGACCTCGTGCCTGGCTTCTGCAGGATGGCGCAGGATAGAATCGCATTTACAAAATCAGAGGAAGACCTCCTGCATTTTCCCCACATCATTCTCGTGACGCTGAAAGTATTCCAGTAGAAGCATCTATCATGTCATTATCCCGGCCAATTTTTTTTTTTCTTTTTTCAATCCCTAACTGATCTCTTAGAAGGTCATGTTTCACTGGCTTTACAGTTCTCCATACTCATAGTCACTCATTTCCTGGAACCATACATTCCTCCCAAGATCTGCTGTTTTTCTTTACAGTTGATTTACACTGTGTTGTCGGAGAACAGGAATGATCAGCAAGAAACAGGTCTTCCAGGACAGGCTAGAACTGAAGATGGGTAGTGGGAAGAGGTGATATGGTGATGACTTATTTTTTATAAGTGGACCATTTGTACATGATGTACTTACCTTATAATGAGACTTTGCTTCTCTAAACAACTCTATAAATGTGGAAGTTTGGATGACAAGCAGTCTCTCTTGGTGATAATAAGATTCTAAAATAAACTCTCCACATCAAACACTCTAATTTATTCATTCAATCCTGAATGATACGATCACCAAATATAAATTGTGTTTCTTCATTTTTTGGCAGTCTTTTAGATTTATATAAATAATTTGCCCTTCAAACTAAATTGACCTATATTATAAATTGTTGAGACTATGTGTTCTAGATAATATATGTGTATGTAGATAAGCTACATATTTTATCTGGATATATATATACACACATATTTTATCTGGATATAGATATAGCCAGGTATATCTGGATGGAAGGATGGATGGATGGATGGATGATGGGTGGATGATGGATGATGGATGATGGATGGATGGATGGATGATGGGTGGATGATGGGTGGGTGGATGGATGATGGATGGATGATGAATGGATGGATGATGGATAGATGGATGATGAATAGATGGATGATGGATAGATGATGGATGGATGATGGATGGATGGATGATGGATGGATGATGGATGGATGGATGGATGATGGATGGATGGATGGATGGATGATGGATGGATGGATGGATGATGGATGGATGATGGATGGATGGATAGATGATAGATGGATGATGAATGGATGGATGATGATAGATGATGGATGGATGATGGATGGATGGATGGATGGATGATGGATGGATGATGGATGGATGATGGATGGATGGATGATGATAGATGATGGATGGATGATGGATGGATGGATGGATGGATGATGGATGGATGATGGATGGATGATGGATGGATGGATGATGGATGGATGGATGGATGGATGGATGATGGATGGATGGATGGATGATGGATGGATGATGGATGGATGATGGATGGATGGATAGATGATAGATGGATGATGAATGGATGGATGATGATAGATGATGGATGGATGATGGATGGATGGATGGATGGATGATGGGTGGATGATGGATGATGGATGATGGATGGATGGATGGATGATGGATGGATGATGGATGGATGATGATGATGGATGGATGGATGGATGGATGGGATGGATGGATGGATGGATGGATGGATGGATGGATGGATGGATGGATGGATGGATGATGGATGGATGATGGATGGATGGATGGATGGATGGATGGATGGATGGATGGATGATGGATGGATGGATGGATGGATGATGGATGGATGGATAGATGATAGATGGATGATGAATGGATGGATGATGATAGATGATGGATGGATGATGGATGGATGGATGGATGGATGGATGATGGGTGGATGATGGATGATGGATGATGGATGGATGGATGGATCATGGATGGATGGATGGATGGATGATGGATGGATGGATGGATGGATGGATGGATGGATGGATGGATGGATGGATGGATGGATGGATGGGATGGATGGATGGATGGATGGATGGATGGATGGATGGATGATGGATGGATGGATAGATGATAGATGGATGATGAATGGATGGATGATGATAGATGATGGATGGATGATGGATGGATGGATGATGGATGGATGGATGGATGATGGGTGGATGATGGATGGATGGATGGATAGATGATGGATGGACGATGGATGGATGGATAGATAGAGACACAGATATGAGTATAGGTGTTGTATAAATATGAGGTATGAGGTGTTGTGTCAGTATGAGGATAAAAATAGAGATAAATGTATGTGTGAATGTATATGCACATAACCAGTATGTAGATTCATAACTATATTTAGGTTATTTAAACCACATACAAATAAAAATACAAGTTTTACTATTGGTTTTACTTTGTGTTTCAATAAACAGCCACACCAAACTGCTCAATCTCCTATTAGCATGGATTTGCCAAGCTTCTAACAATGCACTAATTTCCATGAATTTTTAATGATATATAAAATGAGATGAAAAGTCTTAAATTACAGTAAGTAATTGTATTTCACAGTTGCTTACACTCATTTAGGCCCATCTTAAAAATGCATAAGTGCTTTTCCCTATGATTTGTATCACAAGTTGATGAACATAATAGAAATAGACATTTTCAAGTCATTTCTTTTTGCATTACCCTTCCGTACCTACCATTTCTGATAGAAATCATGGGCGAGCAGCTCATTATGCCAGCAGGGACCATTTCTCTGGTATTGGTTCTCTTTCAGATCCATCCCCTAAATTGCCTGTTTATCTTGGCAGATGCTTTCCTAGCGGTAGCTGCTGATAGAGACGCACAGCAGATGCCTTTTGTATTTTATATACAGTCAAATATCTCGTAGGGCATTTGTGATGCAAATTTCAAGCACAAGTAGCTCCCAATAATTGTGTCACCTTTTACTGAGGGCCTCAGTGACCTGTTGATACAACACAGTTACATTGTGACACCAGCCGCAGGTTGAAAGTGAAAACTTCTAAATTATAAATAGATTTGCATAAACATGACAACAGCCAATTGACCAATCAACCAGTACCCAGAGCCAGTTGCTCAAGACTCTGGGGAGGCCAGTGCAGAAGGCCTATACAAGGTAGTAACTCCCCTAGAAGAATATAAATGCAAACAAAATGAATCTAATGCCCATTACTCTGTTGCATGCTAGGTGGGATGAACAGTCCTCCAAGTCAACCGTTGTCAGTGTTTCAGACCCTGTAGCTCGTCTCATTAAAGCTATGAACTCTGTCAAAGGCCATGCATACACACAGAAAAAGTGGAATAAAATGTCAAAAAATTCACGTACCTCTAGGTTAGGAACCTCTGTTCTGAGAGGAAAAATTCCCACACCCTAGAGTCATTTTGAACATTGCATCAGATGATGTACATAAAACTAGCACATCAAGTGGAATTTGGCAGGTGTGCAATAGATATTGGTACATTTCTCCCACTCCCCTTAATTTTTGGAATTCATATTTTATTTTGAAAGTAGTAGATTTGGTGGATGACTGTTCCCACTAGAACATTGCATAAAAATAACAGCTTACCTTGAAATTGCATTGATATTATAGAAAGCCCAGAATTGAACATCAAAGGTAAACAAAAATGTCTTGAGGACACCTCTTTCTCTCTTACCCAAAAAGGGGTCTCCCCTTTCTCTGCTATCCAAAGCAGAAATATCTAATGCAGTTCTAGGAGCCTCTCCCTCATACATCTTTGAACCCATCCTAATGAACCATATATCTTTTTCATTTCTTCACTAATCTCTTTGAAAAAATAGTCTATGTTCCTTCCTCCACTTTCTTCCCTTAAACTCAACATGGCATCCACTCTATAGCGTTGCTTCTGATTTTACGTCACTGTTGGAACTTCTTTGGTTAGATCCCCACAAACTCCTCAATGCTACCTCTCAGACATACTGTTACAACTTTCTGCAGCAAGGGGTGCCTGGGTGGCTCAGTGGGTTAAAGCCTCTGCCTTCGGCTCAGGTCATGATCCCAGTGTCCTGGGATCGAGCCCCACATTGGGCTCTCTGACCAGCAGGGAGCCTGCCTCCCCACCCCACCCCCTGCCTCTCTGCCTACTTGTGATCTCTGCCTATCAAATAAATAAAATCTTAAAAAAAAAAAAAAGAATTTTCTGCAGCTATTAGCCCCATTGGCCTAACTTCTTCTTCTAGAATTATGGTTGCCCTCCATGTCCTTCACTCCTACCCCCGTCTCTCCTGGATCTTCTCTACTAAACTGGGTTCTCTTTCTTTGCCTGTTGTCTTCCTGTCTAGTCCGCTATTGGCTTTTCCCAAATACAGTCTTGAATCTTCTTTTCTTTTTATGTACACTCCCCAACAGTTTTCATCCATTCCCATTGCTTCCGTTCTGTCCTGTACACTGATAAATCCCAGATCTGTGCCCTGATCCTCACCTGAATTCCACATGCATATCTGTATTTGGATATACCACAAAATATCTGCATTTTGATATACCTTAAAATCTGTGTTCCCTCAAACGCAAGCCCTTGCCTATCACACCTATTCCCTAACCTGATAGGCAACATCAGGACTCACCCTTGACTCACATTTCTTTTTTTTTTTTTTAAGATTTTATTTATTTATATGACAGAGAGAGAGAGAGAGAGATCATAAGTAGCCAGAGACACAGGCAGAGAGAGGAGAAAGCAGGCTCCCCGCAAAGCAGAGAGCCCGATGTGGGGTTCGATCCCAGGACTCTGGGATCATGACCTGAGCCGAAGGCAGAGGCTTTAACCCACTGAACCACCCAGGCGCCCACATTTCTTATCTCCATAGAGAGATGTCCAGCAAGTCCCGAGGAGTCTTCCTTTGTAGCACTTCTGGCATTGGCTACTTCTCCATCACAACCTGCTTTGGGCCCTCGTTCCTCTTATCAGGATTTGTAGAATGGCCTTCCCTCTCCACTCTCTGTTTACAAACCCATATCACAAATGTCCAGCAGGCACTGAGCTCAAACAGAGCTGGTCTCACTACTTATAGACAAAACACCAAACTCCTTTGTGTGGCATTCACAACTCTTCACACTCGGGTCCCAGAGCTTTCCAGCCAACCCCTTTCATGGCTCTGTGACTTAGTTTTGCTGCTCTTTCTGGAAAATTGTGCAAGCCTTGTTAAATCTAGCCATTGCTTAAGATAGAACTTAGATGCCACCTTCCCTGTATGGATTTATTTTACTTTGTCCACCCCAAGGACAATAATCACAATTTTGCCAGTGCAGCTGGCATAGCTCGCGTCACATACGGTCATTATGCACAGTTGTTCAGATTGTTCGGTGAGCGGGGACACCTGGCCAAGAGAAGAGGGTCTGAAATCCAGTCCACTGGGAGAGGGAGCATCTGTTTTTCTAACTCACATAAAGGTGCAGTGTAGGCAAGTGGTGACCCATTGTCAAACAGAACTTCAGTTTCAAGCTCTTCAGTGCATCTGATGGTCTAGACTAGACTAATGGCTTTTGAGGGCCGTTCTCCTTGGTCTTTTTAGCCTCAGGGCCAAGTGCATGTTCCTGCACTGACTCGCAAAAATCATGAAATTTGAGAGATCAATGATAACAACAACATTAAGCTGATCAACATGTTCAATCCCTATTATGCTATAGGAATGATGCTGAGTGTTTTTGCACCGATAACATCACCATAAGCCTATGAAGAAGGTACTATTATTACTTCCGTGGTACAGATTATAGAACTGGGTCTCAAAGAAGCTCAGTTAGTTCCTTCAAGTCACACAGCCAGGATTTGAATCCAGGCCTCCTAAATCCAGAGCCTGAATCCCTAAACACGGTGGCCAGTAGAATAGGCACAGGCAGGTGCACACCAGAAAGGCCCTCGCATGCCTATGATGATTAAACCTGGGATTCAGGACCATCTGAGAACGTCAAGTTTGCAGAAAATAGTCTGATGAGAGAACAAACCCAGAGGTATCCTGTGAGTCCACCTGCAGAGGAGAGATGTAACCTTTCTGCACAGGGAAGGGGCAAGTTCACTTCCCACTCTCTCTTGGAGGTCTGAAAGGAACCATCCTCCCTGGCAGATGAGCACCCCAGAATTAGGCTGTCTCTCCTCCCACTACTGCCTGCCAGTGTCTCCTGCTCTGTCTCCCACCTCCAGCACCGATCTCCCTTTTATCTGCAATAAACCTCAGCTGGCTTTCCAGGGGTATCACATCCAGAGGTGGTGGAAGCTGTGGAGCCCTGTGGCAAGCTAAGTCCAGGGGGGACAGTAGAGCCAGCCATCATGGCCCGTCCCCATGCCCCACTGTGTCAGCCGGGATTCATGAACACATTGAACGGGAGAAGGACAGACACCTGCTGTTGGATGAATGATCCTCTTTAAACGGCCGCAGGAAAAGGGCGAGATCTCTTTCCAGAGAGTTTTTACTATGTGTGTTAAAAAAAATCATGATTGGTCCCTCCTGGAAGACTGCCGAGCAGAGCCCCCACAAAGCCTGGTTCATCTAGCTTCCATCCTGATACCTCCCACCAAAACTGCTTGAAATTAACCCCCAGGATTCTAGGTAGACCAACATCCCGGGGCATGGCAGGGATTTGTTTTTCCTTTATTTCTTCAGAATCCTGGTTAAATTTCCACCTTTCCCTCAAAGCCTGCTGCAGCCCTCAAGGACGGCTTCCTCCTCCGAGCAGTAGAGCGGTTATGACTGTCCCACTCATTGGGAAAGTTGGGTTCCGTCCATTCGTTCATTTTTCCAGTCACGAGCCCTGAGGTGGTCCTCTATGCCAGGCACTGGGGCAGGGACCCGGAGAGACAAAGCCCCGCCCACATCCTTAAGGGAGAGCCCAGTGAAATGGGCAGGACACACAGGGAGGAAAACCCTCTCACTAGAGGCTGACGGTTTCTCTAACGAAGAGAGGTAGAGGCACCAGAAGAGAGCGGCACTGACGTGTAGACTCATCCGAAGGCAGGACCAAAGGAGGACTGAGCAGAGGAAGCGCACACGAATCTTGAAGAAAAAGTGGGAGAAGTCAGGGAGTTTCAGGCAAAAGCTCCTTAAATCACAATGTCTAAGTGTGGCTGCCACACTGTGGTACTTTTTAAAAGATCCCCAAGGAGACTCCGGTATGTAGCAAAGTCTGAGAAGCACCACTCTGGAGAAATGCCCTAAGCCAAGCAGAGCTGCTGCATCGGGAAATGAGGCCCGTTAGTCATGTGCCACCCCCCCGCATCCCCCATCCCAGCTCATTCTGCCCCTGAGGCAGCTGGCAGCCTAAGGGTGGATGACTAGCCCTTGGGGACAAAAAGCTGGCCCCCTGGCCGACAGGTGGGACCATCTCCGTGGACCAGTTCATGCTTTAAGCTTCCCCGTGGGATCAGACTGAAGTTAGACTCCAGTGGAGACCCCATCCTTGCTTTGAGCCCCTGCCCTAACGTCCCCTGCTCACCCTTCCTCCTGACAGCATCACCGAGCAAGTGACACGCACCTGAGTCATTGGCCCGGCTCTAATCCGGGGCCCTGACTGCAGATTCCCCAGTCTTCCCAACTATTCCTTTAGGACACTCAATGTGGATCGAATGGTAGTAATGGTAGTGGAATGTCCCAGCCAGAGGACACACGGACTCTAGAATATTACCTGCAACCATGCATCGTCCCTTGATTGGAAGAGCGTGGGGACAGTGGCTCACCCCAAGGAGGCTGAAGACCCACCATGGCTCTCAGACTTGAAAAACACAAATCCAAAGAACAAATGACTCACAGTCCCATAGCCACACCACATGAACTGCTGCCGATCTTACCTCTTTGAGGACTATTTATTCACAGCCAAAGCGCACCACTTCTTCACTGTGTCTTCTTAGTTTAGAAAAACACATGGAGGATCCCCAGATGATACTCTTGAATGACATCTCACGCACTGGCCGCCACTGAGACTGCTCCTTCACTCTGGCTTGTCAGAAGTGATCGTTTTGATTTCATATAAATGCCTTCATGGCACTTCTCGACTAAGTAATCATTGTTTTAAATGTTGATGCAAATGACAAGGTCTTTTGAGTCACCAACACAGTACTGTCTCCCTTTAATTTGGGGGGGGGCACTTTTTTAAAAAGACTATTTATTTGAGAGAGAGAGCACGTGCTCAAGAGAGAGAGAAGGAGAGAGAAAGAGAGAGAGACCATGAGCCAGGGGGAGCAGAGGGATAAGAAGACTCACCACTGAGCAGGGAGCCTGATGTGGGACTCGGTCCTAGGACCCTGGGATCTTGACCTGAGCAGATGCTCAACCGACTGAGGCACCCAGGAACCCCAGCACTTTCTTTAAAATATATATATATATATATATATATATATATATAATTTTTAAGTAAGCTCTACACCCAACAGAGAGCTCAAACTCACACCCCAAGATCAAGAATTGCACACTCTACCAACTGAGCCAATCAGACATCCCAATTTTTTGCACTGCCTTTTAACAAAACATTTTATCCCTAAATTCCTGCAAGTAAAGGACTTTTTAATCTGTTGGTTAAACCTGCAAACACACCCTTTGAACAGAGCTTTTTGTGTGTGTCTGGAGAACCTCTTTGCGGACTGTAGGAAAAGAAAGAGGAGTGCCAAATTGCTGACAATTGGTCTTCCAACAATTATTCAGGTATCTGATGATCAGTGTTTTTGCCTGGATTGTCTAAAAGCATCTGTATATCAGCATGGCCAGTCACATTCGTCCTCCAGCATTGTTTTAGACAATTGCCCTAAGTGGTGAGTCGCTGTAAAAGAGAGCACAACCAGATCTGATTGGAAGGGGTGGAAGTAGATGCCACTTCAAAGCCCATTCTAGGTCCGAGAAAGGTTTTATTGGTACCAAGATTCTAGAAATTTGAGCTGAGTCTTGAGTCCAGAAAGAACACATGCAAAGGACAACCATACAGCCCATTGTATTCGTTAAGATAAAAGCTCAGCTGCTATAACAAAGAAGTCCCCAAATACAGTCGCTTTAACAAGATAGAAATTTGGTTTTCTTGAACATAACAGCCTAGAAAGGAGGGGCCCACGGCTGGCAAGTTGGCTTCCCGAATTGTTCTAGCCATTGTCACTTCTCAGAGAGCGGGAAGGGTAGAAAGGAAGTTGGGGGAAGCACTTTCCTCTTTAAAGAAGACAACCCCAGGGCACCTGGGTGGCTCAGTGGGTTAAGCCTCTGCCTTCAGCTCAGGTCATGATCTCAGGGTCCTGGGATCGAGCCCCACATCGGGCTCTCTGCTCAGCAGGGAGCCTGCTTCCCCCCTTCTCTCTGCCTGCCTCTCTGCCTACTTGTGATCTCTCTCTCTCTCTCTCTCTCTCTGTCAAATAAAAAAATAAAAAAAATAAAAAAGAAGAAGACAACCCGAGTCACAACACATGCGTCACTTTGGCTCATCTCATTTTGGCCTCAACTTAGTGTCACGGTCAAACCTAACTGCACGGAAGGTTGGCAAATACGGTTTTGAGCACCGTGGCTCTGTGCCCGGCTAAACTCAGGAGGTTCTCTTACTGGAAGAAAGGAGTCAGCAGTCTCAACTGCAGCAAGTTAATATAAATGTCCAGGGACCCCCCAAAAAATCCAGCAGAAGATTGGGGGTGGAGTCAGAGTAAATATATACCTCAGGGCCATGCACATTGTAAACACTGAGTATATATTTAAAGGTTGGATTGATAAGTGAATGAGTAAATGGATGAATGAAAAGAAATTATTTGTGTCAGCACCCAGAAACTCCAGTTAAATAAGTGGGTTATTCACAAAGCAGAATTCCCATAAACAGATTCCCATAAGCACGCAAGACCTAGGGATGTGCCCGCTGACCTGCCCTTGTATACGTCCTGCTAAGTGCAGGCAAGCCAAGGTTGGCAGGTGTAGGCTGAGAAACAGAGGGAAAGACCTAGCAGTCATTTCACCACCACAGATGTTCTCAGCATCTCACAGCTGGGAGACTCAGCCAGCTGGGACCGGGGCCACAATGCTGGCATTCCAACATCACTCAGACAATAGCAGTCTTCTGCTCTCTATGGAATCTCTTTCTCTGTAAATCAGTGCTTCTCAGAGTACGGTTCCCAGAGCGGCTATATCAGCATTATCTGGAAACTTGTAGAAAAGTAAATCCTGGGGCACCACCCCAGTCGCACTGAATCAGAAATTCTTAGAGTAGGCGCTTCCAGATGATTCTGATGCCTGTTCAAGTCTGAGAATCACAACTCTAAACACTTCTTTCCTTCAATTACCTGTTGCCTCTTACTGATTAAATGTCTTCCAAGAAAGACAAGGTAGCCCCCCAAGGTTTGGCCTGGATCTCACCTGGAGTTCTAGATCCTGTTCTGGAATCCTAGTCTAGGAAGGATGTTCAAAAAAACTCTTACTCATCTGTTTATCTTTATGGTAGTAAATATGCAAATTATCCAAGACAACAATTGTAACCAGCACTATGCCCAGACATCTCTGAGGATGTGAATTCTAAGTGCTCCTTATTAGTTCGTTCCACTGTGTAATAAGCATATAAAACAAGGCATTTTTCCTTTTTTGTTTTTTAATAACCAAACTCCTCATTATAATGCAAGCCTATTTATTCTTTTTTTCTGATTTTCTTTTTTTTTTCTTAAGATTTTTATTTATTTATTATTTGACACAGAGAGAGAGACAGTAGAAGAGGGAACACAAGCAGGGGCCATGGGAGAGGGAGAAGCAGGCCTCCAGCCAAGCAGGGAGCCTGACACAAGGCTTGATTGCAGGACCCTGGAATCATGACCTGAGTCAAAGGCAGATGCTTAACAACTGAGCCACCCCAGCCCTCTAAGCTCATTTATTCTTAAATAATCTTTCCAAGAGTCCTCCAAACTTTGGTCAATCTACTTACCTTCTGTACACTCAAAGACTACTTTACATCATTGCTTATTCTTCTCCCTTCTAAGCTAAACAATTTCAATTTTTTCAACAATAAATGCCTTTTTAAAATATAATTCCAAATGATCTTGATGGTTCCTGCTATGGTCTGAATGTTTGTGTCTCCTGAAATTCATATGTTGAAATCCTAACTCCCAAAGATGATGACATCTTTTTAAATCACTAAGTGAAATCCTCATGATGGGATTGGTGCTTAGAAAAGACCCCATAGAACTCCGTAGCCCCTTTCACTGCCTAAAGATACAAAAAGAAGTCTACGACCTGGAAGAGG
The DNA here is from genome assembly GCF_011764305.1 of Mustela putorius furo. Lineage (NCBI taxonomy): Eukaryota > Metazoa > Chordata > Mammalia > Carnivora > Mustelidae > Mustela > Mustela putorius. The sequence continues at coordinate 10,095,279 of NW_025422022.1, forward strand.
GCCCTCACGTGACCTTGCTGGTTCCCCGATCTCAGACTTTTCATCTCCAGAACTGTGAGAAATAAATTTCTGTTCTGCGTAAGCCACCCAGTCTATGGCATTTTGTTATAGTAACCCAAAAGGACTTAGATGGTTCCCAAACACTTTATCAATATTATCTCATTATAACCCTAAGAAATGGAGGAAACCCTAAGACATTTTATCCCATTTTTACATATGAAGAAACTGGATTCAGTAAGGTTGAACTACCTGCCTAGGGTTTCAGAGTGTAGAAATGCCTGGACCCACATCTGCAAAGAGAGACACATTACACTGGCTCTTATTTATCTAACAATATGGCTGACATTTAATGTATTCCAGATTTTGGTTAAGTAATGGTTTCATATTTTTCTTAAGGTTGGAAATTCGATTGTAAGTTATAAGCTGGAAGTGTCCTACAACTAAAGGGCCCCTGGGTGGCTCACTCAGTTAAGCATCTGACTCTTGTTTTCAGCTCAGCTCATGATCTCAGGGTTGTAAGATCCAGCCCCGAGTCAGGCCCCACACTCACCCCAGAGTCTGCTTGAGATTCTCTCTTCTGCCTCTGCCTCACCTGTACTCTTACTCTCTCTCTGAACTAAATAAATAAATCTTAAAAAAAATAATAAATAAAGAGATGTCCTACAAATAACATAGGAATTAAAATGTTCATGGGAAATGACATTTTATTTAAGGAAAGTAGGTGTTCTAAAGGGATATTTCAAAAGGCAGTGATCAAGTCGTCATAATTTGAGACTCTCAATGCCATAAAAACTAAGAGAAAAGAGAAGACAAAAGTAGCAAAGAAACCTATTACAATTGATGACTGTAATGGACCTTCTCCAACATAATTCTCTTTATCTTCAAGGGGATGAGCCCCCAAAGCACCCAAGTGCCTTCTTTCTCAAATTACTACATGGACAATCTCCACTATATCCCCAGCACTAGAGGAAGACTTTGCCCATGGTCTATGTTCACCATGTACTTGTGGAATAAATAAACAGTTGGTTCTTCAACTGTTCTTCTCTACTCTCAAGAGTAGAGAAATCAGAGTCAGATGGAGTTCCACAGCTGTCTGTCCCTGGAGACATGCTAGTCCGTGCTCTTTTTTTCCAGATGAACGACTGGAGACCCTAAGTTATGTAGCTTCTCCAAGGTCCTACAGAGGGATATTGGTAGAATTGAAACTAAAAGTCAGTTTCCCTACGTGGGTTATACTTGTGTCAAACTCTTCAAACTGACACTTTAGATTTGTGCATTTCACTATGTGTAAGTTATGTATTTTTAAAATCTTGTGTTTCCAACTCCTTTTTTTTTTCCCTGTCATTTCTCTTCCTTTATAGTTCCCTGCTATAGGATGAATCAGGGAAAAAGTAGCTGATATAGTTCTGTGACAAACAGCCTACCCAAGGTCAGACTTTGAATTTCCATGGAACACATTATAAAATCTCAGTACACAATGAGGGCTTGACATCCCAACGTCAACTTTGTTTATTTTGCCAAAGAAGGAAATTAAAAGATTAAAAACCTTACTATTTAGAATCACCCTCATTTCATAAAACAAAGGGCATGTTGACGTTTTACTAGGAAGGGCATAATCTTGGAATAAAGACAATATTCCCCACCCCAAAAAGGACTGTTTCTCTTATGGGCTTATAAAGATTCTTAATGGAGCAGCACAGACCAACATCTGGAACTCTTAGACCAGGTCAGTAAGAACCAACAAATGAGGTTCGGTGCTGGGATATTAAATACCTGACTGTGGATAGAGATAGCTTTCCACCTTCTGACCTGGGCTCACAGCTTCATGTCTCATATATTCTCACCAGGTCCAGACATTTTTCATTCTGGGGAGGGTATGGATGAAGCAAGAGTGGGACCCATGCTGCCACCGGTGGTGACCTCCTCAACTAGACTTCGTGTATTGCTGGACATAGGAATCACACACTTCTTGAGAGAGCTCCTACATAAACTACATTAGCCCATCCCTGCTGGGGCCCCAGCTGTAGCTGCACAGGTCTCTACCTGGCATGAGTGCGGCTCAAGGAGACTTTACGGGGCATTTACAGTCTGATCTATATAAAAAAGAAAACTCTGAATTGGTGTGCATTGTTTATCGGTTCTTAGAGCTACAAGTACCACAGTAACAAAGTACCACAAAGTAGGTGCCTTGAAACAGCAGAAATTTATTCTCTTACAGTTCTGGAAGCTCAAGGTCCAAAAGCGGGGTATCAGCAGGATGGTGCTTCCTCTGAAGTCTTCGGGGCAGAGTCCTTCTTTGCTTCCTCTAGCTTCTGGGGGAGTCTGCAAGCCTTGCATTTCCTGACTTGCAGATGCATCCCTCCAGTCCAGGCACCCTCCTCCTCAGCCTTCTCCCCTGGGAATCGTCCCATCATCTTTCCTCCCTACGTGCTTGGCTCTTGCTCTCTTCTCTTTCCAGAGGTCACCAACCAAACAGGATTAATTCTATCTGCAGAGATCCTATTTCTTTCTTTCTTTTTTTTTTTTTTTAATTTATTTATTTGTCAGGCAGAGATCACAAGTAGGCAGAGAGACAGGCAGAGAGAGAGGAAGGGAAGCAGGCTCCCCGCTGAGCAGAGAGCCCGATGCGGGGCTCGATCCCAGGACCCTGGGATCATGACCCGAGCCAAAGGCAGAGGCTTTAACCCACTGAGCCACCCAGGCACCCCGAGATCCTATTTCTAAATAAGGTCACATTCACAGGTACCAGGGCTTAGAACTATCTTTTGGGAATCCACAGTTCAACCCATGGCATTGCATAAGATTTACTCCATGGCTCTTTGAGGAAGATTTCAGATCTGTATCAGTTCCCCCTGAGACCCTGACATAGCACGAATTTACTCATCCCATGGGGTTGAAACTCTAATTAATAGCTGGCTGCTGGTCACCTTGTATGTGTTTGTAGTGCTTTCTGAGGGAACTCAAGATGTACAAAACCCCATCCCTACTTTCAATCCCTGCTCTACCCTTCACCAGATACGGACCCCTTCTGTGCCTCAGTTCCTCGGTCCATAAAACAGGCGTAACAACAGCACCTTGCTCGTAGCATTGTTAGGAGGATTACAGGAGAAAATAGATACTATGTGAGCCATAGCAAAGGTTCAATAAATGCTACTGGTTGCTACAATCTGATGTGTACACAAAATATACCCATGCTTTAGAGAATACATCAGAACCAAAGGCCCAATGTAACTTACAGCCACTGATGTTGCAAGTTCAGTCAAAGGAAGGATTAATGTCTTCCTTATGGTCTGCATGTTTTTGTGCGTGGTTGGGTAGATGTGGTAACTCCACGCATGTGCATATTTGGATCTAGTTTGATAAGGGAACAGTAATCTGGAGAATGGGTATCTTTCCTGGGACTGAAAAAAGAATTTAGGACCTGATGTTCCTCATTTGATTTCCATCTAACCACGTGGTTTCTGCAAAGCCTCAAGGACAAACTCTGTTCCGTGTTCAGCCGTGCATTCATCGTGGCTTGTGTGAAATGAGACAGACTCCTAAAAAATCTCTTAGACCTGTGCATGGAGCTGAGAGGTCACCCCATGGCTGAGCAATGTATTCTTAGTCTGCCTGAGAACAGATTATCCTTGGACCATAATCTTTTTACAACCTGCTCAAACTCCCTGTTCACTGAGGCCTTCGATCAAGGCCACTGCCTGGTGCTTTCAGACTGAGCACCAGAGAAAATGAGATCAATTGACAATTATGGTTCCCTTTAAAGAATTATGCATATTTGCAGCAAGGAATGACTACTGAGTTAGCACCAAAACAAGACAAAAACCCATCTGAAACCCTTCTGTGCCTTGAGGATTTTTGTACTTCAAAATAGCTTGAAAGCATTTTCCATAGCCAGGCTCTCTTTATTCAGAATGAAAGTAATGTGTCTGGAGCTACTCTAGCCACTTCCCCACTTATATTTACATTGCTATAATACTAATTGTAATATTAATTGATTAATCTAGCCCAAGGCACTCAAGTGTCTGCACACAGAATTGGAATGTAATTGCAACAATAAAGAGATCAAACGAGGTTAATTAAAACATAAAAAGTGACAAATGCTAAGTCAGAAAGTCCTTTGTATGCACTGAAAAGTGTGCCACTTGTTTATAAGGCATTGTTTGCAGATTCTTAAGGAAGGGGGTCAAGGCAGAATAAATTCGATGATCGGTTTACACACAGATCTCAAATAAAAGTCGTTGCACGAGGACTGATTGCGGTACAGTTGTACATCCAAGCACATATTCCACAGGGCAATTTTCACGTGTGTCTTTATAGAAGACCTAACATTGAACTGGCATCAATGCCACTTTCACATTTCTCCTAGAGCTACAAACTTGGAGGACAATAGCCTCTACAGGGAACATGGCCAGAGGAGGACAAGGCAGGGAAATGGAAGAAAGGCAAGAATGAACTCCTTTGAAGTTTAGGCATGTAAATTGCATTCGTCACATGGAAAAGGAGGAAAAGGGACTGAGGGGTAGGACTGGGCTTAGCCACGGCAGAACAAATTGCTTTCACTTTCAAGGGCCACTGCGGGTCAGGGGTGACATTGTATCTCAGACCCAATTTTTGTCCAGCTTCTCCTCTTATCGACTGTAAAAGAGTCTCTTAGACTCATCATTTCAAAGCCATTATGTGCACTACTTTCTAAAACTTAAGATTTCTGTTCTTCATCATTTAAGTAACAATCTCTGGCCCTGATATTGTTTTATTTATTTATTTATTTTTAAATATCTTGCTCAGCCCATGCGGTCTCTTAGCTCCTGCAGAGCCAGGAATGAAATGAGATGGGGACTTCACTGATCTCAACAATTTCAGATCTTTTTTTCTTAAGACTTTATTTATTTATGAGAGAGAGAGAGTACAAGTAAAAGATAGGGGGCAGAGGGAGAAGCAGGCTCCCCGCTGAGCAGGGATCCCGACATGGGTCTCCATCCCAGGACCCCGGGATCATGACCTGAGCCAAAAGCTGATGCTTAAGTGACTGAGCCCCCCAGGCTGCCCAAAAATTTCAGATCTTTTTCTGCCCAGCTACCTGTGTGTGTTGGGCCAACTGTATGGATTCACAGAGGATCGTAAACCTGTACCCACTACCAATGTCAACATCATATGTCATCACCACCACCCTGCTCCCACCACCAAGGAAGGTTCTTGGAATTAATGCACTCATTCGTTGATTCAACACTCAATGCATTTATTGAGTGACTTATATCAGTGAGCCAAAGTCCCTGATCTCACAGAGCTTATGTTCCAGTGGAGGGAGACAGAGAACAAACAAACTAACAAGGGAATGTGTCATATCATGTCAAACGATGATAAGAGTCAGGAAAGTAAATAAATCAGGAAAGGGTCTCAAGAGTGATTAGGGTAGGGATGCTATTTCAGAGCGTGACCAGAAGAAAGCTCCCAGACTGGGCACTGAGCAGAAACGGCAAAATCAGCATGAACGTGCCTCACTTCAATATTCCTTAAATAGACTCATGAACTCAAGTCTTATGGGAATGAGATGCAAAAGGTAAAAACAGAATCCTCTCTCAGTCATGTGAATCCATACAGTTGGCCCAACAGAATATGCAACCATGCAGATAATCTCCTGCTTTCCTCTCATTGGAATGAGCCAATGAGTTGACCTAGAATTTGGCTGCCATTTTGACTGATGAGGAAGGAATCCCGGGGATGTTGAGGGACTTGTCGACGGTTATACGTTTGTTGGTAAATGTAGGAGAGAGAGTGCCAGTGGGGGACTTGTGGGCCAGGTTATCTAAGGCCATCTCTCCTTAGATTATGGAGAAACCAAGTGACAGCTGAATGAAAGGCTTTACAATGGCATTTTTTGCCCAGCTACCTGTGCGTGTTGGGCCAACTGTATGCATATTCTGGGCCCGCCCCGCTCCTCAATACTGCTATACCCTCCCGGGATCCTGGATCCTGGCAGCTCAGAGCCACATGCTACCACAAGAAGCACATCAGAACACCGAGGCCCCGGGAGTGGGGGTGCCCAAGGTGCCCCTGCCACTCACAGGCAGAAGGCAGTCCAAATCCAGGCTTCCCAATGTCGAGGACAGACCCCTCCCTCTTACACCAAACTGCTGCTTGTTGATTCAAGTTTTATCTCCAGCAAATGTCCTGAATTACAGGCGTGCATTGTCTCTCCTATTTTAGAATGATTAGGGTGGCCGTCACCTGTCTTGGGACGCTGATACAGTTTGTGATCAAATCTCAGATGCCTAAATCCTCGGGACACAGAGTAACACCTTGCTAGCTAGGTAGATCCTACATGACAGGAAATGCTTTAAGAGGAGAGAAGCTGTAATGCGAGAGACACATAAATGATTCATCCTCCCTCTCCCCCTGCTGTTAATTTAAGTTATAATTACCTAAACTTTAAAAATAAAACCTGAAGAGCATCGCTGTCTCTGCCCCACGACAGCAAAACACACCCCATTGCATCAACTGAAATCACACATTTAACAACTGCTGTTTTAGGTCTCTACTAATTAAGGAACGATTCTTAGTACATGCATTCCCACCGCAATTAAATAACCCACGGCGTAGGATGGAACCGTTCAGGCTTCTTAAAGCTGCTTTTGCTCTCTTGCTGTTAAAAAAGATGAATTTCTCCTAGAGACCCAGGTTGTAAGAGGCTTTGTGTTTTAACTCATGAAAACCTCAATATATTGGTTTAGAGGGACTTCTTTAGAGCAACTTAAATTATCGGGTAGCAGGCTGGACGTTTCTCTTTAGGATGCTGAAATATTCAGTGGAGATAAAACTGCTTTACCAGAGCTCAGTTTAGAATTCATAATACATGTCAAACCTTGAGTGGAAAGAAGCATAATTTTTCTGAGGGCTTTATAGCTCGGAAGCTATGTACTGCCAACCAGTGACGAAATGTGCCTTAATAGCCTCCCTGTGTCTTATCCTACGTGCAGCTCATGCTGGCTTTGCCCTGGAAAAAGCAAACAGGTTAGAGATTTTGATGTTGATGGTCGTGTTTAATGAAACCCTAAGTGTTATGCTGGTTTACACCATCTCAGTTTCTCAGCCTGTCATGGGTAGATCCATTCCAATGTCTTCACCTGCCTGTCCCTCCGTGTGTATCATCTGGACAGAGACACTTGCTGTCTGCTCATCTCAGGTGCTAAGACAGAAACACTGGGACAGACCGAAATGATTCTGACGACCTTCGCCCAAGACAAGGGTAGCTTCAAAATGTCTGTGTAGATTGGCCTTAGGGATTTCAATATGACTGAAAGAGGAAGCTAGAGGCTTGGCCTTTGAGAGGCATTTGCATAGCAAACATATAGTCTTTGTTGGAGGTTATGTTTATTGGACTCCCTGTAGCACCAATTCCATGTGAACAATCATTTGCAACTGGTCAGGTTCATGGCCAAGGCAACTTATCCATGTCACTTCACCTACAGAAAGTCCTCGGGCCCCAGTACTTTTAGATAAGCCTTTGGCTGGTGAAAGCCTACACCAGACCAGCAGTAAATACCCCTTTAAGAACGACCCCCAGAGTAGTGACGAATTAGTGATGAGTGCATGATAATTAACCAACCTCCTATATCATGTCTGTCCCTTGGCCTGTCGCATGGGGTATTCTTTGGGACCTTTTGTTATGACCTAAATCAACTCTGTAAAGTAGATGAAGGGTCTTCCCTGAATATTACAGTGGCGAACAGTAGCAAGCAGAAAACCATGGCACATGAAGGCTGACAGAAAGAAAAGAGATGGGGGGCTAGTCCCCCAACAAGCACACGGCTCCAAAATCTTTCCTCGGCATGAAGCCCTTACCACTAGACACCCTTCCCTCTCTCACTGCTTCCTGTCTCTCCACTTGGACCTGGCTCTCTCACCTGAGTGGGGGAGGGGGCGGAAAGTCCTTCAAAGTTTAACACCGGGATTCCAGGAAGCTGCAGTGTTGTGAGTTACGGGTGCGTGTCACAGCAGGTGTGATTCAGGGATGCAGCATCACATGAACCGAGAGCGGATTAGAAGCCAGAAACAAGTGCACAAGCAAAGGCATATGCAATCTGATGTTTGTAGGGCTGAAGGTATTCATTGGTATAGAAAAGCACGCCAAGTAGACTGACCTGTTACAGGGCATTGTAAGTGGTGTAGGGCTTGCACTCAGGATGCCGCGGATGGACCTGAATTAATAAACATAAATTTTCTAGTACACTCAGAGTTTTGGGGTATTTCCTTTTGGAGAAGTGCCTCACCAATGTGTGCATACATTTAAGCAGGCAACACCAGATTCGTGAACTCACCTGGGCTGCCCACAGCTACCCTCACCCACAAAGTGATTAAACGAGAATCATCCGTGAGGGAATATCTTCCCATATTCATGGACACTGGATCTCCAATGCCAGATTCCATCCTTTAGGAAATGAGATATTCCAACACAAAATAAGGAGAGAAGGAAAGGAAGGAAGGAAGGAAAGAGGGAAGAAAGGACCCAAGGTAATTCCCATTAAACATGTTACACATTTAGTTATAATTAGGTGACTTTTATGTCCCCGGCCCTGTACTCCTTAAAGACCCCGGGGACATCAAGAGGTATGAATACAATCCAAGCTTACATTTCTTCAGCATTTATTAGCCAACTGATAACAGTAAGTCTTTTCAAAACATGGGCCTCTTGAAAGTAACTACAACCCTATGTTATCATTGTAGCTAGTTCCCCCATTTACGAATGATGAAACTTTTAGACGTTAAGTAACTAGTTTAAGATCACACGTTGATAAATGCCAGGCCTGGTACTGAAAGTCACATAATCCTACTTCAGTGCCCAGGTGCTTAGCCACAGAGATCTGCTGAAGAAAACAGCCTCGGAGCTAGTAGAGGGAAGAGTAAGCTCACATAAATTTTCCTGACCCATCGTGAGATAAGCAAGCACACTCCAGTGCTTGATAGCTTTTTCATTAAGGCATTTCAGCAAGTATAGATTTTCCCCTACCAACCATATTCAACCTTTGTGTAATCCTGGTAATAGTCAATAAAAAGTATACGTGCACCTAAATAAGTTAAATATGAATTTCCATGTGACTCAGCAAGTCTACTGCTGGGTGGATACCCAGAAAAATTGAAAATGAGCGTTCAAACAAAACCTTGTACAGAAATGTTCATAGCAGCATTATTTACGGTGGCCAAAAGGTAGAAACACTCCAGATGTCCGTCAAATGATGAATGGGTAAACCAAATGTAGCATATAGTGGAATATTATTCACCCATAAAAAAGAGTGAAATACTATCACAGCTACAACATGGCTGAGTCTTGAAAACATGCAAAAGGAAAGAAGCCAGACACAAAAGGCCACATATTATACAATCCTGTTTATATTAAACATCCATAATATGGAAATCCATAGGGGCAGAAAACAGATTAGTGGTTGTCAAGGGCTGGTGGGGAGGGAGATATAGGGAATGACTGCTTCTTGGGTATAGGACTTCCATTTCGGTTGATGAAAATATGGCACTAGGTGACGGTATGGTTACAAAACATCATGAATGTACCAAATGACACTGAATTACACAGTTTGAAATGGATAAAATGCTGAATCTTATTTTATATGCATTTCACCCCAACTTTTTAAAAAAAAGCAGTGGGGTATCTCGGTGGCTCATTCGGTTGTCTGACTTGATTTGAGCTCAGGTCAAGAACTCAAGGTCATGGAATCGAGCCCTTCATTGGGCTCCCCCTATGCCCTAAGCCCTGCTTGCACTGTCTCTTAAAAAAAAAAAAAAAAGAAGAAGAAGAAGAAGGAGAAGAAGAATGGATTTGGGGTAAGAGATTACTTGATGCATTTGTAGGGGTTACATATTCTCTAACCTCGAAGAATCAAGATCTGCTACTTTCTGATGAAATTAGTTAATTAATTCCTGTTTTTCCATGACCACGATGGTGTCTCTGCTTTGGTGTATCTAATCCAATAACTTCTCCACTGGTGGTTGAATTGATGCCAGTCAATGTGTGATGACTTGCAGAGGTTATAAAACATTTGGGGGCTCAGCAGGTCTGAAAGACATGTGTACATTTCTATTTTTTATTATATTTAAGAATTTACGATACTATAACTCTGTAGACCTTTGATGCATCCAGCTTTTGAATTGTCTTGCTTTTGCCGGAACAGTGGGAAAACAACTGATAAAAAGATGATTGTTCTCCATATTTAGATCCTAGGTCATTTTATGGATTATTAACTTTGCCAAACTGCATGTGGGATTAATTGGAAACAATTGGAATATTCTCACTACATTGCACCACTTCCTTTCGTTAATTAAGAGACATTACCCTCTGTTCTACAGATGACAAAAGGGATGGCTCTTCTTTGATGACCAGGCGGCAGCCATAGAAAGAAAGGCAGTAATTGCTATGTGTCTGAGAACCAAGGAGGTGATAGAGGGCAGGAATTCCAATATGGCGGCTTCAGGAAGAGCTGCAGAATCCCACATCTGGGCTCTTAGGTTCACCCAATGCTAAGCATCTGATTCAATCTGCCCAATTAAACTTTTACCTCTCTGTTTGCTAGGTCACAAAAACAAGCTGACTAATAGCGGAAAAACGTGTTAAAGGGAATTAAACAACAATGGAGTTAAGGAAGAAAGTCACCTCACCATTCACAATGGCATATCTATATTTAATTTTTAATTAAAAATTAATAGGAAATAAAATTAATAAAATACCTATATACACTTTTAGCAATAAACCTTTTTATTTTTTTAATTTTTTTAAAGATTTTATTTACTTATTTGTCAGAGAGAGAGAGAGAGAGCACAAGCAAGCAGAGTGGCAGGCAGAGGTGGAGAGAGAAGCAGGCTCCCTGCCAAGCAAGGACCCCAATGCGGGACTCGATCCCAGGACCCTGGGATCATGACCTGGGCGGAAGGCAGCAGCTTAACTGACTAGCCACCCAGGCATCCCAGCTAGAAAGCTTTTTAAAAAAAATACTCCTTTATTTTGAATTTAAGAATGTTGGGGATGGAGTGAGTGTGTATATGTGTATCTGAGCTTCAACTGATCATATCTGTGATCAGATTACCACAAGGGAAATAGCAATTCAACAAACATTTATTGAACATGCACTTCGGAAGCTAGATATGGTAAGAGGACAGAGGAAGATTCTGGGGGTGGGGATGAAAGGGATTTCAAAGACTTCGTGTGGGCTTTAAGTTGAGATATTTTCTGGTCCCTCAGTCAGCCCGTGTCCTCTCTGATTTGGGGACCTTTACATACGCGTTGATCCTGCCCACATCACACTTTCCATTTCTGCCCCTCATTTCTATCTGGCTAATTCCCATGTTTCCTTCAGCTTCCCATATAAAGCCACTTCTTCCAGGAAACCCTCCCAAACCATCCCCCAGACTGATCAAGTCCTAACCCTATGCACTGCTGCAATTTTATTTCCCCCAAGATAGCTCTTACCATATTTTGTGGTTGTGGTCTGTTTACCTGTCTACCCTTCAGGCAGAACGATAAGCTTCATGACAGCAGGTGCCAAATTCATCTTGCTTTCTATTGTTCTCCCCATACATTCTCCAGTGTCTGGCAGGGTGTTAAATACATATTTGCCGGGGTGCCTGCATGGCTCAGTGGGTTAAAGTCTCTGCCTTCGGCTCAGGTCGTGATCCTGTGGTCCTGGGATTGAGCCCCGCATCAGGCTCTCTGCTCAGCGGGGAACCTGCTTGCCCCCCTCTCTCTCTGCCTACTTGTGATCTCGGTCTGTTAAAAAAAAAAAAAAAACATATTTGTCAAGAGAATGAATAACAGACAAGGCAGGAATGAATGAAGGCAGAGGATTTGAACATATCAGTGTTTCCCAAACTATAGTTAATAAACTCTAGTTCCTAAGGGCTTCCAGAAAAAGAGGAATCCAACATTCATAAAAAATCGGGTTAAACAAAGCTAGCCAGTTTATTTGCTGCAGGATTTCTCAGAGCATCTGAAATGCCAGTGTGCATACAGCCTCCAAGGGGAAGGGAAATAGAGTATATACAGCATCACCCAGTACTGTATTGACCACAGCTCTTTTTTTTTCAATAGAGCATTTCCTAAGACCAGTATTCTGAAGAGAATGTGGTAAATGGTGCAAAATATGGAGACTAAGGGAAGTGCGTTGTCTGATGAGATGCTTGTTTTTTTCAAAAGTAGCCCGAGAGTAAGTAGGGTCCTGGAAAGGAAGAGAAGAATTGCAACATGGTGTCCAACACGATAGAGGACTCAGAGATCTAGAAAGACTTTATAGACAATGAGATAAGCCAGTGGATTTTAAATGGCAGTCCCCTAGATTACTAATAAATTTTGTAACACTTCCAACTTTTAAATAAAAGTAATCAGGCCCATAAATTACCACATGGCCAGAGAAGCTCTTTCTCGCTGGATGCTGACTGTGGCTCTTTCTGCTGTGCTGTTTGGATCAGGATGGACCCAGAGGGTATCATACTAAGTGAAGTAAGTCAGACAGAGAAAGAAAAATATAGTGTGATTTCACTCATGTGGAATTTAAGCAAAAAACAAACAAACGAAAACAGAAACAGAATCGCAAACACGGAGGACAAACTGGTGGTCGCCAGAGGGGAGATGGGTAGGGGGATGGGTGAAACAGGTGAAGGGGATTAAGAGGTACAAGCTTCCAGTTATAAAATAAATAAGTCAGTGGGATGAAAAGTACAGCATAAGGAATAGAGTCCATAATACTGTAATAACATTGTGCGGCGGCAGATGGTAACCACACGTACTGTGGTGAGCACTGAGGAATGCATAGAATTGTTAAATCGCTGTTGTACATCTGAAGCCAATATAACATCGTATGTTAGCTTTACTCCAATCATATAAAAATTTAAAGACATCCTGCCTAACCCAACATTTTACTCCAGCTTCCCAAGTATAACCCAAAGAAACATTCATTCCTGTTACTTTTTTCTGTAATGACACTAGTTGCCTTGTGACTTTCATATCAGTTAATGCTTACTACATTGGGTTCTGCAGAGGAAGGATAAAAAGGCATGGTAAAGAGGCGCCTGGGGGAGCTCAGTCAGTTAAGGGTCTGCCTTTGCATCAGGTCATGGTCCTGGGATAGAGTTCCACATGGCTTCTTGCTCAGCAGGGAGCCTGCTTCTTCCTCTCCCTCTGCTGCTCCCCCTACTTGTGCTCACTCTCTCTCTCTGTCAAATAAATAAAATAAAATCTAAAAAAAAAAAAAAAAGGAAGCGGAAAAACTTTTTTCTTTCAAATTTTGAATGAGTGATGAATTAATGGCTTGGTGGGAGTATCAAAATAGACATAATTAGAAAATTTAAAAGCACAATTATGGAAGCCAGACACGTCTAGGCTTACATCCTGACTCCAGAGCCTACCAGTTACATGACCTTTTGGAAAACAGATGTATAGATTGCTGTATGCCATGGCGAGCCCTCTCTGTACATTAATTCATTTCACCCTCACGATGACCCTAAGGAAAGGATGAATCTGAGAAAAGTTTAAGCAAATGAAGTATGTTGCAAGTGAGAGAGTCAGATTCAAATCTCAGGTTATTTAACGACAAGGCCAGTTCCTTTCCACCAGCCCAAAAACTTCACGAGGACAGACAGGACATCTACTTTGCTCATGTTTGTACCCGAGTCTCACACAGAGTAAGCTGTTAATAACTGTCTGTTGAATGACCAAATGAATATATGAATGTATGAGTGACTAAGCAAATTATAATGCTGTTTTCAATATACTTTCTCTTTTTGATCCTTTTTTTTTTCTTCTGTTGGCTCATTGTACATACTTGAAGCCTGAACTGAATGGGTCAGCCATCTTAGGGATAGATAGTTTTTTGTTTTCTTTAAGATTTTATTTATTTATTTGACAGACAGAGAACACAAGTAGGCAGAAAGGTAGGCAGAGAGAGAGGAGGAAGCAGGCACCCTGCTGAGCAGAGAGCCCGATTCGGGGCTGGATACCAGGACCCCGAGATCCTGACCTGAGCCGAAGGCAGAGGCTTAACCCATTGAGCCACCCAGGTGTCCCAGGGATAGATAATTCTTGATCAAAACAGATCTTTGCCTCCAGGATATTTAGCCATTAGTAGCAATGATGACTGTGATCGTTGAGAACATTGAGGCTAAGGTGATAGCTGATTGTGGGGGAGCTTTCCCTTGCAGCTAAGATTGACTGGATGGTTTGAAATAATTCCTTATGATTGTGATAATTTGCATGAAGGCTGAGAAGTGTAGTTGTACAAAGTATGGGTCAAAGGGAAAGTGTCTAAATGGAAGGAAGTGTGATTATAAAAAGAAAGGGGTTAATTCCAACCAACTCTAAGCCTTGGGAGCAAACCCCATCTTAATGAATGGGAGAGGGTTTCTGGTAATGGTGTCGGCATTGGTGGTGGAGGTTGGGACAAAGACTATCTCAGATGGGTCTACCCTATGTCAATGTGATGTTAGGTACTTAACCAGAATCACCTCATTTCTCCTGACAAAAATCCTACAGCTTAGTCATTATTTTTGTCACCTCTTTTTTAGACATATGGATTTAGTAAAGATCACACAGCTAAATAACAGGGCCAATATAAACCCTGGTCCTCCCCAAATCTGAGGCCTGAGCTTTGGACCCGATGCTACTGTGCCTTGGAGAATGTCATGGAAGCCATATTTCTCTTCCCATTAGGCTTTGTTGTGTGTTCATCATTTCTCACTGATGTCGGTCAGGAATTCAGGAAGGGCTCAGCTGGGTGATTCTTGTTCTGGTCTCTGATGAGGTCAAGGCCAGGCAGTGACTGTGGGGGCTGGGGTCGGAGCATCTGGGAACTCTTTCCATGGTGCCTCCACTCCGGCTAGGCTGGGCTTCCTTGTGGGATGGCAGCCACGGAGAAGTCACGTGCTCACTTGCCAGCCAAAAGCTTCAAGAGTAACTCTTCCAACTAGTGAGATGGAAGCTACATTGCCCTTTATGACCTAGCTTCTATAGGCCCACGGAATTATTTCTACCACCCTGGCTACAAGCATGCGCCAAGCCCTCCCCTCCACCCAGAGCCACAGGAAGAGGAACTAGATTCTGCCCCCTGACCAGGAAGTGGCAAGGTTCTTAGGAGTGAGTGGGATGGGAGATACAGTTGTGTCCCGCTTTGGAAACTGGAATCTACAGCGTGGAGATCTGGGGGTAGGGGATGGGTAAGAACGAAGCTCCACACGTGCAGTACTTACCACTCGCCAGAGGCCTCTCATAACCTACGCCAAGGAACTTCATAAAGGGGCATTGTAATCTCTTCCCATTTTAGACCTCAGGAAACAGAAGCCCAGAAAGGTACCTGGCCAATGTCATTCACACCTGCTATACACCAGGCCACCTGACAGATGCTTTTTTACCAACACCACTGCCCACTTACCCTCAGGTTATTACTAACACCATTGCTCACAGGAGGAAGCAGAGGCGAACTTGCTACCCACCCCCCCCCCCGACCCGGGAGCAGGCTGCGGAACCAGAATTCAACCCGAGGTTTCTCCCTAATCTATTCTCCACTTTTTAAAAACCTCATTCCTTTGCCCTATTCAGTCCACTGTGTCTCTCCTCTCCCTGCTCATGTCTTTCTTGGGTCTCAGCCCTTTTTGGATTCATGTTGTCATGTAACTTCCACATGGTGCTTTGGAGAGAATGAAAGGAACCTTCGAAACCACCTGCCCTCTGGGGAACTGCCTATCTCTATTGTTCTCTCAAGGCTGTCATAGAGACATTGTGCTGAGCTGGCCGAAAGGCAGTCTGAAAGATGGCTTCGGAGACTGGCAGTCACACTGCCTTGGCAGAGAGCGAGGCATTAACCGCTGTCATATAGATGATGCCCGAGGCCTCGGATCATTTTCCTGTCAGACTCTGCCTTCCTTCTGGGAAGCTCCGTGAGAAGCAGCCGCCTTTGCTCTAACAAGAATCTTTCGACCTCATGCCTTTCTTGTTTATGGTATCCCGGGCCTTCCGAGAGAGAGCAGAAACAGGCTGGTCTAAGTTTAGCAATCTTGGTGAGCTTAATATGGCTTTGGCAAGAAGATCTCGACACAGAGTCTTAGTTAGGTGGCCAAGAATATCAAGGGACAAAATAAACTCATTTTATTTTTTTTTTTATATTTGTACTCATCTTGTCTCTTTTTTATTTTATTTTGTTTTGTTTTATTTTAATTCTGGTAGTTAACATATGGTGTAATATTGGTTTCAAGTGTAGACTGTAGTGATACAGCACTTCTGGTCCCATCGCGACAAGTCACAACCACACCCGAAGGCACCCAGATAATCCAACTAAAAATTAAACACGTTTTAGAAAGAATCAATGGAAAGGGAGACGGAGGAAGAAAGAAAATGAAGAGGGAAGAAGGGAGGAAGGAAGGAGACAGGTTGGGGAAGCCAACCCGCTCACCATCGGACTGCGTGCCAACCCCAACTTGAATAGAAAGAAGTGAGGTAGGAAAAGAAGCGTTCACATGGGCCCTGCCATCTCGCGAACTCCCCCATGCCATCTTCAGGGCTTGGCTACTATCATGTGATAGCCGATTATACTTAGTATTAAGCACAAGGGGTGCTTGTGTGGGGCTGTCAGTTGAACGTCCGACTTCTTGACGTCAGCTCAGGTTATGATCTGAGGGTCTTACTCCGCGGGGAATCTGCTTGACATTCTCTCTCCCTCTGCTCTTCCCTCCACTGGCTCATGCTCTCTCAAATAAATAAATCTTAAAAATATATTAAGAATAAACTATTGCATTAATGGACACAGACCTCGGGCAATCCTAGACAGGATCTCTTGTAGCACGCATAATAACCCACAATATACTTAATCTGCTTTTTATAGATAAGGAAATGGAGACTCACCGCACCTCCCCCTGCAGAGGCAGCCCTGCTCCGTGCACGGTGTTGTAAATCCAGCAGGTGGTGGCAAGGGCTGACCTGGAGTGGCATATAGATTGAGTCCAAGAGTGTGTTAAATTTTCCCAAGGCTCAGTCACTCTTCCAGCCCTGAGCCAGGCCTCCTAGCACGACCCTCCTCCGACTCTGAGGGTGTCCAGGCTACAGAGCCTCCAGAAACGGCATAAGTAATAGCTTTTCTGTTGACAGTAAGTCTATTACCCTGTTTATGTGGAGGGAAATACGTATTTATTATTCGAAGCCCAAGTGTATTTTCTCTTCATTTCATTTAAATGAGAATTTATTAATCCCTTAGTACACGCACTGCCATTTATTTAGTGATGTTGTGGAAACAAAAGTAATAAAACAATATTAATAAACTCGAGCAACTGACCACATAGTGGGAAAACAAGACATTACCCCAGAACCGAGTGAGCACGATCCATGGGCACCCGTGGTCAACCCATTCCGCAGCCCTTCCATTTTTCTTTCTTAGTTAGACTTTATCTTTTAATTAATTAATTTTAAAGATTTTATTTATTTATTTGTGAGAGAGAGTACGAGCAGGGGGGAAGGCAGAGGGATAGGGAGAAGCAGACTCCCGACTGAGCAGGGCTCCATCCCAGGAGCCCCAAGACCATGACCAGAGCACGAAGGCAGCCCCTTAAATGGCTGAACCACCCAGGTGCTCCCATAGACCTTATTTATTTAGAACAGTTTTGGATTCACAGCAAAACTGAGCAGAAAGGACAGAACGTTCCCATAGAACCCCCAACCCCGCCCACGCACACGCATAGCCTCCCCCATTATCAGCATCTGAGCCCAGAGTGTTGCATTTGTTTCTGATGCATCAACACTGACGTGTTACTACAGTAACTACCTTGACACATCATTGTCACCCAAAGTCTGTCGTTTCCAAGAGGGTTCACTCTTGGTGTTACACATTCTGTGACTTTGGATGAATGTATGATGATACATGTCCACAGTACAGGGCCACACAGAGAAGTTCCACTGCCCCCAGAATCTCTCTGTGTTCCATGTGCTCATTCCTGCCACACACAACACAAACACACACACACACACACCCCTCCCTAGCCCTCAACAAGTCTTTTTACTGTCAACACGGTTTTGCCTTCTCTAAAACACCGTACAGTTGAAATCGTATAATATGGAGCCTTTTCAGATTGGTTTCTTTTACTTAGTGATAGACACTTGAGTTTCCTCCATGACTTCATAGCTCACTTCTTTATTCGTTTGCTTTTGAAGATTTTATTTATTTATTTATTTATTTGTGTATTTATTTGAGAGAGAGCACGAGCAGGGGTAAGAGCAGAAGCAGACTCCATGCTGAGCAGAGCCCGAGGTGGGGCTCAATCCCAGAACCCTGAGATCATAACCTGAGCCACAGATGAAGAGTCGGACACCTCATCAGTGGAGCCACCTGGGTGCCCCATTCATAGCTCATTTCGTTTTCGAGCTGAATAATTTTCTCTTGTCTGGATGTACCAAGTTTATTTTTTTTTTTTTAAAGATTTTATTTATTTATTTGACAGACAGAGATCCAAGGAGGCAGAAAGGCAGGCAGAGAGAGACGAGGAAGCAGGCTCCCCACAGAGCAGAGAACCCAATGCGGGACTCGATCCCAGGACCCCGAGATCACGACCCGAGCTGAAGGCAGAGGCATTAACCCACTGAGCCACCCAGGCACCCCCTGTACCAAGTTTATTTATCCATGTACTTCCTGAAGGACATCGTGGTTGCTCTCAAGTTCTGGCAATTCTGCATAAACCTGTCACAAACAACCATGTGCAGGTTTTAGTGTGGACAAAAGCTTTCAAGCCTTTTGGGTAAATACCAGTGGGTGCAATTGGTAGATTCCATGGCAGAAGTTTATTCTTTAAGAAACCACCAAACTGTCTTCCAGAGTGGCTGGACTGTTCCGCACTCCCACCAGCGATGATGGCGGATTCCATCATCCACCAGCGAGGATTTTGGTTCCCCATCCTCACCAACTTTCGGTGTTGGTCTTTCTACTTTTTAAAGCCCCCCCTAAACTGAATTATGTGGAAATGACTGGAGATCCAGAAATGAGGCCAGAAAGGATTCTGGGCAACAAAACTGAGGGTCACATCCCGTGATGTCCATATGGCAGGTTTCTCAGCCCTTCCTCAAAGCCACTGTATTCTTACTCTGTACAAAATATTATTGAGTTAGGTTTCTTGCTTTCCCAACCCATTAAGAATTAGAAGCTTTCATAGAGAGAGACAATAAACTATAAAACAAGACACATGCATTAGCCTGGTTAATAAATAAGTTAACAAACAGGTTTGTCATCCCTCATTCTTTGGGGTCATAACTGCACATCAACTTCTCATAAATGGTATTTATAAGAATGACCTTAAAATGATGCAGGCCCTCCCGATGTTTACAGCAGCATGATCAACAATAGTCAACTTAGGGGAAAAGCCCAAATGTCCATCCACTGATGAATGAATAAGGAAGATGTGAGGTGTATATATAATATACGCAATGGAATATTACTCAGCCCTCAAAAAGAATGAGATCTTGCCACCTACAACAACAAGGATGAAACTAGAGGATATTGTACTAAGTGAAATAAGTCAGTCAGAGAAAGACAAAAGCCATATAACTTCATTCATATATGGAATTTAAGAAACAAAACAAATGAACATAAGAGAGGGGAGAAAAGAGGGGCAAACCATGAAGCAGACTCTTAACTGTAGAGAACAAACTGAGGGTTGCTGGAGGGGAAGTAGGTGGAGGGAAATGGGCTCCATAGGTGATGGGGATTAAGGATGGGCACTAGTGATGAGTACCAGGTATTGTATGTAAATGTGGAAGTGACTAAATTTTATACCTGAAACTAATATTACAATGTATGTTAACTAGAATTTTAATAAAATCTTGAAAAAAAAGAATACTTTAAAACACTTGTTGGAAGAAGTAAATGGTATTCAAGATGCCACAGCTGTTAAAAATTGAGAAGTCCCAGATTTGTGCTTGCAGATTTGCGGTTGAAATTACATGAAATGTATGCAAAACTTACTTAACACCGTGCCTGGCACATAGTAGAGCTAATACTATTGGCTACTATGTAGTGATGATAATGATGATGATGTACCAAGTGGCTCAACAATAAGAAGGAAGGATTTGAAAAGGGAAGGGTTTTGGAATTCACCCAGCATTTATTGAGATCCTACTATGTCCCAAAGCAAATTCAAAGGTAAACAGTATGTTGTTCCTCTCCTTGAGGAAATACTCCTCTAGCATGTCACATAATTACAACAGAATGTGATAAATGTTGTACACATCTACATATAAAAGTAGAGTGATAACACAGTGGAGAGGGTGGTTAATTTGGACTACAAGATTAAGAAAACCTACAGTAAATGCTAGAGCTAGGCTTAAAGGATTTGGTTGTTTGGTAAGGGATAGGCCTTTTAAGATAGGACATTCCTGGCAGAGGAAAAGACTAAACAAAGGCAAGTTGTCCTGGAAATCATGGCACAGTGGAGAGTATAGATCAGGCTACAATCAAAGAAAACATAGCCAGGAGATGGGCCAGAAAGTTCCCTAAAGGTCAGTTTATGATTACATAAGGTATCACGGCAGAGAGTATGGGCTTTATCTGGAAGGCAACAGGTTGCTATTAAAAGTTTTAAGAGGGACGCCTGGGTGGTTAAGCGGCTGCCTTCGGCTCGGATCATGATCCCAGCGTCCTGGGATTGAGTCCCACATCGGGCCCCTTGCTCGGCGGGAAGCCTGCTTCTCTCTCTGCCTCTGCCTGCCTCTCTATCTGCCTGTGCTCACTCTCTCTGACAAAAAAAAAAAAAATTATAAGTTTTAAGCTGGGTGGATCAATCGGTTAAGCCCCTACCTTTGTCTGGGGTCATGATCCCAAGGTCCTGGGATTGAGGCCTGTATCCCTGCTCAGCCAGGAGCCTACTTCTCCCTCTGCCTGCTGCTCCCCCTGCTTGTGTTCTCTTGCTCTCCCTCTCTCGCCAACAAATAAATAAATGAAATCTTTTTTTTTTTTTTTAAAGGGTTTAAGCCGACAAGCTACATGATTAAATGTTTGCTTTCACCGTGTATTCACACTGAAGGCAGGATGGAAATAACCTGAATGGGGAGAGAGTGGAGGCAGGGAGCCCAGGCAGAGGCTCTCGGGATCTGCTGCGAGATAGCACAGGTCCTAGAATTGGAGAAGAGGTGACAGGTAGACTCTACGGACTTAGTGGTCTACTGGAGGGGCTCAAAGGAGCAGAGGAAGGTGTAGGAAGTTCAGTCAAACATGATTCTGAGGTCCCTAACTTGGGTGTTTGGGACAACTCAATGAAGGAAATTTTTATAAACCTGTGATTTAGTTTTTAATCTTCTCTATTTTCCCGCGACATGAAAGGAGCTGAGTCTTTAATGCCATTTCTTTTTCTTTTCTTTTTTTTTTTTTTTTTACATTTAAAAAAAAATTTTTTTTATGGGGCACCTGGGTGGCTCAGTCGGTTAAGTGTCTGCCTTTGGCTCAGGTTGGGATCTCAGGGTCCTGGAATTAAGCCCTGCATTGGGCTCCCTGTTCAGTGAAGAGTTTGCTTCTCTCTTTCCCTCTCCCATGTGCTCTCTTTCTATCTCAAATAAATAAATAAAATCTTTAATCTTGGGGCGCCTGGGTGGCTCAGTGGGTTAAGCCGCTGCCTTCGGCTTGGGTCATGATCTCAGGGTCCTGGGATCAAGTCCCGCATCGGGCTCTCTGCTCAGCAGGGAGCCTGCTTCCCTCGCTCTCTCTTTCTGCCTGCCTCTCTGCCTACTTGTGATTTCTCTCTGTCAAATAAATAAATAAAATCTTTAAAAATAAATTTATTTATTTATTTATTTATTTAAAAAAATCTTTGATCTTAAAGAGCAGGGTGCCAGCCTTGGGATTGGATTCCAGGACCACAAGATCATGACCTGAGGTGAAGGCAGATGCTTAACCAACTGAGCCACCCAGGCATTCCAATACCATTTCAATTCCAAGCTTATTTGCTATTTTCTTACTCTGCCAAAGAGAATACCACTTGATTTATGCCATAAGGCCAGAACCATATGAATGCAATTTATTTTTCTAAAAGTTTCAAATTCCAAGCCCCATATGACCAAATATAGTCTGAGGTGGGAACATCCAATGTGGCCAGGTGTGGCCATATGTGGCCACTGAGCACCTGAAACAGGGCTGCTCCTAAGTGAGGTGGGTTGTAGGTATATAATGCATATAATTATATCAGGTTTCAGAGACTTAGTATGAAGAAAAGAATACAAAATAATTTGCAAATAATTTCATGGTAATTACCTGTTGAAATAATATTTTGGATATATTGGATTAAATAAAATATATTGCCAAAATTAATTCCACTTTTTTTTAAATCCAACAACTAGGAAATTTTAAATTACGTATGTGGCTCACATATTTCTACTGAACGGTGCTGGTCTAGGAAATTCAATTTTTGTGGCATCAATATTTAATGATTGTGTATGGACCAAGGGTTTATTTTATATTATTGCTTTTCTTCCCATTCGTGGAGAGGGTCTCACCACCTGATAGTTTCTATTATCTTACTATGTATCCTTATTTTCATTAAGACAGAAGCAGTTACCATAGCAACTGTGGCAACATACTGTATTTACTACACCTAGAAGGGGTGAAATAAACAGACATCAATCTGTCATTCAGGTTTACACATTTATATATTTTTTTCATGTGTCTGGGTCTTTGCAGAACTGAGCGCTAAGAGAAGGAAACCTGACTTGTAATTCCTGCCTGTGGCACTGGCCTCTTTGGGTCTGTATAAGGACATTAATGATGCCGTGCCCACTTCAGAGGGCTATGTGGATAGACACTTAACAACGGACATTGAAAGTTATTCTTAGGGCCTAGTATCTGTATAACGTCCACACAGTTTAATATAGTAATGGTATCTAATATTACCTCCAGAGCTGGGGCGGGCAGGGAGAAGAGAGGTCAGACTAGGATAAACCAAAAAAGGGTGATCAGTGTTAATATTTGTTCCCATAGACTTTAGCAGTCCTTTCTAGGTACAAGGCTCCCTGGCTGGGAAAAGACTGGGAGTCGAGGGACACCACCACCCCCCCCGGAAACAGGTCATCCTGTCTTTGACATGGACAGAGCAAACAGGTTGGAGTTTTTTATGTTGATCATTCTGTCTCATGATGCTTTAGGTGTTAGGCTCATTTATGCCGTCTGAGTTTCTCAAAGAGCCTCTCGTTCGTGGGCCAATTCTGTTTTAACATATTTGCCCCTCCATAAATATCTCAGAGATGACACAGATGCTGAGAAAGGGAAATTGGGATAGACTGAGATGATTCTTATCACCTTCACCCAGGACAGTGCTGGCTTCAAGATATCCAGAGATTTGCCTTAAGGATTTCAATCTGGTAGAAAGTAGAGGCTGGTGAATTGGCTTTTCAGAAGTGTTTGCCTAGCAAGCTTGTGGCTTTCAGGTGGATGTTATGCTTCTTCCAGGCGGCTGGGGGAATGTTTATGAGGATCACGGTCAGGTGTAGGAAGGGGGTTGGCTAAAGACCCCCTCAACCCAATTTACCCCTTTAGCATTTCAGGGAACTTAGATGTGTGGCGAAAGTAGTAAACACTCCAGATTTTAGAGCTCGTTTGCACAGGTGTTCGAAATCTATGCACTCTGTCATTTGAAAACTCATTCAGTCATACATCACATCTGTGCCACCCTAGAAGAAGATCAAGGAAAGTGCTACAGTTACATCTTGAGATGTTGCATGTTCAGAAATCTCTGCTAACTCAGCATTGGCATTTAGCAGGTCCTCTACCCAAGAATCAAACCAAAGGAAAATCAAAATGCACTGTGAAGCCGTAGCACGCCTCTCCCCCGACTGAAGTTTCAGAAAAGGTTACTTGTCAGTGGTGTTTGCAGCTTCTCCCTCTCTGCCTTCCCCCTTCAGTGCAGGGGGAGGGGGAGGCGGGTGCGGGGGGGGGGGGGGTCGGGAGGGGAGTGTGGTTTCCTGATCAGAACTCAAAAGGCACAGTTTGAATTATATAATGGAGCGGCTGTGAGTCAGGTGACAGGCTCACTGAGTAACTCCCTGCAGAAGGAGACACACTGCATGTTAAAAAGCTCAACAAATACTTTAAAAAATAAAAAACAAAAAGCCCAGGCTGTGAGTTCCAGACTTCCAAGCTGCAGTTTTCTCTGAATTTCCTCCAAGCTGAAACAGCTGGGGTGGGGGTGGGGGAGGTTGGCTGGGTCTGGAGACTCGCTCACAAGCCAACAGTGCAGGTCGGGGGTCCGGCTGAATCACCAGGTTACTTTCTGTTTCATTTCAAAATGTTCCCTGCTTCTGGAATTGGTTGCCTCCAATGTCAAGGAAAATGCATGACTCCTAGGAGACTCCAGCCAGGCTTTTAAGAACTGGGGCTCTGTGAAGGTAAGAGGCATCCTGGTCCTGCCTACCCAGGGCTGCTGCGCCTCGGTGGTCTGTGAGCACCAGGAGGAATCTGCCAACTTGTTCTGGGATCTGAATGAGGCCAGAGAAACCATCTGTGGAGGGGTTTTTAAGGTTAGCAAAGGGGTAAGGTGGATCCTTCCCGCCCAGATGGGAGGCCAGCCCGTCCACGGTGAGTGGAAGCGGTCCCCAGCTCCTGAGGGCTCCCTTCCCTCCCCCGTTCTGTCCTACGGAGGAGTTGGTCAGCAGTCAGGGACTTGGCACTGGCTGGCCCGGGGCCGGGAAGAAAGGCGAAGGGGCTGCCTGGCACCGAAGGGCTGATTGGGTGTGTGCAGCATGTGTATTTCAGAGCCTGACCCTTGAGAGTGGGTTCAGTCTAAGACCGCACTGCTATTAGAAAGCCAGAAAACAGACCCAGAGGGGAGGATACTTGTGGGAGCACAGAGCCTTGGGAAATCTGTAAGGTAGGCATTTGCGTTTTAAATAAGTTTATTGCTTTCCGTGCATTTGTTATTTGGATTTTGTATCGGTTTTATGTTTGATTGGGTTTAAGGAATTTTTGCCTTTTGGAGCTGCCAGTCTGAATTGATCCGGCTTTTCAGTCTCTGGACCCGGTTCTTGGGATGTCTTGGAGCCCACTGGTGTATAGGAGGTGGATGCCTGGAAGTCAGAGGACACGGTGGGAAACTGGCGAGCATGCGATGTTTTTCACTTGCAAATCTCACTGCAGTGGAGGCTTGCCCTGGACTCGGGCTGAGGCAGGCAGCACTTTGGAACCTCAGGAAGTTTCGGACTTAAAGAGACAGGGAAGGGAAAATCGGGTCAGCAGTTGTTATTTGTAGGGGAGGTGGGCGCAGGGAAAAGTTGTGGCTGTTGAAAGAGAAAGCCGATCGGGGAAACAGAAGGATAAATACAGATTTTGTGAGATCCCATGGCGGGCTGTGGCATTTTGAGGTTTGAGGTGTGACGATAAAAATCAATATGGCAACTGATAACAGCTCACTGGGCACGAATAAGAAAACTACAACGGATTCTTTTTCTCCCTGACTCCTAGAAACCTCGGGAAATAGGCAAAGCGTTAGTTTCCGAGTCCCTTTCTAATTGCTATTCTTTTTTGGCCACACTGAGGTGCTCTAAACAAAATATGGTGATGTTAGAACCAAAGGGAAAACGTGCTGTGAAAGAGGTCTAAGAAGGGATATTCAGGTTTCCCGCTGCCCCTCTCCCCTTCCCCACCTTACTCCCAGTTTTTGGCAAATTGTGCGAGCCAATGTGCCCGAATAGAAACAATTCCTTTGAGTGGTACAGGGATCACTGTGAAAGGATGTGTGGATTTCACAGTAAATATGAACCTGACTCAGGGGTTCTTAAATCCTGGAGACCACAGACCCCCTTTAGAAACAGAAAAGATATTGTTGATCATGAACTTTCTAGAGACCTCTCTCTCCTGTGGCCTTCTCACTGCCATCTCTTCTGGTGTTCAACAGACACAACCGAACGATGACAACAGAGCCAAAAGGCATAACATCGTGAGGTTTCTAATTAAAGCCCACGCTTGGAATAGAGAGAGCACAGTATTATAAATATTCCTAATAGAAGAGGCAGCTCACGGATCCCCCCTCCGCAGGTCACGCCAGTCCCCCGAGAAAGCACAGCTTCCATAATGAATGTCAGCCCAGTGAGTTCCTTTTATCCAGATATCCAGCCGTTGAGGTGGATGGAAAACCTGCATTTCTGCACTTCAATAAGATAATGAGGACTGAGATTGATAAGGATGACCTCCAGTCACCGTAAGATCTGTCAGGGCCTTTCAGACCACCGAAAACAATGGGATGCTCCGTCTCGTTTTACCTTCGAGTGCATTGCCTTACACTCCAACTCACTAAAGTTTCGCAACCTGCGGAAATTGTGGTGCCTACATTTTCTACCCCCAAGAAACGGGACTCGTGGCTTCACAAAGGATTTTTATGTTACTTTCAGGATGAGGCACAGTCTGGGAAATGCAGTTGGGATACAAGGTACCACGTTTGGAGGTCCATTTCTGGGACGGTTCAATAGTTCACGGGACAGCCGGTCAGAAGATGGGAGATAGGAAGGCTTTTGTGAAAATCCAGTCCTTGGGGAAATGTGGATACTTTGTTCCAAAGCTTAACTCTTTTGCGTTCAGGCTGACTTGGGTTTGCGTTCCTGTTTTCCCACCTATTTAATCAGTGACGTTGGGTAAGCTTCTTGACCTTTCTCAGCCTGGTTTTTCATCTGTAAAATTGAATCGTAAAGGTACTTACCTCGTCGGTTGTCTGGGAAGTAAATAAAATTATGTATTAGTAGAACAGCTCCTAATACAATTCTGGCATAAATAGCATCTAATAAACAGTAGCTGCTATTATTATGATGATTTGTGCTATTTAATGACCACAAAATAGTTGAAAATGGGTCCATTTTTTTTTCCTTTTACTATCCCAGAGAGTAAGGAGTAATGTTTTGCGACTTTAGAACAGCATCCGGGATCCTCAGAATGTTCTGGAATGAAGTTATTAGCATGTATATTCCTCTGGGTGACGACGCATCATTGCCGCATGCTTCCCACAGAAGAATATTGCACTGGTGTAAGCCACGTGGGACATCAGTGGCTGCATGGGGGGCAGGAATACCAGTCTCCAGACTCGCTGTGCCCTTCTGGCTAGTCACAGGGCTCTTGATCTCACGGGGGACCACGCCGGTGTGGAGGCAAAAAAGGCAAAGAAAACCTTGTCTCTAGAGAGTCTCAAATACCTTCCGGTCCTTGGCGTTTCGTGCAGCAGACTTGGTTTTCCCCGCTTCAGCATGCTAGTAGTTGTGGCGCTGCTTGGTTTTTTCCTAAATTGCTGGGCTCAGACACCCTACAGGTGGTCTGCCCATGGGATCAGCTCATGCAGATGGGTGACTGTCCCAGTGGGGACAGCAGGAAATCTACTACCCTCGTGTAGCCCCTTCCAGGCTCACCTCTGTATTACTCTCGCAGTCTCCTAACATAGGGATTTAATGCCTCCCATCACACAAACTTCTGAGCATACGCTATAAAGTCCAAAACCAGCCATATAATTAATCTAAAGAAGAAAGATGTCAAAAGGCCTTGAGTTTTGCAATCCATGGGTATTCTGCATCCTGTAGAATTCAGCACCCATAGCTATAGGAGCGTGCTAAGAGAGGGATTTCATAAAAGGTGATCTAGGAAGAGCCTGGACTTTTCAAGAAAATGAACTGAATAAAAATTGCCCCCTCCCAACACACACACACAAGGGCACAGTGAAGAATGGTATAGAGTGTCTTCTTTTAAGAAATGCACCACAACAGGGGTGCCTGGGTGGCTCAGTTGGTTGAGCGATTGTTTGCTTGGGCTCAGGTCATGATCCCAGAGTCCTGGGATGGAGCCCCACATCGGGCTCCCTGCTCAGTGGGCAGCCTGCTTCTCCCTCTCCCTCTGCTGCTCTGCCTGCTTGTGCTCTCTCTCTCTCTCTCTGTCAAATAAATAAATAAAATCTTAAAAAGAAAAGAAATGCTCCACAACAAAAGCCTAAAATGAAGAGAAACAGAAGCAAAAATCCAGTAGAATTACATATACGTCACAAGATTCAAAAATAAAGAAGCAAATTTTGAAATGTAAAAACGCTCCAAAGTTGGAAATATGATAATGCGAAGGAAAAAGATAAAGGAGCAGAATGTGGGAGAAACCACGGAGAGCCCTGTAGCTCTCTGAGTCAGCCCTGTAGCAGGAGTCAGTCACTCCTCACTGATAAAATGGGAACAGTAGTCCCTACCCTCCTCCAAGGGTTACTGAGAGACACAAATGAGAGACTGTGTCAGAATTGGGGAGATTGACCAGAACCTTAGAATATTCCTTCAACACTGTTGAAACCTTGAACTTTAGTTGGGCCTGTCAGTAGGTGTTTTTTTTTTTTTTTTTTAAGATTTTATTTATTATTTAATAGAGAGAGACACAGTGAGAGAAGGAACACAAGCAGGGGGAGTGAGAGAGAGAGAGAAGCAGGCTTCCCGCAGAGCAGGGAACCTGATGTGGGCCTCGATCCCAGGACCTTGGGATCATGACCTGAGCCGAAGGCAGACACTTAATGACTGAGCCACCCAGTGCCCCTGTCAGTAGGTTTTAATAACTATTTAGGATTAAAGAAAATTGACCAAAAAAGGGAAGATTATATGTATTACTAAAAAACAGGATTTTCAGGGTACCTGGGTAGCTCAATCAGTTAAGCATCCGACTCCTGATTTCAGCTCAGGTCATGGTTGTTGTGAGATCGAGCCCCACGTCGGGTGGGCTGTGAATTAGGTGTGCAGTCTGCTTAAGATTCTCTCTCCCCCTCTGCCCCTTTCCTGCATGCATGTGCTCTCTCAGAGTCTCCCCAAAATAATAAATAAATCTTTAAAAAAAAAAAAAAACACAGGATTTTCTTCTTAGTAATACAGAAGAAAATCACTTTGGATAATCTATAGCTAATGAATATCCAATAACTACTATATATTAGTTTGCTAGAGCAGTCATAACACAATACCTCAGACTAAGTGGCCTAAACAGCAGAAACTTATTTTCTGATTGCTCGGGAGGCTAGAAGTCCAAGGTCATGGTGTTGGCAGAGTTGGTTTCTCCTGAGCCCTCTCTCCTTGGCTTGACAATGGCCGCCTTCTCTCTGTGTCCTCACATGTGAGTGTGTTCAACCTCTGTGTACACACATCCCTGGGGTCTCTTCCTCGTCTGATAAGGACACCAGTCCAGTGAGATTTGGGGTCCACACATATGACCTCATTTACCTTGTTCACCTCCCCATAGGCTCTATCTCCAAATATAGTCCCATTCTGAGGTACTGAGGGGGTTAGAGCTTCACCATATGGATTGGTGGGGGGGACACAATTCAGCCCATAACATCTGCCAATTAAGAAAGCTCATTAAAAGGTATGTTCTTGTTTTAGAAATTTATCAGGTCCCTAAAGGAAAATGCTATCTCCATAAAGGAACAACGAAGTCTCCAGATTGCCATGGAGAGACATCACGGAAAGTGGTCTGGTAGACCCATTTCTGACTTCCTTCCACGTGTTCTGTCAAAGAACTAGCAGACTGGTCCCTGTCACAGTTGTGTCTCTGTGGTGACAGCTGTTCTTGGAGGATGGCTTTCACATGGTTTGGAATCAGATGCTCCTCTGAGGTCCAAAGGATTGTGGTATTTCACTGGCTCATTTCTCACTTCCTTTGAATATTCTGTCTCTTCAAGGAGTCGAGGATTGATCCTTCCATCCAGGGTCCTGCCATGTTCAGTGCGATCACCCACACTTTTCCCCATTTCTTCAGTCGGTTCACAGCAGTGTGAACAGTGATGTTCAGGGACATGGTTGCCAGAAATACACACACTTGCACACGTATATGCATGCACACACGCACATTTATTCATTCCCGAAACAGAATTCGTGAGTAGAGAGGAAGGTGTGATGTGAGTGATATTTGTACATCATTTTCTTTCTGAATATCAGGCCTTTGATTTTAGAGAAATTGATATGGGGTCCAGCGCATGGCTGAGGTGTCCTCACAAATTTGAGAGGCACCGGGGAACGGATGCCTCTTCTCCCTTCACAGGCATGAAAAGGCTCGAAAGGGGAAGCGGGTGATTCGCAGGTGTTTGTACATGAGTGAACATGCTCCCTGCCTTCCTGTGGCCTCTTACTGCGCACAGCCACACCGTTAGGAGACCGTCTGCACACTAAGGTAGGGCACATCCCAGTCAGATCCAAACAGGAGACATGAGGAGATCGTGCAAGCAAGGCTTACCTTGATTTTCTTTTTAAAACAACTGGCGGAGGGGCTCCTGGGTGGCTCAGTGAGTTAAAGTCTCTGCCATTCGGCTGGGGACATGATCCCAGCATCCTGGGATCGAGTCCCGCATCGGGCTCTCTGCTCTGGGGGGAGCCTTCTCCCCCCCCCCCGCCTGCCTCTCTGCCTACTTGTGATCTCTCTCTGTCAAATAAATAAATAAATAAATAATCTTAAAAAAAAAAAAACTGGTGGTGGCAAAAAATTCTATTAGAAGGAACAAAGAAGCACATATTTAGTAACTTGTAAAACACTCTGTCATGTCCTTTTGCATTAAAAACAAGGTATACCTCAGTGGGACGTGGGTGGCTGAGCCAATTAGGTGTCTGCCTTCAGTTCAGGTCATGATCCCAGTGTTCTGGGATCGAGCCCCCCATGTCTGGCTCTCTGCTCAGTGGGGAGCCTCCTTCTCCCTCTCCCTCTGCCTGCTGCTCTGCCTGCTTGTGCTCTCCCTTTGTGTCACATAAATAAATAAAATCTTTTTTAAAAAATAAGGTATGCCTCCATGCCCAAGGGGAAAGAATTGGTTCCCCGAGCATCATGATCATACTTTCTGAGCCAGCTCCCCATGCTGTCTGAGCACAAAAAACACACTCCATTCTTGGTGCACAATTCTCCCCTCTACCAGGATCCATTTCAAAGGCAGGGGAAGGAATGTGTTATGCACCAAATTAGTTTGCCCAACCTTCAAGCTGTTCGAATGCAATGTTCTCTCCAAGTGTCAGGTGCTCTTGTCTGGGTTATTAGAAAGAGGCTGTTGAAACTATGATGCAATTTAGAATATGTCCGAGCCTGAATTACTTAGCACTGACTTGAAGGTTTGTGACTTGCCTGAAAAAGGACCTGGAGCCTGAAAAGGTTTAAGAAGGCCCAGTCAGGAACACGCCATTAGACTTCAAGAAAAACGAATACCAGTTCCCTTTGGCTTTCAGATAAATTAGGAATATAAATTAGGAACTCTTACTTAAGCTGGTTAGAACAAACTTAACATGTACAACTTCCATAAACATGAAAAAACATGTACAACTTCCTAAATAAAAATGTGGGTTTTTTTTAATATAAAGCAAGAAAAAAAAATTACTACCTTGGTCTTTTGTTGTTGTTGTTGTTGTTGTTATTGTTGTATTTAATCAGTAAGCACTTACTGTCTACTGAACTAAGAACAAAGTGTTGTGCAAACAGTTTTTCAGGGGAAGAAAAGATGAATCAGATCTGCCTTATCTAGAGAAAACATCATGTACATAAAAGTTTTGTGAAGATACAGAAAATGACAGCTTCATGAGAACAAAAAGAAATTGAAAAACAGGAGATATTAATTCCAGCCAGAGAGGGCTTTAGGAATGTTTTTAACAAAGGTCTTGAGGGATGACTAGGTCTATTTTAGCATGGAGTGGGAGGAGCGGGAGTAAGCAGGAAGCAAAACCATCCATGAGGCAGGTGAGCAGGCCAGTTTGTGGGAGGAGCAGGTGAAAAGAAACCAGATGTACATATATTGGAAAGAATTTGAATATCAAGCAGAGAAGGATATGGTGGGAGCTTAAAAGTATGCATAGGATGGGGTGAATGGAGAGAGAAGATGAGTGTGAAAATCAGTTACAATGATATTGCAAGAGGCAGAACCAAGCAATGGTCAATAACTCAATAATAATGATAATAAAACTAACAACAACTAGCTCTCACTTGCTGAGTGCCTAGTAATTATAGAACATTTCCCTTAGATGATAGCTTTCACCCACCCAGCAGACCTGGGAAGTAGTTACAAATAGACTCAATCTTCCTTATTCATGGGTTCTGCATTTGCAGTTTTGCTTATTCACAGAAATTTATTTGTAGCCCCAAGATCAATACTCATGATACTTTCACAGTCATTCATGGGCATGTTCAGAACAGCAAAAGATTTCCAACTGAAATCAAAGAGGGCCGTGCTCTGCCATCTTGTTTTGGCTCTCAGACTGTCAACATGTGTTGTTTTCACGGTCAATTTAGTCTAACATTTTTCCACTTTTTTTTTTCTTTTTGTTGGTGACTTTGCTATTTAAAATGGTCCCCAAGTGTAGTGCTGAAATGTTCTCTTGCGCTCTTAAGCACAAGAAGGCTGTGGCGTGCTTATGGAGAAAATACGTTAGGTAAGTTTTGTTCGGGAATGAGTTAGAGTGCTGTTGGCCAACTTCAAGGTTAATGAATCAATAATATATACTAAATAAGATGTCTTTAAACAGACACACACTTAAGATGAAGTACAAATTGATCGGTTGGTGGAAACATTGTGAAACCTTAGCCTCTATTTCCCTGAGGAGCAACGGTTCCGTGTTCACTGCTTCAGTGTTCACAATGACTTCATTGAAGAGGGCTACTTGGATGCTGAGAATCCTATAGCACTCTCCTTTGCACAGAGGAGTAAGCTAAGGCTAGAAGAGATGAGGACCTTGCCCGAAGCCAAACAGCGGGCATAAACGCAGGGTACCAGAATGGCATGTTAACAGGCAATGACATATATTTGTAATGACATAACAAGGGTCTGGATCAAGGAATAGCGATAAAAATAAAGAAAGGAGAAGAGGAGGTAAATTGCAAGTGGCTTAGGCAGTATCATCAACAGCCACTGATAGCACACGGAAGGCAAAGAGGAGTAGGGGTCTAGAAGGACTCTGAAGTCAGAAGGAAGTGGCGGACTGTTGGCCGGAGGGTTGCAGGAAGGGTAAGCGGCAGGTTCAGCAGTGCTTAAGGACTGGGCTTTGAAGACAGAAATGCCAGTCGTTATCTTCTGAGTTCTCATATATCGCAGGTGCTACTGAGAGGCTCTACCCGAACGATCTCATTGCATCCTTACAACAGCCCCGAGACAGTGACTCTGATGCCCATTTTACAGATGAGAGAGTGAGGCTCAAAGAGATTAAAGTAACTGGATTATGGGCACCTTGCTTATACACAAAACAAGAAACTCAAACCCCGGCAGAGTGACCCCGCAGGTTGTAATAACAGAGGGAATTTGGGGGTTTGAGATCTTGGAAGAAGAGGGGCATTAATGTAAGTGATACCCTGTCCTGTTCTCGAGTTTCTTGTTTTTAATTGTATTTTTTCCAGTGTTTTCTCTTTTCACCACATGTTTTCGTGTTTTTGTTCAAATTCTTCTGTCCCACAGGAATGTTGTTTTCTCTCCTAGCATTTAGGTTTCTTCTCTTTTCTTCC
The DNA here is from genome assembly GCF_011764305.1 of Mustela putorius furo. Lineage (NCBI taxonomy): Eukaryota > Metazoa > Chordata > Mammalia > Carnivora > Mustelidae > Mustela > Mustela putorius. The sequence continues at coordinate 10,128,728 of NW_025422022.1, forward strand.
TTTTTTTCTTTCTTGATGGTACAAAAGGATAACTAAAATTATTTAATAGCTGGGATGCCTGGGTGGCTCAGTTGGTTAAGCGTCTGACTCTTGATTTGGGCTCAGGTCATGATCTCAGGGTTGTGAGATAGGAGTCCCACACCGGGGTCTATGCGGGACATGGAACCTGCTCTTAATTCTCTCTCTGTGGGACACTTGGGTGGCTCAGTCGGTTACGTGTCTGCCTTCGGCTTGGGTCATGATCCTGGGGTCCTGGGATCGAGCCCCCCAAGTTGGGAATCCTTGCTCAGCAGGAATCCTGCTTCTCCCCCTGCTTGTGCTCTCTCTCTCTCTCTTTCTTTCTGACAAATAAATACATAAAATCTTAAAAAAAAAAAAAAAAGATTCTTTCTCCTCCCCCTCCCCACCCTCAAGTGTGTGCTCACTCGCTAGCTCTCTCTCCAAAAAAAATTATTTAAGAGTTGCAGGATTTGAACATCTTACATTGTGTTTGTTTGTCATGTTTCATAAAAACATTTGAAGATTTCAAGGTTTCCAAGAATGTAATACATGTTACGTAGCAACAATTATTCCCCGAATCACTTCTGCATTTCACTTTAATAGGTGTATGGTTTATTGGCAAATGTGTTCATTAAGAGAGGAAAACATGATTATGCTATTTGTGTGTTAAATGTGTATAACCTGACATAAAAGACGCAGTCCCTGTTTTGCATTTCATCTCAGATATCAATTATCTTTGAGCTTTTTTAAAGCTATGAAGTCTCTAGGTTTCCCAAATCCATATCCCTGAGATTTATTTGTCTATGTCCTGGAGATACTGAGAAATTAAATATTCCCCCAACACTTAGGTATTAAGCGTTATTTCCACAGGACTCCCAGTAGTACTGTGCCTGGGGAAGGAATAGTTTTCAAATACAGAGGGAATCTCAGCTAAAAAGTGCCAGAGCTGTTTATTATATTCAGAAACATACCAGCGATATATAGTAGGGGAAAAAAAATTCCCATCAGAATCTTGGGCTCCCTGCTTCTTTCTGCAAAACCCTTCCAAGATGTCCAGAAGGTGAGCGTTCTTTCTGGCCACACAAAAGGGGCTCTCCAGAGCAGTGGCATTTCATCAAAACACCTCTGCCCACGGAGTTGAAATGCCAGTGGTTGTGAGAGCAGTTAGCTTGCATCTCTGCAGGCAAGCAGAAAAGAGTTCACCTACAAGGGACTGTCTATTCTTTGAAATAACCCAAGTATGAAACCGTTCCCTTATAAATTAAAAAGAAACCTCTTGAACTATCCTGAAGTCAAAAGAGAGAGTTGGCAATGCGTCTGCTAACACTCCTGGGTCCTCATTCAGCTCTAAGTAACTGTTAGGTGAATCGAGTCTGCATTTGTAGAGAGGTCTGGTAAAGCAGGGACAAAGGCTAAGGCAAACCCTGACGAATCTTTGTCCTCTTCTTAAACTGCTGCAGCATGAAAGGGAACTGGGAAAAGTGAAGCCATGTTGGTTTGATTCAACAAACACCTGAAAGCATCTTTCAAATATTCTGGATGGAATCAAGTCCAATGTGTGTTTTGACAAGCCCAAGCGAAATTCACTTCATGTGTTTCTGATTCATTTATAGTTTAATCAGCAAAATACTGCTTTGCAAGTACTAGTTATGTCCAAGAAATCTTTTATGAGCTATTTTAAAACATTGTCTTGAAAACAGGAAGCACTGTTTTGCCAAAAGCTAACAGATGTATGGGCAGAGGTTCTAGATTTGGTTGTGGAGACAGAGCCCTGGAAACAGATCTCCAAATCTGGCAGAGCCAACCTTAAAATGCCTTTGGGGGAATCTGGGCTGTGTGTCTGTCTCCACTCACTGGAATTACAGAAAGCCTTCAGGGAAAGTAACCCAAGGGGCAGGTGACCACTGGCTTCCATGATTTCCGCTCAAACTCGTTCCCATTCTCGCACTTTCGCATCCTTTCCTTACGTTCGGTTTGCTAAGTGATAAGTCAAGAGATGACTTCTCTGCTGAAATCTTGCTAGTATTGTAACCCTTAAAAACCTAAGGTAGAATTTCATCATTGAGCTTAGAAAACAGTAGCCTCAAAGGAGCCAATGACTTCAGGAATAGGAAAAATACATTCTTTTTCTTTTTCTTTTTTCTTTTTTTTAACTAAATGAACTAAAATTGTCAAAAGTGAAGCCTCTTAAACTTGCTTTTACATAAAGTAATGTTTATGTCATTTTCTTTCTCATTGCTCTTTATTGGGGGGTTTTAAAGTAAGTTCCCCCATCCGCTTCACCTGGGAAATTGTTAGAAAAGAAAATTCTCTGCACCCACTTTACATCTGTGTCCATGTGCATCAGAATCATGAAGCCCCCATCCCTAGATTTTCTGATTCTGTAGGCCTGGCGGTGACCTGAGAGCCTGTATTTCTAACAAGTCCTCCACATGGTCTGCTGGTCCCAGGACCACACGTGGAAAACCACTGTTCTAGACCCTTCCCAGTTCTTACCCCTGGCCTGCAGTTGAGTGGCAGGGAGGTGGGTGCAAAAGCACAGATAGAAGTGAAGCACCATTCCAGATACATCTACTAATGGTCACCTGGGGATATGTTTTGATGATTTCGCAAGGATGCAGTCTCGAAATTCCTCTGGACCATTATTCATGACCAAAGAAATGAAGTAGTTTACATAATTCTTGGAAGCATTGTGTAAATCTGGCCTCCACAGAGATTTAGTTGATGAAATAGTACTGCCAACCCAACGTATATAAATCCCTTATCATCTTTAGAGACCTTCATGAATTAGACTTTAGGCTTTAAAATTACATAAAAGTAACTAAATTCATCTGGTGACAGAAAATGACAGGTGTCATTGAAATGATAAAGGACTTTTATTGCATGGATCCTACATGAGGAGTATTGGGTATGTAATAAGAAGCCGTCCTTGATGAGAATTATGTAATAACCACTAATGGGCTGTACTGATCCTCAGGCAAACCATGAAACTAGAGCTCATCGAGAGCATTTCATCAGAGAGTTCTGTGGGCGCGCTGCTTTTTGATGATCTGACAATACAAACAAAGAACTTATAGAACCTTCTATTTTAAAAAAAAAAAAGTGGTTTGTAAACTTTCCAATGTATTAGAATCACCTGGGAATCTTGCCAGTAGGCATATTTTGGTTCAGTGGGTATGGATGGAGCTGGGCCCCTGGTACTTCATTTCTCGTGGTCTGCCCAGGGATGCTCCTGCTGCTGGACCATGAACCACACTCGGAGAAGTGAGGTTCTAGAATGGTGGCTCATGGCCCTGGGAAACCTTGAATAGATTAAATCAAATATTCTGGGTGGAGCGTGGACATCGGTATTTTTAAAGCACCCCAGGCATTTCTAATGTTCATCTAATATGGGGGAGCTCTGGCCTGGGAGAGTAGTGGTTGCAAGCCTTAGGCTGCCTCTCTCCAAATCAGATGTGTTGCTTAAGTTCCCAGTGAGTATTCCATTGCAATGAACTCACACTTGACTTCTCCAGTAAGTGGCTTAAGTGCCTATTTCTAGGTTGCTGATAAAGGAAGGAGCCAAATGCTTTGGATTCCAGAATTGTTGGCTACTAAGTCGACATTCACCTATGAAAACTTAGCGACACACCACATATTCTCCGTCTTGTCACCGAACTTCTCCCTGTTTACTCCTTCATGTGAGTTGCAGATATAACTGTGGGTACAACCAACATTGACACTCAGATAAAAAATGCTTGATATGCTCAAGAACTTAGACACATAGTTGAGAACTCAGAATCCTGTGCGCATACACATACACAAATCGAGAGAAAAAAAATTGCCTGAAAAATGTTAAGAGTAGATGTGACAATCCACTTGTCTCTGGTGTAAAATAAATACAATATTACTTCTGTGGAACATCTGATTCTGCTTATAACTGCGCCCTAGTGGACCTTGTTAGATGACTTACTCGCAGAAGCACCCCAAAGTAGCTGCTTATGCTGTCTGCAATTGGCATAATTAAGTATCGTACACCTAAATATTGGAATATTTAATTCTAAATAGCAGCCTGATGTAATTATCTCAGTTTTAGACCACCTGAAGAGGAACTCTCTTTCTCACAATAATTAGCCAACAGTGGCGGTTACTTCTTCAGTTTGCTCCTAATTCCTGATAATAAAACTATGGCAAGATAGAAAAGAACATATTTCTATTTATTCTGGCAGAGGAATGCAGACCCCATTTGTCTAATAATGGTATCCAGTATTTAAATATTAAATCCCAAAGAAAGAGACTTAAATGCACAGCATATTTTGGAAGTTAAATTTAATCCACCAAAAAGCCATTCTTATCCACGCACCCTGCTTCTTTTTGCTAGTAGTATTACAACAGGCTGTAAAGAATTGGGAGTTTTGGATGCCATGTGAATGTTTCCCATTTTATGCCATGGGTCGTTCATAGGCATGAATCTAAACTGACCAAAACCAGCCTCACTGTGGCAATGGTCTTCTCAACTATATCTCGGGGAATCGCAACTGTAGAGCGTGATCAGTAGAATGATCACAACAGACATGGCGGAACAGTCACGAAGAGTGACTTCTTGTTCTTCAGGGCAGTACACTATTGGGCACCCCCAGTACACTTGGAGTTAATTTAATCCTTGGGGCATACGAGGGTGAGCAACCCAAGCAGCCAGTGCTGGAGGAAATGCGTTAGGAACTCTTTTGCTGGTTTCATCTCTGATTTCGTCTTCACGCAGCCCTGGAACACCTGAAATGCTTCTCTTGACCTTTTTTACCCATCTACGTTTACCTGCATTCTTGTCAATACTTAGCCTTCAGGCTTTCCTACTGTCTTGGGCATGGCCACCCTATGGCTTATAACATCCCCCACTACTCCAGGGAGAAACTTATTGCCCAGCCTGATCCCCTGAGAAGCCAGTCCCACTCTGACAACCTCAGTCAGGCCCATTCAGCTACAATTACAGCAGACCACCTAGGAGCCTGGGGCAAGCAAAAGGTCATGGCTTTGGCACTCAGATTACTGAAGACACCTGTGTGGCGTGAAGGGGCCAGAAAGGGGGTACGAAACACGCTGCATGCCCTGGGGGAGGGCTGATGGCCCCCCTTGGACTTCAGGTCCATCTATATTCATCTCTGGAGTCACTGGGCCTCTCACTCCTCAGGCTAGAGTTTTGGAGGTGGGGGTGGAGGGGGAGGAGTGCAGAGGGGAGATTTTAAACTTGTACATTCTTGAAAAGTCGTGATTTGAAAATGTACCATTTGAATTTCAGTTCCCTTTAATACTGAAAGTTCTGACCAACAAAACCCACTTTCCTGCAGAGGCCCTTCCAGGTAAACCCAGTTTGTCATTTTTGAGAAAGAAAAGAAGCTGATGTGGAATTTTGAAGCGATGGCCAGTAAGCTCATGGGTGTCTGTTTGCTTATATAGTGAAATTTTCTTGTTGAAGCAAGGGAGGACCACATTTGGAATTCATCTGCGGGAACACTGTCTAACATCCTGTCCTTGGCAATCACTGGGATAGGCTCTATAATTCTAATAGTTAATGGTTGTTTTCAGCTTTTGGTGATTGATCAGATGCCTTAAGATAAATGATTATTCAATAAGGAAAGGGCCACAGCAAAAGAAAAGAAAATTGCTATAAAAATTAAAAACAACACAAATAATAATGGAGGATGGGCAGTCACAGAACCAGGCGGAAACAATACCAAGAATCAGGGCAAGAAGAGTGGTAAGAACTGCATTAAGTAAGAATTAGAAGGTCATCCTCAGAGCCTAAAGGTTAGATCCATTGAGGAAGTCAGGCAAGCACCAAAAGGTAGCCCAAGTAGATGGGAATTCGAAAAGCCCAATAGATTATCCAGACAGAAATGGATGCCAAAACTGGTACAGAATGCCAGCAATAAGACAAATGTAAGGACCCAGTTCTTCTGATAGTTCTTATTTGAACAAACTGGGAGAAAACCAGTTTCAAAATATTGATTGCAGGATTTGTCACAGATCTATTAAAATCTCCAGAAGTGGGATGTAGGAATGGGAACATCACTTAAATATCCACGAGGTGATTTACATGCACACTGAGAGCTGAGAATCAACCAGTAGCCTTCTCTGGTGCTTTCTGTTGGGATGAGACTTAGTACCAGGGATGGACATTCTATGGCTGCACTGTGCAGCATGGTGCCCAGCAGCCACATGTGGCTAAGCGAGACTTCAAATGTGCCTATTCCAAATTGCAATGTGTTAAATATACACTGAATTTTGAAGACTTAGCAGAAAGAGAAAGAACAGAGAAAGAACAGAGAACATCTCATTTATAATTTTTATATTGTTTACATGTACTAATACCTTTGATATTATATGGGTAATACACACACACACACACACACACATACACCTTGGGTTAGAGAATATATTTTTTGAAAATTAATTTCACCTGTTTCTTTGTACTTTTTAAATACAACTACTAGAATACTTTAAATTACACTTGTGGGTCACATTATATTTCTGTGCTATCCTTGGACCTGTGACTAAAAAAGCAAAGTTATACTCTATGTAGTCCAAGAAGCAGTGAGAAGATCATAGAAATGAAGGACTTTTTTAAAAATTAGGGTTTACTTATTTGGTTGTGTTAGATACTGTTGGTTTAAAATTAATTGTACTTTTTATGTTTGTTGTTGTTTGTAGTTCAGTAGATACTTTCTGCACAAAGGTTCAAACCTTACTCAGTAGAGATTTAGGAATGAAAGAGCCCCCCTGACCTACCCCAGGTGGAAATATTCCCCAGATGAAGTAGGACCCTGCTATGCAAGTCATTCAGCCCTCTTTTGTCCAGAAATTAGTGGAGGAAAAGTAAATGCTATATAATGCTATGCATTTCTTGATCTATAACACATTTGCATACACCCCTCCCGCCAGATATCCACTAGTAATACGCAGGTGACAGATGACTTCAGATAATGTCTGATATATCGGCCTTAGTTTAGCTTCCCTGAATGTAGCAAACAAGAAGTGTGAACTTGTTCAAATTGGAGACGTTTTTTAATCCATCCCATTGATAAATATCTATAGCACCAAGTACCATGCGTGATCCTAAGGATACAGCGATGGGTCAGATAGGTTACAGATTCTCCTTTCTCCAGGTTTGCGGGGAAGGCAGAGAAGCAGGTAGCTGTTACGTAGCATGATGAGCTCTGGAATCAGGAGCTGAGAAATTGTGGCGTGAGGGCACCTGGGGGGCTCAGTGCATTAAGCCTCTGCCTTTGCCAGGTCGTGATCCCAGGGTCCTGGGATCAAGCCCCACACTGGGCTCTTCACTCAGTGGGGAGCCTGCTTCTCTGCTCCGCGCCACACACACACACACACACACACCCCGCCTGCCTCTCTGCCTACTTGTGATCTCTCTGTCAAATAAATAAATAAATTTTTTTAAAAAATTACGGCATGGAGGCACCTGAGACTTCCGGAAAAGTGCAGTGTCTCCTTTGAACCCTGAAGGATGTATGGATGTTGTTCATTCAGGCAGAGGGGCATGTGTATTGGTAGTGTTGGAGGCAGGGAGGTATAAACTGTGAAAACTCAGAGAACTGAAAATAATTCTGTGCTGCTGTCATAGCAAGGAGACAGGTAAGGTGTGAGCCTGGAGGAGTAAAAATGAGCCAGCAAAACAGCTTGGTTATATCGTATGGTTATAGCAAGTGGCCAGAAAAGGGAGATCTGTAGAGGCAGAACATTGATTCATGGTTGCATAGGGGCTAGGGTGAGAATTAGGAGTCACGGCACCGGTCTCCTTTTTCAGATGTTGGAAATGTTCAAAAGTTCGACTGCAGCGAGGGTTGTCCAACTCGGCAAATATGCTGAAGTTCATTGACCTGTCCACTGAAGATGGGTGAATGTGACAGCGTATAAGTTATGTCTCAATAGAGCCGTCGGAATAAAAAAGGCATCTTCTAACCCCTGCTGAGGAGGGAGGTTTTGATGCTCTCCCCATTGGGGCAAGAATGTATGCGTGATCCAGATTCCTGCACATGCATTTTAGAAAGCAGGGAACATACCCACCCCACAACCCCTGCTGTGTAAGGCTCAGGTGAGGGGGAAGAGAACCGACCTCGACTGAGCGTCTACGGTATGACAAAAACACTGCGTAGACACATTATGTGTGTCATTCATTTAAATCCCACCACAGCCTACTGATACTATCTGGATGGCTTATTGCTGTTGCGATAGAGCTGCAGTTCTATTGGATCTGAAATATGGACAAGCCCTGCTTGACCTATGAGACATGTACGGCTCAGGGAGAAGTCACCTGCCCAGAAGCACCCAGACAGCAAGTGGCAGAGGTGGGATTGGAGCTCAGGAGATGTCTGGTTGATCTAAGCCTTCCTCTTTCTGCTCAGCCTGCCTTTCTTAGCTTGGGCGAATGAGCGTGCACGGCCTGGAGCTGAACAGCTGGGTAGATTGCCCGGCAGAAGTACTCACGCACACCCCCTGTGTTAATTTCCCACGGAAGTACTCACACATACCCCTTAATTTCCCGTGGCTGCTGGAACAAGTCACCACACACTGAGTGGCTTAAAGCAATGCTAGTATTTTCTTTCTGGGGCTCAGAAGGCTCCTTCTAGAGGCTCTGAGGGAGAATCTATTTTCTTGCCTCTCAAAACCACCTACACCCCTTGGCTTGCAGTTCTTTCTTTGCAATGGGATTACTCCAATCTCTGCTTTAGCCATCACGTCTCCTTCTCCTTGGACCTGACCCTCTTTTCTCTTTCTTACAAGGACCCTTGTCCTTTACATGGGGCCCATGGGGATAATCCAGGATAATCTCTTTATCTCAAGAGCCTTAATTTCCGCACGTCTACAGAGTTCCTTGGGCTCTGTACCATGACATCTTCACAGGTGGGGGGCCATTGTTCAGCCTACCAACCCCTGACTGGAAAGGAGAAACCCACTTTTGAAAGGAGTCTCAGCATAAATGTAGTCCTCTGTGTTTTGACCTTGAACATAAACTCAGAAGTTTCTCTTTCTTTATAACCCAAATCAAGACTAGAATCAAATATTATTTGTCTCCCATTTTAAAATGTCCTCCTCTTGAAATGTGAGAGGAATAAAATAAGTTAAAAACTTGATGTGCCATGAAAAATATCATTTTCCTTTGATGGTATTATTATTAGTTGATAAATCGCGGGCTGGCTTTCATATGCCAAGTCCTCAGATCTCACACCGGAAGAATGCAGAAGTTAGGACAAATGAGAACCAACACACATGTAAAATAATATTTATATTGCTCAAAAGCTGTTTTGAGGCATCCTTTCTCTTCTACAGCATCACTTAAGGCGACTACGCGCTACATAAAACACTGTTTAAATAGGCGTGTGTCATCTTTTTTAAAGGTTCTGTGGTGTCTGTTTTGCTCTAGGTTTACCTCCTAGAGCAACAGCTGTAAATTGCCAAAGTCCGGCCCTAAACTACAACAGAAGATGAAAAACAACCCAAAGGCCATGAGGCGCCTTGAATCTGCTGACTGAAAGCATAATATGGAGAAAGAGACTTTGTTATTTAAGGATTCAGAGCTCAGAGGGGTTCTTCTCCTGAAGGTGGAGACCTTATCCTACATACAGGGTATCTATATAGATATATGCATTTTAAAATACACATTCAAAATATTAAATGGTAAGAGTTTGGGAGTTGGAGAGGATAGAATGTTCCCTTAGCTCTTATGTAGAATTCTACTGTATATTCTTGTCTCTTTGACCAATGACAATAGTACCTTTCCCCAGTAACTCCTGTCACCTTCACAGAATAGATCACCCTCTTCATTTTTTGTTGTCTTACACTCAGCCTACCAGTATGGACTTTCTTTAATCTTTAGTTTGAGCCCCATGTCTGACTTCTGCTAAAAGTAGTGTTTTCATTTAAAAAAAAAAAAAATGCCCTAGGTGGCTAACCAGATTCAGTCTCACAGTGTAGAATGCTGGGGACTCAGGGACCCTGCTTTCTGCCATGAACTGCTGATGTGACCTGGGAGTCAGTCTGTCTGGATCTCCTGTGTTTCCACGTGAAGTTCAAGCCGGCCAGGATTGTGTCATAAGACTGCGAGGTACCTTTCAGCTCCAATATCTTATAAGCTCAGAACATTTAGGGGCTATGGGAACTGTGTGTTGGATCTTAGTTTGGGGCTTCCGAGAAGCTGACCTAGGAATAGATACAATTTTGTGTGTAAGTAGCTTATTTGGAAGGCACACTCAGGAAATACTGGCAGAGGTTTGGGGAGATAAGACAGGAAAAGAGCAGGAAGGCCATCAAGAGAGCATTATCGATCCAGTCACCACTGTGTGCAGCGAGCCTCCACGTTATAGGTGTTTATTTATTCACACGCTCCTCCGTCATGGGTTGATTGCTGCTTTGGTGGGAGGGGCGGGGCGGGTGTCGCCTCTCCAGTACTTATCACTCCTCTACTCCTACAATCAGGAAAAAAAAATAAAGCCCTCTGTATAGAGTTGCAGGTGTTCCCTGTAAGCCTTCTAATTATGAAAGTGAGTGTCAATGGGATACGGGCGGGGTGCTGACTGCATCTGTTAACATGTGTGTGAGAGGAGCAGGGAAGGACGGGAAATGAATGGCCAATTAGGAAATGAGAGAGCGGTGGTCTGATATTTTGATTTCTTTTCAACTTGCCACAAAGGTTCCAGAGATGACAAGGCATTGGTCTAAGGTGTTTAACAGCGTGTACATGCTACCTTCACAGTCGGTGTAGACAAGAAAATAAATTCTTAGCTCAGTGTCGAAGAAGAGTTTACAAAAATGACCAGAGTGAAATCCTGACCTGTATGTTAGTAAATTATGGATGGTCTATGTGACTTACACAGAAATGCTCTAAAAACACCATTCTGCAAAAATCCATAATGCAATATTCTCTCATGACCTGTTCCTCAGGAAAATGACATTAAAATGTCATAATGCTATGACATTTTAACTAACAGAGAGTTCACGTTTAGTTGCTTGGTATGGAAGGTTCGCTTTGGCTAGGAGCCTTCCCTTTCGTGCTTGGGTCTTTTTTTTTTTCACGCATAGCCAGTGCGATGTGTAAAATGGGCCAGTTGTTTCCATGATCATCGACTGCTCCTTGAAAGGCTTCGGTATTCAGGGATGGTCTTAGAAATAAGTGGGGTGGGAGGAATGGGATAATTAAGTTCATTTCCCCCTCCTGAACTTCACTCCTGAGGACTCAACTTGCCAAGATCTATGAAATATACAAGAGGCTTTAGCAGTCAGTCACTAGGGAAGGAGGAGACAGAAGGGGAAGGAGACGCTGGCCAAGGAGCTCTACACTTCAGCCATTTTGTACTTCAAGACAGGAGAGCAGGATCGTGGACTTTTCCATTTCCTCTGAGAGGTGGCATGCTAACAGCATGTTGAAGAATTTAATAAAGCCAAGTCTAGGTGTAACTCCTTTAGGAAACCATCAAACTGGCGTAAAAAGGGAGCTCCTTGGGTGAATAGGAAATAGGATTTGACTTACATGCAACTTAGAATCTTAGAATAAGAACAAGACTTTCCAGAGCATCTAAGTTGACCCTGTTATCGGACTTTAGAGAGAAAATAAGACCTTGAAAGTTTCGGACATTTGTCCACCAGGGCCAGAGAGCTTAAGGATTCAAGAGTCTGGTGCTCTTTCTACCCCATCACATGGCTATATAGCCCCTCCCCCTTTCCTCCCCTTCCCTCCCCCTCCCTGCTCTGTCCCTTCCTCCTTCTTTCCCCGCCCCCTCTCTCTCTTTCTCAAAACAAGAAGTTCATTTAAACAAGAAAACATCTGATTTGAAAGGACCACTCTCAAGGATTCATTTCTTTTACCTCATGCCTACATATAATAGCTTCCCACACAGCCTCCGCAAAAGTTGTGAAGTTGCTTTTGGCTTTACAATGAGACAAGCAAAACACTGAAATCCCTCAGTCAAATAAGGTTTGCGAGGGTTTGAGTTGGGCTTGTTTGTTTAACACGGAGAACAAAATCGTTTACCGTTCTGTAAGGATGGATATTGAATGAGCCTGTCACTAATAGAGAAAGAGGGTGTTTACCCAGAAACTGTCATTTTCCCGATAGTCTCTAGTTGGTCTCCACTTTGACCAGCATACCATAGACCACTTAGTGTTCTTTGTTTTTTTTTTTTGTTTTGTTTTGTTTTAAAGATTTTTATTTATTTATTTGACAGATAGAGATCACAAGTAGGCAGAGAGGCAGGCAGAGAGAGAGGGGAAGCAGACTCCCTGCTGAGCAGAGAGCCCGATGTGGGGCTCGATCCCAGGACCCTGGGATTATGACCTGAGCCGAAGGCAGAGGCTTAACCCACTGAGCAACCCAGGCGCCCCTTGTTTTGGTTTTTTTTTCAAGAAACATTTCTGTGTCCTCTGTCCTGCTTCTGTCAGCTTCTCTTTGCCTGACTCATTCCAGTGTAGTTGTCATTTAACACTTCTGCACCTCAGAAGCATCCAACTCTTGATTTCAGCTCAGGTCGTGATTTCAGGGTGGTGGGATAGAGCCCCGTGCGGGGCTCCCTGCTCAGTGGGAGTCTGCTTGAGTTTCTCTCCCTCTCTCTTTTTACCCCTTCCCCTGTTTGTGCATGCACACACACGCTCTCTCTCTCAAATAAATAAATCTTAAAGAAAAAACACACACACACACACACACACACACACACACACACAAGCAAAACTTGCTTCTCATTCCAAGGATGACTCTGCTCTCCGAATGGTTCCTTGATATCTGCATAGGAATGAAATCACCTTTGCAGTCAGCCAGATTTATCAGCCACAGTAAAGAGACAGTTCTCTTCACGATATACAGAAATGTTCAGCCTCACTGCTGGTAAAATGATAACATCATCATGACATCATGATCCAATTACAGAGGGTGGTTTTGTGTCGTAGCGAAAGGAAGGTGGGAAAAGTCCAAGCCCTCGACAAAGTTGCTCATCGAACAGGGTGGAAACACTGGTGATCCAAAAAGCCTGCAGAAAAAAATCACAAATTGTGTGTGAGTGTGTACGTACAAAACAGATGGCAAATACCGGAAGGGTTTATTATTTTGCTTCTGCCACTCTCTTTGCCCCTGTGCACCCATCCCCCTGTGCCTTTAAGGGACCAAGCCATCGGGAGGAGGATTCACAATCCCCCGCCCTTCACCCTGCACCAACCCAGGGCCAAGTGCAGCAGGCAAGTTCCATAGAAGCATGTCCTGTGGGCCCCGCAGGGCGGGCAGTGCTTTGCGCCTGGTGACCTCTCTTCTTGTTCTCACACTTTGTTTGGACTATACCTTTGCTCTCTTCCCCATGGCTGCCTGTCCAGGTGTGGGTGTGACCTGCCCCAGGATCACGAGCTGACCCTCTGAACCAGAAGCTTCGTTCCCTAGGAACACTTGGTTTGGTCTTTCGTATGATGCTGCTCTCGGGCATTCTTCGTACTGTTGCTATTCCAATTATCGGACCATTTTACGCCGCAGACTCTTCAAGGGAATGAGCTTTCCTGGGGCTGCGGGACAAGGTGCCTTGCCTTTCCTTAGCAGGAACCCAATAAGCATTGTGTTGCATGCGCGGAAGAGTTATGGGGTGGCATTGTGGTACGTTTGGAGTCCCGTTTCGGAGTCACAGACAGAATGCCTTCTCTGTGCGGGTGTGGCGAGGAGAGGAGGTTGCAGTGGGCGGGTTTTTAAAAGCTGCTCACTGCATGTTTATGAACACTGTGGCTTTAGTTTCTATCCCCTAATCCTTAGACAAATTCTCTTTACCGTTTCCTAGAGACACAGGGTGCAGACCAAAGATAAAGACAGCCGGGAGAGAGATAGCCTGGCTGTTATTTATATGCCCTTAGAAAATCGTTCCTTCGTCTTATTTTAACGTTTCAGAAATTCCCTTGGAGAACTGAGTCTGCCTACACAGTTTCTGTATAATTGAACTTGGGCATCAATATTCATAGCCCCGCCTACTCTTCCTCCTCTTTTGGGGGCTGGGTGCAGATGATAGGGATGTCTGGGGATGTGCTTCCATTCGCTGTGACATAAACCTGGCCAGCCTCCCCCCAGGTTTACCGGTGGGAATGTTCAGCAAAGAGGGTTACACATCCGAAGTGTTAGGGCGTGCAGCCGACCACAGGGCCGTCCAGGAAACAGTGCCTTTGATTTCTCTTGCCGCAGCAGCTACATTTTGGAAGGCGGTGTGAATGCCGGCCTTTTCCATGGGCTCCTGTGGCTAATTTTGGAATTGCCAGCTTGCAATTTTTCAGAGCAGGTTCTGTGAATGTAATAGTGTGAGGTACTACTGCAGAAAAGTAATCCAAGGGAGGCTGAAGACCATCCCATAAAAACTCTTCTTCATCTCTGCCTCTCTTGCGAAGCAAACTGACGTTAACTCTCATTAGCCAAATGTCTTCTTTTTCCTTAAAGATTTATTTATTTTTAGAGAGCGAGAGAGAGCATGCGTAAGTGGGAGAAGTAGAGGGCGGGGGTCAGGGAAACTCAAGCAGACTCTGTGCTCAGAGCAGAGCCCAGCGTGGGACTCGATCCCACGACCCCTAACCAGGATGTGAGGTGAAGTCAAGGGTCAGACGCTTAACAGATTGTGCCACCCAGGGGCCCTCAGCCAAATGTCTTACTGTGATGCTTGCCGTGGGACTTGTTAGGTCCTACCTCAAATAGGAAGAAAACCTTTAGGCTAAAGAAATAGCAAATATGCCCCTTCTTTCTTCTGCTGGAATGTGAGCCATCTGAGAAAAACTCATGTCGGGAAGACTTCTAGATATGTAGGAGAAATTCCACAGAGCATCCCCAAAAATAAGCACTTTTCTTTTCTTTTTTTTTTTTTTTAAAGATTTTATTTATTTATTTGACAGAGAGAGATTACAAGTAGGCAGAGAGGCAGGCAGAGAGAGAGGAGGAAGCAGGCTCCCTGCTGAGCGGAGAGCCTGATGCAGGACTCGATCCCAGGACCCTGAGATCATGACCTGAGCCGAAGGCAGCGGCTTAACCCACTGAGCCACCCAGGTGCCCAAGCACTGCACTTTTCATTGTATTTAACTTCTAGACATTTTCGCCCTGGTTTAAGGATGAGTTTTTCAGTTCAGAATCTGACGACGGGACCACTGTCTTGAGCTATGCTCATTCCCAGCCATCAGAAGGGCACCTTGTGACCAGTGAGCTGATTGAACTAGAAAGTTCTAGGGCAGGGACTCTTCAAGGTACAAACCATATGTAAGTGGGATGTTGTACCAGGCAGCTGAATTATGGGCCTCAGCTTATCTTGACTTACATATTTTATATATATTTCTTATTTTTTGTATTTTACTCCCAGAGTCTTCTTCAGGCCAAACTAAGAAGCCAGCTACTTGAATCCTGTCACATTGTTCCCATTCCCAGAACCCACTTTCCTGCATTATTTTTCTTTCCAAACCCCAGGAAGCCTCTTCTCCTAATTGTCTTTGGGAAGAGAGTCAATGTTTGCCTATTGACTGGAAATCCCAGAACTGAAACTGAGGTAAACTGTGAGTTTTGCATTTCCCCTAACAGGCAGGTCCCCACAGTACCATTTTTTTAAAATAGATTTTTATTTATTTATTTGACAGAAAGAGATCACAAGTAGGCAGAGAGTCAGGCATAGAGAGAAGGAAGCAGGCTCCCTGCTGAGCAGAAAGCCCGATGCGGGGCTCGATCCCAGGATCCTGGGATCATGACCTGAGCCGAAGGCAGAGGCTTTAACCCACTGAGCCACCCAGGCGCCCCCCACAGTCCTATTAAGGGACTTAACAGGGATATGGCTTTGCTGGTGTGACTTCCCCTGAATAAACGGGCCTCTGCTACACACCTGCAGCTTTTGCAACACCACACACCTGATATTCTTCTACCTTGAACTGCCCAAGTTCCAATTCCCCAAGCCAACTTTTGCCAGCTATGGCAAAATGGAAAAAAAAAAAAAAAATCCTTTTTTTTTTTCGTTCATTCCCCTGAGGTATGAATGATGACCCCTCTACTATTTGTCAGTTATTTACTCATTATAAAGATTAATCCAGGGACATCTGGGTGTCTCAGAGGGTTAAGCCTCTGCCTTTGGCTCAGGTCATGATCTCAGGGTCCTGGGATCGAGCCCTGCTTCGGGCTTTCTGCTCAACGGGGAGCCTGCTTCCCCCTTTCTCTCTGCCTGCCTCTCTGCCTACTTGTGAGCTCTCTGTCAAATAAATAAATAAATAAAACCTTTAAAAAAAAAAAGATTAATCTACCTTAAGCTCCCTGTGTAGGTTTGCTCTCAAGAGACAATTTACCTTTATAGAAAACGCTAGACTTGAAATCAACCAACCTGAGTCCAAAATCTAGTTTTCATCACTGTTAGAGCCTCTCTTTTCTCATCTGTCCAGTGGCTCAGTTCCTGACCTTCAAAAGATGTTCTTCCTAACTCCAGTTAATGAGTGTATGTTCGCAATAACTATGTAATTGGTGATGTGACGTTCAATGTAAATGAAAGGGTCTTTTAATGTCTTCTTCTAAAGACATTAGCTTCTAAAGCTAAGACCCCTTAGCATCTGGGTGGCGCAGTTCGTTGGGCATCCAACTCTTGATTTTGGCTCAGATCGTGATCTCAGGGTTGTGAGATTGAGCTCTGCATTGGGCTCTTCGCTGGGCGTGGAGTCTGCTTGAGGTTCTCTCTCTCCCTTTCCCTTGGTCCCCACCCTCAAATAAATAAATAAATCTTTTTTTTTAAAAAGCCACACTTAAAAATTTAGTGTAGGTTGAGTTGGGAGGGCCAAAAGGACAGGCATGATGGTAATGGGGAGAAGAAGGAAGATTCTGGAAACATGTCACGTCAGGACTGAACGAATATGGACAGTTCTAACCTCAAGAACTTACATCATCGTTTGCTTCTAAGCTCCCCCCTCTGGTGTTCCCCAAGAGGGTGTCTTACAACGTGATTTTGTCATCTCATAGATACTAACCAGGTTATATCTTTTACTTACAGAATATTAGCTAACATTGATTTCTAGGTATTTTTTCATATGATTGCTGGGGGAAAAATAGGGTAATGTTGCTTACATAGCTAATGTTTCTTACATAGCTAATGTTTCATAAGGAAGCAGCAAAACTTCCAGTTCTGGATCAATAATACTGGAGTGCCCACTGACAATGGTTTCAGAACGTGTGCTTCATAAATAGGAAGGCTGTGTAGATTTTTATAGCACACTCATGGAAATGTAAGAACAGAATTTGACCACGAGTGTATAACTGCTTTGGATTGAAACTTCTGATGAACAAGTTTTGGAGTGAGTTTTGTGCTTAGCAAAAGCCAGATTGTCCCTTAAGTTAACATCATCTAAACCACGGTATTCCACTGGTGTATGCGACTGAAAATTCGTCCAACTGAGACCACCTATGTTAAATTTTCATTAATTCAACACGAGGTTTGTCAGTATTATCATTGTTCTAAGTTGAAATTTTAAGAAGCATTTTGAATAATACTCTATATAATTTCTCTAATTCATACCTGATGGGCTATAAATTGTTTCAATAATCCAAATTTACCTTCGGCTCAGATTTCCCCTACAGTCAAAATTTTAAGCCTGAGATCTTATCTCCAAATGAGACATTAACCTGCAGAGACTGAATATCTGACTTCATGGGCTCAATGCAGCAGATATAGATTTAAAATTGATTGAGAGTGGCTACAGTAGGACCTCCTATATTCTAGTAAGTGGTTCGCTTAATTTTCATTCCAACGAAAAACCAAGTTCATTTGTATTTAAATGTGGCTGCTGTTTACATGGGCATGCTGCTTCATCAGAAGTCTGTAAAGCACTGCAAATTAAATTATAAATGTCTATATATTTATGAAAACTGAATGAAAATTTTCAGGTTATGAAAAATGTTATTGTGTATGTGTGTACATACATAAAATTCTGACCTTAAAAACTTATATCATTGCTTACTTTTTAAAAAAGATTTTATTTATTTATTTGACAGAGAGATCACAAGCAGGCAGAGAGGCAGGCAGAGAGAAAGAGGAAAGCAGGCTTCCTGTGAGCAGAGAGCCCAATGCGGGGCTTGATCCCAAGACCCTGAGATCATGACCTGAGCTGAAGTCAGAGGCTTAACCCACTGAGCCACCCAGGCGCCCTTCATTGCTTACTTTTAAACTATCCCTCTGGAGTTCTGAAAAATAGTACCTTTCAATTTTATTTTGTTATTTCCTAAACACTAGCCAGGTTATAGCTTTCATTTATAGACTATTAGCTAAGACAAATTTCTAAGTATTTTTGTACATATCAATATGTATTTATGTATGTATTTATGTATATGAGGTTAATAGCATTTTTCATAAAAGCTAAAACTCAGAAACAGCCCAATGTCCATCAAGAATAGAATGGATAAATTATAATCATAATAGCATACCAGTAAAAGTAGCAAACTACAATTGTATAAATAAATCCCACAAACATTGTATTGAGTGAAAGAAACTAGAATAGATATTGTATGGTTCAATTTACACAAAGTTCAAAAACATACACAATTAAATTATACTGTTAGGAACAACTTAGTTACTCCGAAATGGGGAGGAGGATGTGGTTCGTGATTGGGAGGGAGCATGGTGGGGACTTACCTTGATCTGGGTAATGTCTGCGCGTATGTTCCTGGAACCTCGTTCACAATGACGTATATGTTGGTACATTGTGGAGTTGGATATTGGATTGTCTAGAACTATTCCAGACCTATTATTTCTAGTGGGGCAATATTTTTATCATAAAAGATGGGATATTCTGGAAACATAGGTAAAAATTGACCAGTTTTGTGGAGTACTATGTGCTTATTACTGTGGCCTTAAAAATAACATATAAGTATCGTTTCATCTTCTCACCAGATGAGAAGCCTAAGTAATATGGATACATTCATTATTCACTTAGCATTCTTTTAAATACGGGCTCTGTGCGGGCAGATGTGGTACCTATAGGGATGGATAAAAATTCCCCTTGCCCTCAGAGAGCTCCCAGTCTTGTTGGGGTAATGGACGGGCAAGCATAATGCCCCCATAGCCTGTGTACAAGATGCCAGGTGTATGACACTAGTAAATTAGAAACCCTTGGAAGACTGAGTTGGGAGAGGAGGATTAATCCTACCTATGAGGATGGAATTTAAGGACGGCTTCACAGATGAGGTGATATTTGGATAGTTCTTGAGTCATGCTCATTTGAGAAGACCTAGTAGGATAATAGAGCTTAGGAGGAATAGTGGAAGTAAAGGCCAAGACAAGTGAAAATGCATGGTTTAGTGGAAAGCACAGCTGAAGAACACTCCCAAGATGCTAAGGGGGTTGCCTTGGGACAGTAGATTTTTCCTTCTTTATATAAGACCCTGACTACACATTTCCTACAATAAGAATGTACTATACTCACAATCAGAAAAAAATACATATGTATATATGCTTTTTAAAGGAATGTAGTTTGGAATGTTAACCATCACTGCCAGTAATCCATTATGAATAGGTTAAGAATGATCCAGAATCTTAAAGATTTGGATTTTATTCTGTAGGTAAATGGGAGATAACAAAGGCCTGTTTATAGAAGAGTGACATCAATTGCAACAACTAGAGAATAACTCTGAACAGTATTTGATTCAGCTCCAAAATGTGTTAACATATGCACTAGGTCAGAGAAGGCAACAGCGGTGTGGACCAGAATGTGAATGATAGGCTTCATGGAAAGACATGAGATTGGAGCTCCTCCTGGAAAGATCTGTACTATTTAAATCAAGGAAAAAGCAGGGGAGAGGACATTTTAGGCTGAAGCAAAGTGTGAGCAAAAGGACAGATGTTTCTATTTGGAAATAATGAGATATTAAGATGCATAGGTGAAATCGGGAGAGGTTAAGACAGCTTCCATTTCCAGAAGGGAGGTTTTGGACTTTCCCGTAGAAGCCAGGGGAGATTTTCAAGCAGAAGAATGATGGGATAAAAATAGTTCTTGAGCAAATAAAGCTCATTCAGCAGCAGTGCTCAGGGAGATGCGGTGATAGAAGCATTAACATCTCCATGTGGGGTGAGCCAGTAGAAGGAATAGGAACGGAGCAGCAGAGGTAGCACATTACAAAATTAAAAAGTCAGCTGAGTGAGTGGGTGAAGACTGGCCAGGGACTGAAGGAGAGGAAAGAGTTAATGGTTCTCCCACTGTAGAACAGAATTCCAGAGTCCTGAGGATAGCTATAAATGGCCGTAGAACCCCGTTGAAGTGGAAGTGTCAACACTGGTCCCCATTATGAAGGCATACATTTTTCCAGCAACGGGGCTGGGTTGGACTAGCCACTCATTCTCCTGCTGAGGCTCCTCTGTGACCCTCACGGGGCATTTATGAAAGGGTTGGTTAGCCTATAGTCGTGAAAAAGAGCAAGGCAGTCTGATAACAGGAGCATTGCCTCTAACACTAATCTTGTGCCTACCATGTAACAGCCCACTAAGGTAATCAATGGGACAGGACACTGGAAGTAAAAGGGTTTGGGCTCCACTGCAGTATACCTTGGTAGGCAAAAGACAGGGGGAATAAAGACACCATTTCCTTCAGAGCTTCTTAAAACATGGAGAAACTGTCATAAACAATTACAAACTAAATAGTCTTCATCTAGCCTGATTACTGTAGATGACCTAGAAATCATCTCAACGTATTATGTGCCACAAAGTCCCATCACACAGATCACCAATTACCACAGGAAGATAGCAAAAGGGTGTGAAAAGTGCTTGGATGCCATGTTAAATATTCATAATGAAGTATCGAAGCAGTAGGTTCCCCTTTGATCCTTGGTTACAAAATTATCCACAAGGCTAGTAGGGGTGGTGCATTATGAACGCATGTGAACAACATGTCCATCAAACTATCCTGGAAAGCCACCACCAAGATGCGAAACGATAATATTTGCAAAGTACTTAAGCAACCTTTTAATTCCTTGATCTTACTTCTTCACTGCATAGAATACATTTTTCTTCTTTTTGGATCAGAAATCCTAAAAGACTGCTGAGAGTTTAAACAATTTGGCTGCCATCGTGGTAACAAATGGTTAGCAGGAAAAACTCCGAGTTGGTCAAGAAAGTCATGTTTGAACTTGGAGGACAGGGATGCATCCGTTAACCAGTCTGTCTTGCTTTCTTTTCCTACAAAGTGAAAGAGCCTCCCCATCTCCCAGGGTTTTTGAGAGGATCAAAGGGATAATGGATGTGAAAACAGGGTTCAAATATGAGATCCCGTCAGTGTGACTAGCATGCGAAGTTCCCATTCATTTTTGAACTTTGCAGAGCCCGCTCGGGAATATCGATCCCCTAGAACAATGTGCTTCTTGTTCAGCCTGCTGCTGCCACAGAGGTCTAAAAAGGAGACCACTGTTTTTAACCACGCGTATGAATATTTAACACGGCATCACACTGCGTGGCATAGAGCTTTGCCGTCCTCTACATGGTAATTAGCAATCCGTGTCTGGGATATACTACATGAGGTGACTTCCAGGTGGACAAGCTGTTCTTTCATTCATTTTCCAAACATCATTGCTATTCCGTGTGTACAGGCCCTGCAGACAGAAGGAAACATAAGATATAATTGCTCTCCACGGTCTCGAAGTCTACAGGGGGAGGGAGAGAGAGAGCCCCATATTCACATAGTCACGTGGGAGCTGAGGCCTGAAGAAAATGTTGTAGGAGCACAGGGTGAAGAGTGAACAACTCTGCCTCTGTAGGCAAGGAAGTCTCATCTGAGCGGCAGGTCTGGCAAACCAACTAGGTAGGATATTGGAGTCGTGGGCTGTCTACAGCAATGTAACCTCAGGGCTCCTGACTGAGGCCCTGCACTTCTCAGCCCCTTACCCATCCAACATTTTTTTAAAATTTTTAATGATTTTATTTATTTATTTGACAGACAGAGATCACAAATAGGCAGAGAGGCAGGCAGAGAGAGGGGTTAGCAGGCTCCCCATGGAGCAGAGAGCCCGATGTGGGGCTCGATCCCAGGACACTGGGAACATGACCTGAGCGGAAGGCAGACGCTTTAACCCACTGAGCCACCCAGGTGCCCCTGGAAGCATTTTTCTGGAAGTTTTCTAAGGCCTTGTTAGGTGCCTGGGACCGGAGGGAAGGCAGCCATCTGAGTGGGGGGAGCCCTGGACCCAGACCAGAACCCCTGTGGGCCCTGGACCACTGTTTCTCCTCTTAGGGATCATCTCCAACCCTCCAATTCCATCCCACCCAGTGCCTGGCATGCAAGGTTGATCAGATGTCCCAGGGAGCTCAGCGTTCCCTCCATGGGTTGGTTGTGGGCCATGGAGTCCAGGAGGGTAGACTGCCTAGCAGATTCAGCTGATTGTTCCCAATCTGGCCAGCATGCTAGTGTGTGTGTGTGTGTGTGTGTGTGTGTGTGTGTAAATCAGGTGACATGCTGATTTGGGTGGACTCAAATAGTTTTGTTGACAAGGACTCTGCACAGGGATAACTGGTTTGTAGAGCAGTAGTATGTGTCTTCCCAGGACTAACCCACACTGGAAAACTCTCCACTTACAGAGCTAACTGGGCAGTCAGTCCTCAGTAATTGTAACAACTCATTCCATTATGACAGAAAGAGTGAAACTGGACCATTACCTTACACCAGATGCAAAAATTAACTCAAAGTAGATTAAAAACTTGAACGTAAGACCTGAAACCATAAAACTCCTGGAAGAAAACCCAGGCATAAGCTCCTTGGCATAGGTCTTGGTGATGATTTTTTAAATGACACTGATAGCAAGGACAAGTAACAAAGAAATAAACAAGTGGGACTCTAGCAAACTAAAAAGCTTCTGCATAGCAAAGGCAACCATCAACCAAATGGAAGGACAACCTACTGAATGGGAAAAAATATTTGCAAATCAATTTGTACCTAATAAAATACAAATAATCCAAAACATATAAAGAATTCATACAACTCAGTAGCAAGAAAACAATTCAATTTAAAAAACAATGGGCAGATTACCCTACATTTGCATCAACATGGATGGAACCAGAGGAGTTTATGCTAAGTGAAATAAGTCAAGCAGGGAAAGACAATTATATGGTTTCACTTATTTGTGGAACATAAGGAATAGCATGGAAGACATTAGGAGAAGGAAGGGAAAAATGAAGGGGGAGATTTAGAGGGGGAGAGGAACCGTGATAGACTATGGACTCTGGGAAACAAACTAAGGGTTTTGTGGGGGTGTGGGGAGATGGGTTAGCCCAGTGATGGGTATTAAGGAGGGCATGGATTGCCTGGATCACTGGGTGTTATATGCAAACAATGAATCCTGGAACTCTAAAAAAATTAAATTAAAAAAAAAATCTGTGCTCTAGACAAGTTTAAAAAAAAAAATGGGGGAGGACACCTGAATAGGCCTTTTGCTAAAGAAGACATACAGTTGGTCAACAGGTTCGTGAAAAGATGCTCTACATCAGGGAAATGCACATCAGGACTGTAATGAGATATCCTCTCACACCCGCCAAAATGGCTAAAATCAACAACACACGCAACAACAAATGTTGGCGAGGATGTGGAGAAAAAGGATCCCTCCTGTACTGCTGGTGAGAATGTAAACTGGTGCAGCCACTGTCGGAATCAATACGGAGGTTCCTCAAAAAATTTAAAATAGAACTAACATATGATCCAACAATTCCACTTCTGGGTATTTTTCCAAAGAAAATGAAAACACTAATTCAAAAGATCTATGCACTCCATGTTTGTCGCAGTATATCTGCAATAGCCAATACATGGAAACAACTTAAGTGTCCACTGATGGATAGATGGACAAAGAAGATGTGGTGTGTGTCTGTATGTATTATACACATGTGAGGGAATATTACTCAGCCATAAAGAAAGAATGGAATCTTGCTATGTGACAACATGGATGGACCTTCAGGGCATTCTGCTAAGTGAAATAAGTCAGACAGAGAAAGACAAATACAGCACGATCTCCCATATGTGTGGCTCTGAAAAATAATCAAATAAAAACTAAGCTCATAGACACAGAGAACAGATGAGTGGTTGCCCGAGCTGAGGAGTAGGAGACATGGGTAAACAGTATTTAGCTTTGGTTTTAGTTTAAATAAGTTGGAAAAAAAAAAAAAAGAATATGTCAAAGAAGAATGAACTAAACCAATGTCCCACATTGCTGAGTACAAACTTTATTTTAAAGGCTTTTTTTTTTTTCTCTTATAATTACTTTTTAAGTTTAACTTAATCCCAAGCCTTCAAATTCAATGGCTCAGGTGTCCTGCAGGAGACACTGGGGCTCCTTCTGATGGATCTCAACATGCACCTTGGGGCGCCTGGCTGGCTCAGTTGGTAGAGCGTGCACGCTCTTGATCTTGGGGGTTGTAAGTTCGAGTCCTACGTTGGGTATAGAGATTACTTAAAAATAAAATCTTAAAAAAAAAAATAGATAAACATATACCTAGCCCAAGAACTGGAGGAGACAAAGAAAGCTCTAGCAGTTTCAGCCAGGCAGGCTGGTTGGTATGACCACATCTGAGCTCCAGTAGTATCTAGAGACCCCAGATCAACCTTCTGAGCAGAAAAGACACATGTTCCTGCTTGATTTCCACCTAAAAAAAAAAAAAAAAAAAAAATCTGCCAACAGAATGTTTTTCTGAGAAGCCAGCAATACAGAAAAGTAGTCGTCTGCCGTTTTTTTCTGATTTCATTAAAATATTCCCTTCTGCTCCTTGGTTTATTCTCTGACACAGTTCTGTTCCTATATCTTTTTCTTCCTCTTAAAAAAAAAAAATCACACAAAAAACGGTAAGTGAAGAACTCAAACTCCGTCCTCGGCATTTTATTGCCATCTGGAGCGGCCGGCCCAGCAATAAGCCTGAGAGTCGGACGGGTGACCAGGCCCGTTCTCTGGAGCGGCCGGCCCAGCAATAAGCCTGAGAGTCGGATGGGTGACCAGGCCCGTTCTCTGGAGCGGCCGGCCCAGGATGGTGAAAACTGAGAAGGAGACGGACTTCATTGACTTAGATGAAACTATCCTGTTGGGGCTGGGGGCAGGGAATCACATGGACATGACTTTCTGAGCAGACCTCAATAAGGGCTTGCTCAGGATCTCAGGTAATGAAAATATCAAGTTATCAGTTGTAAACCTTGTAAATTTCACAGCCCATGCAAAGCCTTGCTCAGTTGTGGCAATGACACAACTGTGTGTGTGCGAGCACGCCTGTGTGTTTTGCTATTATGAAAGGTCTTTTGATCCTAATTAGTATCTGCTATGTTTTTGGTGCAGGTATAATTAGCATATGCTATTATGTTTCAGATGTACAGTATAATGACTCCACGATTCTACACACTTCCAGTGCTCATAGCAATAAATGTACTTTTAATCCCCTCCACTTACTTCACCCATCCCCCACCCACCTCCTCTCTGACAACTGCCAGTTTGTTCTCTTGTTCTCTGTATTTGAGAGTCTGGTCTTTTGTCTTTTTTTTTTTTTTTTTTTTTTGGTCTGTTTGGTTTGCTTCTTAAATTCCACATATGAGCTATTTTTTTTTTACATCCAAAATCTGCTGACAACACTCACATTGTTATTTACTGTGTCCAGAAGGTAAACCGCTGACTTAAAGGAAGGTGAGCAAAAGGACAAGTCCTAGGTTAATAAAAGACAAGACTCTCCTTCCCTCTTTCTCCCTCCTCCTAGTTCCCTGCCCGAATCCCTCAGTGATAGATGTTGAAGGACAAATCAGAGCACCTTCCTCTTGCACTGCAAGCACCTTGAAAATGAAGCATCCCGGTGTTTTTAAGAAATTGAAGATCTAGAAAGATGTTAATTAAATTGTCAAAAAGCTTCTTGCCTCATTTCAGTGCTCTGCATAACTAGGTAGCCAGAAACTATATATAGCATCAGAGTGCTATTCTTGGCTCTTAATATAGTTTTAATTATTTAATTTACACAATGTTTCAGTAAGGGAGAAAACTAGTTGCAGACTGGATCAGATCAGGTACCACAGAAATCTTCAAGGGTCTCTCTCCAATCCTCCTTCTTTGACACATCTCCTGTCTATGTCTTGGAAATATTCTACATCATTCTGCAAATGACAAGTTGTAGGGAACTTTTTAGTAGCTATCAAACTCATCTATGTTAAAGTTATCATCCATCTATCCATCCATCCATCCATCCAGTATTTACCAAGCTCCTGTGTACCAAGTGCCAGGACTGTGCTAGAAGCTAAGGAAGCAGAGTTGAGTGGAATGATAGGTAATAAACTGTGGTTCTTGCTTTAGCGATGTTTACTGACAGTGAGGGAGACAAACATTCAGAGACACAATTAGAGGGACTTTCAGCAATACTGACAACTAAAGTGACATTCCCAAGGGTGCCTGGCCTGGGTATACACCCTAGACACTGAGGGCTAGAGTTCCAATGCCCAATTCAGGGATAAGAAATGTGGCCTTGACCTTGCTTAAAGCAATGAGCAAAGACCCTCCTTACAGGAAGTTTCCTTAAGGGTCTTCCCACAGTTAAACCTGAATTGGGACAATTAAAAACAAAAAGGAAATTTTTTTTTTTTTTTTTTTTTTGGCCTGTAAAGTCAGGGAAGTAGCGAGGAGCCTTAAGTTCTAGGGATCTGGGTATAAGCAGGAATGCCCCTAGGATAAATCAAAACTGCAAACCTGTCCCACTCTTTATATTAGGGTTTCAAGAATTTATACTGCTAATAAGATTTGGGAATCCCAGTGCTGAAAGTGAACATTTTTTCCTCCTGGGCCATTGGAATCACAGGGATACTGATAGAAGCAAATGAAAAATCTATACAGAATGAAAACCATCCATTGAGCATAAATTCACAGTGAAAAACCCAGAGTCATGTGAATAGATAAACCATAAGAAGGAGAGTCTGTAGATACAACAAAGGAAGAACTAGAAATAGGAGACAAATCTAGAGATTATAAAATATGGATGCTTACAATAATAGAATTTTAAAAATAGAAGCCATCATGAAAGAACAGACAACTATGAAAAATAAGAAAAAGACTAGAAAAGGAAATACAACATCTAGAAATGAAAAATTTAGTTTTGGAAACTATAAGAAGTTGGATTCAATAGCAGAATAGACACAGCTGAAGAGAGACTCGGTGAACTGGACAATCTAAGGAAGTCACTTATAATGAAGCCTAGAGAAATAATAATTAAAATATGCTGTATTAAGAGATATGGAAAATAATAACAATAAGGTGATGTAGGACTTGTAAGAAAGGTTACTACAGAGTTAACCCAAGGAAGAAGGTAAATGAAAGAACTTAATGGGCAGGAAAACCAAGATACCATAAAAGACTCAAAAACAAAACAAAGCTAGTGTTTGGAAAACAGTAATAAAATAGTCAAATTTCTGGCAAGATTCATCGAGAACAAAGCTAAAGTAGGAACATACAAAGAATATTAGTGGAGGATTTTTAACAGAAAATTTTAAAATGTCTTAAGGGAGTATTATGATCAAGTTTATGTCAGTAAATTTGAAACCTTAGGTAAAAAGAGGAATTTTCTAGATAAACTGTAAATTACCAGTTATCAACCAATAGACAACTGAAATCTCTACAGTTTCTAAAGAAATTGAATCCATAATAATAATAATTTTTTTAAAAGTCTGCAAACTAGAAATCAATAGTATTAGAAGTTTTTGCTGGTGAGTTTTAATGAGCATTCAAGAGGTTATCTTTAGGGGAACCCAGGTGGCTCAGTTGGTTGAGCATCTGACTCTTGATTTCAGCTCAGGTCATGATCCCAGGGTTGTGCAGTTAAGCCCCACATCAGACTCCACACTGAGCATGGAGACTGCTTAAGATTCTCTCTCACTTCTCCCCACCCCTGCTCACACTCTCTGCTCTCTCTCTCACTAAAAAACCAAAACAATGAAAAAAGAGGGATTATCTTTAAGTTATAAAACCTGTTCTACAGAATAAAGATGTCACCTCCATCTTACACAATTTCAAAAGGAAGGAATACAACCCTGAGCAAGGACCATATAAGGCAGAAATTTATCAATGTAAGCACAAAAATACTAAATATTTGAAAACAAAGCCAGCAAGCTAGTAAGATACTAAAGCCAGTTAGAATTATTTCAAGAATGTGAGGTTGGTTTAACCTAGGAATTCTATTTAGAATTTCACCAAATAATTTATCAAAGAAAAAGAAAACAATGATTATCTCAAGAGATACATAAAAAACCATTCTATATAACTCAATACATTGGAGTAAAACAAAAGTAGCTTTATAAATCAATGAGGAAAGAATGTGCTGTACAATAAACAGTAATCAGGAAAAAAGTGCCTCTCCATATAGAAAAAGAAACAAAGTGGGGTTTCTAGCTCACATGTATAAAAACAAACTCCAGATAGATTAATTATCTAAATATGTAAAGCAAAGCCTTAAAACTATTTTTTAAAAAAGATTTTATTTATTTATTTGAGAGAGAGACCGCGAGAGAGAGCATGAGCAAGGAGAAGGTCAGAGGGAGAAGCAGACTCCCCATGGAGCTGGGAGCCCGATGCGGGACTCGATCCCGGAACTCCAGGATCATGACCTGAGGTGAAAGCAGTCGTCCAACCAACTGAACCACCCAGGCGCCCCAAAGCCTTAAAACTATTAAAAGAAAACATAAGTGACAGTTGTATAACCTCATCATGGGAAAGAATTTTTTTTTTTTTTTTTTTTTAGCTAAGAATTTTTTTAATAAAGATTTGATTTATTTATTTATTTGACAGAGATCACAAGGAGGCAGAGAGGCAGGCAGAGAGAGGGGGGAAGCAGGCTCCCTGCTGAGCAGAGAGCCCGATTCGGGGCTCAATACCAGAACCCTGAGATCATGACCTGAGCTGAAGGCAGAGGCTTAACCCACTGAGCCACCCAGCCCCCCCCCCGGCTTTTTTAAGGCTCCATGCCCAGAGTGGAGCCCAACCTGGGTCTTGAACACATAACCCTGAGATCCAGACTTTAGTTGAGCTCAAGAGTCATATGCCTAACCAAGTAAGCCATCCAGGGGCCCTAAGAATTTCTTTAAAAGTCTAAAAGCAGAGCACAACTTTAACAACCGATAACAATGGACAGAAATAGGAGCAAGCAGTTTGCCGAAGAAATTAAATACCTAATAGGTAATCAGGATAAAGCAATTAAATCACACCCAGAATACTGAGAAACAAACTGACTTCGCATAATACCAAGTGGTGGTGAGGTGGAAAGGGAAACTTTCAGACACTATTGATGGAATGATGTAACTGTTACAGTCACCTTGAGAGCTGCCAATATCCAGTTAAACTAAAGATGGGCATATACTATGGCAGGGCTACTCAAATTTTACCTTCCTTAGAGAGATTATTATTTATACAAGAGAACTTTACCAGGATTCTCACTGAAGAATTCCTTGGAATTACCCTAAAGTTAGATCCCAACTAACTAGCCCTCCATGAGGGAATCTGGAAATAAATTGTGATATGATTCTTTATCAGAATACCAAGACAGCAGAAAACATGAGTGGACCCAATTCACACAACTCAGCATGCAATAATCTTAAAATACAACATTGCCTTCAATATGGAATGTTAGGAAATGATTCATTTTTAAAAGATTTTATTTATTTATTTGACAAAGAGATCACCAGTGGGCAGAGAGAGGGAAAGAGAGAGAGAAAGAGAAGCAGGCTCCCTGCTGAGCAGAGAGTCCGATGCAGGGCTCGATCCCAGGACCCTGAGATGATGATCTGAGCCAAAGACATGATGTCAGTTGTGAGTTGATCATGTGCAACTGTCAAAAACTAATCTTAGTTTTGCCAATGCCCACCTTGGGAGTTCACTCTACATGAGTATAACGACGGGTAATAGTTCTCAAACCATGTATTAAGGGTTCTGAACAGCTCATAGTTGACCTGAGCCACACAGGTGCCCTTAGAAAATGATTCTTCTTTTTTTTTTATTTTTTTATAAACATATAATGTATTTTTATCCCTAGGGATACAGGTCTGTGAATCGCCAGGTTTACACACTTCACAGCACTCACCACAGCACATACCCTCCCCAATGTGAAAATGATTCTTAAAACGTGATACCGCTTATGTACGTTTGAAACCACAAAGCGGGAATATGCAATGCTTGCAAACACATACACATATACTAAGAGAACAAGAATATAGATGGGATTACACACATCAACATCAGGGGAGTTGTTGTTTTCTGGGAAAGGGGGTGAGAAAAGAAGTGAGGGTTGGTGAATCCTCACCACTCACCCACTGGAGAAAAGAAGTGAGAATTAGATTTCACTAAATCTTTAAGTTGTAGTCCTTTGTATTCTTTTTAAAGCACTAATGCAACTAGAACCAATGTTGACATTTTTAAATCTGAATGGCACGTGACTAGTTGTATTCACTGTCTTTTTCTGTGTCTTTGAAATATATTAAAATAATATTTACAGAATGTGACACTCCATGGCCAGTTAGTAGCTGGTTCCTGGGTGGTTCTGGGGACTGAGAGCAGGTAGCCCTGTGCACCCCAAGCGTGCTAAGGGAACCTTCCAAAATGGCACTCTTGATGCTGTGATACGGATGAGAAAGAGGCTCCTGGGAGAGGAGAGGAGAAGGGGAAGATCTTCCAGATGAGGAAGCAGCACATGGGAAGCCATGAGAAGGCATCGTGCTTGGGGACGGGGAGTCACTTCAAGTCACCACGAAGTGGTGGGGGAGACGCAAGCAGTGGATGTGGCTGCAGAGGAAGATTTGGCCTGTCTTGGCTGGAGGTCAAGATTTGATATCTCAGGAGACTTAAATATTCCCGGAAAGCTTATATTTCTATCTAGAATGTCATTTCCCTCTTCCAACACTTTTTTATGTTTCTTTCCTCCCGAGACCTTCTTCTAGAGGTAATGTATCAACTATTAGAGTCAAAGATTGCATTTTTGGAAAGATCATCTTAGCAATCATCTACCAGTCCAATCCCCTCATTTTATCCCCCAGAGAATCTATGGATCACTTTGACGGCAGGCCACTCTGAAGGTTTTATCTTTGCAATCCAAGTCAATTCAGTTGGCTTTCTGGGAGAATCGATTCCTAGAAAAGATTTGTGAAGGAGTTAGGGGGAAAGGCTGTGTCCACAGACAGTTCATGGTTCGTTGGTAGAAAATATCATGAAAGTAACACTGTGAAATATGCGTATGGGTGTTTAATGTATTATACATTATTTTAACGGGTTCTTTTTTTAAAAGATTTTATTTATTTATTTATTTGACAGAGAGAGCTCGAGCACAAGCAGGAGGAGGGGCAGGCAGAGGCTGAGGGAGAAGTAGGCGCCCTGAGGAGCAGGGAGCCTGATGCGGGACTCGATCCCAAGACCCTGGGATCAGGACCTGAACTGAAGGCAGACGCTTAACTGACTGAGCCACCCCAGCGTCCCTTACTGTGTTCTTAATTGTAAAAATGAATTCATGTTTTGAAGAGTGAGATGGGGGTGTCATCTGACCCCATCTCTGGCTCTGGGGACTTTTATCACAAATGAGAAAAGAATTAAGATGAAGAACGCATATCACCACCACTTGGGATTACCAATATTTTGTTTCTCGTTATTCTGGGTGTGATTTAATTACCCTATCCTGATTATCTATTAGATATTCAGATTTCTTCTGCAAACCGCTTGCTCCTATTTCGGTCCATTGTTACCAGTTGTTAAAGTTGTGCTCTGCTTTTAGACTTTTAAAGGAATTCTTAGGGCCCCTGGTGGCTTACTTGGTTAGGCATAAGGCTTGGTCACCGTGTGCACAAGATGGAGTTATGAGGTCTCTCCATCAATGAGGGGAAAGGAGTCAAGTCCAAGTGGCAGGGAGGAATGACTGACCTGGGAAGGAGAAACAGTTTGCACAAGGAAATGAAGAGAAAGGTTTGGAGCCAGACTGTCAGGTTTCAAAATATGACCCTACACATTGCATATCGATTTGACTCCTGCCTTTCCCCCAGCACCACCACCTGCACTAGCTCAGGTAAACACAGTCAAGTCTTTTTCAAGGACTCTCTGTTATGTTCTGAAATTTAGTTTTTAACTCAACTCCACCTCTTCAGAAAAATGCAGCAGCTGGACGCGATAACTCGAATACATAGTGCCCCCTCCCTTTGGGGAGGTGCTCTCTTGCCTGTGGTCTGCTCTTTTCCTTCTCATTTTGGTTGGAAAGCTTTGTGTTTCCTGATCCTCCGGTCATGCTTGAGCCGTAAGTAAATGAAAATGTCCAGGAAGAAGTCCTCTCGTTTATAAGAGGGCCGTCACTGGAGGTCTGGGTCCCCATGACAGTGGCAGATGATTGGGGGCGTGGCCGGCAGGTGATTGGGGGCATGGTGGCTTCAGTCTTGATTTGCAGATCAGGATTCCATTGATTCCTTCATTCCTTCCTCCAACAATTAGCAATCTAAAGAGTTCTAGGCAGTCTCTTCATGTTATCAAACTTATCCTTGTATTTATAATGAACAACCCGAACTATTTAGTGTCTTGGAATGGACACTTTTCTTCCTGCATTACCGATCCTGTCCCTCTTTTATTTTTACTTATCTGAAAGAGAAAGAGAGCTCGATCCTCCACCCTGGCCGCTGAGCAGGGAGCAGGAGGCGGGGTTTGATTCTGGGACTCCCAGGATCATGACCTGAGCCAAACACAGACACTTAACCAACTGAGCCACCCAGGCACCCCTCTTGTCCCTCTTATATGGTTTTGAGCTAAGGTCATGTTAGAGAACCCAGTAGTACAGTGCTCATCTCTGTTAGCAAACACAGTGTCCCAGGTTAAGGCAAAAATGCCTGCTATGTTAGCCCAGCCGTCCAGTTTCTTTCTTGACTTGGCAAAATGCCAGCATGCACTAGAAAACATTTTATACACTTCTGCTCATGCTCATCCTCACTTGTAAATATTTATTCATAGCAGAATAGCTCAGTTCTGTTTCTAGTCCACCATTACTACACGTGGACGTATCTGTGTCTCTCATTATTTACATGTTTAACAAAACCCAAAGAAAAATGTAAGCAGAAACTTACATTACAGTACTGTGATTGATCATGGCTCTCTATTGCCCTTGTATTTCCAAGCCCAGGAACAGAAACAAAGCCTGTCTCTGTTTCAAAGGCTACCGAGGACTGACATAATGTCAGTTGTGGGTTGATCATGTGCAACTGTCAAAATCTAAGCTTAGTTTTGCCAATGCCCGCCTTGGGAGTTCACTCTACATGAATATAACGATGGGTTATAGTTCCCAAACCATGTATTAAGGGTTCTGAACAGCTCACAGTTGACTTGATATGCGCCACTTAAGAAAAATAAGCAGATCCTAATATACAGACATGCCCTGTGTGGGCTCATAGACATATTAGCCAGAAAGCTTTATGAGTCATGCTCGTAATTCGTACACACTAATGCCTTCAGCATGTCTGAGAACTTTTGACTTTCGGAATAGCAGGTTTCGGCTGTGGAGCAGAGTCCGCATTTTTCTCTTGCAAGCAAAACAGCAATGTTTTATTTTTAAGGTTAAGTTGTGATCATGATTTAGAAGCCTGGAAGGCATTTCTTTGCCTTCAAGGCATTGACATATCTGGGAAGGCATGGTTGTTTTCTTGAAAGCAGGAACTTGGGGTACCTGGGTGGCTCAGTCAGTTAAGCATCACACTCCTGATTTTGACTCAGGTCATGATCTCAGGATTGTGAGATCAAAGTCGTGCAGGGCTCTGTGCTCAACACAGAGTCTGCTTGCGTTTCTCTCTCTCCCTCTGCTTCCCCGCCCCCAACCTCACGAGGGCTTACACACTCTCAATCAATCAATCAATCAATCAAATCTTTTTAAAAGAAGAAGAAGAAATCAGGGGATCTTAACCTGGGCTCTAGGTGTCCCCTGACATACTGCCAATTTTGTAAAAGGAAGAGAATCTGGAAAAGAGACTTCACTAAGCTAAAGTTTTTGGCCAGATTTACTTTAAATAGTTTCTATTCATTATGTTTGGTATTATAGAAAAATATGATTTGATGTTTGTAGATTCTGGATGTTTCCTTTGTCTTCTATCATAACCCACATGTCCTCTAGGAGTTGATAATTTTCATCAAGAGCTTAATAAGTCTTTTTTTTTTTTTTTTACCTCCTGTATTGCAAGGAAAAAAGGGCTTGTGTTACAATGTTTTTAAACATAAATTACAAAATTTGTGAATGAAAGAGTATTCATTTGGGTACTTTTTTTTTTTTTTAATCCAGAAAATGGAAAAAGTAGATTGACTTCCAGTGTAAATGGGCAGATCTTAATGAATATAGCAAGCCTGTCCTTCATCTTTAAGAAGTCCTCCAGGAATATCTTCCTGGGTTGGCTTAGAAGGATATTTTTACCTTCACTACAGCTTCTTTCCTGGGGGCACATTTCTGGACAGCAGCATGATACAGGGGAGAGCGACTGTGTTTAAATGGTGAATGGCTTGCATTCCTTGCAGATCTGGGCTCTGCCTTGTTCACAAGCTACAGCTTTGTGCAAATTCTTTCATTTCCCTGGATCCTTTGTCAGATGGTGTTTAGAACACCTCACATCTTGGAATCGTGGTGAGGATTACCTGAGAGTTTTTAAATTAAAAATAGAAGACATGTATAATATATATAGTATTATTTAAGATTTAATTTTAATATATAATAGATTATGTATTTTTTATTGCATATATTTTATAAATAAGTACGTAAAGAAAACCATTAGTGTATTTATTAGGAAAAAGCCCAGCAGAGTTTCACAAACACTATGGAAACTCACCAAGGGATGTATTGTCTCTACCTCCCCGTACAATGGACTTTTCCCCTGCAGACTCATCGCGGTGACCCCGAGTGGGTTTTAGAGGATATCTTCATCTCTATATACAAGAGTATCTGCTCTTCTATTCTTAAATTCCAATAGCACATTCTGTGTGATCTCTCTTCAGACTCTTCTTAGCTTTTTCATGTAGCCTTCCCATCCTGTAAATAACATTCCTTTCCCCCATAACATGGCTACAAACTCTTGTTAGAATAATTTGTGCGGAAATAATAGGTATCACGGAGGAGAAGCTCTACTGACATATAATGTGTAAAAATAAATACAGTTCCTCTTCAGCAAGTCTTCTCTACTGTAAACACACACACACACACACACACACACACAGAAACAGTTTTGGAAACTCAACTAGATCACAGGATCTTGGCGTTTTGGAAAGAGAACAAATTGTCTTGTTGGAAGCAGATATAGGCCTTTGATCATTCGTTTTGCAAGTCTTAGAGCGTATTGTAACATTTCCCTCAGTGAATTAGACCATCTTACTTACTTTCCGTGGAAGGAATAATTTGCATGTCATACATTTATACACCTGCAGTAACCACTTAAAAACTCCCCATTGCTGGCAACTCACAGCTACTCACACCGCAATTATGTTTCTTGTATAACTAAAGTTCTCACACTTGGAAATAAAAGAGGGGGGGGGGCGCAGAGGGTCAATTTGCATTTCTCGCCAATGTCACATTATCCTATTACCTTGTTCCTGCACCTGCTCTGTACAAACACAATTGTGATTCGGTCCTAGTGACCAATTATCATTAGCAGATCCTGAGCTATTGTCAGACAGTCCTGAGGGGCTCAGCACACTGTGGATATAATCCCAGCCCTAAAAGGATAGCGTCAGTGAGGATCAGCTGCAGTCTGTTTCAAGATGTAAATGGCAGGAATCTGCCCATATGGATGTTGGGTGAGAACCTGTACATCCTATTTTTACCCTGTCCTCTTTACCCCCAGGAAGCTCTGCTCTACCCGGCAAGCAAGGCTTCTGGGTCCCAAGCGGGTATCCTGATAACCCTTCTTGGTTGTATTTCACGAACCTGTATGTTTCTGTCCCCAAATAGTGCTGAGGGTCCTCTGAAGGAAAACACCTAGCACCTAGCACCTCTGTGTGTCAGTGGGATGGATGGAGAAGGAAAAGTATGCTTTGCAGTTTAACATAGTTTGGCTCAGATTTCTAACTGGCAAAATGCTAACTGTGTAACCTGTGAAATTTACTTAATCTTATCCAGCTTCTGCTCCCTGAAGCATAAAATAGAAATAATAGTTCCATTTTATGATGTTGGTGTGATAGCTAAATAAAGGGATAGATAATATACAAACACACACACAAATACGTCTCTCACCCACATTTGTCTTTGTTGTACTAATCTTGATAGGCTAGATTACTCTTCAGTTAAATCCACACTGAAATCTCAGCAGCTTAGAACAGCCCAAGTTCATTTCTCATACTGCATGGCCCTTGTGGGTCGGCAGGTGGGGTCGGCTGACTTCAGAACACAAAAGAAAGCAGCAGCTGCTCTCTCAAACTTCAGTTCATCACTCCAAGGTTCGAATAGGCCACCCGGTTCCATCTGTTACCCTCAAGGGAGTTGCATGTGTAAATTGCAATCCTACCGCGGACTTGAAGAGAGCGAATCAGAAATATTTGGAGAATAATACTAATGTCACCATGTATGTCTTACAAAAATGAGTCAGTTCTTTGTATATGAATTTTCTCATTAACAATACATTGTGGAAATGTGTTGCCTGAAGAATTCTTCCAGGCCGATTTGTTAAGATGGAACTCATTTAGTGGCATCATGCTTTAAACATACCATAATTTATGCTGCCATTTTTTACCAGCGGACTTCTTTACTTTATTGCAATATAAATACACTTAATGGGATCTCTGGGTTCAGGTGCTTTTATTCTGTAAGATAAATATCCAAAAGTGTCTCAATTGCCCAAATCAATTGTTTCTAAAAAGAAACACAAGGCTGTGTTTACATGGTTATAAATGTCATTTTTTAAAAGATTTTATTTATTTATTTGACAGACAGAGATCACAAGCAGGCAGAGAGGCAGGCAGAGAGAGAGAGAGGGAAGCAGGCTCCCCACTGAGCAGAGAGCCTGATGCGGGACTCGATCCCAGGACCTGAGCCGAAGTCAGTGGCTTAACCCACTGAGCCACACAGGCGCCCCTATAAAGGTCATTTAATATGGGGCTTATGATCTGGAGCAAAATGTAAAGAAACAGACTACTTTGGAACAATAGACTTCTCACTTACTCATCTTTAACAATTCTTGGAGTGCCTTGGTAGCTCAGTAGGTTAAGTGTCTGACTTTAGCTCAGGTTATGATCTCAGAGTCCTGGGATGGAGCCCTGCACCGGCTCCCTGCTCAACGAGGAGCCTGCTTCCCCCTCTCTCTCTGCGTGCTACCGCCCATCCCACCACTGCTCATGAATTTTCTCTCTCTCTCTGTGTCTCAATTAAATAAAATCTTAAAAAAACAAAAACCTAATGTTTGATAATTCTCAACCTCTACCTATTACATCCTGTCTTCCCCTGGATATTAATAGAAATACCTGACCCCAAATTTTAAAATATAGACTGAAAGCCTTCCTTGGGTATCAGCAATATAGACTGTAAAGATGCTTGACATAATACCTTGCCAAACACTCCCACCAGAGTGATCTCTCCATCCCAGCCACAAAGATTAGATGCACTCTGACCTCAGTCGAAGGTCCTCTTCTTTGGACTTGAGAACTAGACCACCCATGGCAATGCAGAAAGAGAAAGAAACATTGCCAGGTAACACTGTAAATCAAGCTGTAACTGTTGTCCTTCAAATCCCCTCTGTCGCCACCTGTTTGGTCTCAATGCTTCCAATCTTCCCTTCTCATCGGGTTGCTATCTCCTAAGTGTTTGTAGAACACTTTGCACAGAACAACCCCTTAGTAAGCATAATTACCACAAGCCTAGAAGGAAAATTGCTCTTTATTCAATTCTTTTTTGGGGAGTGGGAGGAGCAAACCCTAGCTAAAACAAAACAAAAATCCCACAAACACACACACACTCACACATATGCATACAAACTGCTTACGCCATTGAGATGTCTTAACTATATTTTGAAGAACTCAAGTTCTAGAAACAGACATCTGAAATTGATTTTTCAAAGCACCTGTCCATGGACTGCCCTCTGGCTCTTGTACCAAAAAACCTGCCAGGTTGGATTAAGAAATAATAAGGGAGAAGCTAAATCCAGGAGAATGTTTGCTATGGGCTCCAATACACATTCTTTCTATCTATCTATCTATTTATTTATTTATTTATTTATTTATTTGACAGAGAGAAATCACAAGTAGATGGAGAGACAGGCAGAGAGAGAGAGGGGGAAGCAGGCTCCCTGCTGAGCAGAGAGCCCCATGCGGGACTCGATCCCAGGACCCTGAGATCATGACCTGAGCTGAAGGCAGCGGCTTAACCCACTGAGCCACCCAGGCACCCCTCCAATACACATTCTTAAGAAGAACATGGTGGGAGAAACCCTTCTTGTAAAAGAAGAATAAAAGTTTGCCAATTGTGCAGCTGCTTTCTAACGTTTCTCTGCAGGAGTGACATTCAAAATATTTAATAAGTGGACTTGCAAGAGTTGGAAAGGATACTGCCCCTGTTAGAACAGCCAGCCATCAACAATGCCTATAGCCTTACCCGGGCAGAGGGCTGGGTCTGAGCTCTCTGCACACGTCACGTGTTGCCTGAAGAATTCTCACTGGCCTCCCGCAGCCAGCTCCGCTCATGTCTCCTTGTTCAGCAAACAAATGCATTCTACTAAATATAAAAAAAAAAAAAGCCAGAAAGCTCTATCCCCTTCTTGATGAAAGTCTCCTTCCATTCCAGCATCTGTAAAAACAGGAGCAGAAACCACACACACACACACACACACACACACACAGTAGCAGGAGTGGAGCACAGTGCTGTGTCGTAAACCATTTGGAAGTCATTTTTAACCCTGTTCTTAAATATGTATTTGGTAGATTAGCTTACAGCTCTGGTTTTAACACAGCACACATTTAGATCAAACTTAGAAAAAAATAGATGTTTTTCTTAAATTAGAAATATAACATACTGCTAATATTTAAGGAGTAGATTAATTTTCTAGGGCTGCTGTCAAAAATTAGCACAAAGTTGGAGGCTTAAAGCAGCAGATTCTTATCCTCCTGCAGATCTGGAGACCACAAGTCTGATTTTAAGGGGTGGGCTGGGGCCATGCCCCCTGGGAGATTATACTCCTCACCTTCTTCCAGCTTCTGGGGACTGGATTCAGGACCCACCCAGATAATCCAGGATGATCTCCTCGTTACTAGATCCTTATCTTCAGGGCACCTGGGTGGCTCAATGGGTTAAGTGTCTGACTCTTAGTTTCAGCTCAGGTTATGATCTCAGGGTTGTGAGATTGAGCCCCGTGTCGGGCTCCACAGTGAGCATGGAGCCTACTTAAGATTCTTTCTCTCCCTGTCTCTGCACACGTGCCCCCACCATTCAGCATACATGCTCTCCCTCTCTTAAAAAAAAAAAAAAAAAGAAAGAGAAACAAGATCCTTAACTTCATTATGTCTGCAAAGAAACTTTTCCAAATAAAGATATTTTCACATGTTCCAGGGATTTGAGATGGATATACCTTTTGGCAGGCCACCATTTAGCCCAGTACACGGATGATAGGAACAAGAAAGGAGATAGACATGGGTGCCTACCTGGCTTAGTTTATAGAGCATATGACTTCTCTGGGAGTTGTAAGTTTGTGCCCCATGTTGGGTATTGAGATTACTTAAAAATAAAATCCTTTAACAAAAAAAAAAAAAAAAGAAAAGAAAAGAAAGGAAACAGAAGCAGAAAAAACAACGTATTGGATAGCTTGAGTATAATGAAGAGAAAAATGGCAAGGAAGAAAAAATGTCAATCTTTTTATACATCCAACATGTGTAATATGTGTAGTAGTTTTACTTAAGCACACCTCTCTTTTGAGTCTTTCCACTGCTTTGCCTTATGCTGGCATTAATATTTTGTATTTTTAGTCTATCTTTTTCATAAGAGTTAAAGCACTTTATGAGCATTTCCAAATGTCTACCCTTT
This sequence comes from Mustela putorius furo, assembly GCF_011764305.1. NCBI lineage: Eukaryota > Metazoa > Chordata > Mammalia > Carnivora > Mustelidae > Mustela > Mustela putorius. Next base: position 10,168,690 of record NW_025422022.1, read on the forward strand.
GACTTTGACTTCCCTTAAGCCTAATAACTGTTGAGCATTAAAAGTACGGTAGTCAGAGACAAGCAGGAAGCAGAACAAAATCTGAGTTCCAAGTTGATCACACACGGTTTCTACCATTTGACCTTGGGGAATTTTAAGGTCTGTAGCTGTCTTCACATCATCATCATGGTGGTATCTTCTGGAAAGCCCAATTTTCCCATACTGCCTTGCTGGGTGTAACACTCCTGCCAGGCTAAAGATCATCGTAGACCTCCACCCACCTATCACATCACCATGAACTCCTTTTAGCCTATGACCTTGCATGTTCTCCACATGGCTATGACCTTGACCCCCACTCTTCTACCCCCAATTGCCTAAGGCTGACTTGCCAAGGGCCTCTTACTTCACCAGCTCTATCTCTTCTACTTTAATCAGCCTTGATGCATGGCTCCCACTCAGATAGTAAATGCCTATTTCTCCCCGGCTGCTCCTAGCTATAAATTTGCACATATTTCAGCTGGGTGGGTTCTGTTATTTATTTTATTTTTTAAGATTTTATTTATTTATTTATGTAGAGAAAGCATGGGGGGAGGGGCAGAAGGAGAAAGAGAATCTCCAACAGACTCCCTGCTGAGTGCAGAGCCAAGGACACGGGGCTCCATCTCATGACCTTGAGATCATGACCTGAGCTGAAATCAAGAGTCGGACGCTTCACCAGCTGACCCACCCAGGCGCTCCGATTCTGTTATCCTTATATGTCCTTTCATTGAGTGCATGCTCTCTCCTACTGAATTTTAAGCTCTGTGGGATCTGGGGTCCTATCTGCTATTTACTTTGGAAGCAGAATGTGTGTTCCACTGGTAGGCGATTAATACTATTACAGGGCTGATGCCTTGGGGATGCTTCTCAAAACTTAAAATCCTTCCGAATCACCTAGAAGTCTTCCTAAAAGGCAGGATCTGGAGGACAGCTTGAGATGCTTCATTCTCCCAAGCTCCCAGGTGACCAGGATCAGCTGGTCTATGGAATTGTACTTTGAGTAGCAGGTCTTAGGGCCGCAAACAAGTTTTAAGAAGCGGATCTACCAGTTACATGTATCCTAAAGAATGGATGGGAACGAGACTGCCATGCAGCTAAGTGACACTGAGAGTGACCCCAGGGGAGTCTTTCCCACTTGGATCACGTGGGTAAAAATCCCACGCAAGCTCCATGAGGCCCAGCGTTGAGAACCTCTGTTTGGGGGACTATGATGCTCGGCGCTTTCCTTCCCGCAGTGTTTCCCTCCTTCCTTTCCAAATTGTGAAATCCCACCAAAAAAAAAAAAAAAAAAAGCTTTCTTCAAGAATGCTGTCGGATTATATGGGCATGAAAAAAAAAAAAAAAGTGCTGTCAGATAGCCAGTTTCTTTCATTATCCATCCAGGGAGAGGGTTCTGCATAGCAGCAATAGAGCTGAGCCGTCATGGCAAGGATCACAATTAACAGGTGTGTCTTCTGGAAGGCGACACACCCAGCCCCCGTATAAGGTATCTGTTGGCATTGGGAGCTATAGGGACATTCTAGTCATGGGTATCAGAGGAAGGTTTCACTGAGGTAGCATTCAAGGTAGGGAAGAGGGGCAAGGAAAGGAAAGGCAGTGCTGGGAGCCACTGGACACATCTTTCTTCCAAACTGCTGCCGGCACGGAGGTTTATGCCATCCTTATCTTTTCTCCCCCAGCCTTCTGTTGTGGCAATCAGAGGTAGTCTCCTCGGCTTCCCAGTTCCTCCTGAGACACTAAGATTCCTACAGCTTCTAAGACCAGCCTGGTCTAATAGAACTTTCGGTGATGATGAAAATACTCCACCATCTGCCCTAACACAGTCGCCACCAGGTCCGTGTGACTGTCGGGCATGTGACCTGTGGCGGGTTCAAGGGAGGGACTGAAATGGAATTTTATTTAATTTTTATCAATTTAAGTATAAATAGCCACAGGTGGCCCATTAGAAGCTGCAGACTCAGAAAAGCAGTTTAAGAAGATGGATCACCAACCAAGGGAATAGCACTCAGAGGTCTACCTTCGTCTTTTTAATTTGAATAAAGAGCCCCCATAACAGTGGGCATCGCCTTTAATATTTGAGCCAAGCTGGTGGTTGTGTCTGTGTTCTCTGTGCTACGCCACTTGGCCAATTAAAATAGAGACCCCCAGAGCCTGTAGGTCTGGTTTAGTATTCAGTGAGTGCATAAAAGATTGCAGTGGGCTTAGTTGTTTTAATAGGACCGTTTGGAGTTTATGGGGGTCTCTTGTTCTGACCTGTGAGGCACACAGTACGGGGTTGGGGGGAAGGCATGCAATTTTTAAAAGTCATTTAAGAAGAGATGTGTGCAGATTTTTTTTGAAGATCTTATTTATTTGAGAGAGTGCGTGCGCATGAGTCGGGGTCAGAGGAAGAGGGAAAAGCAAACTTCCCATTAAGCAGGGAGCCCAATGTGGGGCTCTGAGATCACAACCTGAGCCAAAGGCAGATGCTTAACCAACTGAGCACCCCCCCTCCCAGGAGCCCTGAGATGTGTGTTTTGTTTTGTTTTTCAGGAGATACTTAAGAAGTGATACAGTTGGGGGAGGGATCTTAGGATTTGAAAAAGAGAACAACAAATGTTTGCCTATAACACAAGGCAGTATTTTCCATCATAGACTCCACCAGCATTACAAATGGGGACTCTGCCATCTCTCAGATAAGGCTTATAATTAGCCAGGGACCGAGTGACATAAATCTGCCATGGGAAGATACAGCGAGATTTACCTGTGGCTGGTTTGGCTGGTAATCTGGTTGAATAGGGAGGGGTTCCTGAACGCCCCAGTGGGCACTGGGAGAGTGTAATTAAAGAGAGCACAACTCCAACAAGTGAATTCCACGTGAATTTCAGTCTCTGTCATCTACCCCAGAGGAGGGTATGACACTGGACACTCAACGTCCCTAACTACACCACAGAGAACAAACAATGTGATTTGGGCAGAACATTTTGCCAATGAGAAGTGGTATCCAATACACAGTGGCAGAATGGCAGTGACCAGAAGCTTATTATTACACATTAATTTAATATCCCCAGTGGACTGTTGACCATTTCACCTATGAGGGGAACCGTACATGTAGAGTTGGCCCAGTTGGAAAAGAGACGAGCAGTGACTTGCCCTTCATAGAAGTATCAGTCATGGGGTGTTATGAAATTAATTTGGGGGAATTTTCCAGAAACAACTAGCAGTGATAGTGCATCAGTTAACTCTATTTCAGTGGGCTGCAAAAAAAAAAAAAAAAAAGGCAAAGTTGTGGCTCATAAGGAATGAGGTGTGGTGAGGAGAAAGAGACTTGGTGTTAGACACACCAGGCTGTGAGCACCTGTTTGACCATTTATGCTTTGCATCAAGATCACCTGGGGGGAGCTTGTTAAAGCTACAGATTCCTGGCCCTACACTTCCTACAAAACCAGAATCCCAGTGTTAGCCCCCCCCCCATCTCTATTTTTAAAATAAGCACCCAGGGTGGTTGTGATTTGAGGCTTCTCCAAGCCTTAGTTCTCTGAAAGGTGATGTAGGATTCGCAATATCTGAGTCCAGATTACTGTAATAGAGTGTAATTTATTTTTTTAAGTGCACAACAAAAAAAGGCTCAACTTGTAGCTGTTATTGCCATGGGTCTGCCTTATTTTAAGGCACTGTTCTGTCTTTGGAAAGCTCGATAGATGTCATTCGCCTGGCTGAACCTTATTCACCGTGCTAAGACAGCTGAGGAACCTTCAGCCAAATTAGACAGGGTCTGGGAGTTGCAAGTTGTTTTTTCTGAAGATTGCTAAAAGCAGTCTTTTCTGTTCTTTGTTATTCTAACTTTTTTTTTTTTAAAGATTTTATTTATTTACTTGTCAGAGAGAGAGCACAAGCAGGGTGAGCAGGAGGCAGAGGGAGAAGTAGGCTGAGCAGGGAGCCCGATGTGGGACTCGATCCGAGGACCCCGGGGACCACCACCTGAGCCGAAGGCTGGCATCTAACCAACTGAGCCACCCAGGGGTCCCTCCTTGTCACTCTTAAGTTTTAACAACACTGGTGGAAGGCCCCCTTCAGGTTGGGGAATTTTTGTGGCGGGTGAAAAAATCAGTTATGCCCTAACAGGTTGCCGGTTCCAGTGAAAAGTCAAGGGCTGTGGGCTGGACGCACCGGAGAACGGTAATTTGTTCTGGCCCGCGAGAGAGGCGCTTGCACGCCCGAGGGTTCGAGCGCAGCTGCCTTCGGTGTGGTCCATCTTGCTTTCATTTGGCACCGCGAGGCTTGAAGAAAAGGGGGAGGGGGAGGCTGGCGTGCTGCCCCGAAGCTCCAGAGGGAGTGAAGGTAGCTGCAAAACCCAGCAGGCGCAAATCGCCCGTGCTGAGATTTACGGAGGGTGGGGCTGCCGGGGGAGACGGTGCACGTGAGGCCGCGGGAGGGGTGGGCGCGCCGCGGCTCAGGTGCGACCGAGGAGTGCCTCCCAGGAGCCCTCCTCCGGCCGCGGGGATCGGATTCGCGAGGGCCGCGAGGGCGGCGAGGTCAAGACCCCTTCCGCGCCTTCCCCTGACCCGCCCCGCGGCGGTCGCGATGCCGTAGAGACGCGGGTGCGGGGCCGAGCGGGGGCATGCTGGCCCCGGCGGCGGGGCGCGGGTGGCAGCGCGCGGGGGCCCCAGCGGCGCCCGGCCCGGGGCGCTCGGGGGCCGGATGGCAGAGCCCACGCGCGCCGCGGAGCTGGGGAGGTTTGCGCTTCGCTCGCCGCGCTGCAGGGAGGGCGCGGTGCCAGCAGCGAGCGCCCAGAGACCCAAAAAGAAAGCTTTTTATTTGCTGAAGATGAAGCCCCTGAAGGAGCCCGCCCCCAACAACAACAACGTGTCCTTTGTGATCCATTGTCAACTAGGCAAGGAGATCAAACACATTTGCAGCAACTGCAGTCGGGGGGAGGACGCCCGGGACGGTGAGTGCCGGGGCGCGTCGGGGCGGCGGCGAGCGCGGGAGGCGGGGAGGTGGCGCGGCTGGTCCCCAGTTTGGGGGCGCCGCCAGCGTCTCCGCCTGGAGAACTGCGGGGACATCCGCCCGGCCGGCACTTTGCGGAGTGCTGCCCAGAACCAAACCCGGACCGCATCCGAGGATATACCATTGATGTTATTTGCTCCCTCAAATGAAGGGTTTGAAACAGTTAAATGGCCAGCTCTGGGATTTTCTCCAGGGAAGGTGGGGTTTGGGGAAGGGGGGGGGTTGTCAGGGGTCGCGGTATTAGCTTGAAAAAGGTGGTTACACCTGCTTTCTTAGCTTTCTGGGCTTCTTGGCTCTTCTCCCTCCGGTCCCCGCGTTACGATAGGCTTTGCTGGGCTGTGTGACAGATGTGGGGTTCCGATGGGTTCACTTTGGAGAGGCGGTTTGGCCACGGTCACAGCGCCCAGCGCCCTGGAGACTTGTGGAGTTGTTGAATGATTTCTGGTTAGAGTAAAACATGGCTGTGATTTTTGGAGCGCAGCTGCCGGCCCCTCTTGGAACGCTGCCTAATGGCCAAAATGTGGGAGGTGGGGGAGGGGCTTGCGGAGGCTTCTTCCAGGTGAGCGGGTGCGTGTGTGAGCCCAGGAGCTACGCCCCCCCCCCGCCCCCCACAACACACATCGGATCTGAAGCGGGGTGGTGAAAGGGTGCCAGGCTGCCAGCGACTCTGGTCTGAAGGAGCCAAGAACAAGGGACAGCTCGGCGTGGACCAGGCTTAAGCCTCTGCAGATGTGGGCACGCCTGTGTATTTCGCTGGAGCCTCCGGCCGGGTTCCGAAGCAGCTCTCGGAGCCGGCTCCCGAGGGCCAGTGAAGGTAGCAGAAAAGTTTTAGGCGGCAGATTTGGCAGAGCAAGCATCAGCTCCTAACCAGCCAGAAGCTCATGGCCTGGCCGACCCTCCCACCTGCTTGGGCAAGAATATTTTCCCAGCAACCAGGAGGGTTTGGCGGCTTCCCTTTGGAAAAAACTGATATTAACTAGGGTTGGTCTGTTTTCTGTGGGCCTCTGAAGGGCACAATAGTGAAGTGAGGGTGCCTTGACGCATGTCTTATTGAAATTAGAGTCCTGCCAGTGTGATTATACTTTTCTTTGATTAAACTGTAAGAGAACTTATGGGGGATGATACCAGGCATCCAGGAGAAACATCAGAGCTATAGTAGGGCACCCTAGTGCTGCTTTGGTTCCCAGATGGGGAGGACACCCTTTGATGGGAAGCACACACTTACGGACATGTGTTTGGTCCTTTGGTTACTGAATAAACCCATGACACTCCTGCAATATACATAGATGAACGGGGTGAGGCAGAGCCAGACTTCTACCACGGAATGTAATGGAGCATGAGATGCGGGCTAAAATACTTATTAAATGAATCACTCTGTTGAGTGTAGTGCTGCCCACGTGGGCTGCTTGCACAGCGTGGGGAGTTTATTTAAATTAGGAGCTCTAAACGCTGCTACCATAGGGAAAGGTCTGTGTCTGCTCTCAAGGATGTGGTTATGCACACGGTCACTAGTAAATGTGTTGGCATACACAGTTGTGGGGGCCATGCAGGCATGGATTTTCTCCACCAGCGTAGATCTCTGCTGGTAACCTGCATCGTCTCTCCAGTCCCCCACACTCTGGGACGTCTTAAAGAGCCACGCATGGATGTTCACATATCCTCTGATGCGACTAAAGTATTTAATTCAGAGGATTCTGGTATAGGGGAGACCTCAGACTCCGCTCATCCTGCCTTCCTTGTGTGTGGTGCACTCCCTTGAGTCCGTGAACTAGAATGAGGTCAGCAGTTGAACCCTTCTCCTTGCAAGGCCAGAGCCCAGAGCTGTACCGCCGACCATCAAAGGCAAGGAAGTTCAAATTTCACTTCTGCAAAGATTAACCTTGCCTGATGGTTTGTTAGGAGTGAGTGTTCTGTTAGATGCGTTCTCTAGTCGCTATTTCCAATTCCAATTCTAATTCTTTTCTGTTTGCCAGGAGACCCAGCTCTTAGGAAGGAAATGTGCAGTAAAGACTGTAGTCACGCAAGCAGATCTGGTAGGGCTCCACGGAGGAGGAGGTTTCTTCCATCGGGTTTGGCACCATCAGTGTGTCTGGTCTTTTGGCACTGAGGACATTTAGTGGCAACCAAGGAAAATTCTGGTCCAGCCGGAAAGCCTTCTCTTGAAAGTTGACACAGGCAGAATTTTATAGAGGCCTTGCTCACGGACATTCTCCATTTCTTTATATATAAAGAACAGATTTAAACAGATTTAAAAGCAAATTTTAATAGCATGCAGTGGTAGAGGCAACCTATAAAAAAAATTGGGCTAACATAGAATACACCTTAAAAGAAAAATATATTCCTGGCTAGTTGAACATATATTAAAGGTGAAATTACATTTTAGCAATTTGCATTTTACTTAAGAGTTTAAAAAAAAAAAAAAAGTTCCTGGTATCCATTAGCTAATATTAAAGATGTTTTGCTGACCTTATTTTTTTTTTAAGATTTTTTTCTTTATTTATCTGACAGAGATCACAAGTAGGCAGAGAGGCAGGCAGAGAGAGAGGAGGAAGCAGGCTCCCTGCAGAGCAGAGAGCCCGATGTGGGGCTCGATCCCAGGACCCTGAGCCGAAGGCAGAGGCTTAACCCACTGAGCCACCCAGGTGCCCTTTGCTGACCTTATTTTAAGCAGTCCTCTCTTTTTAAAAAGGTTATAAAATGCAGTTCACCATTAATGGTCAAAGATAGGTTTGTTGCTTTCATTTTTGCTGTTTTGGTTACTTTCCTGAAACCATGTTCAAATCGGGAAACAAAGTTTCTATAGCAATTAGGTGCTAAAGGCCAAGTACACAGAGCAAGGTCAGGGTAGAATAAAAATTCAGACCCTTGGCTGTCTTTAAAATCACAGTGCTTTCCACTATGTCATCAAATTGTTAAAGTGTCACCTACACTGAATATAGAAAATTAGGAACAGTGATCTGCATGTGTTATATACAGGTGCAGTCTTCTTAATAGGCCAGGTTTATTAGGATATAGAATTAGAAGAAATTGAAGAATTCCTGAGTAAACTTAAATTTTTTTCATCTGCCTTATCTACTTGACAAAGAAGCTGGAATTGGTAGGACCAGAGAGAAGAACTTTTAGCCAGGTGGATAAGAAGTAATGTACATTGTAAAGCTACAAGAAACATGGCGAAATCATCATAGGACTTCCATTGAAAGTCAATACAAGAATAGGGTTTAATTTACAAATAGTTAAAAAATCAACTTCAGGGAGGAATCTAGTCTAGAGTATTTCTGGGTATACTTTTACACATTTTCTATTATCATTTGAGTTCCTTTTAAGTCTATTAATAGTGAAGGATTATCATAGGAATTATAACATTAATCATTAGTAAGATGTAATTTCAAGTAACTGTAATAAAAATAAGAACTTTTAACATTTTAAAACAGTTTAGAAATATTTTGAAGCCTGTCTTGTGGCCTATTTTACAAGTAATCAAATGATAAATAGACTTAGAAATAAGACCTATTGATTATAGCTGCTACTCAACGCCTTTCACGTGTGATTAATCAATATGTCAAGGTTGCCTTCATTTTACTAAATATGATTTCTATTCAAATATTCATACAGAAATTCACAAATCCATGGATTCACTAGATACATTTCCAAGTTTCATTTTAGGATCACAAATACCATGGTTTCTCATGAATTTCAGTGCAGACTCTCGGAGTGACAACAATTTGTCCTTGTACTTCCTGTTAATGACTATAGGGTTCATTCAGCAAGCCAGCCTTTTGGAAGAGCATGCCTTTTGGGTTCCTGTGGGTCAAACCCCTCATCTTGCAGAGGAGAAAAGGGAAATGTGTCATGGTTAGGCGAGCCGTTCTCTATGACCTAAGCACCACTTGGTGTCAGGGCTCTTAACAAGACCCTGTCTCTTTGAGAAGGAAGCAGTTTCCAGTCTGGGACAGGATTCTGGCTGCTCCACTTGCTGGGTGACTCTAGAAGACCACAATATTTACTTCTGTGGGGAACTGTGTGGATTAAATGAAATAATTGGCACAAACATTTAGTATAGTGCTGGGTGAGAGAAGGTGCTCAAGAAATACTAGCTGTGATTACTATCATTTGTATCATTAACCACCGAGTCCAATTTTGTCTTGGGTTTTTCCTCCTGCTCTCCTGTGCTGCTTGGACTTCTCCTTGGGTTGGGTCCAAAATAAAAGCACTCATTTCTACTCTATATTTAACAGTTAAAACCCATACATTTTTTTAAAAAGATTTTATTTATTTATTTAGCAGAGAGAGAGATCACAAGTAGGCAGAGAGGCAGGCAGAGAGAGAGAGGAGGAAACAGGCTCCCTGCCGAGCAGAGAGCCCGATGTGGAACTCGATCCCAGGACCCCGGGATCATGACCTGAGCTGAACACAGAGGCTTAACCCACTGAGCCACCCAGGTACCCAAAACCCATACATTTTTAAAAAGATTTTATTTATTTGAGAGAGAGGGAGAGGGAGAAATAGGCTCCCCGCTGAGCTAGGAGCCCTATGTTGGACTCGATCCCATGACCCCGCAATCATGACCTGAACCAAAGGCAGATGCTTCACCGAGTGAGCCACCCGGGCACCCCTAAAACCCATATTTCTAATAAGGCAAGTAAAAGTGAGACCAGGGAAGAGCCCCTTCAGCATTGCACAGGTCAAAAGTATTTTGTTGTTTTAAAGCTTCAATGATCACAACCAGCAGGTCTAGGTAAAGGACTTGTGTGTGGATCTAAATTTATAATGACTAAGCATTTTTTAGTCCATTGAGTTGTCAAAAAAAAATGGGCAAGAGGAAATCCATTTGGTTCTCCGGGAGGAAGGCCAAGAGCTCAGAGAAGTAGAAGCTGGAGAGTTCTATGGGCAGAGCCCGGTGGACACTCAGACAAAGGGACAGCTCTGGAGGACTTGGCCTGAAGCAAGGGATAGAGGCTGAAAAGTGCTTCTTTAAGGTCAGGAGAGGCTAGGAAATGCTCTGACCCGACCAGAGTGTAGGAGTTGTGTGTCACCCCCAGAGGAAGAGCACTTGCTCAAGCTATAGGGAACAGAGGTGAGGGCCCCCTCGGCTGAGGGGTGGATATCAACAGGTACCACAACCAGCTGTTACCTTTGAAGAGCCAGGACTTTAGTGAAAGCAGCAACAAGTAAACTGTCGGATTATCCGAGGAAGCTGTGAACTGTGTGAGTAAAGCAGGAGGGCTTCCTAGAGGAGGTGATGTATTTGAAATAGGACAGCACAGAGGAGTCCTTTCGGTCAGGGAAAAACCGTCCACAAACAACTGAAGCCATTAAGAGAGCACGGCTTGTTTGGGAAAGGGGAGAAGTTCAGCAGGTAGAATTTGTGAAATGTCAGAGGGGCAGAAAATGACATGACTTCTCTGGGAAACCTGTCAAGGCAATTCATTTTTCTTCCAGCAGTATATTTTTGAAGCATTTTATATGTGCCAAGTTAAGTATGAGGAATATAAAAATCAGAAAGACTTTATGGTCTTTGCCCTCAAATACCATATAAAGGAGTACCAGGATTTGGGTAGATAAGTGCGAATGCAGAAGTTTTAAAAGTATTTGAGAGAGAAAGGTATTGTTTTAGAGGCAGAAAGGAGAGCGTGGTCAGTCCCCCCTTGGGCATGAGAGAGGTTAGGAAAACCCTCGTACAGCTGGTGGAGTTCGGATCCCACCATGGGATCCCAGAGGCTGCACAGGGCTTTCCTGTTTGCTTGTTTGTTTTAAAGACTTCATTCATTCATTCATTCGTTGATTTAGAGTGCATGCAAGCAGGGGGAGGGGCAGAGGGTTGAGGCAAGGGAATCGCAAGCAGACTCCCTGCTGAGCATGGAGCCCTACACAGGGCTCGATCCCAGGACCCTGAGGTCATGACCTGAGCCAAAACCAAGAGTCGGGCAAGAGTGGGACATTCTGTCAGCTGAGCCCCCCGGGCACACCTGGCCCACGGGATTTTTTTTTTTTTTTAATTTATTTGACAGACAGAGATCACAAGTAGGCAGAGAGGAAGGAAAGCAGGCTCCCTGCTGAGCAGAGCACCCAATGTGGGGCTCGATCCCAGGACCCTGGGATCATGACCTGAGCCAAAAGCAGAGGCTTTAACCCACTGAGCCACCTGGGCACCCCTGCCCACGGGATTTTAAGCAGAGGTGGTGTGAATGAGTTTCCTTTGTAAAACTGTCTTTATGGAAAATTGTAAACCTACACAAAAGTAGCAAGAAAAGGGCCCTAAGCCCCTCTAAATTTATCAGGCTCATTGCCCCGCTCCTGTATCGACTGAAGCACATGTGGGAGGGCTTTGTGACCATGCTGCCGGCAGTGTCTAGGCGTATTTCAAAACCTTAAGCAGCCTGAGGGTCAAAAGACCAAGATTCTGTGATTCTCTTACCGACTCCTATAAAGCCCTAGGAACACCAGCAATTCCAAGTCTGCTGGTCTTATTTTTAGCAAAGCTTTGAACTTCTATGTGATTTCACTAATAATTTCCCCTTCCATTTTAATATCTTATGCTTTACAGATGACATCTACAAATACTTCGTTTGGGAGAGGAGAGGCTAAAAATACTTGTAAAATCTATAGCTTGAAATATACCCATGTGTCTAAGGAGATAAAAAGGATTAATGGAGAAGATATGTACATAAAACCGTATTGGTGAGGGGAGGGCTCGAGACTTGCTTATTATTATGCCCAAAACATTCATTTCTTCAGTTTGCTAATCCGTATTAAATGGAAAAATGTCTAGTTTCCGGAGCTGTATAGAGGTTTTGGTTTTGTTAAGAGAGAGAGAGGGAGTTTGCACCAGCAGGGAATGGGCAGAGAGAGAGAGAGAGAGAGAGGGAGAGAATCTTCAGCAGGCTCCTCACTCAGCGTGGAGCCCAGCATAGGGCTGGATCTCATGACCCTGAAATCATGACTCGAGTCAAAACGATGAGTCAGTCACTTGACAGCCTGAGCCGCCCAGGGTCCCCAGGTGTTTAGAGTTTTAAGCCCTGTCTGAATGAAAGGAGGGGAGTGATGAGCTAAGTGAGCTGGTTAGTTGCCTCTGGTGGCTCCAAGCTCTGTGCCAACTTTGAGGCTTTGTGATGAAATCATTGTTGCAGTCCAAGGACCTGGGGAAGGAGAAGGGATGAGCTTCCCGTCGACCAGAAGGTCAATAGGGGAGAAAAGGCCAGAGAGGCAGAAACCACAAAGTTCTGGGTAAGGGAACATGGAGCTAAACCAGAATCCGGTGGTTGGATTGGAAACAAGGACATGAGCAGTCGAGCCCACTCAGCCAGAGTGCTAGCGGCAGACCACATGGCGGGGTTTGTAGTCCTCCCGTTTCTCCATCTGAGGCCAGAGGGAAGCTAGAACACGGTAATTCGTGTATTCACATAACAAGTCGTGGACGGCGGCAGTGAACTTGACCTGCAAAATTAAGAATGCGTTTCTGCTCTGGGAAGAACCTGTGGTCTAGCAAGGGATGTTGCTGTGGGGAGGTAGAGGCTAAGGGTGCTACAGGCACACAGGTGGGGCCCCCATTTCTTGAGAGTGAAGGCCAGCGAGGTCCGATGGGAGGAGAGGGCACGGGAGCTCGGCGGCGGTGGGTGAACAGTGCTGGTCGGGTGGCGATGCCTGATGGAAGCTGTGTCTCTGGCAGGACCAAGAGCAGAGTCAGAAGCCAGTCCAGGGGCCCAAGGAGAGGGCCTCAGTTGTAAGCTGCTCAGGACAAGGGTCTGTCTTCTCTCTGCTCTTCACTGCTCTAGTTCTAGTACCTAGAACAGTGCACAGTTACTAGGCAGTTAAAGTGTTCAATCTAAGAATATACATGTTATTTTATTAATTTTTTTGCCTATTTGATGAATATATGTTAAAGTGACTGTAGGGATAGTTGTTTGATATGACGGGAGTGGAACATGCATAGGAGGGTAGACTGGAGCCTGAAGAAATGAGGAGAGGTCCATCAGGAAGGGTCTTGCCTATCGTGCCCAGGAGCTGGGACATGTGCTATCATAGGAGGCACGAGGCCTTGGAAGATTTTAACAACTTAGAAATTTTTATTTTTCCTTTTATTTATTTACTTTTTGACAGAGGAAGAAAGGGGAGGAGTGGGGAAGAAGGAGAGGGAGAGAGAATCCTAAGAAAGCTCCATGCCCAACACAGAGCCTGACTCAGGGCTCGATCGCACGACCCCGAGATCATGACCTGAGCCAAAATCTAGAGACAGCACTTAACCTACTGAGCCACCCTGGCGCCCCTTAAAATTTTTTTTATATTTACTTTTTTTTTTTTTTTTAATTTCAAGCCATAATTGACAAAACAATTGTAAGCTCCTTAAAGTGCATGTTGTGATGATTTGATATACATTGATGAAAAGAGTCCCTCCATCCTGTTAACACATCGTCACCCTCTGTATTTTCCTTTTTTTTTTTGTGAGAACGTTAACTTCCACTCTCCTTAGTACATTTCAGTGATACAACATGGTGTTGTCGCCTGTGGTCATCATGTTTTACACATTAGCTCCTCAGACCTTAGTTATCTTCTGGATGAAGAGTTCACACCCTTTTACTAACCTCTCCCTGTGCTCCTCCGTCCGCCACCCCCCACCCCCCGCCCTGTCCCTGCGTACCACTTTTCTAGTCTGTGCCTATCAATTTCACTTTTTAAATGTTTTTTAAAAATTAAGGATCTTATTTATTCATTAGAGGGAGAGAGTGGGCAAGCAGGGGGAGGGGCAGAAGGGAGAGGGAGCAGCAGATCCCTGCTCAGCGGGAAGCCTGCAAGGGGGGCTCGATCCCAGGATCCTGGGGTCATGACCTGAACTGAAGGCAGACACTTAACCTACAGAGCCACCCAGGCGCCCTACAGTTGTCCTTTTTTAAAAACACATTGCTACCTAGAAGCGATACCATGCAGTATTTGTCTGTCTTTGCCTGCTGTAGTTCACTTAGCAGACTGCTCTCAAGATAGCATCTGTGTTGCTGCAAATGGCAGGGTATCCTTTCTTTTGGTGGAATAGTGTTCCAGTGTGTATATACCATATCTTGATCCATTCATCCATTGATTAGGTTGTTTCCAACTCATGGGTGTCACAGATAATGCTGCATTGAACGTGGGTGTGCAAATATCTCTTCAATACTCTGTCTGTATTTCCTGTGAAAATACACCCAGAAGATGGATCACATGGTAATTCTATTTTTAATTTATTGAGGAAACTTCGTACTGTTTTTTCTGTAATAACTGTGTCACTGTAAATTCCCACCAATAGTACACAAGGGTTGCCTTTCTCTAGACCCTCACCGACACTTGTTACTTACTTGTTTGGTTAAGATAATAGCCATTTTAACAGGTGTGAGGCGATCGTTCGTTGTGGTTTTGGTTTGCGTAGTCCTGTTGAGTGATGATCTTTTCACACCTTTTCATGTGAAAAGATGTTGGCAATTTGGAGTCTTTCTTAGAAAGACTGTCCATTCAGATGCTCTGCTCATTTTTGAATTGGATTGTTTGCTTTTTTGCCATTGAGTTGTATGAATTGTTACGTATTTTGGATATTAACCCCTCATTGGAATAATGATAATATTTTTAAAGATTGCCTTTTTCATTTTGCTGGTGGCTTCCATTGCTGTGCAAAAGCTTTTTTTTTTTTTTTTTTTTTTTAAAGTTTGATATAGTCCTAGTAGTTTTTTTTTTTTTTTCCTGTTTTTTTGTTTTGTTTTGTTTTTGGTGACAAATTCAACAAAATCACCACCAAGATCCATATCAAGGAACTTATTTCCTATCTTTTCTTCTGGGAGTTTTCTGGATTTAGGACTTCCACTCAAGTCTTTAATGCATTTTGAGTTGATTTTTTGTGTGAGATAAGACTATGGGAGTTTCATCCTTTTGTATGTGGCTGTCGAGGTTTCCCAACACCATTTCTTGAAAAGATGATCATTTCTTCTGTTGAATATTCTTGGCTCCCTCGTCCTAATTAACCATATATGCATGCTTTTTTTTTTTGGTGTGCTCACTATTCTGTTCCATTAATCTGTATAGCTGCTTTTGTGCCAGTACCATACTGTTTTGATTACTACAGCTTGGTAACATAGTTTGAAATCAAGAGGTGTGATGCCTCCTGCCCTTTTTTTTTTTTTTTTTTTTTTTTTTTTTTTTTTTTAAGATCTATTTGTTTTAGAGAGAGTGGGAGTGTGGAAAGGAACAAAGGGAGAGAGAGAATCCTCAAACAGACTCCCCACAGAGCACAGAGCCCAACACAGGGCTTGATCCCAAGACCCTGAGATCACGACCTGAGCTGAAATCAAGAGTCAGTCGCTTAACTGACTGAGCCACCTAGGTGCCCCGCCTCATGCCTTTTCTTAAGAATGCTTTGGCTAGGGGTGCCTGGGTGGCTCAGTGGGTTAAAGCCTCTGCCTTTGGCTTGGGTCATGATCTCAGGGTCCTGGGATTGAGCCCTGCATCGGGCATTCTGTTTGACCTGGAATCTGCTTCCTCCTCTTTCTCTTTCTCTGCCTGCCTCTCCACCTACTTGAGATCTCTGTCGGTCAAATAAATAAACATACCTCGTTTAAAAAAAAAAAAAAAAGAATGCTTTGGCTATTTGATATCTTTTGTGGTTCCATACAAATCTGAGGATTTTTTTTTCTATTTCTATGGAAAATGTCATTTCTATTTTAATGGAAAAGTCTCAGTGGCTTTGCTGAGATGTAATCCACACACCATATAGTTCATCCATTTAAAGTATATAATTCAGTGGGTGTTAGTATATTCACTGAGTTCTACATCCATCACCAGAAGGAGTGTCAGAACATTCTCATTACCCAAAAAAGAAACCCTGCCCCCCCCATCTTCAAGCCTAGCCCTGTAATCCTCCTATCCTCTACTAACCCTAGACAACCGATAGACTTTTTGTTTCCGCAGACTTCCCTAGTCTGTGCATTTCTTGTCAGCAGAATCATAACGTGGGACCGGGTGCCTGTTGTCATTCACTTAGCTTCATAGGTTCAAGGTCCTTCTCCGCTGCAGAGTCTGTGTCAGTACTTCCTTGCTAAATCACGGTGTGGATGCAACACATTTTGCTTATCCATTACGTAGCTGATGGACAGTTAGGTCTCTACTTTGTGGCTATTATGAATAATACTGCTGTGAGCATTCACGTACAAGTTTTAGTGTAGACGTAATTCTCATTTCTCCTGAGTGTGTATCGGGAGTAGAATTCCTAGAATTCCTGGATCACGGAGTAATATTGTTTCACCATCTGAGGAACCGTCAGACATTTTTTCAAAATGTCTGCACCCTTGGACCTTTCCACCAGCAATGACCACATGAAGGTCCCATTTCTCTGCATCCTTTCTAAAACTTGTTACCTGTGTTTTTGAGTATAACCTCCCGAGAGGACTTTTAAAAAGTGAGAAGGTTCTGGTTGGTGGTCAAGAAGAGAGTGATTGCAGCCCATTGAAGGAAGCGGATAAGGTTTTTTTCAGAAAACCTAGACACCGTACATAAATATATTTCTATTACACTTTGTAATTAGCACGCTATTTCCTTGTGATCATCACAATAGCTTTTCGGGGTTGGAATGACTATTGTGACCGAGTTAGAGAAGAGGGAGCTGAGAACCAAACCGCTCGTGGCCTCCGGCATGTCGCAAGCCAAGGCCACTGTCCCCTGCCTCTTCCTCTTGAGCCATCTTGGCAGCCATGTTGGCTGCTTCTGAGATGTGAACCTCTGAGAGGAGACTGGGTAGTCTGGTCAGCGAAATTCAGCTTCCAGAGAAATTCAGCTTTGTAAAGTGATTGATTTAATGTGAAAAGGACTCTTCAGGAAAATCTGGGCTAAAACCAACACCCATAGCAAAGTGTTAATTCATTAAAAAGGGCAAGAGGAGATTATGTCCCAGAGAGTGTTTGGCGAGCATTAGGAAGTATTGGGGACTTGGGTCGCCTTCATCCTGCCTTTCTTCCACTTGTAAAATGAATTTACTTGTCTTCCCTGAAGATGTTGCTGAGGTGCCCGAAACTGGGCTCCATCAAATGTTGGTAAGATTCGGCTCATGAGCTCTCTGCCTGTTTGTGTGTGTTGAGAAGGTGTTTTTTGTTTGTTTTTACGACTTCAAGAGGCTGACTAGAATCAAAGGATGACTGATATTTAGCGACATAGACACTCCAGTGAAACTCAAGTGTCGGTGTGTATAAATAAAGTTTTATTGGCACACAGCCATGCACAGTCATTTGTGTACAGACCAAGGCGGCAGCTGCAGAGCTGAGTACTTGAAACAGAGACCCATAAAACCTCAAATACTTACTCTCTGACCCTTATCAGGAAGTTTGCCAACCCCTGACTGCATCAGAGTTCCTGTGATGAGAAGTTGCACATCCTAACCATATCGGCACCGTATCTTAGTTAGGATCCGGGGGACCCTCTCCTGTCCACAGGGCTCTCCTGAGCTGCAGTTCTGGTCTTTATCAAGGGCTACTTGATATCCTAGGGTGTCCAGAGGGACAGATTTAAAGTGGAAATCCACCTAAAAAGGAACAGCTGGTGGAAATTGGGCTTGTGGATTATCTCTGCTCCTTATACCCACCCTGACCT
Source organism: Mustela putorius furo (assembly GCF_011764305.1). Taxonomy (NCBI): domain Eukaryota; kingdom Metazoa; phylum Chordata; class Mammalia; order Carnivora; family Mustelidae; genus Mustela; species Mustela putorius. The sequence continues at coordinate 10,186,291 of NW_025422022.1, forward strand.
TTATGCGGGCTTCAGGCTGCCACATTTTACAAAGGGGATGGATTTCAAATCCCCACCTAAGAGCTCACCATCTTGACTCTCTGTTATTGTTTCAGTGTGAACTTTAGAATAATCGCCTCTGCTATTTTGGCACATGGAGATTTGCCTCCACAGTAATTATTTTGCAACCCACAAAAGTAATTATAAAATCAAGTAATTATCTTCCAAACAAGCTGTAGCCTCAGCCGTGGTTCTTGGAGGGGGAGGGGAGTTCCCATTCTTTCATTTTCATTTTTAGGGGTGTCACATTCTGTTCTCCCCTTGTTTCCCCTCCCCCCACCTTACCTCTGTTCTTGTGTTATTTTAAGTGCGACAGCTCCTTTTGAAGCAACCTCTTCAAAACCATAGCCCTGCTCCAAGTTTATGAGCAGAGGGACAGAGAAGCAAGCAAGAAAAGGGAAAAGCAAAGCCTGATTTCATTCTTTGGGCAACAGGAAATAAAATTGCAGAAGGAAAGATCAGCCCACCAGACTACGTTACTGGTTGGTTTGAATTATTGACAGCTGCGCTGTAGTGAGGCCCCCAGATTCTGAAGGTGTTCTCAGTAAGGGCTGGCACGAAGGGAGGGATGAAATCTGCCACACAGTTAGCGACCATCCGTCTCCAACAGGCTGGACACATACCAAATTTGGTTATTTCTTGAGAGACTTAGAGTCTGTTTATGAGTGTTTGTCTGACATGAGTGGCAGACACCATACAGAACATTTATCTATACGTTTGGAAATCGGCACCTGTCTGATACACTGAGCTACTTGCGTATAAAGAAACCAATCTCAGTGACCGGGAACCATCACAGATCGGCTACCCATTCAAGAATAGCCCTCTGCAAATTTCAGTAACTCACTAATTTGTAACTTTCTTTGCCAACCCACTAAAAAAGTCAAACATGCCACAGCCAGGAACTCATCCCCCAAAAGAACACACAGTGAACCTTTTGGCTCGCCCAGAGCCCTCATGTTGTCACATCCAGAATTAATAGCATGGTGCCATTTCCTACCAGCCGTGGTATGAATTATTCATGCACTATTGAGCAGCCTGTGGTCAGAACACCACAACCCAAAGTAAAACTGAATACAAAAGAAGAGATCTTAATATTTGCAGCTGGAAGAGCCTTTTGCAGTGAAAATAGAAATTAAGTGTCTGACTCTTGGTTGCAGCTCAGGTCTTGGTGTCAGGTTCCCCCAAGATCACAGCCCTACACGCAGTGGGGAGTCTGCTTAAAGGTTCTTCCTGCTCTCACAGATTTACTAGTGCACGCTCTCTCTCGAATAAGTAAATCTTTTCTAAAAATATTTTTATTTTAAGATTTTGTTTATTTGACAGAGATCACAAGTAGGCAGAGAGAGAGGAGGAAGAAGGCTCCCCGCTGAGCAGAGAGCCCAATTCGGGGTTCCACTGCAGGACCATGACCTGAGCTGAAGGCAGAGGTCTTAACCCACTGAGCCTCCCCGGAGCTCCTCAAATAAGTAAATCTTTAACAAGCTAGAAAGAAAGAAAGAGCTATTAGACCCCTCCCATCCTTGTCCGGGATCTTTGAGATTGAATCATGATGTGTATGTAGATTTCTTGTGCTAGGACCGTAGAAATAGCTTGGAATACCTGGTGAAATTAGTAATTTTTGGACTGCACACCTGTGTTAACTTTTCAAGGTTTTTTTTTTTAAAGATTTTATTTATTTCTTTGACAGAGATCACAAGTAGGCAGAGAGGCAGGCAGAGAGAGAGGAGGAAGCCGACGACTCCCTGCTGAGCAGAGAGCCTGATGCGGGGCTCGATCCCAGGACCCTGCGATCATGACCTGAGCTGAAGGCAGAGGCTTTAACCCACTGAGCCACCCAGGTGCCCCAACTTTTCAAGTTTTTCTGGAAGGCAGAAGAGGCAAACATATACAAAAAGGAATATCTCTATTCAAGAAATGAGGGACGCCTGGGTGGCTCAGTTGGTTAAGCAGCTGCCTTAGGTCATGATCCCAGCGTCCTGGGATCGAGTCCCACATCGGGCTCCTTGCTTGGCAGGGAGCCTGCTTCTCCCTCTGCCTCTACCTGCCACTCTGTCTGCCTGTGCTCGCTCTCGCTCCTCTCTCTCTCTGATAAATAAATAAATAATCTTAAAAATAAAAAAAGAAATAAAGAAATGAAAAAAAAAAAACAATGAAAAGAGAGATCCTTTGGAAGAAAACTTACAAGTATCTTGGAAACCCCCATATATAAGACAGATGAAAGGAAGGCTCCTCTCTCTGCCCTCCCTTAGTGCCCTAGAATCCGAGAGATTTTTAGAACCACAGTTAAAGTATTGTCACTGCATTATACTTAGATGAGATACAACGGACTGCAGAGTGATGGCTGCGTTTCTAGAGTATAAACATCTGGCCTAACAAGGGATTACACCCTAACTTTTAATTAGGTGGAGATGATGAAACCTCCACTACAGCAGCTGTGATATAAATAAGGTATAACCAAATAGGTTATGAGGGGAATGTGTGTGTGTGTGTGTGTGTGTATACACGTGCACACGCGTGTGTGAGAGAGAGTGTGAGCGTGCTATAGATGTATACCTTAAGGTCAAGTTAGCTTTGGGAAAATGTACAAATTGGCTGAAGAATTACATCCTATATAAATGAGTAGGAATATAACATTTTTAGATTCAGATCATTTTGGTAGGAAGGTTTAATCTCACACCAACATTAATAATCACCTCTTAAAAAAAAAAACTGCTTCCAATGAGCTAGGTTCTGGTGGACAGTCCCTTTTGCTCCTGTCCTTATGTTGTCGATGGTCCTGAAACTGACCACTGGATTTGGGAACAAGTGTTGAAGACCAAACCGGAATGGCATTTAGCATTTTAGCCGTAAGTGTGACAGATGGGGGAGTGTGTGTTCCTAGCTCAAAGTCCATAATTCACCGCGAGTGAAATGGCACAAATTTACGTTGGAAAAACCTCCTAGCCTAAATTACAGTAGGATTTCACTGGGAGGATTTCCACCATGATTTTGGAAAGCAGACACGGCTTATTTTTATTGCAAAATCCTAAGAGTGCGATTCCTGGCAGTGTTTACCAGAGAGAAGGAATTAGCAGCCTCCAGGGGAGGGTTAGGAAAGCAGAGCACCCTCTGGGAATCAGCTCTTGCATCCCTGTTCCAAAAGCCTCAGCAGAAACTGGCCTCTGACAAGTCACTCGGGCCCGACCTCTCTTTTCCTTCTTGCGAAAGGGGGTGACGAATGGGAGGATGGCAGAGGGTCTTGAGGACATCCAGGAGGCATCTGGACCATTCTCAAAAATAAACACAGGGCTGTGTTGTGTTTTATACCCACAGCGCAGGCTTGCCTTGCACATTCGGAAGGGAGGAAGGAGATGGCGTTTCGCTTTTCTCTTAGTCCTCTCCCCTCTGTTCGTTGGTGACAGTGGGCAGAAGACCAGAGGACCCGACAGGCTGTGTGACTGAATGACCGCTGTTTTATTGCAAGGTGAACGAGCGGAGGGGTCCCCTGAGCGAGGTGGACAGATGGCGGCATTGTTGCTGCTACACTGCTTCTGGCTGCGAGTGGCCCCCTCTGAGGGGGGGGGTAGGGAGGCTGGGGGAGGGGGTCACTCAGAGCCTCAGCCGAGCCCTTCTCAGCCTGTGCAGGTCACTCGGAAGAGCAGTTTCCTGAAGGGTGACCGAGAGACCGAGTACCATGCCCGTGGCCGGTCCTCCTACTCAAAAGACAAAAGCTGCACATTCTCCTGCAAGGGTGGGTGGGCTGAGGTCCTCTGGGAAGTACAGATTCTCTTCAGAATGCATAGTGCTCTGCTTTAGCCATAGAAAACACAGAGTTTTAAAAATGAATGACTAGGTCTGTGACTTGGAAATACAAGGTGTTGGGGTAGAGGAGGGAGCGGTCTCTAAGTAGGTGGTAAATTTGGGGGACTCTGAACCTCCACCTTTGGTCTTGATTTGCTCCCTTTCTTTGTTTCCTTATGGGTGTTCAGGGCCCTAATCTGTTGGGTTCTTCTCCAAACTCAAGTTTAAATTCACTTGCCTTACTGCAATTGGGAAAGCAATTTTTTGCCTGGCGTCTAAATAGGTTGAGGTCTGGACTGTTATAATCAGTCCAAGGTAATAAGGCAGAAAAGACGAATTCTTCCGTGCCATTTGAAAATACGTTCGGCCCTGATTCTGGGGTCTGTGCCATTCCAGCAGAGACCAGCAGAAAGTACTCCCCTTCCTGCCAAAGACTTAAAGTTAAGGGGGGCTGTGGCATGCTTCTCTGCTATTTCGTGTCCCAAAGCGGCTCTGATTACAGTGTGAGAAACTTTATAATTCAAGTTCTACAGTTCAAGGTTGAGATGTTTGTCAACGTTACTGAGAGGTTTTCCGGAATGTGTTCCGCGTAACACTTGCTCTTTAGGATGGTAATAGATGGTATGTGAAAAATTTCAAGATCAAACTAATTTGAAAAATGGGGCTAAAGCAAAGTTAAGTAGCTTGTTTTAATCTCTGAGCCCGTGGTATGCCCATGCGCGTGGGGAAGGTTCACGAATGATGTGTATATACTCATTGACCCAGATTTATCCAAATGAGCAGTGTTTTTTGTTTCTGGGGGTGGGGAGAGCATCACAAGGGATGAATGCCCCAGAGGAAAATTAATATGCTATTTCAGAATCCTCCCGTATAAAAGACCAGATTCGCTGAATATGTTTCCTACTTGGAGACATTTGGAATCCAACGGAACTGTGAGGTTCGTTCATGAATATTTCCTTCCACCAGAAGCTGTTAGCACTAAACTTTGACATAGTGACCGAAAAGAAATATGTTTGCCGAACATACTGATTCAGTGATTTTTTTTCTGGCTGAAAGAGCTCTGAAGGCAACTTTAACTATTCTACTGATTGTACCTGTGCATCTTCTACCAGGAATCAGGTTCCCAAGTCAGGCTCTAGAGCCCTACGGCAGGGCTGAGACTTCCAGAAACTTGTGGTCTCCACCTGAAGAATATTTTAGGTCCGTGTTACTCAGCTACAGGACTGTTGACATTCTGGACTGCATGATTCTTTGTTGGGGATGGACGATTCTGTGCCTTATAGCATACTCAGGAATATCCCTGGTCCCTACCCATGAAATGTCAGCAGCCTTAAAAATATACCTGAGATTTTATTTAGTCGGGTATTGTAAGGGGACAGACCCGGAGATAACTGCCTTTGAATGAAAAGTTTATTTCTTCCAACATGTAAGAGGTTGGCACACATGCATTCCTATGCTGGGATTGGTCCTGAGGCAGAAAGACCAAGGGGAGAGCCTAGCTCAGAGACTTTATTTTGTGTGTGTGTGTGTGTGTGTGTGTGTGTGTGTGTGTGTTTTACAGGGAGGGAATGTGCAAGTCAGGATGGGCAAGGTTGAGGGGTGCCTGGGTAGCCTAGTGGGTTAAGCTTCTCTCTTCAGCTCGGGTCATGATCTCGATCCTAGGATGGAGCCCTGCATTGAGCTCCCTTCTCAACAGGGAGCCTGTTCTCCCTCTCCCTCTGCCCTTCCGTGCATGCTTTCTTGCTCTCCCTCTCTTCCTCTCACTTGTTCTCTCTCAAATAAAATCTTATTAAAAAAAAAAAAAAAAGATGGGCAAGGTTGAGCAAGTGTAGGGTTGGACAGTCTGAATCACATTGATTGGCTCAGAGTTGGTCTCTGGTGATCAGGTACCCAGCCCTGGCATGATTTAGGCCAGAGCAAATATTAACTTGGTGCATGAGAATTAGATAAAGGAGGTGTTTGGCGTATACGTTTTGGATTGGTTGGTTTGCATATGAGCAACATGGCAGCAGGCAGGTTAATTACAATCTCCAGGAAATCTCCAGCCCTTGGAGGGACGCTTTCTCTTAGAGCCTAGGTAGATGCCAGAGCATCATAAAATAATTATATATATATATATATATATATATATATATATAACCACGATTGTTACAGCTACCTCCCAGTTACAACAAACGAAAATGTCTCCAGACATTGTCAAATGCCCCCCCCCCAAGGGTGGGCAGTGGGGATCACCCCTAGGGTTAGGAACCATGGATTAAGAAGCAAGGTGGGTAGTGCCAACCCTGAGTGATCTCACCAAAGCAAGAGAGCAATGTGGACTCCAGTCCAGGAGAAGGCTTTGTGTGAAGGGGTGATTTGGACTGGTAGGAGTCAGGAAGGAAGATGTCCTGGGTAGGGGGAGTCACATGGCCTCGAACAAAGGGTGGGGTGGGGGGGACTATACTGATGTTCGGATGTTAACAATGACATCTTGTTCACTTGCTGCATGCCAAGCCCTGTGCCAGCGATGGGAATTGTCTACTTCGTCTTCCCAAAAGAGGAGTGGTATTTATCTCCTCTTGACAGAAAAGGAGACTGAGACCCAGGGATTAAGCAGCACGCTGGGTCACACCGAAGATATGTGCCAGTGTTAGGATCTGAAATCAGGTCTCTGTGGTTAGAAGTAACATCAGGTAAGGCTGAAGGATATTCCATTACAGCCCGAAGTGTCTAGACTTAAAGTTTTGTGGTACCTACAACAGGGGCAGATTGCTCAGCAGGGGACCAGTATGATGGAGAGGGCATCCTGGCTCCTCTTATAGTCATGGCCCCCAGTAGGCACGGGGGAGCTGGTCGCCGGTGGGCCAGGGTGCTGCGGGGCTGGGTGAGACCAGGGATGATCCTTGCTTGGCCAAGGGAGGTGACGGTAGGATTGGGGCCAGAGGGGCATCAGAGAGGTTTCTATACAGCAGGAAATAAAGGCTGAAGAACTGACTAAAAGATTATACTTCACTGGGTCTAAGACAAAAGCCTAGCAGAATGGGGATCTCCCCCTCCTCCCCACCGGGGAAGGGCCTCGGTGTAACAGGGAAGTAGCAGAGTGTGCTAGAATCTGGGCTCACCGTTTTTGATTTTCAGACTTGCACCTTCATTTCACACTCTTAGGAGCCAAGTACGGCTCCTCTGGGCTTGACGTACATGAACTTGCTTATTCTAGTGGCCTCTGAAGATCAAGGCTCAGGGAGGTACAGTAACTTGCCCCAAATCTGCCTTCAGCGTCATGCCCTTAAGTACCAAGCTGTGCAACCTCCTAAACACATTATTAATGCTCAGCTGCTGGGCACTTCTGACCACTTTCTTTCCAATCGTTGCTGGGCACACTTACACACCTCTTGCCTTTCTCATCTATGGAATGAAGGAGCTGAGCTTGTAAATCTTTTCGGCTCTGCCTTCTGTGTCTATGAATAATAATTCCACTAACTGAGCAGATGACCCATAATTCTATTACTCAACAGGGTAGAGACCTTTTCAGGGATCTTCTCTTTGAGCCCTTGGGTGACTTGGGGAAAGATTCTCCTCTGGGATCCTAGCCCCTGAGCATGGTTCACAGAAAGCCATTCTGCTATGTATGTACCTCAGTGTCCCCTGCTCGCTTGTGAGCTCCTTGAGGGCAAGATGAGGTTTTATTCGTTTTTGTATTCCTGGCACATAGCTTGTTCCCAGCAGAAAATCAATACTTGTTTTGTTTTTGCTTTTTTTAATGATTGCAGACTGTGAGGGAATCATATTTAGTAAGTTTCCCTTGCGAAACATTACCGTCATTCAGGGAAACTCTTTATGGAAGAAGAGGGGAGTCATTAGGCCTTAGCATGGCTACAAACACAGAGGCAGGGAGTTATGTTGGAAGGAAATGAAGCTTCCTAGCCAGGTTTCATGAGGGCAAAGGACTTCCAAGGCCCAAATGTATGGAGCACAAGGTCAAGTTGATGTTACTTCCTATCGAAGAGTTTGGACAGGCGTTGGCAGACCTTCTCTGTAAAGGGCCGGATAGTAAACATTTTAGGCTCTCACCATATGGTCTCTGTTGCAGCTAATCAATTCTGTTGTAGCTTCAAAGCAGCCATAGGCAATATATAAATGAAAAACCATGGCAGCGTTCCAATAAGATTGTATTTACAAAGACAGGCAGCCAGCCGGATTTGAACTAAGGGGTCATGTTTTGCCAAACCCTGATGTCGACTTCTCAAGTGCGACAGAACAGGCCACGTAGGCCAGCCCCTTGACAACTGTGTGGCCTTCATCAGAGTGAGCCTCAGTTTCTCCATCTATAAAATGGTGACTCTCACAGCACCCAGGGCTGCATTGGGATTAAATGAGAGGACCTAAAGCATTTGGCACTGACTTCACCCTAGCATCCAGCAAGCACACAGAAGTGGTGGCTATTGGTGTTGTTATAAGTAGTACATGACCCCTCATGCCTTTTTCCTTCTTGTTTTTCATTAAATGAAATCACCCGTCAAATGTTTTATTATCAGACTCCTTTTTTGCCTTTATACTTCTTGAGTTCGAAGAAGGATAAGGAAAATACCTGAATTCCTACAATTAGTATAAAATTCACCTGCAGTAATTCACACAGTGCTTGGGATGTAGTACCGAGTATATGATAGCCAAGAGCATGAGGAAGAAGTTGAAAAACATAGGGTGGTAAAATGAAGACTATAAGAAAGTCACTAACGACTTAGGAATCTCGTGAAATTTCCATTGAATAGGAATTCTGATGGAGAGATTTTTTTTTTTTTAGCATTTAGAGCTAAAACTACATGAGTTAGTGGGGTTTTTTGTTTTGTTTTGTTTTGTTTTACTTTAACATTTGCAGTCAATTAATGGCTTGGCTGTGTTTATCCATGATTTCCTAAAGTGGAATCCATTGCTCATAAACCAGGAACTTTAAAACCAGTCATGGCATTTGCTTTTCAAAATGATCTGTTTATATTCTAGCTGAAACAGGATAAGTCCCACATGCAAAACAGCTGTCTGTCGGTCATGAAGAACAGACTGTGTTCTACTTCTGGGGAACACTCGTTAAGAGCAGTCATTGTGCTGGGCCAATGCTTGTACGGGAATATATACAAGAGGTGGAAGCAGAACTTACCCAACCGGGCCTGACTTCTTTCAAGACCTGTGTGTCAAGGTTTAGAGAACAGGGTTTCTCAACCTTGGCACTACTGACGTTCTGGGCCAGCTAGTTCTTCATTATGAGTCGTTCTGTGTTGGTATACGTGTAGCATCCTGACCTGTCCCCACCGCATACCAGGAACAACCCCCACCATGTCACACCCCAGTGTGACAACCAAAAGTATCTCCAGATTCTGCGGAATGTCTTCCCCTGGTTGAGAACCACTGGTGTAGACTGCAGATTCAGTAATGCCTCGAGATCCCCTATTCCAACATTTCTAAGCAAAGATAATTTATCCTATGGAAACATGCGAGTGGCATTTGGTAGGATGTCCTGATTTCAGACAGCCTCCCCTGCTGACCCAACTTGGAAATTCCCCCTCAAACTCCCCCCACCCCCACCGGGGTTGATTTTCTTAAATTTGAAAACAGGGTGTGGTATTCTCTATGCAGTGTTTGTCTTGTTTGGGCCCGAATGTCTGAATATGTTTATTGTGTCCCCTCTCACTTTCCGTCTTGATGAATTTTGCTTTGACAAATAGTGGATGCGCTTTATGCTGGTTAACAAAGTTGAGTGTCCTTAATTATCGAAGAGTGATGCTAAGTCCACTATTAGTTTAACTGAAGAAAATTTCACTTAAAACTGTAATAAAAGGCAGAGCAATACAATTTTTTGGTCTCCTCTGTTTCCCATTCTGCTGCTAAGAGAAAGATTTTTGGTGGCTTTCCTGTGTTGCATGACTGTTGAAGGGTTTAGTAAGGTGTTACATTATATGGGACTGGGAAGGGCTGGCGTCTTGAAGTGCACGAGAGGAGTCTGTTTACCTGTTTACTGGAACACTTTCCAGGTAAATGCTGGTACATCAGCTATATTACCGGAAGCAGATTGATTTATCTTTAGAGCTTTCTGTTAAACGGATCTATACCATTGTTTATAAAATAAGGTTGATATTACTCGTGTCTTTAGAACAAGTACCAGAAATTACCAGTTTTCTTTTTAACCAACCTCCGCACAAAGGATATATTGGTAGCAAGAAAAAATGAAATTGAAGTTTACTTTTTAGTAGATCTTACAGGAGGCACTCCATGGGAACGTGGCTGTATATTAAATCCATAATAAGATAAGTTATAGGGGATATTGAGAAAAGTGTCGCTATTTAAATTGCATCTTGAAAATGTTTATGCTAGGACATATATATAGCTTTCTGTATCACTATTCTGAGACTCACAGAATTTACCAACTTAATGAAATACCACATTTTCCACACTGGGGAGAATATGTTAATATACTATTTCACCTAATGCCATAGAATAATTACCCATGGAGAGATTTTTTTTCTGATATTATATAGCCTGGGAATAACTTCACCAAATTATTCCTGGGCTATTCTGTATTTACCATTTATTAAGGAGGTTCGCTTTACACTGAACAGTAATACCTTGAAAAGTAATTGTGGCCCATAGTATTGGATATTTTTAGAACGTTGGTTTTCCTGAGACATAATTACTTTAAGCTCAACCTATTTTGTACTGAATCTGCTTATAGATAAGAATCTGCCTTTGTTTCCCCCTATTTTATAGCACCGAAGAAATGACCAAATAGCTCTTAATTTTAAGCTCTCAGTCCTGGGCAGGTCATGGCCACGCAGTAGAAGAGATCTTGTTGTGTGTTGTTAAAACAGTATTTTCTAGGTTCTTCCTATTAGTGTGTACAGAAAATCCCTTGTGCCTTGGATATTTGTGATATTTACTAACTCTGTTATGAGTTTTTTTTTTTAAGAATTTATTTATTTATTTGACAGAGATCACAAGTAGGCAGAGAGGCAGACAGAGAGAGAGAGGGAAGCAGGCTCCCCACTGAGCAGAGAGCCTGATGCGGAACTCAATCCCAGGACCCTGGGATCATGACCTGAGCCAAAGGCAGTGGCTTAACCCACTGAGCCACCCAGGCGCCCCTGTTATGAGTTTTTATACTGTTTGAGAATATAGGAGATGAGATGAATCCAATACTTTTGTTATTGTATTGGAGTCTTGGTCAAAACTTCCAGCAGGAGCAAGTCTCAATTTTATGCAACCTTTTTTTTTTCTTTTTTAAGATTTTATTCATCCATTTGACAGAGATCACAAATAGGCATAGAGGCAGGCAGAGAGAGAGGGAGGGGAAGCAGGCTCCCCGCTGAGCAGAGAGCCCAATGTTGGGGCTCAATCCCAGGACCCTGAGATCCTGACCTGAGCCGAAGGCAGAGGCTTTAACCCACTGAGCCACCCAGGCGCCCCAATTTTATGTAACTTTCTTTCCTGAATGTCATGAAAAGGAAGCCAACTTCCTTTCCTTCTCTTTTCCTGTACTTCAATTTTTCTTGAGAATGCTATGGTTTTCATCTTAACTCGCAACTACATTTGTAAGGAGAAAAATCTGGAGGACAGCCACTGATTAGCTAAAAGTTTCTGCGCAGGAGCATGGAGACCGCATTGGTGCATATTCTTGTTAGAGACACAGCCTGTAGATCCATTACTAAATGCTCCCTCACCCCGCAACCGAAGTCCAATTGAAAATCCAAATTAGAGGGGCGCCTGGGTGGCTCAGGTCGTGATCTCAGAGTCCCGGGATGGAGCCCCGCATCAGGCTCTCTGCTCGGCAGGGAGCCTGCTTCTCCCTCTCTCTCTGCCTGCTTCTCTGTCTACTTGTGATCTCTCTCTGTCAAATAAATAAAATCTTTAAAAAGAAAAAAAAAAGAAATCCAAATTAGGAATAACACAAAATCTTCCAACTATCTAACATGAGACTTTTTCACGTCCGCACAATCTTTACCATTGCTTCTTGGCAGGGAACAAATTAGGAGGAATGAGGTGAGGCTGTCCTTCCTTCTTTCTAACTCCAGCTAAATTGCAGACACGTGACTTTGAAGTTATGCAATCACTGCAACCACTGGACCTGTTCTAGGTTAGGACAGTAGTCAGGACAGCTACTGTTAGAACAGTACCACACAAAACCCATTATTGCCAGTTTTATAGACAAATGGTCCTGCGTGGGCCCATTCTGTTAGAATGTACCATCCCATGGTTGGTTCTTTCTGCAAATAGCCATCCCTAGCAGTTATCGGCAACGAGACAAAAACATTCTTTGAAGATCATCATATAACGCTGTTTGTTTTCAGCTGTTTATTCTAGTCGGTGGGCCTCAGAACCAGAGAGGCAAACGCATTGTATGGTACTGACTTGATTTCTCAGAATTCAGAAGCTTCATTGGTGCCATTTGGACTGCAACCTAAAAGTTGCTGCAACTTTTACAGTATGATTGTTCTGGATGAGAACTTTCCTAGTGCTGTACAGAGCTGACTCGCCTTCTTCCTGTCCTGCACGGTGCCCTAAACAAAGTGCTAGATTGGCGTTTTTAGTAAAATTGTCTACATACCGTCTACTGAATATAATCGAGCAAAACAGCACAAACTTGTCTTTAAAAAAATCTGAAGAATTGTTTTCTCTAGAGCTTCTCTGAACCAGTAGATAATTTTGTGTGTGTATATCACGATATTGTACTTTTTGAAGAGCAGAAACTCATCTTGGTCCAATTCCCAAAGCTGCACACAAAGCAGATGTTTAATCAATGTTTGTTGAACTCAGTTCATGAAAGGCGGTTTGTTGGGGAAACTAATTTTTAGTAAAGGTCCTTAATATAGAATATCCCCCCCCCCTCCAAACCACTTCCCCTCATATTTTATCTTAGAAGTTCACTTACTTCTCTCTTGGTGAGCTGAGAGCCCAAATGAACAGCTACCGTTTCTCCCCACAGCGGCTATGGGGCTGATGTCTCCAGATAATTAAAAAAAAAAATTCCTTTTGTTCGCTTTGGGGTTGTGGTTGCCTCTGGGTGTGACACAGAAGTCTTCCTTGCCAGACTTAAATTTTTTGACGGTGTCTTCTCCCCTTACAAAGAAGGATTCCCTTAACCTGGCTTGCCCTCCTCAGTTGAATCTTTCTCAAATCTGCTCAATTCCACAACTGCACGTAATTTTTAAGTAAGCATCAAAGAGAAGAGTTATATTTGCACGTGAGCCAGTATAAATGGCAAAAATGTACTTTTCTGGGTAGCAGAAAGCCAGGAAATCAAGAAATTACCATCAGTGTTTCTTGAAGGATAGTTCAACAAATATCAAATGTTGTGAGAAAATCTATGAAAATATTGACTTCATGGGGCCTGATTCCTTTCTGCTTAATGGATCTATACCAGATCTCAGGCAATTTCCATTTAAATACGTGCCCCTAAAGCCTTTGGAGTGTTCAGAGTGTTTGCTTTGTGGGCTGCATGAGGACATCGTGAATATATTTGAATTGCTCTTTGCCTTTTTAGTCAACTTAGCTATAAGATTAAAATCCAAATTATTTTCCCCAAGACAAAAAATTAACTGTAGCTATGTCTTATTAGACCAGCCTGTGGGCTCTGTTGTTTTTTATTAGTCTATAAAGTACTAGGCATCCATTTTTCATGAGTGCCTATTTAAATCCTACAGAATAAAGATGGTTTTGGCATCCAACTAAATTTGAACTTATTTGGTATCTACCCTCTTCTCATAAAGAGCCCCCTGATGTCCCCTCCACTTTTTAGATGGGGGTTTGTCTCCTTTCAGAATACAAATATTCCAGAAAAGTTTTAAGTGGTTTTTGTTTTGTTTTGTTTTGTTTTAACTCAGCAAACCATTTTAGTGCATTGTTGTTTCTGTTTAAATAATTCTTAAAATTCCACTTTAAAATGCAAGAAAATTGCTAGCTAAAAATTATAACTAGTGGAATAACAAGGTGATGTTTTTAAAAGATTTTATGAATTTATAGGGGTGCCTGGGTGGCTCAGTTGGCTAAGTCTCTGACTTTGGTTCAGATCATGGTCTCAGGGTGCTGGGATTGGGCCCCGTGTCAGGCTCCCCGCTCAGCAGAAAGTCTGCTTGTCTCTCTGTCCCTCCCCCTGTTTGTGCTCATTCACTCACATTCAAATGAATGAATCTTTTAAAAAAATGTATGAATTTAGGGGCGCCTGGGTGGCTCAGTGGGTTGAAGCTTCTGCCTTCGGCTCAGGTCATGATCCTGGTATCCTGGGATCGAGCCCCGCATCGGGCTCTCTGCTCAGCGGGGAGCCTGCTTCCTCCTCTCTCTCTGCCTGCCTCTCTGCCTACTTGTGATCTCTGTCTGTCAAATAAATAAATAAAATCTTTAAAAAAAAATGTATGAATTTATAATAATAATATTTAGTTCTTAACTAAGGCCAGGAGCCGTATTGAGCATTTAAGTGCGTTATCTTATTGTAATACAACAACTGTACAAAGAACATATTATTCTCATTTTAAGTTATTTGCTTGTTTATTTTTTTATTATTCCCATTTTAAAGTGAAATTTGCCTTAGGTCATGAGGCTCATGTCTATCCGTTCGAAAACTGAGCTCTTATACGGTACTGCACGTGGACCCCAGGGATAGCCTCTGGTAGGAGAGGTAACATTCGAAGTTGTCAGTAATTTCTTTAAGCCCTGTACATTCAACCACAGCTACACTAAGTACCATTTGTAGATCTGTTAGATTTAAACACAAGTGCGATATTCACATTACAATGATGGCAATGTGCTTTTCATAAAATCGTAATAGCTACTCTGCTCCATACTGTGCTAAATGCTTTCACATACATTCATTCTTCAATAATATTCTTCATTCATTCTTCATAACTGTGTAAGTGGTAAGTTTTATTTGCCTTATGGTGCAAAGGTAGACACTGAGGCTTTGCATATGGCTTAGAGACGGCAGAGATGGGACTGAATTCAACCCTATCCCTTCACCCCATATCAGAAAATAAAATTATAGAGAGAAAATCATCTAACTGTAGGGTACAAGGAGGACCTCTATCGGGAAGAAACTTCCCGATCCTGTGCCTGTGTGTAGATGGGTACGTTGATATGTAAGCAAACTTCTTTTACAACAGCCTAACTATTCTATACATAATGTGTGGCCGCTTACTGTCTACTTAACAGCAACCATGACAGTTTTCATGTCTGTAAGTAGAGCTGTCCAACATCATTTATAATGGCACATAGTCTACATTCGATTGCTGTCCCTTAGTTTAGTTAATCCCTCCAGGTTGGATAGTTGAGTTACTTTTTGTGCTATTAAAATACAAATGAAGTTGAATTTGTGATGTTGAATTTGACCATTGAAACTTGACAGCAAGTCACTGGCTATGGCATGAGGGTCTATGGCATGGGGACAGGCTTCTGTGAACAATTATGTCGCAACAAAAAACGGTTCAATCATTGGATTGGGCATAACCCTTATAATTAGGACACCTCTTTCAAGAAATACGACAGCCTCTCATCTTTCCTTTGCATGTTAGAAAATTTTCCCTGTGTCTGTTCTTACCTGTGGCTTGGAGGTAGATACCATCTCCTGTCCCGTAACCTCACCTCCAGCAAGGCTTCTCCCTAGAAGTACATAAATAAAGGATGAATCTTACCTGTACTTGATCGTCCAAACATTGCACATTCCGGGAGATTGGAAATATTGTACCTACCCAAGTCAGAGCTTAAGAAACCTGCATTCATTTATTCATTCGAAAATATTTCATGATCCTTTCCTGTGTGTCATGAATGGTCCTGACCCGTCAATCTAGGACTTGTCAATGAGGATGCTTTGCCTGCCGTGAGAGAGGACCGTGTGCATTTTGACCTTAAAGGTCATTAAAGGACCTTAAACATGAACTTGTGAGCAGGGCTGGTTCTAGGCCTGATTCCATGGCACCATGATTCTGTGTGTTGTCTTCCTTTGCTTCTGGACTCCAACCTCAGACACAGTGACCTGGGCAGAAACAGGACTGTCTCTTGTTGGCTGTTTCTAAGAGCAAGAAGACTGTTCTTGGAAGCCCCGCCACCTACAGGCTTCCCTTACAGATCTCACTGGTCAGATGTGGACACCGACCCACTCTTAATTACTGACCAGAGATCTGCCCACTGGTGGTGAGGGTAGGGTCAGATTCTGGGTAGTTCATGGTCCTATAGAGAAAATGGAAATAACTGAGCACAATCTGGGTGGAGGAAGAAGGATGCACAGAAAGGGGCTTGACACTCTCTGTTAAAGAGGAAGCTGGCATCATGAAGTGAAGCAAATCATCGTCCCAGCAGAGGGAATGGCAGGTGCAAAGGCCTTGAGGCAGAAATGATGTGTTTCTTGTTGCGTTTAAAGAACAGGAAGATGAGCAGGGCTGGAGCCAGTGAGTGGGGCAGGTCATGGCCCTCTGAGTTGATGTGACATCCCCAGGACCTTAGCCTGAAAGCAGGATGATTCACCGGCGGCTTTAGAGCAGAGCAATGGCATGTTTGTGAGTGGTTGTCGGAAGGACTTGGAGATGAGTAGTAGGAGTAAGAATGGAAGTTGGAGGGGCACCTGGGTGGCTCAGCTGGTTGAACAGCCAGCTCTTGGTTTTGGCCCAGGTCGTGATCTCAGGACCATGAGACTGAACCCACATTGAGCTCCATGTTCAGTGGAGAGTCTGTTAGAAGATTCTTTCCCTCTGGCTCCCTTCCGTGTGCATGGGCCTGTGCGCCTGCACTTGCTGGCGCTCGCGCGCTTGCTCTCTCTCTCTCTCTCTCTCTCTGTCATAAATTAGAAATCAATCTATCAATCAATGTATCTTAAAAAAAAAAAAAAAAAAAAGAATGGAAGTTGGTGATGCAGAAAACTGGTCTACCCTGAGTAGAGAAGTAGAGAGAATTGGGAAATATGGAAGAATTAGTTTTGACCACTCTTGGTGATGAATTGGATCTGGAGGAGGGGATGGAAGAGACAGTGTCAAAAACGACTTGTGGGTTTCTGTCTGAGCGTTTAGAAAACTGACCTTGCCATTCCTAAAGAAATGATCAGACTGGGGCACCTGGGTGGTTTAGTCGGTTGAGCGTCTGACTTGGGCTCAGGTCATGATCTCAGGGTCCTAGGACTGAGCCCCACGCTGGGCTCCCTGCTCAGTGGAGAGCCTGCTTATCTCCCCCTGTCCTCCCTGCTCATGCTCAAGCATGCGTTCTCTCTCAAATAAATCTTACAAAAAAAAAAAAAAAGTGATCAGAGTAAGGGCAAAATCAGTCACTTTCAATAAAGTGAATTTGAAGTTCCCGTAAAGTATTATTCAGAAATTAGAGTAGCCTTAATAGCAGGACGGTTCAGACACCATCCAAAACCTTCTCTTTGTATGAAACCATCACATTTTCGCAGTAACCCAACGAAGCGGATGCTGTTGTTCTCCCCATTTTACAAATGTGGTAACTGAGACCCAAAGAAGTTAAGTAATTGGGCCAGAGTCAATACAGCTTGTAAGTTGTTTTAAATGAGAACAGCCTTCTAGGCCAGAAGCTTACATTTAGAAATATTCAGCTTATCCATGTTCAAGCCACAGGAGTGAATGAAGTTGTCTAGGGAGAGTTGAGCTATGGGAATTTCCATGATTAAATCAAAGTCTGATAGACACACAAAAACTATAGAGGAGAATGGGAAGAAGGAAAAGGAGAAGGTCTTCCTATAGGTTGCCTTAAAAAAAAAAAACAACCCACAGCAAATGTTAAATTGTTAAAAAACAAAAATATCTGACTCCTAACAAATGGGTTATAAAAGGTTCCTAACTTCTGCCAGAGTGTGTGTGGAACATGGACCTGTTACATCAGCACTTGAAGTTCTGCCCCTTACAAACTATAGTTTCTATAAACTTCTGCAAGTCACTCCTTTGCATTAGGATTAGGTTCAACTGCATGAAACAAAATCATAATAACTTAAGATAGGAGTTTATTTCTCTCTCATGGAAAAATGCAGAGGCAGACGGTTCAAACCTGTCACGTGTAATGGCTCCACGAAAGTCTTAAGGACCTAGGTGCCACCTGGCTTACTGCTCCTTCATTACTAGGAGGTGACCCTTGTCCTCATAGTGGCTGCCAAGTTCCCACCATCACGCTTTGCTCTAGAAAACTGGGTGAAGGGAAAAGCAGATCAAAGAAATGGCACATCCCTTCACTTTAACAAACTTGGCAGAAGTCCTAACACTTCAGCTTACAGCTCAGTGGTCAAAGGTTGGTAATATTTCCACACCTACCCTCAGAGGAGGCTACGAAACAGTCATTCAGCTGGGCAGAAAATCAAGAAGCTTTCACTAAAGAGAAGAAAGAATGGATATTGGCAGGCAACCAGCCATCCCTGCCACTGTCAATTTGCTCTTTTGTAAAATAAGGATTACCATATTGGCTTTACCTCTTCTGTTGGTTTGTTGTAGGGATCGAATAATACAATGGGCAAGTGTTTGATAAGCTTTTCAGATAGTTGCCTGAGAATGGCCGTTGACTCCTCTTGCACACAGTAGGCGTTTATATTTTGAATGAGAAAATCGGAAAAAGTTAAGATTTTCCACTAATGTGTAGCTGCAAAAAGGCAAGAAATGTGAATTGGAAAGACAGGATATTTTTCTTCAATTTTTGCCTTTCAATGACAAGGCAATTTCAGAGCAACCAAGACTGATATTTGATTAGCTCTGCAGTAAAATGTCTCATCAGTTTTGCCAACTCAGGCACTGTCTGAGAAAGGCAGGAGAATTATCTACAGCAGTTGTCTCATTAACCCACCTGGTCCTTCCCCTTCTGACTTCCTGGTAACATGATGAGGATTCTAGGTCTGCACTGAGGGGAATGGCTCTGTGGTTAGGAAACTAGTTGCCCTCGATGCAAAGTGTAGCCCGTGACTGTGCCTGGAGATTCTCAAAGCAGAAGAAATTCATTTCCCTGTGAATTCCTGACTGCCCTAGATTTATTTTATCTGGGAATGTTAATATTCTTTTTAAGTTTTGAGTTTGTCTCCAGAAAGATGATGCTTTTGCCTTTAATAACGACCTTTAAAGATTGTTCTGTCCCACCGAGCAAAGTATTTCTGTTACCTCTCATTATACAGGTGCTTTGTAT
Organism: Mustela putorius furo; assembly: GCF_011764305.1. Lineage (NCBI taxonomy): Eukaryota > Metazoa > Chordata > Mammalia > Carnivora > Mustelidae > Mustela > Mustela putorius. Next base: position 10,205,230 of record NW_025422022.1, read on the forward strand.
GTTCCATATCCATTTCCCTTTGCTCTCCGAGTGGAATGGTACTTGCTTTGGGATGGTACTTTCCATTTTAGGATTTCAAAGGGTAGGAGCTTCATCTTCTACTTCCTTCACTCCCCTGTCCCATCACTCAAGTGGTACAATGAATGTGTAACAAATACTTGCGGGGTTAATGCACCATAACCTCATGGGCTCATGGGCTGTGAGCGAATCTCCCAAAAGTGCCCATGGGGACAGAGAGGAGGTCAGAGGCCCGAACTTGGCCCATTTCTTGGGAATCTCTGTTTTTACCTTCCTTGACCTGAGGCCTTCTCATCTGACACCTGGAAACTTTGGAAAGGGGACAGGGACTAGCATAATCAGGGCTAATTTAGTTGTGACAAGTTTTATTATGTCCCCTCAAAGAAAAACTGGAAATATGCTTTATCAATTAAAAGACCGAATTGTAAGTAAAATGTTCTAACTCACCGTTTAATTTCTGCAACGTGGGGATGTTTCCCAGTTGGAACCAGGGCTGTTCAGTTAGTTTCATTGCTGCTCTGTAGCATTTGATGGTTATTAGCTGTGCTTTCTGGAGCCCTCCAGCGAAGACCCAGCAGCCGGCCTCCCTCGCACACTGTCAGACGAGATGAACCAAGAGTACATTCAGACAGAGCATAACCACAGAACCTATCAACACCCTAGATTTGGAGTCAGGAGATGTTTAATGAGAACACACTAAGTGCCAGTTATTAGTCTAGAGTTTTCATGTGTTCATATAAGGATTCTACAATCAGAGAAGTAGATATGATCGTTCCTTTGCTCTTAAGGAAGTGCCATTCTGAGATCAATAAATGAACGTGCCCGTACCCACAGAGGTAATCGATGATTGGCACGTAGACCTCAGTGTTCACAGTTCAAATTCTAGGCTCTGAGGTCAGTATTTCATCATTAAATAAGAATTTTAAAATACGCTCCTAATTCGATGTGAATTCAGAACTTCTTAAGGGGAAAAATTAATTGATGACTTCCCCTGCTGAGACCTCTTTAGAAATTGAACATCTTTCTTAGGGCACCTGGGGGGCTCAGTGGGTTGGGCCTCTGTCTTCGGTCATGATCTCAGGGTCCTGGGTCATGATCTCAGGGTCCTGGGATCGAGCCCTGCGTTGGGCTCTCTGCTTGGTGGGAGCCTGCTTCCCCCGCTCCCTCTACCTGCCTCTCTGCCTACTTATGATCTCTCTCTCTTAAATAAATAAATAAATTTTTAAATTATTTTTAAAAAAAATAAATTGAACATCTTTCATACAGAAGAATAATGAAAGGGCCCCAAAGGAATTATTGACAGGACAAAAAGAATAGGACATTTACCTCTGAAAAAAGACTAATGGAGCTCAATTTCTGTGTTCTGAAACAAGGAAAATTAAAAGTTCCTCACGAAGACCTCAAAAAATACATCAGTGGTTTCTTTCTTTTCTGAATAATAGTTCAGGCAGACCCAAGTTGGAACGATGGATGGCAAAAACACACAAATTATACACACAGGGGAAAGAGAGCGAGGCTGTTTTAGCAAGGACCCGCATTCCTGCGAAAATATTTTCTCCAGGAGCATAGTTTAGATTTCACACAGTCACTATGCAAATGACAAACGGCGCTGAAAAACTGGTCTGTGAACTAATGGGAGATAAACGAGGAAACTGTTATGTCATCCGAGAAAGAAAATGAGAAATCTGAGCTTAAAAGCAGGTAGACTCAGGCAATGATGCCTCCGTGGGATCTGAGGTCTTCACAAGGTGCTCTGTCATTTCTTGTTCAATAGGTAACCCAGGGGCCCTTATTATGAGATCTTGGAATGAGCTCGGGTTGGGGGTGGGGAGGGAAGGCTGAGGAGTGTGTTAACCTTGACAGTATCATGGGAGAAGAGACTCTTTGAAAAAGTTGAATTTAAAAATGTACACACTGCTTGGTCTTGTACATCCTCAAGCCATCCACGAGGTTTGGGTGTGAGAAATGACTGACCCCTCTCTAGACTGAGGAGCTCTGAGCCCCTTTAACTGCCTGAGTTCGTGGATTCTGGGCAAGTCCCCTGAGGCCTCTGCATCTAACTCCCTGCACCTGTAGAAGGGGTCAAAAAAAGACACTGCCTTGGCATTTTGGAAATTATGCCCCATGGAATGCTGGTCTGTTTTGAAATCTCAGTGTGTCCTACTTGGGAACACCAAGCAGCCATATTTGTGGTTAAATTAAGTTTGGGAACCAAAGCGTTAGTGTTTATAAGGTTTTTTGTTTTTTTTAAGATTTTATTTATTTATTTAACAGAGATCACAAGTAGGCAGAGAGGCAGGCAGAGAGGGAGGGGGAAAGCAGGCTCCCCATCAAGCAGAGAGCCTGATGTGGGGCTCTATCCCAGGACCCTGGGATCATGACCTCAGGCAAAGGCAGAGGCTTAACCTACTGAGCCACCCAGGTGCCCCAAAGTTTATAAGGTTTATTGCAGAACTTCTCAGAGCCTTAAAAAGGTTAAAATGTGATTCTTTGAGAATATAGTATGTTAGCCATAATTGCAGAGCAACAACATTGGGAAATTTGATACCCTTCCTACATAATGGAAATGTTACGAAGATCTAATGAGGTAATAAATGGAAAAGCATTTGGAAAGAGGGGCGCCTGGCAGGCTCAGTCGGTGGAGTGTGTGACTCTTTATCTCTGGATTGGGAGTTTGAGCCCTAGGTTGAGTGTAGAGATTACTTAATTTTTTAAAAAGCACCTATTAAGAATAAAGCACTATATGAACATTAGACATGTTTAAAGACTTCAGATTCTTTGAGGGTTTTGGCACTGACTAACATCACTGAAGTGATCTTCCTCCTCCTTACCAACCTGAAGGCTGTGGATTTACTTGGGAAGGGTGTTAGATTCTAGGCTTTGGTAGGAATGCCATAGTATGTTTTCTGCAGTGTGATTCTTAGACTGCTCACACCAAAATTACCTGGGCTGCTTATTAGTGCCTTCGTGTTACTGGTTCAGATCAGTGACCAGGGATCAAAAGTTTTAGCAGATACTTGAGTTGATTCTTACCTGCACTGAAGTTTGAGATGCATAGCCTGGAGGGTCTTGGCATAGAGTTCAAAGCCTGCAAACTTCACATAATTCCTTAGTGGTAAAGTGGTAAGGAACTTCTGGCCAGGTGGTCTGCCTGAAACTAGAGGAAACTTTTTATTTTTAGATAACTTTTATCGAGTCTCCAGTCTATGCCCCCAAAGGGTGTGTTTAGTATACACCTGCTCATCCTTAAAAGTCAGTAGTATTCCTAGGTTGTGGGAAAGCAAGCGGAGAGGACTTCCTGAAGGTTACACAGTGAATTTGTTAGAGCCCTTTAGTGAACCTTTAGAGAACCCAACCCACTTAGGCTTAAGTTAAAAAGAGAATGTATTGTTGAAGATAATGTCCACTGTTAGAATGCTTTCAGGAAGGGCTGGATCCAGGAGCCCAAATGATGCCATGAAGTCTCAGTTTCACCTGAGCCATCCATCCTTCAGTTCTTTTCTTCTTCTCTGTTGTTTCAATTCTCAGACAGGCTCTCCCTTCAAGGTGGCAAGAATATTCCCAGCAGCTTCATGCTGTAGAGCAAGGGTTGGCAAACTATAGTTCAAACGGCTGGCCACCTGGTTTTATCAATAAAACAGTATTGAACATAGCCATGCCCATTTGTGTATATTTGTGGCTGTTTTCATGCCCCAGGAAGTTAAGTATTTGCAACAGAGTTGTACGGCCCATAAAGCCTAAAATATTTAGGATTTGCCTTTACGGAAAGGGTTTGCTGACCCCTGCAGGAGAAGCCAGGTTTTGTTGAGGTTTGATTTTGAATCTGTGGGAGGCACTACTTATTTATTTCTAGATTATCAGACCCTAGAGTCTGATGTTTTAAGATAAACAAAGAATCAGGGCGCCCATGTAGCTCAGTCAGTTAAGCGTCTGCCTTTGGCTCAGGTCATGATCTCATGTTCTGGAACTGAGTCCTGCATGGGGCTAGCTGCTCGGTAGGACCCTGCTTCTCCTTCTCCCTCTGCTCCTTCCCCCATGGGTTTCCTCTCTCTCTCTCCCTCCCTCAAATAAATAAATAAAATATTTTTAAAAAATGAACAATGAACCTACATTACTTAAAGATTGTTGCTTTGGATTAACACAAAACTTGGGAGTTCATTTACAGTTTAAATAAGTTCCATTCCCAACACAAATATATTCTATTGATTAAAAAAACAATAGAACATTCTGTAAGTTTTTGTAGTCCTTGCGGGCTTTGGTGGGTGAAGGTTAGATTCCCATTAGATGAAACAGGAATTTTGTATTGAATGTCTCAGGAAGAACTTGGTTTATAACATCTATTATCTCGATAAATAAAACAACACAGACATGCATAAATTTAAATTTTAAAAAACATGCCCCCACCTGTCCGGTCTGTTAGCAGTGCTCTTTGTTCGTTGACTGCCTGTGGTCATGGAACGCAAATATCCTCTCTACACAGTGCTTAGAAAATAGGAAGTATTTGACATAATAGGATTGTTCCCTCTCAAAGCATTGGAAATTACCATTGTGGCTTAGAGATTCTTTTCATATTAAAGAAGTCTGAGTGAAGGTTTTTAAGTTTACGTCCCCTGCTTTGACCAGGCTTAGAGAGAGCCTGTCTAATGGGCAATCCCAGTTGAAACAGCGTGTCTATTAATAGCCCCAGCTGAGCCCAGAATTGAGGCTCATTGCCTGGTCTCATCGAGGCCCAGTGCCTGGTCATTCAGTACCTGACTGAATGGCTAGGGGCAGGGGTGGGGCCGCGGAGAGTGCAGCATTCTGATTGGCCCACGCTTGGTCACGTGCCCACCTCCCCCTTGTCAGGAGTGAGGTCATCCTTTCCTGAACCACCACCAGGACTGGAAGTGGAGAAAGATGACTCCAGAGGAAAAGCAGGACCTTTTTGCCACCTGCTGGGAGGCCAAAAAAGAACTCAGACCCACCCATAGCCCCTTAAGTGGTGGGTTCAGGATCTGGACCCACATCCTCCTGGTTTTAAAACTAACATTCTTGGGGCGCCTGGGCGGGTCAGTGCGTTAAGCCTCTGCCTTCAGCTCAGGTCATGATCCCAGAGTCCTGGGATCGAGCCCCACATCGGGCTCTCTGCTCAGCGGAGTACCTGCTTCCCTCCCTCTCTCTCTGCCTGCCTCTCTGACTACTTGTGATCTCTCTCTGTCAAATAAATAAATAAAATAAAATAAAATAAAATACTAACATTTTTTCCACTGTATACAACATACAGCTTTTGCTGAATGAAGCAGATCTGACCCTATCCCAGGCCAGACTCTGGTCCCTACTGAGTTTCTAATCGCAGCCCATGGTGTGGGTGCAGAGTAGACAAGGTCCTTATGGTTCTACAGGTCCTACTGACCTGGGATGGGTCTCCTGCACACAGGGATGCATGTATTTTATGACCTCTCAAGCTAGGGCGGACAACTGGCGTTTTCTCTTGCTGGAGTAGGATCCATTTCTATTGGCATCTGTTTCATAAGTGGCCTTTTCAAAAAGAGCCTCATGTCCATGCTTCTCCCAGGAGCCCTCCTGTAACTCCAGCAGGACAATAGAGGCTTGAAGAGCCGCGCTTTCCTAGAGTGGGCAGGCGTTCCTGAAAACAGACAAGGCTTAATTAATAGCAGGTGTTTCTTCTAAGCATCCTGTCTTTGTGGCCATTAGTTCCTCCTCCATTTCCCCGAGGGTAAGACGGGGATGATGATAATTGCACTGCCTCGTGAGATTAGTGTGGGGTCCAGAAGACACTACCACCAGTGGCTTGGTCGGTGCCTGGCACAGACTCAGTGAGTAAAAAGGGGTGGGTGTTTCGTCACTGTCCTCGTCATCCTTGTCAATGACGAAGGAAGCACCATCCTGTGTGGGATCTCCCTTCCTGGTGTTGGGAAACTGGCCACCCTCTTACCGGTGAGCCGAGTTCCATACACTACATTAGTCTGGCCACCGAGCCTCCTTCTGCTATGATGGCCTGCACATCCTGAGCCAGTTCAGTTGCTCCCTTTGCTCTCCTTACAAGTCAGTGCATCTTAGGGCCCTGGATTTAGGGCCATGCTGATATTCCTCTAGGATTTCACTTACTGCTTTAAGAGAAGACAAGCAGAAAGACTCCGGCCATCTTTGATCCCATAGGATCCATGCATTCCCTCTCTCCCGGCCCTCTGCATACCGGCACGGTGTCCTTGTGTCCTTTAGCCAAGGTGGCTGTAAAGGATGGTCTCAGTCTGTTCAGTGTTCAAGGAAGTGAGGAGCCCATACGTGCATCCTTTGGGCTCTGCTCCCAGCAGTGGGGGGACCTCCCTCCTCCCAGGCAGAAATCTCCGGAGCCAGAAGAAAAGGAGAGAGTTGGCCAAGTGCCTGAGCAGATAGGCTGAGAAGGATGGGCCCAAGTGTATGCTTCTCCCACCACGTCCCAACCCTCAGGAGAGCATTACACTGGTACATCCTTTATTGGTTCTTACATGGTGAAGAATCCTCTTTTTGTAGCAACAAGACTGAGAAGCAGCTCTCAGCACGGACATCTACATGTCCCTGCAGAGGCACCATGGCCAAGACTCAGATGTCATGATGGTGTCTGAGGGTTGTGTCCAAACTGTAAGTGTGGCTTCCCATATGGTGTACTTGGTGGCACCCAGGCAGAGAAGGCAGCTCTTTGTCCCTCCTCACTGGGGCCTGCGACACTCACAGCAACTTTGGATTGAGATGGACGAATCCTTTGTTAAAGGCAGCTGTACCTCCATGAACACGAGGCTGGGCCTGTATCGGGTTCATATACCTCAGTTCCATCCATCTTTGACGGATGGTAAGGGACGGGGAAGAAGGGGGTGCTCAAAGGGTTGGAAGACCGGGTAAGGGCAGTGAAGGTCAAAGAAAGGGCGGAGCGAGTGGATGGGTGAGAATACCTGAGACCCTTGTACTCAGCCATACTAATACCATTGGGGTTTCGGGCATCATGTTTGCATTTGCACTGAACCCGTTAGTGGCCCCGTGGTCAGTGGGCAGTGCTGTCTTATATGCCACCTCCTTATAGACCGATAGGCGTTCTTCAAACCAGGTAACCTGTCCTGGGCCAAAAGAGCCTCCGTGGGCCCCCACGGCCCCCTCCTCAGCAGCCCACCCCTTGTCCCCTCGACCCCCTCCTCTCCATCTTCTTCCCACTCCTCAACTCCTGCACAGGACAGGAGCTCCTGATTTTTAGAATAAAAACATGTCTGTCCTTTGTTTTGTTTTAAACATACTTCACAGTTAATACAGATCAGTCCTAAGGTGGGACCAACGCTCTCCAGAGAGTTCTGGCCTCCCTAAGACCATGTGGTATAACTTCAGGAGTGAAAAGGGGAACATACAGGCCTCTTTCTCCCGCGGAAGCCCACTCATCCTTCATTTTCCTGCCCCAACGTATCTCTGTAAAATGGAAAGTGTCTCTCTCAAAGCGGGGAAGCCACAGGCGTGGAGCATTTCCTGCGCGCCTGGGTACCTGTGTGCTGTCAGTCTGCTTTTGTGAGGGAAGGTAACGCCACCAGCGGCAGAAAGGCCACTCCAGGTTCCCCTGCATCGCTGACCAACCAGCCGACCTCACCCCCATCCCGAGCTTCGCCACCACTCCCAGGATGGTGAGATGGGGTGAAAACTTAACCCCTTCAGGAAGCTGGAAGGAGAAGTGAATGTTCTCCATAAACTTCCTATTTCAGATTCCTAGGTGGACTAGTCTAGTCTCAACTCTGGGTTGAGAGGCAGGTATCCAGTTGGTGAGAGTCTTAGGTCCTCCAAAAGCCTAAGGAGCACTTGGCACCTGGAGAGATTTATGGGGGTGGGGGTGCGGGAGGATGCCTTGGCCTCTGGCTCTGTTGATGACTGGGCACCACATAGCCGAAGGACTGTGCCATCCTCTCTCCCTCCTGGACTTCTCAGGGGACCATTGTAGGACCCTTTCTAGAACACCAAAGTTGGTCCTTCCTCTAGATAAGCCTTGAAGGCCAGGGCACCATGAGAGTGAGAATGGTAAGGGTGCCGACTTAGGTCCTCCCCCGCCCCAGCCCACACTCCCACGGCATGCTCTAAGAACCCACCAGAAGCCACCCCAGGCTGCCAGAAGGGGTGGGCTTCAGGGCACACACAGACACAGGGGTCTGGATTCTGGTCTTTCGAATCCCACCTCACTGAAGTCTCTTTCCGCTTGCTTTTCTCAAGGGACAGGAAAATCACGTCCCAACCATTTCCCCCATTTCCCCCACCGCCCCCCAAGCAGAGTGAATTCCAGACTGCCTAGTCACTTGAACAGCATTTACCTGGTTGGAAGTGCTGGGAAGACCCACCCCCACCCCTCCCCAGAGCTCCACTGGCCAGCAGAGCTCAGAAGCTCAGCTGTCTGGCCTCCTGCCTTTTGGTTCAGTCTTCTGTCCTGGCAGTCGACATTTGAGCTGATTCATGTCTAAATGAACAGTTTCTCCAGACACCTGTCTCCTCTCTCTGCGGCACAAGGAAGCCGCCTTTGAGAGCCATGGGCTTGGGCCTAGTAGCCTTTTCATGGACTGTTTCAAAAGAAGGCTGTTCTTGGGGGAGCCTGGGTGGCTCAGTGGGTTGGGCCGCTGCCTTTGGCTCAGGTCGTGATCTCAGGGTCCTGGGATCGAGTCCCGCATCGGGCTCTCTGCTCAGCAGGGAGCCTACTTCCCCCTCTCTCTCTCTGCCTCTCTGCCTGCTTGTGATCTCTCTCTGTCAAATAAATAAAATCTTTAAAAAAAAAAAAAAAAAAAAAAGAAGGTTGTTCTTTCTGGTCTAGGTGCCCTTCCCTTCCACTCCTGCGAGGTGGGACATACTTGAGGCTGAGCCTGGTTTTACTTTCTGTTGCTCTTCTTCCTATCCTTAGTGTGGAGTGCCAATCCTCACTCGTAAACCCTCCAATTTCATTATCTGGTGGCGAAGCAGCCAGGTTGGGAGACAGCCCCTCTCGTCAAATGAATTGGGGAAAAACGTAATGTGGATGATTAAAATATAAATCAATTAGAGTAATCCAGTCTGCTCAATAATCTGTACTTAAGAGCTAAACATCTTGAATTTAATAATGTACTTATTAAAGATCCATTTAACTCTGGGGCTATAATTATGCCTTTATAATGCTCTGTCAGCTTCTTGCCACTCTAGGTTTTTTTTAAAAGGCACTCCTAATTTCTTATAATTATTTTAATGTAATTTTGGAATAATTTTTATTCACTTTTTTTTTAAGTTGGATCATGAAACAGCTTTTTGGTCCTGGTGGTGCATTTTTCTTAAGACAACTAGTGATACTGATTTTATACTTTTATTTTTTTTTTTAAGATTTTATTTATTTATTTGACAGAGATCACAAGTAGACAGAAAGGCAGGCAGAGAGAGAGAGGGAAGCAGGCTCCCCGCTGAGCAGAGAACCCGATGCGGGACTCGATCCCAGGATCCTGAGATCATGACCTGAGCCAAAAGCTTTTTTTTTAAAGATTTTATTTATTTATTTGACAGGGAGAGATCACAAGTAGACAGAAAGGCAGGCAGAGAGAGAGAGGGAAGCAGGCTCCCCGCTGAGCAGAGAACCCAATGCGGGACTCGATCCCAGGACCCCGAGATCATGACCTGAGCCAAAAGCAGCGGCTTAACCCACTGAGCCACCCAGGCGCCCCCTGATTTTATACTTTTCAAGAAGTATCTGAATGAACAGAACCTGGTGTCCTCATTCGTTCACTTTTTAGCAAACTGTTACTGGATGTCAACTGTGAGCGCAAAACTCAGTATCAATCCTAACTCCTGTCCTGATTTTTTTTTTTTTTGAAGGATTCAGCATATAATTTCTTCCTTTATCAAACTTTTAGAAATTTTTTAAGATTTTTTTAATGTATTTATCTGAGAGAGAATGAGTGAGAGAGAGCATGAGAGAGGAGAAGGTCAGAGGGAGAAGCAGACTCCCCAAGGAGCTGGGAGCCCAATGTGGGACTTGATCCTGCAAGTCCCGGATCATGACCTGAGCCAACCAACTGAGCCACCCAGGCGCCCCTCTTCCTTTATCAAACTTTTAATAGAAAATGTTTCAGGTTGGCCAAAGTTAGAGAAGTCTCAAACTGGATACTTTAAAAATTTTACCTTTCGTGTCTTAGACCAGAGACGCAAAAGAAAGAAACATGGAAACTCTCCCAACCCCACGCAGATACCGAGATATGCACGAACTTGTGCGTGGACTTTCAGTGGTGTGATGGCCCCATGAAGGCTGTTGGGATCTGTAGGGACTGCTGTTTAGAGAGGTACTAGCAGATGATTCTGAGTCAGCCACTCAGAGGTTCTTGAGACCCAGGCAGGAAATGTGAAGCTTCTCCTGTAAGTTGTGGGAAGCCACGGAAAGCCGTTGGGAAAAGCAGGCTTCTGGAAGTATAATCCTACAGTAGTATAAAATACAGGTTTGAAGGCCAGACAGAGGCTGAGGTTTGGAATGGAGGTTTGGGGACTTAAATCTGGATAAGCCTCACTTGGGTTATAAACGAAGGTGAGAAATGGGAATAAGGCAGTGAGTTTGAAAGAGAAAGCGATCGTGTGAAAATTGGGTCACTAGATGGTCCTGACTTCCTTCCTGGACTCAAAACCCCCGTGGTTTTGCCACAGTTCTCACATCTGTCTCTCCCCCATGGAGACTCAGCTACTGAGCACCTTTGAAGAAGCCCCTAATCCAAGCAATGGATACCATTTATTCACTAATTTTTTTAGAAGATTTTGAAAGCTTTTTTTTAAAAAAAATCTTTTTAATAAAAACTATTTCTTTTAAATAAATACCATTAAATCTTTTTAATAAATACCATGTAATAAATGCCATGTATTTATTTTTTTAAAAAGATTTTATTTATTTGAGAGAGAGTGAGCATGCACATGAGAGAGAAAGAGAGAGAAAGAGCACGAGGTGAGGGAGAAGGAGAAGCAGGCCCCCCACTGAGCCAGGAGCCCGATGCGGGGCTCGATCCCAGGACCCTGAGCCAAAGGCAGAGGCTTAACCACTGAGCCACTCAGGGGCTCCACTTAAGAGAATTTTGGTCACAACTTCTGTTTATTCTTTTTATTGTTTAAAGCACTTTCATGTAAAGAGAGGAACTTCCAGGTTCAGCGTGGTTGAGGCTTGTTGCCTCAGCGTGTTCGCTTGTTGCCTTTGGTTGCTTCTCCTTCCTCACTGTAGCTGGTTTTCTTCCCTTCTCTCCTCCGCCCCTCTGCAGTCGATACTCAACTCAGAGTCTCCTCATTGGGTCCCTTCCTCCCCTCAGCCCCCAGTCACCCACTGGACTAATCTCCCCGAGGCCCCATTGGATGTGTGACACTTGGGCTCAGGGACCTCTGTCCACACTTTCAGAATAGAGTCTCCCGGTGACTAACCATAGTTCAGTTCGGAATAGAGTCTCCCGGTGACTAACGCCTGCCTATGCAGTTTTGATCCCACCACCTCCTCTTCTCCCCGGAAGCTCAGCCCCCCTTCCCCTCTGCTGGCAGCCCGGCCCACCGTCCACATCCAGCCTCTCCTCCCACATCTGGGCAGATTTCCCTTCATTTGTTCTCTCCGTTGCCCTAAAATGTGAAATCCCAGCTTCCAAAGATACTTCTCAGAAAAACTGCATTCTTTGGCTCCAAAGCCCTTGTCGTGGAACTACCTCCCATCCTCTGTGCTGCTTTCTTTTCTAATCAAAGTTTTTTTTCTTTTTTTTTAAAGATTTTATTTATGTATTTGACAGAGATCACAAGTAGGCAGAGAGGCAGGCAGGAGGTGGCGGGGGGACGGGTGGTGGTGGGACACAGGCTCCCTGCTGAGTAGAGATCCCGATGCAGGGCTCGATCCTAAGACCCTGAGATCATGACCTGAGCGGAAGGCAGAGGCTTTAACCCACTGAGCCACCCAGGCGCCCCTAATCAAAATCTTTTTTAAAAAATGGAAAGTCTTGGGGGCATCTGGGTGGCTCAGTGGGTTAAGTGTCCGACTCTTGAACTCAGCTCAGATCTTGATCTCGGGGTGGTGAGTTCAAGCTCTGCTGAAAATAAAAGGGGCGGTAGGGGAGGGAGGTCTTCACTTTCTCTCCAGTCATGAAACACTAAAACTTCAGCCAGTGCTGCTTCCTTGTCCTTCCTCACGTTGATCTGGAAAGTTGCTGAGAGCCCGTGATTCTGCCACCTGGCTGGATCTCGTCTGCCAGGCCCCTTCATGCCCTACCTGCGTTCTAGTCACTTCCCCTTCAGAGGATTGCAGTGGCCTCTCATTACTCTCTGCCACCTGTGTCTTCCAGTTCAAGCTTCCATTGCTGTTTCAGTGCTAGTCCTAGAAATAAATCTGTGTTTTCTCCATCACGCTCATTAACACGAAGCTCGTCCCCCACCCAGACACTCTCGATCTCCTCCACTGTGTTCTACTTTCTCTTTAATTCCGCCCCCCCAAACACGCTTCTTCAAACACAGTGCACAGTTGACTTAGTTGTCCTGTGTGTTACCGGCTCTGCCCCCTGCCCTCCCAGCCAAAGAAAGCTCCATGAGTTGGTGTTCTTAGCTGTTCTGTTTGCTGACCTAATTCAAGCATCTGGTACATGGTGAGCACTCAGTACATATCTGTTGCCTGTCATAATGTCCATGCCTGTCTTCACATTCTCGTCCTTTCCTCTCTGGTTGTAGAATAAAACCCAAACGCCTAATAGAAACTTCCCGAAGCTTGCCTGCTGGGCCTCCAGACTCCTCCAGCCCCCGTCCCTCACTGTGGCTCTCCATCTCACGTAGCTTAAGTGATGCTCACGATCTGATCGGGTTTCTGGACGTGCTGTGTTCTTTCAGCCTTCTCTGTTTCTTTGGGGTCCGTTTCTTTCCAGAGATCCACTTCTCTGTCTTTCCTACATGGGAGGAACAGTTCCTCCTTTTTCAAAGTCTGGCCAAAAATGTCTTCTCTGGGTCTCCTCCAGGGTTGAGAAGAATTAGTCTCCCTCTCCCTTAGGCTTCCTTTGAATTCTGTATGGTTACTCCTGGTGTGCAGTGGAGACCCCTGGGTCTCCTCCCCTGACTCTGCCCTGTCACATCTGGGGCTGCTGGGTATCTGCCCCGGAAACGATCGCAGTGTCTGTAGGATGTCACGTAGTCACTTACTGCGGGGGTTGAAGGGAGGAGCTGCTGCGCATTGGACCACATAGTCAAAGGTTTGAGGACCGTCACCATGCAATATGTCCAGATTGTCGCCGCCCTCACCCCCACACCTGTGCCTGCCCCATGTTCCCTGTTTCCATCTGTGAGGGCTGTCACTCCGCTGACCTGAATCTGGACACTGGGAGTGATCCCCCTCCTCTCCCTCAGGTCACCCAACTAGGGCTCGTTGACTTTGTTCCCAGACATCTCCCGAATCTTCCCTTCATCCCGCTGTTGGGAGCCTTTGCCAGCCCGTCATCTCTGTCACCAAGCACGCTGCCTGGCACATGGGGGGAGGTGCCATAGATCCTTTTCTTGAATCGGTGAGTCTCTGAGTTCAGACCACTTCAGGCAACAACAGGCAGATGACCAGGCTGTGAAATCGAGCTCCTGAGAAAGCCCTAATGTTGCAAAAGTCTGGGCAATTCTTCCGGAGATGGCGTTACAGGCCCAACAGAGTGGTTTGGGGTCAGTACCACAGCTCGTGATGTAACCGGACTTTCTAGAACAGTGAATCTCTCTCCCCCTCCTGATTTTGCTGAGGGGGTTACTTTTTTCTAATTACCTCTGTCCTAAAAATTCAAATCCAGGTATATGTCCCTCACTGGGATATGTAAATTCTCACATAAGTGAGATAAGCGTTTGTTTGCTTACAAGTGATGAAAGAGGTCAGGGCGATTGTGACCTCTAAGGAAGGCTCCACCAGACGTGCTGAGTTTGAAGGTCTTCATGCCCTCACACATGGGGTTACTGGGATTAGTCCAGATGTGCCCTCAAGTCCCTTCCAGCTTCCAACTTCTAAGAATAATACTATTATTATAGCAAAATGACAGGAACAAGAAAACTTAGAGTTGTAAAGTCTCATGAAGGGTGAGCGATTCTAAAATCAGCCTCGGGTGGGGACACTCCCTCGACTGATTCGGGTGCTGCTTTGGGGCTGGGCAAAGCAGGAAGGAAAGTCGTGGGTGGTGGAGGCATTGGCTTTGGAACAGACAGTTGATAAATGTTTTCTCCCTCTTTTCTCAGCAGATGGTGGGGTAGTGATTGCATCTGCCAAGTCTTATCTGAGATCTCGCTGGACTACTAGTTACCCAGACGGTCACTTGACTCCTCTGATGCCCTCTTCCTGCCTCCCTGGGGAATCTTGATGTGTCAGGAGGGTTCTGTTCCTCCTTTTTGCTCTCCCCCTCAGGTCTAAGTTGAGGTCTGGGTACATGTGGGGTGCTCCGGGTCCGTAGGGTTTGGCTGACTGTCTCCAGGCTGTAGAACACATTGGTGTGACTTCCATTCCAAAAGGCAAAAAAGAGAAATGGAACTTCGATCCTGTGGTTTCTGTGATCTGTAACCATGGAAAACGTCGGCCATCTGCGAGGATCCCATTTTAACACTTTTTTCCTCCCTCTCTCTTTCCACCTCTTTCTCGGGGGAAAAACAGCTGAGGAAGTGGAGAGGCTGGCGGCCATGCGTTCCGACTCCCTTGTCCCAGGCACACACACCCCTCCCATCCGGAGGAGAAGTAAGTTCGCCAACCTGGGAAGGATCTTCAAGCCTTGGAAGTGGAGAAAGAAGAAAAGCGAGAAGTTCAAGCACACATCCGCAGGTAAGATGATTGCTTCCCTCGTTCAAGCTGGTGGGCTTGAACTCTGTATGTTAATTAGAATTTAATTACTGTAAATGATCTGAACTGAAGTGGGGGGAATCGAGCCCGAGGATTGCTCTTGTGTCAAATAAATCTTGGGTGCACTTGAAAATGGCTTTCAGATCCCGCGTGTTTCCTTGTATCTCTGGCTTTTTGTTGTGTTTTGATCTGCCGCTTGTGTTCGATCTATAAATATCTGAGCTTAGAATTCCACCTTTTCTGTGATTGAATGCTTTTATTCCACCACTGACAACTCATTTCTTATTATTCAGCCTCCCCCCCCCCCCACTTCTTGGTGAAGATCAACACAGAGCAGAGAGTAAGTTAGATATGGTCTTTGGCAGAGGAGACGAGGTTATTCTATGGAGGAGAAATCCTGAATGAACGATTGTTGGACATGGCAGGAAAACGCTGCAGAATGAAATCTGAGCATCCCTGTAAGGGCAGGGACAATGCTACAGCTCATGGCTTACGTGGGCAGCAGAAGAATTGGAAGAAAGTCAGCCTAGCTGACGGGTGAAGAGCTTAGATTGTGGGGTCAGACTGTGTAGGTTCAAGTCCCAGCTCTGATACTTGGTAGTTATATGACCTTGCTCAGTTTTTTTTAAAATCTCTGTACCTCAGTTTTCCCATCTGTAAAATAGAGCTAAGAACAGTACAGGATTTAAAATTGTGAGTTTATGTGGCAGGCTGTGTGGATCTATTTTAAATGAGTAGGAGTGTGCAGAGGGAAGTGTATAAGGAAAGAGGTCTGATTTCCCTCTGTGGGGTTTGAGAGAAGATGATGGAATAGCGATGCAGATGCTTTTGGTTTGTTTTGTTCTGATTTGGCTCATTAAATGCTCAGGTCATTCCAGGCCTACACGCCAGGGCTTTCCTCTGCTCCGTCCTCTTTTTTTTTTTTTTTTTTTTTTAAGATTTTGTTCATCTATTTGAGAGAGAGAGAGAGAGAGATCACAAGTAGGCAGAGAGTCAGGCAGAGAGAGGGGGAAGCAGGCTCCCTGCTGAGCAGAGATTCCGGATGCGGGGCTTGATCCCAGGACCCTGAGATCATGACCTAAGCCGAAGGCAGAGGCTTAACCCACTGAGCCACCCAGGCGCCCCTGCTCCGTCCTCTTTATCCTCGAAAACTCCAGCCGCCCTCTCTCCCCCTGAGAATCATCACCTCTTCTGTTTCTTGGTCCCTCCCCCCTCCTTCACTCCCAATTAACCATGAAGTAGGAGATGGGGCCGCTGGTTGTACCTGAACTTGAGTCCACAAATCTGGGAATTTTATTTTATTTTTCAAAAGATCGGCTTATTTGAGAGAGAGAGAAGGGGGAGGAGCAGAAGGAGAGAGACAAGGAGACTCCCTGACGAGCAGGGAGCCCCATGTGGAGCTCAATCCCAGGACCCTGGGATCATGACCTGAGCCAAAGGCAGATACGTAACCGACTGAGCCCCCCAGGTACCCCAAGATCTGGGAATTTTAGTGCTAATTGCTGTGGGGAATGAAAGTGAATAGCAAACATGGGAAAGCTGCAGAAAGTCTTGATAGCTTAAATAGTTCTCATGGACACCGCCAGCTGATGTTTCCCAACTCTTCCTTTGCTGGAAGTCCCAGGGTCCTGTTGCTATAACCTGTTAATTCTTGAGATGGGAACACACCTCCAAATTCGAGAAATCTCAAAATTGTCATCCGGGGGACTGCATCCCTGCACCTGACTGCATTCTGCAGCCTCGGGGTCATTGTCCAGGTGTAATGCAACCTGCAGGCCTTCCATGTGTTTCTAGAAGCTGCGGAGATATTGACATGGGAACCAAACCTTAGAGGGATGACAGCTCTGTATACCCCCACCTGGAGTGAAACTACATCATTGTCTCTGGAGAAATGTTAAATATGTCCTTTCGACAAAGTGAGGTGTAAGACACTTGAAGAATGAAAAAAGGGGTGTTCTGTGAACCCTGGAAGAAAGAACAAAGTTTCAGGGCGCCTGGCTGGCTCAGTCGTTTGAGCCTTGATTTCAGCTCAGGTCACGATCTCAGGGTGATGGGATTGAGCCCACGTCAGGCTCCAAGTTCAGCAGGGAGTCTGAGATTCTCTCCCTCTGCCCCTCACCGTACACGCTCTGTCTCCCTCCCTCCCACCCTCTCATAAGTCTTTAAAAAAAAAAATTTTTCCATGAGGTCCCTAACGATGGTCTTCCTGACTCTGCTGTGGAAAATGGCTTATAATGACCCAAATACTTATTTAACTAATGGCTGTTCATCAGCATGAATCCGTGAACCGTGGTGTGGCTGATGCCTTGCTCCCGGCTAATCAGGACCTTTTTCTGTCTGTTTGGGAAGACCTTGAGATAAAGCTCACATCCTTCTTGCCTGGGAAGATGAGTGTGCTGACTTCTTCTAGATGTTGGAAAACTAGTCCTTGGACAGATGCAAATGCAGGGCCATCAGACGACAAGTGGATTGTTAAGAGTTTAAACACTGATTTTCTTTCAAAGTCTTTGGGGAAAAAAATTAAAACATGTGACAGGCAAAGTTGCATTTTGAATCATTCTTACCGTTAACTATTCTTAGCAAGCTCTTGTGACCTCTTAGGCCTAACAGATTAATTCGGCAGTTGAATGTGATATTTGAATATAGATTTGGGATTTTTTTGTTGGTTTTTTTGTTTGTTTGTTTTTTGTATTTTTAAGGGACATTCAGCTCCTGAAGCAGAAAAGGTTGAGGATATACTATGGAATATCTTTATATACAGATAGATGGAGGGATGCTTGAACTTATTGAAACAATTCTGTTTTTTTTTAAGAAGTCAATGGTTTGTACTAGAGTGTCCTTTGTATTTAACTGGATTCAGAATATTATTCCTTAGAGAAACGTATGGTGCCAGTTCTTAGCCCAAAGGAGAAAAAAAATGGACAATGCAAGGGTGTTTGACATGATAAATTGTATATATATTCAAGTAAAACTTTGAAACTTTCCTATGCATTGATAAGAGGCAAATATTACATACACAAGATGATTGTTTGATTATGGGGTTGTTCATGGTTGGCCAGTTTTAGCTGGTGTGCATATATCCATCTTCTCTGTGGGTGTAATGCCCTTTCACATGTAAAATAAGGTCCACAGTTTTAAATACAAAGACTGAGTCCATGTATCCATTTATAGTATGCAGTTGTAACTTCTTTTTAAACACATGAAAGGACAAGGCATGCTTGCCTGTTTGTATTTTCACAGTGAGTTCCACTACAGTGTGCCATCATTAGCTAGTCCTGCAGTGTTCCTGTAACTCAAGTTACGGGTCAGGGCTGTCTGGGTATATACCACGTCTTCAGAGATACGCCCAGAAATACTGCTTCGTAAATTGCATAACAGTAAGCAAACTATGTGGGAAATTTATAATCTCCACGCGTCCCTCAGTTTTGGCATCAACAACTGTATGCGTTTTTCAACTCTCTCCCTATCCGTATCTCGGGCTGCTCACACAACCTTCCTATGCCAGGCCGAAGGCCAGTGTCCTGACAAGGCCTGCAGCAATAAGCCCCCGAGACTGAGCTCCAGATGGTGGCAATAACCCTGGAAGAGAAAACAGCCCCGCATCTCATCGTAGCCCTAGGGAAACAACAGTGATGTCTAGAAGGTAAAATAGCAGGTTCGCCAGGACGTGATCTTTACAAGCTCTCTGGCCTGCCCTCCGGGGCCGGGCCCGGGGCCTGCGAAACAGCCAGCCTGACACGCCCAGCTTCCTGCGTGGCATCGGCAGCACACCCCCACAGCTGCTCGGGGAACAAAGACAAATGATAACATCCCCTCCAAATTAGAACAGGCAGCGCCTCCCCAAAATAGTCCCCTGCAACCCTCTTCTCCAAATTCCTTGAAAATGAGGACTGTATTTATAGAAAAATAGAACTGGCAGGAATAAACCATGAAGATGCCACTGAGTTATGCTTTTATTTCCTCTTTGACAGAAAATCAGAAGCGGTAGGGGGTTGGCCCTGGAGATCTGCAACGTGCCAACATTCCCTTTGTGCTTCTAAACATTTCCGCATACCTAAAGCCATGAGCAACGCGATATTTTTAAAAATTAAAAAAAAAAAAAAAAAAAAAAGCCTACCCATGCTGAAACTGGACCCGTTCTGAGGATGTATAACTGTGACCAAAACCAGACCTTGCTGGTGACCTTGTGGTGTGCACAGAGTAGTGGGGAGGCAGGCAATTAAAACACAAGAATACAGGCAGGATCACAATCGTGACAAGGGCAGTGACGGAAAGGTACTTGGAAAAATGAGGACACTAGATGCAGTCCGAGAGATCAGAGTAACGGTCCCGAGGAAGAGAAGTTTGAACTGAAGTCTGGCAGAGGAGTAAGCATATAGAAAATGAGCCCTCCAGGCAGTAAAACAGCTTGTGCAAAGGCCCTGTGGTAGGAAAAAATTAGGGATGAACAGGCTGGGAAGGCAAGGAAGCTAGCAGCTAGAGAGTGGAGAGTTGGACTATGGTATCAGCCGAGGCTGGAGAGGTCACCAAAGGCTGGACCCTCACTGGGCCTTCATTCTGCACAGCAGATTAGACAAGAGTATGAGTGATTCCAAGAAGACTGGTTAGGCCATATGCGGGTTATGGTGACTTGGACTAATATTTGCTGGTAGAAATGGATGCATTTGAGAGATGTTATAAGGAGTAAGTGAGAGGACTTAATGTCCAGTTGGGTTTAAGAGGGAGAGAGATAAGTGTCACATTTGACACTCTAGGGCTGGTTTACAGTATATGGTGTGGCCTTTCCTGAGATAAGCATTTTGGAAGAGTGGCGGGCTTGGGGGAGTCAGGGAAGGATGGGGTTGTGGGGGAGGGGTGAGGGGAGGGGAGAAATAATTTCCATTTCAGGTGTGGATTGGAGTTGATTTTGTGGTATCCAAAGCTGGGAGTTGAATATATGGGGTGCAAAAAAGGGGTCTGGACTGGGTGCATCGATCTTGGGTCTTTGTTTACCCACATTAGAGTGATGACCATGTAGGAATTGGGCTAGGGAACAAGTATAGAATGGAAAGAATGGAAAGAAAAGAGGAAGACTCTCATCACTAGAGACTAGACAGAGGAGGATAAACTCATAAAGGAGATCGAAAGGCAGTGACTTTTCCTGCATGATTTATTTCATTTAGCGTTATACACTCTGGTTCCTTCCGTGTTGCTGCAACATGGCAGGATCTCATTCTTTTTGTGGCTGAGTAATATTCCACGTTTTCTTTTTCCATTCACCTGTGGGTGGACACCTGGGCTGTTCTCATCATTTGGCTCTTGTGGATCCTGCTGCAATAAACTTAGAGGTGCATATATCTTTTCAACTTAGTGTTTTTATTTTCTTTGGGTAACTGCCCAGTAGTGGAATTGCAGGATCCCAGGGCAGTTCTATTTTTCATTTTTCGAGGAAGCTCCATGCTGTTTTCCACGGTGGCTGCTCCCACTTGCCTTCCCCCCAGCAGTGCGTGAGGGGTATTTTTTTTTTCCTACATCCTCACTAATATGTGTTAACTTCTTGGGTTGGTTGGTTGCTTTATTTTATCCCCTCTGGCAGGTGTAAAGTGATGTCTCGTGGTTTTGACTTGCATTTCCCTGGGGATTAATGTTGAGCTTCCTGTGTCTGTTCGTCATCTGTATGTCTTCTTTGGAAAGATGTCTACTCAGGCCCTCCACCCGTTTTTTGTTTTGTTGTTGTTGTTGTTGTTGTTGTTTTATTTGTCAGAGAGAGAGAGAGCAAGCACATGCAGACAGAATGGCAGGAAGAGACAGAGAGAGAAGCAGGCTCCCTGCCGAGCAAGGAGCCCGATGTGGGACTCGATCCCAGGAACGCTGGGATCATGACCTGAGCTGAAGGCAGCCGCTTAACCAACTGAGCCACCCAGGCGTCCCCTCCACCCGTTTTTTTAATTGATGGTCTCAAGGGGGTAGGTGGGGGGGGGCGATGGGTGAAACAGGTGAAGGGGATTAAGAGAACACTCACCACGATGACCGCTGAGAAATGTGTAGAATTGTTGAATCCTTACATGCTATACCTACAAGTAGTAGAACACTATATTATTAATTATATTTCATTTAAAAAAAGAGAGAGAGAGAGAGAAAAAAGCAGTAGCCAGAGAGGTAGGAGGAACACGGGAAGAATGTCGTGCGATAGGAGCCAAGAAGGGAAAATGTTTCAGGGAGGGTGCGGCGAACCATGTTCAGTATGGAGAAGCCAAGTGCAATACAGAAAAACGATCCTTGGAGCTCACTGATGACTTAGCAGAAGCTGTCTGGTGGATTATTGGGGATCGATGCCAGATTAGCGTGGAGTGAGGAATTAGTAGGAAATGGGGGGAAATGGAAATAAGGTTTTGGAGGAGTCTGGCTGGGAAGTGGCGGAAAGATGCAAAATGGGATGGACACTGGAGGAGGTAGGCGCGTCTCCAAGGACGTGTGCGTGTGCTTTGATCACAGGGGGCTGTCTGTGTGCCTTCTGACTTGTCATTGTCATCGTACGATGGAAGCAACAGAAGTTGTGACGGGCCAGGGTGAGGGATCCAGTAGAGAGGGAGAGTGGGAAGATCTATGAGAGGGGAGAGGGGGTAAGGTGCTGAGAAGCCAGGGGTGGGTGCGAGGTAAGACGCAGATAGTAGGGCTCATGTCAGAGAGGGAATGAAAGAGTTGGACAGCGGAGAGCCTGGCTGCAGGGAGAGGAAGAATCGGGTATGACTTTATCTGACAGCTAGCTGCGCTTTTCCACGTCGTAAGTCAGCTCATCGCTTGGTGGGGGGAGGCCAGGAGTGGGACCTGCAGAGCGAACCCAGTTTCAGATTGATGATTACGACACCACAGGGCACCTGCGACTTTTTCCAGTGGCCTCGGTCATCCCAGTATAACTCTGGATAAAGCAGACAGTTGGGTCCTATTGGCGGTGGGGGGGAAGGATTTGGCCAGATGGATTAAAAAGTGGGGGCGGGGGGCAGGGGAGCAGAGAAGGTTAGCACATTTGTATCCATTTCTTGGGGCTGGTGTAACCAATCCCCACAAATTTAGTGGCTTAAAACCATGGGAATTTATTCTCTGATGGTTCTGAAGGCCCAAAGCCCAGAATCAAGGTGTTGGCAGTGTTGGCTCCTCCCGGACCCTGAGGGGAAGTGTTTCGGAAGTCTCTCCTGATTCCTGATGGCTGCTGGGCTATCCTTAGCATTCTTTGGCTTGTGGCTACAATGCTCTAATCTCAGCCTCTGTCTGCACGTGGCCTTTCCCTTGTGTCTCTCTATGTTGCCAGACTCCCTCTCCTTTCTCCGGTAAGGACAGTGCTCATTGGATGCAGGGTCTGCCCTATATCCAGGATCATCTTGTTCAGAGATCTTTCACTGAGTACATCTGCAAACACCTGATTTCCAAGTAAGGTCACACAGGTACGCTCTTAGGGCTTGAACTTATCCCTTTGTGGGGATACAGTTTAATCCACTACAATACTGACTTTAAATTGGATTTTAAAAAGGAAAGGTCCAGTGAATTGAGCACAATTAGAAAAGTCGATAGACTTGAGGTTCCAAAGGAGTCCAAGACTTTTAGAACCGTCGGCGGGTCTGGTAGCCAGAAGCAAGCTAGGGGTGCAGGGGGCACCTAGGAACATAGCCACGTGTCACATTAGTGATTTTCAAAGCAGAGACAAAACACAGACTACAACCATGGCAGTGGGTGGCTGAGGTAGAGAGAGAAGTTAGGAAATCACTAAAAACTGGTAAGCGATCCCATCCACGAACAGAGACACACGTGCCTTATTTGCCAAACTGTGTGCCGATTTCATTTGCTCTCTTCTGTCAAGAAACAAAAGGAACTCTTTGGTTTTATCATTTAACTCATTCCTGAATTAACATTTTCTTGGAAAGCTTCTCTATTTCCCTTTTCCAAATGGAGAGGTTCCCGTTCATCATGTCTTTAAAGTACCACTCCCCGTGTGATTCATAGAAAGTCACAGGTCACCTTTTGAACATTCACTCCAGCTGTTAGAACACCCCCCCCTAATATCCTGGTGGGATAAGGGAACAGCTTTAAATTAGGACTCACTGATGACCTGTTCCCCTGGGACACGCCAGGGGACTCCTGAACCATGGCATTGGTTAGTGTCGGTAGATCGGTGTCAGCTCCACCTAACGGCCAGCAATCAAGAAAGGCCAGGCCTGAATACACTGGGGGGCTCCCCTCGTGTTCATGATGGGGTCCAGGAAATAGCCTGCGTGCTTTTGCCCAGCATTCTGTCCAGCGTGATACCAGTGTCATGGCATGTGTAGGCAGGACACGTACAGAAGCTCTCATGAGCCTAAGAGCAGGGAATGGAGCCCTGCTGCCCTTCTGCTCACCCCAGATCTCCCAATGGAGATCTCCCAATGGGACGAGAGCCAACCCTGTGAGCTAACCACTGTATCTAGTTGCCGGCTGCCCCTCTCCCTCAGGCCCAGACTCTGCTTCCTTCACTTCCTACATTGATGCACCCAGACTCACTAATGACTTGAGCAGCCACTCCTTTCTAGGAATGCCTTCCTGGGAAGCCCATGTCTCTGGAATTGTGGCTTTCCAAATAATTGTTGCATCTTGGTTAAGGGAAACTGTCTGTATTGGATTCTGCCTTTGGATGTGGTGTGATGGGCTTCGGAGCCCTTCAGAAAGAGCCCGCGGCTGATATCCAGGGTGGGTGGCTAGCATGCAAACCCCACATTGCCAGTTCCTCGCTACTAGGAACTCCTAGCATGTCCTGTGATGAGGGGAGGGTGTTATGCACTTCTTAGAGAAAGAGACACCCTGAGATTTTCAGGGAGGCTCATGTTGGCATCCTTTTGGATTGAAGGATTGAAGATCACTGTTGATAAGTGGAATCATTGCCTCTCTATCCAGCACAAGACCAGCTCTGCCCAGGGTAAAGGCCCTGAGGATCATCACTGGCACAGCTCTGGACCCAAAGTTTGTGTTTTTCCCACTCAGGCAGAGCGGTGAAATTGATTCATTGCAAACACTGGTGCTCGTGAACAGGCACGCGTGTACCTGAGAGGGCTGGTATGCGCCTCTGTGCCCTAACTCTAGTGTTGCCTTGGATTGGATTCCCCTTTTCAAACTAACAAAGTAATATTTTCTCCTTGGGCAGAACTTAGGTTTTCAAACCTCTATAAGCCACAGAATGTTCAGTAAGGACATCAGCTTGGCATGTCGTGTTCGTTCATGCACCAGGCACCGCCATTATCTCCAAAACTATAATGAGAATATCCATGGCTCCTGCCTCCCAGAGGTTATGGTCTTGAGGGCAAGATAGATAAAAAAGCCAGCAATTACAGTGAAGTATCCGTGATATTAGAGGAGACCCCCAGGGGCTCCAAGAACTCAAATTAGACAAACCCAATTGAGTTTACAGGTTAGCAGGAAAGACTCCCTAGAGAAGTGGATGTTTAACCAAGGTGTTAGGCAACGAACATGAGGGAGTCCTCTCTCCTGGTGGGAAGAACAGAGCCTAGGAGAGTCTGGAGAAGAGAGAAGGAGAGCTTGCCAATCCGCAGCTTAAAAGGAAGGCTGTGGTCTGAGGAGGATTGTTGGGGAAGAAACAGAGTAGTAAGAGTTGAAAAAGAAAAAGTAGGCAGGGATCTGCTCATTATGAAGGGCCTTACGAGGTCTGTTAGGGAGCCTGGACTTTATCCCAGTGCAGCATCCTATGGAAGCTGTCAGAAGATACTCCTTTTAAAAGATCATTCTTCCAGCACAGGAAAAGTTTGGAGTGTGACCAAACTTCATTTTCAAGTTTATAATCTAACCACGTCTGTGTATTTGTGGAATGAGAGAAAACTGGGATACAGTTTCGGGGACATCTTCTTGTGATCATGGAATCCAGTGGGATATTGAGTATTCCTGTTGATTTCATTCCCAAGGAAACTGTTGGTGGAAGGTAGTGGGTGGTTGACGACGATGCGGGGACAGATGATGATAGCGCAGACTAAAATAGTGACATCAGGCCATGAAGACTGAGAAATCTTTAGGAGACAGAATGAGCATAACTTGAATACAGATTGGTTGTGGAGGGTGAGAGAGAGGTAGAGAACCACTGAACAGGTAGTGGGTGGAGGTACCACTCACCCCATCAGGGACACTGAAGACAAGTGGGTTGGTGGAGGAAATGATTCATTTGGGGGTATGCTGGCTTTTCTGTGTTTCTGAGATGCCCCAGATATTGGTTGTAGAGAACTGGGATCAGGAAAGATCTGGCTGAAAATGCGGATCTGAACGTCGTGAGTGCCTGTGGGTTCATTTGAAGCCATGTGATGGAAACTCCAAGGAGAAAATATGAAGTGGAAAGCAAGCTATGGCCTCAGGAGCAGCACTTTGAGGACCACAGATCTCTAAGCTATGTGCCCAGGCAGTGGGGCCGTTTGGGAGACCAATTAGACTTACTAGAGAGCTAGGAAAGGGATGGGTGGGGTCACCTGTGCAGAACAGGAGAAAGTTCAGGAAAGGATATGGGTCCACTCTAGTGGGTCCTGATAGGATGGTAAGGAATTAAGACATAGCCCGTGTGTTTAGAGGCCACTCATCATTTGTGTCCTTAGGAGAACAGTTTTGGGGAAGCCTTCTGGCTGGGAATTAAGAAGCATATGAGGGCACCTGGGTGGCTCAGTGGGTTAAGCCGCTGCCTTCGGCTCAGGTCATGATCTCAGGGTCCTGGGATCGAGTCCTGCATCAGGCTCTCTGCTCAGCAGGGAACCTGCTTCCTCCTCTCTCTCTCTGCCTGCCTCTCTGCCTACTTGTGATCTCTGTCAAATAAATAAATAAAATCTTTAAAAAAAAAAAAAAAGAAGAAGAAGCATATGATTGAGGTATGAAGGAGAGAAGAAGAAGTAGACTTCTTTTAAGAAGCTTGGCCAGGAGGGAGAAAGAAAGATGGTAGTGCCCAAAATGGGAACTGAGCTTGAGGGGAGGTGTTTTTTAAGATTGACTTGATTGTGTCAAGATGCAAAGTTTGCCTTAAGGTGGCTTTGGCATTCCAAGGGAAATAGAAGCAACAGCAGAGTGACTATGAAGCCAAATGAATATATTTCCACACATTTTTCCGTAATGACATTTCTTGCGACTAGGAAAAACAAACATGCAAATAATTGAGTACTATTTAGCATGCATCTGATTTTAATAAGGAGTCATCAAATCAAGCTGTCTAGCCTTCAGCATCTGGCTAGATCACACATTCTCTTTGGATAACTGGATCCTTCCGTTTCTTTTAAGAAAGAAGCCAAGCACAGACATGCAAAGAATATTCTTATTTGCATCTCCATCATGACCCTGGAAGGGAACATCTAGGGGTTGAAAGGCAAAGTAGACTTAATTGCCCAGTTTAAAAAAAAAAATGTCTGGTACAGCCTAAAGACTCTGGAAATCGGTACCTCCAGGGAGCTGAGATGGTGAATATGTCATTGTTTCCTCTCAGGGTGACCTTCCTCCATCACTATAACAGGCTATAACATCCTTAACAACAGAGACACTGCCTTTTCCCCCTTGTCTCCTGGGATTGAGCAAACACCTGACATAGTGGGTGCCTAGTAAGTTCATATGGAACTGAAAGTCAGAGAGACCAGCCAACTGTATGAGCTCCTCTGTTTCCCAAGATCTGAAAGCGGAGAAGTGAGGGCATTTACTGAAGCACAGAACACAAGGTCCCAACCTTCAAGAGACTTGCCATCTTTCATGATTGTTTTTCAATTTTTCAGAATTGTACACAAGTCTGGTTCCATGACATTGTGTGTTTAACTTCAGGTTATTGGGGCAGCACTGTCTTTTGGGGTTATCTCTTGCTCCGTAACAAAACACCGCCCAAGGTTGTAGTAGAGGAAGGCAACAATTTGATGGTCTTCTGTGACCTAATGATTGCCTGAGCTCAGCTGGGTGGTTCTTCAGCCAGTCTCTCTTGGGATCTCCTATGTCTGCAGACAGCTGGGGTTGGGGTCACCAGGAGGCTCCGTGTGGTGCAGGGCAAGCTGGACCCCTCCTTTCTTCCATGTATTCTCAGTACCATTCCATGTGGTCTCTCCAGCGGGATAGCTCGGGACCTCTAAGAGCTCAATGGGACAAGATGCCAGTTCTTTTAAGACTCAGTCCAGAATTGGCCCAGTATGTCATTCATGGTTTTCTCTTGGTTAAAAGAAGTCACGGGACCAGCCCAGACTTGTTTTGGGGGCAGACTAAACAAGGGTGTGTGCGCTAGGAGCATAGTTCATTGGGTACCATCTGTAGAAGCCAACTATACCATTGTTCAGGGTGTAACAAGGCTACAGGTGTGGCTCGTTCTCTGCTTTCCAGGTTGAATGTGCTTCACCAATTCTTTGTCGAGAATAACGATAACAGTCATTCTTATGCCTTCTGTGCATGTGAAATACACTTGACCCTTTCCGTGCCCTAATTAGGAACCCTCAATGCACAGCAGACCTCCACGCTATTGTTAACTTAATTTGGCAGGTGAAGAACCCAAGGTCTGAAGGGGCTAGATAATTTCTAGTTAGAAATGGCAGACCTGAAATTCGAACATCGCCTGTAGTCCTATCACTTGTATTGTGTTTCTGGTCCATGAGTATGGAGCCTCGTGATTCAGATGTTTTCACACCCATAGTCCGTCTGCACTTCACAGTGATGTCCTAGAACAGTTTCCTTTGCTGACACGTCCCTGTAAAGCCAGCTTGTGAAGGAAGAGAAGGTCATCGATGAACACTGACCCTGGAGGTCACAGTGTGAGTCCTTTTCGAATGCCCTTCAAGGCAGCGGCTAATAGCTTGCTCATCTCTTTGTGTGTCTCATGCTGTCTAGTTCAATGCCATGTCCATGGCACATGCTTTCCATGTATTGAATGGCCAAGAAACAGTAAACTGATACAGGCTCCGGACACATACCATTTGAAACCACTGCATTTGTCTATTCAGCAGAACATGATGTGTTCTGTGTGCTGTGTGGCGTCTTATGTGTGTAAGTTAGGCGAGCGGACAGTGATCACACAGGCCTCTGGAGTGGTTGCTGGATTTACAACTAGACGTTTGCAGCACAATTCTGAAAGGACATCAGCCTTACGGCGTTGATCATGAGATGTATGGTTGGCCCACCGACTTCGACTACAGGCAGAAGTTCGGTGTGGCAGGAGGTAGAGGACCGTGGCTGGAATACAGACCAAGCAGCCCACGTGCCATGTGACCTTGGGCAAGTTGTTTGTACTGTGTGTGCTCAGTCCCCTTGCCTAAAACAGGAATGAAACTGGCACCTCATAAAGTTGTGAGGATTGAAGAAGAATTTAGGGACGCTTGGGTGGCTCAGTTGATTAAGCGTCTGCCTTGGGCTCAGGTCATGATTTCAGGGTCCTGGGATCGAGCCCCGAATTGGGCTCCATGCTCAGCAGGGAGCCTGCTGCTCCCTCTGCTTACACTTTCTCTCTCTCTCCCTCTGACAAATAAAATCTTAAAAAAAAAGGAATTTTAGAAAGCTCTTAGAACAGTACCTCATGCATAATACATCATATATAAGCTTTATCTATCGTGACTCTTATTTATAGAAATGCATTAAAAAATAAACATCGAGGGGTCCTGGGTGGCTCAGTTAGTTAAGCAACTGCCTTTGGCTCTGGTCATGATCCCAGGGTTCTGGGATCAAGCCCCACATCAGGCTTCTTGCTCAGTGGAGAGCCTGCTTCTCCCTTTCCCCCTGCCTGCCTCTACCCCTGCTTGTGCTCTCTCTCTGTGTCAAATAAACTCTTAAAAAAAAAAAAAAAAGCCATCATAGAGTAAGGAAAGACTTATTTCATAGTCTTTGGGCATGATGTATGGATAAAGTGACAATTCTGATGAGCTTCTCTTCGATTTAGGTCCTGGGTGTAGGAGCCTGCTTTCAGACACATTGCATAATTGCACAGAGCTGGAGCTTATCCCACGTTTTCCTAGGTACCAATGAGTATTTCCTCCTCTCTATGAATTTACAAAGACGTGAACGAACACAATGGCTTCTGCGGAAATGCGCCATCCTGTTTCTCCTTTGGCAACCTCATCGGCAAAAAAAAAAAAAATGAGTGATTTATAAAAAGGTGATCTTGGGCGGGGTGGAACAATGTGGGTGTAGTCTCCTTTGGAAAATCAGAGCTCTGTGGCCGGTCGGAATGGTCAAAACATAGAGAAAGCAGTAAACAAGATGACCATATACTTTATTTTCCAAACCTGGCCGTTTCTGACCACACCGTGGGAGACCATCCCTTCCTGGAACGGGACAGGAAGCCTGCAACAGGCCTGTGCCGGGCAAAGAGGGGGCAGGGTCACCCTGTGCCACTCCGTAGAAGACCACCAGGCCAGAAGCCACACACTGTGAGGCCAGTTCCATTCTACAAACTGAAAAAGGGTGCCGGTTAACTCGCAAGAGAAAGTAGAAGGGATCGTTTGGAACCAAGACTCCTAAGAACACAAAAAGGCGCTCAACTGCCTGTCATTTCAGCCAAATGAAACGTGGTGGTTGGTTCCCGTAACAGCCTAGAAGAACTGAGTGTCTTGGTTCCCAGCCCTCAGTCTCTGTGTGTGTCTTCCCTCCCGCTGATCAGAAATTGATCAGAAATTCACTTCCTTCCGGTTGGAATTCATTCTATCGTCTTCAACACGTCTCTCACTCTCTGAGGTTCTGGCCCACGCCTGTCACCTGTCTGCAGGCCAGCAGACCCCATGTGTGTTTTTCCCCCGGCCTTATAGCCCTCCTATGCAACACCCTCTTCTTTCTTTCCTCCTCTTCCCTAACTCTACTCCTCCTCTCATTCTTTCCTCCGCTTTTCTTCTGAGAGCCCCTTGTTTATCCTCTCTGGAGTTCCGAAGTCTCCTGAGTTCATTAAGTTCCCAGATGTCTGCTGGCGGAACTCCACGGACCATAAGCAGAATTCCATTGAATTCAGAAATTCAGTTCTGTAAAGATCTCTACCCCGAGGCCAGTGCTCTATAGGACCTTCCCACCAGCACCCAAATAAGTACACCAAATGCCTCCTTTCCGCCCTCATAGGCTTCCCTTCCCAAAGCTCCCTGACGCTATGAAATGAATCCTCATTCACTCTGGGAACACCTCAGAATCATACCTCCGTTTTAGGTCCTTAACCAGTTCTGATTATAGACATGCCCTTTCCGTTCTCCACGACCATTTTAATACAGAAGTTCACCGGAGTCACCTGGGTTTCCCCAAAAATTTTGGGCCTTCTCCCTTTGCTTCACTGTAAGCAT
This sequence comes from Mustela putorius furo, assembly GCF_011764305.1. Lineage (NCBI taxonomy): Eukaryota > Metazoa > Chordata > Mammalia > Carnivora > Mustelidae > Mustela > Mustela putorius. Next base: position 10,235,305 of record NW_025422022.1, read on the forward strand.
CATCCTAACACGCTGGCATGACTAATAACAGTGCTAATCACTGCCAGTCATGAATGGCCCATTGGTGGGCACTGAGTGATAAATACCGAAGTAGATACAATGTAGCTCTTACTGCCTCTCCGGTCTTTTTTTTTTTTTTTTTTTTTTTTTAAGATTTATTTATTTCTTGGACAGACAGAGATCTCAAGTAGGCAGAGAGGCAGACGGGGAGGTGGGGAAGCAGGCTCCCCGCTGAGTAGAGAGCCTGATGCGGGACTCCATCCCAGGATCCTGAGATCATGACCTGAGCCAAAGGCAGAGGCTTTAACCCGTTGAGCCACCCAGGCGCCCCTGCCTCTCCAGTCTTATGAGTCCATCACTGCTAACATCTGTTTCATAGAGGAGGCTAATGAGACTTAGGAAGGGTGAATAACTAGCCGAGGATCACTTGGCTGCTTAATGGTAAAACCCTAGAGGACTCGAATGCAAGCCTCTGTCTTACTTCAAAGTCTCCTGGGCTTTGCTTGGAAATGTCACTGTTCCACGTGACTTGAAAGCCTAAAGAGTGAAAAGGTTAAGACGTATGTATATCTAGGTTAGGCAGCTGTTAAACACACTTGAATCCAGTGTGATTCTCCGTAAGAAACAAATTAATTCTGGAAATAAGACTTGATGATTTCAGCGAGTAACGCCGGCATTCCCGAAGCCAATGAAAATACCTACATAATGTATGTTAACTTGTCTCTTTAAAAAATGAGTTCTTATGCTCGGTTGATTTCCTTGTTAAGTTGTGGAAGTTACAGGGAAGATGTGAGGCAATTAAAATTTGGGACTTGACAAAAGAAATCATCAAGTAACCTTAATAGGAGAAGTAGACCGTGAGCCAACACATGAATCAAATGGTTTTTTGAAGGTCAGTTTTAAAGGTCTGCCTCCTCCTTTTTGTAAGCCCAAGGGAGAGTGGGATCAGGGGCAGTGTGTGAATATGAAATGTGTGAGATATTAATGAAATCACACGGATGAAAGAAAGTGTTGTGTTCCACGCACCTGCCCAGAGGGGCAGTTTGACCTAGAGGAGGAGGACGGAGGTGCTGACCCCAAAATGCCTGGGGGGACCTTCGCTCTAAACACAGTGAGTTCTAATGAAGCGGCATTGTGAGGGGTCTTTGTGGGGACGTCAGGGAGCAGGGCTCCTGATGGTCAGACTCAGATGCAATTTTGGCATAGAAGACTGTTGTAATGTTTCGTCTATTTTTGTCCTCAAGCGAGTGTGAGTTTCTGAAGAGGATAAATGTCTCCTCTGTGGCATAGCAACATTTCTGTGTCCGCAGAAAAGCTGCTCCATTCCACCTCGCTCGGCTTAAACTTCCCTAGCTTCTGGGGAGCTGTGAGATGCTCGGAGATTGTGGGAAGCTGCTTGCTACTGCTGCAAAGCGTTGTCAGAGAAGCCCCTGGAAAGGGCTGATAAACGCTTCTCGGCACACAGGAAAGGGTCGTTTAAGGCGTGGTTAGAGCACCGTGCTAATTACATTTCCAGGCATTTCTGTGAAGATTGTATGAAGCAGCTGGGAACTGTAATATTCTACAACCTCATTTTACAATACTCTGTCCCTGTAGAGAAGAAAAAAAAAGTTATACCATTTATCCACCATAGCACAAAACTCTATGTCACGCATGGACAACTGGAAAGATTCACTACCGGAAGATCTGTCATTACCATGAGGAGTAATTCTCACCTGCCTCGTGATTGACTGAAACAGCATTCGATAGGTCTGGATCATGTAGATGTTTACCGGGAGTCTGGTGATCATGTGCCTTCCCACACAGCCAGAGTCACACTGGTTTGTAGTGGAAAGGCTAGTGGACTCTTGTCTGTTAAATTCCAATCCTGGGAGGCACACCTGGGTGGCTCAGTAGGTTAGGCAGCTGCCTTCAGCCCAGGTCATGATCTCAGGATCCTGGGATGGAGCCCCACATTGGGCTCCCTGCTCAGCGGGGCGTCTGCTTCTCCCTCTTCCTCTGCCAGCAGCTCCCCATGCTTGTGCTCTCTCTCTGTCAGATAAATAAATAAAATCTTAATAAAAATAAACAAATCCTAATCATAATATATCATGAAGTCTCTCTAAATAGAAAATTCACCCTTCATCCTGACACCCTCACAAATGACAATCCTTTATGCCTATTCCCTTGCATCCTTTCGTAATCATTTTACGTAGAGGAAAGCAAAACATGCATATCATTTATCTCCCTCTTAATTTTTTAGTGCAGCGGTACATTGTAGTAGAATGCTTGGCTCCTAGTCAGCCGAGTCCCCTGCCTGTAACACATTCCAGGGGGTGCGTGCGGTTATAAATAGCCTGCCACTAACATCTGTGTACTAGCGTTTCCTTCTACGTACTTTTTTCTTTAGGCTAGAGACTGATTCAGAAGCACACCGGGGGTGAATATCTTCGTTTAGCCCCTGCTTTCCAGAAAGGCTGTGATGTGATGGGTAGTAAGGACTTCACGCTCCTGGGATTGCACAGTGAAACGTGGGGTTAAGTTATAAATGTGGTCAGCGAGAAATCAAGCAGGGAAGAGGGGGACTCTTTCTAGGATATGCCAACATTGGACAGTCTGTCTAGATTGGCCTCAGCGAAATCATGACCGTTGGCCTCTATTTGGACAGATTTCTCCTGTTGTGGCTTATTTTAAACTCCCAGTGTGAATGTTGCAGCCCACATGTAGTCTGTTTTTCCCCATCAAAATACCTGTACTGTAGGGAGAACTTTAGTAAGAGCCAGCGAGAAGAGAACTGGATGTCATTCCAGTATAAACCAGCAGAAAGCACAAAAGACATTATTTACAGATGGTCCCTGATCATAGGATTGACAAGAACAAAATTAAATACTTGAAGAAACAGTTGAATGTTTCATGATAGCTCTTTAGTTAAGGAGAATTATATGAAAATTGGAATTTCTTCAATTAGTAAAATTTTTTAAAAGATTTTTATTTGAGAGAGAGAGAGCAAGAGAGAACATGAGCAGGGAGGATTTCCGGTTGCACCCCCCCGGGCCGCTACTTTGCCTTGGGCTACTGGCTGCGCTGGCCTGGCCGGGAGCAGCCCCCAGGTGATGCTACTTGCCACCTACTTTCTGGAACTGTCTCTGCTGGAGGCCGAGGCTGCAGGATGGGAGCCCGGCTCCAGCCTCCAGCCCTCGCTTTACAGCCCCGCAGAGCTGCGCCCGCTCGAGCCGTGCACGGCCCGCGCTGCGCTCCGAGGCCTGCTCCTGGCCGTGCCAACATCTTTCTCAAGTACGCGCGGCCCCAGTGCCAGGGCACCAGCCTCGCCGCCGCCCGCCTGCTCCGCCGCCCCCAGCCTGAGCCTCCCTGAGCTCGGGGACCCCAGCAAAAAAAAACTGTCCGTGTGTATCCGTTTTCCACGTCAGTAAAGGAGGTGTGTGGGGTTTTGTTTTGTTTAAAAAAAAAGAGAGAGAGAGAGAGGGAGGGAGAAGCAGGCTCCCCACTGAGCAAGGAGCCTAATGCAGGACTTGATCCTAGGACTCTGGAATCATGATCTGAGCTGAAGGCAGGCGCTCAATGGACAGAGCCACCAGGTGCCCCTCGTCGGTGAATATTACATGAAAATTGGAATTTCTTCAATTAGTCATCGAATCTTTATTGAAGAAGACAGAGTGAGGGCTGGAAGCCATAAGGAACAGCCACAGTCAGGGCATGGACCATCAATGTTGAGGCAAAGGTAGCAACCATATGAGGGGAGGTTTAGAAGGGACTAGGTCACAGCCCCTTTTTGTCCGTATCCGGGCTGCCAGACGGTATCCTACAGACAGAGGGTCACCCATAAAAGTTTTAAGCAGGAAAGTAGCAGAGATCCTATTTTGAATTCAAAAATAAATTGGGCAAAGGACATGAACTAGCAAACTGAAGAACACACATGTCCCATAAATATAAAAAAAGATCTCACCCTCACTCATACTTAAACACAAATTGAAACTAGTGAGATACTGTTTTTCATGTTCTACTTTGGCAAAAGTAAAAGAAATTGATCACTATACTGTGTCAGCTAGTAAGTAGAGGAGGAAACAGCTGCTTTCATACGATGTTGGTGGAAGGGTGAATGAATGCAAGCTGTTTTAGAGGACAATTTTGGCAAGAGTAACCAAAAAAAAATCTTAAGATTTAATTTTTTTTTAAAAGCTGGCCATTTTTTTAAAAAGATATTTATTTATTTATTTTTATTTTTAAAGATTTTTATTTATTTGACAGAGATCACAAGTAGGCAGAGAGGCCGGCAGGGGTACGGGGAAGCAGGCTCCTTGCTGAGCAGAGAGCCCAATGCGGGGCTCGATCCCAGGACCCTGGGATCATGACCTGAACTGAAGGCAGAGGCTTTAACCCACTCAGCCACCCAGGCGCCCCAAAGATTTTTATTTTTAAGTAATCTGTAAACCCAACATGGGGCTTCAACTCACAACCCTGAAATCAAGAATCACACGTTCCACTGACTGAACAAGCCAGGCACCCCACGAGTAACCAAAAAAGTTTTTTTTTTTATGATTTTATTTATTTTAGAGCGTGCACATATATGGGCAGCGGGGGAGGGGCAGAGGGAGAGAGAGAATCTCCAGCCGACTCTGCACTGAGCAAGGAGCCCAGCACAGGGCCCCGATCCCACGACCCTGAGACAGGACCTGAGCTGAAATCAAGACTCAGAGGCTTAGTTGACTGAGCCATCCACCAAAATTTTAAAAGCCCTTACCTTTGACTTTGCAATTCATCAACGTAGCAATGGACAGGAAGGCAAGGAAAGATTCTAGAACAGGAAAAGATGCTGCAGAGTTAGAGACCCGAAGAAGGGCATGCCCGGAAGTCATAAATTTCCAGTAATTTAACCTACACGTGCAGAATTATAGTAAGATAGATGTGCGAGGTTGCTTTTTACAGATTGTTTATAATATTAGAAAACTGGAAACAAGACAAATGACATCAGTTGGGACTGGTTACATAAATCATGGTCTTTCTACACAATGGAGTACCAACAGAGCCACAAAAACACAAGGTAGATTTATATCTCCAGATATTGAGAGAACTTTAAGATGTACAGCTTTATGCATGTCTGTTTATTTCTTGACTTCGACATTCCCCCTTATTTTATTTTTATTTTTTTATTAAATATTTTATTTATTTATTTGAGAGAAAACACAAGCAGGGGGGTAGGATCAGAAGGAGAGGGACAAGCAGCCTCTCAGCGGAGCAGGAAGCCCAATGGGAGGCTTGATCCTAGGGACCCTGAGATCAAGACCCAAGCTGAACGCAGGCACTTAACCAACTGAGCCACCCAGGCACTCCCCACCCCTTATTTTTTTAAACAAAAATTGTATATATTTAAGGTATGCAACATGATGGCTTGATATATATATATATATATATACATATATATATATGTAGTAAAATAATTATTCTAGTCAAACCAGTTAATGTATCTGCCCACATACCATTTTATGTGTGTGATGAGAACACCTGAAATCTCTTAGCAAATCTCCAATACTCCAAACAGTGTTATTAACCAAAGGACAGATTGTATATACACCTCTTGGTTTCTGAGTAAAAAAAAAAAAAATTTTCGCAAAAATGTAGAAGAAATATTTAAGAGTATAGTGGTTTATATTTATTAAATATACTCCTATATTTAAGAGTATAGGGAGTAGAACTGGATAGTAGACAAAGGAGGAAGGCTTGGCATTTCATCATATTCCTTTTTTTGTGGCTGAAGGATTGCTATAGGTATTTGTTGCTTTTATACAAAATAATCAGAAGAAACGTTCTCCCATACATACATACTTTCTCCCATACAGACATGCCATGTGTGGATTATAGCCACAAGTGATCTTTGCCTAATTTAATGTTAGTGTACCAACACATGTATTATTTATGTGTCATTCACTCACCCAGGCTTTTCTCATTTATTAACTCTTGTTAATCATCACAAATCCATGTAATGCAGGAGCTATTTTATTCCCATTTTGCAGATGAGGGAACGGAGACACAAGAGAGGGTTAGCAATTTGCCCTGAGATCACACTGCTATAAAAAGGCAACGCCAAGATTTGAACTCTAGAAGCCTGATGTTTGCCAGCACCAAAACAGAAAGCTGTGTCCTAGAGTAAGGTCTTGGGAAAAATCCATATACCGTTACTTGTTACTGATTTGAATTTCTTTTTTGTTAGTCACCAAATGGTTTTCGTAACAGGCTGACATGGTTTCTGGTCTCTGCTCCAACAGGCACCTCTTTTTCAGATGCAGAAATTGTCTAGCCTTCATCTGTCCACAATGAGACCATTTATAAAAGGTGGGAACTGGCTCTTAAATAAGCTCCTCTTTTTTCTTTACTAACCCCAGTTCTGCTTTCTGAACAGAAAATCGAGAGTTATCCTTTCCAGGCGTGCTGTGAGCCCAGTAGTGTCTGGCCAGCACACATTCGTATCTGTCTTCTGTCCTCCAAAGCTGCGGGCTCCCAGCCTGGGCTGCCTGCCTGCCCCATAGCAGAGCACTTTATAGCTCAAGGTCATATGCCAAGGGAGCTTTCTGCTCGCTGACTCCCTACATCAAGCTTAGAAAACAAAATACCGCTAAGTCAAGCTAGATCCAAGGCCGGGGTGGCTATCTGAATGCAGCTAAGAATTTCACTGTTTTCAGATTCATGTCAGAGAAATAATAGTGTTTGATCAGATAAACCGTCTTAGCAATGGAGTATTTGGAGAGAAGACAAAAAAAAAAAACCACCATAAAGGAGCATCTCTTTCTGTCTGATGCTACTTTAGTGGCTCACAGTGCCCCATTGTTTAGCTCAGGTTTCTCTGGCAAATTCTTTTGTTCAACACATGCTTACCCAGATCTGCGAAAGAACAATGAGAGCTAAATAAGACAGAGTCTGCCCACACTGAAACAGACTAATGGAAGAAATCAACCTGGCAGGCGGTAATTACAAGACTGTGAGATAAGAGATCGGGAGGTAGACACAGGGTGCTTTGGAAGCACGTAAGGAGTGAGGCCTTGATTGTCTGAATTTGGTCCTGACTGTGAATTACCGCACAGAGAAAATGACCGCAAGTCTCTGCTGGGAAATACAGGCCCTTCCCCTGCGCATGCATGGCTCGGAGACCCGCGGGGCTCCCAGGAAGACCAGCACCCATGGTTGTATGAAGACACGGGGTCGGATGCAGCCCGCTGGGGTGTTCACGCCTTCCAGCGGTTCCACATTCAGTCTTCCGCTAGCTCTGTGAGCATCACATTGTATTTCCTCAATGTTAAGCCCCGAAGCAGGCCCTTGGACACAAAGATGAGAAATAGAGTCATGGTGCCTGGGTGGCTCAGTTGGTGAGGCCTCCTGCTCTTGATTTTGGCACAGGTTGTGATCTCAGGGTGGTGAGATCGAGCCCTGTATGGGGCTCTGCGGTGCACATGGAGGCTGTTTGAGATTCTGTCTCCTCTTCCTCTGCCCTACCCCACCTCTCTTTCCTACTCTCTTAAAAAAAAAAAAAAAGAAAGATTGATTGATTCAGTACCCCCTCCCCTTGGAGACTTGAGTCTGGACCATTGGGGGCAGGAGCAGAGCAGAAGAGCAAAGAAAACACTGTGAGGTTCTGAGGGGCCTTTGGAACTCACGTTCAAGGTCAGCAAGGGAGGAGAGACAGGAAGGAATGTGGCAAAGGTACGGATTGAAGGAGAAGCATGTCCACAAGAAACTATGAAAGAAACCTCAGTAGCTTAAGGGTGGATTCACGTAGATGTTCTGAGAGATGTTCTGAGAGGTCGCAGAACACTGCTATGTCCCTCAGCTTCCACAAAAGTGACTGTAAAAACAGTAGCAGATGAGAACTGTTGCAAGCCTCACCTGCCACGTACCTTTCTAAATACGGTTGGTGCACTACCTTGTTTAATTTTCACCATAGACACATGGGATTTTGCTTGTGTGGAAACTGCAAGTGCAGAGAAGTTCGAGATCTTGCCAATGTCCCCTCGTCGCAAGTAAGGGAGCCGCTGGGTTGGATCTGGTGCATTGCGCAGCAGAGCTCCCAACTCAACCACAGCATCACATCTACGGTCCTTCAACCATAAAAGGTTGACACATATGGTTAGGGGAGAGGCTATTCTCCCCATAGAGCAAATGGGACAAACAGAGCACCAAGGCGGGAAATCAGAAGTGTGTTCTAGAAGTTTGGAGCATGGGTTAATAGTAGGCAAGTGACGGGATATGAGGATGAGATCGTGGAAAGCAGTGAAGACTGCAGAGTTGGACTTTTCTTCCCTTGGAGCCTTCTGACAAAGGAGGGGACATCATCACAGCTGGCCTTTGGGTGACTCATGGGCAGTTCCAGATAGAACTGATGGGAGCAGTGGAGAGCCTGGCAGGGGGAAGCTAGTTCGAAGGCTCTTGTAACCATCTAGCAAGAGATAATTGGAGCTGCAGGGGGTGGTAGCATCGGGAACAAAAAGGAGGAGAGAGAGAGAGATGAGAGACATGGAAAAGGTAGAGGTGACAGGACCCAGGAGATGAGATATTGGGCGAAGGAGAAAGCAAAGATAACTCCGAGATGTTGACCCCGGGTGACCCACGATGGATGGTGCTTTTGTAACAGGAGTGGGTAAGAGTTGAATGTAGGAGATGAGAAGAGAGAAGGCATTTGTTTTTGACAGAGCCTTCATGACCAGAGCGTATCCAGAAAGTTCTTGTCATGCGATGGAGGGGAGGCCCTCTGCTGGGAGTGCAGGCCACCCATGCTGGGTTCTGTCTTGTCTTGAGAAGAAGGGGGACAGGGAACCGTCTTAACCCTGTGAGTCAGTTGTAGTTGTTTTCTCCGGCTGCCATAATCAAGTATCACAAACTGAGAAGCTTGAATACAAGATGTAACCCTTCACAGTTCTGGAGGCTGGGAGCCAGAGATCCAGCTATCGGTGGGGTGGGTTCCTTCCGAGAGCTCAGGGAGAGTCTGTTTCATGCCTCTCGCCCAGCTTCCGGTCATTCGCTGATAACCTTTGCCCCTCCTTGGCTGGTAGATCCGTTACCCCCATCTCTGCCTCAACTTCACACATGGCATTTTCCCTGTATGAGTACCTGTGTCCAAACTTCCTGTCTTGATAAGGACTCTGGTCATATTGATCTAGAGGTCCATCCTGCCTCTAACGTGACCTCATCCTAATCAAAATAATTACATCTTTAATGGCCTCGTTCCAAATTAAGTCACCTTTAGAGATGGTGGGAGTTAGGACTTCAACGTGTGAATTTGTGGAGGTGGGGAATATAATTCAATCCATAACAGGGAATAAAGATAGCCAGATTTTTCTTCTTGGGCATCTTCCAGAGGTTTGTGAGCAAGCCATGATTGGCCTAAAGGATTTTACCACATCTGTAAGGGTTGAGGTCTGTTACAACTCATTAATTTGCAAACCTTAATTAGCAAAAGAATGCCAGTAACTTCTCCCAAATACTACTCCAGAGAAAGTCGCTGCCTAACCAGGAGCTATTGGGGGATGGCGGGGGTGGGGGGGATGTATTGCTAGAGAGCTCTCCCTTTGAAATAGCTGTTTGAGAGAAAGAACAGGTGCAGACCAGAGCCAGAGCTGGGAATCCCCAGGATATTCAGGTATAAATAGAGTCCCACATTCAGTTCCCGCAAAGGGAGGGACTGGTGCCCGTTTTGTCCTGCTTTGGACATCAAGCTTTGTCAATAAAAATAGTTCACAATTTGAACTGAATTTTTTTTCTTCTTGGAAAATGAATTCTACGAGATTGTGGGAGAGAGAGACAAGCCTCTGAAAATCTTTGTTGGAAAGGTATCTGATTTTTTTTTTTTTTTTTCAGATTCACCCTCCTCCTCATAGGCTTATGGGCTCTTACACCCAAGTCAGATCAGGGAAAAACACATCTGGGTCAAAACGCAGAGTCCTTCTCTAGGAAGAGGAAATGTCAGCTCCGAGAGACCTGAGCCGCCTATGCAGATGGCTGTAGGTATGGGGCAGCCCAGAGATGGGCAGATGCCCATGAATGAATCACAGAGAGCCCTGTCCTGGGTGTTTATAATTCAGATCCAGTGCTTCCCGAAATCGCTTTTCGGTGGTTTTCCATTTCTGTGTGGGTAAATTTACATTTACACCCCATTTATATGGTTTGCCAGAGCTTGAGGCTGATAGCTTAAACTTTTCCCTTCACTTCCAATTTTCATTGCCCTCCCAATCTCTGTAGCCCTGAAAACGAGCTTTTCTGAGCTCCTCATTAATTTTTCACTCCTCTCCCTGCGGGAGAACGCACAGATGCCCAGCACTAGATTGCAGGCCAAAGAACGCTTGGCAAGCACCCCCGCCCCCCCAGCAGTAGATTTCAGAAACATGCCTCCAGGGATTTTGACAAGCGAAGTGCCCAGGGCCTGCTCGCACTGTAATTACGGGGTTCCCATTAGACCTTGAGAAAGTCGTACTGCGTCCCAGTATCAGGGTGTGCCGTGCTTTGCTCCTTCTGTTTTTAACTGGGTTTCACATTAGGGGTAGCAGTGCGCTACACTAGCAAGATCACTGGTCTAGCTACCACTAGGTGTGTGACCATAGACAAGTGAGTTCACCTCTCTGAACCTTATCTTTTCATCTTTAAAACAGGAGGCTTAGACGATACCAACTCCAAGAGTCTGTTATATCGAACACCCCTCTCATTTTGACAGCGGACAGGCATTCTTTTCAACAAGTGTAAAGAAAAGCCATTGAATGGGGTTCCCTCTGTGTCCCTGTTTCTGTGGCCAAGAGCAGGATCTATATGTTGGAAGGCTAAAAAATTCACTCCCACCCAGCTTCATGTAAGACACATGGCCCGAAGAAATATTCCCAGGGGAACAGCTCCATTGTCTGGTCTCAGTCATGACATGGGAGACCATCTCCTGGCCTTTGCTGCCTTCCTTCCCACATACAGCCATCATTCCTGATTAAAACTTCCCTTAAGAAATGCATCCAGTCTTCTAAAAAGTTATTTCAAGTGCTGGAGTTTGGGGTTCAGTAGGACAAGCGTGGGCCGGAGACCTCTGCAACGAGCCTAGAGTCTCCGTGTGCTTGAACTTGCTCAGCTGGCACAATTAACCCTGCTGAAATTTTTACCCAAATGTCTTTATTGGAAGTGGGGTGTCTGCAGGGTCTCACACGGATCAGGATTTCAGGATGCCGAATTAAATCCGTGGTTCACGTGATTTCCTTCTGCAGAATCCTCTAAAATGAATTCACCTTCTGAATATGTAGGTGTTCTTCCAAGAACTGATCGTTCAAATGCTCAGTGAATAAAATAGGATAAAGGCTGATGTCCATCATCCTGCACGACGTATATCTGATGTCCAGAAGCAATTATCCTGGGAACAAACTCTTGACCAGGCACCAGGGCTGCTGTCTGTGAAAGCTGAATTCCCTTCCATTGTCCTTGAGGATGATAAACAATGTCACTAAAAGGACACTGTAAGAAGCAAACCTGGTGCGAAAGAAGAGGAGGAAGTATTAGAGATTAAGTAGTGCAATAAGGTGAGAAATGTCCCCACCTAGATTTTATGTCATCCTAGGTTCGAAATTTTTGTAAAAGAAAAAAAGTTTTTAATGGCTCGCTTCCCTGACTAATAGAAAATGAGAAGAATTTTCAGGCTGAGCTTAAAAATGAATTCATTCATTTTTCAAAATTCGTTTTGAGCTTAAAAATGGAATATTTTTAGAAAAATACAGCAAGCCCTTGGAGTACATAGTTTGTTGCAGCAGCGTGAACTGAGAAATATGTTGACCAGACAATAGATTATTTCTTCAGCTGAGCAGAGAGTGGTACAGAATGCAATATTTAAAACACCAGGTAAGAAATTCCTGAAAATATTTCTCTTTTTGATATACCCAGAAGAGTACTGGAAAATAAAACAGGGGATTAGAGCAATAATTATTTTGAGTGAAGCTCTGAAAGGACTCAAGTCCTTGGCATAACCCCATTTTCTTTCTCAAATTGGATTCTGCCCCTAGACTAAGTCCCCGAGAGCTCTGTTTCTTATGCATAACGGGAAGGGTTCAGAATAGATCGTCTCTGAGGTCTCTGCCAGTTCTAATATTCTTTGGTTTTAAATCAATACATATGGGAAAAACATGTCAAATTTTATTAAGTAAGTTTTCAGCTGCATTCAGATATAGTAACAGCAGAAATGATAGACACAATATTTACCCTTTCTGTTAGCAAAATCTCTCTTTGCAGAACACCCTCAGCCAAGCTCGGCTCCAGGTTATAACTGTTTGAAAAGGCTGTCTGATGTTATCTGGAAACTAGTTTAAATAAGCCGAGAAGAAATATGGTTTGCCCTTTTAAATGCTGTGGCGGTAGGGCTTCCCTTCCAAGGAATTTAGGAATAGAAGAACATTCTTGTCTTGCTTCTTGTCATTGCTAGTTCATCTCCTAGTTTGATTAATAATTCAGAGAATTGCCAGTAAGCTCAAGTCAGTCTTACAGCACTTTTCCCGTGAGCCAGAGCACATGTTAAGGCTTAAAGAGAAAGAAGACTTATGTGCCAGGAAGGGACAGTCAGGTCTAGGCACAGACTTTTGGGAATAGCTTTAAACTTCCCTGTGTCATGCATTCAACCCTGTTCTTCCTCCTACCTCTGTTTATCCTAAGGTTTGCGTCCCTTTTTCTTCTTTCCTTATGAGTCTGAGTCACTAATGGCTCTCAAAGGCATCACTTTGCTCAAAGTCATTAACACTGGAGATGACTGACCATGAAAATTATATCTTCAGTGCACTGAGGGGAAATACTACTAACCAACAATTTTGTGCTCTGGTAAGACACTATTCCAGTGGGGGGGGGGGGATGTTTTTAGCAATAAAAACCTTGAAGTGTTTACCATGAAAAGATGGTCCCAAAAAGAAATGGAAAAAAATATGATTCAGGAGGAAGGATCTAGAACCCGTAATAAAGGAATACAATGCAGAAAGCAATAATGAGAAAAGAAATGGGCAAGATTTTATTAATATTAGTAAGTGCTGATTATTTAAAAATAATGTCATAAGCAATTGGGGAGTTAACTATATGAAGGTCAAAACAGTGAGATCATAAGTAGGCATAGAGGCAGGCAGAGAGAGAGAGAGGAGGAAGCAGGCTCCCTGCTGAGCAGAGAGCCCTATGCGGGGCTTGATCCCATGACCCCGAGATCATGACCTGAGCTGAAGGCGGAGGCTTTAACCCACTGAGCCACCCAGGCGCCCCTGCCATGTTGTTTTCAGTGTGATCGAACTTCTGCTTTCTTTGTGCTCTCATCAGCACTTGGTGTTGTCCATTTTTTTAATCTTAGCCGTTCTAATAAGTATGAGTTGGTGTCTCCTTGTGGCTTAAATTTGTATTTCCCCAATGATTAAGGATGTTGAGCATCTGCTCATATGCTAATGTGCTATTTTTATTTGTTTCAAATCTTTTGACAATTTTTTCAAAAATTGGGTTTTTCTGTTACTGAGTTTCAGACTGTCATATATCCTGGATAAATATTACATGTAGGAGTTTCAAAATCACTCTTCTAAAAAATGAAAATGATAAGCCTAGGTGGTTATTTTGCCAAATTCTACCATACTGTCAAAGAACAAATTATTCCAGAACACAGAAAATGAGAGAAAGCTCCCCCATTCTGTTGTATAACCATAATACCAAAAAGACAGCATGAGAAAGGAAAATATGCAGATCAACTTTACTTGTAAACATAGATTAAATATTATCAAACTAAACCCAGTAATTGGGGGAGGGGAAATCATATCTAAGTGGGGTTTATCCTTCCAAGAACAGGTTAACATTAGAAAATGTATTAGTGTAATTTACCCTATGACCATATTAAGGAGAAATTCCTGTATTTATCTCAAAAGAAGAAAAAGCATTTGATGAAATTTAACATCCATTCATGATATTAAGGAAGAAAAATGCAGCAAATTACAAGTGAGGGCAGACATCTTAATTACCTGGTGGGGTGTAGCTGCAAAATGCACCATGTTGAATGGGGAAGCGCTAGACACATCCTTTCTGGAGGAAAGCTAAAAGAGAAGTGTTCACTCTTACTATTTCTGTTTACCACCATCTGGAGGTCCTACCCAGAAGAATTAGATCTAGTGATTTCTATAGAGAGAGTACCGGAGAATCCACAGAGAACTTAGAAGTACTACGGAAGCGGGATGCCTGGTTGGCTCAGTCAGTAGACCATGCAACTCTTGATCTCAAGGTCATGAGTTTGAGCCCCACATTGGGTGTGGAGCCTACTTTAAAACAACAACAACTAATATATAAGGTCTGGCAAGATGGTTGAATACAAGATTAATGGGTATTAAAAAATCAGTAGCCATATGTAATAGAGAAAAGTAATAAGAAAATGTGTAACGGTAATTGGTAAGATTTTATTCTTGGCCAAAACAACAACTCAGAGCAATGACTGTAGTAACCATAGTTGATTTTCTGTTTTACTCCTAAAGGACTTAACTGCTTTCATAGCCACTGGACGAAATCTGATTCTCCCTATACCTTCCAAGTTCTGTACAAATACCTGTTCCCAGTGGTCTGTCTCCTCTGTGTGTATATATTGATCCACTTAATTTTTTCCCCAAACATTTATAAAGGAGCCTCTATGTTTCTGGCACTTACCTTTATCAAGCACCCATTTATCCTGTTTCCTTTTTTAGATCTGGAAAGTTTGCCTCTACTCGTGCTCTCCATGGCCCTCTCCAAATGCAGATCAAGTCGTCTTTGTTTCAGTTCCCATTTCAGGATATAACGTTTTTTTTTCCCCCCTAACCTTGCGCACCTTTGATTCTAAACTTCTTGGATATCAGAGAATTGTCCCCATGGTAATCTTGGAAAAAGCCTTCTCAGGTCAGCTTCAACATTTAAATGACTTTTCCTGTGGGAAAACAGAGGGTATAGTGCAGTACACAATACAATATTTTCTCGTGTGCTCTCAAGAGCAGGGACAGCATGTCATTATTCAACTTTGGATCCTGTAACAAAGAGTCTTACCGAGAGAGATGCTGATCATATTTTTTAATGGATTATACAAAACCTCAAAGGTCCAGAAAAAAGAGTGATTCATTTTAGATATTCCATGAGCAATGGGAAGGTGTGCCTTCATTCCCTCCAGCTCCTTTACCTTCTCTGTCATTTTGCAATCAATCCTAAAGCAAACTCCGACAGGCCTTCCACTAACATTTGTTGGACCTGGACAAAAGCACAAATACATGCATTCTCCCCTTGGCTTCCTCTTCCCACCCTAGGCCCATTCCCCACCACAAAGGGCCTCTGGGGCATGAGTGTGGACACCCACTACTCAGACTCTCTCTTCTGGAAGCTCTTGGCCATCTGGGCAAGAAATTCAGCGGTCCCAAGTACCCAATGCCCAGAATGTAGTTGAAAACTGGGTGCAGGGCACCTGGGTGGCTCAGTGGGTTAAAGCCTCTGCCTTCGGCTCAGGTCATGATCTCAGGGTCCTGGGATCGAGTCCCACATCGGGCTCTCTGCTCAGCGGGGAGCCTGCTTCCCCTCTCTCTCTGCCTGTCTCTCTGCCTACCTGTGATCTCTCTCTGTCAAATAAATAAATAAAATCTTAAAATAAAATAAAATAAAATAAATAAAAAATTAAAAAAAAATTAAACTGGGTGCAGAATTCAGGGTGTACCCTTGACCTAGACATCTTACTCTAAATGTGGAGGGTCAGAGTAGAGGGTAAGTGTCCTCTTAGGTACCAGGCACAGGGCAGTCTTTGTCTGCTGTGTGGGAAGCCAGGAATATCTCAGCTCATTTTCCTGAAGAATTCTGACTTAATATACTATCATCTTTTAGGCAAAATGATAACATGTAAGAATTTCAAGAGACCCTTGAAACCGTCTTATCCAAACTTTTTATTAACTGAGGAAACCAAGGCCCTAGAAATGGACTGACTTGCCAGTGATCCGGTGACAAGGTCCTCATTAGACCACTAATGAAAAACCAAGTCTCCAGAGCCCAGATAATACTTCCCATTATAATTCTTCCAGCTCTGTCTGTATTCAGTGCCTGCCACAGTAGCTCCCAGTGCTCTGAGAAGAGGAGGAAAATAGCTCTGAAAAATAGCTCTTCTTTCATTCATTTATGTTATTCTTTCAGTAAATATTTATCGGATGGTTGCTATGTACTGGGTCCTGCGCCAGGTACTAGGGCAGGAGGTGAACAAGGCACCTGTGGTCCCTGTTCTTGCATATTTTCCTGTCTAGTGGGGGAGAATCATGGGAAATCCTTGGGAGGGCAGAGCAGTGGGTCAAAGAGCTAAGCCAAGAATGTGGGCAGCCCTAACACAGCAGGAAGCAGAAAGGAGCGCTAGCTCTTAGCAAGCCTTGGTGGAGATGCTCGGTGCTTTGCTGCTGTGGGGCTGAGGAATAATGTTTTTCATCTTGGGGAGAACAAAGTGAACTATATAGCCTGACGGGATTCAGGTGAAGGAGTGATATTTACATATTCTAAGAATCTTCTAGAATAGGAAATAGACATCTAGAGGAGATAGTGAAATATTCTTATCTGATCATCTTCAAAGCAGACCCCCACCTCCCACCCCATGGGGTGGTTTAACCATGATCTTGTTTGTTTCTGGGAGTGATGAATTCCGGAACCCCTCAGGGTCACTGCAAGCTCCATTTGCCTTTATATGGTTGGCAGAGTGCTTAGCAATATGTAGCCTAATTTGTATCTAATATGTATCTAATTTGTTATTTAGGAACTGGCCCTACAGTGTTTAAAACTGATGTTAGGTTTTGTGAACTATGGGTAAGATATAAGTCCAAGGCACCTAGTTTTTATTGTACGTTTTAGTGGATTAATGCTGAATTACAAGGAAGAGGCATCTTCTCAGCCAGCCGTGTCATTTTATTTGTATTGTTTTTGCAACAACTTTTTTATTTTTTATTTTTAACTAGTCATCAGTATTTTATTTAAAAACATTTTTATGGGTGCCTGGGTAGCTCAGTCAGTTGAGCAGCTGCCTTCGGCCCAGGTCATGACCTTGGGGTTCTGGGATCCAGCCCCACAGGAGGCTTCTTGCTTAGCAGGGAGCCTGCTTCTTCCTCTGCCTGCTGCTCCCCCTGCTTGTGCTTTTTCACTCTATCTCTCTCTCTGTGTCAAATAAATAATAATCTAAAAGATAATAAAAAAAAATAAAGTTCGGGGGTGCCTGCGTGGCCCAGTGGGTTAAGCCTCTGTCTTCAGCTCAGGTCATGATCCCAGGGTTTGGAATCTCAAGCCCCACATCTGGGCTCTCTGCTCAGCGGGAGCCTGTTTCCTCCTCCCTCTCTGCCTGCCTCTTTGCCAACTTATGATCTCTGTCAAATAGATAAACAAAATCTTTTTAAAAAATAAATAAGATTTTTTAAAATGAAATTAAAAAAATAATATTTTTACACATGCATAGCTGATATATAATGTTACATTAGATTTATGTATATGACATAGTGAGTTAACAACTCTATGTGTTTTGCTATACTCACTGCCCGATTGTAGCTACCATCTGTTATCATACATTATTATAATACCATCCACTGTATTTCCTATGCTGTACTTTTAATTCCGAATTTATTCACTGTAGACTTTGTAAGTCTGTATCTCCCACTCCCCTTCACCCATTTTATCCAGCCCCCAATCCCTACCCTCTGGCAGCTATCAGTTTGTTATCCTTACTTATAGATCTGATTTTGTTCTTTTTTTTTTTTTTTAAGATTTATTTATTTAATTGACAGAGATCACAAGTAGGCAGAGAGGCAGGCAGAGGAGAGAGGGGGAAGCAGGCTTCCCACTGAGCAGAGAGCCTGATGCAGGGCTTGATCCCAAGACCCTGAGATCATGACCCGAGCTGAAGGCAGAGGCTCTAACCCACCGAGCCACCCAGGAGCCCCAGATTTTGTTCTTGATTCATTTGTTTTTGGTTTTTTTTTTTAGATTCCACATGAGTAAAATCATAAAGCTTTGATCTTTCTGAGTCTGATTTATTTCACTTAGCATAATACCTTCTAGGTCCATCCGTGCACGATCTCCTCCTCCTTTATGGTTGTGTAATATTCAAGTGTGTTTGGGGCGGGGGGGGAGACACACCACATCTTACTTATGCATTTATCTATTGATGGACACATAGGTTGTTTCCATATCTTGGCTATTGTAAAAATATTGCGGTAAACACAGGGGTGCATATATCTTTTGAAATTAGTATTTTCATTTTCTTAGGGTAAATGCCCAGTAGTGGAATTATTGGCTCATATGGTATTTCTGTTTTTCAGTTTCTTGGGGGACCTCCATACTGTTTTCCACGGTGGCTGCACCAATTTCCATTTCCACCAGCAGCACATGAGGGTTCTTTTTTCTCCACATCATTGCCAACACTTGTTATTTCTTGTTTCTTTTTTTTTTATTTTAGCCATTCTGACCGGTGTGCAGTGATATCTCATTGTGGTTTTGATTTGCATTTCCGTGATGATGAGTGATGATGAGCGTATTTTCATGTGTCCGTTTTGTAATCAGATTGTTTTGGGGTTGTTAGGTTGTATAAGTCCTTTATATATTTTGGATATGTACCCCTTACTGAATATGTCATTTGCAAATATTTTCTTCCCTTTATTAGCTTTTTCGTTTTGTTCATGGTTTCCTTCACTGTGCAGAAGATTTTTATTTTGGTGTCTTCCCAGTGGTTTAGTTTTGCTTTTGTTTCTCTTGCTTTAGGAGACAGATCTAGAAAAATGTTGTTAAGGCCAATATCAGAGGGATTACTGCCTGTGTTCTCTTCTGGGATTTTTATCACATTCGGGTCTTTAATCAGTTTTGAGTTCTTTTTTGTATGTGGCTTTAGGAAGTGGTCCAGTTTCATTCGTATGTTGAAATCCTAACCCCTCAGTGTCCCTGGATTTGGAGGTGAGACCTCTGAGACAGCAGTTAAAGGTAAATGAAGTCATAAGGGAGAGGCCCTAATCTAAGGGGACGGGTGTCCTTGCAAGAAGAGACACCAGAGAGCTTGAATGCCTTGTCCCCCTACACAAAAAGAACAGGTCATGTGAGCACATAGTGAGAAGGCCGCCACCGGTCAACCCAGAGAAATCTCAGGATGAAACCTGTCTTGCCAGCACCTTGATCTTGGACTTCCCAGCGTCCAGAACCGGGAGAAATACGTTCTGTTGGTTAAAACAACCCATCTCTGGTATTTCATTATCGCAGCCCTGAGACCCTTCCCAATTCCAACGTCACTTATAAGAGAGGAAGCAGAGTTAAGGATATGGCACCATTAGTGACCTCTTAATTCATAAGATAGACCAATAAACTAAAAACAGAACATACTATCTTTTATTTATTTTTATTTTTTTAAAAGATTTTATTTATTTATTTGACAGACAGAGACCACAAGTAGGCAGAGAGAGGGGAAGGGAAGCAGGCTCCCCGCCGAGCAGAGAGCCCGACGCAGGACTCGATCCCAGGACCCTGGGATCATGACCCGAGCTGAAGGCAGAGGCTTTAACCCACTGAGCCACCCAGGTGCCCACAGAATATACTATCTTTTAGTATGAGGGATTTAAATTACGTGTCAGTGGTGGTCTTCTTCACCATCGTTGACACTGGCTCACTTTCAGTGATGCTCTGTTGGTCTGCAGGGTACAAGTAGTAAAACAGACATAGTCTCTGCTTTTGAGGAATTTTTTGTTGACTTCAGTCATCTAACCAAAAGGTTGTGGATTCCCCACAATATCCTAACTTCACTGTTGCATTCCCATGAGGTCCTAGGGAGACTGAAAAAATAAACCTACCCACAAGGGGAAGATGAAAGCAAAGAGTGGGAGAAGGAATATGACCTTGAACTTAATTCAGAGATACAATTTGTACTCATCTTTAACAACTAAAGTGGATTGTTTTGACGTTCTCGGTTTTATCGAAGATTCCTAAAACAGGCTAAGTTATCAAGAAGAAGAATTGGGCTTTGATCCCTTGGCTTGTCACATGTCATGTCTCTATGTTATGTCCTGTAGGTATAAGAAGTCAAGCAGATAGGAACAGTTGCTGTTTTCGAAACCCAGAAGGTAGAAGGGAGGTCTCTCTTGATCTGTGTGTCATTTCTTTTAACTGCATGCTTTCCAGTTGCTAGCGTCTGAAATAATCACAACTGGGAATGGCATGCTTTTCCTTTGTGTTCCCTACTTTTTTTTTTTTTTAAGATTTTACTTATTTATTTATTTGACAGATCACAAGTAGGCAGAGAGGCAGGCAGAGAGAGAGGGGGAAGCAGGCTCCCTGCTGAGCAGAGAGATGCAGGGCTCAATCCCAGGACCCTGAGATCATGACCTGAGCCAAAGGCAGAGGCTTAACCCACTGAGCCATCCAGGCTCTCTCTGTCAAATGAATAAATAAAATCTTAAAAAAAAAAAAAAAGAAGGATGTATGTTGTAGGAAAGAGAGTGTGTGCAAAGTCTGGAGCTGGGATAAAACCCAGGGAATTGACGCTGGTAGGAAAATTCTTGGTTTTTTAGTTGTTTCTGAAATATTTTGATTTGAGGTATAAGTGAGGATTGAAGCAGTTTTGTTTTTTAAGCAAAGCTTTTGTGAGTATTGCTTTTAGGGAAGGTCTCTCTATGAAGAGGTGCCAGGAAAAATAACAAGTAAAGATTGGATTTCTTCTATGAATAGTTTCTAGAAGCACATGGCTTCTCCTACTGGTCACTCGTGACCACCGGCGTGCTGAGAAGGTATTGTATTGTATCTGAGCTCCACAAGAAAAACAAAGTTAGTGTAGAAAGGCAGGGGAGCACAAGATTTTAGATGGCTGGAGGAAAGCTCATCTGATATTTAAAAAGAAAAAAAAAAGAAAGAAAAAAGGCTCGGGCTTTTCACTGGTAAGCATTTATAATGTAGAGAGAAAATAATTAGAAACTGAATTTCCCATAAATGCAAACTTAGATGCCAGGTATACACCATTTTCCAGAACTAAGCTAATCCCTTTCAACCTAGATGGTTCCAAATACGGTCTGTTTGAGCTCTCTTGAGCTCTGCTTGTATTCTAGGTAAGGAATAATGTTTATAAATCTCCAAGTGGTCTACTGGAGGATAACTTTATATGTTTTCCAGGGAGACTGGAAAGCCTTAAACCAATTAAAGATGGGTTTATGTCCAAGAAAGTATTAGCTGTGTTGATGCAAATTCATCTCTGCCTTGTCCTCCCTAATTCTTCTTCTCTTCTCTCATCCTCCTGCCCCCGCTGTCCCCAGCAATGCTAGAAAGGAGAGATTGTACTCTAAAGTA
Organism: Mustela putorius furo; assembly: GCF_011764305.1. Classification (NCBI taxonomy): domain Eukaryota; kingdom Metazoa; phylum Chordata; class Mammalia; order Carnivora; family Mustelidae; genus Mustela; species Mustela putorius. Next base: position 10,256,596 of record NW_025422022.1, read on the forward strand.
ATTGGGTGTGGGGCGCCTGGGTGGCTCAGTGGGTTAAAGCCTCTGCCTTCAGCTCGGGTCGTGATCCCGGGATCCTGGATCGAGCCCTGGGTCGGGCTCTCTGCTCGGCGGGGAGCCTGCTTCCCCTTCTCTCTCTGCCTACTTGTGATCTCTCGGTGCTAAATAAATAAAATCTTTAAAAATAAAAAATCAAAATAAAATAACTTGGTGTAACTTATTGTTAATTTTACACTCTATCATGAGTTATTTGTAGTACTATTCCACAATTTGATTTTCTTGGGTATTAGAGCAGAGGAAAGCTCTTTTACTTTTGAGCTTTAAGAACCCACACACCTTTCTACCAGGAAACTGGTTTAAGGCTGAAGAATATCCCTGGGCCCTGAGGAGTTCAGAACCAGACTCCCCTCCAACCGCGGGGGATTGCCCTACTGAAAACGTAAACCCGACAGCCTCACCTGGGTCCTCAGTTCCGCTCTAGTCACCGTAATCTCTTTTCCAGAATGTTCACGTCCTCACTGTCCTCAGTGACTCTACTTTTCTCCAGCACCTCAGTGCTTCCCCCCTGACTCCTACCATCTCCACACACAATTTTACCGTAGGAGCCTGGTGCAGACAGCAGCAGCCCTATGGCGAAAATGCTCCCAGCTTCCCGCCCTCTACCCATTCTCTGTCTCCTCCTGCTCCCCTGGAAGAAGGTCCCTCTGCCTTCTAATGATCTGTCTGGACCCAACTTTCCCACCTAGATAGAACCTCTTTCTCTCATAGGTTCCATTTTCACTTGCTACTAACTCTTGCCCCTATGCAAAGATGCTGCCGTGCCTTCCACGTTCAGAAACTCTGCCCGGACCCTGCTGCTTGGGATGCTATCCTTTTCTGTCCTGTACCTGCTCCCTGGAGGTCCCATCCCTTCTCATGACTTCCAGTTTTACTTTTCCTTAACATCCCGAGGACTTTCCCCCAGCAGACCAGTTCCTCTTTTTGCATAAGGCATTTGGTCTGGAGTGTTGGGGTTGAGAGCCGATGGCCAAGAAAGAATTCTCAAGATGCCTTTGGTGCAAAAAGGTGGTTTTATGATGGGGACAGGAACTGGCATGGGCAGAAATTGCTGCCCTGGGGCCATGAGGAGTGGCTGATTATGTAAGATTTTCTCTCCTGTGGTGGGAGGGTGATGTCAGGGCTCCAGGAAATTTAATCTGTAGGTTTCTGGAAGTTTGGCTATTGATAAGATTGCTTTTTCCCTCGTAAATCATTAAGACAGTTATAACCTGATAGAGCCTCATGTCTTGCATGACTGTGATCTCTAGCCATTAACCACTTGGTTTTCCTCTAACAAAACATTAATGTTAAGGCAGTTGCATGTTCCTGGAGGACTGTCCATCTGCTGTCCCAAGGACTTGTCAGTGGGCTGTAAGTCGTAAGGAGATTGAATTCTCCATCTGCCTTTGTTTCCCACATCATAAGGACCAGCCCCTCTTCTCTTGGCTTTGGTTTCATGCATCTCCTGCTTTTCTTTGTTTTTTTCCCCAGTGCCTAATCATAATAGTCTGTGCAGCTTGGATCCTGAGCTCCTCTGTACCCCATCTCTAAAACATCTTCATCATAAACATGGCTCTATGTATCCCCTACGTGCTGAAACACCCCAAGTTTAGATTTCTATCCACTTTCATCCAGATTTTCTCCTAAGGTCCAGACTCACACTTGGTATCTCCAGTCTGTCTTATAAGGACCTCATATCCATCATGGCCAAAATCAGGCTCATTATCATCTACCTCCGCAAACCATACCCTCTCCTGTGCTTCCTTCTGCTATCCTCACTCTTACTCGAGGTGAAAACAGTGTGATTCTGAGTACCTCCCTGTCTATCACATTGGGTCTTGAAATCCTATTTAGTTGTTGGACGTTTTCACTTTTCTCTAGTTACCATGACTCTTTCCTAAGCCAACCTCCATGGTCTCTTGTCAGGACTATGGCAATAGCCTCCTCTGGCCTCCTTACATTCACTTTGGCATCTTGCTGTCCGTTCTCTGCCCTGATGCAACAGCCAACATTGGGGAACGTTAGGGAACAGTCCTATTCCCCCTTTAAAATATTTGCAAAGCTTCCAGCTTATACAGTCCAGAATCCTTGACACATTCTGCAAGGCCCTGCTTGAGCTAGCACTGCCTGAAACCCACCTGCCATCCCAGCCACCCTCCCCGACGTAGTTGCTCCAGCCACACGGCCTTTCCTGCGCTTGTACTTCCCACTCCATGGCTCTGACGCATGTCCTCCAAGTCTTCAACTCGTAAGTCTTCAGACTTGTCCAAATATCCCTTGCTCAGATATCCCCCAGTTTAATTTTTTTATTTTATTTTTTTTTAAAGATTTTATTTATTTATTTGACAGAGAGAAATTACAAGTAGATGGAGAGGCAGGCAGAGAGAGAGAGGGGGAAGCAGGCTTCCTGCTGAGCAGAGAGCCCGATGCGGGACTCGATCCCAGGACCCTGAGATCATGACCTGAGCCGAAGGCAGCGGCTTAACCCACTGAGCCACCCAGGCGCCCCAGATATCCCCCAGTTTAAATCAGACACCCCTGCCATAGTCCTTCACCATGCCTTTGTGTTTCCGTAGAACAACTCTCAATTCACCACCCTGCATCTCCTCTTCTGATCATCAGACCTCTTTCACCCACAGCAGACAGCCACTGTGGGGGGGCCTTCCTCTGTGCAGTCCTAGATGCCCTAGATGCTGCTGGCGCATGAGAGGTGCCCAGTGGTCGTTGCTGAATGAATCAGTGAGTTACAGATAAATAGAAACGTCTCCTGAAACTGACCTAGAGCTCTGGTGGCTCAGGCTGGCTTCTTCAGTGCTGCTGGTGATAGGACAGGCCCTATTCCCTCGTGTGCAGCAGCTTCTGGGGTAGAACAATGAGTGTTCCTGCTGCCCATCAAAAAATCACTCCTAATGGTAATGTTCTGTGTATATATATGAACCCTTTTACCTTCTGCCTCTGAAGACTGTTTAAGAATTTCGAAGTAGAAAGGTAACTCATCTGCTAAAATCCAATTGTATTGAACTAGTAACATGACATTAGCTTGGAATGTTTCAACAAGAGCAATTCATGCTTGAACACAACTTTTCAGTTTACACTTTACTTTGATAGTTTATAGTTGCCTTTTTTTTTAAGCTGGAAAGGAAACAGAATACACATTTGAAAGTTATTCCCTACCCTATTGAAAATCCTCTATAATTTCTTTTTTTTTTAATTTTTTTTAAAGATTTTATTTATTTATTTGACAGACAGAGGTCACAAATAAGCAGAGAGGTAGGCAGAGAGAGAGGGGGAAGCAGACTCCCCACTAAGCAGAGAGTCCGATGCGGGGCTCGATCCCAGGACCCTGGGATCATGACCTGAGCCAAAGGCAGAGGCTTTAACCCACTGAGCCACCCAGGCACCCCAAAAGTCCTCAATTGCTGTGGATGATGGTCAGTCAGGAAGGGTGGCTGTCTGATTTGGTGTCACAGCCAGGGTAAGTGTTCCTCTGCTCGATTGCGTGACAGTCAGTAATACTCAAATACACAAACATGGATGGTGCTGTGAAACCCTCTTGGTGAAGGAAGGAATAACAAAATGGAGGAAAGGAAGTTATACGCTATCACCAAAGACTGAAGAAGCTGGAAGCCATACTATTGTACAAGGCTGATCACCAGCAGAAAGTCTCATTCTCTTTTGAATAACTAAGGAATGTCATGAAAATTTCAAATCATTTCCATTCGAATCTTCTTTCCACCTGTCTCACGTTACGCAACGATTTGAGTCAAGGTACGTCTTGAAACCTCTGAACAATCACATTCAACATCACAGGCTCTCAGAATAACATTTTTTTTTTCCCCGGATTTGCAGAAGAGAATTACCAGACTCCAATGAAGACCCGGCCAACTGTTTAATTTCCAGCCCTGGATTGTGATCAGTGGTTTGCCTGTGGTAGATGTGTCACAAAACCACAGAGATATACCATTCTGTCAATGAATGAAGAAGAAAATGCTCCTTTGAGCTTTCCCCAAAAGACCTCCAGAATTCCGTGTCCCTATTCACGATTATGCCTATTATGTTTATTCATTTATCCCTCCTCTACCCTTTAATGACATTCTTGATATTCCTATTTCCCACAGTCTTAAATCCCAAATTGTGAACGAGCTGGTTGGTTGGTATTTTAATATAATTGCCTTCACCAAGGTGTGTGATAATCAGCTTCAGGAAACCCTCCACGGAAATGAACTAATCAGTCGACAAGCACTTACCGCACAACCCTGAGCTGTGAGGAAGGGTTCTCTAGGAGATGAAAAGATTGATGCTCGAGCCCTGTTCATACCTCCCCAGGTACTTGGTGAGGCTCAGGTAATTGGGATAAAGGAAAGGGCAGAGACAAGAGGTGAAGAGATGTCCCAGATTGCAAATGTAATGACCTGAGTTTATTTCTCCCGGTTCTTCTCTTGTATATCCGAATCTTTTGAAGTTCTTGTTAAAACTCGTGTTCCTGCCCACTGCACCCCCCCATACACACACACAGTCCTCCAGAGATTCTGAATCAGTAAATCCTAGATAAGTCCCAACCATTTTCATTTTTAGAAGCTTCCTAGCGATGCCGCTGCTAGCAGCCTGACCACCCTCGGAGTGGAAATGGTGGAGCTGGCGTAGCCCAGCCAGCCAACAGCGGGAACTGGGTTAGCCCAGCCAACGGTGGGAAGAGCTGACCCATAATTTCCCTCACCTCCCTCCTTGGCCACTTTTACAATAAACCTGTGTTAAGAACTAAGAACTAAGAAATGACAGTGGAACCTTTAGTCATGGAACTCACAGCATCAAAATGTGATGGGCACGAAACTCAAGACACCGTATTCGGTGGTGACTGTCTTCCACCATGGGTGCAGGCGGCACTTAGGCTGATGGGGGTAGAAATTTACAGAAGCTACATTGTGTCTCCACAATGGGAAGAGGTAGGAAAGGACAAGACCTCACAGAAGAGAAAAAAACTTAACTTTTTCAGTAAGAATGCTCTTCACCCTCTCGGGTACAGCTCTGGAATGCTGCTTAAAATCAACAAAGAGCACCACCCCCCCCACCCCACCCCACCCCCCCGCCACTCCTTCCTTGGGTAAGTCTGATGCTTGGAGTGCTGGATTTCACTGGGGGCTTCTTGCTGCCCTTAGGCAAACATCCCACCAGGTTTCCAGGAGGTCCCCTCCCGGTGGACACTCACTCTCTCGATATTCCGGAGAGCCTCTGAAATCTTTTTCCACCAGCGAGAGCATGCTTGTCAGAATTTGGCTAACTGGGAAAACATTTGTATTGCTCGTTGACCCAGAGTTGCACCCCTGCAATTAGAATCGCACTTTGCTTTGTTTTCCCTGAGGGGGAAGCAGTTGCCAAGTCTTTAACAATCAGCTTCTAACAAGCCCGGTGGAAGGAGCAATCGATTAGGCTGGAGGAGAAACAATACAATTAAGTTTCCGACTAATCATCAGAGTTCAACTTTGACCCAATTGTTCCAGGGATTCATTAAAACCCCTCCACTTGGCTTAGAGTAAGGGAGTTTCCGGGGGCGTTGGGAGAGGGTCATTGCCAATGTGAAAAACAAAAGCAAAAACAAAAAACCATGGTTTAGCAATTTGGAATATTTTCTTACTCTCACGGGATCAAAACAAAAATGAGCAAACATTGTAAATCTCCACAGAAGGTTCTGCAATTAGAAATGAAAGACAGAGGGGCGCCTGGGTGGCTCAGTCATTGGGCTTCTGCCTTCTGCTGAGGTCATGATCTCAGGGTCTTGGGACCGAGCCCCACATCGGGCTCCCTGCTTGGCGGGATGCCTGCTTTTCCTCTTCCATTCCCCCTGCTTGTGTTCCTGCTCTAGCTGTCTGTCTCTCAAATAAATAAATAAAATCTTAAAAAAAAAAAGAAAAGAAAAGAAAGAAAGAAAGAAAAAGAAATGAAAGTCAGGGAGAATTTTCATATTTAACAGCATAGCCTGTTCATTTACAACCATTACACTATAAATTATGTGTTTCTTTTGTCTGTGTGTGTGTGTGGTGTGCTTGGGAACATTGCAGAGCAATTAAGGCTGTTGCTACATCTGTTGCAGGTACCTAGCTCCACTGGGTACAACCTCAAAGATGTGTAGGATTGTGTTGGGAGAAAAAACCCGTTTCTATGTATATCTGCTTTTAGCAGCAAAATCTGTTCTTATTTTGAAAAGCTCACAAAACATCCTGGCATAATCACAGTGTAGACTGTGATGAAAATGGAATTGAAATGCCAATTGAGTATTGATGTTGCATTATGCATTTTGCATATGCAAGTCATGCCTTTTAAAATAATCTCCAAAGTGACAGATGGACAGAAGTCTTCTGCCTCCATTCTGACCAGTCAACCTCTAACCAAACAGGTCGCTTCTTAAAGGAGCTTCTGACCTTTACTTCATTCTTCGCAGTGTAAGGCAGTCTAAACTGGTTTATTACTTCACTGAGAGGCTCCGCTTGGCCAGGCTCAAATGCGATTGGAATTTGTCTTATGACGCCATCAAAGCAAAAAGAGATACTTTTCGACTTACTTCCACCTATTAAGGTTTATCACAAATACAACTTGGAAACATTCTAAATAAATTACTTTGCCCTGTTGGAAAAAGTGCCATGCTGTTAATTTTATTGTTTTTCTGGCAAGCACATTACTGTTAAGCAGTAGATATAAATGGAGGTAAATTATAAGCTAGACATGACTGCTGCTGAACACAAAATCTATACCAGCTTTAGATCTAGGAAGACAGATCTGAGTTGTCTTCCAAGGAAAAACAGGAGAGTCGCACTAAGCCCTAACAGTGGTTTGTTAATTGTGAGAGTTGGCAGATATTCTCCACAGTGCTGAAATGGTGACTGTATTCCTTGGGAATAAGAAATCATAGTAGCAGTACCAGATGTGACAAATTTGCACAATTGTCATTACTTTGCCATCATCCCAGTACCTGCAGTAACGTCTTGAAATGAACCTTTCCTCTTTCCGAAACTGTGTGTTTTTAAAAATGTAAACAACGTTAATATGGGGTAGAAATGTTTCTTTGCTTTGAACTTTTAAATTGCAACTGATTGCAGACCTATAGAAAATTTGCACATGTAGCATAGAGTCTCTCCAGACCCTACACCTTGCTTCCGCTAATGTTGACATCTTACACAACCATAGGACATGATCAAGGGCGGGCTGTTAATGTTGGTACCACATTATCAACTAAACCACAGACTTTATTCACATTTCACCTATTTTTCCTTTTTTTATTTTTCTTTTCTTTTCTGGATCCCATGTAGGACCTCAAGTTAAGCTTTTTGGTTTTTTAAAGATTTTATTTATTTATTTGATGGAGAATACAAGCAGTCAGAGAGGAGGCAGAGAGAGAGGAGAAGGCAGGTTCCCCTCTGAGCAGAGAGCCCGATGCGGGCCTCGATCCCAGGACCCTGAGACCATGACCTGAGCCGAAGGCAGAGGCTTTAACCCTCTGAGCTACCCAGGCGCCCCTCAAGTTAAGTTTTATAAACATTTCTTCTTAGTACCCTATAGTCTGTAACAATGCATCACATAAACTGTTTCTTAAAACAAAATTTGGGGGGTATTTGTGAAATGTGGTAAGGTCATGTGTGTTTTGGGAGGTGGAATGGCAGTTGAACAGGAGACTCGGAATGCTTGTTTGCTTGAAAAATTTTAAGGAGTCCTTCCCAATACATTAATAATCTATGACAATCTAGTCTTATTCAATACACTTTACTAATTCAGATTCACAGAAAAAACCGCACAGATTTGGTTAAAAACAAAGGCTGAATATTCATTTTAAAATCTGATATTTTAAAAATCGATGGGGTTTTAGTCCATTCATTTTTATAAAACTCTCCATTGATGTAGATTTTTCATTCTAATTGTTGTCTAGGAGATCTTATTGAGTATGAAAGGCAAATTTATAATTAATGTAAGTATTATTTGTACTTTGTAGATTCTTTCAACTTCATAAATAATTCTATTCCCTAAATATCCTCCCCAGGAAGGATCTTATTTTTTTTTTCTTTTTTCCTTCACTATTTAAAAAAAAAAAAAAAATTGGCTAAGCAAAGATAAATCGCAGCTGGAATCCTGCCTAGATTCTATAGATTTCAATTGAGTGTGACTCAGATTAATAAGTTGTACGAGAAACTTAACGTTGTTACCAAAATATGATTTTGGAGAGCAGTTGAATGATATATTAACTAATCTATTCTCAGTACCGTGGTCCTTCTGGGTAAAAAAGAGCAGGAATGGGGTGGCTCAGAGGGTTAAAGCCTCTGCCTTCAGTTCAGGTCATGATCCCAGGGTCCTGGGATCCATCCGTGCATCAGGCTCTCTGCTCAGCAGGGAGCCTGCTTCCCCCTCTCTCTGCCTACTTGTGATCTGTCTGTCAAATAAATAAATAAAATCTTTAAAAAAAAAAAAAAAGGAAGGAATTTTCTATGCTTCACCTCTCTTTACAAATGACTATTGAAGACACACACACACACACACACACACCCCAGCTCCACAAACATTGTTTCTTTTTCTCCTCTGTTTGAGCTCTGCTTTATTTGTTGTGTAGTTCACTTGTGACACTAAGCCCCTAGAGTGAGCTCAGACCCTACAAGTGAAAGGTCACAGACCGCAAGACCACCCCAGCTTCAGACGTCTGCAACAAGGGTCTCCTGCACATTTCATTGAGACCGTACAAATCCCGGGCTTCCCATCTCGGCTCGGTAATTTTTGGAAAGACCCCTCCAAAACTCTGGAAAGCACTCAGACTTACAGCTACTGTTTTATTATAAAGGACACAGATGAGAAGCAACCACAGGAATAAAAGAAGCATAGTGTGGGGTCTGGGCAGGGTCCTGAATGAGGAGCTCATACATGCTCTCCTCTTGGAATCAGGGCATGTCACCCTTCCACACCCCGTCAGTGTATTCAACCAACCAGAAAGCTCCGCTGAAGGGCATTTGTATGAGAGTTTCATTATGCTGAACATTGGCCCCTGGACTGAACTCAGTTTCTAGCCCTCTCCTCCCTCCCCAGAACTAGGAAGTTTATGCTCAGATCTGGTGGCTCAAAGCCCCAATCCCCTCATCACTGGGTCTTTCCAGCCTGACCATCCTGAAATTATCTGGAGACCCACAATGAGTTATCTCATTAGCATAAACTTTCTGGGCCAGCCAGGAATAACAAAGACATGCCTGTGACTCAGGAAATTGCAGGGATACAGTCTTTCCCTCAGGACAAAGGCCAAATTCTTTGGGTGTTTTTCTTCTTTAATTTTTTTTCTTTCTTAGAGTAAAAAACAGGATATTGCATACTGTTTGGAAAATAGGAAAAGTATCAGGAGGGAAATAAAAAGTATACATAATCCTACACAGTGATAACACTACAAAGAATACTCTGGCATATGATTTTAGCAGTAGTTTTGCTCTGCATTTTAAACAATGCTGAAGCATAGTTTATAGATCTTGTTTTCATAATTTGTGAAATTTATCCCTAAATATTTGGTGTTTGGATGCTGTTGTACATAGTATTTTAAGAAACTTCATTCCCCAACTACTTTTTTTTTTTTTTTGTAGAAATGTAGTTACATTCTGTATATTGACATTGTCCTTAGAATTTGCCAATTATGTGGTCATGTTGCCTGCATATAAAGTTTTACTTCTTCCTTTCCAACCTGCATTTTTCCTTTCTTTTCCTTTCCTTTCCTTCCATTTTCCATTTTCCCTTTTCTTTTTTCCCTTGTCTTGTCCTGTCCTGCCCGGCTTCATTGTGCTGGTCACTGAAGATTTTTTTGGGGGAGGGGGCGGGGGGATGATTCCACTTTTTTTTATTAACATATAATGTATTATTTGTTTCAGGGGTGCAGGTGTGTGAATCATCAGTCTTACACAGTTCACAGCACTCACCACAACACATACCTGCCCAGTGTCCATCATCCAGTCACCCCATCCTTCCTACCCCCAACACTCCAGCAACCCTCAGTTTGTTTCCTGAGATTAAGAATCTCTTAAGGTTTGTCTCCCTCTCTGGTTTCACCTTGTTTCATTTTTCCCTCCCTTCCCCTATGATCTTCTGTCTTGTTTCTCAAATTCCTCATATCAGGGAGATCATATGACAATTGTCTTTCTCTGATTGACTTATTTCACTCAGCATAATACCCTCTAGTTCTATCCACGTCATTGCAAATGGCAAGATTTCATTTTTTTATGGCTGTATAACATTCCATCATGCATATATGTGTATCTATCTGTCTGTCTGTCTATCTCACATTTTCTTTATCCATTTGTCTGTTGAAGGACATCTAGGCTCTTTCCATAGTTTGGTTGTTATGGACATTGCTGCTATAAATATTGGGGTGCATGTTTCCCTTCGAATCACTACTGTTGTATCTTTGGGGTAATACCCTTGTACAATTGGTGGGTTGGAGGATAGCTCTATTTTCAACTTTCTGAGGAACCTCCATACTGTTTTCCAGAGTGGCTGCACCAGCTTGCATTCCCATCAACAGGGTAGGAGGGTTCCCCTTTCTCTGTATCCTCACCAACATCTGTCATTTCCTAACTTGTTAATTTTAGCCATTCTGACTGGCTTGAGGTGGCATCTCATTGAGGTTTTGATTTGTATTTCCCTGATATTGAGAGAGGTTGAGGACTTTTTCATGTGTCTGTTGGCCATTTAGATATTTTTAAAAGCATTTTATAATACAATATAGTATTAAATAGAAATAGTGGGAGGTATATGACTTTGCCCCGCATTCCTGATCTTAGGGTAAATGTGTCCTGGCTTTCACTATTAAGTATGATGTTAACTGTAGGTTATTCACAGATGCCCTCTTATTAAGGAAATTTTCTTCAATTCCTACTTTCCTACAAGATTTTTTTAAAAATCATAAATGGATTTGCATATTTTCAACATTTTTTCACCTTTTATGATTATTTTTTCCTTTTTACTGTTAGTGTGTTGGAAAACAGTTGGATTACTTTTGAATGTAATACCAGCCTTGCATTTTCTGGGATAAATATCATTTGGTCATGTTGTATTATACCATATATATATATATATAGCTGGATTTCTTAAGGATTTTCATGTCTATAATCATGGGAGATACTGGTCTGTAATATTTCTGTAATGTCTTTGTTTGTTTTTCCCATCAGGGTCAAACCGAACTTAGGAGCTTAGGAAAACTATCTTTCCCTCCTATGTTGTGAATGAGTCTGTGTAAAATTGTTATTCTTTCTTCTATAAATATTTTATGGAACTCAGCAGTAAAGGCATTTGAACCTGGAGTTTTCTTTGTAGAACAGGTTTTAATTTCAAATTCAGTGTCTTTAATAGATACAGGACTATTTTCAATTTCTCTTTCTTCTGGTATCTAATTTATAATGATTTGTCTTCCAGGCAAGCTATTATTTCATAGAAGTAGTTGAATTATTGACCGAAAGTTTTTCACAATATTTGCTTATAATCCTTTTTAGTGTCTATTGTATCTGTAGTGATGTCCCTCAGTTTTACTTTCATTTCTGAAATTGACAATTTAAAAAATTCTTGATTGGTTTGGTTAGGGGGTTATCGATTATACTGATCTTTTCAAAAATCAACGTTTAATTTTATTGGTTTTTGCTTCATTTTTGCTCATTTTCTTTCTCACTGATACCCAGTCTTTATTATTTTCTTTCCTGTACTTTTGTTCAATTCAGTTTTGCTTCTCCAGTTCCTTTAAAGTGGGAAGCTTCTATCATTGATTTCCCCCCCCCAGAATATAAGCATTTAAAGTTTTAAGAGTTTTGCTGTAAAGACTTTTTCAGCCACATCCCACAGACTTCATAAACTATATTTTCAATATAATCTGGTTCCAAGTATTATCTAATATGTCTTGTGATTTCTTTTTGAACCCATCTCTTACATACACTGGTATTGTCTACTTTTGTAATAAGTTACTATATAAAAAATAAGGGCTTCTGGGTGGCTCAGTCATTAAGTATCTGCCTTCAGCTCAAGTCATGATCCCAGGGTCCTTGGATTGAGCCCACACTGGACTCCCTACTCAGCAGGAGAACTACTTCTCCTTCTTCTACTCCCCCTGCTTGTATTCCCTCTCTCTCTCTGTCAAATAAATAAAATCTTCTTTAAAAATAATAAATAAAAGTAAAAAAAAATTATTTTTTGACTTCTGATTTAATATCACTGTAGTCACAGAGCATATTCAGAATGGTTTTAACTATTTTACATTTATCAAGATTTATAGTACAGCATATAGAATATCTGGATCAGTGTTTGTTTTTGTTTGTTTTAAGATTTAATTTATTCATTTGGGAGAGAGACAACAGGAGCAGGAGGGACAGACAGAGGGAAAAAGTAGGCTCCCCGCTGAGCCGGGAGTCTGACTTGGGGCTCAGTCCCAGGCCACAGAGATAACCAGAGCTGAAAGCAGATGCTTAGCCACCTGAGCCAGCCAGAAGCCCCTCTGGGTCAATGTTTTATGTGCCCTAAAAAGAAGTATATTTTGCAGTTTGGGGGTCAAGTATCCTATAAATGGCATTTAGGTCAAGCTGATTGATAAGGTTCAAATTTTGTATACTGTAAATATGTTTAGTTTACCTTTCTAGCAAATACTGCAAAAGGAACATTAAAATTTCCAAGTAAAATTATGAATTTGTATATTTCTCCTTTCCATACTGTCAGTTTTTAATGAATGTATTTTGGAACTCTGTTGTTCAGGATTGTTACACAGCTCTTCTGCAAAAATTGACTTATTTTATAATGTAATGGCCTTCTTTATATCTGGCACTATTCCTTGACATGAAGGTTATTTTGCCTGAAGCTAATATAGCTATTCCAGCTTCCAAGCATTAGTGTCTGAATAGGTTATCTTTCTTCTGCCCTTTTACTTGTAGCCAGTCTATATGTATGTATTTATTTATTTGTTATACTTTTTGAACATGTATTGGGTTTTATTAAGCAATTCGTGAATTGGGCAGTGCCCCATCTAGCAAGTAGAGAAATTCTCTCTATGTCTTTATATTAAAATGTGCTTTGTTTATAGTAGACAGCATATAGTTGGGTCCCTGCATTTTAGGGTATTTTTTCATGTAATTATCAATGTGGTTGCATTTAATCTACATTCTTTCTACTTGTCCCGTCTGTTCTTTGTTCCATTTTTCTACATTCCCTGCCTTCTTTTGGACTAATTGTTTAATCATTTGTTTATTAGCTATATTCTCTTGTTTTACTTATTGATTTCATTTATTTCCCTGGGATTTACTATATTCACTTTTATTTTTTCACAGTCTATCTTTACTTAATATGGTGCCACTTTATATGTAATGTAAGAACCTTTACACAAAAACTTTCATTTCCCTTCTCAGTCCTTGTGCTAGTCTTAAAATATGCTGTATTTCTATATACAGTATAAAACTCACAAGGCATTTTTATTACTTTTTTATAGTTACATTTTAAATAAATTAAAAACTGAGATTAAGAAGGTGTTCCACTTTGTTACTCTTTATTCTTTTGTGTAAATCTGAGTTTTAGCTGATAAAATTTTCTTTGGCCTAGAAAAACTCCCTTACTATGTCTTATAGGGTTCAGGCTTGCAGGAGATGAATTTGCACATCTTTATTTATCTGAAAAAAAAATTCTTTTAATCTTCAATTTTCTGGGATATTTTCTCTGGGCATAGAGTAATAGGTGATGGGTTTATTTTTCCTTTTGCACTTTAAAGCTATTATTCCACTGTCTTCTAGACTGCCTTATTTCTGATAAGAAGTCAGATCACATTTTTGTTCACTTTTATGTAATTAATATGTCTTTTTTACTGGTTATTTTTTAAAGACTTTCTTCTTCTTAATTAGAATAATTGGTTATGGTGTGTCTTGGTGTCACTTTTTAAGTATTTCTCTTTCTTGAAGTTTATTAAGCTTTTTGGATCTGTGGTTCTATTTTTATAGCTTTCTTTTTTCTTTACTAAATTTGGAAGAATTTAAGTTATTTTTACAAAAATGTTCTGCTCCTTCCCCTCACACTTGTCATTTGAACTCAACTTACATGTGTATTAGGACATTTCATATTGTTCCATAGTATTCCTAGGCTCTGCTCATTTTTTTCAGCATTTTCTCATCTAGTTTTTCAGTTTGGATAGTTTCTATGTCTTCATAAAAAGACATAGAAAACATGAACTTGAAACTTGAACTATGTCTTCAAGTTCACCATTCTTTTCTTCTAAATTGTCTGGTCTCCTTTTAATCCCATCCAGTGAAACTTTTAATTCAGGTATAGTATTTTTCAGCTCTATGGGTCTTTGTTAGTTTTTTCTTATATCTTAAAATTTTCTCAATTTTTCTTATGTTTTTTACTTTTCAATCCTTAGCCATAAATAAAATATTTTTTAAGTCCTTGCTTGCAAATTCCATAATACCTGTTATTTATGGATCTGTTCCTATTGATTGGTTTTCCTTCTAATTATAGTTTACAATATCCTTTTTCATTTACCTAGTAGTTTTTTTTTTTTAAGATTTTATTTATTTATTTGACAGAGAGAGATCACAAATGGGTGGGGCGGGGGGAGGGGGAAGCAGGCTCCCTGCCAAACAGAGAGCCCGATGCAGGACTCGATCCCAGGACCCTCAGACCACGACCTGAGCCAAAGGCAGAGGCTTAACCCATTGAATCACCCAGGCGCCCCTACCTAGTAGTTTTTCATTGAATACAGACCACTATGGTGTGATGTTGGTGACTGTCTGGATTTTGTTTTATTCCATTATAGAGTACTGAGTTTTGTTCTAGCTAACAATTGCTATTTGCATGATCCTTCCAAAGGTTGCTTTGTAAGTGGGTCCACTTTTAGGATGAGTGTAGCCCACCTACTAAGTCCCTCTGGAGTCTCTACAGAATGCAGGTGTTCAGCGAATTTTCTCTATTCTTAACAGTCAGAGTTTGAATGAGTCTGGCTTTCTGTAGTCTTTCTTCCCCTGGAAGTTGTGTTTGCTTGAAAGCTTCAAATCTTAGTTAAAAACTCTAAGGATTTCTGTTCTCATATCCCAGCTGCCTCAGCCTCCCTGTTGCCACCAGTCTGTCTCTTCAGTTCAACAGGACTATTAAGCTTTACTTGAAACCCATATTTCTGTTTCACATTCTGTAAAGTGTCTTCAGACAGAAAGCTGGGGAGATCATAGGGCTCCCCTCATTTGTTTTCCTTTTCTCATAGATCACAGTCATGTCCTGCTTGTCTGTACTGTCCAAAAACAGTTGTCTTCTAAGTTTTATCTTCACTCTTAGTTTTTTACAGTCAAAGGCAAATCTGGTTACTCTGTCATAGCTGGAAACTGAAATTCTGCCCTTCCTGCAAAGTTCTGCACCATACTTTTTTCTTTTGCTCTCTCAGTCTTTTAAGTGTTTTCCATGCTCTTCAGAAATTCTCCTTTAGGGACGCCTGGGTGGCTCAGTTGGTTAAGCGGCTGCCTTCGGCTCAGGTCATGATCCCAGCGTCCTGGGATCGAGTCCCACATCGGGCTCCTTGCTTGGCAGGGAGCCTGCTTCTCCCTCTGCCTCTAGCCTGCCACTCTGTCTGCCTGTGCTTGCGCTCTGTATCTCTCTCTCTAACAAATAAATAAAAATCTTTAAAAAAAAAAAAAAAAAAAAAAAAAAAAAAAAAAAAAAAAAAAAAAGAAATTCTCCTTTAAATGACTGGAGAACAGTCCTTTGAATAGATATACCATCATTTGCATAAGAATTCCCCATAATTTACATAAGCACATAGACCCCAGTTGTGCATTAATATTAATGTACTTTTTTTATTATTTCTATAGGATAAAATGAAATTACCGTGTCAAAGGAAATAGACATTTGCATGGTTCTTTGCACAAATTACCAAGTTGCCATCCAGAAAGATTATTTTAGTTTAAACCCAGCAACACTATATGAAAGTATGCATATCTCCATGACCTTGCTAGTACTGGATATTAAAATATTTTTAAATATCCAATTTAAGTAAAAATTGATATCTTATTGTTGGAATATCATTTTTCTAGAGGTTCATTTTTATTTTTTCAGCACTTGAGTTTGTATAACATCTATTGGCTGTTCACATTTGTTTATTGAAAACCTATTAACTTAAAATATGTATATGTTTTAAAATATCAATAATGGAGTAGTTCTTACAATAAGAACAGTCATTCCCTGTCCCATACTCCATCGTGCCAGTTTCACTGCTCACAGAAAGCAAGTTTTAACTCTAGATTTCTAACTTAGATCTTATAGTGTTATCATCTCAGTTACCAAATTCAATATTTATTCTTTACTTCCTACTGCTTTAGGTTAGACTCTTAATCCTCTACACCCCTTTCCCCATCCTTCTAGTATCCTTATATGGTTAAATCGGTAAACAGTACTTACATCTGTGGGACTCTGTAATGACCTTCTCTGCAGAGATGCTAGTGTGTTATTACAATTCTCATTCTTGCAGAGCATTTTTTCTCTTCCTAAAGTGTTACGCGTTTCTTTGTTGTTGTTTTTTTTTTTCTTTCTGTAGTATCTTGCTTAAAACAATTTTATTTTTTAGCTCTGGCATTTTATATTTGTTGAGTGCCCTCATTTGCTATAAGACTGCCTTATTTTCACCTTCCTGTTTTAAGTATAGGATGTTTACTGTCTAGATCATCATCTTTTTCATCAGACTTCTTTACCTGTTCTCTGCCTTCCTCTCACTGTTTTCCAGATTCCATATCTTTACTCTGCTTTTTGATAGCTTTGCTGCAGCACTTTCTAAAGGAACTGTAAAGAACCTCACACACATTTAAAAAAAAAATTTTTTTTTAAGATTTTATTTATTTAACAGAGGGATACAGCAAGAGAGGGAACACAAGCAGGGGGAGTGGGGGAGAGAGAAGCAGGCTTCCTGCCAAGCAGGGAGCCCACACAATTTGTTTTATTAAACATGGAATTCCAGCACTGAATAATTTTGAGAAGTTGAATGCATTCTGATTTTTATGCTTTGGGGTATGGCCTTTCATTCTTTGAAATATCTGGAGATAGTGACTTTATTTTTTTTTTTAGGATTTTATTTATTTATTTGACAGATAGAGTTCACAAGTAGGCAGAGAAGCAGGCAGAGAGAGAGAGAGAGGAGGAAGCAGGCTCCCTGATGAGCAGAGAGCCCGATGTGGGGCTTGATCCCAGGACCCTGGGATCATGACTTGAGCCAAAAGCAGAGGCTTTAACCCACTGAGCCACCCAAGAGCCCCGAGATAGTGACTTTATTATTGATGTTCAAGAATCTCCTGATTGTGCACCTTGATATTCATTGTGCATGGCATCCAGCTGACAGTTTCAATCTAAAGACCCTTGTCTTTCAGCTCTGGGAACTTCTCTTACATTATTTCTTTTAAAACTTTACTCCCTTTGACTTTCTTTGCTCTCTCATTCTGGAAATTTTGTCAGTTAAATGTTAGAGTTCACTGAGGAATTCTATCTCTTTACTCTCTTATTTTCCATCTTTTGTCCTTTGTTTCTAATGTCTTAGATAGTTCTTTGACTTTGTATTCTAACTCATACATGTACAACTTCATTTGTTTTGCTAATCATTTTTTATTTTCAAGAGCTCTTTCCTGCTTTCTGTTTCTTTTTCATAGCATACAGTTTGTCTTTACTCAAAGATATTTTATGGTATTCTTTCTTGTTGGTCTTTGTATTATCTGTTTCTCCTAAGACCAATTATTAATTTCTGATTTATTTGTCATGGTATCTCTCTTTCATATAGAAGTTTTCCCTCACATTCCAAGTGGCCACAGGCTATGAATTTATATTTAAGAGTGAGACTTTGAGACTTCGATTTCCAACTATATTTTTTTAAGGACTTTATTTATTTATTTGAGAGGGAGGGAGTGAGAGAGAGCATGAGAGGGGAGAAGGTCAGAGAGAGAAGCAGACTTCCTGCAGAGCTGGGAGCCTGATGTGGGACTTGATCCCGGGACTCCAGGATCATGACCTGAGCCAAAGGCAGTGGCTTAACCAACTGAGCCACCCAGGTGCCCTCCAGCTGAATTTTGAACTAAATTCTCTGAAGGGCTCTCCTGCAAAAAGAACACAAAACCAATTAGATCTTAGATGAATCCTATATAGCACATGCTGAGTTTTCAGGAAGTGACAAAAATCTTGAGTTTCCCCTCCCTCCATAAAGCAACCACTGCAGTCAGCCTTATGCTGATACCTGGGCAGAATCTGTTGAGTGCAATGTAAAAAAAGAAAAAAAAAAAAAAAAAAACTGGTCAAAGGCAGCAACTAAAAGATACATTTAAAAATTTCTGTTAAGGGGTGCCTGCAGGTGGCTCATTGGTTAAGTGTCCTACTCTTGCTTTCAGCTCAAGTCATAATCTCAGAGTTGTGAGATCAACCCCATGCCTGGCTCTCTGCTCAGTACAGAGTCTGCTTGAGGTTCTCCCCCTGCTCGTGCTCACTTCCCTTCTCTCTAAAATAAATAAATAAATAATTTGAAAATAAAAATATCTGTTAAATGTGAAACTTGCAAACATGTATTTAAATAGCTCATGGGCAAAAGAATAAATTATAATATAGTTGATTAAATTATAATTTGACTAGTTATAAATTAAATTATAATTAAAATACCTAGAACAAAAATAAATTAAACACTACATATTAAAACATTTGGAATGCAGGGAAGTTCATAGCTTTAAGTGTTCATATAGAAGAGAATAGGAATTAAAATATCCAGTTTAAGAAACTGAGTGAAAGAATAGCAAAATAGGGGCGCCTGGGTGGCTCAGTGGGTTAAGCCGCTGCTTTCGGCTCAGGTCATGATCTCAGAGTCCTGGGATCAAGTCCCGCATCGGGCTCTCTGCTCGGCAGGAAGCCTGCTTCCCTCTCTCTCTCTCTCTGCCTGCCTCTCCATCTACTTGTGATTTCTCTCTGTCAAATAAATACATAAAATCTTTAAAAAAAAAAAAAAAAAGAATAGCAAAATAAATCAAAGAAAGTGGCAGGAAGGAGATTCCAAAGATACAGAGACAGAAATTAATAAAATAGAAAAGTTAGTAATGTAGGGGATCAATAAATAGAACCACCAGATGAGAAGAAAAAGTATATAAATGAAATGAATGAGGGGCAATGTTTAAAAGGGTAATGAGAATACAGTATACATCTTTATGAAGATAAGCCCTAAAATGTAGATGAAATGAATTCAGGAAAAAAAAAACTGATCCAAGAATAAAAGCATGAATAAATCTATAACCATTAAATAAGATGACTCAATAGATAAAAATCTTTCCACAAAGAATACATCAAAGATTTTTAAAGCAAGTTTTACCAGACTTTCAAGAAACAGATTATTATAAATTTAACAGATCATTATAAACTTTCCTTTCTCTTCACGAGCAGGGAAAAAGGACGGATACATGCTACCTGATTCTGCTGGGTCCAGTTCACAATTCACACTAACAAATTACAGGATAAAATACATGTGATCAGTCCACTTGACACAGAAAAAATTGTGGCATGAAATTTAACATCTACTCATGATTAACAACAAGAAAAACACTAGAGAGGGAGCTTCCTTACATTAATAAACCATAACAACAGCAACAAAAACAGGACCAAATAAACAGGAGTAAGCATCATTTTTATTTATTAAAGTAAGCATCATTTTTTTTGATAAGCATCATTTTTAATGCTGAAATGTTAAAAAGCATTTAAAATCAGGAACAAAAATGCCCACTACCCAGGTTTTTATTTCATCATTTTACCAGGGGAGCGCCTTAGTGGCACAGTTCGTTAAGCCTCTGGCTCGGTTTTGGCTCAGGTCCTGATCTTGGTGTCGTGAGATCGAGCCCCACGTCAGGCTCTGTGCTCAGCATGAAGTCCATTTGAGATTCTCTCTCCTTCTCCCTCTGCCCTTCCTACTCCTGTTTTCTCTCTCAAATAAATAAATCTTTAAAAAAAAAAAAAACCAAGATTGGAAGGGAAGTTTGCAGATTATATGAACTTAGATAAATATACATCCTACAGACTAGTTACTAAAAAAAATGACCAGGATAAGCTCTAAGTAACCACATTCCAACTGGATAAAAAGCAATAAAACTATATGGATTTTTGGAAAGACAGAAATACTAAGAAAATCCGAAAAGGGAAGTAATAGATCTGCACAAACATTTTGCTCTCAGCCATGCAGGGCACAGATTTCTGATCCAACAAGTAGCTGAGTGCTAGGCCCAGGTTGCCGGTACCCTTCAGGCTTGGCTTCTGTGCCCCCCAGTTCCCAGAAGCTGGGATGCCCTGATGGCTTCACTTTCTCCCTCTTCCCTCTGCCAGGAGCTATTTTAATTGCTCCCACGTGTTGGCTCAAGCACAGAAGGACTACAGTTATTTTCTTTCCAAAAACTCTGTGTTCCCTTGAGACCTGAGTTCCTCAAGTCTCTAGAGTGGAGAAGCCATCAGGTCTGAGTTCGTCCCTAGAGCTGTTATGGGTACATTCGCAGGACTAAGTGCTTGGTCTTTTCAGGTACAGGTGCTCCCTCCTGACCTGATCTGGGGCATCTAGTTAAATGTTCCCCCTAGTCCCCCAGGAAATGTTATTCTGTTAGAGGATGAGAGTATCTGGATACCAAAAGTATTAAGAAGTAGCAGGAAGGGGTGCCTGGGTGGCTCAGTGGGTTAAACTTCTTCTTTCGGCTCAGGTCCTGATCCCAGGGTCCTGGGATCGAGCCCTGCATTGGGCTCTCTGCTCAGCAGGCAGCCTGCTTCCCTTCCTCTCTCTCTGCCTGCTTCTCTCCCTACTTGTGATCTCTGTCTGTCAAATAAATAAATAAAAATCTTACGGAACCCTCATAGCTTCTCCTGTGAGGAAGGTACTATTTTGGTACCTACTTTACATCTGAAAAATAAAAACTGAGCTTAGGGAGACTGAAACACACACACACACACACACACACACGTATACACATACGCAAGCGCATGCACGCACACACACACGTAAAATAATTCAGGGACTAAGGAATAAGGCTAGAATTCAAACTGGTCTCTCTGACTCCAGGGCCAGACCTGGCAACTAAGCTAGATTGCCTCTGGAGTAAGACCAGTGCCCTCATCTTACAGACGAGAGACTATAGGATCTTGATGGAGGTTTGTTCCTCTTTCAGTCCTTATAGATAAGTGTGCTAATGATGTGGGACAGGTTTAGCTCAGAATTATTTTTTACTGCTAGAGAACTGTTTGGTTGAAGACCTAGGTTTCTCTTTAATTGTCTTACCACTACTTGATCTAACATAAAATGACCTCCCTAAAGCCATACAGCTGGTGGAAGGTAGAACTGAGAACTGCCCCTCACCCCATCACGCACACACAGGTATCAGGCTTTATGGCAGTGAATCCCCCCCACACACACACACATAAACACAAAAGGACTCCCTTCTGAAGCTATACCTTCTTCTCCCTTCTATTGGTGCCTTAGTTTGGGTTAGCCTGAAAGCAGAGCCTGAGGCAAGAGTTTGGATGCAGGTGGTTTATTTGGGAGGTGATCTCAGGAAACAGGAATGAAGCAGAGCAATCAGGGAGAAAGAGAAGCCAGTTCAGGTTGCCACTATAAGTGATGGGAGCTCCCGTCCCTGCTGCTTAAATCCATGCCTTTCCGAGCTGTACTTGCACTTGGGCTGGGCGTAAAAGGGCTTGGAGCAGATAATTGGAAAATGCAGACGCATGCTGCATGCCTGAGAAGGGGTGATTTCAATGGTAATGGGTTTTAGCTCTGCAGGTAGGAGTGAATTCAGAGTTAGGCCTAAGGGATATGAATCCACTACCAGTGAAGTGTTCACCAAGCACAGTGGCAAAACAGCAGGTGCAAAGCGATTTCTCAACTAAGTTTGACTATCCTTCTGCTTCACAGAAATAGGAGATTTGCTGGGGTGACATGGAGCTGTCAGGGTATGTGATTTGATGGCCCCCCATGGTGGATGTGCTATGGCCAGACCTCCTCCTTGACACATGAGCTCTCCACTTTTTCCTTTCAAAACGGTGCTCAAATTACCTGCTTTAATAAAAGTTCTGGACAAATAAAATCAACAAGAGATAATCCTTAAGGCTCCCGTTCCTCATTGCTACTCTCGAGGAAGCTACTCTTGAGGATAACGTTTAAGTAGATTCAAATTGGAGAGATGGGCTCTAAATTAGCCCATTTTTACAAACCCAGCGCGCTGTGGAGTCTGGTGGCTGCATTCAGAATGACAAGTACAAGCTGCTCATACCCCAAGACAGGCCAAGAAGGGAGAGGCATCACATCCAAGTGCAATTATGAAACGAGAGTCACATGACATAAGCACAAGACTTCTCAAGTGCACCTTTTATTTGTCCTTAAAAAAGAAAAAACAGTAGCCAACATTCATAGAGCACTGATTTGAGAAATCAGAAAGATTTCTTTGGGTGGCTACAGAGAAGGGCTCTTTATAATGAGCGATGCATTCAACTGAGAATACCTTTTTGTAAGTATATTTTTGCAGCTTAAGGAGGTGAAAATATCGATACTTTGTTGAACTGTAACTTCTGAAGAGGAGGGAATCATGAGAGAACTTTCAGCCTGCTCTTGGCATTATCTCCTTGTATCCCGTGACCACCGGTCAAGTAATGACAGGTGTATTATCCCCATTGTCAGAGGAGGAAACTGAGGCACACAGAGGTTAAATGACCTGTCCCAGGTCACACTTCTGGCAGGTGGCAAGTTTTTTTATTTAGACCTGCTGCTTTCGCTTTTTAGAGTGTCAGAGCTGGCCCGTGGACGTCAAGTGCTCGACAGCCTCTTAGTTTACTCAAAACTGGGGCTAGACTACACTGGCCCAGTTATTTGCTGACCGGGCCTTGGGCCCTCAGAACCTTGAAACCCAATGTGACAAGGTCACAGTGCCCCATAGGAGGAAGTTGGCCGCCATGTTGTTTCAGAGCAGCTGATATTTTTCCCCAGAAACCTGCCACTTTCCTCAGTCTCTTGGATTTTTCCTTTAAATTAAATTAAAAGGCACCAATCAGGGGCTCCTGGGTGGCTCAGTCATTAAGCCTCTGTCTTCGGCTCAGGTCATGATCCCAGGGTCCTGAGATCGAGCCCCACGTCGGACTCTCTGCTCGGCAGGGAGCCTGCTTCCCCCCTCCCTCTGCCTGTCTCTCTGCCTACTTGTGATCTCGCTCTGTCAAATAAATAAATAAAATCTTTAAAAAAAAAAAAAAAGCCACCAGTCAATCAGAGTGGTGAAGACAAGTGTTTCATGAAGGGAGGTATTTGCAAAGGGACCTCCAAAAGCTGAAGGTGCTAGAAGGCTGAAGGGATAGGGCCACAAGTCCAGCTCCTTGAGAAAGGGTTTATAAAGGCCATTTTGAAGCGTGTCTTGGGGGCCTCAAGACTGATAGATCTCCCTAACCTCTCTTGCCCTAAAACCTGTTTTTGTGGCCCTAGAGGCTGAGAGTACAGGCTGAGGGACTTCTGGGAGGAGAATGTTTGAGAACAGGTGTTGTCAATCATTTTTCCAGGGCAGATCAAAGGAGCTTAAGCCTAGAGGGTGTGCTTAAGGCTGTGGTTAAACCAAGGGAAAGACTGGGGTGGGGGGTGGGGGAGGGCAGCTGTGTTCTAGAAGGCTTCAGGTCATAGAGGAGTCGTTGCGGTAGGCTGGTCCAAGATAGCCTTAGTCTGGTTCCACCTTACTCTAGTGTCTGCATACTTGATCCCAGCAAGGTGCCATGTTTAATGGATTTGGGGTTTGATTCCAGTTGACCTTTTTTCATCTTATGTGTGGTCTGGTTTTTTTTGTTTTGTTTTGTTTTATTTTTTTAAATTTGGCCTCTTCCTCAGTACTGATGTCATGTTGGATGTGTTTGTGCAATGGATGTCTATGAATAATCTTGGAAGACTGTTGTTTGTTTTTAATATATTTTTTAAAGATTTTATTTATTTGACAGAGACAGAGAGAGAGAGATCACAAGTAGGCAGCCAGGCAGGCAGGGGTTGGGGGAAGCAGGCTCCCCGTCCAGCAGATAGCCTGATGCAGGGCTCGATCCCAGGACCCTGAGATCATGACCTGGGCCAAAGACAGAAGCTTAACCCACTGAGCCACCCAGGCACCCCAATCTTGGAAAACTGTTAATAGAGGGTAGGAGATATCCAAATACATCCTTAACTCTTTAAAAGCCACAGTTTGAATCCCAGTCGATATCTCACTTGCTCTATTCAACCAAACAAGTATTGATTCGGCATCTGTTTTGTGCTCTGTTAGCACATATTGCAAGTTTCACAAAAAAAACGCTCTTTGGTCAGAAGGATGGGATATACTTGAACGTGTGTGTATTTGAGCTCCTACCGAGCTAGGTTTTTGAATCGGTGTGTAACATAATGTTCCGTAATTTGCCCCATAAGCTTAGCCCACGTATCTCCTAACACCTTCTTTTTCCTTTATGTTCAGTAGCGATTGTAGTGCTGTATCCTTCTGTTACCCTCTGGGTATTGTCATCTTTTTTTAACCACCTTCTCTTCTTTTTTATTCATTCTCACGGCACCTAGCACAGAATTCTGCACCTGGTAAGCATCAACAGATGTCTCAGATAAATGAATGCACACCGTAGCCTCTCTGTTCAACTCATCACTTTTACGAGCATGAGGATAATTTTAAATATTCATGTTGAATGTAAAATCTTCTATCACTTTCTTCCTTAAACCAACGTGTGGTCCTCTGGGCTGGTGCCAGAAGCTACGTGGCCTCAAACAAACAATTCAATATTCAGTCCTTTCCTACCCGTGCATTAAAACTTTACAGGAAGAATTTCAGACTTTTCTAAAATGAAGAAGGGAAGTGAACTGAATGTGTTGACAGATTTTCTGTCTTATCCATTTTTACTGCCCAGAAACCTCTAGGCTACATGGATGTGCGTGAAGAATTATACATGCCCCCCCCCCCAAGTTATGCTCAGGTGCTGGGGCTCCCCTCCCGTGTTTTGGAGAGGCCAGAATGGAGGCTTTGGTTTTGGGGAAGCAAGGTAATCAAAAAGCCACTTGCCTGAGATTTTTACCCAAGTCTGGATGGTCTATTAAATAGCATCTTTTTCCTATGCCTCCATGAGCTCACTGCTCTGATGTGTGCCCCAAGAACCCTTCTAAGAGGGGCAGTACCACACATGGGAAAGAGCCTACCACCCTTGGAGCTAGAACCTCTGGGGTTTTGCACCTCTGCCCAACCACATTTTAGACTCATTGTTTTTAAGACTTACTTATTTATTTGAGAGAGCATAAGAGCATGTGCAAGCACGGGGAGGGACAGAGGAAGAAGGAAAGAGAGAATTTTAAGCATGATCCATGCCCAGCATGGAGCCCAATGTGGGACTCCATCCCAGGACCCTGAGACCATGACCGGGGCCGAAATTAAGGGTCAGACCCTTAACCAACTGAGCCACCCGGGAGCCCCTAGACTCGTTCTTTGAAACCACTCCTGCAGCACTGAAACTTGGTTGCTTCATCTGTAAAATGGTAAGCAGAGTACTTACAGTGCTAAGTCCTAGTGAGGGTACCTAGCCTCCACGATAGGCCCTGAACAAGCATTTCTTCTCCCCTTATTAAGGGTTCCATTTTCAGGCTTTCTCTGTTTTTTCCTAATTCCTAAGGAACAGTATAGTTTTTGTGGGTTTTTTTGTTTGTTTGTTTTACATCACTTCTTTTTTTCCCCCAAGTGTATTTTTCAGATGGTAGAAGATAGAAAATAAGACTTGCTCATGAGGAGGAAAGCATCTCTTCCAGAGAAATTCCAGTGTTAGACAGTGTGTTTGTGAAAACCCATGAGATTCGTTTAAGCTTGCAACACTTGTCGGTGGCGGGGGGGGGCACCTGGGTGGCTCATTCAGTTAAGCATCTGCCGTCCGCTCAGGTCATGATCCCAGGGTTCTGGGATCGAGCCCCACGTTGGGCTCTCTGCTCAGCCAGGAGTTTGCTGCTCACTCTGCCTCTACCTTCAACCTCCCAACTCCCAACCCCCCCACCCCCGCTCATGTACAGACTCTCTCTCTCTTATTGGGGTTGGGGGGGGGAAGATGACCAATTTCATGATAACCAGTCACTTAGAACACCACAGTCCTCATGTGGAGCTTTTTTTCAGTGCTAAAGTGAAGGTTCCCCAAGTTAGAAGAAATTGATGCTACAAGAGGCACAGGGACTGGCTCCCTGCTGCTCCCCCCCCCCCCCGGCATTCAGGACATGTCCTGGTGCAGGACAGGCACAGGAGAAAGAGTCTGTCCGTTCCCCCCTCCCCCCATCCCCTGCCTTTAGCTTGCCTCACAGAGCCGCGTGCATTTCTGTCCTTTTTCCTTCCAAGGAGAAGGTTCCCACCCCGCGGATGCTGAAGGATCCGCCCTCTTGATCTCAAACACCACTCCTTAAGCTACAGGAACACTTCCAGCAGATGGAGGTTTTTGTGAAAACCTGGCACTTTCCTTCTCTCCTGCTCACTATTGCTTGAGTCACCTCGGAGGAATCCAAACTTGTAGAGAGAAACTCGAGTGGCAAGGAAGTGTGCCAGAGGGTTTCCACTGCGTGGAGGCAGCTGAGCCAAACCTTGGCCCTGCTTGCGGACTTGCACGCTGAAGACGCACCCTCGCGGGAAGGTCATGTCCACTTGTGCTGCGAAATACCTGATAGAGGGGCCTGAGGTCGCGTGGCCCATCTCTCATCTCAACTTCTGGTTCCTCTTGATTTTGGAAGTGCCTTTGCCCCTTTCCCCCTGGGGAGAACACTTCCCCTGGGCCGTGTCTCAAGCGTACAAGTACAAATCTTTTTTTTTTTTTTCCTTAAGGTTCTATTTATTTGAGAGGGAGAAAGACAAAGACAGTGACAGAGAGCAAGAGGGAGGAAATGAACACGAGCAGGGAGCCCCTCGGGGGACTCAATTCCAGGACCTTGGGATGGTGACCTGAGTGGAAGGCAGATGCTTCACCGACCGAGCCACCCAGGCGCCCGCCCCTCGGTCATACAAATCTTTTAGGAATTGTTACCATATCGAAAGAGTAAATGCAGAAATGTGACAGAGGACTTCCTCCAGCCCTGCAATCCAGTTTCCTAAACAAACCTCCTCTTCTCGCCTCACTCTTTTGCTCCCTTCCTAAAAGAAGAACAATCCGTTGGAACAAACTAGGAATAGCGAAGACGCGGCAAACTTGAACCACGAGGCGCCCCGCGGGGCGTTGCAAACCCACGCTGCTGAGGTAGTTAATGGGAAAATGATGACCTTGAAGGAACTCGGTGCACACTCAGGAAGGTCTGGCCACCGAAGCATGGTGCTGGCCTGCTTCCATCCTCATGGGGGGAGAAGGGGGGCCAGGAGCCAGAGCCAGAGCACGGGGAGGGTCGCAGTTAGAAGAAGGCACTACGTAGGGAGCCTTGGTTTTCTTTCTTACAGCAAGCCTCCGAGCACAGCACCTTGTTTCTTCTGTCGACAGCTGTGTTCATCTCCGCATTTAATATTGCGGCACCAGGAGGACAATCCTGCCGAGGACACGCCACCTTCCTCCGCCTTCCCATCACCACCCAGTTCTGTGGAACTGGGAAGCCCAGGGTTGGAAGAGAGACAAGGCATTACCCCTAAGGAATAAGCAGCCCTTGTTGCTGATGGCATTTCCAAGTGTCTGTTAGCCCTTTTTGGAGAAAACTTTCCCGGCATTGTGGCATTGGTGACACCGTGCCCCTCCACATTTTTATAATTCAGCTGAGTGGCCGACAGTTGAACAGCGTGAGAAAGACCAAGTACTTTCTAATCTAAAGGGTGTGGGTCTGTGATAGATGGGTATGCGGACTGCGGCTGCACAAGGCAGGACCAGATATGTGTGTAAGGCAGGCGGGGGTGCTCAGAGCGGGGTGGTGTTGCCTGAGGCTTTGGGCAGCCCCAGGAAAGAATTTCTACCTAGTTCAAGGTGGATGTTTTCCCAATGGGGGAGCAATGCAGCAGAAAAGCCCAGGGTGCTGGGGGAGCCTGGCAGGGGTGATGGTGTAACACCTAGCAGTCAAGGGCACTGCTCCAGAGCCAGACTCCCAGTTCTGCCGCTGAAGAGCTGGGTGATCTGGGGAAGGTGACTTAATCACTCTGTGCTTCTGTGTTCTCAGTGAAACGGAAATCATTGTACCTCCTTCACGGGATTCTTGTGTAGTAAGCTCTACTATAGACGGTAAATCCTGTATTATTGATCCTGTGATATGTAATCATTAGGTAAAATTTATAATACTATGTATAGTATTATAACTGTATAATGTATGTTATAATTTATATTATAACATAGCTGTTAGCTATTATGGTAGCTGTCATAATATATGTGTTATAATTTGCGGCTCAGTGGCATAGGGTCTACTATGTCAATTTAGTGACTGTCGGTCAATTTATTTGGTAAATGCTGGGGAGGCTCAACAGAGGCTCAGAGTATATTTTACATGATCTGACGTGTTTTCTAGAAGATAACTCTGGCAACAGGGTGAAGGTGGGGAGGGTAGAGGTGAGGCTGGCCGCAGGAAGGCCCAGCAGACGCCTCCTCCCATCAGGACGGATTGCTGGAAGGGCCGCCACCAGGGCCACGGAGGCCTGCATGGGCAGCCGGGCCGTATAAGAAGTGACGGAGATCATATAAACCAGATTTTACAGCGAATTGACGAGGAAACAGGAGAGTGTGCATTCAGATGTCTGTCATACAGCGTCAAGCCCAGAGCTCCTATGGGCTTTTTAAATGCATGGATTTACACACATGTGTGTTTGTGTGTGTGTGTGTGTCCACATGCAGAGTCTTGTATGAAACATTGCAGGCAGAATGGTGGCCGGCCACGCGTTCACGGTGTGCTTGCCCATTTGTCCCCGTGTGATACAGAAACAATCTGTTCCTCAGCCCCGCGGCCACCAGCCCTCACGGAGGATTCATCACTGTGTTGGGGTATTTGCCAGCACTCTCTAAACAGCGAACAGTTGGATAACAAAATCCCTTTGAAAAAAGTCACTTTTCAGGGTTTCAGTAGAGAAGGATTCTATTGTTTCCATCCAGGTGTTTTGTGTGTTCACAAGTTTTTAATTAGGGGTACTGATTAAACCCCCCAATACATCTTCAGCTCATATATGTAATTAGATGAAGTATAATAACTCCCCCGAAATAGGGCTGGATGTGGGGGGGGCTCCCTCCACACCTGATCGAGATGAGCTTAGTAATTGTCATAGAAACAAAGCTGTTAAAATACCCATGCTCTCAGCACTGGCTCGCATGGTAGGACATCCTGACGATGTCAAATGACCTATACATTGTACTACCCAAATACAGACTTTGAGAGATGTGCTAAACTTGTTTATCAGAGTTGTGTATGAGTTAGAGTGATGGGGGCACCTGGGTGGTTCAGTGGGTTAGAGCCTCTGCCTTCAGCTCAGGTCGTGATCTCAGGGTCCTGGGATCGAGCCCCGCATCGGGCTCTCTGCTCAGCGGGGAGCCTGCTTCCTCCTCTCTCTCTGCCTGCCCCTCTGCCTACTTGTGATCTCTGTCTGTCAAATAAATAAGAAAAATCTTTTTAAAAATCTTTTTTAAAAAATTAGAGGGATGGTTATTGAAAGTGGGGGTTGAGCAGGTGGGGCTTTGTTGTACTGACTTTTAAATACTTAAAACCTTCCCTATTCTTTCGTTTTTTAAGGAGAATTGAACTTTTGGAAATGGGAAAATACTGTTGAGAACCGTTGCCTAGAGAATATGTGGTGTGATTTTAGGGCCACCGGACCACTGACCCACCACTAGATTGACTCCATCAGTTAAGGTCATTGCCTTTAGTCTGTTTAATGAAGAAGGGTGGCCGGTGAGTTTACAAATAGCCACTGGACAGTAGTGCATTTCTGGTGTCTCTGGTTGGTGTCATTTTGCTTAATTAGGAGTCATCTTAAAAGCCAGAGGCAAAGTTTGGGCCTCTGAGGAAATGGCTCATGGGATGAATTTTGAAGAAGTAACACAAAGGAAGGATCAAGAACTTTGCAAACTTCCCACGGAGTGTGGCTCGCAGAACTTGGAAGGAGGAAAGGGTCCTTAAAATGTGAAAGAATCATTTAGATGCTGAAGACAAACGTTTCTTCTTTAATTTTACCTAAAGCCAGGTCAGCCTGGATCCAGCTCCCGGGGGTGGATAATGGTTTACAAGAGAATTTTATTGCTTTTTTCTTCTCGGACTGGCCAGGATACCACTGGGCTCCTATGGGAACATTGCATCCTTTCAAAATAAGAATGTTTTAAAGACATTGAGGGAATCCAAATCTGCTTATTTTTACAATTGGAAGAATAGTGAGTACTGAGTGGGGTTATCACAGGAATATAAATGAAGGTCAAGAAGCAGAAGGAAGAGAGAAGCTTAATGGATTGTCCTTTTCTCTCAACCATGTGCAAAGTGTTGAACGTGGACAGGCAGATCATGGTTATGTTTCTCTTAAAATGAGAACCAGAAGGGCACTTAAATTTAGATCGTATAGTCAGCTCTGCTGGGGAAAATGAAAGTCATTAATATCCTCCATCAAATTGTCAGACATCTGTCCGTCTTGCTGATTTGGGGAGGATGGGGATGCACGGAGCGTGTTGTTGTTGTTAACCTCCGAAATTTAGACCAGGGCCTCAGTGTCCATAACCATTCCTCTAAAACAGATAAAATAACACCACGTTGAAGTAAAAAACGGTTTTAAATTGTACGCTGCAGATGCTGGCCCCATCACACCTGTTTCGTTACCTGTGGCCCCAGCCAGGTGGAGGGCACTCGCACAAGGGCCATCAAAGTAGTGGATGGTCTGAAGGCAGGGGCAAGGGAGCTAGGACACCCCTGAGAAATTCTGGTGCAAATTGCTGGTTTTTAGATTGAAGAAAGTGAATTCTGACCTGAGGTCAGATAGCGCAGGTCTCAAAGGGGCAAGGGAGGTTGCCATCCGGAGTTCAGGAGAGGGACAGGTCCTGCTGTATGCAAATGACCCAAGGAGACAGAATGCGCCCCCCCCCGCCCCCAGTATCCAAAAGGCTGAGTAAGACCCTCATCGGAAAGATCCAAGGGGTCTTGGGGTCTTGAACCATCGAGAGCTGACTCATGAGCAGTGACTCACCCCCTGTGCAAGTCTGCCTCTCTGCAGTGTCTTAACCAGAAGCATACCCCTGGGACCTCAGGCTGGTGGATGCTGGGACTGGGCCGCCTCTCCGACCAACTTGGGAGAACCACAGAGCATGACTTTGCATACCATGGTGTTCCCTGAGCAGTGGTGTTTCCTGGGGTTCTGGTCATTAAAAGCAGTTTTAATGTCTGTTTCCATTTATTTTCTTAAATGAATCCGTGAAATAGTTGTATCAGTGAGTTCCCTATCAAATGAAACCATCTGAAAGCCTTCAAGCATGCATGTGCGGGCTCGTTATGCTCAGTCACTGGATAAGCTTATAGTTTACCCTGCATACCTGTGGGCATTGTGGCTATGAAGACAGTTCAAAACTGATTTTATTCTGAGTTCTCTATTGTTTCCTTTATATCTCTAAAGGCCTTTGGATTAAGGCCTTTAGAGATATAATTTGTATATAGATAGATTTGTGTCTAGATAGAATTTCTATCGTCAACTTGGGTGGTCATAACAGAAGACCACAGACTGGGGTCTTCAACAACAGAAATTGATTTTCTCACAGTTCTAGAGGCCGGAAGCCCAAGATCGGGGTCCTAGCACGGTCATGTTCTGGTGAGGACTCCCTTTCTAACTTGTAGATGGCCGCCTTCTCGGTGTGTCCTCCCATGGCGGAGAGAAAGACATATCTCCTTGGTGTTTATCATATAGAATGTACATTACCCACATAACTTGTAGAGAGAATTTAAAGTGGCTTATATGTATGAAAATATAGACAGATGAATCTCTGATCTTTTGTGACCAGATGATTCATTATGTTTGAATGGTGTGACATTGTTTCTCTACACTAGTCTTGGCCTCGTCTTTGCATTGAGTGATCTACGTAAATTAGGGCTTGGTGATTTGGGGCCATATGTGCATTCTTTTATGTTTGACCGAAGATGACATTACTCAGAGGTAGAGACTCTTTCTCCCTCACTCTCTAAATGGTAGATGACTTTAGCTGACAGCTACTAGAAATTTTAACTGTCACTGGCCTTCAGGAACCTCCATTTAGATGAACCCTGGCTTGATGGGCATTATGTTGGGAAATTAGAACTGTCTGGCTTCCTCACTTCCAAAGTTATTCTGAACTTTGAAAATACATGTCAGTCATTGAAGAGCTTAGAAAACAGGAACATCAATACACCTTTATTAAATTGTTAATTTCCTTGATTGATACTTTTAATCAGGCACTAGCACACAGTGTTATAGCTCTATAGGTAATCAGGTCTCCGTGTGATTGATGTCAGCTCACATCATTATGGAAATATCATAATGCTTCATTAAGCATTAGGAAATTAGGTGTTCTGTATGAGTGATTTCACCAAAAGATTATCTCTTCTGAATGTCTTAGAGAATTTTTAAATCCATCTCAATAGTAGTCTCTTGAAAATCTATGCTTTCCCATTTCTCCTTAGAGTAATGCAAACCTAATTTTATGTTTTCTTGATGCTTCAGGGCTCTTATTAAAACAGTTTTTTTTACTATTGCCATACACTGAATGACGATGCTCATAGGGGCGAATAAAGGGTGTAGAACAACTTAGCCTGTTTCTTTAAAACCCCTCCCCCGTCTCCATTTCTGAAAGCATACTACTTCTACCAGCCTGCCTCTTGCTTTGTGATTTATGTTTCCAATCTGGAAAGGGCTAGGAAACCAGAGTACCAAAGCCCATTTAAATTGTTAACTACAATTAAAGTAAACTAGCTAGGTGTGGGAGTTTGGGAGCTCTCAAAATGATTAACGGCATGAGTTTTAATGTGTGGATTTGTGCCATCCTTTCTATTGTCTGCGTTGCTTTTCTGGCTTCTGGCTAGCTAGCTAGCTAGCAACTTGGACTGCAGTTTAGATAAGGGAATGCTGTAGTGACTTCAAGCTCTGGAAAGTATTTCAAACTAATTCCTGGAGTCAAATGGAGGGCAGCAATGGTTGACTGTATTTTAAGTCATTAGTAAAAGTGAAATCCCTCTAATTTTAAGTACATCAACATAAAGAACAATTATTAGCTGAGTTTCAGAATCCTACTCCCATCGGATCATCTGTCTTCCAGTGGTTTCTTTAAATGACACCGATATGGAAGACTTCATTCTTTAGCTTCAGCTCACTGTTGGCAGGACTTTTATTTTTCTTGCATAATTTTGTTGAGCAGCCATGAGCTCAACTCCATTGAGGCAAATTAAAATTTTAACTGAACCTTCTCATTAACCCGTAACATGAGGCTTGAAAGGGGTTTAATCACCTCATCTGAAAATTCATCCAACCTGTACTTTTAGGTGCATTTTAAAATAACTTTTTAGGTGCATTCTAAATTAACAGAGCCTGGTATAGGTCTGTCCGCACGCCCCTCCCCCAACTGAAATTATGACATTCTCATGAGATCTTTTATAAGCTGGAATGGCATAAAGCAAAGAACTAGTTACAGTTGACCCTTGAACAACAGGGAGTGAGGGGCACTGATCACCCCCCACACAGGCAGTCAGAAATCCACTTATGACTTTCAACTCCCCAAACATTTCACCACAAATAACCTACTACTGACTGGGAGCCTTACCTGTAAAACGAACAGTCAATTAACACACATTTTGTATGTCATATATATTATAAACTGTATTCTTACAACACAGTAAGCTAGAAAAAAAGAATGTGATTGAGAAAATCCTAAGGAAGAGAAAATACATTTATAGGGCTCTACTATGAGTAGACCTATGAAGTTCAAACTCAGGTTATTCAAGGGTCACCTGTACCATTAATATACCATTAATTTATATATTAACATTTTTTAGCATTCCTGGAACCCCAAAGTAACCTCTTTAGGCTTTTATGAAACCTTGGGACCCACCTTGCTAACGGACACACAAAATGAACGCAGTACAAACACAGTTCAAAACTAGGGCAGCTTAATGCTAAGAAGCTGGGTGTAGTTCCTGGGGAAGGCGCTTGGTGGCGCCACTCTTGCTGCCCAGGGTGTACGTGGCCGCTGTTTAATACCTTGCCGCAAAGCATGTTAAACGCTGTTTTCACTTTTGGCTTTTTAATTTAATTTAATTTTTTTTTTAAGTGAAAATTATCTTTGGATTTCTCTCCGTTAACAAAAACAGGTACTAACGCAGATCTTTCCTAAAAACGAAGTGACCTAATGCGAAATTTCAAAAAGCAAGGGATACTTATATGCTTTAAATGAAGATAGCCCTGTAAAATTCCCATCTCAAATTTGTAAGCTGAGACTTGGATTTTTAAAATCCTTCTTTCCTTTACAGATCTCTTTCTTCGGGGTCCTGGTAGTGGAATAAAAAAAAAAATTCTCTATCTCTGAATAAGTCCATGTTTATAAAGACAATGTTCGTAAATGGGGTACCCGTGTAAGTTTGGAGGGTGTCATTGCCTTTTTTGGAAAATTAAGCTGCCTTTCCTCAGCTGTGCAAATTAGGAAATGACAGTAACTGAAATGAACATGGAATACGGTAAAAATTATGAATGACATAGTAAATCCCACTAATTGTGTCATTCAAACACTGGCTACACAACTTTGGGTGACATAGAGTACCTGTAGGAGACAGGATAGTAGTACCACTTACATATGGTGTTCAGAATACCAAGAATTTGACAAAGCCCAGCTTCAAGCAGCTTTGTTTTCTCCCCTCTAACTTATGGTAAAGATTTTGCCTCCAGCCTCCTCACCACGGTTGTCTCTGAGGCTCAGTGATTTCCCTTCTGTTGCTTCCCATTTAATTTCAACTCCCTAGGAAGCCCCTCCCCTCTCTGTTCATTGTGTACTGAACTCTGGTTGTCTCTTTGCTTCTGATTTCTTGTCAGTTCTCCGATTATGTATATTCGGTTGACTGTCAACGTTTTCACTTGGATACCCCCACCTCATTCAAAAGATCATGCCAGCTCTTCTATCCCACCCCAGCCCAAAGCAGACACTTTCCCCAAACTTACCATCATGATGGGGGCATGACTCAAGTTCAACGCAGAAAGGAATTTAATTTAGGAAATTAGGTGCTTTTATCACTAGAAGAATGAAAACGTAACAAAGTTATCTGAATACATACCAGTGGGTACGTAATCAGAGTCAGGTTGGTACAGAGCGTAAACTCAGATACAGGGCTGAAGATTTAAGTGCATGATTGCAATCCCTAGCAAAAATCCTTGGGTGGGGGGTAGGGATGGATATCTGTGGCAAAAGTGAAAGAAACAGGAGACTCTTAGTCGCTATAAATAGAAGGTTCAAGAATAAAATTGAGAAAGGGACCAAGTTACTATAACTGAGGTTGCATATCAGAATATTCAAGCGTTTGCCCTGATTTTTAATACCAGATTAGGAACGTATTCTCCACTCTATCCCAAAGCCTCACTGCATGCCTAGAACACAGGATGTGCTAAAACCAAAACAACTTGTCAGAAGAAAGTATGGATGAAATCCACAGAGGAAGTACTCAGAATTTACTCGTTGAAGCAACAGGCAGTTAAGATCTAGTTGTCCTTCGGGGATCGTAGGAAATCCTGTCCTCAAGACGGAGGGCATGAGAGCCCTGGCAGAATCTGTCTACATTAGGGATGAGTCTTGACGTTGAGATAGAGCCCATCCACTGAGATCTGTTCCTGGTATTTCTCTGAAACTAACTTTAGTCATGCGATGTAGATGCTATGTTTAATTTCTAGAACTCTCAGTCCAGAACAAGGCTTACTTTAAAAAAATTTCTTCAGTTAGGCAAACTTCCTGGATCCCCTCCTGCTTCGGGAGCTTTGTACTATCACTTTACTATCACTTCATGAAATTTGATTGCCTCGCACCACTAAAAAAGCAAAACAAATCTTCAGTTAGTGTTTCCTCATTTCACGGCCCGTTCAAATTTTTGAGGAATTTTGCCTTCACTTAATTTGATAACGTGTGGCATTCTGCTTTTAAAATAATAATTTCAGTATCTTAAAAGTCTTCTCAGCTTGTTACACCTGTTGGGTCAACCTGTTAAATAGTTTAAAGGATTTATCTCATCAGTGATATGAGTGAATGCAAGACATAAAACCTCCTGTTCCTTTAATGATACAGAAAAGAGCTTTCACAAAGCCAGTTTAGGAAGAGAAGCTTGAACTCAGATGTCATTCAAAATTTGAGCCTTGTCATATTTTCTAATCTTTTTTTTTCCAAATCCTTTTCAAGAACCATTTTAAGGAAAATAGTGCATTAGACAACAACCCACCTCAGGAAAAGAAATCCAAATAGCTTCTTGCCACATGACTGAAATAGACATGAAACTTTGAAGACTGACTCACATCCCAGGAATCTGGTTCTTATATCAGATGCTCATGTACTAACCCTGTAACTCAGAAAGGGTTGCGGTAAGTTGGTGGGGGTGCTTGTTGAGACCTTAGTTATAGTTCTGATCAACTAGAGGAACTTCCTGGCCTCTGTGATCATGGAGCTGAGCTCTGCCTTTCCGGCCCAAGTAGTACCTGCCTGCACCTGCCGGGGACTCCTCCCAGCTCTCTCTCTCCCATCACTTGGTTCTCAGCGAATCAGCCGTCTCAGGGACCCACGGCCTCATGTAGACCAAGGTCTCGACCACCTCTGCATCCTTTACATGGTATATACTTAGCACATGTCTATTCATGAAGTTGTGATCTGCAAGACAGTGACAACTGTATTTATTTTATTATGGGGTACTAAGTATCCTTGGGAAGCACTAGAGGAAAATGAGCAGTTAAGAGTGCTGAGATAATCAGTGGAAAATCTTTTGTGTCCAGGATGTCCAAGTTTAAGCCTGGAAACCGGAAGGATTCAATTTTGGTTTGATTTTTGTTCAGTTCTGGGCTTTTTGTTTGTTTTAGTAAATACGGAAGATAAGAAGCAAATTTTCAAAATGTACCTAGAAATCAGGTGAATGGAATGGGCCTGCGACCTAAAGCTAGTCAGCATCTTACCTATGAAAATATTTAGTATTTGGTGATCAAGTTAGTGAATGACCAAAGGAGTGAACTAGCTTTGGACACAGCCATCGTAGATCAGAAATTTTCACATAAAATGGTACATTCAAGAGTTGCCTCACTGGTAGATTTAAACTGATTGGATTAAGTCATCTGTATATCTTCTCTCTTCCTCTTTGGTACAAAATAAAATTAAAATAACTCTTGGGTTTCTATAGTCATTTAATTCCTATGGTGTGTGTCTTTACTACTTATATTGTACTAAAATATGGTGATACGACACAGGGGCCCCCTGTCCTCATGGACCGGAAATAGGAGTGGGTGAGTCTGTTTCCGTTGTCTTTCACCTAAGCAAAGAGGCCTCTCTCTCCAGAAATTGAAACACAGAAGGCAGACTACCAGGTGGTAGGAGAAAAAATTTGTCTCTTGGTCTCACCTCTGAAGCATTAGTCAGAGAGTCTGCTGGGCCTCCTGGGACTGAAAGGGGTGATCTGCTAAGGAAAATAAGAGAGTTTCATCTTTCACAGCGTCTGAGCATTAAAGGTGGAACAGTGTCCCTTGAAAGTAATAATAAGTAGTAATCACTGTCAAAAAGAAACAAAGCTGGACACTATGGCAGTAAGACAGATTTTATTACTTACTAGTGCCTTGGAGGAGAGACCCCAGTGTACCCCGAGCTCATCTCCATGGAAACAGAAGGCAGGAGGCCTTATAAACCCTGGGATGTGCTGAGGGAAAGATAATAAAGGACCTTATGGACTGTGAGTAGGCCATCTGTGTCTGCTGACTGGGTCTTAATGAAGTTAGGCTCCTTCCCTCCACAGAGATTGGGAGACAGAGGCTTTATTTGTTTGTTTGTTTGTGAGAGAGAGTGTGACTGAGGTGGGATCGGGGCTGGGGAGGGCGGGGGCAGAGGAAGAGGGAGAGAAGGAATCTTAAGCAGGACCCATGCCCAGTGCAGAGCCTGATGCAAGGATTCAATCTCATGAGCCTGAGATCATGACCTGAGCTGAAACCAAGAGTTTGAGACTTAACCAACTGAGCCACCCAGGCACCCCAGAGGCTCTGTCTTTGTTGATGTTTACATTTCTAAGGAATAACCTCCTTAAGAAAGACACTTGGGTTATGGAAGTTACATAAACATCTCCAAGGAACAGAGAAAGGATTTTCTATTTAAGTTTTCTGAAGTAAATGCTCTAAGAAAAGAGAGCTCAGGGCCTTCTGTCAGATGTTGGCCAGAACAAACAGTTCTCTTGGCAGCCTTGAGCTTTCTCAGACCCCTGAAAATGGGGCTAGAATCCTCACCATCCTAGGAACATGACCTTGAGCTCCCAGAGAGTATGTTAGTGTTTTCTCAATCTCTTATGGATCATTTGTATTAAAAATTGAGTTCTTATAGACCATGATTGAAGGTTAGTCAAGAAGAAGGCTCAGAAGCACCTCAGTAGAGTTTAGTCAAGGAGAGTCATTGTCTCCACTTTGGGAGAAACTCCAAAGGGAAAACAGGATGTATGTCAGAGGAACATTCACGAGGCCACCCCCTAAGAAGGAGCACTTCCTTCTGTGTTTACCTTGAGGCCTCTAGTTATGTTAATAAGGAAAATGTTGTTTTCTTAGATAACAGAATTTGTTAAGTGACTTGTGACTAAGGGTACAATTCTACCAGAGATTTTCTTCTTCATAGAATCAAACATTAGCTTTTAAGGCAGTTAAAATTTTAAAGTTACGGTGATTTTCACCTATCATAAGCTTCGTTAGATCAAGGATCAAAAGCACGAATGTGACATGGGCCATTAAATGCATTTTTCCATGAAGGCCACAGTTTTATACTTAGTTTTAAAAGAAATCATGTCAAGAGGATTTGCTTTGTTACTTGTCTTTCTTCTTCTTTCTTTTTTTTTTTTTTTTTTAGTCACAGGAGTTGAAGGTTTTTCCTCCTCCTCCAACTTGTGAGAAAACTCTATTTTTTTATAAAGATTTTATTTATTTCAGAAAGAGTGAAGGAGGGAGTGAGTGAGCAGGGAAAGAGCAGGAGAGGGAATCTCAAGCAAACCCCATGCTAAACATGGTGTCGGACACAGGCTTAGTTCCAGGACCATGAGATCATGACCTGAGCCAAAATCAAGAGTCAGCCGCCCAACTGACTGAGCCACCCAAGCACCCTGAAAACTCTAATTTTTAAAAAATATTTTATTTATTTATTATAGATCACAAGTAGGCAGAGAGGCAGGCAGAGAGTTGGGGAAGCAGGCTCCCCACGGAGCAGAGAGCCCAACGCGGGGCTCGATCTCAGGACTCTGAGATCATGACCTGAGCTGAAGGCAGAGGCTTAACCCACTGAGCCACCCAGATGCCCCAAAAACTCTAATTTTTTTAAAAGATTTTATTTATTTATTTGACAGAGATAGATCACAAGGAGGCAGAGAGGCAGGCAGAGAGAGAGAGAGAGAGGAGGAAGCAGGCTCCCTGCTGAGCAGAGAGCCCTATGCAAGACTTGATCCCAGGACCCTGAGATCATGACCTGAGCCGAAGGCAGTGACTTAACCCACTGAGCCACCCACGTGCCCCGAAAACCCTAATTTTTAAAGCAGGCTTCAGCAAATTTTGATACAGAGGCCAAATCCATCTGCCAGCCTGTTTTGTAAATAAAGTTTTATTGGAACACAGCCCTACTCCTCCATTTGCGCACTATCTGTAGCTACTGTGTGTAGAGCTGAGCAGTTTCCTCAGAGACCACGGCTCTCTATCCCCTTGCAGAAAAAGTTTGCCAACACCCACTCTATGTACTCACAAATTCTTTCTTCCATTGTAAATATGTTTTCTATCTATTCGAAACATGGAGCAGGAAGGCTTACAGAATCCAGACTGATACTTTTGGACTCCATTGTATGTCCCTTCAACTTCCCAAATTTTCATTTGAGAGATTCAACTTGAATGCACATCCTTGTTTTAAGTCCCAGCACAGCGTCAAGAAAGAGGCCAAGTGCATACCAAGCAGCCAGGTTTCCTCAAAAACTAGGACCTTTGGCTCACCTATTTAAAGACCTTCACACACACTGGAGGGAGATGTACTTATCCTCTGACGTTTCAGTCCTTCCCTGATTGTGGAAATGCAAGGGTAAGTGTCTACTTTGGACATAAAATAAAAACCGCAATAATAACAAAACCTTGTTTCTCTGAAAAACAGTAGAACCCTTCCTCTTAACTTATTTAACCTTTCCATAAAATTCATCCCCAGTGTTCCTCTATAGAGAAATCAAGTCTTGTAATCCCAAAGGGTCAAAGGAGGTCTTGAGTTTCTGATAGGATTTCTGTGACTTTAGCTGAAGAATCAGCAACTTGTAGAGACATTTAAGCTCATCCCCAAATATCCTGTCTCTAGATTTCCACAATTTCCCTCTGTGAGTTTTGACATCTTAAAACAAAGCTAATCACTGCACACCCATTAGGATGGCTATTATCAAAAAAGAAAAAAAAGGAGAAAGAGAACCTAGAAAATAACAAGTGTTGAAAGAATCTGGAGACATTGAAACTCTTGTGAATTGTGGATGGGAATATGAAATCATGTTTCCACCATGGAAAACAGTGCAGTGCTTGCTCAGAAAATTAAAAGTAAAATTACCATATGATCCAGCAATGCCACTTCTGGTATATATCCAAAAGAACTGAAGCAGGATCTCAAAGAGAAATGTGTACTCTCATGTTCGTATGAAACACTATTCGTAATGGCCAAGAGGCTAAGTAACCCAAGTTGTCCATCAACAGATGAATGGATAAAGGAAATGTGGTATAGACATACTTTGGAATATTATTCATCCTTAAAAAGGGAGGAGACGTTGTCACATCCTACAGGATAGGTGAACCTTGTTGACATCATGCTAAGTAAAAGAAGTCAGTCCCCCCAAAAGATAAATACTATATGATTCCACTTAGAATGAGATACTCAGGGCACCTGGGTGGCTCAGTCAGTTAAGCATCTGCCTTCAGCTCAGGTCCTGGGATCAAGTCAGTCATCGGGCTCCCTGCTCAGTGGAGAATCTGCTTCTCCCTCTATCCTCCCCCCGATGCTCATGGTCTCTCTCTCTCTCTCTTATCTCTCTCTTTCTCTCTCTCTCTCAAATAAATAATCTTTAAAAAAAATTAATGAGCTACCCAGAGCAGTCAGATTCATAGAGAAAGTAGAATAGTGACTGCCAGGGGCTGGGGACAGAGAGGAATGGGGAGTTGTTTCATGGGTATAGACTTTCAGTTGCACAGGATGAAAAAGTTCTGGAGATCTATTGCCCAACAATGTGGATTTAAGGCTACTGAACTTCTGCTTAGGAGTAAGAAAGATGCCAGATTGTCTGTTGTGTGTTATTATACTCCTGGTGTTAATAACACTAAGCTGATGGCATCACCGAGCTCAGAGCTTTGACACAACACATGACAGAGTCTGGACAGCTTCTGTTTAGAGTCTGTCTTCGTGGTTCTGCAGCAGTTTGTTTATTTACCTCGTTCTGCCGGGTGACAGGCTATTTTAATAAGGGAAGCAAAGGAGTTGGTTGATCTGTTCTCATCACTTGTTCTTGTAATATTGCGTGAGTACATCCTTGGGCGAGATTTTCTATTAACCCGCTGACGAGGCCAGCACGGCACCTCTTATGGGGTTGCCAGGAAGGAAGAAAATGGGCCGATGATGGACATTTGCCTTTGGAATGCCGCTGAGATCAACTACGTTCCCCTCTGCACCCCAGCCCAGACCTTTGCTCACATCAGCCCATCCCTGGGACTCGATCCCTACCATTGGGCAACTGCCAGACAGGATTCTGGAACAAAGTTCCATTCAGGATGTCCTAAATAATCCATCTCAAGCAAATGAAAGAAACTGGATTCTTCCGTTTTTATTCATGAAGGCAGGATTGTACCTTTGTAGGCTTCTACTGCACATGCTACGGTTATTTGAAAGGAAGTGCAGAAGTACCCATCAGAGACAAAACGCACACGTGGCCGTCACAAAAGACAAGCTGAGAGGCTGAGCATTCGTTTAAGGGAGCGACGTGCTGCCTGCCACGTCTCCCTGCCTTGTCCTAGCTGTGAGGACTGATGGCATTCCATAGGAACGAGCAGCGCCTCGAGGAAAGCTTCAAGGAGCATTCTGCTTCCAGCCTTTCTTTTCTATTGCATATGTTATGAGATCTCTTCTTTTTGCGGTGGTTGTGTTTTTCCGTTTTTCCAATTGCTGTTATGACAAGTGTTGACTTACCAGCCTGCTATTTAACTATTCTGGGATTTCTTTTTTCAAGGATAACATCTAGGTCCCAACAGTTAATTCCAGCCCCCGCCCCCATACAGAAAAACAATTCACTTCAATTCTTTGAAAATAATGGCTATTTCACCATAGTGGTGGTGGTGGTGGCGGTGTTAAGATTTTATTTATTTGCCAGACAGAAAGAGAGCACAGGCAGAGGGAGAAGCAGGTTCCACAATGAGCAAGGAGTCCAATGTAGGATTTGATCCCAGGACCCTGGGATCATGACCTGAGCCAAAGGCAGACACTTAGTAGACTGAGCCACTCAGGCACCCCTCACCATATTGTTTTTATCATTTGGCAAAAGCCTGAAGTACAGTCGAACCCAGTCCCTCTTTTCTGGGTGAAGCATCTTACTTATCATGCAAGAAAAGATTGAGACAGAAATGAAAAAAAATGTTTTGTCTGCAGACTAGGAAGGGACGTTCCTAAATTGTTTCGGACTTTTTCTTAGATTTGGAAGATTTTGTTTAATTACAAGAAATTATTATGCATTTTTTCTTCATGAGCATTTCTGTTC
This sequence comes from Mustela putorius furo, assembly GCF_011764305.1. Taxonomy (NCBI): domain Eukaryota; kingdom Metazoa; phylum Chordata; class Mammalia; order Carnivora; family Mustelidae; genus Mustela; species Mustela putorius. Next base: position 10,299,533 of record NW_025422022.1, read on the forward strand.
CCTTTTGGTGTAAAAGTCTCCAATTAACTATTTCAATATGCACATCAAAATCCATGCCATATCTTTGCATGCTTTCCTACATAATCCTCTCAACCTGAACTGGTGATTCACACCTTCTGAACCTTCGTATACACATCAGAGTGTGAAATTATACATGGATGTGTGACTCTGTATTTCCTCTGGCCGGGTGAAGTTTTTCCAGTAAGGAAAGTGTGGCAATAGTGACAGTCACATGGTTTATCAGTTTTATGCCCAGAGGCAGTGTGCTGAGTACCTGAAACCTGATTCAATGATAAGTAAATAATGGCTGAATTTAATAAAACGATTTAAGACATAATCATAGTTTTTACAAGCTGCAGAATTCTGTCTGGGATATAGCAAAAATTTTGTTCTTCTGTTTATGCACGGTAGCCCATCTCTACAGGTTTGTGCATTCATAGGCTGGACGAGTTGTGAGAAGTATTCCTCGTTCTTGAAGGCACAGATGGGCGGTGTAATGGCAACATATAAGTAATGTAATGTAATGTACATGTAAGTAAGTGTTCATACGGCTTGGGTTGGAGTCCATCTTTGCGCTTTGGGCAAGTTTCTGAACATCTTCCTTTTCTAGGTGATGGAGACAGTAGTACCGACCTTGTAGAGCTGAGCTGAGATTTCCATGAACTACTGCATGGAAAGCAAGTAGAGCAGCTCCTAATGCATAGTTAAGTGTTACCATGGCAACAGAAGGGAGAAATCGGGTCTTCAACTCAAAATGTCCCTTTTGGGCAATGTATCTGTCTGAGTTAGATGTCTGACATAACTATGCATAACTGTAATTGTTTTTAAAGATTGATTTATTGGGGCATGTGGGTGGCTCAGTCATTAAGCATCTGCCTTCGGCTTAGGTCATGATCCGGGGGTCCTGGGATTGAGCCCCGCGTCGGGCTCCCTGCTCAGCAGGAAGCCTGCTTGTCCCTCTCCCACTCCCCCTGCTTGTGTTCCCTCTCTCACTGTCTCTCTCTCTCTCTCTCTGTCAAATAAATAAAATCTTTTTAAAATTTTTTTTATTTTAGAGAGTGTGAGTGGGGGGAGGGGCAGAGGGAGATGGAGAGAGAGAGAATCCTAAGCAGACTCCCCACTGAGTGGGGAACCCAACATGTGACTTCTTCTCACCGTCCCTGAGATCATGACCTGAGCCGAAATCGAGAGTCAGATGCTTAACCCACTGAGCCACCTGGGTGCCGCTGCCTGGGTAAAATTTTTAAAAACTTTGCTCCAAATTATTAGCTGACTTGTGTTCAGACTGTAGGTAAAAAGCACAAATAAAAACTCACTATCTAATGCTGCTGTCTTTCTCTGATTTATGAAGCGCCAGAGAAGTGAGATTGTAAAGCTTAAATGTCTTAATACTGCCTGGTTTTTTTGTTTGTTTGTTTGTTTTTTAAAGATTATTATTTATTTATTTGACAGAGAGAGATCACAAGTAGGCAGAGAGGCAGGCAGAGAGAGAGAGAGAGGAGGAAACAGGCTCCCCGCTGAGCAGAAAGCCCCATGCGGGACTCGATCCCAGGACCCTGAGACCACGACCTGAGCCGAAGGCAGCAGCTTAACCCACTGAGCCACCCAGGCGCCCTGCCTGGTTTTTTTTAAAGACTTCATTCAGCAGCGTTGATCTGACCCTGGGTAGAAAAACAAGCAGTGGAGCAGGCAAGCTGATTTGCATTAAGTTGGCACCACAGAACACTTGGAACAAGGGCCCTATTATCTCGTAGGTAACAGGTGGTAGCTGGGGTATTAAGCTCTTTCTGGGCATGATTTCAGATTTCCGTTCTTCAGTGCCTTGGGCAGTCCCCTTCTATCACAGAGTGATCAATAATAATTAGGTGTCTGGAATGAAATGCAATACGGTATTATGCTTCCTACATCTGGAAGGAGAAACTCACTTAACCAGCCCTAAATCAGTGCATTCTCTCTTTATTCCTGGGGGGCAGCGTTCGAGGCAGCAGAGACACGGTGGAGATGTGAACTGTGGCTTGGTGCCCCATCGCACAAAAAAATTAGCTGTTATGACACACATTGCTGCAAGTAACAGAAGCAAGCCTTGAAACACCGAGTCTTGATTTCTGACATAAACGCTTTCATCCCGTTGCATTCTCTATCACGGGAGGGCCACCTGTTTCACATTTAATAAAAATGGCTGTCACCATAGGTGATCTATAGGGGAGGGGACAGGCGAAGGTTGTCAGTGGAGCTCAACGTAAATTGTTTTTCAGATCTCACAGCTTATTAAATCATGTTCTAGCATGTTCCTGTCCCAGGGGGCCAATCAAAGAACAAGGAATTACTTCTTTTGTGCCTCGTCGGTCTCAGAAGAGAAAACTGATACTTATTCCATTAGAATTCGATCTGAAGTTTTCCTGGGCAGATTGGGGCTCACGGAGCCAGAACATGGAAACTTTCCTCCGCACGCCCCCAGGAGTGCTGAGGCCTGATCCCTGCAAGGTGACTTCCCCTCAGTTGCTCCTTCCTTGTCATCCACTGCATCCAGAATCCTTGCTGCTGTAAAATCACCCACAGCGTCCTGCCCCCACAACTCCCAGTCCCTGCCCGGTTCCCTGGAGACCTCCAAGCATTGAGAACAGCCCTTCCAGACTCTGGTCTGACCTATTTGAAGAAATGACCAGGAAAAGATGTGCAGCCTCTCTTGCCTAATAATCACCCTTCCTTTCATTAACCAGAGAGAGTCTGCAGGCCGACGGCACGATTTCATTTTCTGGTGGCTGAGTTTTTTTATTCTCCTTCAGAGACCATTGGAGCAGTGCAAAAGGAAGCAGCGTTACTGAGAAGGCCCTTTTACTGTTTTATTTTGGAAAATAAAATACGCTCACAAAATGCATTAAGTGGAGCGTTGACGTACAGTGTAACAGGTGGTTATAAAGCCAGTTCTGTATAACCCCTGGCCACGGCAGGAAAGGTACTGACAGCCCGCGGAAGCCCCTCGGTGTGCTTCTTTCTTTCTTTTCTTTTTTCTTTTCTTTTCTTTCCTTCTTCCTTCCTTCCTTCTTTCATTTTTAAGATTTTATTTATGTATTGGGGGGGAGGGGAAGGAGAGAGAGAGAGAATCCCAAGCCGATTTGGGAGACCCCAAGTGTCCTTGGTGTCCTTGGCACAGCCAGCCGGGAGCACAGCGTGGAGCTCAGTTCAGGACCCTGAGATCATGATCTGAGCCGAAATCAACAGTCGGACACTAAACCGACTGAGCCACCCGGGCGCCCCCTTGACATATGCCTTTCTGATTGCAGTCCTCCTCCCCGCCAAAGGTAGACCCTGACTCAGTTGATGCTGTGATTGTATCCTTGCTTTGTATTTGTAGTGTTCAAGGTGGGCGAGGCTTCTCTGCAACATCGTTGACTCTTGCCTGTTTTTGAACTTTATGTAAATGGAATCACAGGATGCGTGTTTTGTCTTGCTCTTTATCTCTTACTGGTAAGATTCATCCCTTTTGTGTGTTGACTTTTTATTTTGAAAAATTTATAAGAGAAATTGGGAGGATTATATAGCAGTATTTTAATAAAATTATTGGATTGCCACCTAATAGTTACAGAGATTTGGCCATATTTGTTGCTTTTTTTCCCCCTCTTGAAGTGTTTTAAAGTTAATTACAGACTGTTTTTTTAAGAGGGGCATGGGGAGGGGCAGAGGGAGAGAGAGAATCTCAAGCATGGACCCCTATGAGGAGCTCGATCTCAGGACCCTGAAATCATGGCCTGAGCTGCATCAAAGTCGGACGCTTAACCGACTGAGCCACCCAGGCATCCCGATTACATTTCTAATAACGCATCTCTGAAAAATAAGGGAAATGTCCTGTGTAACCACAAGACCCTTATCCTATCTAGCAGAACTAATAATAATTCCCTAATATCATCTAATACCCCGTCCACATTCAGGCGTTAACAGCTGACCCCAAGACACTTTTCTAGCTGGTCTGTTCAAACCAGGATCCAGTCAAGATGCATAAAGAATTTTTGAAGAGGTTTTAACTGTGCAACTTGCAGCTGAGAATGAGTGGGTGATCCTGCCTTTTTCCCCATACACTTAATCAGTGGGTAGAGCTCTCGTGGGACCTGGCTGCAGGCCTGTCACCCATGGGAATGAGGAAAACGAATCACCTCATCTCTGATAATGACATGGTCCTCCTCTTTTGCTCTATGACTCCGGAGGAAATTGCACTGTCTGAATTGCTTTCAGGAAGAAGCGTCTGATACCAATTATGTCAAAGTCAAAAATGTTATTTGGGGCAGATACTCTGCAGTACTGGTCTGCTCAAGGTTAAACAAGTCTAGTTCTACTTATCTGGGGGAATGCATTCATGCGGGGGTAGCCTATCTGGGAAGCTCGCTTCCAGGACCCCAGGAGGACAGGCAGATGGATGGCTGGTCCCTTGGTTCGATTGGGATCTTCTTGGTCAGCCACTTGGTATTTCAAGGCTTTGGGTTTTTGGTTATGTTTGATTCCTTTGCCAGAAACCTCTTTAGGAAGGAGCTCGGCCCTCTGTGACCCTGCTAAGGTAAAACAGGCTGACCTCCCTGATTCCTTTTTTAACGGAAGAACACCACATTTGTCCCATGTGATCTGGTATTTACTTAGATCAGCATTTCCCAGATTTTCCTCAGAATGCAAGTCCCATAGTCTCCGTAAAAGGACTGTATTGTCCAGTGAATTTGGGAAAAACACCGGGTTCAACAGAGTTAAGCTGGTTTCCTTACTGTGTGTCCTTTTGTGCTAATGAACAAATCACCAAATTATTGTTCTCACAGCTTTTTCCTCAGAGCATCTCTGGAGGTTACTGTTCTGCAGAACAGACTTTAGAAAATGCTGATTTGGGGGACTCGGATAGAATCATGAGCAATAACAAATAAACAGTCTCACCTACCTCATGGGTCATAAAGTCTTTATCCAAGCTAGCTGCGTGGCGTTACACAAAAACAGCATCCGGGTTACCATGTTGGAGAGAGGAACTTTGTTCCTCTTGGACTTCTGCTCATCCTGGAACCTTGGGGAAATCCGGATCTGTGCGTGTAACAAGGACAGTTACTTAAATTCTATCTTACAGATGGAATTTCCTCATGGTTTGGACTTTTAAAGGGAAAAAATTCCGTACTGGTCAACCGCTCTGATTTTGAGGATCACGTGACCTTAATTGCTAAATTTTTTTAAGAGTTTTTAAAATTTTATTTATTTATTTTAGAGTGCACGCGCGCACATCTGTGTGTATGTGCGTGCGCACACGTGAGGCGGGAGGAGACCAGAGGGGAAGGGAGAGGGAGGAGGAAAGAATCTCAAGCAGACTCCACACCAGGCACAGAACCCATGCAGGGCTCCATCTCACAGGCCCTGAGATCACGATCAGAGTCAGAATCAAGACAACCTTGCCTCATTATTCTGCATTTGGTAAAATGTTTGGATATTCCTAGGACTGGAACGTCTTTGATACTAGCACAGTGTCTTGTGTTCCTTCCAATTGCTTCTAGACTAATGTGACTTCTTGAATACATCGGTCACACCATTCTATCTGAAACGAGACATGTAGAGGTGCGTTCACTTCTACTTTCCCTTCTTTTTCAGTGTAGCCCTTAGATCGACAACCTCGTTGGCTTTGCTCATGAATTTCCTTATGAAGGAAATGATCAGCATTTACTAGATGGCATTTACCATCTAGTTTTTCAAAACGGAAGATTTCCAGATTTATCCTACTTCTTCTTCCTTGCCTTTCTTCCCTTTTATATATTTAATATATTATACATATTTTATGTATTTTATCTTCATCTTTAAAAAATGAAAGTATTTCACATGAAGATCATGTGAATGTGGATTGATTATTTGGGGCTGGGTTTCCCAGGCTATAGTTGTATTAGATTAACAATCCCCAGTGTTCATAAGTCACATGGGAAGCAGGGGTATGTTCTAGGCTCTCAAGGTTCATTCCGTTTGTCACTTGTAGATTTCTAGGCTAAATTCACAGTCTCTGGGGTTGTAAAATTTCAAAGGGATGAAAGCCACTGATTTTAAGTACAAGTTGACTATTTTAACAACCAAAAGAGTAAGACTCTGCAGTAAGCCACTGCAAATTTCATCATTGCTCAATTGTTTTTCCCACTTCAAATGTCTAGCTTCTCGAGAATGTAATTTTAAGGCAGCTGAGCAGAGAATTCAACAGAGACAGATTATCCTAGAGTATGAGCTGAACAAGTTCCTGCACTGCTACTCTGAGTAGAACCAAGTAACTTGTTCCTGCGTCAATACTGCTTCTCCCACCTCATGTTTTTTTTAAGATTTTATTTATTTATTTGACAGAGATCACAAGCAGGCAGAGAGGCAGGTGGGGGGCAGGCTCCCCACTGAGCAGAAAACCCAATGCCGGGCCCGATCCCAAGACTCTGAAATCATGACCTGAGCCAAAGGCAGAGGCTTTAACCCACTGAGCCACCCAGGTGCCCCAACCACCTCATTTTTTTTTTTTAAATAAAAAAGCAGTACTTAAAAATTACGAAACATAGTTGTTTGTTTTTCTTACATCAGTACTGGGAGCATATTAAAAAAGTGCACTGCCCATGAAGCACCTGAGTGGCTCAGTCGGTTAAGCGCTCGGCTCTTGGTTTCTGCTCAGGTGGTGATCCTAAGGTCATGGGCACAAAAAATAAAAAGAGAATGTGCCAGTTACGTTAAAGATTTTCTTTATTTGTGGGGGGGGGAGCAGAGGGAGGAGGAGAGGGAAAGGGAAGGAGAGAGATTCTCCAGCAAAGTCTGAGCGCGGAGCTCAACTCGGGGCTTGATCTCACGACCCTAAGATTATGACCCGAGCCGAAATCCAGAGTCCTGTGCTTAACCAATGGAGCCCCCCGGGTGCCCTGAGAATGTGCCAGTTATTTTTGACAAATTCATCCAATCGAGGCATTCACTAGGAAAAGCAGTCTGCCCCAAGATGTCAGTTCTAAGTTCGTCAGTGTCGGAGAACATGGGATTCCTTGGCTTGGAACACACCTTTGTGGAGGGGAGGTGCTGGGGACCTGGTTGCTGGTAACGGTGGCATAGCTTGCAGTGCTGGCTCGGAAGGGCTCCCAGAAACACTTGGACGGGAACCACTCCGTCGTTAGCGTTGCTCTCTGGGCTTTAGTGGAAGTCCCTGCCAGGGATCCGTTCTTCACCAGACTCTGCCTTTCTAAAGCATTTGCTCATAATGGAACAGACTTCAGAACAAGAGGTTGGAACGTAAAGCTGTAGGAAATACCCCTAGTTTTTCCTTTGTGACAAATCCCTGCCGAGGACAGGAGTGTTTTAAGATGTAGGTCTTGCTAATATTTAAGCACGGTGAGGCCAACAGATCAGGAGATGCCTGCCATTAAAAAGATGGTTTGGGGATGCCTTGGTGACTCGGTGGGTTAAGTGTCCGACTCCTGGTTTCAGCTAAAGTTATGATCTCAGGATCTTGGGATCGAGCCCCATGTCGAGCTCCCCACTCAGCACAGAGTCCGCTCATCCCCCTCCCTCTCAGTCTGTTTCTGTCTCCACTCGGGCTCTGTCTCTCTCTCTCTCTCTCTCAAATAAATAAATAAAATCTTTGAAAAATTTTTTTAAAAAGATGGTTTGTTACACTCACAGAGTCCAAGAGAAAGGGTCATGCCATGCCACGGAGGGCCATGTGGGGAAGCATCGGGGTTGGTCAGGAGGCAGAGAGTGGGAGGAAAATGAGAAAAATGTGGGTGAGAGCCTGCAGCACGTTTCCCACAGGCAAGAATGGACAGTGGAAGCAAGATGGCCTGGCTGGTTTGAATCATTTCAGCAGGCTCCAGGGCATGAGACTATTTCCAGTTGTCTGGCCCCCAGGCCTGGGCTGATGAGGGCAGGTGGATAGTGGCCTGTAGAGTAGGAGCCCCATGAAGGAGGTGGTTGGGGGTAAGGGCTCTGGGTCAGGTGGTTTGATCGTGAAAGGTAGGTTCACGGGCTAGCCGGGTGCTGCCTGCAGTATTTGGCTAACCCTGGGAGAGGCAGCCTCACTGGGATTAGCAAGACCCCCAAGAGTCACCTGAAACTAACATAACATGGTATGTAGACTATATTTAAATTTTTAAAAAGGAAAAATACAGAAAGTAAAAAGATAAGATTAATAAACAGTGATAGAGATGCGAGAATAATTATGCATCTCAAGGTTTTCTGTGTGGCTTTTATATTCAGGCTGAGTTTGAAGGCAAGCTTTGGAGGTCTTCCTTGGACATCCTAACCTTTGATTATGGTTTCAGGAGGGGGGGTGCATTTGGGGGCTATTTTTGGTCTAGTAATTGAGAAATCTCCTATTCATTTCAGGCAAGAGGGGTATGGGAAACTTCCTTTTGTACATTTGGATCTACTCAACTAATTCTTTGTCAGTCTATAAAAGCAAATCAGTAATGTTTGCCCCTTTCCTCTTCAGGCTGTCTCTGGGCATAGAATTTTAGATCAGATGTCCCTGCAGTAGACTTTTGCACATTTGCTGGCTTATGCGATTTTGTTTTTGATGTTTCCCTTGCTACAAGACCACCTCGAACTCTTATCACAGTGTTCTGCATTTACTGCAGCCTAGAAAATGGGTTCTTTTCTAAAGATCCACTGTCTGAGCTGTACTTTCATTTTGGAGGGGAATTAGGTTCTGTTCTTTTCCTATTTTGGTTCTGTTTGGAGATTTAGAAAAATGTTTTTTAGGAATTTACCTCTATATGTTAAATTCCTAACCCTTTGATTTTAACATTGTGCTCTTGTTTACAGTGGCCTAACATTTATTTAATTGTCTGTTTAGAGGTACTGTTTTTGTTTTAACCGATGTTTTTTCCATTAGGGGAATTCTTCTCTCATGGTCACTTTTTTTCATGTCCTAACAACTTATGGAGTTGTCGCTTACCTACCATACAAGTAACTCATTGAAGGCATATAACTTGATGATTCCGGTAAATTTAAAGAGTTTTATAGCCATCACCGCTGTCCAGTTTTATAACCAAAATGTTTACTCCAGAACATTCCCATGTGTGGTCTCTCAGATTTCTTACTGTCTTGTGCTTTAATAACTCAGTAACATTTGAGTGATCCCTGTGTTTTATATTTTCTTGTTTTAAAAGAAGCCCTAACTTTTTCTTTCATATAAAAATATTACTTTTTTTTTTTTTAAAGAGAATGAGTGAGAGCAGGGGGAGGGGCAGAGGGAGAGGGAGAGAAAGAATCTTAAGCAGGCTCCACGCCCAGCTCAGAGCCCGAGGCAGGGCTTGATCTCATGGCCCTGAGATCATGACCTGAACAGAAATCAGCAGTCAGACGCTCAACTGACTGAGCCACCCAGGTGCCCCTAAAAATACTACTTTTTACCACACATCTAACAAGACTGTTTTCCAGTTTTCTTTTTTTAAAAGGTGGTTGACTTTGTGCTGTTAACTTCCATTTCCTGCGTCCCAAAGGCAAGCATTGCGCAGTGAATCAGCTCACGGTCATGCCGTGGATCTCCGTTTCTCTGACCTATTCCTGCTATCCTTTGGGAAGCTGGGGTACCTGTTACACCTTCTGTCTTCCCCTGATGTGTTGCTTCTCTTCCTTTGACTTTAACTTTTTGTTATTTCTTCTCTGTTTTTCTTTTTTTTATCTTACCCAAAGCCAAACTTGTTGGAGAGGGCAGATCGGACCTCGTCTTGGTCAGTGGACAGGAAACCATTATGTTTTCTTTCCCCTACATCAAGCCCTCTCCCCTGCCCAGTGTTTGGTACTTCAGTAGTAGACCAGGTCAGAGGATCTCAGTGGTCCTTCTGTTCCAAACAGCCCACTTAACTTTACTTCCCAGAGCAGTGGTGAGCTTGTCTTTGTCTGAGGTTAAACTTTGCTCTAACTTTGGAAGGGCTGCTGAAAATAAGACTGGAAAGCAGACATCACATATATCTTGTTAAAAGAGTAAGTAAAGAGTGCCCCAGAAGAAAGACTCTCCTAAGAATAGTGTAATTATGCCATTGCACCATGACCTACAGACCCAAGTAAACTACTAATAAGATCACCTTCCATTTTTAGAGCCTTGTACGTTAGATTATATTTAGAGCCTGTGCATATCATAACAGTCGTCACGACAATGTGGAATGGGAAAAAAAACCCCACCAGGCATTAATATCTCTTTCTCCTCTGCCACTTACTGCTGTTTGACGCCGAGCAAGTCAGTTTTGCAGGGTCTCAGGTACCTCTGAGAAATGGGAATGATACTACTTCACAGAATGTGGTGAGGATTGAATTAAATAACATGTTATGCCCCCCTTCTCAAAATGATTGTGTATCCCCCGTCGACACAGGGTTCTGTGCTAGGAGATGGACAAAGCCATAGGATAAAGGAGCCATCTCTTCCCAGAATGTCAATTCAACTTGGAAATTGGTTGGGGGTGGGTATCGTCTTGTTTGAAGAAGAGCAGATCTATTATGGGAGCTCCACCTCAGTTCTTTTGTTGAAAAAGATTTCATTTAAGAGAGAGAGAGAGAGAGAGCATGAGCAGGGGCAGAGGGGAGGAAGGGCAGAGAGAGAGAAAGCAGACTCCCCACTGAGCAGGAAGCCTGATGGTGGACTCGATCAAGGACCCCGGGATCATCACCTGAGCCAAAGGCAGACGCTTAACTGACTGAGCCATCCAGGTGCCTTGCCACCTTAATTCTTAAGGAAAAACTCAGTACAGTAAAGAAATGGCATGCTTGGGTCAGCCAGCTCAGTCCTGTCCTTGGAACCTCTGGTATTACGGCTTTGCCATTAGGAGTGTTGCCATGGAAAAGTTCGAGAAACACTGATACCTGTAATAGTTTACCACAGTTCATGCCGGTATAGCACAGTCTTAGTTAATCCTTGTTTTAGAAAGTATGCAGCCACATTCCCCAGCATATACTTGACATCTCCTCTTAAGCACAGCTAACGCTGGGCTCCACATCTTCCCTACAAACCTGATTCTCAACCCACATCCCCCACTGAGTTCTCAACACCACTGTCCATTCAGCTGTTCATCTGGGTCCAAGCGACCATCATCTCTTGCCTAGACTGGGAAGCCCCTAGAACCCGCCCTCCTCCAATGCATCCTCCACGGTGAAGTGGAAATGGTTTATTCCCATTGTCCTTAGAACAATGTGGTCTGTGAGGCCCTGCCGGGCCCAGCCCCCATCCCTCTGGCCACATCTCGAGTCCTTCTCCATCTGGTGTTGGTGGCTGTAGTGACACTGGGGGCTCTCTCTCACCAAGGACACCATGACAACTCCATCCGGAGTCACTGCCCTGTTTGCTACGTCTGGAGTGTCTCCCTCAGCCCCTACCTGACTGTCCTTGAGGTAATACATATTCATCTCTCAAACTCAAACTTGTGGGTCCCCTCCTCAGAAAAGCTTTTTCTCATGACGCTGTAGGGGAGATTACTGATCACATGTCTGGTAGAACATGGCCTTTTTCTTTTTTTTTTTTTTTTTTTTTTTAAGATTTTATTTATTTATTTGACAGAGATCACAAGTAGGCATAGAGGCAAGCAGAGAGAGAAAGAGAGAAGCAGGTTCCCCACTGAGCAGAGCCCAAGGCAGAGGCTTAACCCACTGAGCCACCCAGGTGCCCCTGAACATGTCCCTTTCTTTTAGCAGGATTTACCTGGATTTGTCATCACACGTTAGCTAACACTGTTTGACGGCTGTCTGAACCACATATCAGTCTGTCAGCTCTGCGAGAGTAGGGGCTGTCAGAGTGCCTTTCGCCATGGGCAGGGGGTCTGTCCTTGTTGGACAAGTGTGGGGAGCCCGCGGGGGTCCGCATGGCTGAGTGGCTGGCCCGGGAGCGCCCACGTTCTGCTGAAACTTGCCATTTCCGGCTGCCAAGCCCGTGGCTTTGCCCAACTTGCTGTGGATTCTTCCTCCAGTGCTGGGCCTTAGGTCTTCCCACTTCTGTCTGTGGCTCTTGACAAGCCCCTGAGAAACCTCATTTTGATTAAGGGAAATCCATCCAATCTGTGATTCAATGCAGGATTGGCAAAGCACCTCCTCTGTGTGCTTTCTGGGTGGCTTAATGCCACCTACAAGATCTGTTAGCAAAGTCCTTGCTTAAAAATCCCTGCTTCACTTTGCCTGTCCAGTCTCTTCCTACTGTGCCACCAAACCCATCTTTGCTTAAACATGTTACAGGATTTGTGTCCCCCTTGGTGCTTACAGTTGCTGGTCCCTCCGCTTCCAAGAATGAAGAGGTAGACAGGATGAAGGGTGGCAGGCAGCAAAGCAAACTTACTGAGCAGGCATCTAAAGTTCCTGGAGAGGGAGGGGGCCAGAGCGGGCTGCCCTCAGAGTTTCCAAGTTTAGCGGGTTTTGTGAGCTCTTTCATGGAACCGTCTTCAGCAATCGGTGTGCTGAGTCGTGCCAACAAGGGCTTTGGTCACATATCTGTGTACCTATTAGGTTAATGCTCTGTGCTGATGCTCTTTCTTTGCTGACATCTGGGGGCTTAGGTCTTAGCTGCCCCTTGCCTGTGATATTGACAAATGCTTTGTGGTTCATTGCCTTCTTGGAGGACGTTTTGCAGCCGTCATTTCTGCAAAGGCAGCAGAGCAGAAAGTCGCTGAGTTCCTGTCCAAGCTGCACATCAGGATGTTAGTGCTGTTTGATCTTAGCTGTCCTGACTCCATATTTTCTTCTTTTTTCTTTTTTATTTTAAATTAATTTATTTATTTTCAGAAAAACAGTATCCATTATTTTTTCACCACACCCAGTGCTCCATGCAGTCTGTGCCCTCTCTAATACCCACCACCTGGTACCCCAAACTCCCACCCCCCCCGCCCCTTCAAACCCCTCAGATTGTTTTTCAGAGTCCATAGTCTCTCATGATTCACCTCCCCTTCCAATTTCCCCCAACTCCCTTCTCCTCTCTAACACCCCTTGTCCTCCATGCTATTTGTTATGCTCCACAAATAAGTGAAACCATATGATAATTGACTCTCTCTGCTTGACTGATTTCACTCAGCATAATCTCTTCCAGTCCCGTCCATGTTGCTGCAAAAGTTGGGTATTCATCCTTTCTGATCGAGGCATAATACTCCATAGTGTATATGGACCACATCTTCCTTATCCATTCATCCGTTGAAGGGCATCTTCTCTCTCTCTCTCTTTTTTTTCTTTTTCTTTTCTTTTGTCTCTAGTTTGGGTGGGGAATCCTGATTGCTCAGAAGTGTTCCAGGGTGCACCTTGACTGCACCACAGTTGATACATCCAGCTACATCTGTTCAGTCATCTCCCACCAAAATGACTAGGAGGAGGAATGCCCAACAGAAGAAAAATACAGAGGATGGGCCTTCTGCAACAGAGCTAACGGCTATCGACATAGACAATATGTCGGAAAGAGAATTCAGGCTAACAATTATCCAGGCAATAGCAAGGTTGGAGAAAGCCATCGATGACCAAACGGAATTGATTAGGGCCGAACTGAAAGCGACCAGACAGGATGTTCACAATGTTAGGGCGGAGCTTAAAGCTACCAGGGAGGAGGTTCAAAATCAAAAGCTTCTGACTCCATATTTTCTTGTTGGGGACCCTGACCGTGAGTCCCTAACTGCCCACCCCTCTGAAAGCAGACAGAACTTTATAAAAGACTGCAAGCAGTTCTCTCTCCCTTCTCTGGGCGTTCCTCTTCTGCACAGAGGACAGCCTTCTGCCCTCCTGCCCCCCACCATGTCATGTCATTTGGTACATTTAGTATGAATCCTAAAACTCCTACAGCCCCCCGCCCAAGCACCATTCCAGTGATTCCCACACCCACCTTCACGGTTCGACCTCCGTATAACCCGTCTGACCGCACTTCTGTGGGTGTATGTATATGTATCCGTTTTACTATTAATGTGTTCTCAGGAAGCTCTGTGGGAGAGCAGCCCAACCTCAGATTTATTTGGCTGCCTCACACCACTGAATTCATTATAAGTTAAGAGAGAGTTAGAATATTTTTTAAAATAGTAAGTCCCCAAAATATATAAAATGCGATTTTCAACCTTGATATGACTGAGAAGAACCCAGAGTTTTTCACGACAATATAGATGTCCAGGTCCCAGCCTGGACTTGACTAAATCAGAGAAGCTGGGGCTGAGGCATCAGTGTTTTCTCAGACCGGCAAAGTGACTTGACCAAGGTCACTCAGCTAGTCCCTGTTTCCTCGCTTGCTTTCTAGTGCTCACTTGTATTTTTCGGACTAAATTCTCCTGAGGGGTGTGTGTGTGTGTGTGTGTGTAATCTGTGTTTGAATTTGTCTGCATAAAAGTTTCTTTATTTTATAAATGGCTCCCCCTCCCCAGAATAGCCGTGCATGCAAAGCATGTGGAGATTTTCAAGCTGACAAAAGCAACCAAAATAATCTGTCCCCTCCTGTTCACGTGGAAACAAATGTCAGCCGTTGGGGTGGCTCTCTCACACTCACTTCCGTGGGCTCTGCTGACTTCCTCCACCTTACCTCGAGCCACAGGCCTGCCCTTGGTGCTGCCACTCACTTTTCCACTCCTGGGCTCTGTTTTCACTCAAGTCACCCTCTGTCATGGCCCCTGGGCTGAGAGAAGCCCCCCTCTCCCCTTCTCCAGCACCACCTGCCTGAGCATTTGGCTCAGAGGCACAGCTGGGTCCCCGTGGAGGTGCATTTCATAACTGGGGAGCTCACCCCTGACTTGTCTGCTCGGCTTTGGACCCCAAGAGAGGAAAGCAGTGGACGCCTGTCCCACGGGGGTCCCCAACTCCCTGCCCCAACCCCTCATCTCTCAATCCAGAGAGCTTTGTGGGAGATATTTGCATACCATTTTTTTTTAATAGCTGGGAAGCAACATAATCCTCCGTGAGACCCGATCTATGCGAACGACATAATTAAATGCCACTTACAAGGGAATGGCAGACTCAGGATGCTTTGCGGAGATTGGAGTTAGCACTTGCTCGGTTGAATCCCGGCGGCTCTTGTCGTTAGTTCTGTTACACTGACAAGTTGTTGAATTTCTCGGGGCTGTGGTTTACTCCGCCATCAGGCGGGGTGAGATGAAATGAGACAGAAGCGTCTGCCTTATAGGTAGTTTGAAGATCATTTTGAAGATTAAAAGAAATAATCTGATGAAAATGGGTATGGGATTTCATTAACATTAATAACATGTAATTTACCGAAGACTTTTCTGTGTGTTACTTTGTAATACATGTTAACATGTGATTCCTTTGCAAAGCTCTTGGTTGCCGACTCACACCTGCTTCTCTGTGTTTTGCTTGTAGCCCTGGAAAGGAAAATATCAATGAGGCAAAGCAGAGAGGAGCTGATAAAACGAGGGGTCCTGAAGGAAATCTATGATAAAGGTAAGGGGGACTGGCCCCTCCGCAGGGCCCGGAAAGCTGTGTGTGGAGTGTGTGTGCACGTTTCTTGGAATTGGATTCTGTTTTCCGCATCACCTTCTCAGGATTTGAACCTTTAAAACTCCAGACAGTTTTGGAGAGAGGAGAATTTTGCAGACCATGCCAAAGCTGTGGGTGTCCTTTTAGAAGAGAGAAATCAAGCTCCTTTCTTCCCAGTCTTGGAATCAGACCACAGGGGGCAGTGTGGAGTTGGGGAGCTGCAGGAACAGTGTGCGGGTCCTGGTCGGGAGCCTGTTCGTGTTCAAGTACACACAGCTGGGGCCAAGTTAATGGCCCAGTCTCTTTCTGGCACTGGGGGCTCCCAAAACAAAGGTTAAAAATCTACAGGCATCTGGAATTTCCTTAACAGATTTTTTTTTCTGGCCTTCTGTCTCCCCACAATAAAAGAAGTCAACATGGAGGAAGCTATAAAATAGAACTGTGCACATAAGATATTTCAAATGGTAGCATTGACTGGGAAGCTGCAGATGGTTTGTGAAAATGTCCACCAGTGAATGGATGCTCTGTTTGAATGCTCTGTCTTTTGCTTATTGAACTACTCTTTAAGTACAAACGTGCACAGAGGTTTCAATAGTAGATTAAGTATTCTTCATTTTTGTTTTTTAAGAGTTTCGATGTTTTATTTTTTTATTTTTAAAAACTATTTATTTGGGAGAGAGGGAGAGAGAGCACGAGAGGAGAGAGGTCAGTGGGAGAAGCAGACTCCCCGCCGAGCAGGGAGCTTGATGTGGGACTCGATCCCACGACTCGAGGATCATGACCTGAACTGAAGGCAGTCACTTAACCAACGGAGCCACTCAGGTGCCCGAGAGTTTTGCTGTTTTGAATTAGGCTTTCTCTCCTTCCTGCTCTCCCCAGCTACCCTCTCCCCCCTCTCCCCTCCCCTCCCCCCTGCACTCTTCTCTCCTTCTCTTTCTGCTCTCCCCCTCCTCTTTGCTCCACTTCCTTCCCCCTCCCTCTCTCCTCCCCCCTCCTCTTCCCTCTCCTTCCCCCCCTTCCCCACTCCTCCCCCCTCCCCTCCTCTCCCCCCTTCCCTCTTTCCCTTCCAGTGTGCAGGTTAAGGCCCTCTATGAACTGACACACTGTCCTCGTCCATCTTGATGCAGTTGCCACCAGTAATTGTCTGTTTCAAGTCTTACCGTTCTGGGAAGCGGGTGTTATTCGCTGGCCAGGTGATGAAAGCACGTATTCTACTGTAAAGATTCATCGTGCCAGTTCAGGCAACCCTGTCATTCTGCGTTGACCACGTTTCTGGGAATCTTCTGCAGGCCTGACTTGTAGTCTGATAGAAAAAGGCAGGCTGGGGGTGCCTGGGTGGCTCAGTGGGTTAAAGCCTCCGCCTTCGGCTCAGGTCATGATCTCAGCGTCCTGGGATCGAGCCCTCCATCGGGCTCTCTGCTCAGCGGGGAGCCTGCTTCCCTTCCTTTCTCTCTGCCTGTCTCTCTGCCTACTTGTGTTCTCTATCAAATAAATACATAAAATCTAAAAAGAAAGAAAGAAGGAAAGGAAACGAAAAAGAAATGAGGAAGGCAGGCTGTGTTTCTTACTTGGGTATCCCCCACCCCCCAGGTTCCGCCGCTATCAGCGACTTGGTCCTTAAGCCTGGGGCACGTGTATCCATTCCTGTCACGGGCCTTCCGGCGGGCACTCCTCAAGGACATTTTCTTAGCTCTGATGTCCACCCCAAGGCGGAAGAGGCCCTGCCCTGCCCTACGTGGCAGGGATGCTGGAGGGATGGCGTGAAGTTGTGCTATTTGGGACTACCGGCTAGAACTCGCAGGGCCCCCTGAGGCCAAGAAATCCCTTCCGTGAGCCCCTTCCTCCTTCCACCTGGGTAAGGCCTTTCCAGATTAGCATTCTTTGGTTGATTAAACTCCTCCGGGAAGAGGTGTCCACAACATCATCCCATTTCTCCCATGTCTTGCTTTCTATCCAAGCCCCAGACCTCCCCTGCATGGACCTGAAGTCTTCCCGCCTCCTCCTTAGCACGGCAGAGGTGGTCGGTGTCCCACTGCGGATATCAGACTGCGTAGTAAGCATCTACTTGCTCCCATCACGTTTAAAGCCTGCTCTGATCCAGTGAAACGATCTCTTCCCCCTCCCTCCTGTCTTCTTGCAACCTTTCTAGCTCTTACTCTAAACCTTCTGGAACATTCTAGAAAACCCATTTGACCATAGCATTTATTATTCCCATTCCAGCTCATAACTGGGTTGAGGTCAGGATTGTCCAAGTAGCTCCTGACTTACCCAGAGAAGTCATAGGTTACTAGAGCAAAAGCCTCATTTTCTAGAGACAGAAATTGGGAGGACGGGGCTGCAAACAATTCCCAGCTGCTTTGTTTCGTGCGCTCAGTAACTGGCTGGGGACGAAGGGACAAGTTGAGCCCCCACTTGTCACCACATTCCCGGACTTCCTTGTCTTTTTGCTGTCACTCTCTGTGCTTTTCTGCTCAGTTGTCGGCCGCCTTTCCTTGCTAGTAACTCTCCTCCAGAACACGGTCCCCAGAGGCTCCTGCCGGGTCTCCCCAGCCTCACGTAATGCTTCAGATAGAGAAGCCTCGCAAAAATGTTTGTTGTTTGATGATGGGAAGAGGAGAAGAAGCGAGGGACCAAAATCAGAAATCCATTACACAGAGCGCTCGCAGAACTTTGTATTGGCTACGGGCTTTTCTGATAGAAAGCATACATTTGAGGGGCGCCTGGGTGGCTCTGTCAGTTAAGCGTCCGACTCTTGATTTCAGCCCAGGTCACAGTCTCAGGGTCTTGGGACCAAGATGCTCAACAGGGAGTCTGCTTGAGATTCTCTCTCTCCTTCCTCCCCCCTGGCTCATGCATTCTCGCTCACTCTCCCTCTCTCTCTAAAATAAATTTTTAAGAAAGCACCCATTTGTACCATTTTGGATATTAATCATGTTACCTTATATCAGCTGTGAGGAACATGGGCCCTGGCATCCGATTACTTGGGTTCAATACCAGTTCCACTACAACTAGCTGTGCAACTTCAGTCAGGTTGCTTACCTTCTCTGTGCTTCTGTTTCTTTATCGTAAAGTGTGTTTAATGTCATAATGAGGTTTACACGGGATAACATATGGATGGGTGTTTGCTGGGGCTGAGTAACAGAACAGAAATGTCCTTCCTGGTCTGGAGGCCAGGAGTCCGAGATCATGATGTCAGCAGGATTGATTTCTGGAGAAGTCTCTCTGCTTGGCTTGCAGATGGCTGCCTTCTCGCTGTGTCCACCCATGGTCTTTCCTCCAGGCGCACACACTCCTGGTGTCCCTTCCTCTTCCTAGAAGGACATCGGCCCTATTGGATTGGGGTGCCACCCTTACGAGCTCATTAAACCTTAAATATCTCCTTCGAGGCCCTTCCTCCAAATATAGTCACAATGGCTGGGGGGTGGGATTCAACAGAGGAATTTGGGAAGTGGGGAGGATACAGCTGAGTCCTTAACGACATGTCACAGAGAATAGTGGCTGTCACCCCATAAATTCTCAAGACGTGACAGCACACCCTTATTAGTAGTCATCCTCCGCCTTTACAGGTGTCAAGACCCTTTTCATGCCTCACCCTCACTCAGTGGGCCCAAGAGTTCAGGAGGAACATCACTGCCTACTTTTACCTGAGGTGCGAGGATCTGCGACCCTGTCTTAGCCATGGCCCCCATGGCCCGACCTGAACCCCACCACCACCCCGATTCAGATTCCCTCCTGTACCCTCACTTCGGTTTTCCCGTCCTCCTCCTGCTCCCCTTTCTAGGCCATCTCCCCTCTCACTGTAGCTGGGATTCTGGTGGGTAAAACACATAAAGCACCTGGCAAAGGGACTTTTTCATTGTTTTCCAAGTTGCGTGTTTCCAAAAGACGTTTCAGAGATCCGGAACAATCGTGCCCTGTTGCCTGGCTGGTAATTCCTCATTCTGTGCCTTCCCCAGCCTTAGCACACACAACTGTGATGGCATCAGCCCGCCAGCGTGCTGGAAAGCTGCTTATCTGTAGTAGGTAGCTCTCCTCCTCCAACTTCTTTACGTGATCGATTTTGCATCATAATACCCCACTTGTTCATAGAAAGTATAAAGGTAAACTGTAGGGAGACGAGCTTTATCAATTTGGGCTGGGTGAACTCAGAATTGATGAGATTTTTATTACTCTGACAGTTCTCCTCAAAATTCTTTGTATTTTTCTTAGCAGTTTACAAAGCCCAAACTGGGACATACATTCAAATCAAGCAAAATGAGGGATTGGGTGGAAGAGAAAAGTGAGAAAAGTGTCTATAGGAACAAGGTTGGAAAACCTCATTTAATGAATGCATTAGAAGTAGGGAGCACAAGGCACTGACTAGCTTTTGGGTTTTTTTTTTTTTTTTTTTTTTTTATTGATTTCCGTGTAGAACCCATAATCTTAGAGTCCAGAAGAGCCTTTAGATAAAAGTTTTAAAATCCAAGAAAACAGTTTATTCTCTGGGTATATGGAGACCATGGGAGAATGCAGGACATGTTGAAGACTCCGTAAAAAGAAAACTTTTCATTGTTAGTCATGATGTAGTCGGGACACGAAATCATAAATTATTTTAATCCCATTTTCAAAAGTTGCCAGAATGTGGGTACAGCATGTTTAGGAAGAACACAACGTAAACATTCCTTCATCATCCTAAATTGTAAAAATGTAAAAACCAACTAGTGGTGGAAAATACTCTGTAATTTGATAATTTTATTTTTTTAACTATTTATTTCCCAATCTTGTGGTCTGTGTGCTTCAATCAGAACGTAAGGGTTCTCGTAGACTCACATTCATTTCTTCATTCAACAAATCGGTACTCAGTGCCCTCTCTGTGCCTGGTGGTACCCTAGGTGTTGAGTTACAACAATAACCAAAAGAGCAAAACCTTCACCTTCTCAGAGTTTCTATTCTACTAAAGGAAATGGGAAATAATTAAGCCTGTGACATGTTGTCAAGGAGCGATAAACCCTATGAAGAAAAACAAAGCAGTGGGGTAAAAAAAGACAAAACCATAAGTGGAGCCATGATTTTAGAGAAATGCAATCCTGGAGAACTTCTGGAGGAGGTGATACTTACACAGAAATTAAGTGATCCGTGGCTGAAACGGGGGCATGGGTCCTTTCACTGACTTCCAAAAGAACTTTAACTCAGTGTGTACCTTTTAAATTCAAGCCTCTGTACTGCATTTGCCTCTCTCTCTCAGTTCTCTGCAAATCAGCACATCACCCTCCACCCCTGCTCAGAGCCTGCAATGGCTCCCTATCTCACTAGGAGATACTCCAAGTTCCTGTGACAGCGTGTGAAGCCCTCTGTGATTTTCACTCCAGCCCTTAAGTTTGCTTTGACCTCCCTGGCCATACCTCCTCATAACTTCCTCTTTTTTTTTTTTTTTTTAAGAATTTTACTTATTTATTGGACAGCGCGCGAGAGAGAAAGAATGTACAAGCATGGGGAGCAGCAGAAGGAGAGGGAGAAGTAGGCCCCCCGCTAAGCAGGAAGCCTCATGTGGGGCTCGATCCCAGGACCCTGGGATCATGACCTGAGCTGAAGGCAGACACTTACGAGGGCCACCCAGATGCCCCTCGTAACTTCTTGTCGGTGACATATCTCCAGCTCTGCTTTCCAGCCGTTGAGATTGGCCTTGGCCACTCCCTCTCCTGGAATCCTCTTCCCCCAGATGTCCATCCACACAACTCACTCTCTTTTCTAGTCTTTGCTCCAAGGTCACCTTCTCGATGCGCCTTACCCTGAAACGGCCAGACTTGACATTGCTGCTTCCTTCCGAGTCCTCCGTCCCCTTCCCCAGCTGTTTTCTTTCTTTTTTTAGTTTCTGTCTCTTCTCACCTTCAAACAGGCTCTATAAATTCCCTATTTATTGTGTTACCCTGCCTCTCTCCCGTCTCCCTCCCCCGCTGAAACGGACGCTCCATCACACAGAGTGGGATCTTGGCCTGGTTTGTTCAGGGATGCAGCCCAAGAGCCTCCAACAGTGCCTGAGACAGAGTCGATATTCAGCAAACGTTTACTGAGAGAAGCACTGTGCAAACCAGAGGCTCGCTGTTTATGCGCCTGTGTTGGTGGACTTCCTTGTTCTCTGCTCCCCCCCCCCCCGTTTATTCAGCCGTCATGGGCCATGGAACTTCATTGCCAGTTATTTAAGTAGGCGATATCATTATTATGTGTATGTTTAATTAGACGGATGCTAAATACTCTCCTTTCAAATAGCGGTTTTGAAGTGTTAAGGAGAAAAGTACCCTGAAAACAGTGCGTGGTTTGGCCATTAGTAAAATAGCCATATTTCTCCAAGTTAGCAAGAATCTCAAGAGGTCAGCTGGCAAAGCTATTGTCATTTTTCCACCGTAGAGATTAAGGAGCGGAAGCCCCTTGAGGTTATTGCCTTATCGTTGGATACGTGGCCACCAGCGAGCGTGGATGCTTAAAACCCCTGCTAAGCCTGTGTGTCCTCCATTTGGGATTTATGGGAACACAGGAAACCTTTGTAACATGTTTCCAGTGTGGCTATTGGCATTGTAGCAAATCCACTCCACAAATAAACATAATGCTAGATTTGAAGAATATCAGGGTTAACGGTGGCGATCATGCTGCATCGTCCATAGAGGGTGGGTGTGTGTAATTCACATGGATGTCGATATCAGGGATCAGGAGGGCAGGAGTGGGAAGGGAGACCATCTCTCTGCTGTGGGATGACACGATATCGCCCCTGCCTGGGACTCCGTTCCACACCCTGAAGGGGAGCTGGCACATTCGAGAATTGTAGCTGGGGCCTGGCAGCTCTCGCAGGAGCCTCCTGAGCAGTCCCACTGAGACCCTGGGAAGGAGAGTCCACAGAAGAGGGAAGAAGAGCTGGGAGTGGGTCAGCGTGGAACAGCCTGGGCGCCGGTGAGCAACCTCCCTTTCCACCGCGTGCTGGGAGTTAGAGACCGCATTTCATGGCAAACAGTAAAGTGCACTGAGGTGTGCTTTTTGCCTTAATTGAGTGAGAGCAACATTTTGAAAGGTGTTCTTTTTAATTAGAAGCATGAACAGAAGCTCCCTGAAATGGACAATTCTCTTATGGATGAGGCTGCAGTTTCCTTTCTCTGGCATTCAAGAGAAGAAGAAGAAGTAGGAAAAAAAATTTAAAAAGCTTGATATTTAAATTAAAAGGTCATTCTATTTTAAAAATTAAAATAAATATTCCCCAGGGTATCAGAGGAGACGAACGTAGTAGGCACAGACCTTCTTAAGCCCCGTTGTTTAGCTGGTACCCCCAGTGTGTAGATGTGTAGACTTGTCTAGTCTTTACCGGGCACGATTGCTTTGTCATATGTTTTCTGCTGTTTCTGATGCATTACCTAGAAATGCACTCTTCCGAAAGCTGTGGGATAGAGTAGCTGCGTGGAAATAGAGTGTGTATCTTGAGCATCAGTGATGTCTAGCCACTTCGTGAAGCATCTCGGAGTCTAATACAAGGGATTGCCCTGGTGGGGTAGTTGGAAAGTGCTTTAAACAATAAAGAGAATAAATGAAGTTGTGATCAAAAGTCTCTTAAGCGGAGCACCTGAGTGGCTCCATGGGTTAAGCGTCTGCCTTCGGCTCATGTCATGATCTCAGGGTCCTGGGATCAAGCTCCACGTCAGGTTCCTTGCTCAGCCTGCTTCCCCCTCTCTCTCTCTGCCTGCCTCTCTGCCTACTTGTGATCTCTATGTCAAATAAATAAAAAATCTTTAAAAAAAAAAAAAAGTCTTTTAAGCTACATGGTTTTTTTTTTTTTAAGATTTTATTTATTCATTTGACAGAGACCACAAGTAGGCAGAGAGTCAGACAGAGAGGGAAGCAGGCTCCCCACCAAGCAGAGAGCCCAATGCGGGACTCGATCCCAGGACCCCCCCAAGACCACGACCCAAGCTGAAGGCAGTAGCCCAACCCACTGAGCCACCCAGGCACCCCTACATGGTTCTTTTTAAAAAAAAAATCACCATTCCAAGCCAAACAATAACTGAAATTATTGTTATAGCCGTGAGTGAGCATCCCCAGTCAATTTCCTCCTCTCTTGCGTACTTGTTGGACACCTGTTCTGTTGCAGGCATCATCCTGGGCTCTGGGAATACTAAGCTGGGACAAGCCAGGCCTCCCTAGCTGATGGAACCCACAGTCCTGGGAATTAGGGTTCAGGCACTCTGCAGTTATGACGGGGAAAGTATGGGATGTCGGGGGCACATGGAAGCAGCGCCCACCCAGGCCTGAGGGAGGACTTAGGGAAGGCATCCTACAAGGAGTCGTGTCTCAGAAAATCTGATGTGTGATGAGAATTATCCCAGAGAAGCTAGACAGGTTGGAGGAATGTCAGAAGGGGAAGAACTAGCCCACGTGGAGGCACCGAGTTGGGGAAAAGGAAGAGAGTGTGTGTGTTCAGTGTGTCTCTACGGCGAGAGGGTACTGGGGCGGATCATAGAGGCAGGAAAACTATTCTTGTTGTTTATTCTTTATCGTGAGAGCAGTGACAGGCTGTGGAAGGGTTTTCTGAACGATCAGATTTGCAGCCTCATTGCTCTGGCTACAGAGAAGAACATGGAAGGAGAGGCCAGGACCTGAGTCTGGGAGTTAGGATAGTAGACCATTGATGGGATTCAGTGACATGATGGGGGGGTAGTAGGAACGGCAGGAGGCTGGAGAAAGGACAGACTGGAGAATTAGAGTCAAGAGAGCCCTGGGACTGCTAACATTTGGGGAAGAAGAGGGGAGAGTACAGACATGGCAGATACTCAGGATTCTGGCTTAGGTGACCGGGTGGACAGATAGCGAGGCCGTTCACTGAGCCGATGACTCAAAACAGGTGAGCCCATGGCACAAAACATTGCCATGGTTTGACCACACTGAATGTGAGATACCCAGTTGTCTACACAGACCACTAAGTATACAGATCTGGAGCTCAGGAGAGAGAACTAGGTTGGAAGTGCAGGTCTGGAAGAGCCTTTGTGTAAATGGTCATTAAGCCAACACGAGCGGATGGTAGTTCTCAGAGAGGGTGTAGAATGGGAACCTAAATGGTCCTGATAGAAAACCCCATGGAACTTCACACTAAATGTTCTAGGAGTAAAGCAAAAATGGTCTGGGAAGAGGAAGAAGCCCTCAGAGACTGAGAAGTGGACAGAAAACTAGGAAGTAAACTGGAAATGTGTATCAGAATGGAAGCCAAGACCAGGATCAGTGGTTTGGGGAAAAAGTAGAGTGTCAAATATAGACACATTGTGTGAGATACGGACCAAGAGGTGTCCTTTGGATTATCTGTATGATGCTTCATTGTAGGCTTTTAAATTACCTGTGAAGCCAATGTGTGATCAGCAGGATATAAGTTAAAAGGCTTGGGTTTCAGGTCACAAAGACTTAACTCAAGAAGGGGGAAGCAATAAGCAAATTTAGACCAGTTATCTCTTGTGTTCTCTCCTCTATAGTATTCCAAATGCCTCGTTTCCAAATGCCTCGAGCAACGGTTGGAGTTTCTTTTTTTTCTTTTTCTTCTATTTGATGTCACTTTTTTTAAAATTTATTTTTTTTTTATTTTCGGCATAACAGTATTCATTATTTTTGCACCACACCCAGTGCTCCATGCAATCTGTGCCCTCTATAATACCCACCACCTGGTACCCCAACCTCCCACCCCCCCGCCACTTCAAACCCTCAGATTGTTTTTCAGAGTCCATAGTCTCTCATGGTTCACCTCCCCTTCCAATTTACCCCAACTCCCTTCTCCTCTCCAACTCCCCATGTCCTCCATGATATTTGTTATGCTCCACAAATAAGTGAAGCCATATGATAATTGACTCTCTCTGCTTGACTGATTTCACTCAGCATAATCTCTTCCAGTCCCATCCATGTTGCTACAAAAGTTGGGTATTCGTCCTTTCTGATGGAGGCATAATACTCCATAGTGTATATGGACCACATCTTCCTTATCCATTCGTCTGTTGAAGGGCATCTTGGTTCTTTCCACAGTTTGGCGACTGTGGCCATTGCTGCTATAAACATTGGGGTACAGATGGCCCTTCTTTTCACTACATCTGTATCTTTGGGGTAAATACGGTTAGAGTTTCTCAATGCTTATTTAATATTTATCTCCTGAGTCACTGAGTGAATGAATGACTCTCATATAGTAAAGGCTACTGGCAGGACAGCTCCAGGGTTGGTTAGTTCTTTGGTTCACGAACATGGCTAAGGGATGCCATTGTCAGGCTCCAGCCCTTCATGGTAACAAGACGGCTGCAGGAATCCCGGCATCACATGCACACACCATATCCAGAGGAAGGAGAGAGGGCTATCTCTTGTTGGTATCTCTTTCCAAAAGCAAGCAAACCTTCTCCCCAAAGCTTCTCCACAATCACTCCCATTTTTCATTGAGCAGAATTTTAGGAGATAACCACAAGACGTCTTGTTGCCCTAATTTTGATGGAGGTTTCCATAGCCAAAGTTTTACAGGCAGTCAACTCCCATAGGCTGCTGCCTCGTAGGAGTTATCCTTGGGAGACCCAGCTCACCATACCACCCTTTCCAGCTGCCAGTCCAGGCAGGGAAGGCTACCATGGGCGTGGGGGCATCACGGCCGCCCACCCCCCGTGGCCGCAGCCTAGCATGCTCGCTCACTCGACAGTCCTTGGTCTCCACTGACATTTGCAATGCCAAGGCCAACCAAACTTTGGAGGGCTAGTAGCTAGCCTTCTTTAAGTCAGGAAAGCTCATCATGCTTAGAAAACCCCTCCTGACTTGCTGAGGACTTGGCTAGATTTAGATAGGTAAGCGGGGCTTTTGACGTGAACCCCCATGTAAATATCTTGTAAAACAGCACTCTGCTAGGAGCTCCACACCTAGGATTCTGGTTCCATCCCTCTCGTCTTCCGTGTATACAAGGCACAGGGCAGCTTTCCATCTCCCGGGACTCTGCTTTCAGAATAAAAGCAACCCCAGGACCTTGACTGCCCACACCAGCAAAGCCTTGCTTTCCTTCCTTCCTCGCTTGCGGTGCCCAGTCCTTATCTTGCTTGATTGAAGGCATCTGTTAACCAACCATCGGGGTCCTCCTAGTGTCTCAGGGAATACCCACAGGGTGGCTTGTTCTTCAGCTCCATTCTGCCCTTGCTTGGCCTCTTATAGGGTGGTTGGGAAGATCCCAGGACGGGGTCCGGGTTGACCTTTTAAGCCCTTGCCTGCTCAATAAAATTGGCGGTGCTCTCCACCAGACTTCTGTCCTGTACTGCTTTTCTGCTCTTCTTAGATGCCTGCCTTCCCTTGCCTGCCTCCCCTTCCCTATTCCCTTTCCCCTGAGCCTGGGCTGTCCCTGGTACCCCCCGGGAGAGCGGAGATTCCAGTGTGAGACCTCAGGACTCCGCAGGTGTGCCCGCCGCGTCGCTCTGCTGCTGTCCTCTGCCTGTGCCCTGGAGCACGTCTTCGCTCCCCGGGTCTCTCTTAATTTCTCGGAAGGAAATATTATCCACTAAATTGCCCACTTACCGTGATGTCACCCAGGTTAGCCACACCCTCTCAGCCTCCCAGTTCCAGAAATGTGTCCCCGTTTTCACGTTCATCGGGGCCACGATGGTGATTTTCAAGTCCGTTGTGAGCAGTGCCGTCCAGTAGAATTTTTGGCCGTGACAGAAATGTTCTGTCATCATCTATGTTTGCCATCCCGGCAGCCTGTAGCTAGCCTCACGTGCTTGTTGAGCACCTCAAGTGTGGCTAATGTGACTGAGGGGGTCTGCATTTAAAATTTTATTTAGTTTTAACTAATAAATCACCACCTGAGGCTATGGGAGAACCCAGCTAGAGAAACAGAGTTGCTTACCTCTGTCCCTGTCACTGCTCTCTATCCCCTGACTCTAGCCATTGAGTATTTTTTTTTTTAATCTTGGATACCAGCTTCAGCTGGGCGACCCTAATAACTGTTCAAGGGCCCTAGCACAATGATGCAGGGTGATTCCGTGAGAGTCACATGATCTCATAATCGCACAGGGAGAAGCTGTGACATCCCATTCATTTCATATTTGGTCCCTGCCCCAGTTGCATTTTTTATATTAAAATGCGCAGGAATAGCAAGATGGCAAATCCTCTTCGAACGACAAACCTTGGAGAGGAGTCATCTTTGGAAATCATGGTCAGAGCCTTCATACTTAGGATAGATGATGTAAGAATGATTGGCCTTCGGTGTGATGATGGGGGGACAGGCAGAGCTGTTCCCAGGACGGATGAAAGAAATAGCTCTGGGAAGGAGACACCACTGTTGGGTGCACTGGGGCGTTTGTGGGCCCTGCGAGCAGCCAAGAGTCCACATGAGCGATGATTTGTTGACCCTCGGGTCCAGTAGAGGCAGGAAATGCTGATAAATCCAGCAGAAAACAGCTGCAGGGAAGTGTAGCCGAAACAGGCTCCCCAAGGTCAACGGCATTTTTGTGACAGGAAGTCATTGCACCTCACATATTTAATAGCTTTGGCAAAGGCTTCTTAGTAATGTCAAAATAGGATGTGAAATCCAGAACAGTAGCAATGCTAAAAAAGGTGAGGTGATTCTCCAAACACAAAAACATGGGCCGCTCCATTCCATGTAAGAAATCATCCCAAGTATTGGAGTATCGGCTAAATTCTGATACTGAACTACAACTTGTACAGATTTTTAAGGTATTAGGCTCAAAAGGACTCTGAGCTACACAGATGCTTGTATCAGACAGAAAGGAACCCCAGGGCTCTTGCACAGTTGTTCCTCTGTATCTGCTGGTCAGAAAAATCCAAAGACTTATAGCTGCAAATCAAGTGGGAGATCTCTAACTTGTAGATTCCCAAAATTGTCTGTGTCTGCCTCAAATCCTGATGGTGCAGAGACACACAGACACACCCGCAGTGACTTTTTCGCAGTGGAAAACAAAGCCCACCAGAAAAACGGAGAAAGAGAGAGACTGTTGGGGTTTTTTGTTTTGCTTTTGCAAAGAAGATGCTCACTTCAGGTCTTTTTAAACACTCGGGAATCAAATGCATTCGTTCGCCAACCAGGCAATATTTGAGAGGAATTGTATTGCTTTCTGTGTATGTTTAAAATTCTACAAAATGTTATCTGTAGCACCATTTAGTTTAATTACATCCATTGCCTGAACTCAGGCAAATGGAAGAAAATATCTCCCACAAAAGCTGACCCATGCCAGAGAGCCATTTCCAACTCAGGTTTAAAGCTTTTAACCTTTTCAGTGACGCCCTTAGATAAGTTCTTTCTTAGTTCACTGTTGCTCAGCTGATCATTTGACTATGAGAGCAGCTAGTGGCCTTGACTAGTGATTGAAAAGGTTATCGGGATTAATGGACGCTTTGCCAAACGGTATATTGCAGCTCAAGTGACAGCTTTGTAGGTTTCAAAACAATGACTCCGTCACCTGCAGGAGTGGATTTCTTTTCCTGCTCTAGTGGAAAAAGTGGCAAGAAAAAAAAGTCAATGAAGCCTTTGCTTCGTGCCTTACTAATCTTAGGACAACCACTACCAGAGGAATACTTTCTTGGGAAATTACCTTCCGCTGTAACTCATCCGCCCCCCAGTGGAGGCGCCCTTCTTTGGTCAAAGAGCCTGTCTGGGGAGCTAAACTGAGAACGTAGAACGGGCTGAATAGTAAGTAGCTCTTGTCTCAAAGGAAACAGGAGTGAGCCAGTGTTGGCAGCAGGCTCGTTCTCACAATGAGAACGGTTTGCTTTAACGCAGGTGGCTTTGCTTTTTGTTTTGCTTTAATTGTAGCCATTGGGGATCACCAATGAGTCTAAGATTGACACATGAAGCCTGCTTATATACTCTTTGTTCTTTACGGTGGAAGCCTCAGTATAGCCAAGATTTCATGACGTCATTCACCCTTCTCTGCTGCAAGGACTTAGCAGGGATGTAATTTGGGTTTTAACTCTATCGTCTACAGGTCTTACTTATAAAGGATTTCTATACGGCTCTTTCACCATCCTTGAGGAAGCAAAATCTCAAAATAAGTCATTTTAGATGGGATCACATGCTCTCAGCACTTCCGAGCTCATTACCTGCCAATTGTGTAACTTTACACAATTTATTGAAACCATCTGGTGTTCGCTTTCCTTTTTACAGGGAGGGGGATTTTTGTACCAACTCCACAGAATTCTTTTATGTATATAAAAGAATTTCAATGAACAAGAACCTGGCTCAGATAAATTCCCATCATGTTGTTTAAGGGGTTGTTACTATTATATAGAAAATGTCCAGCATTGTGCCTGGCACTCCAAAATGCTTAAAAATATTTCTCTGACTGTCCCTTTCACTGTCCCAATTTTTTTTCTCCTTGTCTTTCTACTGAATATAGAGGCTTTGTAGGTAGAGCACAGGCTTCTAGTACTATGCTAAAACTTTACTTAACCGTTTTTTCTTAATAAAAATATAGCACTGTAGGGGCGCCTGGGTGACTCAGTGGGCTAAAGCCTCTGCCTTTGGCTCAGGTCATGATCTCAGGGTCCTGGGATCGAGTCCCGCATCGGGCTCTCTGCTCAGTGGGAAGCCTGCTTCCTCCTCTCTCTCTCTCTCTACCTGCCTCTCTGCCTACTTGTGATCTCTGTCTGTCAAATAATAAATAAAATCTTTACAAAATATATAGCACTTTATTGGCAAACAATAAACCTGAAACCCATCAATGTATTTCCCGGTTCTCACCATAGGCTCAAATAGAGCAAGTCAGACAAGAAAAAGTCTAAATGAAACATGATTTGCTGTTTCAGCTTCTCTGTTATTTCATGCTTGTTTGCAAGATTGTTTTTGTTGTTTGTTTGTTTGTTTGTTTGTTTCTGGGGGGGAGTAATTATCGTTATTTCTTCCCACTGTCCTGCACATAGTACTTCGATCTTTCAGAAGTTGGGTATTATCCAACACAGCCCTTTTTTGTTTTCAAGGGACAAAAACTGAAGTCCCCAAAGTTCAGTGACTTGTTGCCAACCAACGATGGCAAAAACAAGAACACCGCTCTCCCTACGCTGAGAGTCTGGGCTCTTTCCACCACACCTGCTGTTTCTTTCTTCCCACCCAGCCCTCCCGAGAATGAGTTGGGGGGCTCACCAGTGCTCTCCTGTCCGAGGACACACACAGAGCATGGTTTAAACACCATCCTATCTGTCACCTTCTGTTTCTTTTTTACCTGAGATCGAAAAGGCATTCTCTTCTCCCGAGACTCCAGACTCCTAAGGATTGGAAGCGTCTAATATTAGCGCTCTTGGTAAAGGCTAGTCTGGAGGAAGTCATTGACAACAACTTTCTATTCGTGCCCTCCCCCCAAGCCCGGACCTCACATTAGCTCCCCAAGAAGAAGGTCTGAGTGCTGGATCAACACTGGTCCAAGGTGAGGAGCAAAAATGCAGAGTACACCCCCAGTGGATAGATTTGCTCTACCCTGTAGAGCAACAGGGACCTAGTGATGCGGTTGGTCACTACAGAGAAGGGTAGGAAGCCAGGCCAAAAAATAAAAAATAAAAAAATTGAGGACTTAGGGAAAATCAGTGCCTCTCCAAGTAATCGAGAGGTGAGGAAGAGGTTTTCCTCCAAAAAAGAACTATTATTCATTTAATATAATATATAATATATATATATTTTATTTAATATAACAGCAGCACACAAATGCTTATGTTGTTGTCTTGTTTTACAAATGGAAGCATCTTTCCAGAAAAAAAGTTAATGATTATTAAATTCACTTACATCTCGCCAAATGTACTTCGGGACTTTGCCAGCCTGCGGGCGGATTTCATTTTGATGTGATCCGGATCCACAGGTACACAGGGCTCTCCGTTTCTGCCCTTGTACTTGACATCAATTCAGACACATTTTTTTAATGTCTGGGCACTGCCCACATGGTCACTTTGTTTGCATTTCTTTCATTCCCGGCAAGGCTCTGCATTTGCCAAGGGGCACCCGGGACGCTTGGCTTTCATTTGTTTGTACACATACTCTTCGGACTCGCAATAGTTCGTCTTAGCTACGTTTGCTCCTGTCTCCCCACGACGCTGCTCTTTTTCTTACATTTGGCATATAGCATTTTATTTTGCAAATTAAAAACCAAAAAGTTTCGTGAGTAAGCCAAAACTCACCATCTGGCTTCCCTCTGATGCAATCTGAATAAATAAATATATGTGTGCACACTTTACTGTTTCTTTTGGTTCACGTGAAATATTGCCATAATGGTGCATGTTTAGTTGTGAAGCAATACTTTATACTCGTCGTCAACTATTATTTATTTAGCTGAAGATGTCTTATCCAACTAGAAATGCATTTTAATTTTTTTTAAGATTTTATTTTTTTATTTGACAGAGACACAGCGAGAGAGGGAACACAAGCCGGGGGATGGGAGAGGGAGAAGCAGGCTCCTGCTGAGCAGGGAGTCCAATGTGGGGCTCAAACCCAGGACCCTGGGATAATGGCCTGAGCCAACAGATGCTTAACAATGGAGCCACCCAGGCACCCCTAGAAATCCATTTTTAAACATAGGTGTTAATATAATCCACATGCATACCCTTGAAAAATCAGATTGGGGGGGCAAGCTTAAGTTTATATTAAAGTATTTTTTCAGGGGTGCCTGGGTGGCTCAATCAGTTAAACACCTGCCTCCAGCTAAGGTCATGATCTCAGGGTTCTGGGATCCAGCCCCACATGGGTGGGGGAGAGAGTCCCTGCTCAGCGGGGAGGCTGCTTCTCTCTCTCCCTCTGCTTTTCCCCCTGCTTGTGCTTTCTCTCTCTCTCAAATAATTAAATAAAATCTTTAAAAATATACATATATTTTTTTCAGAATTAAAATTGATACTTTCTTGTCTTCAACTTCAAAGCACCATGAACCGTGAGCCCTCTCAGAACACAGTATCTTTTGTGCGATTTTTCATGTTATGTAATGTAGATGTTGTTCCATGGCTTTCCGTGACGACCTAAAAGAATTCCTGTTGTCCATTCGCCATGTGATCTTCATGTATTAAAAAAGCAATTTCAGTTAAAGCTTAAGCTTTGAGAAAATCTCATTGATCAGAAGGTGTCCGTTGCCCTAAACCAGAGAATATTCCTAAAGCAAAACAGTAATCGAGGAAAATTAAAACAAAAAAGCCCTCAAATATAGGCACAAAGGTGACACCCGATTCTAGGGAGATAGCTGCCACTCCCAAATAAACCATTAATGTATCTTTTGAGCCAGTCCTCTGGACCGCAACTGTTATGTAAATCATACTTTCAGAACATTACAGAAAACTCCATGCGATAACAAAATCTTCCTCAAGTGCGTGGTCTCCTGTGTGCAGAGCGCAAGTCTTCCGTCTGACTTGGGCTCTCAGGATGTTACTTCCCACTTTTGCTGCTTTTCCCACCTCTCACACTAATTCCTCCCCATGTCTGTGTTTCTGCGTTTCTTCCTCTGTGTTGCCTGTGTCTTCCCTTAGCACTTGGCGTCATGCCTGGCTTGTGGGAGGGGCGGCAGGGTGGGCTGTGGTAAAGCTCCAGGGCGTGGAGGACAGGAGACTGGGTGGGAGTTTCTACAAGTTTCAGAAGGTGCTGAAAGCAAACGCGGCCCTACCCACGAGACCGTGGTGAGAGCATGCGGTTTCTGGGTCGTGATGCCTCTTGTTAATTACAGGCTCTCGACAGATGTTTGCCCGCTGAATGAATGAATTCGCCGTCACCTTTCCCTTCACTCCCCTTGATTTGGTTGTTAACATGACTCTACCAACATCTTCATTTCTTACGTCTCACGAGAAGAGGGAATAAGGCTGGCACAGTTTCCAGGACCAGTTCTATAGCTTAGATCCATTGCTTTCTACGTCTCATCATTTAAAATTTATGACCCTGACTTGTGCTCACTTCCGCATCATGTTCTCAATCATGTCTGCGACCTGATTTTATCTTGTTAAATATGTCTGCATCTGGCTCACATTTTAATTTTCTGCTCTCCCCTACGGCTCTCCCCAATCCCATATGCCTTTGTGACAAGTTCATATTCACGATCCCTGGTTAGACAATGCAACCTCCTGCTTTCTTGTCCTCTTTGAGGTTTAAACCTACTACTGTGTTCCCCGTTAGCTCCATAAACAGCATTTCCTATCCCAGACCTCATCAGGACTAGGCACAGTTGCCATTCCATATTCTCTTGCATCTCTGATTCCTAATGTCCAATCCAGTGGTCTTAAATTGTGGAACTCTGACCAGCCAAAGCAGCTCGAGCATCCCCCAAGAACTTGCTAGCCAGGGCGCCTTGGTGGCTCAGTGAGTTAAAGCCTCTGCCTTTGGCTCAGGTCATGATCCCAGGGTCCTGGGATTGAGCCCCGCATCGGGATCTTTGCTCAGCAGGGAGCCTGCTTCCCCCTCTCTCTGCCTGACTCTCTACCTACTTGTGATCTCTGTTTGTCAAATAAATAAATAAAATCTTAAAAAAAAAAAAAAAGAAGAAGAAGAAGAAGAACTTGCTAGCCATGCATATTCTCTGTCCCAACCCAAAACTACCAGCACAGAAACTCTGGGGGTGGAACCAAGCCCCACTGCAGGGAATTGTGATTCCCACTGAAGCCAGAGAAAC
Source organism: Mustela putorius furo (assembly GCF_011764305.1). Classification (NCBI taxonomy): domain Eukaryota; kingdom Metazoa; phylum Chordata; class Mammalia; order Carnivora; family Mustelidae; genus Mustela; species Mustela putorius. Next base: position 10,333,510 of record NW_025422022.1, read on the forward strand.
ATTGTCTCAGTTCCTCGGATCTCCAGAGTCTTCCCCCTTCTTCCTGTTCCCGCTACTCCTTCCTACTACCGGTAGTTTTGAAAACTATTACAAATCATTTTAGAAGATCATGTAAAACATCCACATAATTTCCAATATTATATAGGGCAATATTATTTCTAATATTATTTCTAATATAATTTCTGATATTAGTATAAAAAACAAACTCTTTCTCATCTGCAATAATGAGACAGTGATGATCTTGATAGATGAACGTATAATTAGTCCATGAGACTCCCCTTCATCGGGAAGGTTAAGTTCTTTCTAAAAAAAAAAAAGTAAAACAGGTTTTTTAATAATTTGAATTAAAATGACAATAAAGAGGCTGATAAACTATGCTTTTTACATACACTTCAAATTAATCGGATTTGGAATGACCAGACATTGGGAATCCTCAGCTGATTTCTTGGCTTGATGATGCATAAATGGGGTCAGTTACATTACTATTTCCACTTTTGTGTATGTCTGAAAAAGTCACAAGAATTTAAAACAGCAGCTACTTAACAGTGGCAACACCACTGTAGCCCCATGTTAAATGAATTCAAAACAGGCGGTCTTCCTTTTTTTTTTTTTAAGATTTTATTTATTTGACACAGAAATCACAAGTAGGCAGAGAGGCAGGCAGAGAGAGCAGGGGAAGCAGGCCTCCACTGAACAGAGAGCCCGATGTGGGGCTCGATCCCAGGACTCCGAGATCATGACTTGAGCTGAAGGCAGAGGCTTAATCCACTGAGTCACTCAGGCGCCCTGATGGTCTTCACTTTTGTCACTATTGTTTTTGGTCATAAATGATGTAATAAAGGATTTGTCATCTTTGTTGATTGGTTTCAGTTTATTTCCACTAGATTAGGGTGTGTGTGTGTGTGTGTGTGTGTGTGTGTGTACACACATATATATGTAGGTAGATAAGTAGGTAAAATATGGTTATCAAGGTCAATATTGAAGAAATGGTCAAAAGCTAAGAAATTCATGTGGTCTGTGCATTGCTGCTGTGTAAATAGAGAAACCCTTCACAGAACAATTTTCCAAGATTCAAGTATATGTCACTTAGATTTTGAAATACTAATACACGTAAGTTTTGTCTATTGGAATTTCTCCTAAAAGGGGAGGATTCTAATTGCAGAAAAGGCATTATGCAGGGAGGTGATGGGCAGAACCTCCTTTGTTCATTATATCATAAAACACAAGAAACCCTTTTATGAGCAGCCACAGGAAGATAGCTAACTAAAATTCAGTTATTCATCCAATATAATTAAGATTATAATTATGCAAATTATAATGTTTATAATAGTAAAACAATACATAAAATCTGATGCCTAGTAAGATCACAACAATATGTACCCACAAATAAACTGTTATGTTGTCTTACCCTTTTTTCTTCATTTTTATTTTTCTGGTGGGAATGTATTTTTAGAAATTATGACAGTGGAATTCCCAAGATTGTTTCCTCTCCAAACAATCTTTGGACTTAGCAAAGTCACGTTTAATCTACGGGGAGCTAAATTTTTTGAGAGTTCCTCTGTCTCTGGGACGGCTTCTCCATCATTAGCAAAGCCACCAGCACTAAGCTAGCCACCTTGACGAAACCAAGATTCATAAATTAAGTATCCAACTACACTTGTATCTTTCCCCCAGTCCTGCTTCTCAGATACCTTTTTTTTTTTTTTTAAGATTTATTTATTTATTTATTTATTTGACAGGCAAAGATCACAGGTAGGCAGAGAGGCAGGCAGAGAGAGAGGAGGAAGCAGGCTCCCCGCCGAGCAGAGAGCCCGATGTGGGGCTCGAACCCAGGACCCTGGGATCATGACCTGAGCCGAAGGCAGTGGCTTTAACCCATTGAGCCACCCAGGCACCCACTTCTCGGATGCATTTTACCTGTCCAAAAGTACAACAGTCATTTGATTCTGCTGGTACCCCGAAGAACCAGAACTTGGCAGGGGGCCTTGAAAACCCCCTCCTCTTCGGGTTGTCTTAACTGGGACATTTATTACACCAGGAACATCAAAAACCAAAGTGGTTTCCTAGGGATGTGTTAAACGGAGTGGCAGCGGCATCATTGTTCCACCAACTGGGAACATGAAGTGTTGGTGCTTCCCATGGCATCACCCACGAGAACATGCTAAATTCAAGCATGTTGAGGGGACTAGGGACTGTCCCCAAAGGGACTGCAATGCAATAACACACCACTGCAGCCCTTTCCTCCTGAAGACTTTTGGTTTGGCTGTGTACCTAGAGTTCATACTGCTCTTCTTTTCTTATCAACAAGGAGTAGTAATCATTTTGTTAATTGCAATTGTACTAACTATCATGCCATTTCAGGCACACAGAAGGACCAAATGAAAAAAAATGCGGAGATGGATGCCTGGGTGGCTCGGTGGGTTAAAGCCTCTGCCTTCAGCTCGGGCCATGATCTCAGGGTCCTAGGATCAAGCCCCAAGTCGGGCTCTCTCCTTAGCAGGAAGCCTGCTTCTCCCTCCCTCTCTGCCTGCCTCTATGCCTACTTGTGATCTGTGTCTGTCAAATAAATAAATAAATAAAATTTTTTTAAAAGAAAGAAAGGGGAGGGGGCACCTGGGTGGCTCGGTGGGTTAAAGGCTCTACCTTCGGCTCAGGTCGTGGTCTCCGCGTCCTGGGATTGAGCCCCACATGGGGCTCTCTGCTCAGCAGGGAGCCTGCTTCCCCCTCTCTCTCTCTGCCTGCCTCTCTGCCTACTTGTGATCTCTCTCTCTGTGTCAAATAAATAAAATCTTTTTAAAAAAATAAAAAATAAAAAATAATTAAAAAGAAAAGAAAAAAAATGGGGAGAAAACCACAATCTAACAGTGTGACAGTGCTTTCTGTCATCTGCCTCAGATGATTCTTTGGTATCTCTTCTGGTTTTTTCTGGGTTTATACAAGATTCAGGTCAAATAGCCTATGTCCTTGAACCATATGCCGTCGAAAGCCTGTTGGTATGTAGGTGACTCTGTTGAACGTTTCATCAGGCCAGTTCCAACTGGGGAGGGAGGGAGCTGGCAGAGCCCCCTTTTACCACCACATACTGTTGTGATTAAATTAAAGCCTTGGGAGGCGCATCGCACAAGAAAAGGATTATTTATACAAGGTCTACTTTGGGAGTCATTTCCCTGTTTCATTTTTCTACAAGTAAATCCTCTTTCTTCCGGTTGTAAGGCACGTGATTGCTTTGCTGGGTTCTGTGTTTCTGACTAAGCATAACGTAGGAGTCTTTCCTCTGGATATTTATTCATCTTCCCGGAACAGCTTTCCATCCTCTTTAAAAATTAATTTGACTTTAATGTCTCGTTATTTAGGACTCCCCTGGGCTAGAATGAGATCACCCTGGGGGAGTTTTGATTTGACAAATGGCCATTGTGTGGGAGCCTTTGATCCTCTCCTGGGGTGCTAACTAGCTGCCTGACCCTGGCTTTGAGGAGCTTTAAGCAAGATCAAAGTCTGCTCCCCTCCAGGCGTGATCACTGGTGGACGCTGGGAGAATCCTGGCACTTACTTCCCAGCATCCTTAGGATGCCGCAGCCCTCGGCTGTGGTCTGAAGCCCCCTGTGAGTGGTCAGTGCTCATAAGGTTTGCAGAAGGCGGGACCCTCCAGTGCCAGTGAGGCGTGGCCCCTGTTGTTAGGAGGGGGGCGGGCCGGGGGGTTCCAACTCCTAAACATTTATCTGCCTGGAGAAACTGGATCCTGGCGGGAAGAAAAAAGACAAAAAGAGGATGAATTTTTCCTAGAGCCTTAGAGAATCATGCTCTGGTGTTTGTTGAGTGTTATGAAGCCCTTGGCTCCCCAAGGTAGACATTTCTACTCCTGGTTTTCCAATCCCTGAGGCCTGCTCAGTTTTTCCAGTTTTCCAAAATTAGAAAGAAAGGTTCATTTTAATTCACTTTTGTTTAAAAAAAAAATGTACAAAATAGGCGGTTTTGGTTAGAAAGATGGAGAGTAAAGCAGGCAATTTGCTAGAGGTCACTGGAAATTGCCACCCTCGGGGTCAGATGCCTTATGTCTAAAAATAAAACAAGTGTCTGAAAAGCGAAAGAACAAGGGCAGATTTTACAGACTGACCTTGATAAAGATTGTTCAAAAACATCTAGATTCAGTTAGCCGACGATAAATGTCATCCTTCCCTGGAAGGTGGGCGCTGTCTAACTGTGCCGTCTCCTTCTCGCGCCCACAGACGGGGAGCTCTCCATATCGAACGAAGATGATTCGCTGGAAAACGGACAGTCCCTGAGCTCCAGCCAACTGTCTCTGCCAGCCCTATCCGAAATGGAGCCGGTCCCCATGCCCAGGGATCCCTGCTCATACGAGGTGCTCCAGCCTTCAGACATCATGGATGGGACAGGTAAAGCCCCTGGTCGAGTTGCCTGTGGCATTCGGGACCTGTAGCCTGGCCGGACTTGAACTTCTGTTTGGCACCACCCCGAGCCTCTGAATCTCCTGGAAATGGGAATGAAATTGTCCAATCAGGACATATTTACACCTAGTGTGCCATAGTGTTTCAAAAAGATATTTTGTAATCTTAATGTCTTTAAAGAAGACATGCCCTGTTTTTGTACTGTGGGGGATTTAAAATGTTATTGGTGTTTTGTTTTGTTTTGTTTTGTTTCCCCCTAGAACCCATTTCTGTTAAGCTAAGGGATCCTGTACTTCTTCTACACCATACCTAACTCACGTGTTCGTAAAACCCTAGCATGGCCCTTAAGCCCAGCCTCCGTATACCAGCTAAAGGTTGGATCGATTTAGCAAATTGTATCCGTTTACTGCACACAATCGATGTGTTGATTGGCTATTAAATTGTCTACACTCTCCCGGTTAATGTGAATGCTGCTGATAGGTGATGTGGGGTGCCATTGGACTGTCACGACTTCTTTGGTCCAAAGCCCTCCGAATGGTCAGTACTCACTCCCTCAAAAGGTTTGCAGAAGTGGGGTCGGGGGTGTCTTCCCAATAGCTAGTAAGGAGCGATCCTTGTTCTCAAGAAGCAAGCCAGCTTGGGGGAGGGACCTTCTGGGATCTCCAGAGTGTGGGGAGAAAGGCCACATCCCTTTTCCACACCATATGCCAAGTCTGCAGCAGCAGAGCTCCGGTGGGAGGACGGGAGAGCCGGGTCACACAGCCCGTGCCATACTCCTCCTTGGGACCTAGTGTGTCATTTCTCCGATGCTGATGATAGTGGGGTCCCTTGGGAGAGGGGAGAGAACAGTGCTCACGAAGGCCTTGATGCTACAGGGAACACTGCAACCCAGATCAGGGAGGAGGAAGAGGTTAGGGGAGAGTGACTGGAGTCATTCCTGTCGCAGCAGGGATGAGAGGAAGGAGGCGGCGCGTTGGAGTTGCATTCTCCCCGAGGCTGAGAAGACGATTCTAGCGAAAGCAGTGAATTGTGTTTCTCATTCTGGCCTTTCTTGGGATGTTGGATCGCGCAGATTTGACCGTTAGAGGGAGATCTGTCATCCCAGCGAACCCAGAGTTGCAGGCTCGCTGGCCAGGCCGTCCCTCGCCCGCACCCCGGGACAGCTCTTAACTAGAGCCAGTCGGGGTCTCCCGTGGTGGGAAGGAAGAGCCAGACCCAGTGCGGAGCAAAGAGAAGTGTGGGAAAGCAAGCAGAAAAACCATCATTCTGGCCAGTGAGAGGAGAGAGGAAGCAGGGAGACAAAAAGGCATTGTCTTGGTGCATCCTCTGTCTGGTCAAGGTTTATAGGGACCCCTAAAACGGTAAGGTGCCTGTTGACAGCCTCTGCCCAGCTCCGCTGGTGAGCAGCCACCCCACGCGTGTGGGGACACCCGGCCTGGTATCAGCCTCCGGGGGCTCCTTCGTGACTTCATGTCCCAGACCCGGGGAGACCCAGTGGGCAAAAAGCAAGACCCCAGCATCTTCTCTGTCTCGCTCTGGACAAAGGGCCAATGGGCCCAAGGGAAGCTGCCAGCCTTGGGTGCTGGTTTGGTTTGGATGGGGGCCCTTTGTCCCTGGCCCTCTGCACCTGCCATCGGTCGATTGTTGCTGTGGTCCCATGAGTCACGTTTTAGAGCCCTCACAGGTGTAGTAGGAATGCCAAGACGGAAGTGGTTAAGCTTGGGATAGTTTGGAGAAAATGTCCTCTCCCCTTCCCCCTCCCCCTCCGACCTCTCCCTTACTGCCTCAGCCGCCCTGATGTGTCCTCCACCCACACCCCCTTCTTTCCTGGATTTCTAGAGGCCTCTCTCTAACTCGCCCCACGTGCACGGCGACCGGAAGCAGTGGGCGCTGTGCTGTGTCGCCGACCCACACCCCCGTCCTGTGTGCTCCCGCTGGCCCCACCTGCGCTGCCTTTGTGTAATGTCTCCTGTGTGTCGTGTGGTTGTCCCCTCAGTGTCTGAAGAGAGTCCCTCTGCCAGTGAGTCTGGAGTCCTCCTGTCCCAAGATCCTTCAGCCAAACCAGTCCTGCTACTGCCCCCCAAAAAACCTGCTGCTTTCTCTGGAGACCATGAGGAGACCCCAGTGAAGCAGCTGTCCCTTCTCAAGCAACCCCCCGCCCTGCCTCCCAAACCCACTGCCAGGATTGCCAACCACTTAACAGGTGAGTCGAGACGTCTTCTGGGGGCGTGCCGCCCTGCCTTCCCTTCAAGGGATAACCTCTCACGCTCTTTCTCTCTCTATCAGCCCTGTTGCACCTCTCCCTGAGGCTGCTCTGTGGGACGTTTGGTCGTTTCCATGTGCGTCTTGGTACACGCAGTCGTGACCTGGGTTTGTGTGTTTTTGTCAAGAAGCGTTCGATACGCACCTGCCAGCCACATGCCGAGAACCTTTGTCGTGTGCATCTGTAAATATGTACCTTGATATTTGTGTGACCGACTCAGGATTATTGGCCCATCAGGGGGAATTAGATTCAGTGTCAAAGTCTTTGCAAAGATGAAGAGTCGTACCTTGTTCCCTTTGTCATAAGTTTGCCAAAGCTTTAGAGTTTTTGTCTTTAAATTATTGATCTGAAGCCCAGAGTATTTCCTCTATTAAAATTCATGTCTGTGCTATTTATTCTGTTTTTAAAAAAAAAGAGAGAGAGAGAGAGACAATCTGCAGAGTATCGTGGGAAATACTTTTAAAAGAAGAGTAAGTTTTGTCCTAAAGTGATTTTTACGTTCTCACGTTGAATGCTCGGGCACGCACCCACCGCCCTTAGACGGGGCATCTGGTGAAATGGTACTTCACCGCCCATGAACCGGGCACTGCTTTCTGATTTAACGTTGTAGTTTCATTAAAGAGTAAAGAGGGGCGCCTGGGTGGCTCAGTGGGTTAAAGCCTCTGCCTTCGGCTCAGGTCATGATCGCAGGGTCCTGGGATCGAGCCCCACATCAGGCTCTCTGCTCAGTGGGGAGCCTGCTTCCCTTCCTCTCTCTCTGTCTACTTGTGATCTCTGTCAAATAAATAAATTAAATCTTAAAAAAGAAAAAATAAAAGAGTAAAGATTTCAGGGGGTGTTTCTCCAACCTCAATCAGCCGCCTTTTTATAGTGGGCTTGGTATTTTCGTTAACAGTTTCTAATTTATTTTTGTGAGATGTGACGAGGATGGGGTGGGGCAGAGTAGTCCCCTCTGTTAGAGCAGAAAAGCTGAAGTTTGAGAAAAATCAACGCCTTTAGCTGGGCTGGCAGGAGCCGTGCAGTGGAGACACGCTCACACCCGACGCTTCCTAGTGCCTTGTCTAGGGACTGCTGTCGCCGTGACAGAAGGATGTCGCCCACGTGGCGCTGAGTTTTACTTGAGTCCAACTTAAACACAAGATTGAGTCGAGCTACTTATCCACATGTGTGTCCATCCAAGTCCGATATTTGTGGTTCGAAAGAAAACATTTCCACCTAAAGAAACTGTTCTGGGGCGCCTGGGTGGCTCAGTCGGTTGGGCATCTGCCTTCAGCTCAGATCATGATCCTGGAGCCCCAGTGTTGGGGCGCCCCACTCAGCGGAGAGCCTGCTTCTCCCTCTGCCCCTCATCCTGCTCATACTCCGTGTCTCTCTTTCTCAAATAAATAAATAAAATCAACCAGTCAATCAGTCAAGGAACCATTCAATACATTAATAACACTTCAGTCCAGTGCCCCAAAATGTAAATGCATAGAAAACCACGGAGGAGAAAGTGGCCTCACAAACCGGCCTCTGAGAGATAACCACTGTCCGTTTGTCTGTCTAACGAAGGTCAAATACCTGCTACTCGTAGTCTCTTCTCAGCGGCTTTTTTGCACGCGGTGGTATCTGGTGAACAGATTCTCATGTCCGCAAATACTCCCCGACACGCTTTGGTTAGCTGCCCAGTGTGAAGTAGGACTGACCTGTGTGGCCCCCTGTGGGCTCTCCCATCTTCTGTCACCGCAGGCAACGTCCCCAACAGCACACCTTGCTTAAGAAGCATCGGTATTATCCCTAATTTTGTTCTAGAATTAGAGTTGCTTGTTCTAATTCTAGAAATCAATTACGTACCTTGGAAGAGCTTTGGCTTTTGAAGGCTGTGAGGCCAAATTTCTCTGAAGATTAAATATTGCAAAATAAACTCCCATATGGAGTTCCTATTCATTTGTCACACATGTGCTAAGTATCAAAACAGATGCAAATAAATCACAGTTTAATATATAAATTTTACATATATATTTTTGTATGTTATCTATATTATGTATACACACAGAATAGAGTACCAAAATAGTGTTAGCAGCGTCACTTGGAGTTCCGTGCAATCTTTTTTTTTTTTTTTTAAGTTTATTTATTTGACAGAGAGATCACAAGTAGGCAGAGAGGCAAGCAGAAAGAGAGGGGGAAGCAGGCTCCCCACTGAGCAGAGAGCCTGACATGAGGCTTGATCCCAGGACCCTGGGATCATGACCTGAGCCGAAGGCAGAGGCTTTAACCCACTTTAACCCACTGAGCCACCCACGTGCCCCATTCCATGCAATCTGATAAAAGAGCATGGAAGGGCTGAAGCTTGAGCTGACCCTTCAGGCATAAGGGGTGTGTATAATAGAGAATGAGGGGAGAACATTCCAGAAGGGAAGGCCCTGGTCAGAGGCCCAGAGATGGCCTTGTGTTAGGTCCATGGCAGGGTGGCCGCGCTGGGGCAGGGGGTCCGTCTCGGGATGGATTGAGAAAGCGTTCACTAGGTAAGGTGTATGAGGATCTAGATTATGTTCCTGGGGCAGTAGAGAACCTTTGGAGGTTTTTGAGCAGTGGAGTGATGTGATGACAACTAGCCTTTCAAAGATGTTCCTGGGTCCCTGTGTAGAGTGAGCAGAAAGAGAAGGCGGAAGCCTACAAAGGCCAGCCCTATGCCTCATTCTCCAGAATCACTAGTTAAACTTGGATTATCTGTACCAGGGAGACTCTGGGGAAAGCTCCTCTTGTGTCTAAAATATGAGCTAACAAGCCTCTCCGGCTGATCACGCTGGGGAGACCGAACAGAACAATAGAAAAGACATTTGAAAAGAATAATTGACAGAATTTCTCAGCCGACAATGTCCTCTAATTGATCTAGTTATCTAATGAATGAAGGCACACTTCATTCATTCCCAGTGTCAGCTGTGAGCCGTGAGCTTGGGCAGCCCTGTGTCCTCAGGACTCTTGGGATATGTGAATTAGCCCAGTCTCTGGCTTTCCCTGTCCTTTTCCAAGGAGAGTGGACTTACCAACGCTCTCTGAACCTCACCTCTATACAGATTGGATCAAACGGAACAAAATAGCTGAGAGCTAATAGTCCTTACTTGCTGTATCTGGTGGCTCCTAAAACAGGAGGAAGAGAAGACATTGGAGGCATCCACGGGCTACAGGCCTGGTGCTGTCCTTTTGGGTTTAAACCCAATTAGACATGCTTAATTTCTGGAAGTGAACCATCAGTCACGATGAACTCGCATCTCCGTGAGGCAGCTACGTTAACCCTGTCGTGTTACTAATTACTCCAGAGACAGCAGGACTCTGTCAGAAGAAATTAATAAACGAAGAATTCTAGAACTCTGAATTGAGACACATAAGTTTTAGCATGTCCTCTCTCACTTGGTTGTCCCGTTGACATTTTTGGAAGGAAATGCAGGACAGTTGGAAAGACACCAAGCATGATTAACGGAGAGTGACAGCAGTTAATGGTCCAGTAGGTCCAGTAGAGGAAGCATGAGCCTGAGCTGGGGCCACGTCCAAGTACACAGGCAGAGACAAGCAGAAACATCTCTGCTTTGGCATGTGTGTGTACTTTATCAGGAAAACCATTATGAACTTGGAGACCATCTCATGAATTTTCTCTGTTCGCCAGCAAGTACAGAGAAGCCTACTTGCTCTCCCAAACAGTCTTTCGTCTTCTCTTGTCATCGACCTGTTCTCCAACAGCGGCCTACACAATCGCAGGTCATAGAGGAGCATCACATTCCCTTCCTTACATTCTGGAAGTTGATTCCGTAATGCTAATGATCTGAGGTGAATGATTCTCAAAATGCGTCTCTCTTGGGATGATGGGGGACCCCAGAGGAAAAGGGTTGATTGAAGCGGAGGAGCGGGGGAACCACAGTCTCCTGTCTTTCTAAGTCTTCATCAGTCACCTCTCCAGCCATGCTGGCTCCAGGAGTCCAGTGTGACACACTGCATGACTAATCCATGCCTCTGGATATGGTACCTGTGATTAGGCACCCCGCAGGGGCTGATTGAATGAATAATCAACTCCCGTGAGAGCGGGATTTCTCAGTCTGCCGTTCACACTTGGGTGATAATAATGGCAGCTGCCATTTTTTGAGAATTTGACGGCGTATTGTTTAGTCCTATGGAGACGATGCTATTATCATTATTCTCTCTTTTTCCTAGAGGAGGAAAAGGAAATTCAGATAAGTTCAATAACTCAGTCGTGGTTACAGAGCTAATAAGTGCCAGAGATGGACCCACTTTGTTTTACTCCAGAGTTCTTACTCATAACCATTAGTTTCTACCACCCTCATGAAGATAATCTATTCTTAAAATTCAAAACAATGGAATCATGAGCTTTCTTTGGATTTTTTTGGCCTTGTGTGTTTCAATCTGTTTTTAGAAAATTGGCTTCGGGTGGCACCCAGGTGGCTCAGTCGGTTAAGGACTCAACTCTTGAATTCAGCTCAGGGCGTGACTTCAGAGTCGTGAGATCAGGCCCCGTGTTGGGCTCCATGCTGAGCATGGACGCTGCTTAAGATTCTTTGTCACTTTCCCTCTGGTCCTCCAGCATACCTCTCCACAACGGCTTGCACACTCTCTCTCTCTCTCCCTCTCTCTCTCTCTCTCTCAAAAATAAATTAATTAATTAAATTTGTAAAAAGGAAATTGGCTTCTTTATTTGCGTAAGTCAAAGACAAAAATGTATTCAGTCTTTCAAAAATAAGTAATATTCTGAAGACACTTGATCACGAAGAGGAGGAAAGCAGTTGGGTTGGGTTTGGGAGAACGTGCTAGAAATGGTCTGTGAGAATCAAGAACAGGGCGAATCCCATGGGAGGGATTTGGCTACGATTAGAGTCCAGCAATTTGAAAAGAAAAGGAAATGTTGGGGCGCCTGAGGGGCTCAGTTAAGCATCCTGCTCTTGGCTTGGGCTCAGGTCACCATCTCAGGGTTATGAGATCGGGTCCAGAGTCAGTATGGAGCCTGCTTGAGATTCTCTCTCTCTCTCTCTCTCTCTTACTTTGCCTCTTTTCCCCTTACTTTGCTCTCCCTCTTTCTCTTTCTCTATCTCTCTCCAAAATAAATAAATGAATCTTTAAAAGAAAGAAAGAAAAGAAGTGTTGCTGATCCTTTAAAAAGAAGTCCTTCTGCAAATGTGAATCTGAATCTGCCCAGGGTTTCTTTGTCTTTAGACTTGAACTACAAGGAATTTCTGTTGGTCGGCGGCTAGTTTCAACATTCCAAAGGTTTTACACCTGCAGACTTACCCAGGCACACAGCATCCATGCTCTGTGGTACTTCTCAGCCTCCTACATGTCTAATGAGAATCTTCTATCCAGAGTTCATCACACCCAAACCAACATTTCTGCTTATACTGTCTCTCGAGTTTGGTGGACACTGTTCATGGTCATCACATTCTGATCTGTGATTTTGTTGTTCCTCCCTGGCTCTCTCACTGTGTGTCCGCATTCCTCATCTTCCTCTCCAATCCCACAAAATCATCTACTTCCCCCCCATCCTTACTTTCTACTCTGAAAATGCAAGAAAACTGGTAACTGAACCACAGTGACCTTGGACCTCATCTCTGCCTTCAAATGGAAAACATGAACTATAACCCAGAAGTTTCAGAAAGAGGTTCAGGGTTCATAGCCCTCCAGGTAGCTGATACCTTGAAGGAATGGGAAATATACCAGAATACTCTTTCTCCCTAATTTTCTGTATTGTTCCAGTCTTGATTTCCTTTTCTTAAAATGCAGAAATTCTTTCTTAGTGCATGGGAGGACCCCTTTTAAGATCATTTTTAGAGGGCGCTCTCTGCTCTCACCTCTGTGACCAGCATAAAGATGACAACAAAACACATTTTTATGGCACTTGTTAGGTTGGAGATGGAATTCACTTGGCACTTTTTTTTTTTTTTGCATGGTAAAAACATTAAATTTACCTTCTTAACAGATGATGAGTGAGCAATTCAGGAACGTTGACTAGATTCACGTTGTTTGTTGTGCAAGAGAGTTCCAGAACCTTTTCATCTTGCAAAAATGAAGCTCTGTACCTATTAAATGACTCCCCTTTTCCTTCTCCGCCCCCTTTGCCCCTGAAAACCACCACTTTACACTTCTTGTTTCTAGGATTTGAGGCCTCTCAGATAAGTGGGATGGTACAGTGTTTGTCTTTTTATCAGAGGCTTACTTCACTTTGCATCATGCCCTCAAGGTCCATCGGTGCCATAGCTGTGATTGGACTTCCTTCCTTCATAAGGCTGGGTGGCACTCCTGTTTTGAGGGCCCACCCCGTGCAAGGCCCACCACCAGCCTTGATATAATTTATAAGCAGTGTTCCCCCATCAGCTATAGGGCTGGTAGGCAATTAGAAGCTACAGAAAATGGTTCATATGAAGACGTATAAAATGGTTCTCAAGAAATACAAACAGCAGGAGACCACATCTTTTTTTTTTTAAGATTTTATTTATTTATTTGGCAGAGATCACAAGTAGGCAGAGAGGCAGGCGGGGTGGGGGGGGCAGGCTCTCTGCTGAGCAGAGAGCCCGATGCGGGGCTTAGTTCCAGGACCCTGAGATCATGACCTGAGCCGAAGGCAGAGGCTTAACCCACTGAGCCACCCAGGCGCCCCCCAAATCCTTTTGCAAATTCAGAAGAAGCATCCTAAAGGAGGAGGGATGTCAAACTTAAAGAAGAATCCCATTTTGAAGGTCACAGAGGGGAAAGGAGTTGTAATACGGGAGGCAGAGTTCATGGAGGTACCTGACATGAGTCACAGTATGTTCAGGAACTAGCCAACAGCCCAGCTTGGCAGAGGGGCAGGATTCGTGGGGAGAGGTCATCAAAGGTCAGGCCAGCCGTGGGTTGAAGGGGAACTGTCGAGAGCCTCGAATGCCACAGTGAAGGATTTAACTTTAGAGGAGGAGTGGGTACGTTTTGGAGTGGGACCTTTAGCAACAGTGGCTTAATTTCCACCCAGCTTGTCTCCTTGATGCTCTTGCGGATTTGAGGGACAGCGATGTTGGGGGCTGGATGCACGCTAGAAATATAAAGGAAATGGGGGCGTGGCCATTGTCAACCAGAAATTGCAAAGGACACCAAGCTGCTGGCCCTTGGTTCTTCTCTTGGACGTTGTGTCAGAGTCCTGGGGGCAGTTTCCTGAGAGTGGGGATGGTGTCATCCCTGATCCCTGCTGTGTCCTCAGCTAGCACAGAGCAGCCCCAGAACAGGAGGGCTTGTGAGCGCGAGACCACCACCCCCACCCCCCCAGCAGAGGCATTGAAGGAGGAGCTCGGTAATCACTGCCCAGGTGTTTGCAGCAGGATACTTGCGCTCGGGTTCGGAGTTGTGCTGGAAATGAAATCAGATCCTCATGCTCTGGAGAGCTTGAAGGAGCTGATACCCAGAGGGAAACCCCCCTCCCTTATTAGAGTAACAGAACATGACCGTCATGCATCAGTCATACTTGTGGTGCAGACCGGGGTGTTGGAGAGCGTGCTGGGAAGGTCAAGAGAAAATGGCGATGCCCTTGGAGTCCGCCAGGTGCCGGCAGTTGGACCACCCACCGCCATCTCCGTAAATGTAAGAGCTAGGAGCGCGTCCTCCAACACCGAAGAAGGGTCGTGCATCAGGTAGATGCAAGACTGGAGATGAATTATAGCCATCCTTTTTCCCCCTTTGTGATATCTAAGGATCCGGCTTGAATTTACTCATTTCACCCTCAATGTTCTACCTCTTCATAGCTCCATAAGGTCTATGTCACATTTCGCTTCTTTAAAGATATTATTTATTTGACAGAGACAGAGACGGAGCATGAGCTGGGGGAGGGGCAGAGGCAGAGGGAGAAGCAAACTCCCGCTGAGCAGGGAGCCCGATGATGCAGGAATCGATCCTGGGACCCCCTGGGGTCATGACCTGAGCCGAAGGCAGATGCTTAACCACCTGAGCCACCTTGGTGCCCCAATGTAGTATTTCATTTCATATCACCTAAATTAACTACTTTCAGACAGCCTCGATCTGTCCCTTGGTCCAGTGGTCCGAGAGCAAACGAGTATGTTCATTCTTCCCTCCCTGACTCCGTGACACTGCCCGGACTCTCCCAGCCTTCCCACGGATAGTCGCAGCCATCCTCCCGCTGGTCACCGTTGGGTCCAAGCTTCTTGCGGCTGTCCATCTCTAGAATCTTCTCCCCGTCCTTTGTGTTTGTCTTGCAGAAGCCCTAGGATCCGCAGTTCAGTTATCCGTCTGTTGAACGCTGCTCCCCTCCTCCGGTCTCCCTGGGGGCAGTCACGCTCATCCTCCTCATTTCGAAGTTAAACCACATAATGTGCTTCTGTGCCGATGATTTATCATCTCCAACAAAACGCTGATCTTAACGGGCGTTTGTTGTCAGGATATGGGGACACCTAGAGTTGTGACTCCTGAAGAGCACTTTCCTACTATGAATAATGTGTAATTTTACTTCCAAAAAAAAAAAATTTAACTGCATGCCCCACAAAGATGACAGGTGACCCAGTGGTGTCCCCACCCGCTGTCCAGCATCCCTGTCCCCGTGAGGCATATCCCTCTCTCCTTGTTGTCATCTGCCCAGATAGTCTTTGGAAGGGGGTAATTTTAAAACAAAACTTTTCGTTGTGGAAAGTGACTCAGAAACAAAGTTAGGTGCTGCTGACATGTGTGCTCTCAGTTTGTAGGATTCTGGAAGGTCTCAGGACGTGTTTGTCCCAGACATCAGGTGGTCATCGATTTCCACGTGCCGGCCTGGCTTGAGGGGAAGAAAGCCAGCTTAGGGCATGGAACGCAAGTCACTTCTTTGTTACTCGTTTCCATCTGAACTGTCCCTCTTACCACAAGGGGTCGATCGACCCATTTGGCCTTTTCCAGGCATCAGACCAGCAAACTGAGAATCCCCGGGATGGTCTGAAGGAATTGACAGAACTCATGCGAGCGCCTGTGTTTGCAGCCAGGGGGAATCTGGTTCCGGGCTTTGGCGGCTCTGGACTATTGTTTAAGTTCTAAGTACGCCTCCTAGAGGTTCCTTACGTTCTCGGGTGGCGTGCCAGCGTCTGTAAAAGGAGATCAGAGATGCTAACCCACCGAAACGAGGTGGCAAATGGCTGAGAAGCTGTTGCAGCACCTCTGCTCATTAAGACACTAAGTGCTGTTTTCACTGATAAGTGCTCAGATTACAAATGGGCTTCGACAGCGGGTGCTAATGCAGAAAGGTAGAGGGAGGAGAGAGGCTAAGGGGTGTGCGCCTCAGCCCAGACTTCTTCTGTTAGGGACTGCAGGCTTACAGCGCAGGAATGGACTAGAGAAGTAATCTGGAGTTTTCCATCCCTTGTCTGAAGTCATCAGCCAGAGCTGTGTCATGTTTGGGTTTTATGGCTCTGTGACACTCACAGTTTGAGTTTATTTTCCTTGTTCTCTGGAACGGGCTATTTCTGCTTTTGCCACTCCATCAATATGAGACAGTTTTATGAATATACTGCATCTCGATCCGTCTGGCTGCGGAGGGACTCATGCATTTCACAAGCAGAGAGCTTTGTGGCTCCCCCACTCCCAGGACTAGCGATGGTCATCATTATAGATGCAAGAGGTAGAGCGTGTCCTCCAACAATCCATAAATACCTCGCATCCCATAGACACAAGGCTATTTTATTCAGTGGGGTGCTGTCGAGTCAAAGGAGATGTTTTTGAATCCCTGGATTTTTAGGGGTTAAAGAGTCTGAATCCCCAGAACAGATTCACTGGCTTTCCCAAGCCATGAAACAGCAGAGAATCTAGGTTCTGTCATTCCCAGTCCTGGGTTCTTTTCCACTAGCCCTCCATGCTGATGCAGGGTGCCACACTTTAGAAGAATGCCCCAAAATATGGGTGGCTTCATCTTTTTCTCTTCCAGCAGCACTTTGCTGCAAGCAAGGAAGGCTGCTGAGACCGTCCTTGGGAAGTTGTCTTTCCCGTTATTGCATTCGCTTTCAGCCGGTTTTTCACCTCCTTACCTAGAACCACCGCAGACTAAACCACCGGCACTCCCATCCGCTGTCTTGGCTTCTCGCGTCCCTCCCCAGACAGGAAGCATCAGGCTAGCGACGCGCACAGGGGCCGCAAGAGTCCCGGGAGTAACCGGCCAGAGGGATGTCGTGCTGAGCCGATTGCAAAACGAGTCCACGTCCTCTTGTCTGACCCTCACGACAGCCTGTGGCAGAGGCTGAGAATTTATTAATTTTTCAGATGCGTGAAGACTCCATTTGTTGAAGTTCTTTTGTACATCAAGGAATCAAGAGCTAAACTGGCAGGATTTTGTACTCGGGCCCTCCACTGACCTGTTTGGGGACTTCATAAATTTATAAAAAGGTGCCCTTTGGGAGAATGAGTCACAGAAGTCTGCCCCTTCCTCTGGGGTGACTCAGGACCCTGCCAGGACAGACCAGACACTGGATTTCAGCCCACTGGTCCCCATGGAGAAGCTGTGTAGATATTAATCCATTTAATTCTCATAACAGACCTGTAAAGTGGGTTATCCTCTCTTTCTACAGATGAGCAAACTGAGGCTCAGGAAGGTTAATGTCGTAGGCCAAGTAATAGAGCTTCTTGGTCTCAGAACTGGGATTAAACCCCAGCTTTTGTGAGATCTAACCTAGTGGTGATTTCACAGGCGTCATCCTGCAACAGAGGCCCCCCACAGGCCCTGTTCAGTCCTCAGAGAGCAAGCACTGGAGCTGAATCTCCTCCAGAAGGCCCTGGGCACTGGTCATTTTGCACGAGGGAGCGGCCTCTTCACCAAGGAGTGGCCCTGGGAGGATAGCTTCTCAGAGTCGATGGTGCAGGGCTCCCTGGGGTCTTGGTCAAGAGGCACATTCTCTTTCAGAAGGCCTGGGCTGGGGTGCCTGGGTGGCTCAGTGGGTTAAAGCCTCTGCCAGGGTCCTTGGATCGAGCCCCGCATTGGGCTCTCTGCTTAGCGGGGAGCCTGCTTCCCTCTCTCTCTGCCTGCCTCTCTGCCTATTTGTGATCCCTGTCTGTCAAATAAATAAATAAAATCTTTAAAAAAAAAAAAAAAAGCCTTGCCTGGCCCCTGGGATTCTGCATTTCTGACACACTCCCAAGAGGCTTTGGGGCAGCTGGTCCTGGACCACACTTGGATTATTAGAGCCTTAGGGGAGGAGAAAGTGGTCATTAAGTCCTGCCTCTTCCCATGGCTCTGAAGACGTGATGAGAAAGAAATCAGCAGCTGCTTACGAAGCATATACTGTGTGCAGGGCCCAGCTCCTTGTTAGCGAACAGGAGGAGAACAGCTGCACCCAGTGCCGTAAAGTTAAAGGATCACTTACACCTACTGTGGATAAAAACCGGGAACAAGTCAAGAGAAATGAAATGGATTAGATCAACTGTATATGTGATGCTGTTGACAAAGGGAAGTACAGGGCCGGTGAGAGCCCAGTGGTGGCCCCTTCACCTTGGGGAGGATGGACGGGCTTCCTAAGGAAGTCATTCCCATGGTGATGACAATGACCGTAACCAGAAATACAGCTGCCGTCCATTTATAACGGAGTGCCAGGCACAATGCCACACAGTGTGTGTACTTTATCTTACGTGGTCTGTGTGCTAGGTCTGTACGTGTTCATTCATCCCCATTTCACAGATTGGAAAACAGAATCAAAGAGATCAGGCAGTTGCTGTTGCTAACGGAGGTGCATGAGTGTGTGATTTCAGGGTTCCTGTTCTGTGTTTAGCAGGACAGACTCTGGTAATGATCTTGTGCCACTTAACCCGGTAATGACGTGAGGCACTTTCTCAGCGTGGTCTCCACCAAGGGCACAGTGATCTGGGAGCTTCTCTATGAAACAAGATCCCGGACCCTGTCGTAAGCCTCCTGAATCTAAATTTCTCAGGTGGAGGATCAGGACTTTGCCTCTCCCAGACCTCCTCGATGACGCTGGTTGGTGAGAACTTGGCACCTTGGAGAGAAATGGTCGGGACCTGCCGTCCATTCCCAATCCATTCACCTCCATCTATCGTCCTTGTTACAAAAATGTCCGTGCCTCGTTAAGTGGAAATGACTGTTGGGTGTATGTTTCCTTGTTTGCTTAATACATGCATACAGCACGCATAGGACATGGGAAAATCAGCAAGAAGGAAACAAGAGGACTCTAATGCACGGAATCAAGTCATCAGGAAAAGCTAAACATCTGATTAAGTATTTATTACTTGAGACAAAATTGTGAAAAAAGGCTCTTTAGGCAAACTTGTCTGAAATGTCCTTAAAGTATTCTAAGGCAAATAAAACAGAAAAAAGAAATTCACCCACAAGGATAGAAGAAATCTTTTCATGCACAAAGTGTGCATCCATAAGTGATTTTTATAAATATAAAATTAAATTGGAAATGCCATTAGACAAATTGGTTTTAAGACAAGTCCCTTAATTGCAGATGTTAGATTTAGGCAAAGGTAGTCATTAGGTGAATAGATCTTAGATGGTGTAGCTTTGTAAATTGGTTTCCTGCAAATTAGTGTTTTAGTTTTTATATGTGGAGGGCATAGAAATAGAACTTGGAGACCGTGCCGCTGACCACTCAGGGCGGATGTGGGCTCAGGGGCTGGGTGGAACCAAGGCATCGTATCTCCTCCTTGGGCGTTATACTCCAAGCAGGTTGGCACCCCCAGATCCGTGATTGCCCCCGATTCTTTCCTCTTACCCCTGAGTATGGTGAGCACCTGGAAAGCATATAAAATCCAAATGCCTGGCCCCAAGACTCTCCTTCAGTAGGTCAGAGGTGAAGGCCAGAAATACAAACTTCTAGCAAGCATCGGGGGGCTGTCGCGGGTTGTTCAAGAACTCTCTTAAGAATTAGTGCTTTTGGGGGGTGCCTGGGTGGCTCAGTGGGTTAAAGCTTCTGCCTTCGGCTCAGGTCATGACCCCAGGGTCCTGGGATCAAGCCCCACATCAGGCTCTTCGCTTGGCGAGGAGCCTGCTTCCCCCTCTCTCTCTGCCTGCCTCTCTGCCTACTTGTGATCTTTTTTATATCAAATAAATAAATAAATCTTTAAAAAAAAGTTAGCGCTCTTGGGACACCTGGGTGGTTCAGTCAGGTGAGCATCTGACTCCTGATTTCAGCACAGGTCTTAATCTCAGGGTTGTGAGTTCAGTCCTGCATCACTGGGCTCTGTGCTAGATGAGGCATCTACTTAAAAAAAAAGAAAAAGGAATTAGCGCTCTTTTTTGTTTTGTTTTCAGAGAACAGGACAAGAGTAAGAGGTTGAGTGGTTTTCAGACATCACTTTTAAAAGACGCAAATGTGGGACCCCTGAGTGGTTCAGTCGTTAAGCTTCTGCCTTCAGCTCAGGTCATGGTCCCAGGATCCTGGGATCGAGCCCCGAGTCAGGCTCCCTACTTAGCCGGGAAGCCTGCTTCTTTCTTCCCCCAGCTTGTGTTCCCTTTCTTGCTGTCTCTCTCTCTCTCTCTCTCTCTGTCAAATAAATAAATAAAATCTTTAAAAAAGAGAAAAAAGACATAAAGCTGGCATCCGCCCACCATCCTGCATAGAATCCCTGGAGAGGGGGCTCTCTGCATCAGCCTGAGGCTAACACACCTCTGGGCTTTGCTGTGCTCCACTCTGTGCACCCTGTAGGGAGGGCAGAAGCGGGCGTAGGAGGGGCCACCCAAATGCAGCTGGCCTTGACCAGGAGCAGGAAAGGCTCCAAGGGGGAGTCGGTCTTTAGTTGTGCTTTGAAGGGTGGATGCAATTCTGATTATCGGGAAGGGAGGGTGTTGAAGGGGGCCAGTGTGACAAAGGCCATGAGAAAGGAGCGTGGTTGCTGGGAAACCCAGTGAGGAAGCCGTCTGCCCAGAGTGGCCAGGGAGATGCAGGGTGGAGGCACCTGCCGGCGCTGGGAGGGGCTAGATGGCCCGCAGCCCTGCCGGGCAGGGAGTGCTTGGGGGACCTCCAGCGTGACGTGTGCTGGGGGAAGATGTCTGGTACAGGGCGCAGATGGATTAGAAGGGTGGACCGTGTTACCCACCCTACAAGAGGAAATGAGGTCCCAGACTGGTACTCAAGGGGGCAGAGAACACAGAAGTTTGCAAAGGACAAAGATAAAGTGACAAACTCGGAATGGCAGACGGGGTAGAGCGGGCTCCACATCTGTTATGATCAATCACTTGGTATTAAGATATCATAAAGATATAAAAATAGACACTGAGCGTTACTAAAGATCTGGGCTGCCTAGACTCCCCTCCTTTGTCTACCATGTTGGAGAAAGGCAGGGATTACAGAGCTAATTCGCGGAAAGCCAATAATTCCACCTTTTAACCTTTTCCCCAATTTCCTTCCTTTTTACCAAATCTACTGAGCTTAAAGGCTATTTTAAGTAATTCTTCAATTCCTACTCCTATTTAATTGATGACCATATACAGTGAAACAACCAGAAAAGAAACACGGGCAGAAAAAGAGAAAGGGGTCCTCTAGGACCCCAATATCTTTTTTCTCAAGCAATGAAAGTAACCATGTCCATTAATGTGGTCATTACCTCCTTGCCTGTTTCAGTAGAATTTCTAGTGTCCTCTTGGCCATTTTCCTAGCAAAGAAACCAAGTACATTTTGCTGCAGAAGTGGTGGCAGGAAGCATGGTGGCTGAGTGTGTGCAGGAAGGTGTAGCTTAGCAAGATGGTAGAACCCAAGGTCCTCACTGTTCCTTCCGAGGGTTCCATGCTGCCCTCTTGGCTCTGTTTCCTTCTGTCCAAGCGACTGAGCGCCTACCTGCCTTAGATAGAACACAAAGGAAGGAATAATGGGTAAACGTTCCTGATTAGAAACCCTTAACATGTCCAGACACATTGCATTTGCTAGGGTTGTGCAAAGCCTTCCAAGGGCCAAGGGAGTGGACCCTTCAGTAGCAGGAAGTGGACATAGGAGGTGGGTTTCTGCCCCTTGGTCACTTTCAAGAGAGCACCATTGGTCATGCACTTGAACATGTTAGATTACCTTGGGTCCTGTGCATGGGGGATGGTGACACATGGGATGATTGTAGAGGGACGTTAGGGAGCCCTGTGTTTGACACTGGTTGGCGTTCTGGCATTGGTGGGCAAGCCGATCAGGCCCCCTGGAATGATTGGGCTTCCATGTTTGTCTGCTGTAGGAGCCATAATTCAGTGTCCACACACCCCCAGCTGCGTAGTCCTAAAGTTGTTTTTCATTTTATACTCATGTCCCTTAGAGAGGTAGGAGAGCATCTATTTCTGGGGGAAGGTGCGAATTCATCCTACCACAGAGTGTTGGAACATCAGCTCGTTCTCTAAACATGTGAGCCCCTCGCTGTGGGAGCGGGACACCATACAGGACGCTAAGAAGAGAGTGACACGCAATTTGAGGTCCTGGTTCTCCAGCAGAGGGCAGACAGCTGTGCAACCAGGAGGTGCCATTCGGTCCTCAGAGCCCAGGGGCATTGCATCATCCGCAAAAGTGAGATGATACTATGTCTACATGCCAGGGTCGCTGTGAGGATCGAAGTGAAAAGCATTGAGCATCTGGCACGGGGTTAGGGGCGGCTAGAGTGCTGTCCGCCATCACTGTTGCCCCCACTGCTGTGGGCACCGACCCACCTCACACCCACAGGAGGCCCACTGGGTGCGGAATGGAAGGAGCAATGTGAGAATCCAGGAGGGCTTCTCGGAGGAGGTCATTTTTGAGTTGCATCTTGAGGGGAGAGGAGGAATGGGCCCGGAAGACAAAACAGAGAGGAATACTCCAAACGGAGGAGGGAAGGCGGCAGAGGCCCAGGGCTGTGGGAACGGCAGGTAGTTTGGGGAACACGGAAGTTCTGTGGGAAGGAGAGGCCTCGCCCGCGCACCTCTCAGGTTTCTCTCTGAGGCAGGAACAGCGTTCTGCTGAGGGAGGGGAGCCTTGAGGAGACCAGGGAAGACCACGGCAGCCCATGCGGAGAGTGTGAGGGACAACGGCCACCCCGTGGGACTTAGGGGAGGGCGGAGACTGAATTGGGGGGGGGGGTAGAAAATAAGGAAAATGCACAGGAGAAAAGCAGTGAGTGTCAGAGGAGACTCTGATCTAAGGCTTTTCAGGTAGGCTAGCAGGAGGTCAGGAGGTAAAGTGTGGCCATAGAGAGCTAACCAGCACGCGGACCTTGGATGGTGTGTCAGGAAGATGGGGTTTATTTCTAGGCCATCAGTGGGGTTTAAACGAAGGTGGGACAGCAGATTGGTGCCCTTGGGACGTCACTTTGGTAGAACTGAGGAGAAATGAAACTGGAGAAGGCCACACTTGAAGCAGCCAGATGGATGGAGAGAAGTCTAAGTCCTCAAGGAGCAGGACACAGAACCTGTGGTCCTCCCCACGTGGACAACAGGTATGAAGGGGAGAGCACTCGGACGCGGCCGTCCAGCCTTCCCCAGCCCTGCCGTGACCCCTCCTGGCCGAGCTTCTCCCAGGCCAGCCTGCAGCCCACAGGACTGAACCCTGCCCCCCACCGGTGCTAGATCATTTTCCAGGAATTTGCAAGGTTGTCCCAAAGATGGCCCGAGGACTGCCCTGTCCTGCAGCTCCCCTGAGTTTGAGCATCTCTGGGAAGCTTCAGAGCCAGTGTCCTGAGTGCGTGGAGGTCACACCAGGGCCTAGGAGTACTTGTTGGAGCCTTTCTACAGTTTGAACAACCCAACTGTGGCTGCCACGTGAGTGGGCCAACCAGTCCCGCCACCGAGCTCAGATCTCACGGAGGTCCTGTGTGGACAGGGGGAGATGAGCGACACAGCACACAGACACAGAAGCCTTGCCTCCACGTGGGGCATCCAAGTCCGCTGTGTGACTGCGAGTCCTCATAATGCATCACGCTCAGGTGACTGGGGAGGGCATTAAGGCTAGCACCAGGGACGTCACTTGTGGAGGTTCACTCTGTTTATGGATCTGAAGTAGAACTGGCTTCTAGTCCCGTGCCTGTTAGAGTGTGCCAGCGGAGACGATATTTTCACAGGACAGTGACAAAGCTGTAGACATCATAGTGTACCCTAGAACAGGTCTCTTTGAAGTTCGATGGGCTTCCATGAACAGAAGGATGTGCTGTGTTCGTTCCCCGGTGAGCCTTACTTAGCCTGACAGCTATGTGACAGATATCGCTAATGCCTGCCTGGGTCCCTAAGGCCCGCTTTCAGCAGGAGATAAGAGTCCCTGTGTGCTCATTGTGTAGCACCTACCCCACTGGTGTCTTCAGCTGGTGCATTTCGTCTCTGGGCCCATGCCCGTGCCCACAGTCCCAGGGTGGGCGCCCATGCAATGGTCCAGGCTTCTGCCCGTGCCCCCAAACTCATGGCTGCCTCTCGCCCTCCTTTTGCTGCAGATCCTGGCGCCCCTGTGAAATTGCCTTGTCTGCCAGTGAAACTGTCACCGCCGCTACCTCCAAAGAAAGTCATGATCTGCATGCCTGTCGGGGGGCCAGATCTCTCCCTGGCGTCCTATGCCGCCCAGAAGAGTGGCCAGCAGAGTGGGGCCCAGCACCACCACACGGTTCTGCCATCCCAGATCCAACACCAGCTGCAGTACGGCAGTCTCGGCCCGCACCTCCCCTCCACCACCGGCTCCCTCCCCATGCACCCCTCCGGCTGCAGGATGATTGAGGAGCTGAACAAAACGCTGGCCATGACCATGCAGAGGCTGGAAAGGTACTTGGTGGGGGAGGGGAGGGGCCTTGTCTGGGGGGCGTGGTTAGGGGATCTGACGGTGACTCAGGGATGCAAAGACCAGGCAGGGTAAGGGCTCGTCCTCGCTAGGGGAAAAGTTCAAAAGTAAAATCAGACCAAACACTGAATGTCAAGGAAAGTGTGGAAGAAGAAAAAAGTCGTGTTGCCTATTGCCAAACTATAGAACAATCACATGTATCAAAAAGAAAAAGTAACATATAGTATACATGCGTGTACTATATAAATAGCATAATATGTATAAATGTACTAATATGTGTGAATATATTAATATATTTAATATAGATTTTAATTATAAATATTTGCTATAAATTAAGTACTTGATATAAATATATTAATATATATATTTACACGTAAGTATATCTAAATACATAAATTTATGTAAAGAATAACGTGTGTTATATATATAACATATAGGCTTCTATAAGTCTTAACGTTTTTTGAAAGCTTATACATGTAATTATTAATAGTGGTTACCCCCCAGGTGAGGAGATGGAAGAGAAATTCTTTTATATTTCATACCTTTCTGTACTGCTTTTTTACTTCGTGTGTATTGTTTTTATGACACAAAAAGACAGGGGCTCCTGGGAGGTTCAGTGGGTCAAGTGTCCAACTCTTAATCTCGTCTCAAGTCACACTCTCAGGGCCGTGAGTTGGAGCCCCAGATAGGGCTCTGCGCTCAGCGGGAATCAGCTTGAGATTCTCTCCCTCCCCCTCGGGCTCCCCCTTCCCCTGCTCAGGCCTGTGCTCTCTCTCTCAAAGAAAGGAAAAAGGCAATTTGAATGTAAATAAGAAAAGAGGAGAGTCGGCAGGAGGGTGGTGGAAAAGCAGTGTGACAGGAGAAGTGGAAGGCATGCTCCTGTTCTTGCTGATAAGGACTCGGAGGGCTGAAGCCTGATTACTGGCCATCAGTGTGTAGCCACACCTGACACAGCCCCTTCTTCAGCCAGAATCCCCTCCAGTAGCCCTGCCGGGAGATCTGGAAAGAGAACCCGAAGGACCCGGTCTGAAATGTTCGTGCCTCTGCGTGTATGCAAATACCACCCCACTCCTCCCGGATTTCCCAGTGTGATTCCAAGGCATGTTGCTTGCCCTAATTGCCTAGCATAACAAGAAGTGGTGCAATCCGCCCACCGTGCAAGATGTGTCTGAGCTTGGGACCCCGAGTGCCTGTCCCGGAGTAATGACAGCTGCTAGCTGGGTCCTGCCAGTGGGAAAGTTGCAGTCCGGCGGGGAGCCTGCTGGGCACCAGGCAGAGAGCCAGAGGCAGGATGGACACGGTCAGGAGCTTTCTGTGATCGTTTCCCAACTCTCCGCCAACGACTCTGTGTTTGGGCTTTAAGTGATTCCAAGGGAAGTAGCTGTTGCTAGGATTCTGACTTGATCATGCGTTAATATCCACCCTTGCTGGAAAAAGCTTTCTTTGGCCCCTTGGCATCCTTCTTAACTACTGTTACCGTTGATAAAGAAAGTAGTCATTTTAAATGTGGATGGTACTTTATAGTCTTTGATATATCTTCATTATCATCTTAATCCTCACGTGACCTAGGGAGACTGAGTAAGTAGAAAAACTAAGGAAGGCAAAGTCAGTTCCCCAATGCCAGCTTCGCGAGAGGGCTCTGCAGATGGCTGGTTGCCCACCTGTAACCCTATCGGTACAGAAACTGAGGCCAAGTGTTTAGATGCTTTTATAGCGATTTGACAGTATGATTTTATGTCTGTTGAATCTGATAATAAAAAGGGCTTCATTTTTTAGGTTTTTTACATTTTACAAAAGCATCAGTTTGTGATAGATTGAAAATTAAAATAGATAAATACACTGACCAGCCAGCCAACAAAATGGGTCCTTCCTCAGAGACGCTTTGAAAAGCACCGTCCTAGGTAGTAAGTCAAGGGATCATGTCCTCAGGCCTGGGGCTTCCTCCTGAAGACAGCTCACAGTCCGCCTGATTCCCATTCTCCATACCCGCAGTCTGCCTAGTAAGTCTTTGTATCTCCCAGGAGCTTTAATCAATTGAAAAAGATCCTCGAGGGAGCGTGGTCGTTGCTAAATGTGTTTCTACTAAAATAAGCCATTTTAAAAGGTTCAGTGGGAAGCCCTAACCAACAGGGGACACACCATTCTTCAGTTCAGGAATTTCTGTGTATATTTGTAGAATATTTCAGCCGCGTGTCGACCAGAGGGTAAGTTTGCTGGACCTAAACCAGGTCGGGTTCTTTACTGAAATGAATCAGAGAGAACAGATGAGATTATGGGAAGAGGGTCCAGGAAGGGGAAGAGCCTGCTGTTGGCAGCTGGGCCAAGGCCATCCCCTGTGCTTCTTGTCACCCTTGGGCTCTCACTCCCTCCTGTCTCCCTCCCTCCCACCTTAGGTCAAGGACAGGGTTGTTCTGATAGACCAGCCAGAACGTAGGGAGTTAACATGGACATCACTCGAACAAGATCACCCTCCAGAGAGAGAGAGAGAGGTCTCTTCTTCCCAAACAAATAAAGATGGAGAGATTTTTTTCTGAGCGTCCCCAGGACTTCCAGGAGTCCTGGACAGATCTGAAGCAATGGGGGTGTCACAGGCCACCTCTCACCAGCGCGGGCTCTGCCCCTGTCTTTCTGTCTTTGGTGACGCTACCTTCTTTCAGCTGCCTCCAAATGCTCCCTGTTGCCTGTCAACATGATTTCATTCTTGGTCTCACCAAGCTTAACACAGAAAAAAGAATCCTTTCTCTCTTCTGGCAATTTCCAGTGTCCCCCCAGAAAACACGGCAAGTGGGAAGAAACATTCCCGAGTGCTTAGGTGAGCCAGCCACGAAGCCCCTGAGGTCTAATGGAATGTCACCTGCCGGCCTTGGTGCATTCCTGCGGTCGGCTCCTGATGAAACACTGTTAAGTCCCGTGAAAACCAGAAGAATTAAGGAGCATTAATGCCGGGCTTTGGGCCATAAATCTGAACAAATAGACGTGTTATGGAAGGGGCCATAGACAGTATCCAGGCAAGCAGCCCGCTGCCTGTTGCATCCTTCCTCACCATTAGCCTTCCTCTCCTTGCACCAGCAGGAGCCTCCCAAGGCCCCCAGAGAGACCACCCCCTTGTCAGGAAGGTCTGATCATCACCGGGTTTCTTCTAGTAAGTTACAAGTTTTACTTCTCCTAACTCAGAGCCCTTCCGTTCTATTTCTAGTCTTCCTTTCCTGTGAAAAGTTTCCATATCGTCAAAGGTCTCTACTGGTGGCTTTATTAAGGGCTTCTCTCTCTCTCCTACACTAAATAATCCCAAGTTCTTCATAATAACCATTTATCGAGATGGTCTGTAGACCCATTACTATCTTGCTCACGTTCTCCCAAGGACACTCCATCTGTTCTGATCTGTGTGAACAAGTTCTTTTTTTTTTTTTTTAATTTAAGTTTTACTTAGTTAACATACCAGGCAATGTTGGTTTCGGGAGTAGAATTCAGTGATTCATGACTAGGTACAACACCCAGTGCTCATCACAACGAGTGCCTTCCTTACTGCCCATCCCCCACCCCTTCCCTCCATCAACCCCTGTTTGTTCTCCATCATTCAGAGTCTCCTATGGTTTGTTTTCCTCTCTTCTTCCCCTCCCCTTTCCCATATGTTCCTCTGTTTTCTTAAACTGTTTTCTTAAATAAACTTCACGCATAAATGAGATCATAAGGTATTTGTCTTTCTCTGACTTCACTCAGCCACCGTAATACCCTCTAGCTCCATCCATGTTGTTGCAAATAGCAAGGTGGCCTCTTTGATGGCCGAGTAATAATACACTCCACCTCTTCTTTATCCCCTCATTAGTCGGTAGACATTTGGGTCCTCGCCACAGTTCGGCTGTTGCTGATAATGATACTATAGACAGGAGTAATTTCTTAATCACTGCTCTAACCTGGGCTTCCTCCATGACGCAACAATGCGACATGTTCCATCATAACACGTTACATGTTACTGACATGGTCACATACAGCGTTGGCTCACCACTTGTGGGAGAGGGGTGCAGGAGGAGGGAGCTAGAGATGAAGCTGAAGCAAACTTGAAGAGTGCCATATGGATCCAAAGTCGCAGGACAGCCCCCGGCAGGACAGCCACCTGGAGGGGACCCCCGCATCACGGGGGTGATGTCAGCCAAAGGCACCACTTCTTTTTGCCTTCGATTCCTCGTCTGTAAACCAGGGGGAATGACCCCGCCACCAGCCTCATTAGGGTTGTTTGCAAAGAACAAGTGTCTTCTTTTGTCCAAATCCATCATCTTATCGCATGGCACGCAGTGAAAATGTCCAAGAAACCGTGGTGAATGTTCCACCAGATTACATAAAAATCCACCCCCGTGCCCCTGAAAGTACGTTACAAATAGGTTCGATTCGTCTTAGCGAAGATTTTGTTTGTATCCATTTCCTGAAATGATATGGTCTTCATTTGTTTCCTTCCCTGATGATTCATGTCTTTTTTTTTTTATAAACATGTATTTTTATCCCCAGGGGTACAGGTCCGTGAATCGCCAGGTCCACACACCCCACAGCACTCACCAAAGCACATACCCTCCCCAATGTCCATAATCCCACGCCCTTCTCCCAACCCCCCTCCCCCCAGCAACCCTCAGTTTGTTTTGTGAGATTAAGAGTCACTTATGGTTTGTCTCCTTCCCAATCCCATCTTGTTTCATTTCTTTTTCTCCTACCCCCTTAACCCTCCATGTTTCATCACCACTTCCTCATATCAGGGAGATCATATGATAGTTGTCTTTCTCTGCTTGACTTATTTCGCTAAGCATGATACGCTCTAGTTCCATCCATGTTGTCACAAATGGCAAGATTTCATTTCTTTTGATGGCTGCATAGTATTCCATTGTGTATATATACCACATCTTCTTGATCCATTCATCTGTTGATGGACATCTAGGTTCTTCCCATAGTTTGGCTATTGTGGACATTGCTGCTATAAACATTCGGGTGCACGTGCTCCTTTGGATCACTACGTTTGTATCTTTAGGGTAAATACCCAGTAGTGCAATTGCTGGGTCATAGGGCAGTTCTATTTTCAACATTTTGAGGAACCTCCATGCTGTTTTCCAGAGCGGTGCACCAGCTTGCATTCCCACCAACAGTGTAGGAGGGTTCCCCTTTCTCCGCATCCTCGCCAGCATCTGTCATTTCCTGACTTGCTGATTTTAGCCATTCTGACTGGTGTGAGGTGATCTCTCATTTCATGTCTTTTTTGAAAGTGACATTTTCTCATTTCAGGTATCATGCCATTTCTAATATCTGCAGTAAGCTCTGTGATCTAATTGACATAAATCTTGGGATTCAAACTTAAAATCCTAATCAGCCACTAATTTTCTTTCTCATCTTAGTTCATCCATTCCCTGTGCTGCGGCTTCCCTGTTGGTAAAAGGTAGATGGGATCTGTGTCCCTGTTGACCCTGAAGGAATTTGGGGAAGATTTTTGAGGGAATACACTTTAAAGGAGTCCCTCTTAGTTAAGGAAAAGGGAAATTCATCCCTCTGGTCCCTCAGGCTGGAAATCTTGCGGTCGCCCTTGGTACCCTTCTTTTTCTGGCACCTCATGTCTGAGGGGTTGGCAAATCCTGTTAGGTCTCCACGGAGAATGTGTCTCAGTGATGAGCCACTTCCCACCCAGTGGCCTGACCCCATCGTCCCTGCTGCCTGGTCTCCTGCCTCCACTCTTGCCCTTTAATCAGACAGACAACATGTAACAAAAATCAGGTCTTTTTTTTTTTTTTAAAGTTTATTTTATTTTATTTTTTTTAGATTTTATTTATTTGACAGAGAGAAATCACAAGTAGACAGACAGACAGGCAGAGAGAGAGAGAGAGGAAAGCAGGCTCCCCGCTGAGCAGAGAGCCCGATGCGGGACTCGATCCCAGGACCCTGAGATCATGACCTGAGCCGAAGGCAGCAGCTTAACCCACTGAGCCACCCAGGCACCCCAAAAATCAGGTCTTGACAGCCTTAGTCTGCTAGGACCGCCACAGCACAGTACCACAGACTGGGCAGCCTAAACAGCAGGAATTTATGTTCTCACAGAGCTCTGGACGCTCGAAGTCCAAGATCTGACTGTCAGCAGGAATGGTTTCCTCTGAGGCCTCTCTCCTTGGCTTGTAGACACTTCTCCCTGGGTCCTCTCGTGGTCTGCCCTCTGTGTGTGTCTGTGTCCTAATCTCCTGCTCTTAAAAAATCACCATTTAGTTAGAACCCCACCCCAACGACCTCCTCTTGCTCAGTCGCTCCTTTAAAGACACTGTCAGGGGCGCGTGGGTGGCTCAGCCTGTTAAGCGGTTGCCTTCGGTTCAGGTCATGATCCCAGGGTCCTGGGATCGAGTCCCGCATCAGACTCCCTGCCCAGTGAGGAACCTGCTTCTCCCTCTCCCACTCTTGTGTTCCCTCTCTCGCTGTCTCTCTCTCTGTGTCAAATAAATAAATTCTTTTTTAAAAACAAAAATAAAAAAATAAAGACCCTGTCTCCAGAGGCTGTCCCATTGCGAGGTACTGGGATTAGGAATCAAACACCTGAGTTTTGAGGGGGACGCGATAACCCATAATCATGTCTGTGCCCAGAATGCTTCTTTGGCCTTCCAGCCCGCTTACGAGTGAAAAGCAAAGAAGGCCAGCATGGCACGGACCCCTGTCATCTCCCTGACTGGTTCTCCGCGCTGCCCACCCTCGCGCACCACAAAGGCCTCTCGCTGTTCTCGCCGCCTGGGACATGCCGGGTGCCCTCGGACAAAGGGCCTTTGTGCTGACTGTTCCCTCGCTCTAGACTGTTCTTCCCTCACACACACTCAGGCCTCCCTCCCTCACCTCCCTGGGGTCTGTCCTCGGCTGTCACCTCCTCAGGGAGACCCTCCCTGATCTCCCTACTCAACATTAGAACCTTTCTCCCAACACAGCGTGTTCTCCAGCCCCCACCCCTTTATTCTTTTTTGGAGCTTTTTCCCCATCTAACAGCCCATATTGTTGGCTTTTCATTTGGCTTATTGCTCTTCTCACCTAATAGAACATACCGTCCACAGAGGTGAGAACTGTTTGGTTCAGGCTTGCATGCTGAGCACCTAGAATGGGGCTTGGCTTACCGTCACGATAGATGCTTGATAAATGTCGGAGTGAATAAACCACCGTGTGAATGAGTGAACGAACGAACAAATGAATGAATGTAGAGTCCTGGGTAGCCGCTGTGCTTGGGTTCTTAGTCTACTCCCTGCCGAAAATGTTTAGAGTGAACCTGACTGATGGCCTTTGTCCCTGTTGAACTTTGTGTTCTCGCAACACACGCGTTGTATAAATTTTAATGATGGCGGCAAAACCGGGTCTTTAACCCTTTGTGTTTTTCTCATGATCCCGACATGTCAAACGCTCCCTGTCTGGAATGCACTCTCCTCTCCTCTGCCACGCACTCCGTCTTCGTTTGCAGAGTAAAATTCGACTTGTTTTTCAAGAAACACCATGTCCTCCGTGACCGCTTCTCAGATCCCCAGGGGAAGGTCTGCCTCCTTCTGGGCTGTGTCTGTCTGGCCCCATGTTGCGTGTATGTATATTTTCTCTCAGATGGGGGCGGGGCCCAGCCTTGTCTTCCCCTGCAACATCCTCATTCCATCCTGGGTGGGACCTGCCATGTAGCAAATACTCAGTAAACATTTATTAAACGAATGCTATTAAGTTCTTCTGAGCATCAAATAGAAAGGTATTTTTTTTTTTAAAGATCTTATTTATTTGAGAGAGAATGAATGAGAGAGAGAGAAAGCATGAGAAGTGCGAGGGTCAGGGGAGAAGCAGACTCCCTGCTGAGCAGAGAGCCCGACGTGGGACTCGATCCCAGGACTCCAGGATCATGACCTGAGCCGAAGGCAGAGGCTTTACCCCACTGAGCCACCCAGGCGCCCCTAGAAAGGTATTTCAATCTAACATTTAATATTTCCTTAGAAATTCCCTTAACTGTAGAATCAAGCTTTAGTCGTGGGTACACTCCCCAGCCGGTTGTTGAGCTGTGTGAATTCTGTTTTTATAGATACTAGAAAAAAGGAAAAATGTCTTCCTTTAAAGTTGCACATCGATCTTTGCTTATCACACTGAGTAATAGCAGACTTGAGTTTAAGATCCTGTAATGTTGATGATGAACTCTACCCCCTGAAGTTCGTTGTACCTTCATTTAATTCTCTGACACCATATTCGTTGTAGACGATAAAATGGGGGAAGTGACCATCCTTGGCTCTCCTAGCAAACTAGGGAGGTGTAGGGTTTCATAGTGGATCATGCAGCTGTCTCCAGTATCCTCCAGCTAAGACTAAAAGTTAACTTCCAGAATTTTAGGAATTTACAGAGATCTGAAAAATAAGCACAAGTAGGTGAAAGGTGGGGGAGGGGGGCATCCTGACTAGCGTATTAGCATGGAAGGAGTAATTGAAATCTCTGCATTGGAACTAAAAAAGCAAAAAAATCCACATTTTGTTCCCATTATTCCTCATGTATATCAATAATTGATATATATAATTGATATATCAATATATTGATATATAATTGATATTTTAATTGATATATGTAACATATTATTAGCCCCAGAGGTACAGGTCTGTGAATCGCCAGGTTTACACACTTCACAGCACTCACCATAGCACATACCCTCCCCAATGCCCATAGTCTGACCACCCAATAATTAATGTTCTTTTTTTTTTAAGATTTTATTTATTTATTTGACAGAGAGAGATCACAAGTAGGCAGAGAGGCAGGCAGAGAGAGAGAGGGAAGCAGGCTTCCTGCTGAGCAGAGAGCCTGATGTGGGACTCGACCCCTGGACCCTGAGATCATGACCTGAGCCAAAGGCAGCGACTTAACCCACTGAGCCACCTAGGCGCCCCCAATAATTGATGTTCTTAATACCATTTTATTTTTCACCCACTGAGTTTTGGTTTAGGAAATTTTAAGCAGACATTGAGCTCTACAGAGGATACATTTGCTTACTACACATGGGTCTCAAAGTGGACAGATAAATGTCCTGATAAATTCACTTTTCCTCTACCTTTTCCTACCCCTGAGTCCCTCAACAGCTAGAACAGGAAAGTTCTGACACTTAAAAAGGAAGGTACCTGTGTTTCCTTAGCATCTGTAAGATCAGTCAGCAGTTTTTTAGTGAGTGCCTTTCCTGGACCAGGCTGTGTGCTGGACCCTGGGGATACAGCAGTGAACCAGGTTTGGAGGGCTCCTGCCCCAGGGATGCAGACTCTGCCGGCAGCATACACCGGGGGAGTCAGGGCGGGAGGATGGCATACAGTAGGGGGTCAGCTAGGTAGGTGGGATTCAGGGTGGGCTTCTCTGGAGAGCTGCATCTCAGCTGAAATCCAAAAGATGAGGATGATCAGATGAAGAGGGAGAAGAGAAATGAGCAAACATTCTAGGCAGATTCGAGGAAGGAGTGATAGACTGTCTCCAAGTGGTTGGTGAGATTTTTATGAAAAGGCAGGAAGCTGGTAGTCACTCCCCAAGTCTGTAGAAGACCAACCATTGAGAATGAGAGAAATAACACAAGATTGTAATCCGACATACAGAAGAACCCAGGAACCACTGGAGAGGGTCCTGGAGGTCTTTGAGGCGGCTAGACTAACAGCTGGCTCA
Organism: Mustela putorius furo; assembly: GCF_011764305.1. Lineage (NCBI taxonomy): Eukaryota > Metazoa > Chordata > Mammalia > Carnivora > Mustelidae > Mustela > Mustela putorius. The sequence continues at coordinate 10,367,514 of NW_025422022.1, forward strand.
GATGTTTCACTTGTGTGTTTCATAAAGGAAAACCAACAGGGGAGATCGTCTGCTCAGGACCTGTCCAACTCAGTAACCTCATGCGAGATAGGTTGAAGTAGGTTGTTAACTCGACTGTGACTGTTTCTGGAAATAGAATATTTCCAGATATTAGTCGTACATCTGTGTTAACAAATCCAGACCAGTGATGGTCAACCAGATGCAGGAAAGTTTCCAAAACCAACTTGAACTCTTTGTAATATTTACTGAATACTGCATGCCAAGTGTTGTGGTAGACCCACAATTAATAACACCACTGGTCTTTCTTAATCATATTATTCCATAATTACGTTTAGACCTTCCAAAGAGCACAGTTCATTTATAATCCTAGTATAAATACATTCCATGGTAACAACTGCTTTTTTTCACGTGGCCTCTAGGGCCATAGGAAATTCTAAAGAATAATTCCTGGTCATGAATTAGATGATTTCCAAGGTTTCTCGTCGCCATAACAATCTAATTATTGGGTTGGCTTGTGCTAAGAACGCTTCTGTCTGCAAATCAGTGTTTGGTGGTGATAAGCCTTGGTGCCTTGGTGGCCTGGCAAGAATGAAACCAAAGACCCAAATGTCATTGGCTTGTGTAGTAGCATCTGTTCAAAGCAGCTCAGGGTTTTGTTCATGTCTATGAACCCACATACGTACTTAAATGAAACGCGTTTCCACAGAAGGATCCTCTTTCTTGTATCAGTGACCATTTGTCCCTGACCTCTTGAGGCCAGAACGTCAATTTCTTACTTTAGGTCACTTCTTTGATGGTGATGCATGTATTTAGCTCTAAGTGGCTGCAGGTTGATATTGTTTTATAATGTGACTGTTACTTCCAGTGCTGTGATGCGACTTCAGTGCAAGGTGATGTCACCATGAGCAGGACAGATCTTCCCCACTAAGGTGATGAGCAAACTGCTCAGGGGTGGGTTAAAATGAGACTGTACACACCACTAACATCTTTTGAAGTCTTAAGAGGATGAAAAAAGGCAGCATATTTTCAAAAGAAGGAGAATCTGCTCCTGAATTCCTATATGCATCGGTAGAAAACCTGCTCTTGCCCAATGCGTGACTGTTGATTTTTGATCGTCTCAGAACCGTTGTCCAGAAAGATTTTTCAGGCCAAAAATAACCAAAACACTAAAGGAAGCGTTTTTAATAAATTCATGGATAATATCCGTAACGACTGATTTATGATGAATGGTTCCTGCTTAAGCGCACCCCTAGTTAAAACAACAACCATCTTGGGACACCTGGGTGGCTCAGCTGGTTTAGCGACTGCCTTGGGCTCTGTTCATGACCCTGGAGTCCCGGGATCAAGTCCCGCATCGGGCTCCTGCCTCAGCGGGGAGTCTGCTTCTCCCTCTGACTCTCCATGCTCTTGTGCCCTATCTCTTATTCTCTCTCTCTCTCAGATAAATAAAATCTTATATATAAAACTAAAACAAAACAACAACCACCAACATTGACATTTACGGAGCACACTGCACCAGCACTGAGAAAGCCTGTGATGTGGGCAGCTTGGTTCCTCCATTTAACTGGAGAAGCCCAACCTAGATGTCCAGCGAGTGAGGGGCCCTGCTGGTCTCAAACACAGGTCTCCTTGCCGTGCATCCTGCCTCCTGGCACCACCACCCAGCCAAGCATGATCTAAGCATGGCCGTGCTGGTGCGGAGGGCTGAAGTTCTGGGAGGAAGCCACCACTGCTGGGCTCCTCTATCAGAGCTGGAGAGGGCCGTGGGTCACACTCTGTGTGTCTTACGGTTTTATGTCTCATCCCATTCTCAGACAGGACTTCAGTAACGTGGGTCCCTGGCCTTGGAAAGGGCAGAGGAAGGGTTATGAATGAATTAATTTAAATTCATCACCACTACTGGGAAAAAGAAAATCTCAAAATGCATTCTCGACTCAGGAAGGCTCGGTGCTCTGCTCTATATATAGAAGAGCATAGTTTCCTGCTGACTAGAGTCCAAGAGAAAAACAAAAGCTCTAATGTTGAGTTTCTTATCTTAGAAGGCCATAATAAAATACACAGTGCGTGCCTGCTGGCCTCAAATGAGGCTGATTAACTGTTTTCTTGGATTTCAGTGCTTATTTCTGTCATTCTTCAGCCTCAGGCACTGTAGTTCGTAGCATAATTTCTCACACATTTTTGGTCTCCAAGAAGAAAATTGTTCTCTCTCCCCTCTGAAAACTCTCTTTATAACTCGTGCGCATCCCATCACAAAAGCTGTTCCCCTGGAAGTTTCATTTCATTTTCAGTGTTATATTTGTAGATAATAAAGTTCCTCTGTCCTCTGAGGAAATTAATGTCTTTTTAAAAACTTTAACAAGCAGTGCCTCTGAAATCCGCAGCCAGAAAGCAGTATCTCTTTATTACACGTCTTTCTTTAGAAAGGATGATGAAATGGTGCTCAGGTTTTTTTCAAGAAAGATTAGGATTTAAGATAGTGATTTTTTTAATTTTAAAAATTGCCCCCAATTTCCTAAAAGAGTATCAGAGGGGTTTGATAACCTGTAATCCCCCTCCCGTGGTTGAGGCCCAGGGCCCTGCTTGCCTCTGTTACCACATGACAGAGTGTGATGCTACAAAGCTCTCTTGGAAAGAGACCAACGGCTGTCCTGAACCTGGATTGTGGTAGATGTTTTGGCATTCATTTCTCTATGAATTATTTTTTTTAAAGATTTTATTTATTTATTTGACAGAGAGAAATCACAAGCAGGCAGAGAGAGAGAGAGAGAGAGGAGGAAGCAGGCTCCCTGCTGAGTAGAGAGCCCGATGCGGGACGCGATCCCAGGACCCCCTGAGATCATGACCTGAGCCGAAGGCAGTGGCTTAACCCACTGAGCCACCCAGGCGCCCATTTCTCTATGAATTATTAAAAGTAAACTGCCTCACCCTCACTAGTAATAACCATGATAGGTTATAAGATAGTTGCTTAATTTTCAAAGTCGAGGGCTTCCTTAGAAACATGCAACTATTTCAATGGTAGGAATATGGCGGAGGGGAGGGGGTTGGAAATCTGAGGGGCACCTTTGTGCTCTCAATCTGTGTGTCTCCTACTTGGCTTAGTCATGTCTAAAAGGAGAGTTGAATTTTCCAAAGAGAACACTTGCTAAATGTTTTTCTTGATGGAGACAGGACTGAGGGAGCGTATAAAGCTTTTCACATCGATGATATGTCATGGTAAAGAAGAGAGTTTAGAATGTATGCTTTTACAGATTTACGACTGCCCTTTTACTCTCAAGCTTTTCAGAATTTTTCTGTTTTTACTGCGTCTATGCTAAGTGGTAGCCATCCTGTTTCAGGTATATTTTTCTTTATTCTTCCCTTTATTTTCCACAAAGGAAATTATCCTTTTTGGTCAGTGAGGACAAAACAGACTCCACATCCTCGTGGGCTTACATTTTAGGGAGAGGAGACCCATGAATGTGTAAAGTGTGGTGAAATGCGGAGGGGGTACGGAGGAAAAATAAGGCAGGGAAATGAGGAGTTGATGGGGAGACTTTTCTGTCCTCCTTAAAATAGGTTATTAATGTGGCCACAGTAAATGCACGCGGTTCCCCCTTTTCAGTGCCAACCCTCCATGATTCACAGTTGGATTTTTCAGCCTACTAAATAGGGTCTCCCCTCTCTCGTACCCTGTTCTGTCTGTGCATCCACTCACCACCAGCCCTGTGCTATGCACGCTAAGACCGTTATACTACCTGAATCTAGAATTCAAACCTGCCTCTCTGTTCCATAATGGCCTCTAGCCTTGGGGCTCTTCAAAGCCAAGTTCATATAGCAAAAAAGCAGTTGGGTTCTGTGAGCATCTATTGTCCTTGCTTTGTGCCAATTGATTTCTTAGCACGTCCGTGTACCAGAAAATCCTAGTCATCGAGGCTTCTCTGGGAGAAGGCAGCATGGTTGGTGGAAAGGACACCGGCTCTGCAGTGAGAAGACCCAAAGCTACTTGCCTGCTGTCAGCACAACCACCCTTCCCTCGTGTTCTCAGAAGCATAGCGCCCTCCTCTGTAAAATCAAGATAATAGCAGTACCCTTCCTCACACCGCACATTCTGGTGGAGAGTCCATGAGAAGATAAACATTTTCAAAACACTCTTATAGAACCCTTAAAGGACCCCGTGTGTTAGCTATTGTAGTAGCTTTGAAAGATGCCCACCTCCTTCACCCTGTGCCCTGGAGCTCCTGGTCTATGTAATTAGTAGAATGGAAATACTCCAAAATGGCACAGTGATCCCACGTCTCGTGAATATCATGGAATGCTCATCCCTGTGATATTTGCTGGGAAAATTACATCATCCGGAGCTAGGGAGATGGAGAACAGAATCTCCTCTTTCTCCCTCCCCTGGAGAATAACGCCTTTGGCGTTTAAATCCATTGTAGTACGTCCTATAAGAAGAAATCTTCTAGACTCCATCTCGCCCAACTACCTTACCTTACAAGATTGCCTAACTCTGGGCAGTCTTACTGGAAGTAGCCTGACAGGTTGTGAATGTAGAATTGGAAAATGCAATGACCTTAATTAAGCTCTTGCACCTGTTCCATGCTCCCGCAGTCCTGAGATGGAGGGTACTGTGGGTACCATGGCATCCTTCCTAGCAGAAACCTCTCTGCCTTATCTATTTGGGTTATTTTCTTAGGGGAAAACTCGCGGTTGCGATTTCCAAAACCTTAATTTTCCCCTTCATTAGGCTATTTTCTATACAACAGCAAGACTGCAAAGGTCACAGGGTGGTTATTTTCGTGAATTCAACGGTGGGAAAACACAGGGTGGCCTAGCCTGATTCCAGGGGACGTCAGTTCAAATATTTGACTGACTTTTCCATCCGTTCCAAAAACATGCGCACAAATGGGGCTGGGAGATGAGGAGCATTGATAATCAGCCTCTGTCTGTGACGCTCATGGTCAGTGGGGCGGGGAGGAGGTGCTCAGACTTGTAATCATCACATAATGCGACAGATGCCGTAACAGAGCTGGGAGCCAAGCTGGAAGCACAGGGAAGGGCCTGGTGTCCGTTGGAAAAATCAGAAAAGGCTGCTCGGAAGAACTGGGATCTGAGCCATCCCTGAAGACTGGGGGATGTCCCAGGCCAAACTCTGAGAGGATAGTTCCGAGCCTGAGCGAGGGCAGGAGCAGAGAGAGGAGACAAGAAGTCTCCCAGGGTGTCTGGGAAGCAGCAAGTGGCCCCGTGCAGCTGGAACGCTGGGCATACAGTGAAGAATGGAGACAGACAGATTGACAGAAATGTGGAGCCATCGTGTGATTTGCCCCCGTGTCCATGCGGGAGGGGCTGGAGATCATCAGGCTGACAGTGAGACCCTTCAAAGGTCTTAACGGGTGGGCGCCTGGATGGCTCAGTGGGTTAAGCCGCTGCCTTCGGCTCAGGTCATGATCTCAGGGTCCTGGGATCGAGTCCCGCATCGGGGGTCTCTGCTCAGCAGGGAGCCTGCTTCCTCCTCTCTCTCTCATTCTCTCTCTCTCTCTGCCTGCCTCTCTGCCTACTTGTGATCTCTCTCTGTCAAATAAATAAATAAATAAATAAAAAGATTTAAAAAAAAAAAAAAAGGTCTTAACGGGGAGAATGACACAATCAGATCTGTTTGACAGCCGTAGAGAGGGCAGAGAAGGGAAGGTTCTGGAAGAAGAGAGAGTTCAGAGCCATACCAGGGATTCTGCTTCTGCGTGGGCGCAGGTATTGTGACATCAGTAAGAGATGAGGTTCTGCAGTCCCTCCTGCCTGAGTCCAGTCATGTCTGCACCGTTCCAGCTGTGACCTTGGCCATGTGCCTCGCTTTTCCTCTCCGAGACAAGGGAATAAGAGTAGTACCTCTCCAAAAGGGCTGTTGTCGGGCTTTCCTGAACCGATGCATGGCATGGGATGAGCAATTACAATGTAACGTTTGTCCTCTTTGCGTGCGGCAGTGCAGTAAGAGTCAAGGAAGGCTGGGTGAGAGGCTTGGGGTTTACCTGCAGTTTTCATTCCCAGTCAGCTACTGGGGAGAGGAACAGTGAGCTCAAGCCGCAGGCAGCGAGCTCCGTTTGAATTCCAAGCAAACTCAGGGCTTCATCCCCAGGAGTTTTGATGGGAATGATCCAGAATGGATCATATTACATGAGTCAGCTTTTCCTCGGGGAGTGTGACAAGTACTCCGGAAGGCATGGTGACTCAGGCCACCAGAGTGTCATTTTGGAGATCACTGACCCGGGCAGCATGGGGAGGACAGCCAGGGTGCTCAAGAGTGCGCTGGGAGCTCTCGCTTCAGTGGGGAAGCCGCTCGGGGACGGGAGCAGGGGAGCCGAGAATTGACTCCGCAGAAGCCAGACATCAGTGGATCCTCAGATCCCCTGAGAATCCGCCTGAAACATAACAAATCAGGCACTCAGGAGAAAAGATCTGGAAGGTTCCTAATCCAGGGAAAGCTGCAGATTCCCGACAGTCAATGCCAAGGTTGCTTCGGGAGACACTCACATGGTACAACACTGGGGAAGAAGCACGGAGTGAAACTGTCACGGATATTCTAGGCCAGTGTCTCCCAAAGGGGCAGTTTGGCCCCCGCAGGACATTTGGCAATGTCTGGTGATATTTCCGGTCATGGCAGTTGGAGGAGGTACTGCTGGTCTCTGGTGGGGAGAGCCCAGGGATGCTTGCTGAACACCCTGCAAAGCACAGGACAGACCCGCACCAGGAAGAACCATCTAGCCCAGATGTTCATCACGCTGAGGTTGGCAAAACCTGGTCTAGGCCATTATTTAACCAAAATGTGATACATGCAGTTGTCGGTAGTCCACGAGTTCCGTGCAGGAGAACTTTCTATAAAAGTGTTCATCATCGGGGCGCCTGGGTGGCTCAGTGCGTTAAGCCTCTGCCTTCAGCTCAGGTCATGATCTCAGGGTCCTGGGATCGAGCCCCGCATCGGGCTCTCTGCTCAGCAGGGAGCCTGCTTCTCCTCCTCTCTCTCTGCCTGCCTCTCTGCCTACTTGTGACCTCTGTCTGTCGAATAAATAAATAACCTTTAAAAAAAAAAGTGTTAATTATCGTACTTATTTTTAACAGCAGTTATAAACACATAGAATAATTAATGCAGAAGACCCAGGATGACAGAGATCATGCTTAAGATGAGGCCACAATGGCGTTTGTTCCTTTAAACACTGACTTAAAGATACAAAGCCGAAAATAGCATAAATGAGCTCAGCCATTGCACGCACACACAAAGGTGAGTGTGGGTGTGAGGGCAGTTAGGAAAGATCAGTTTAAGCCAGAGGTCAGAAAACTCGGTTGTTTTTCTGTTGATTATATTCCCTGTGCTGTACCTTCATGCCCGTGACTACTTCATTTCCTAAGTGGAGGCCTGTGTCTCGTTCTTTTTTATGGTCGCACGATATTCCGTTGTATCTACTACATTCTCTTTATCCACTCATCTGTCGGGGGGCACCTGGTTGCTTCCCTGTCTTGTCCGTCGGGGGGCACCTGGTTGCTTCCCTGTCTTGGTTAGTGTAATAATAATGCAATCAACATAGGAGTGCATGTATCTTTTTAAAATAGTGTTTCCATTTTCTTCCTGTAAATACCCAGTAGTGGAATTCCTAGATCGTAAGTAATTCTGTTTTTAATTTTTTGAGGAACCTCCCTCCTGCACCAGCTTGCGTTCCCACCAACTGTGGACAAGGGTTCCATTTTCTCCACATCCTCACCAGCACTTATTATTACTATTTTTGGCCATTTCTTGTCTTTTTTGATGCTAGCCATGCCAACACGTGAGGTAATATTGTGGTTTTGACCTGCATTTCTCTGATGATGAGTGATGTCGAGCATCTTTTCATCTGTCTGTTGACCATCTGGATGTCGTCTTTGGAAAAATGTCTATTTGGGTCCTCTGCCCATATTTTAATTGGATTATTTGGGGTTTTGGTACTGAGTTGTATAAGTTCTTCAAATGTTTTGGATATTAACACCTTATTGGATCGTCCTCTGCATGTATCTTCTCCCATTCAATTGGTTACCTTTTTGTTTGACGGATGGTTTCCTTTGCTGTGCCAAAATCTTTTTATTCTGGTGTAGTCCCAGTAGTTTAATTTTGCTCTTGTTTCTGCTGCCTTAAGAGGCATAGCTAGAAAAATGTTGCAAAGGCCAAAGGGAGTCCTGCCTGTGCACTCTTCTGGGATTTTTACGATATCAGGTCTCACAATTAGGTCTCTAACCCATTTTGAGCTTATGTTTGTGTATGGTGTAAGAAACTGGTCCAGTTCCATTCTTTTGCATGTCGCTGTCCAGTTTTACCAGCAGTGTTTATCAAAGAGATGGTCTTTTCTCCATTGTATATTCTTGCCTCCTTTGTTGTAGATGAACTGACTGCATAAGCATGGGTTTATTTCTGGGCTCCCTGTCCTGTTCTGTGGATCTATGTGTCTGTTTTTGTGCCAATACCCTACAGCCTTATAGTATATCTTGAAATCTGGGATTATGATCCCTCCAGCTTTGTTCTGCTTCCTCAAGATTACCCTGGCTTTTCGGAATCTTCCATGGTTCCATATAAATTTCAGAAAACATTTTCTGAGAGTTGAGATAGTTAGGATTTGAGGCTCCGTTGCAATGCCTCAACTCTGCCACATTGGAGCAAAAGAGACTAAGACAGTCAACGCGACGAGGTCATCAGATGAGTCAACAGAGGAATCGTCCAATGAGTCTGTTCACCATCCCGATGATTACAATGCAATGTCTGAGCCGAATCCTCTAAACTCGGTGCCCAAGGGCAGCCTGATGGTGGCAAGGTCAAACACTGTTACCTACCCTGGTTAGTAAGATTTAAAATACTTATATAAAGTAATAATACTCTCCATGACACATTGCCTCCACCTTGCATGTGTACAGTGAGTGCGGATTGTGACTAATCAAAGTACACAGTCTTACCAGTATCCCAATTCAATTTTTAGGTAGCATATTGAAACAGGATGGGCTCAAGTTCCAGCTCCCTTCTTTACTACCTGTGTCCTCACGAGCCTATTCATTGTCCTCCAAGAGCCTCAATTTCCTGCTTAATAAAATGAGGATAACGACATTCCTCCTGCAGAGTTGTCATAAAGATGAAATGAGATGTTGGATATAGAAGTTTCTAGAACAAAAAAAGAAAAAAGTTTCTAGAACAGCAGACAACACAACCAATAAACGTTCCCTTTTTTCATTCCCTCCATGCGTGCTCTGTCCCAGTTCTTCTGCCTATTTGATAAAGAGGCCCTTTTTGTCATTAAGCCATTGACAAAAGTGCCTGCCAAGTCAGGGGCACCCACAGGACTGCAGGACACACATCACAAGCACCTCCCTGAAAATTTAAAAAAAAAAAAAAAAAATTCTTAATACTCTGTGAAAATGATTTGCCAGCCCTTTAGAAAAGCACCTAAATCTCAGGGATTCCAGTCCATATTCACTCAGAAAAATAATCAAAGATGATTGAGCGTCTGCTCTGTGTCAGGAACAGTGGTGGGCATCTGCTCTAATGCTACAAACAACAGTAAGACCCGGTCCCTGACCCTCCGGGAGGCTCCGGCTTGGTTGAGGACAGGAGGCAGCAAGCGAACAGATGTTCACAACGTTCACAATGGTGGAGTCTCTGGAGAACACGGGCAGAAGCTTCGCCTGGGACAGAGGATTGACAGATAAATTGAAATCAGCACAGCGAGGGAGGGAGGGAGCACATTCCCAGCTGATGCCTGTAACGCCTTGTTGCCTGGGACCAAGGGGTACGTGGCATGGGGACATTCCATCGCTGGGAAGGGGGCATTGAGCGTGGGTTTAATAATAGGGGTCAGCTTGTGCAGGGGGTTGCGCGTCCTGCTGTGTGGGAACTGTTCCTCGTAGGCCGATGGCTTTTACTTCCCTTCAGCAGTGAGACCTTTCCTGGAGAGCAGATCTGCTAAGTGACAACTCCATTAGAGAAAACCAGCCTTTCCTAAGACTGATACTTGGCGAGGTGTACCCCTTCCTGCCTGCAGCCATGCGGGTGGAGGCCAAATGTAATCAGGCACTACGTTCACGTTCACGTCGATTTAGTTCTTGGCCTTGACTAGTACAGCTCATAAGGCGTTAACGGAATTTCCTATTTGTGTCACTCTCGGAGCACTGGTTCTGTGGACTGGGTGGGTCTTCCGAGTTCTCATGGGCGAAGGAACGAGGTCTGGGTTTTAGCAAGTTGCCCTGACAATGGTGTGAATCGTCCAAGGCTGAGAGTGTCTAGAATCCCCTTGGAAGGTCGCTGCTATCAGTAACAGGACAGGGCCTCATTCATGGGCACACCCACAGGCCCCTCCTGGGCACCAGCCCTGCTGTAAAAGTAGGATTACCCGATTTTGCCCAAGGAGACGGGGCTCAGAGAGGTTAATTACATCATTGGCCCAATGTGAAGATTTGATAGTACGTGGCAAAACGTGCACTCCGATCTGTGTCTTGACCCCTCAGACCGAGGTCCCATAATAACCTTTCCAGCCTGCGCTCAGCTGACTCGTCTCCTTCTCTCGCCGTTGGAGACAAGTCTTGGCTCACCAGTTACCCGATGGGTGGGATTATCTGGGTGTTTGTCCTTCACCCCGCGCCTTCCCTGATGTACAGTTGGCAGCCGGCAAATATTTACGCATCAGACCCTCTTGGCGGATCCACCTGGCTTCCCGGGAAATGCGTTTTTTTGTCCTTGTGGTAAATCAGACCTTCTCTCCCCTGCTGGAGTCGTACTTGAGGCGGATGATATGCTTGGCCCGGCGAGGCCTTCAGGTGTGTCTGTGGAGCCCCCAGCAGGCATTCGCCGATCACCATGACCGGCCCCTGTTCCACAAGGCTGTGGTGGCCTGATGGATGGCTCGCGCCTGGCACCGCATCCAATGGGCCCAACTTACCATGCGTCCTCCTCAAGGCCTCCCTCTGGCCCTGTGTCTGGGAAGGAGGACAAACCACGGCCTCCTGTTTACCCCAGCCTCGCTGTGAGGCTGATTTTTCTTCTTTCTTTGCATACTGTTCCTCCTTTCTCTGTCCTCTTGAGACCGTGTGGAACCTTCTAGCTTAAGGAATTCCTATGCTCTCTCGTGTCTAATTTTGTTTGTTTGTTTCTTTGTTTTGGGGCTCCAAAGAGTCTTCCGGCCACCCAGGAACATCTAGGGCTACGTTCCACGCCTCACTCCTACCTGTCCCATTCCCAGCTCTGTGGCTTGGTTTTGTTAGTTAAACTATCCGGGAGAGGAGAAGACGGGGGGGTGACGCAAGCGTGGGCTGGCCGTGCAGCGAGATTTGTCCCTCTCCCGTGTCTACTTCCCTTCGTTCTCGGTGTAGGAATCTGAGTGCACCTGGAAGGCAGCTTCTGCCTTGCGGAAGAGAGGGCCACCTGACCGGGGGGACGGTAAGTCCCCATCAGCCAGCTGCCCTTTCTGGCACCCCTCGCACGCTCCCCCCCCACCTGCCCTCACTGCCCTTGATACGGAATCCGGCGGGAAGTGGACCCGTCCCACGGGTCATGGCTCATAAGATGCTCTGTTTTTGTAACTCTGGGTCGTACTCTTGCTCAGCCGTCGAAGGGTTTTTAAGTTGATTGAGCTCATTGCCTAGAAGCTCAGAGCTCGTAATGTGTTAACTAGATTTTCCATTTGTGTCACCGCAGAGTTATGTGCCAAACACACAGACAAAAACAGCTCTTTGGAAACAATGGGAGGAAGAAAGTTAATTGAATTTAAATTAGACACGGCGATAATTTGAAGTGTAATGAACGTTTCAGAGGAGACTATCATACACTCATATGTCACGAGGAAAAGTTTTCTTTTGGATAAGATACGCTAATGTAAAACGTATTGATACATAGCGTCGCCTAACCTCCCCGCCCCTCCCTTGTGAATGTCAGACACTCTGGGATGGGAAAATGCAGCGAGTCACCTATGCTTAGAAATTCCTTAAGTGGAAGATATAAGTGCCATTTGCAGTTAGCCTACAGAAGAATTATAAAATTTCAGTGTGTTTCTGGCTCCATTTTCCTTGCTCGACTTCATTTAGAGCCTGTCATAAAAAGAATTCTAAATTGCTAGAGGGGACCTAGGAGAGACTCTGTTTAAAAAAAAATAATAATGATGATAATAATAGTAATAATAATGTTTTCTTTATTTTTGAGACATGTTTCCTAGTTTCCCTATAGTGCATTTATATGGCTTTTAAAATGAGGCAAACCATTTTTAATTAAAATGTATTTTTTTACATCTGATTTGTTTCACCTTAAGAGGTAAAACCAGGAACATCATCATCATTGCCTTCTGGAAAATTAACCTACAAAAAAATCTAGACTGACATGACCTGTGGCAGCTGAGAGTCTGATACAGTCCTTGGGAGAGAAATCCCTCCAACTTCTCCATGACCCCATCCACCACGATGGTCACGCACGTGTCTCCAGCCTTAGGGTCCCCTCTCTGCTCTTTTTCTGCCTCTCCATCCATGACATGTCGAACAGTTTATCCCACCCCAGCCCCACCAGCTCTGCTGTGTAGCTTTGAAAGCCAGAACCTCGGGCATTATCTTTCTTTTTTGGATCTTGAACTCTGCTCTCCAGTGAGTGCTTTTACTCCTCGCATGAAACGTGGGTGGCCAACAAACACTCCTTTGACATTTGGAGATGTTGGTCTTAACCATAAATGTTCCTGGAATTCAAATTCTTTTTTAAAAAATTCTGGTTTTTTTAATTGTGACAAAAGCACCAGAACCCCTCCCCCCCCCCCAAAAAAAAATTTAGCATCATAACCATTTTCAAGTTGCATTTGAGAGGATTGAGTACGTCCACACGGATGTGTGAACTTTACCCCCCAACGATCCCTCGGGAAGCTCTGCTGCCCTGAAAGGTTTCGCCGTGAGATGGGAAAGGAGGTATCAATTGCCCAGTGGACCCTTTGTCTCCTAGGATGGGGCAGGTGACTTTTAGAAAGATCCTGCTGCGTTTATGAGGCATTGGGCGACATTAACATCCTCTCTCCCACTCCTCTCCCGACAGCTCCGAGCAGCGGGTCCCCTGTTCCACTTCTTACCACAGCTCCGGTTTGCATTCGGGTGACGGTGTCTCCAAGGCGGGACCTCTGGGCCTTCCGGAGATAAGACAAGTGCCAACTGTTGTGATTGAATGTGATGACAATAAAGAAAATGTGCCTCATGAATCAGACTACGAAGACTCTTCTTGCCTGTACACGAGAGAAGAGGAGGAGGAGGAGGACGAGGACGACGACAGCTCGCTGTACACCAGTGCGTACACCGCGGCGTGTCGCCAAGTGAGGGGGGGTGCTCGGCGGGGAGACCTGCCCCAGCTGCCCCATGCTCTGGCTTCCAGTCTGGGCACAGGTATCCACTGGCCTGGGGTCACAGGGCAGCTCAGCTAGGAAGATGAAAGGGACCAAGGTCCTCCAGACATCACAGCTCCAAAAATTGCAACGCCGTGTGGCCACGTCTCATCTCTTGGTTGGCTTTTTCTGTCTTTGATTCCCTTCCTGGGGAATCCAACCCCCTTCCTCAAAAAAAAAAGGGAAGGAGGGACCCTAAAACTCAGTTCCAGTCCGCAGAATTCTCAAAGTACTGACCATTGTGTTTGCAGCAAATCATTTTTAAACCCACATCCACAACTCTAGAAGGCTTGACTTTAACTTTCTTATTTAAGGACTTTACATGTGTGCAGGCGTGAGGGAAATCATGAAAAAGTAAAGTTCAAAATCTGGTGTAAAAATAATAATCTTTAGTTCAGTGATTACAGACTGATTATTTGGTCAACAATTATTTTTTTTAAAGATTTTATTTATTTATTTGATAGAGAGAAATCACAAGTAGATGGAGAGGCAGACAGAGAGAGAGAGAGAAGGAAGCAGGCTCCCTGCTGAGCAGAGAGCCCGATGCGGGACTCGACCCCAGGACCCTGAGATCATGACCCGAGCCGAAGGCAGCGGCTTAACCCACTGAGCCACCCAGGTGCCCCAACAATTTTTTTTTTTTAAGATTTTATTTATTTAGGGATGCCTGAGTGGCTTGGTTGGGCTGCTGCCTTCAGTTCATGTCATGATCTCAGGGGTCCTGGGATTGAGTCCCGTGTCAGGAATCTGTTTCTTCCCCGGCCTGCCACTCCTCCTGCTTGTGTTCTCTCTCTGTCTCTCTGGCAAATAAATAAATAAAATCTTCTAAAATTTTTTTGTATTTATTTGGAGAGTAAGTGCAAGCAGGGGAGGGGCAGAGGGAGAGAGCGTCTTAAGCAAACTCCATGCAGAGTTCGGAGCCCAAAGTGGGACTCGATCCCACGACCCTGAGATCTGGACCAGAGCAGAAACCAAGAGTCAGACACTTAACTGTCTGAGCCACCGACATGCCCCTATTTGGTTAACTTTTTCATGAATTTACATAATAACCACCTTATGCTGAGTATATACTGTGTGCCTGAGAATGCGCTGTGATTTTATTCTGTTCCGTGCATCTCACAACACCCAGAGATGTGGATGCTGTCGTCCCGTTTCACAGACCAGGGAAGAACGTGGAGAGGAAAGAGACGGGCCCAGAGCCTCACATCTAAGGGGCAGCGCTGGGATTGGACGCCAACTAGGTGTCCTTCCAAGGCCCTTGTTCTAAAACCAATGGAGGCAGAGAGAAGCCTGGCACTAGAATAAAATCCGAAGGAATCCCTCCCCCGCCACATGCTACTTCCCAATCTCTCCCTCTTGCTTTGCCGGTGCCAGGCTTCAGATCGCTGGCTAAACTGGAGAGCTCGGGAGAGGCCTGGTCAACAAGCAATGAATGAGATGATCAAAATAACGTCCAGGAGAGAGAACCATAGAGGGGCCACCAAAGCCCAAGGGACCCATGACTGGGACCCACACTCAGCCTCCGCTCCCCGTTTCCCACCCGGAGAATTGAACGTTTCCCGGCCTCGGCCTCACTGACATTCAAGCAGAAAATTCTTCCTTGTGGGGGCTGCCCTGTGCATTGCAGGGTGTTCAACAGCCCCCCTGGCCTCTGCCCACTAGATGCCAGGAACACCCCCTCCCCCCACCACACCCCAGTTTTGACAAGCACAAAGTATCCCTAGACTCGCCCAAGGGTTTCTGGGCAGAGGGCAGGAGGTGCAGAATCATCCCTGCTTGAGAACTGCGGATTTCTCCCAGACATCAGGAAGCCCCACTCTCTGTTCAATCCCAGAGTGTTGCTGTTTCCGTGACCTCGCTTCTGCTGCAGCCCCAAACGCACCCCGCTTCGCCCAGCCATCCCTCCCTTCGCACGCCCCCAGCTCCGCTCCAGCTGGCCTCTTGTCTCCCGAGATGGCTGGGCTCGCCTATCCTCTCTGAGCCTTCCCCCGGCAGATGGCCTCCAGCTGCTGCCTGTTTCGGGTGACCCCAGTCCCACGGGTGCCAACCCCTCCTCTTTGAAGCTCCCTATAGCCGCCCCCCCCCCCAAGGCCTGTGGCCACCCTCTGCCTTGTGTTCAGTTGCACTCCACAGCCCGGCCAGCCCTCCTTTGTGATGTTGCCTGCCTGCTGGGGTTCCTGGGGAGCAGAGAGCCCATCAGAACCTCCCCGTGTGCCCCTCACATGCCCAGGACAGCGCTAGGGATAAAGAACATGCTGGTCGCGGGAGCTCTATCAGTGAATGCTCTGAGTAAGGCCTTCGGCACCCCCAGGAGTAAAGCCCCTGGTGTCTGCCTGCCTGCTTTTCACCTCGGGGCCCACTGCTGGCCACGTGGAGCCCGGGCAGCTGGGGGTCAGCATTAAGGGCTTGCTTCTCCCTCCTGCAGCCTCCCTGGCCATGAAGGTGTGCAGGAAGGACTCCTTAGCCATCAAACTCAGCAACAGGCCCTCCAAGCGGGAGCTCGAAGAAAAGAACATCCTTCCCAGGCAGACGGACGAGGAGAGGCTGGAGCTGAGACAGCAGATCGGCACCAAGCTCACCAGGTAGGACAGCGCGACGGGCCGTCCCGTGGACCCGAGTAGAACTCGCTCTCCATCCCCGGGTTGGTCCCGGTGTCTCCCAAAGAGCTTCCTGCAGGGAATGTCGCTGTAAAACGTTCCGGGTCTCTTCCCACCGTTGCTCTTACAGTCCCTTCCCCTTCACGCAGCCACATCTTGGAAGTTTTCCTTGAATAAAAGCTCTGGGAGAAGCCAAAGGGCAGGTTTCCGGGGAGAATAACCACCTGGAAAAAAGCAGTGGCCAGGATGACCCACATATACACGGGCGTTGTGGTTTGGTGAAGTTCATTGCCGTCAGAGAAGCATGATGTCCGCTGTGCTGTGTGACCGGATGAGGCCTATGGGGATCGTGCCTTGTCAGCACCCTGTGAGCCTTCCTGAGTGGTTGGCTTTATGTGCAGTTAGGACAGACCGGCTTCGGGCATGGTGTCCTATGAACGCATTGGACACCGGATGCATGTGTTTCGAACCTCAGGCACGTGTGGGTGGCATTAGCCAACATTCGCGGAGCACTTACCCTTTGCCTGCCATTCTTCCAAAATTTTACATGTATTAGATCATTTCCTCTTGGAGCCTCCCTGTGAAATGGGCATTCGTGTGCCCATTTCACAGAGGAGGACCCCGGGTGTAGAGCCCTGTAGTGACCGCCTTCCTGCTGCGCCAAATGACTCTGGAGCGCCCCCTCCTGACCAACTGTGTTACGCCCCCTCCCCTCTGGTCTAACCGCGGTCACAAGGAGCCCGTCCTTGGTGCCAGGCACTGTGACAAGGTTTGGAGCTGCTCTCTGCCTCTTTTTAGTGGGACAGCCTCGAGTAAGTCACTTGTTCTCTCTGCCTCTGCTTCCGCATTTGTAAAATGGGAGTTGTAAGGATTCAGAAACATAAGGAAAAGCATTTCAAGCCATCCCCAGTCCATAGTAACCACTCCATTACCCTCCCAGCAACCCCAGGCAGGGGCTTTCATTATCTTCCCAAGTACAGGTGACGAACGTCGTGCCTAGAGAGCTCCCAGAGGTGTAGATGGCGTCCAGCAGCGTCCTGGTGTCCTCCCCTCCCCCCGACTTAGACCCTCACCAAGGGGCCCCTTCTGTCCCTCAGTTAACTTGGTTTTGTCCTGGAGGACGCTGTTTTGATGGTACCAGCCAGTGTAAACGTTCAGCACAAACGGATGATTAGATCTCGTGTTATGCAGACTTTAGAGCCCTAGAACAACGATCTCTACCCTCCTGTTGCACACGCACACACACACACTCATGGGACATGGTGACATGTCCACACTTCAGTGATCCATATCTCTCTTATTACTATGGTGACGGCTACTTAAGCAGCGTCCTGGAGAGCCTGTCCCATTGTTGGGCGGTTAAGCACTCTTCCTTCTATGGGCCAAGTCTGTCCCGCAGCTCTTCCCCGCGGTCCCGTCCTCTTCCTCCAACCAGGACTCAGAGCCGCATCACTATTGCCATGCCTCTCGGAGATAGTGACCCTCCTCTCCCAGGATCAGACCCGATCTCCTTTCTGGGCACGGGCTGGGTGGGTATAGCTTTGGGCTGCTTCTAGAACCTGCCTGCTCAGTTTTAAACCTGACACAAAAAGGGCTGTCTTTTAGGGGGTGAGGGAAAAGAGAAGGAGCCGCTCCTTGACCCCAGCCATCTTCTCCAAGTGCAGCTCCCCGCACCCTTGGTCAGGCTTCTCTCCCCTTCATTCCTGCTTTCCCAGCTTTGCTATAGAACAAGCAGAGCCCCAAGTATGTGAGGGCGAAATGGAAGAATTCTCTGTGGGAAGTGAGCTGAGGGAGTGGGGTCCATGGGGAGAGACGGAAAGACGGGACATGCAGAAAGCAGGCTCGGACTGGCCTCCTGGCTAATCCGTTGTAGAGCTGTTCCACCTGGAGGTAACTGACAAAACAGGCCACTGATGTCCCAGGACAGACTCCTGAAAGGGAGATGGTACCCAGCTTCTCACGCCTGAACCCCCATTCCCATAGTGCCGCCACGACTGGCTGGCAGTGGCGGGGACAAGACCGCAGGTGGGAAGAGATAGACCATGCACGCGCCGGAAGAAACTCTCCACGTTTGAAGCCTCATCTCAACCCTTCCTCTTCTAACAACCTTCAACTCTGCTTGGAAAATTCCAAAAATCTACTGGTTACTGTTCCCAAATCTCTTGCACCCCGGTCATGGCCTGGGGGAGAAGGAGGGGTGTCGAGAGGGCCGTGTTGGGCACATTCAAGGCGTTTGAGCTGGCTTACATCCTTGGTCCGAATTCCCCTTGTCTTTGTTCAGTCTTCCAGCTAGAGAGTTTACTCCCTCAGGGCCAGACCCCAGACGTCTCCAGCCGGACTGTAGAAAGTGGGTCTGAAAGAGAGGATGTCGAAGTGTTTAGCGGGTTGTCCAGATAGTA
This sequence comes from Mustela putorius furo, assembly GCF_011764305.1. NCBI lineage: Eukaryota > Metazoa > Chordata > Mammalia > Carnivora > Mustelidae > Mustela > Mustela putorius. The sequence goes on from NW_025422022.1 coordinate 10,385,886, forward strand.
CAGATCTCAGTGAGTCAGATGGGCGGGCCAAGTCCCCGTCTTCAAGTCTTCAAGGTCTTCTTTGAGATAATGCAGCCATTGATCACACCCAAGGAGTTTTCAGGACGATTCTCTTTGGAATGAGAGCCTAGCTCTATGCTCGCAGCCACTCATTATCCTGAAGTCAGGGCCACACGGAGGGGACATGTGAGAAGCAGAAGATGATGGTGCAGGGCTGGTCATGGGGTAGGAAACTTGGGTTCTCGCTCTGGTTCTGCGTGTTCCCGAGCATGCACCAGCCCTGGGCCTTCACTTCCCAACCTGAGGGGATTAGATTAGGTCATCTGATGACCTTGTGCTATCGGTGAGCTTTATTACCAAAAAATAGTAGCTAATAGAATGTAGGAATCTGCGTTAGAGTTTGAGGCTACAGGGCTGTGGCATTCTTTGGCTCTCGGAGGTCGGATAATCGTGCTGGAAATCTTACATGCTTTGAAAAAGCATGCAGCGAAGTCTGCTGTGTTCCAGGAATGACAAGTAAGACACAAAACATAATTTTAGCCTGGCAGTTTTAATAGTATAAAAAAAAGCCCAATGCAGCTTTCCAAACAATGCAACATTCCAAGAATAATCCCAGCTCGGGGGGTGAGAAGCAGAAGTGCCCAGTAAAACAATGTCAAGCATTAAGGCAGAGTTTCTCCATAAGAATGCACACACATGGTGCTTCCAGAAATATGTTCTCATTGATGCCATCAGGCACACTGTCCAAAACCTCAATCAGTGAGTCATCTGGATGTTTTGACAGTAAATAACTGTTTCCGTCAGTTGCCAGATGAGAAATGCCGGCTGCCCTTGAGACATGAACATGGTCACCTGGGTACACATTGCTTTGCGCCTTATGTATACAGACTCAGGGTGGGTGCAGAGAACCAAGGGTGAGCGAGCCCATCCACTGGACGGCGGGGGTTGGGGGAGAAAGGTAACAGAATGTCTATTTTTAAATTTATTCTGTATCATTCTTCTTAAGCTGATTGCCCATGTGTATTACCGCCCACATGGTGTAGGAAAGCAAGGGCCCTAGGAGGTAGCTAAAAGAAAGAGGGTAGGGGAATGGGGGAGGTGGGGGGTGACTGCCTAGATTTTCTTGATGGACTTCTCAAAAAGCGTGCAGCCCACAGATCTAAGGGCCCCTCTCAAGCTAGATGAGGAGGACTTTTCATCTCTGGTGACCTCGGGGCCGTGGAAGTGTACAAGCTCAGGGCAGTCTCTCACCCCCCCATCTCGGGAGTCCCCCCGAGTGCAAGACCCCACTGCTTCCCCTCTGGGTCTCCTCTCCGGGCCCTTCAACCTGAACCCTAGGAGTGGTCAGCCTGATCTGCCCTCTGCCCCTTCTCTACTTTGCAGCCTGGGGCTCGGACCGTCCCAGAAAGTGAAATTGTCTCCAAAGGCTAGAGCACAGGGCGCCTGGGAATGGGACTCTCAGGGACTGACGAGAAGCGTGATGCCCCAAAATAGAGAGCTATCATCTCCCAGACACCCTCTAGGTCAATTGTCCTGTGAGTCACTAGGACTGCTTCTTTGTTTGTTTGAAGATTTTATTTATTTATTTGACAGTGAGAGAGGTCACAAGTAGGCAGAGAAGCAGGCAGGGCGGGGGGGGGGGGTGGAAGCAGGCTCCCTGCTGAGCAGAGAGCCCGATGCGGGACTCCATCCCAGGACCCAGGGATCACAACCTGAGCTGAAGGCAGCGACTCAACCCACTGAGCCACCCAGGCGCCCAGGACTGCTTGTTTTAAAGGGAGCAGCTAAGATGCCAGAACATGGCCTGTGCACTTAGGCCTTTCCCTGGGGAGCAGCCAGCTTTCCAGACCTAGCCAGCTCTGCCCTCTCCCACCAAGACCCTCTCCTCCGGGCCCTCCAGTGCCCTCCAGAACGTTCAGATCAGACAGGGGAGCAGAAGCCTGGGAAGGAAAATCAAACGGCAGGCGCCTCGTAGCGCATGAGGGAGCATGTAATCTAGACACACACAGGCGTGAGAACTGAGGCCGTGTGCTTCCCTGACACACTCGTTCCCTGAACACACCTGTTCTCACTTTCACTATCAGCCTCCCCCCCACCCCGCCCCCATCTTCTTTGCAGTCGGGATTGACCAGTCTTCCTCCACACCCTCCGAGCTAGAGAGAGCATGCCCTGACCTGTAATTGGAGAATCTCTGTGGGGAAGCTCTTGGAAGCCTTGCTCGGCTTGGGGAAGGATGTCTTTCCTTGTGATGTCCTCTCTCTGCACCAGACACATCCCGGGGTTCAGTCTACGCGCCCATGATTCGACCCCAACCAATCAAAGGAGGATACTTAATTTAAGCTACTTGGAATTTTGCTTTCCTGGGGCAACCGTAACCACACACCAGAGACTGACCGGCTTAGACCACAGAAGCTGACTGCCTCCCGGTTCTGGCCGCTAGATGACAAGACCAAGGTGTCTGCGGGCTTGGTTCCTTCTGAGGGCCGTGAACGGGCATCTGTGCCATGCCTTTGCTCTAGCTGCTGGGCGTCTGCTGGCATTCCTTGGCTTGTGGACACTTTGCCCCAATCTGCCCTTCATCTGTGCTTCTCCCTGGGAGCGTCAAAGATCCCCCTTTCCATAAGGAGAGTGGTCATATCCATGAGGGCCCCCATATCAGTCTTGTGTGAACTTGCTTATCTCTACAAAGACCCTGTCTCTAGATCAGGTCACAGTCTGAGCTCCTGGGGTTAGGGCTTGGACATACGAGTTTTGGGGAGACATGACTCAGCCCATAGCATCTGGGGAGATGCAAAGTGGGTCGAACTAGGAAAAGGGCCAGAACCTCAAAGGTATGTCGGGGCCAGCCAGATAGTGAACAGAAGTGAGGCAGGCGTTTCTAAGATTGTGAACAGAGAGTGCTGGGAACCGGAGCAGTGTGGGAAGTCCACCCTTATCTACTTATCTAAAGGCACTGGTGCTGTTCCACGTAGGCGCCTGTTGTTTTGCAGACATGAAGGACTAGTTTTTCAGATCCTCTGAAAAAAAATCTGGACTTTTTTTTTTTTTTTTAAGCAAAAGTTCCAAATTTGTAAAACATGGCACAGAGCAAGCAGAATATATTTATGGACTAAATTCAGCCCAAGGACCACATCACAGCCTGGGTGCCTGGTTTTGATCTAAGACCTGGAAGCTATCATTTCGCTTCTGTGGACTGTAGCCCTACATTCTCGGGGGGGGGGGGGTGCATGGAGATCTTGGGGAGAGAGCTGAGAAAGGAGGATTACTGGATATTGTAAACATAAATATTGGGGGGGCGCCTGGGTGACTCAGTTAAGTGTCTGCCTTCAGTTAAGATCGTGTGCCACGATCTCAGAGTCCTGGGATGGAACCCCAGTGTCCGGCTCTGCACTCAGCAGGCAGCCTGCTTCTCCCTCTACCCCTCCCCTCTGCTTGTGCGTGTGTTCGCTCGTGCTCGCTCTCTTGCAAATGAATAAGTAAAATCTTTAAAAATAAGTAAATAAATAAACGTGAGAGTGCTGCATGTGTCTACCTGTAGCAATTTGGATTAACCTCTTACAGAATCCAAATTCATTTGAATGTAGCTATTTATGTGGATTAATCATTAAAGCAATCTACCACGTTCCTATAAAGGAGCGCATGGTCTCAGGAATTCAGGCAGAGGACTGCAGACGGCCACTTGACTTTGGACTGGGCTGCCCGCGGCTGCTGCTTTTCCTCAGTGTCCGTGAGTCTAGGAATCAGGAGGATCTCAGATTAAAGCACCTGCCGGTCCTTGATAGTTTGAACATACATTTCAGACATGAAAACCAGCGTTAAGTGGCATGTCCAGATCAGAAGTAGGACCCTCCTTGGACAAGTACGAAAATTCTGCCTCTCCCCCTCATCAGGGACGGTTTCTTCCCATCACTTAGCAAGCCGTTGTCTTTGTGGGGGCAGGAGGCAGCGAACCAGATGGGGCCACTGGGAAAACGTCAGTCCTGCCCATCCCCCTGGAACCTGGGATGTGATTCGTGCTTATGCAGAATGTCATAACGTGGTGGAGAGAAAGAGTAGGCTAGATCCGTATTTTATGCTGCCAAGTGCTTCACAACTGAAGTCACCATAAGCAGAATATAAAGTCATATGTACTGAGGATTAGGTCCGGTTCAAGGCAGAAAATTGAAATCCATTTTTTATGATCACGGCACAAGCGATAAAAGACAATAATTCTGGCTTCTAACTGTAGCTTGAGTGCTGCTTATGATTCGGGAAAATCGCTACCCTAAGTCTGATGCACTAGCACCTCCTTCCAAGGTGGCCCACGGCATCTCCTCCCCTCCCCCCACCAAAATCTAAGGACCCATGCTAAGTGGGAGCCAGCATCTCCCCAGGCCAGGTAATTGCTGCTGCTGGAAAAGCACACCCCCAAAAATAAGGATAACACTCAGAGGTCTATAAATTCGGTTCAACTTTGCCTTCGTAGCTCTGGACACGAGCCACTGAGAGTCACCACGCCAACAAGAGAGGGAGGGAAACAGACCTGAGAGCAGTGTAGGAGCTTCCTTGTGGATCTGGCCCTTGCAGCCAGCTCCAGCATGGTCATCCCTTGCATCTTGGCCTTGGCAGCGGCAGTGGTGGTGCTGGCACAGAGCCCAGCCCGGAGGGAACCCGGGAGGGAGCGCATGAGACTGCAGCTTCCCAGCCGGGCTTTGTGGCTGGGCTAGTGGGCTTTCTCTGTGCATTCCAAGACCACCCCTAAAGCAAACTGCAATGGGGTACGAGTCGCCACACTGACACTAAGTGGACGTGGTTCTTTGTGTGGCATTTGCATAGCAAACGCATAGACCCGTCCAGTCGCTCAGATGCTTGACATCTCCCATTAACTCGCAGCACAAAATAGAAAATCCTTTTTAAAAGCCTTTTTAAAAGAAAGGCTGACATCTCGTGAAAGGTGCTGAGTCGGGGCTACAGGACGGTCTGATGGAAAAGGGGCAACCCCATTTCGCATTTTGTTGTTAGTGAAAGCTGTGAAGGCTGTCCTGGGGAGGTTTGACGGAGGCTTCTTGGGCAGAGACGGGGGCATGCAACTTCAAGAGCTCAGGGATGGAGGTTGTGGCCTTGGGGCTTGAGCCACACCCATCATGGGACCCGAGGCCCCTGACCTGTCGCCACGCATTGCAAGGATGCAGGGGCCCCTGCTCTCACCCTCCCCCCCCCCCCGCCTCCAGCTTTAAGAAATGTGGTGAAGGCAGAGTCGCCCAGACGGAGTTTTGGAGCCCTGACCATGCGCACGGGGTGCACGAGGTGCGCGTGGTGCGCGGGGGAGTGTGCGTGCACGTATGCACGTTCAGGAAGCAAGGCATCGTGGTTTGCAAGCCTTGCGTGGGCTGTCGGGGAACAAAGCCACATCTCGCCAGCTGCCCCAGTGCTGCGGGTGTGTGACCTGCAGCCGTCCCGGCTGCCCGTGTGTTTCTCGGTGATAGAGTAAGCGTGGGGGACAAAAGAGCTGTTTTCTCCTCTGCAAAAACAGAATCTGTGTTTAAAACTTGCGAAGGATTCAAAAAGGAAAAAGGGACCATCGTGGAGGTTGAGGAGTCTTACTTTGTTTTTTGTTCCGAAGATTTTTTTGAACAGCTGCTTATTCCAGCCACGTTTCAAAATCTGGGGCGCTGGGCTGGAGAAGGGGGCCACTGCTTTCCCCTACAGAAGAAGCAGAGAATGAGTCGATCTTCTAAGCTGCTCCGTGTCAGGCTACATTTTAAGTTGTTAAACGCCCTTTTAGTTCTTCAGTGGTTCTTGTCCTGATTGTTAGGGAGGTAATCTGCAAGGATTATTCTTGTTTGTTGTTGGTTTTAGCAGATAGCAGAAAGAAAGGCCCTGTTTCTTGGGCTATTTGGCTAAGTAAGAGAAGACTCAGCCTGTCTCCATGGAGAGACGACCAGTCAGGGCAATGGTCCCTGACATAAGATCATCTAAGACTCCAGAGGCCTTTCTGGGGATAACACACTTTCCCCCTCAGGACCTCAGCTGGCCATCTTCACCTCCACCCAGCAAGGGGGCTGCTTTTGGGGTCCCTTCTTGTAGAGGAAGAAACAAATAACCCTAGAAACGATAGGGAGCAAAGAGAAAAAGACACATCCAAATCCCAGACAGACTTCCCTATCTGAAGCAAACAAGCCGAGAAAAAAGTTTCATTTGGTTTTGTTTTTATGGTGAACAGATTATCCATCCCAAGGGCCTGTGGTTGGACAAGGATTGTGTGGGGCAGCGGCAGAGTGCTAGACCAGGGGCTCCGCCTTGTGTGTGCGCATGTCCTGCAGAGGGAGAGGTAAACCATGGAGGGAAGAAGGGATAGGAGATTGTCTTCCATCTTGGGCTTAACTGGGCTTTTTCTTGCATTTCAGTAGCACTGCCCAAGCAATAGGAAGAGCTACAACATTTGACACAGAGGGTTGCGTCTGGAGACGCTCCTGCCTGATGAAATGTGAGAAGCAAGGGCATCCAGTGGGGAGGGCGCGGGGGTTCCTACTGTGTGGTCCGTAGGTCAGCAGCATGAGCATCACTTGAGAACCTGCTGAAATGCATATTTCCAGGCCCCGCCGAGACTCTGAATCAGAACTTCTGAGGATGGGACCCAGGAACCTTCATTTTAACAAGTGTGATTCTGATACACACTGCTGTTTGGGAAGCAGGGGTCTTGTAGACAGAGCACTCCAGCCTTCGAAGCCTGTGAACCTTAGATTGAAAGCTCTGTCCTCCATTGACTGAGTGTGTTCCTGTCCAGCCTCAGTTTCCACAGTAAGATGGGCTCCCACTCAAGGTCATCAAGCGCTCTAGATGAGTAATTCTCCCACTTATAGTAGATAGTAAACACTGGTTGCTTCCCTCTCGCTGTGAATTTGAGTGTTAGATTATACGAGACTCTTACTACTCAGAATAAGTAAGGCTATTCACTAACAGGTGAATCCTAAATCTTAATGGCTTGAGGCAGTAATGGTTTATTTTTCACGGAGGAAAGCCTAATGCAGATCAGACGGCCTCTCCATCATGTAGCCATCACACGCTTCTGGAACACACGGCTCCGGCATCTCCACAGCAAGGGAAGAGGGGAGAGAAGAGATACACACGTTGCTTCCGCTCATGAGCCACTGATCAGAACTCAGCTCCTGACCCCAATCCAGCTTCAGGAGAGGCTAGAAAAGGAGAAGGAGCAGCTGGACTATTTGATGAGCACAGTGGCTTAGCCACAGCTACACGGAGCCAGCATCTGTCGCGGGCCTTCTGTATTGGATGGTTGTTCTGGTCATGGCCCCAGTCATATAAAAGGGACCATCACAGGGGCGCCTGGGTGGCTCAGTGGGTTAAAGCCTCTGCCTACAGCTCAGGTCATGATCTCAGGGTCCTGGGATCCAGCCCCACATCGGGCTCTCTGCTCAGCAGGGAGCCTGCTTCCTCCTCTCTCTCTGCCTGCCTCTCTGCCTACTTGTGATCTCTGTCAAATGAACAAAATAAAATAAAATCTTTAAAAAATGTATTTTTTAAAAAGGGGACCATCATATCTGAAACAGATGTGATTAAAAGACTTCTCAGAAATTGTGGAATATACATTCAGTGCAATATTGTTTGGCCTTTGAAAAAGAAAAAAAAAAAAAGGAAATCCTTCCATTTACAACACCATAGTTGAACCTGGAAGACGTTCTGCCAAGTGAAATAAGCCAGACATGGGAAGACAAATACTGCATGAACTCACTCGTAAGTGGAATCTCTCTCTCTCTCTCTCTCTCTTTTTTTAAAGAGAGAGAGCCTGAGCAGGGTTTGGGGGACAGAGAGAGAGGAAGAGAGAAAACCTTAGACAGGCTCCCACCCAGTGCAGATGTGGGGCTCGATCCCATGACCCCAAGATCACGACCTGAGCCAAAATCAAGAGTAGGATGCTCAACCAGCCAAGCCACCCAGGGGCCCAAATCTTAAAAATCAAAAACAATCCAACTCCGAGTGGCAGAGAGTAGAATGGCAATTACCAGAAGCTGGGGAGTAGGGGGCAAAGGAGAGGAATCACTCAAAAGGCACAAACTTTCAGTCAAAAGATGACTAAGTTCTGGCACACGAGGAACGGGGTGGTGACTCGAGTTGATAGTAACACGTTAGATACCGTCCTGACCCCAGAGAGCTGATCTCGCGTGATCTCAGCACGCACCGAAAAAACGGTGCCTTGTGAGGGGAGGTGCTGGACGTGTTAATTAGTTGGAGATAATCCTTTCACAAGGTATGTGTCTATCAAAACCTCAGGCTGTACCTTTTAAGTATATACAGTTTTCAAGTGTGCAAAACAAAACAGAAGGAAGGAGGCAGCCAGTTGGCAGTTAGAAGGAAGAGAGCATGGTCTCCTTGAGGGGAGGGGACATACGAAGGGTCTTACCCCCTCTGTGCTGGGGCGAGTGTCCCTGTGTGCCTCAGTGAATGAATTGCTGCAGAGGTCCGGCTCAGTAAAGCAACTCACCAAAATCAGAAGAATCGCAGTTAGAGGAAAAAAGAGACCCCAGATAAACACCCCCTCCATGTAAAGAAAAAAATGACTTAAGCAGAAACAGGAGATCGTGGAAGGGAGCAGTGGGCCTTGAGCTGAACAAGCTTGTTTTCTGTGGGTACAAGGTCAGCTTCCTAGAGTCACACGTCACTAATGGAGATCGTGGAATCTCAGCTCCCAACAGATTGAGTCTGTCTTAAGTACTGACTAAGCACCTGCTATGTACATGGTCCTGTACTAAGGGCCACTTAAAATGTAGCTGGAGAGGGGCACCTGGGTGGCTCAGTCCGTTAAGCGTCTGCCTTCGGTTCTGGTCATGCTCTCAGGGTCCCTGGGACCGAGCCCCACATTGGGCTCTCTGCTCAGCGGGGAGCCTGCTTCTCTCTGCCTCTCTGCTACTTGTGATTCTGTCTCTCTCTGTCAAATAAATAAATAAAATATTTTTTAAAATGCAGCTGGATAATCATCCCTCTACAAGAACTAAGACAAGCTCGTCAAGGCATACTCATTGTTGTCAGGTTTACTCTGGGAAAGAGATGCTAAGAGCGAGTTCTGTGGGGAAAAGGGTGGGTCCTTCTGGAGCACTTTTTTTTTTTTTTAAAGATTTTATTTATTTATTTGACAGAGAGAAATTACAAGTACACTGAGAGGCAGGCAGAGAGAGAGAGAGGAGGAAGCAGGCTCCCCGCTGAGCAGAGAGCACGATGCGGGACTCGATCCCAGGACCCTGAGATCATGAGCTGAGCCGAAGGCAGTGGCTTAACCCACTGAGCCACCCAGGCGCCCCAAGCACTTTTTTTTTTTAATTGGTTTGAATCTCTTTTAGACTATTGATCTGCCCATTTTTTCCCTTTAAAATAGTCCCAAAAGATAGGGGCTGAGCAGGGATAACGTAAACATTGAATCATCCAAACATTTGACTCAGAGTCTTTTTGTCCGAAACCAGCATGTTAACTGGAACAACTCAAACTTGAGTTGTCAAAGCACTTTTCCTGCGATGTGTTCTTTTTTTCACCTTCAATCTTTTGATCCCCTTAAAACCAAAGGATGTGTCATTTCTATCATACTGTTATCCAGGAAAAGATCTCTCCAAGCCATTTGTAAGCTTACCAGGAGGCAATAAATAAACGGAGTTAAATCATCGTGAGAAACGCTCAAAGCATCTTTCAATCTCCAGGTGGAAGAGAATTGTGTTGCATGGAATTCTGCCTCGAAAGCTAGCCTAGTGCTTCCAAATTGGCTTATTCATTTTTTTTTTTTCCTTTCACTATGGGCTCTGTGGCTGTATCTTGAGACTCTGGTTTCTTCACTTACTTCGCGGTGGCGTCTTCCCGATCTGAAAAAGTAATAGATGTAGAGTACTTTAGTGCCCCGTGGACACTGTCACTGCCTAGAACACCTGTAGTTTTATAGATAAGAAATCTGAGCTGGAAAGAAATTAAGCGGCTAACCAAGTTCACAGCGTTACCTGCCCACACTAGGATTTTAAGCCACTTTCCCTGCCCCCAGTCGGTGCTAAAAATTAATATACTTGCAGCTAACATTACACTGCATGTAAACTAACTGGAAGTTAAATAAACACTGTAAAAAAAAAAAAATTCACCTCCCTCAAAAAAGGAAGAAACATATTCACTTCTCGCCAGAAGACACAGGCCAGTGATTTGATTTGAAGCCTGACAAGTCATACAGTTCATTATTTCCCTCAATTTGTGCCTGAAAGAAAAAGGTCTTGAATTTGAGTTAGATTCAAATTTTGAATTAAATCTTTGAGGATCATTTTCAGTAATCAGAAGGCCCGTGGAAAAGGGGCATTGGTGGGTTCTTTTCATGGACACGGTTCCCTCCTCTGCTCAGAGAGCAAAACATTTAAATCAAATGCCCAAGGAAGAGCTGTGCCCCTGTCGTACGAGTTCACATGTGGTCAGGTCTCCTCCGTCATTTTGAAACCTGAGCAGGGACTTTGAAAGATTCGTCGGCTGCTGCCTGGGCTTGGAGTTCGCCCATTCTCGTAGCTGTATCACTCAAAGGAGTGGCGCTCTTCATTGTTTATCCTTAAGGTTAACTTGTCCCTTGTTTCAGTGGCGAAGTTGGCATTTCCGGTCTCCAGAACGTATGTCGTGCTCTTTCTCCCTCGCCCGCCAAAATGGGCTTCGGGTTTGATTAAATGCGATTTTTCTGCAGCTCCCATGGAGAGCTGGCCCACACTCGGCCCCGAAAACCTAAGAAGCAGAACTGGATTACAGCCGAGAAGTGTGTGGTGCAGTTGCTTTTCCTGCATCCCCACACATCTTCACTTACTGGCAAAAATACCTCTCCGAGCGCGTGCAAAATGCTAATAAGAGTAATTCATTTTATTTATCTTCATTATGTTCATTTCACAATGCAAAGATTTTTATAATACCCTTGGAAATTGCATATATGCTCACTAAATAGACAGACTCTGAACAGAAAAAAAATGATCCTAAGCTACAAACCCAGGAAAATCGCTTTTCCCTCTAATTCTAAAGGCAATTCCTTTGAAATATCAGTGAATATGCTTCTATTTTAGGAAGTGGGATCATGAAAATTTTATGTCCTTTGCCGATCGAATCATTAAAACGATAGTTCTTCAAAACAGGAAGCCTTGTTGGTTCCTTTGGAAAAAAAGAATGTAGGCAGACAGACAAATAAATAGTGCCTGCTGACAGATGATCACTGTGTCGCAAAGAGTTTTTAACTATCTGAAATCCTCCCCTCTTTTTGACTTATGACTTTCTTCCTTTTGTTCAGGGTCCTATTGTAACTCACCAGGCTCCCTCCTAAAAGGTGCTAAGCTAGACGGTTGCATCTTCTTGTGTATTAACGGACCTCGCGGGAGATGCCCTCCTGAATTTCCTGACCCGATGTTTCTGCCACCATCCCCAGAAGCGGCCTGTGTCCCACAAAAGGGGAGCCCTCTGCACACCCCGCTTAGTGACCTGGTGCTGCCTTGGTTCTCCTGGAAGCTGGGCGGGCAGCTGCGGCTCAGAGCCTGTGTTCTGCAGTCAAATGCTCTACCACTGAGCTATACCCCCAGAGCCTGTGTTCTGAACCCAGCACCTCTATGGAGCAGCAGCCCCGCCCACCCCTGGCTCACGGGGGTCACCTTGTCCTCTTTCTTGACAGTCCTTGACGAGCAGAGTCATTTGGGACCATGACCTGTGAAATCCGATTCTCACTCCACGCCCCCCAAGCAGTGTGACCAGGATACACTCAGGCGGTTTCCACGAAGGGGCTGTAAACCTATATGGCTTAGTCCAGGCAAAAACAAAATAAGCTGCCTCTTTTTTTTTCTTTTTTTTTTTTTTTAAGGCTATATGTAATCTCAGATTCAGAGTACTTAAGAAATTAGTGAAAAATTGTCAGAAATTTATATCATAGGTTGCATGATAGCTGCTTAATAATTAATAAGAGAATGTCAAGGTACATGGGGCACCTGGATGGCTCAGTCGGTTAAGCATCTGACTCTTGGTTTTGGCTCAGATCATGATCTCAGGGTCGTGGAACTGAGCCCCAGGTTGGGCTCTGTGCCCAGTGGGGAGTCTGCCTGAGATTCTGTCTCCCTCTGCCCCTTCCCCCGACTCATGCTCGCTCGCTCTCTTTCTCTGTCTCAAATAAATAAAATCTTTGAGGACAAAAAAGAATACCAAGATACATATACAGAACATTTTCCTTTAAACACTAATCATTTCCATAAAAGTTTTCAAACTGCCCATTTGACAACAAGCTTGATTCCGAAGGACATTCTGATCTCCCTCATGTATGTCACAGTCGTCGTCCTGTAGAGTTGGTAACAGGGCCTGAAGGCCACAGACGCTGTGCGAAGAAAGGAACCTTCCTGGAAGGAAGTCGGTGAAGGGGTAGGGCAAACAGTCCTATTACGGAAAGCGAGTCTTTTCACTGCCACAAGTGGGAGAACTCCCAGCCACGCCGCCACCGCTCTGATCGCACTGGAGCCACCGAGACTGACCCCCATGTGGGCCGGAGCTTGAAAAGGGGCCAGGAGTCTGGAAGCCACAGCGGAGGCTGAGAGTTCGGGATGGAGACAGTGAAAAACACGGTGCAGTTGTCCACGTAACGTGCCACGTAAGGAAAGGTGATGCATCTTTCAGGTGATGTGATGGACGTCTTTCAGATATTTTATTTTTGAAGATTTATTTATTTATTGCAGAGTCCCTGACACAGGGTTTGATCTCACAACCATGAGGTCACGACCCGAGCCAAAAGCAAGAGTCGGAGGCTCAACGGATTGAGGCACCCAGGCGCCCCCAGACACTGTGTGGTGCAGAGGTCAGGGTGGTGAGGAGGACACCAGGACGGGGCTCGGCTTCCATTCTGACGTGCTGGGGGACCCAGCGTATGGCCTCTGTCTTACGGAGTCAAGAACCACACAGCACGTGACTCAAGAAGCGCCCCCTCTTGCTCTGCATCGAGGAACCAGGATCGTCAGCGTGGGTCCACTAAGCAGCGCAGGTGCTGCGGTTCCGCTGGTTGACCTTCCGGGACAGTTTCCAGGCACCGGTGACCCCGCGGCAAGGGCCACAACCTGCAGCCTAGGGGCCAATGCCCGCCTGTTGGTACATCAGCCCTGGGGAGCGTGACGGTGACGGGGACCGCATGGTCCACCGCGTCTGTAGGAAGTGCAGAAACGCAGGCTCTCCCCAGCACAGGGAGAAATTGTGATTCTCTTCCCAGGAAGAGGTTTCTCTCTGTGCTAATTTCTCTAAGCAGAATGGCCGCCTTTGCTTTTACTGATCAGTCCCAGCGTGAAGCACCGTATTGTTTTTACAAATTATACTGGGCACACAGTCCATTCTTCAAAATTGGACTTATTACCTGAGCAATTAGGAAAGCTGCTTCAAGGACAGCCAGGCACCCGCATAAGCGGCACAGCTGGGCTGTTGGCCGGCGGAGGAGGCACTAGCTCTACAGGCAGATGAGAAGGGAATCCTTTTTTTTTTTTTTTTTTTTTTTTAAAGATTGTATTTATTTATTTGAGAGAGAGAGAGTGCGCTCAAGCAGGGGGAGCTGCAGAGGGAGAGGGAGCGGACTCCTCGATCAGCAGAGAGCCCGATGCGGGACTCGATCCCAGGACCCTGGGACCCTGACCTGAGCCAAAGGCAGACGCTTAACCACTGAGCCACCAGGCGCCCTAAGAGGGAGTCTGCTTAGCACAAGGTGTGTGATGTCCTCAAGGAGGAAGGCCACGGGCCATGCCAGGCAGGACCAGCTGGGAAAGGAGGCCCAGCAGGAGTGACGAGTGTCGTCTTGTTCTTGCTGTTGGAGCTGGATCCGAGCCCCAGGACCAGGTGTGACCATGTGAGGAAGAGGGTCACAAGGAGGCAAAGCCCGACACTGACGCGTGATTCCTGGAGCGCAGGGCAGGCCTGAGCCCGAAGCTCTAACCTAAACCGAGCATCACGCAGATGCGGGGAGAGGTCGTGGTGGCCGTTCCAGCAAATCACAGAACTGCCGGCGTGTGTGGAAAATGGAGGTGACCAGAGCCTGACAGATCCTCCGTACAACAATGCATGAGAACGTGTACTTCTCTCTCTCTCACACACACACACACACACACCACACCCGGGAGAGCCCGGCTCCTGACTAGAGACGCACGTGCTGAGAAGGGTCTGGTGCTTTGCTGTGGCCGGTGGTTTCCCATCCCTTTCCCGCCGTGAATGCCAGAGGGAGGCCTTCCAGGGCTCTGAGAGGCCAAGCGCTCCCCCGTGGGTGGGACTGTGCCTTCAGACGGCCTGACTCTCAGTTGCCTCTGGTTAAAGACCTAATGGTCATGGGGCACCTGGGTGGCTCAGTCAGTTAAGCGTCAGACTCTGGGTTTTAGCTCAGGTCATGATCTCAGAGTCATGAGATCGAGCCCTGTGTCACCTCCACGCTGAGTGTGGAGTCTGCTTGCAATTCTCTCTCTCTCTCTCTGTCCCTCCCTCTGCCCCTCCCACATTAAAAAAAAAATAAGACACAGTAGTCAGGATACTCTTATGGGGGAAGACACCAATCCGGAAGGAATGTTCTACCAGCAGCCATTTCCCTCAGGATGGAGGTGGGTGTTTCTCTGACACCTCAGGAGTTGGTGTTGCTTGTGGTCCTGTGAGGGACAGTGCACTCATGGCCCAGGGCTGCTAATGGAGTCTTCCCGGTTTCCCTGGGCTCCTCCTAGAACATGACAGCCCTAAGACGCTGCCTGTCCCAGTCCCGGGCAGTGGGGCCATGGTCACCCGTGATTCCCCTCCTGTCTCCCACATCGCGCGTACATGCGGGAGAGTGAGGGTGTGTGTGACGTAGGTGCTGTGGACCTCGTGTGACCAGATGTCGGGACATAAAGCAAAAGAGCCAAAGGGAGGGAAGAGAGCTTAGACGCTCATTCACCAGGCTGGGAGCTAAAAGTCCCTTGCTACGTCCATGCTATGAGTTCAGTCAATTTGGGGGAATATATTTAAGGGAGGATAGTCTCTTCTGTCAAGGAATCTCCCAAAACATTGGGTAGATAAGGCCAAGAAAGTGGAGAGAAATCACGTCTGTTTGTTTTCCCTATAATCAAGGCAGAATCTATTCGAAGCATCCCTGTCTCTCCATCCATGTTATTCCTCTTTCCCTTTCCCATATAAATCAATCCTTTCCCAGACAGATAAAGCCACCCCATTCACCTTTCCTGGTCCTTTTCCAACTAAAAAGATCTCCAAAGAAGGCAAAACTGCAAATCCAGACTAGTTAGGCATTCCTAAAGTCCACCATGCTGCCGGACAGAAAACGTATGTGTGGGGAGAGGGTTGTGGGGTGCGGAGGGGGGCGGCTTTGGTCTTTTTTGGTGCATCACATGTGTAGAAAGATAGACTCTGTGAAAGATTGTCCTGCCACAGGAAAGCGCGCACAGTTTAATGAGAGTGATTGCATTCAATACTCCTCCTTCGGGCTACAGGGCTATTGGTTTAAAAGTGAAGATTTATAGGACACCTGAGTGGCTCAGTCAATTGAGCATCTAACTCTTGATTTCGGCTCAGGTCATGGTCTCAGGGTTGTGGGGTCGAACCCCACATCAGGCTCCCTGCTCAGCGGGGAGTTTGCTTGGTTCTCTCTCCCTCTGTCCTTGCTCCATTACACATCTCTCTCTCTCTTATATAAATCTTTATTTAAAATGAAGTTTTTCATTTCAGTTGGGGAGTGATGGTTCAGGAAGGAGTAGGGCGTTGAGGGACTTTTAATGAAAGAGGACTGTAGGAAACTTGGCCAAATAAGGTGATCAAAACCCCCTCCACACCGGCGTCTGAGACTCATGAGGGGTTTTGCATGTCCTTCTCCAGGTTTCTAAACACCATGGGATCTCATCTGAACCCGAGTTGTTGTTGTTTCTAGAAATAGGAGCTCGTGGGAGGCAGCGGGAGGACATTGGCTGGACCCCCACTGAGGGAAAAGGGGATTCCTGCTTCCTGTCTCCCAGCTTCTGCCCACCTTGTGCCTTCAGAACCCCCCTCGAGGAGTGCTGATGGCCCTGAGATATTGGACCATTCGTGGTGAATATGAAAAAAGCATGAACCACACATATTCTGTGGCTCCTAGGAGCAATCTGGGTGGGAGGGAGCAACGCGGGACCTACATCCCCCTTTATCCTTGCCTTGCTTCAGAAAGGGTTGTGGATGTTGTTTATTGAGGCCCAGCAAAGCAGAGGCATTTGCCTTTTTAAATGAGTGGGTGAATGAGTGTGTGAATAAATCAAGTATATACTCTTACGCCCTTTTCGTGTTGTCTGGGCTGTATGCGTGGACCTACCTGTGATACTGTCCATGACAATCACTCAACAGTGACACCCAGAGCCTCCTCTCTTCATTAGAATCACTCTTTGTCCTTGCCTTGATGATCTGTGTCCCTCAAAAATAATATTCTTCAGAGAGTAATGGGAGTAAGTCAGGTGTTTTGCTGAGACTCGGATAGTTGTGGGTATGTTTGGCGAACATGTCCTGAGCCCCCCAGAGGTCAACTTTCTTGCACGGGATCAGCTCCAAGGACACGAACACCCGTGCCCTCACACTGGGCGGGCATCCATTCGCGGTCAAGCAGCAAGTGTTGTCGAGCGGCTTTCCTAGCAGTGAAGGCAACAGCCCTCAGTGAAGGGGATGAGGCATAAAAAGAAGAGCATGGCCAATGCTGTTTGATAGTGATAATGACAGGACATGTTAAAAACTAACTGGAGACTCCCAGAAAATATTGGAGAAGATGGGTTTTTGTGACATGGGGAATATTGTGTGGAAGTCATCTGAAAATTCTCCTTGGCTTAGTCCTCTTGGTTAGACCACTGTGTGTCGTTCGAGCTTCTACCGTTAAAGAGAAATGGCACAATGACAGTCTTATCAAGTGACCATTATCTGTCACTCTCTCCATCCCCAGATTTGTTATGTGTGACAACCAAAGCAGGTGTCTCCTTCCCCTCTGGTTTTCCACAACCTGAACAACTTCATCAAAAAGGAAGACTTTCCATAGCATGATTTTTCCATCCATAGTCCACCAGGAAACATAGGGCTCACAAAGTATGATAACTTGAGGAGTTATGGACAGCAGGACTCGTCATAAAGATGTGGGCAAGCTTCAGAATCCTTCTCAACACAGCTCCTGGCAGCTTCTGTCAGCCAGCCAGAGGTGACAGATGAGATGACTGTCTTTTTCACTGGGATTCATGTAGATGGCTGTTGCATCTTCTCTAAGAACCGATAGACTGTGTATCTATTAAGATGGCCAATGGAAGGCCTAGACCAATATCTGGTATGTAATGACTGGACAGACAGAAGGATTCACTCACGCATGGATGGACAGATGGCTGGACAGATAAAATTAAGCTAAAGGTGACCAGATCTCCTCAGCTACTTAATGTAGTAGAACAGTAGACTTTTTTTAAATTCCCTCATTCCTTATCTTTTGCTATCACATTGTTGTAGCCTTTGTTTTGATTGATTCCTCATGTCAAGATGGCCATGTTGAAATGAGTCTATTCTTTGGTTGACTCTTTAGCTATCTTAACTCCTATTGTAACAACTCAGATACTCTTTCAACGTGAAATCTTCCTGATTGCTAAGGTGCGGTTTATGCCTAATAATACCAGTTACACTGTCACCAGGCCATGACAAGAAGGACAAGCATTATGGGAAGTAAGGGACTGTTGTCACCCACGGTGGGGGCACCTTCACCGAAAGGTTAGCGACCACAGGGAGTCATGTCTAAGGTTGAAGCTGTGAGTTTGAGGATTGCCCCCAGTTTGCCGGACGAAGAGGAAGAGCTAGTGTGCGTCGCTATAAGGAAAGACACGTGAATCTAGAAGAAACCAGGAAGACGTAGTTATGCCTGTCCCCCAGCGTCCTTCCTCCGCTCGCTGTCTCTGCTCCAACACGTGGCTCTCTCCGTCCATCCTTCCCATCAGGGCCACCGCGTCGCTTCCCCCGGAACCCCGCTTCTGGCCTAATTTGATCGGACGCGAGAATCCCCGCCCAGATGCCCCCGGTGGCAGCCATTCACTGAACTTACAATTCACACTTGCTTCGTGACGACCCGAACAACGGCTCCCCCAGAGCCCAGCACAGAACCTGGCATGGAGCTGGCCTTCCACCAATAATTTGTAAAATGAACAAACGCATTTATTTAAATATTTGATTATGTATTTTTTTCTATTTTATTGATTTTTCTCTCCCTCCCTCCCCACGCGTGTTCCATAAATGAATTCACACTTGGATGGGACCGAGGATCTTGCCGCTGTTTCTAAGAACCATGCCCGCACGCGACAAGGGTGACGTCATCTCCGCCGATTACATTACTCTCTGCTATATGCAGCGAAGTCCCCAATAGCCTGTCCTTGGAAAGTAGGTTCAGAGCAGAGCCGGCACTAGACCCCAGATCCCCTAACTCCTGAGCTGTTTGTGCTTTGCCCTAATGATGCCGGAGTATGATTTTCCTGCCCGATCTCACTTTCAAAGCCGAAGCACCTCCTCACCGCACGTGTCCTCTGGGAGGGAGGGCTTAGCTCCATTTGGTCGCTGGGATCGGCCTCAATGTTCTCAGACCCTTTTAGGAGACCTGATACATAAACAGGAGCCTCCCTTGAAAGCATGTGTGTTTGACTCTCGGGCCGCCCAGCTAACAGAATTTGCTCTGCCTGTAGTTCAGTCTCTTGTCCTTTTGTCCCCCTCCAAACGTGACCCATCAGAAAAAACAAAAACAAAAAAGCCAGGGCAGAACCAGCAACGGGTCTGGTGACGGGATCAGGGGGCTTCTCAGCACAGCCGGTGGGGAACGTTCTGCAGATCCTTCTGGGCACAGGACTTCTGGGATACAAGCTCTACCTTAAATCAGGAGCTTTTTCAAAACCTACTGACCCACAGCTTTGGTGGCATCCAGAGCCCAAGCCCCAACAAGGGGTCCCATAAAGCTGAGCGCATGTCCCTACAAACCAAGCGAGGATTCTGGGGGCAGATGGAAAGGTGAGGTAGAGCCCCCAAGCAGCTCGTTCTGAGCGGAGTCTGCATTCCAGAGCGATGACACAGTTTCCTCCCGGGGTCTGACGGTGCTATTTTAGGAAAGACTTTGAGACTCCAGAGTCCCAATTTAGAGCCTCCAATATTGCAAATCGCCAGATATACAGCAGGCCCCTTGTCAATGGGAAGAAACAGCATCTTCATGGGACATTCCGAAGAGAAAATGACTAGCGAACATGACCTTGTTCTTATAAACTGAACTACGCTTTGGAATACAGTTGCCAGCCGTTTCCAGGGTGCTGTCGACATCACCAGCCGGTGTCTGACCGGAAATCCTGGGGCCTCGAAGCCCGTGTCCTCCCCAGAGCATCTGTGGTGATGCGGTTGGGCTCTCAAGGATCCAGGGCAGGAAGGAGAACTGCGGGCGACAGGAAGTGTTCAGTGTCAACCGTTTGCACTCGGTGGCCATGGACTTTCTGTTTTCACTCCGGATCTCCTGAGGTTCCGTGGTGTAAACGCCTTGCCGACCAGACGCACCGGTGCCGAAACTCAGGGAGGAAGGGCGGCGTGTGCTCCTGGGGCAGCGCCCCTCACGTCCCAGTGCAGGCCCCGTAGGAGCCCCAGACCCCTTCCACAACCTTCTCCCACGGTGTGTGTGGCTCATCCCTGGAGCTCTATCTGCCCAGACCGGCTTGTACTACTCCGCGGGGCCCTGCCCGCTCTCTGGTGACTTCTGCCAGGCCTTGGGGCCACCAGCATCGGTCCCCGCCCCCCACTGTTGCATCACGGCCCAGGGACGCCCCTGCTATGATGTCGCACTTGCTGCGGCCCCATGACTTGCCAGCCTTGGGAGTAGCCCTTATGTTCCTGCTCCTTTGTCCTGCCCCGTCTAAGGCAGCTCTGGTGGGGATGGGTGGGGACAAGAAGAAGAGCATCTATTGTTCGCGGACAAGCCTCGCTGTCTCGCGTCTCCCCGGGGCCATGAACCTCTTTATGTCCTCCCTGGTTCTGCACAAACATGGCAAGAAGCGAGCTCTTGCCCTGGGGCTTGGGGGCGGGGGAGGCAGAGGCCACACTCCCCGAAGCGAGGAGGCCACCTGAAAGAAAGGGACCTCTGTGACCAGAAGCATCCACGGGCCCGGAGGCCCCAGAGGCCCCAGAGGAGCAGGGGCTGGGGAGGGGCCGAGGATGAGAGGAAGGAGGAGGGTCAGCCTGGCGTGACGTGACGCCGGGTGCCTTTCCTGGGGTTGAAATTGAGGAACCGAGGAGGCGGCGGTGGTCAGAGTCGGTCTCGCAGCGCACAGGATGGGGCAAGAGCTCCCGCCACTCACTCCGTCTCATGCGTCTACCAGGGCCGGGGAGATTAATGACCCAAGGAGGATATGATATGGTCCAAAAACTTTTCCTGGATTTTTTCCGCAGGCGGCTGAGCCAGAGGCCAACAGCAGAGGAATTGGAGCAGAGGAACATTCTAAAACGTAAGTGACTCAGCCCGTGGTGGTCGCTGATGCTGTGTGGTGGCTTTGGGTCCTGTGCAGGGTGCGGGCCACAAGGTCTTTCCCTTGGGCCTGTGTGGAAACGCCTGAGAACGGCTCTGATGGCTGATGAGGGACCCTGGTGTGTGAGAGCATCCTGGGCGGCCTCCCCGTGGAGGAGACAAACCCGAGCCCACTGGGCCCATTGGAAGTTTCCTGGCCCACAAGGACCACCTTCTCCTCTGTGGGCTGTGAAGTCAGAGAAGCTGCAATATTAGAGCCAGTGAACTCACTAAATGACGGTGGGCAGAATCCGGGTCACCTTCAAGCCAGAATTGACTTAAAAACCACAAATACTGTATCGAGGGCTAAAATAAGGCAGACGGCCGTTTGAAAGCGGGGGCTGGAAACCTGACTTTCCGCGGCAGCCGGCTGCTGCTGATAACCCCCCTCTTCCTTTGAACATTAAAAGTAGAGTCTAGGAAAGCATTTCCAAGTGAGAATGCTTCACGTCCCCCCCTCAGGACTCCGGCAGCTGGGCCATAGCCAGCCGGCCGAGTGCTGTCCCCCAAGAGTGCCTCGCCGTCACTCTGGCCAGGGGGAGGGACGATGAAGGAGCAGAGATACTCGAATAGAAAGCGGGAATCCACTTGGTGCATCTGAGGGTCACCAGGGCTGCTCCATGGGGGGACAGAGGGGGAGATGTTCAATGATTGACAAAACAGAACTGTCTGCCCACGTCTGTCCCTTCATTACCACTCATCAAAGCTCTCAAGATGGGTCAACAAACAGTTTCTAGTTCAACTCGTGACCCTTTCTCCCCACACACACCCACTTCTAATTTCTCTCTAGAGAAGAGAAACTCACGCTATGCAGAGTTTCCCGGGAACGCCATACCCTGGGCTCGCAGGTGCGCAGAGACACGTCCACACGCGCACACGCGCACACACACACAATCACATGAAACATCAGTCTGAGGGGCTGGATATTTCCACTGAGACCAAACTAAAATGTTCTGGATCTTCCTTTTCTACTCGTCCCGACTGTGGTCTGGGGACTTGGTCAGTTTTGAATGGTTTTGCTGAGGGTGAGCTGCCGCATTTCCCCTGGGGAGGGCTGGGCGGAGCGGGGTGGCCCAGCGAGGCGGGCCTCGGTCTGCCTCCCGCCTCCTGGCCCCAGACGGGCTGCCTCCTCCTCAGCTCTCAGCGGGCGCGGTTTTTGGGACTGGCCTCCTCAGTGCTGCCTGCATCTCACATAACTCCTAGGTCTCTAGGAATGTGTGTGTATATTTCTTTTTTTTTTTTTTTTTTAAGATTTTATTTGACAGACTGAGATCACAAGTAGGCAGAGAGAGAAAGGAAAGCAGGCTCCCCGCTGAGCAGAGAGCCCGATGCGGGGCTCGATCCCAGAACCCTGGGATGATGACCTGAGCCAAAGGTAGAGGCTTTAACCCACTGAGCCACCCAGGCGCCCTGTATATTTCTTTCTAACCGAGAGGAGTCCTTAGCAGTTTCAAAGCTTCCTATGCTGTAAAAGGGATGAGAAGTTTTTCAGATGATTTCCACGGCCGGGGAAGCGTGTGGCCTGCGTGAGATCTCCCTTTCTGCCCCAATCGGAGCCCTGATCCACTGTAACCTTTCTGTTGTTGGAGAGAAAGAAAAGCAGGTGGCCCAGGTGTCCATGTGTCCCGGAAGCAGGGGATTGCGCAGACGTTCTTCCTTCCCCTCTACCTCTTCATGCCCGCACCTACCCAATAGGCGTCTGTAGTTTTCTGGAGGAATCTTGGTACAGGGGCTGTGCTGTGTGGGGGCCCCCAACCTGCCCCCAGCCAGAGAGGCTGCAGCTCTGGGGGACCGTTCAAGTCTCAGAAACCAGTGCTTCTCTCGGCAAGGGCTCGGGTTGGGGAAGCAGCAGGTGGAGCCTGTTCCGTGCCCAGCTCCCTGGGAGCCCACAGGCGGGTGCCTCATCTGGAAAGAGACTCAGATGTCAGAGGCGGCCACTTGCAGCGTCTAGTAAGCCTGCGGGGCTTAGAGTCAGGCAACCCAAGTGGGGACTTGAGGACATTGTTCCCAGGGTCCCCTTTTGTTCTAGTCCCTCTTCCTTCTTACCCATGCAAATAGCCAAATTAAAGAACTGCCTGACCAAGTTCAAGCAGGTTGATCGTTTCAGTTTTGAAACTTTTTAGAAATGAACATCTATTTCCCATTAACTCTTTCTCCCTTGGGTTCTAGAACATTGTTTTTTCCTAAGATTTTTTTTTTTTTTTAATCTCCCTTCTATGGAACCAGAAACTTCATGGCATGAGAAAACCCCCTCACACAAATTATCCTGAGCCTGACTTTCTGAGCTGTAAGTCACTCGAGGGGCTGTCTGTGTGAGGGGTGCTGGGGAGAGGGAGGTCGCGTCTCTGCAGCAGAGCCTGGAGGGTCTGAGGCCGCCTCCCAGCCCCCCTGCCGGCCCCCAGGGGCAGTGCTGGCTTTGTCCAGCGGCCAATGAGACACTGTGCACATTCGAGCACATAATGAGCGCACTCTGATGGTGGCGGCAGGAGACGACATCACGGCCCTTTCCTGGCCTCTCTTCCCACTTGTCTAATGGGGTTGTCTCGGTGCCCTCTGCCCGAGAATTCATGACCCTGAGTTTGTAAATGGCTTTGAACTAAAGGTATAGATTCCAGCGGTGGTCACATGTGGCCCCGCCCCGCCCCACAGGGGGACCCTAGAAACACACATGGGCGAGGGCAGCTCCGCGCTGGCTCGGGGCTCTGGGGGGGCTTGTGGGGTGAGGATGCCCCGACGGGAGTCTGAGGCCAGGACCCGGGAGTGAGGAGGAGGGGCCGGCCCCACGCGACACATGCTGGGGGAAGAGGCCGCTTATTCCAGCAAGCCAAAAAGGAGCTTGGCTGTCTAACAAGTTAGCAGGTAGCGTCACGGCGTGTGACGAGCCACTTAACTCCCTTGGCTTTTACATCCTCGTTTACATTTAGATATGGCGGCCTCTTGGGCCCCTCAAGACCCTACTGTCTATTGAGCCCACACATGGTAAGGGAGAGCCCCCGCCCCAGCGGCCCCCTGGGTCCTCACCCTCCAGGCTTCCGTCCCCCTGGCCACCTGTAGATGGCGCCCGTCTGCGGTCTCCCTTCTTTCTGCTGGAGTCGTTCATACTAAGATGTTAACGGCTGGCTGGCTCGTTTCGTGAGTTTTTATCCAAGAGAAACTTGCGTTTTTAAAGGGAACGCTGGGCGAGAGATAAGATCTTTAAGTCCAGAGGAAGGACCTCTCTCTTGTATGGAGGAGGGACCCCTATAGGGCTTGCTGCACTAGGGTCCTCTGGTGATGACAGCCCACTGTAGGATGTGGACATTTCTGATGTCCCCGTATAAGATCCTGAACCTCCCCCCCCGCCATCCCCGCCCAGGGAGTCATAGCAGTCAAATTGTTCACCTGGGGCTGTCACTGAGGGCCTGAGTTCAGCTCTAACCTGCCATTGTCCCTCCCAGTGGGAAGTGTGGCCACCTTCAGGGTGTGTGGCCTCTGGCTGTGGTGGTTGTTGCCAGAGCTGGCAAGGAGGAGCCGGGTGGGACCCACTTCTGTGCACAGGGGCTTCCCTCTTTTAAAGACCTGTCCTATCCTGAGATGACCGAATCTCAAGGGTGTGCTGATCTGATGACTTACGAAACATAATTTAACAATAGTAATTTCAAAATGAGAGTCTAAGTGCCCAGGGTGGTCTGAAGGCCACCTCGAGGGAGATTGCTTTCATTAACGTCCTTCTAAAGTCCGGGGTGAGCAGCAGAGACCCTCCTTGACACGGTTGGATGGACAGTATTAGGCTTAGACCCATGCCTCCATCCCAGAGCACAGGAGGAAAGTGACGTACCCACAGCCGCCCGCTTCGCTCACAAGGATAAATAAGCCCACACGTCCTGGCCTCCATCTCTCTGCTCCAGTCCCCAGACCCTCTTACCTACGGCTCTTTAAACATCTGATGAGTAATCCGCCCACACATTAAGCTGAGAACGTTTAGACTCCGAGGTCTTCTATCCCCAGACACTCTTTAAAAAGTCTAAATGCAGGCAATTGTGTCCCACACTCTGGCCTCCCACCTGCTCTGTGGACTTCTTGGAAGATTCAAAGAATTAATGGAATCAGGGCTTGCGAAAGGTGAGCGTATTTTGGAATTCCTCCACGCAGTCGGGGCTGCGTTTGGCGTTAGCCGTGCCTTATTTTGTTTCTGCAGCAAGTGGGAGGCGCCCCCACGAGCCAGCCTCTTCCCCTGTCCCCACAGAGCACGAGACACGAGGCCACATCACAATGAGTCCCCGTCCGGCCGTCGCTGGGAGGCCCAGGGCAGAGTTGAACGGGCCCAGGTCTTGTCTAAAGCAGGGAATCTCCCCAGATGCCCGCCCCCCCCAACAGCACCCCCTCCCCCACTTGTAGGACCTATGTCCTTGTGCCGAAACCACACGTCCCAGACCAGCATTTCTCCTGAGGACTTGAAACCTCCCCACGTGGCATAAAGAAAGCAAAGTGAGAAGGCCAGCCAGCTCACCATCCATGTGAAAGTGCAGGCCATTGGGGAAGCATCCCACAGGCAGGAGGGTGGCCAGGAAAGAGGACAGGAGCTCACGACCCCCTTTCCCAAGGGGCTCGGGGCTCGGCCTAGAGCCCGCAGACTTTCAGAGGATACACCTGTGTGCGACACTGTTCCCCAGAACCAAAAGCTTCTCCCCTGTTTCCTGCAGCTCGGAATGAACAGGAGGAACAAGAGGAGAAGAGAGAGATCAAGAGGAGGTTAACTCGAAAGGTGAGCGGCTTTTCCAGGTGGGCGCTGGGACAGGTCAGGGTGGGCCCCGGTGGCGGTGCAGCTGGAAGCCCTCTCCATGGTCCTGCTCCCCGGGCGTGAGAGCGAGCGGCTCTGCACGCAGCAGCTCCTGTCCCGGGGACGGTGGTCAGCTCAGGGTCAGGACCTGCCGTCCTTCCGGCTGGTGACATTCTGTTGCCGGACTTTGTGGCACCCACCCCCCTCAGACAGCTTGACGGCCAGTGCCTTATACTTTCAATCACAGAGAATATTTTGTTTTTTAAAAATTCACCAAATTCCCTAAAAATTCACCACCCCAAGCTTTGGAAATTCATTGTCAAAATCAGTAGTTCAAATATAACGCAGTCACGTGCCTGAGAGTTTCCCTTGCCTCTGAGACTATTGCTTACCTATTGGCTGAGAACCGAATGACTGCATTATGCCAAGTCCAGTCTGAATTACTGATTAGGAAAATGCCAAAAGTACTGATAAATTTACCGAAGATGTTTGAAAAGCACTTCAGGCCATAAGGCTAGAATTTTTATGTACTTTAACCCCAAAAATAGATGGCCTGGCAGCTCAAAGTAGACCCAGAAATGGATCTAATTCTGTACGAGTGGCCCTAATAACAGACTCTTATTTGAACCTGTTCTTGGATGGCGATGAGGAGTTTAATTAATTGATAGCACGTAAGACATAATACTATCTTCTGTCTGACTAAAGTGTTTTTAATCAGCCTCCTACAGTGACCATCATGAGAGAAAGATACTCAAATCTTAGAGACAGTTAAGAGATCCATTAAAATTAATTTTTAAAGGTTTATTCATGGATTTTGTCTCCCTAGAAATATTACATAAAGGAAGAAATTCAGAGATTCTAAAACACCATACCACTTACTAGGGTGATGATTTGTGTCTCTTGGACTTTCTCTCCCTTAGGGCAACCCAAACATCTGGTGACAAGCCAGATGGCTCCCCAGTTATCAGGAGTAGGAGAAACATACCTGAAGGGCCAGGTGATGGGCTGCACCCCCTCGGTGGGGACCTCGAAAGAGAGCTAGGTGACCTTCATTTGGGTGCCCTCACCCAAGGCACAGGCTGATTTTCCGAGTCCCTCAGAGCCCCGGTCCTTGGGCGCAGGGCAACCCCCCCTTCCTGAGCCTGGGCAGTGAGAGGGTCTGGGCAAGGGGCCCAAGCTTAAGGGTGCCCTTGAAATGACCAGGGTATCCAGAGCAGGCTGGTAATGACCTCTCCTTTCTCATACAGAAAAGCCTAGACATTCAGAAAAAAAACTTCAAATCAAATTGTCAACAGGTTCACTGGGGTTGATTGCTGGGCCCAGAAATTGCCCTGAACTTGAGGGGTTTCTTGCTAAAAACTCGCAATAGGAAAATACTGAAGCATACGCTTCGTTCTTACAGAAACTCAGCGAACGGCATCACTTGGCAGCAGAGCAAGGGAAGGGGGAGGCTGCGAGGGATAGGCACCCCCAGAGAGCCCCTCGCTTTTGCAGGGCTCCAAGAGAGAACTGGCTCGTCTTCCTCCCCATGAGGAAAACTGCCTGAGAATGTCAGCACCTGCCTTCCCCGGGACTAGCTCCGGGAATGGAAAATAGTGAGTTTAAGGGAAGGGAGAACAGTTTTTTATGGGAGAGGCTGGAAGGAGCTTCTACCTCTGTTCTTGCTATAGCTGACGGGAGCCTGCCCGCAGGTAGCGGATTCTGTAAGGCCTCCCGGCCCCGGCCTGGTGCTTCCCCTCCGGATCCTCGAGCATAGCGAGACCACATGCCAGTGGTGGCGGCCACTATTCAGTTACCCGCCACCCGAGGATTTCCTCAGTACGGTCCCATTTACTTTTAATGTACTGCTGAGAAAAATGGACCCCAGAAGCGGATGCTGACCGCAACACACCATTCTTTTTCTTCAGCCAAATTGAGACTAACCTAAAAAATGACAGGCTCTGTCTTTTAAGGGATGCCAGCCTACCGCTTTCAGAAAGGATGCTCGCTAGCTGCACGAATGGATGGGCAGAAGGAAGGGGGGAGGGAAAGACAGAGGGGAGGAGGGGCGTGCACGCGCGTCCAGTTGTACTAATAGTGGGATTTGGGTCTCAAGTAGTTTACTCTAAAGTACCTGGTTTCAAGTGATATTTCTGCCATAGATTAGAACACAAGTTGACCAACCCCTTCTGCCAGCCCACCATCCCCGGAAACCTGACTTGAGCCGCAAAGATCATTTCCTCATCGTCTGAGGAAGGAGGTCCATCAGCCAGCAGCCCGACGCCCCTCTGGGCACCGAGGAGCGGGGGCACAAGCTGGTGCTCAAGGGAGTGGGCAGGGGGGGTGGTCACTGGGTAGCTGGCCTCCAAGCTGCCTGAGACGCTCCCAGGGAAAGACGCTCCCTCGGAGCACATGGGTACAGCGCCCTATTGATTTGGAGAGATGCTGTCTAGAGTCTCCGTGGGACTCAGGCATGACAAATAGTCCCTGACCTTTAGATCTAACATTCCGTCTTTCTGTTCACTCTGGACTTCGCTGTCCAGTCTATTAGTAAAATATCCAGATCGTGATTTCCAGAAAACACAACTAGAAATTTCATGCTTAGCCTTGTCCTGGTCACGGTGCACTTAGAAATTAACGCTGTTTGTCTAGCACCCCGTGGTACATCTTGCCCAAGAAAAGCAAGGGATTTCGAGTGGGTGTCCTGTAGCGGGGAAAATACGAAATCGGTGAACGTTTGTACTTTCACGATAGTGCAGAAGCTGCTAAAGAAAGAGCGACGGTGTCCCTCCAGAAGAAGTCAACTTAGTGGCAGGAAATGAGAATAGAAAGGTCAGCCTGGTGCTGTGCAAGTACAGAGGGAGGGTGCCAGCCACGGGGCCAGGGAGAAGGTCTTCTGCGTGGTGCAGCCCAGCCCTGCCGACCCATCCCGTGGGCCTGGCCCCCGGCTTCCCTAGCACGAACCCAGCCTCGCTCTGCATGTGGGGACCGGCTTTTCAACGTAAACTTCTCGGGGAGCAGGGTCCCCTCGGACCTCCTCAGTGGTGCCTGAACACCCCTGAATCTGCGTGGTGTTTGCATGTACACCCTCTGTGTCTCACACACACATGCACACACATGCAAACTGATTTACAGACTCAGCCTGCAGAGTGCACTCAATCTGACACGTGGTCGTGCACTTACAAAACCAAAATGGGACAAGAGTGTGGGGTAAGATGTCACCTGCTGGGAGAAGGGACACAGGTGTGGGAAGACGCGCACCCACGCAGGCAGCCAAGTGGCTTGTAAGAGGCGCTGCGGTGTCGCTAAGGGACTGTCTGGCTGTCCGTCCGGATCAGCCAGTAGGCAGGTGCCACCAGGAAAAACCAGGCTCGTCTATCTCAGGGTCCTGGGGAAGGCCCAGGCGTCTGAAGCCCTAGGTCCCTAGCCGCGGCCCGTCCCTCACTTGCCAGGGGAGGTGCTGGTGGCCTCTCACCGTCCCCTGGAAAGTCACAGGCCAGGTCGTCTAAGCTGCTCTGGCTGATGGGGCCCATCTCTCCTTCCCTGCAGCTCAGCCAAAGACCCACAGTGGAAGAACTTCGAGAAAGAAAGATCCTCATCCGTTTCAGCGACTATGTGGAGGTGGCAGACGCTCAGGACTACGACCGCAGGGCCGACAAGCCGTGGACCCGCCTCACCGCCGCCGACAAAGTAAGCAGAGAGCGAGGGGTGGGGTGCTGGGTCCTCGTGCCTCAGTTTGCCCTGCGTGGGCTTTCCCGCCTGCTGCCAAGAGCCCGCAGCGAGAGCAGCAGCGGAGCCGAGGTCCCGGGGTCCCTAGGGGAGTGCGGAGTGGCCGCGGGGCCTGCGGAAGGCGCTGCTTCCCCAGCTCCTTTCCCCCGGGGCTCCAGGCTCTCTGCGGAGCAGAGTGCTCACTGAGCTGCCTCGCCCTGCCACGGGGAAGGCACAAGACAGTCCCGTAACAGCACGGCCAGAGGCAAGGCAGCCTGGGAGGCTGGGCCCAGAGGAGCAGAGGAGCGCCCATGCAGGCACACAACGGTCCACGAGCGCGGGGCCCCACACTCAGCGCAGACCTTCTGGGAAGGGGACCCTGTCCTCGGCACCCGCCAAGGCTCACACAGCCAAAAAGAAACCAGCTCACTGTGTCTGCCGTTATTACAACCGCACAGTAGAAACGGGACAGATCACAGATGGCAAAACCTGCCTCGCTGTGCTGCCCCCTTGTCCATTTGGAAAACAAAGAGTAACCTGACGTTGAGTTTGTTTTATAGGAAATAGCGGCATCATTCTTGGGGTGCCTGGGTGGCTCAGTCGGTTAGGCACCTTCAGGTCTTGATCTTGGTATGGTGGGTGCAGGCCCCTCCGGGAGGGACACCTCATTCTTACCTGTCCGCTGGACCACGTATCACAATGAACCTCTGCTTCGTAACCCTTTGTGACTCTAGTCCAGTCATCCTGAGGGACTGGAGAGCTAAGGGCATTTAAAAAAAAAAAAAAAAGTCTAAATTAATGACTACATCCAATGTGCAAGAGACACCGGGGGCCTCTCTTGAAGAGTCCTGCCTTCGTCCCATGAAGTCCCAGGGCCAGTGGCTTTTATAAGAAAGCGAGGCCCACTTTTATAAGTGGCGAGGTCCTCCGCAGCAACACTCTGGCCTCGGACCGATCGCAGGGAGCGTGAATGCAGGCAAGCTGCTACACTTGGGTGGGAATGGTGGGGCCCGAGGCAGACTTTCCAGAAGGGTTTCCCACGTGGCAGGTCTCCTGCACAGGTCCTGGTGAATGGCAGCCTCTGCCCTCCTTTTAAACGTAGCACCCCTCTCTTCCCTGTGCAGGCAGCTGTGGCGGGGGACCCCAGGGACTGGACCCACCATCCACTAGACACAGACCCAAAGACCCAGTCCCCAGGTAGTTGTGTCATGTAAACAGGAATGGAGGAAGGGACCTTGCCCTTTGGTTCACCCTCGGACCGCAGTGTGCTTGCTGACCAAGGATGAGGGGGATCAGCAGAATTCAGGGGACAGGACAGCGTGACCCCACGCACGTGCCGAAACTGTGCGGAGCAGGCAGAGAGGGAACCCTCTACTTCCGCACAGGCTGCTTCGGCAGAGGAATAGGAAGTGGTGCCCCGAGGCTGATAAACAGGCACATGGGGCACCCGCCTTCTCTGGGGGGAGCCCGGCTGACCCCACCTAAAGAATTTCAGCCCCCGGGGAGGAAGTGATGCCAGGGACCTTCTGTCCCACTCAGTCCTCACCACTCCTGGCCGTCTGATGCCCTCCCCTCGGCCACAGCTCCTCTCTGTGGGCAGTGCTGGAAGGAGGTGGCCGTTCACACACAGCCCATGACCTTGG
This sequence comes from Mustela putorius furo, assembly GCF_011764305.1. NCBI lineage: Eukaryota > Metazoa > Chordata > Mammalia > Carnivora > Mustelidae > Mustela > Mustela putorius. The sequence continues at coordinate 10,416,508 of NW_025422022.1, forward strand.
TCATGGCACAGATGTCCTCAGTCAACAGAGCTGTAAACGAGTGAGTGCTTTGGAATCAAAGTGGGGCGATCACCTATTCCCTTGATTTGAGGAATGTGACCCACACCTTCTAGAAAGATCCATCTTGAGGTGTCCCGTGCTTGTGGTGAGCTCAAAGTGTTTACCTAAGGAAGACGAGAGGTTGACATTTAAATGTGCCCTTAAGACCCCGGACGTGTGGGGCAGATCTGTGCGGCCTGCATGGCGGTGCTCGTGGAGAGAGAAGACTGTTTGGGCAATATGCCAGATCTCACCATTTGTCATTTACATTTAGCGAGAGGGGGATACTTAGTAGGTTCTGGGGGATTTTTTTTCCCGTCCCAGTGAAGAGTTCATTTTCTGTACTTTGTGTCTTATGGCTTTGTCCAAGAAAAGAGAACGTAAAGACGAACTCCTTTCCGTCTGCCTCTGCTGCATACTCACGGGCCTCTCTCCATTCCAGGCTGCCATTCGAAAGGAGCTCAATGAATTTAAAAGCACTGAAATGGAAGTTCATGAATTGAGTAGACATTTAACAAGGTTAGTGTTATCGAGGGGTCCTTGATCCGCTTTTCCAGCTCACGCTGTAATACTTGCTTCCAGACTGAAACTCCCCCATCTGCCGCTGGGTCGCAGGAGGGGGCGCAGGTGTGGGGGGGGTGAAAGGTCAGCGTGAAGTTCCCCTGCGGTTCTGAAGCTCGGGGATGGAGCACGACAGCCCAGGTTAAGTGGAACCTTCGGAAAAGTCTAGATTTTAAATTATCCAAACGAAAGACCTGATTCAAGATCTTAAGTGCTAGAGCCACCAGTAATGCCAGACAGGTCTTTATGGAAACTGGAGCTGAGAAGAAAAGACCACTGACAGTTTATAGCCAAACCTGGGCAACAATGCCAAATCCCTATGGCACTTCCAAGGTGGGTTCGCTCCCGTGATTCCATGTCCCCCTGTCCACCTTTGGGGAAACAAGCACAGAGAGATTCAAGGGGCTGATAAAAGGCCACGTGGCTAGTGACAGTGACAGAGTCATCAACTCCGTTCTTATGACTCATACCGAACAGTGCCTAGGTGACCATTTTAGAGAAACAGAATGTACCAGCTCTGTAGTGCGTGGACTCGGGGACACAGGTTGGCCACTCCACCCAGCTGCGGGCCAGCAGGGCCGTCCAGTGGGACCCCCAGGAGCTCTGGAGTAAACCACTCAGAATCAAAGGTGAACCCCATGGGCCCCAAGGGCTGGAGGAGTGCTGCAGGCGTGTGCCCTCGGGTGGAGGTTTAACCAGATTCAACCCAGCACTTGCGAGCAATGGGGCATCTGAGGCTGGGAAGCTCAGACCAGGGAATCTGGCTCCTTTAATAGCCTCTCAGTCTTGATCTAATTATTTGTTTTCCCAGGTTTCACCGACCTTAACAGTCAAATTCCTCCTGAGTGCTATGCTGTCTTCAAAACATAAATTTATAAGAACCATAAGTGCTGGTATTTATTCACTTCCCCATTATGATGTAAATCTTCTGAACTGCCTTTTTTTAAAAAAGAAGAAGAAAAATAAAAGGAAACGTGATCAGGATTCTCTTTGCGAAAATGCGATGGTCACCGCTTGGCGGTCAGAGCCACTGGCGCGACCGCGGATACTGAGGTCCCCAGCGGGCCAGACGGAAGACGGCCTCTCCAACCAGGCCCGGCGGGCCAGCCTCCTTGAGGCTCGTTTAGGCCCCAGCGAACCTCGTCCCCTGGAGTGTGTGTCACCTGGGTCCAAAGAAAGCCAAGGCAGTGGGTTTGGCCTGGAACGGACTGTGCAAAGCAAACGGTCAGGTGGACCTTCTAGACTTGGCCAGATACACTGGCTTTAGGCGTGGCGTCCGGCTCGGGGGCCGCTGCGGGGGAGCACTAGCCTCGGTGGCCCCCGTCCCTTCTCTCTCTTCAGCCATCATCCAGACAGAGAACAAAAGGGAAGATGCTTTTCTGGGGGAGTCTGTGGTTGACCGTCGGTCCCCAGAGTGTGTGTGCCCCAGGTGTGGAAGGCCACCACGGAGCGCCTAGCCTGTCCCCGCAGACTAAGCTTAGCTGCCTTCTAGGGAGCTCTGGTTTAGAAGGGGAAAGCAGTCATCTGCTCAGTTCAAGTGAACTGACCCATCAGTGTCAAAAAAGCCCAATGTCGCGGGTGATCTGACGCACTTGGCCACCGCTGTGGTGCTCCTATGGTACTCGTGCGTCCGAGGGTAAGGACCCTGTTGAGGACAGAAAGGCTGGGGTACGAGACTGCTTGGCTGGTGTTCCTTATTTTCTCTGTGCACCCTGGGGCCGGGGACTGTGTGGCCTGGACATAGTGAAGAGCCTCCGAGTCTAGGACCCGTGCATGCCAGCCAGAGCCCCGGCTTGCAGGACTGGCGTCCGGCCACAGATGGATGGGTCCTCCAGAACCATTCGATGGCCTTCTAGTCTCCTTTCTTTGCACTGACGAGTTTCTGCAGAAGAGCTTCAGGGTTTGGCACATGGCAGAACCGCGCCAACACCAGCCACGCCTGCCCACGCTGTACCTTCCCACTCCGCTCTGGAGAGACCCCTTCCTCTCCCTCATGGTGCTGGTAAGGCTGATTGGAGGTGTAGCTCTCACTGTCCCATGCGCTTGGGACCACAGAAGACAGTGCTCTTTTGACAGAGGGACACCGAAGATAGGATGTGCAGTGAGGAAGGACAGCCCCCAAGCCCCAACAACTATCTTAACGAGGCCCTTTGCAGCTTCTTCTGTTTTCCTTCCTGACAGACCTCGTAGGGCCCTCGGCTCCACAGCTCTGCCTGGCCTTCTGGAGTGGTCTCCCAGTTACCGCCATCTCTCCAGGTAATGGCTCGCTCCCCTCCACATGTGCCCAAGAGTTAGTTGCCAGATTGGCCTTCACAAAAAAGGAGTTACCCAGTTCCCACCCCCAAAACGTGTGGGAAGCGTTACTCTGGGGACCCACACCCCTCCGGGAGGCCATTCATTTCGCTTCCGGCAGGCATTCATGGCTCCAACAGCTGGCATTGAAGCCAGGAGCTGGGCCTATTTTGGGGGGGAGCTCAGGGCAGTTCTTGAGGCGGTGCCCACTGTCCACTTTCCTCGTAGCACTTGGAGTGAGCACGCCACTGCCCTGCCCCACGAGGGGCACCATCACTAGATGCTTTTCTCTTTGAATGTTGAGTCTGAGTAGTTAACTGCCGTGGGAAGGTATCGTTCAGGGAAAACACGGTCGGGATTTTAGTGTGGCTGTAAACACAGCCTTCCCGAAACGCTTACTGACGATTGAATGTGCAAATGGTATGACGAAAGATGTCTTTTGGGCTCTTTCGTTTGACTTCTTGATAGCAGGCATTGTTCCAGGCAGAAGTGCCTGCCTTGCCAGGATTCGAGTCCGAGCTTCCTGTAACTCCCAGCTGGCCTTGTGCGGCTCCCAGGGCCCTGGTGTGCTGGTCAGGCCTTTGCCGGGCCCAGGAGCGAGTCCTAAGGGAACTCCTTGCCTGGACTCCTCCTTCGAAGGCCAGCGGCTTCTCTGCTGGCTTCCGTTCTTGGGCCTCTGAGGCCCAAGGAACGTGACGCCCAAATCGATTCCCCTGTGGCCAGCCAGCAGCCCAGGTATCCTGCCCAAAGTGCCCTCCTGTTGCAGTCCACGTTGAGCACGGAAGACAGGGAACACAATTTCCACTTCCATTCCTGCAGAGCACCCTCTTTGAGAAGTTAGTTGCGGGAATTAGGGGTGAACCTTCCACACCCCTGAGATCTCGCCCGCCACCATCAAAGTGGGCTACTTAAAGCCCAGTTTAGGGGGCTCGGCCACCTCAGTGGGCCACAGGATGGGGCATCTGCTGTCTCTTTCCTGCCGTGAAATCTTGAGGTCTTTACAGAAATCTATCCAAATTTCTCTTCTGCCGTAGCGTTAGGACAACTGGAAGATATTACAAAAAAAAAAAAAAAAAAAAAAAGGCGAGATAGGCTGGATGGTTTTAAATGCATCCCTTTTCTTAAAAAGCTGCAGTTCTCAAAGGTCTTGTGCATATACGTCCCCAATGGAGCCTTTTGTCATTTGGATTAGCATGAGAGGAAACGTGAAATCTCTCAAATCTAAAGGTTTCCCTCTCGAAATCAGACATTGCCCCTCCGCACCCCCACCATCTGTGACGGAAGGGACTGCCATCGGCCTACTTGCTCTTTCAAAATTGCTGATCTTTTCCTCTCCAAAGGCCCTCAAAGCCCTGTAAAACTTTTAAAACTTTAGCCTTTATGTCAAATTAGAGAAACCAAACAATGTGATGGTAGATGTGATAAAAACCTGAGTTTATTTTTCTCCCGCTTATGAACGTGTATTTATATTTGCCGAATGAATATCGTGGTGTGTGCTTCAATGAATGGGATGTCAGGCTCTCCCTGTGCACGGCGGTGGGTGGAGGTCACCTTAAATGACTTTTTCTTCCCATCTGTCTGTCAATCCCCAAACTAGTTGCTTTTTCCAGTTGCTTCCCGGGTGTCTGTACATAGTTTGTCTTTGTATAGGAGCGCTCTCCTGTGTTCGAATTTAACAGATGATGGCTGTATGAGGAAGACCATGTAAACAGAATACAAACTAAACTGGATCTCTATGGCCTAGGTTTTGTACATACAGAAACTGCATGGTATTTAAATTATTGTTTGTCTCTGATGATGTATGCAGTTTCTTTAAAAACAAATCCAAAAAAAAAAAAAAGTCTAAAAAAACAACCATTTCTTGACTCCTGTGTGTTTTGTCCACCATTGAAGATAGTTTGGCTGAGGACAGGGTTTGGGAGGAAGGCAGGTCAGTCCATCAGCAAACAGTAAGAGTTATGGAGACAGAAAACCACCTCCTGCATGGGCTGGTACCCGGTGGCGGGGGTGGGGGTGGGGGGAGGGAGGCTGACTGCACAGAAATTTGAGTTCTTCGACTTTGAAAGATACAGCGCCCAACTGTCTGTTCTTGAATAATCGTGAATAAGGAATATAAATTAACTGTTAAATCCCTCAGAGTCATCTCTGCAATGTCCGATATCAGCTCTGTGAAGCAGCAGGGGGGGGGGTCACTGCCCCCAAAGCAAAAGCCCAAAACTACCTGGTTTTTGAGTACGAACTTACCTCTATCTCCAGGAGAAGTCTTATGTATTTGTAAAGCTCAGAGCTTTATCACTTAACTTTCCGGTCGTCATTTTGTCTTTTCAAAGGTTCTGGGGAGAGCGAGAGGGCCTTCAGTGCTTGCTGGCTGCATTTTAGGTGTGTGGGGCGGGGGGTTACTGGACATCGTGTGTTGGGCCCAGCAGCAGAAGAGGAGCCTACCGCAGTCCTGCCGCCACGCACCACTCCTAGGAATCGCGCTGGAGGTCTCAAAGCACAGATGTCAACCCGGGAAGTCTGCGTGGGCCTGAGATTTCTGCATGTCTAGCTAGCTCTCAGGACATCTGATGCTGCTGGCCCAGGAATCCTGCTGCTGAGTAGCGAGGACGTGAAAGAATGAAGGGAACTGCTTTTCCCTCGCCTGGGAGTTTCCAGGCTCAGAAGAGCCTAGGGGCCGCTTGCACTGCTTATTTCTCTATAAGCAGAGGCCACAAAGCCCCCATGGGGGTTGTTGGCCTTCAGCAGTATGGTGCCAGGGGGTGCACGCTCTCCCCTGTGCTGGCAGATGGGCCCCGTAGCAAGAGTCGCAATATCAGAGACAGCCAGCAGTGACAGGTTTTCAGGGTTCAGGCCGAGAGCTTTGCCCCCCATTCTGCTCACCCCAGAGCTCTCTGACTTGAATACATCTCATTGGCAAAACCACACTACACACTACAGTTACCCAAGGGAGTGAGAGACCTCTAAAAAAAAAAAAAAAAAAAAGCTTTGGTATCACCCTAATAGGCTCTGCCCTGCAAGAGCGAAGGAAACTGACCATCCTGAGGGAGCCCTCTCTGAAGTAAACAAAGGTTATGGCTACACATTCCCCATAGGTAGAGGCTGCCACTGTGTCTGTCCATCCATTAGATCTGGTTCGTCATCCTCAGACAAGTGGTGGCTGTCTCACAACACATAACTGAGCAATGTGGCCAAGTCTCTCACTCACTCACTCTAGGCCTCAACTTTCTCATCTGGCAAATGGGAACACAGATGTCCTATGCTATCAACTAGCACAGCAGCTTTCTACAACTTGGGCTTATCTGAATTTTAAGACAATAAGCCCTTAGGAAAGAGTAAGCTTTAAACAAGTCCTGCCAGGGCAGTCTCTTGGAGAACAGTTTGGATTCCTCTCCTTCAGACCACCTGCAAGTCTGACACACATGCCTGCCTCCACTCCTTGCCTTAGGTTGGCCTCCTGGAGGTCCTGCTGGTGGTGCGACCTGCGCCCTCCCCCATGTGCCCTTGGGGGGCTCATCCCGAAGCTGGTATCAATCAGACTGCCCTGTGCTGTCCTGCCTCCCCTTCGTCCCTGCAAACCACCTGGGAGACGGCGGGGGGCCTGCTCTCTTTCCTCTACTACACCAACTTTGGGGCTGCATCAGTGATGTGCTCACACCTGATCACTGATTGAAAGGACAGGTTTGGCACCAGAAACACTCTCTAACTGGCTCCCTACAGGTCCTTAGCACTCCGCTGGCCTCAGACGAACCACAAATCTATACAGCTCAGATCTACCCTGAGCTCCTGGCCTGGGTTTCCAAATGTCACAAAGCAGCAGTGTAGCACAGATGTTAGGAACATAAGGTGCTGCCCCATAGCAGGACACCCTGGGACCTCCTGCCCCACCAGGTCACACCCTGTAGGGAGCCCCTGAGGACCCGAGGGCTTCACCTGCCTTGACTAGGCCACCCTCTTCCCATGCAAAGCATTCTGGGACCCTCCAGCCCACATCGCACTGCAGCCGCAGCTACTCACCAGGGTACCCTCTACAGGGAGCAGTCCAGCACCCCCTGGTCTGTGCCCACCTTGGCTCCAGCTGCCCCATCAGGGTACCCTCTGCATGGAACACCAAGGGACACCCCAGCCCATGCCCACTTCAGCTTAGGCCATTCCACCACAGCAACTCAAGCACTGTCCTGGGACACCCCCCTCCCCACCCCCCTCACCCCCTGCCATCCCCAGTCCATGCTAACCACAGCTCTAGCCAAAGTCACGAGGCGCACACAGTCTACACAGGGGATGACCATACACAAAACTATTCCTTCAAATTTAGAAGTAGCTGCTCCCCCTAATTCATATAAACAAACACAAAGTCAAGCAAAATGAGAAGACAGAGGCATATGCTCCAAACAAAAGAACAAGATAAAACCTCAGAAAAAGAAAAGGAAATGAAGATAATCAATGTACCTGATAAAAAGTTTGAAGTAATGGTCATTAAGATGCTCACAGGCCTAGGAAGAAGAGTGAATAAATTGAGACTTTAAACAGGAGAAAGAAAACATGAAAAAGAACCAGAGTTGAAGAATACAATAACTGAAATGAAAAATACACTAGAGGCAATCAACAGTAGATTAAAGGATGCACAACAGATCCGCAATCTGGAAAACAGGGTAATAAAGAGCACACACGACAAAGCAGGAAAGAATGTCCAATGGAAAAAAGACAGCCTTTTCAATAAATGGTGCTGGGAAAATTGGACAGCCACATGCAGAAAAATGAAATTGGACCATTTCCTTACACCACACACAAAAATAGACTCAAAATGGATGAAGGACCTCAATGTACGAAAGGAATCCATCAAAATCCTTGAGAACACGGGCAGCAACCTCTTCGACCTCTGCCGCAGCAACATCCTCCTAGGAACAACGCAAAAGGCAAGGGAAGCAAGGGAAAAAATGAACTACTGGGATTTCATCAAGATCAAAAGCTTTTGCACAGCAAAGGAAACAGTTAACAAAATCAAAAGACAACTGACAGAATGGGAGAAGATATTTGCAAACGACATATCAGATAAAGGACTAGTGTCCAGAATCTATAAAGAACTTAGCAAACTCAACACCCAAAGAACAAATAATCCAATCAAGAAATGGGCAGAAGACATGAACAGACATTTCTGCAAAGAAGACATCCAGATGGCCAACAGACACATGAAAAAGTGCTCCATATCACTCGGCATCAGGGAAATACAAATCAAAACCACAATGAGATATCACCTCACACCAGTCAGAATGGCTAAAATCAACAAGTCAGGAAATGACAGATGCTGGCGAGGATGCGGAGAAAGGGGAACCCTCCTCCACTGTTGGTGGGAATGCAAGCTGGTCCAGCCACTCTGGAAAACAGCATGGAGGTTCCTCAAAATGTTGAAAATAGAACTGCCCTATGACCCAGCAATTGCACTATTGGGTATTTACCCTAAAGATACAAATGTAGTGATCCAAAGGGACACATGCACCCGAATGTTTATAGCAGCAATGTCCACAATAGCCAAACTATGGAAAGAACCTAGATGTCCATCAACAGATGAATGGATCAAGAAGATGTGGTATATATACACAATGGAATACTATGCAGCCATCAAAAGAAATGAAATCTTGCCATTTGCAACAACATGGATGGAACTAGAGCGTATCATGCTTAGCGAAATAAGTCAAGCAGAGAAAGACAACTATCATATGATCTCCCTGATATGAGGAAGTGGTGATGCAACATGGAGGCTTAAGTGGGTAGAAGAATAAATGAAACAAGATGGGATTGGGAGGGAGACAAACCATAAGTGACTCTTAATCTCACAAAACAAACTGAGGGTTGCCGGGGGGAGGGGGTTTGGGAGAAGGGGGTGGGATTATGGACATTGGGGAGGGTATGTGATTTGGTGAGTGCTGTGAAGTGTGTAAACCTGGTGATTCACAGACCTGTACCCCTGGGGATAAAAATATATGTTTATAAAAATAAAAAAATTAAAAAAAAAAAAAAAAAAAAAAAAAGAGCACACAAACTCCACAGCAAAAATAAAATAGAATTTTAAAAATGAAGATAGGTTAAAGGATCTCTTGAACAATATGTCCAGCAAACAAACATTGGCCTTATAGGGCCGCAGAAGGAGAGAAGAGAGAGGGACAGAAAACTTGAAGGAGTGATAGCTGAAAACTTCCCTAACTGGAGAAGGAACCAGATTCAGGAACCAGAGAGGATTCCAAAACACAAACAGGTCAACACCACACATGATAATTAAAAGGTCAAAGATTAAAGATAGAGAAATTTAAGAGAGATGTAACAAGTTACACACAAAAGAAACTCTGTAAGACTATTTGCTGATTTTTTCAGCAGAAAGAAACTTTGCAGGCCAGCAGTGAGTGGCATGACATATTCAAACTGCTAAAAGAAAAAAAATTACAATCAAGAATACTCTACACAGCAAGATTATGATTTAGAATTGAAGGAGAGAGCCTTTCCCCACCCCCCACACACACGCAAAAAAAGTTGGAAGAGTTCATCATCACTAAAGCAGCCTTATGAGAAATCTTAAAAGAACCTCTCAAGCGGAAAAGAAAAGGCCATAATTAAAAGAAAAATATGAAAGGAAAAAATTTCATGGGTAAAAGCAAACATTCAGTAAAGGTAGTAAAGCAATCACTTACAAAACTAGTATGAAGGGAAAAAAAACTAGTATAAAGGCTAAAAAACAAAAATATTAACAGGAATTAACTAAAAAATTTTAGGGTAATCACAAAATTTTTAAGAATGTAAAATATACAAACAAAATGAAGAGGAATTAAAAATACAGCTCTTTTAGAATATATTCAAACTTAAGTGACCACCAACTGACATATATTCAGGATGAAGTAGGACTATATGTTAACTATATGTGAGGTTTATATGAACCTCATGGAATCAAACACCAAACACCTATAATAGATACACAAAAAATAAATCCAAAGAAAGCTAAGCAAAATAATAAGAAGGCCATCAATCACAAGAGAGCAAGAGAAGAAGCAGGGAGAACTATGAAAACATCTAATAGACAACAAAATGGCAATAAATACATACCTATCAAGAATTACTTTTTTTTTAAAGATTTTATTTATTTATTTGACAGAGATCACAAGTAGATGGAGAGGCAGGCGGGGGGGGGGCAGGCTCCCCGCTGAGCAGAGAGCCCGATGTGGGACCCGATCCCAGGACCCTGAGATCACGACCCGAGCCGAAGGCAGCGGCCCAACCCACTGAGCCACCCAGGCGCCCCAAGAATTACTTTAAATGTAAATGGTCTACATACTCCAATCAAGACACAGACTGGCTGAACAGATGGAGAAATCGCCAATCTGTGTGCTGCCTACAAGAGACAACAGATCTAAAGACACACACAGACTAAAAGCAAAGGGATGGAAAAAGACATTCCACACACATGGAAGAGGGCGGTGAGGAGGAAGTCAGGCAATACTTCCATCAGACAAAATAGACTTTAAAATAAAGGCTGTAATGAGACAAGGGCATTATATAAAAATAAAAGGATCAATCCAGAAAGTGGTGATATAATAATTGTGAACATCTATGTACCCAACACAGGAACACCTAAATACATAAAACAAGTATTAACGAACATAAAGGAAGAAATGGACAGTAATGCGATAATAGTGGAAGACTTTAACACCTCACTGACATCAATAGATCTATCCAGATAGGAATCAATAAGGGAAAGGGGTCTTTGAACAACACATGAGACCAGATGGACTTCCTGTGGAGATCATTCCATCGAAAAACAATACACTTTTTTTTTTCAAGTGCACGTGGAACATTCTCCAGGATGGATCACATATAGACCACAAAACAAGTCCCAATAAATTTAAGAAGATTGAAATCATATCATGCCTCTTTTCTGACCACAACAGTATGAAACTAGAAATCTATTACAAAAACAAAAATCTGGGAAAAAACACAAACATTGAGGCTAAACAACATAGTACTAAATAACCAATGGGTCAATGAAGAAATGAAAGAGGAAATAAAATACATGGAGACAAATGAAAATGAAAACAACAGTTCTAGACCTTTGGGATACAGTGAAAGCAGGTCTAAGAGGGAAATTCATAGCAATATAGGCTTACATCAAGAAACAAAAATATTTAACTAGGGGTGCCTGGGTGGCTCAGTGGGTTAAGCCGCTGCCTTCGGCTCAGGTCATGATCTCAGGGTCCTGGGATCCAGCTCTGCTTCGGGCTCTCTGCTCAGTGGGGAGCCTGCTTCCTCCTCTCTCTCTCTGCCTACTTGTGATCTCTCTCTGTCAAATAAACAAATAAAATCTTTTAAAAAAAAATTTAACTATACACCTAAAAGAAATGAGAAAAAGAACAAAACTAAGAAGGAAGGAAGATATGAAATAAGATCAGAGCAGAAATAAAAACTAAAATAAATAGGAAAGATCAAGGAGATCAAGAGCTGGTTCTTTGGAAAGATAAACAAGATTGATTAATCTTTTTTTTTAAAGATTTTTATTTATTTATCAGAGAGAGAAGGGGAGAGAGCAAGCACAGGCAGACAGAGAGGCAGGCAAAGGCAGAGGGAGAAGCAGGCTTCCTGCCGAGCAAGGAGCCCGATGTGGGACTCGATCCCAGGACGCTGGGATCATGACCTGAGCCAAAGGCAGCTGCTTAACCAACTGAACCACCCAGGTGTCCCAAGATTGATTAATCTTCAGCCAGACTCATCAAGAAGAGAGAGGACCCATATAAATCAGAAATGAAAAGAGAACTACACAAATACAAAGGATTATAAGAAACTACTACAAAACATGGTATTCCAACAAACTAGGCAAACTAGAAGAAATGGGTAAATTCCTAGAATTATACAACCTTCCAAAACCAAATTAGGAAGAAATAGGAAATCTTAATAGAACAATTAGTAGTAACAAAATTAAACTGTAATCAAAAACCTCCAATCAAACAAAAGTCCGGGACCAGATGGATTCACAAGTGAATTCTACAAAACATTTAAAGAATATTTATTCTCTATTCCAAAAAACAGAAAAGGAAGGAGGGGCACATGGGTGACTCAGTCAGTTGAGTATCTGACTCTTGATCTCAGGGTTGTGAGTTCAGCCCCTTATTGGGCTCCATGTTGGGCATGGAGCCTACTTAAAAATGGAGGGGCGGGGGAAGCAGAAGAGGAAGGAATGCTTCCATATACATTCTACAAGGCCAGCATCACCCTGGTACCAAAACAAAAGACACTGTTTAAAAAACAAAACTATAGGCCAATTTCCCTGATGAACATAGATGTAAAAATCCTAAACAAAATATTAACAAACCACACTCCACAATACATGGAAAAATCATTCACCATGATCAAGCGAGATTTATTCTGGGGATACGAGCATGGTTCAATATTTCTAAGTCAATCAACACAATACACCACATTAACACCAGAAAGGGTAAAAATGATACGATCATCTCAATTGATGCACAAAAAGCATCTGACAAAATTCAACATCCATTCATGATAAAAACTCTCAACAAAGTGCATTTAGAGAGAACATACTTCAATACAATAAAGGCCATATATGAAAACCCACAGCTAACATCATACGCAATGGTGAGAAACAGAGAGCTTTTCCTCTAAGATCAGGAACAAGGATTGCCCACTCTCACCACTTTTATTCAACACAGTACCAGAAGTCCAAGCCACAGCAATCAGATAAGAAATAAAAGGTATCTAAATTAGTAAGGAAGAAATAAAACCATCACCATTTGCAGATTATATACTATACACAGAAAATCCTAAAGACTCTACTAAAAATTATTAGAAATAATAAATGAATTCAGTGAAATTATAGGATACAAAGTTAATATACAGAAATTTGTTGCCTTTCTAAGCACTAATAATAAAGCAGCAGAAATTTTAAAAAGCTATTCCACTGGGGCACCTGGATGGCTCAGTTAAGTGTCCAACTTTTGATTTCTGCTCAGCTCATGACTTCAGGGTCATGGGATTGAGCCCTGCATTAGCCTCCATGCTCAGTGTGAAGTCCGCTCCATAAACACTCTCTCTCCCTCTGCCCCTCTGCTCCTGCTCACTCATGTCCTCTCTCTAAAATAAGTAAAAAGAAATTCCATTTACAATTTTACAAAAAAGAATAAAGTACCTATAAATAAAGTTAACCAAAGAGATGTACTCTGAAAACTATGAAACACTGATGAAAGAAATTAAAAATGACACAAATAAATGGGAAGACATACCATGCTCGTGAATTAAAACGATAGTTCAAATGTCCATACTACCCAAAACAATATATACCAAAACAATCCCTACCAAAGTGCCAGTACTATTTTTCCAGAACTAGAAAAAATAATCCTAAAACTTAACTGCAAAATATCCCAAAGAGCCAAAGCTATCTTGAGAAAGAACAACAGGAGGTATCACAATCCCAGATTTTAATATATACTCCAAAGCTGTAATTAATTCAAGACAGTATGGTAATGCCACAAAAACACATCTAGATCGATGGAAGAGAATAGAGAAGCCAGAAATAATCTCATGCTTATAATGGTCAATTAACCCATAAGAATATACAGATAGTCTCTTCAGTAAATGGTTAAATGGTGGTGGGAAAGTTGACAGCTACATGCAAAAGAATGAAACTGGATCACTTTCTTATATATCCTACACAATAATAAACTCAATAATGGATAAAAGACCGAAATGCAAGGCCTGAAACCATAAAACTCCTAGAAGAAAACACAGGCAGTTATCTCTGACATCAGCCTAGCAACATTTTCATAGAGAAATCTTCTCAGGCAAGGGACTGCACCAAAATATAAAGTTTGGTGTGCAAAGAAACATTAACAAAAGAAAGCAACCTACTGAATGGGAGAAGATATGAGCAAATGATAAATCGAATAAGGGGTTAATATCCAAAATATATAAAGAACTTACATAACACCCCCCCCAAAAAAAACCTTAGGAAAAAATAATCAGAGAGAGGTGCCTGGGTGGCTTATCAGTTAAGCCTCCAACTCTTAATTTTGGCTCAGGTCATGATCTTAGAGCCCTGAAATAGAGCCCCGTGTCAGGCTCCGCACTCAGTATGGAGTCTGCTTGAGATTCTCTCTATCCCTCTCCCCCTGGCCCTGCTTGGTCTCTAATAAATAATTTTTTAAAAAAATTAAGCAGACGATCTGAATAGACATTTTTCTGAAGAAGACAGCCAATGTCCAAGAGACACATGAGAAAATGCTCAACAGCATTAATCATGAGGAAACAAAAATCAAACCACAATGAGGTATCACCGCACACTGGTCAGAATGGCTAGTATCAAAAACACAAGAAATAAGCCTTGGTGGAAAATGTGGAGAAAATGGAACCCTAACATAGTGAGGAACTAGTGTTTCCATTTTCTTCGGGTAGATACCCAGCAGTGGAATTACCAGATCATGCAGTGGTTCCTTTTTTTTTTTTTTTTTTTTTGAGAAGCCTCCATACTGTTTTCCACAGTGCCTGCACCACTTTACATTCCCACCAACACTACGTGAGGGTTCCACAGGGAATGTTCTCAGTGGCTGTAATGGTGCTGTGTGGGAACAGTTGGGGAGCTACACTTGTGGTGAGCACAGCAAAACACACAGACCTCTCCAGTCACTGTGCTGCATACCTGAAACTAATGCAACATTGCGTGTTGACTATACCTCAATAAAAAAGAAAGAAAGAAGAAAACAACATGGTACGGAGCCCAGGAGCTCGGGGGGTTGAATTCTGGCACTACCTGTTCCTGGCTGTGTCAGGCAAGTGACTTACACTGTGCTGGGCAAGTTACACTGTGCCTCGGTTTTCACATCTGTAAAATGGGAATAAAGGCACCTATTTTTAGTAAAAGGGAAAAGATTTATGCGATCTGAAGAGAAACCAGAGTATAAGGCGCCTATTTTATTGGGCTCTTAGGAGGATGAAGTAAAACATGGATAAGGTGCTTAGAACACTGCCTGACATACAGTCAGCTCTCACCAAATGTTTTAGCGGGCATGCTTGACGCGTGTCTCCCAAGCTCCACAAATTCAGTATGTCCCAGACTTTTGCTTTCATATTTTCAAGCCCTGCCCCTCTGCTCCAAACCTGCTCCTCCCCTTCCTTCCTTTTCAGTGAAGTGTCATCATCCAGAAGTCACTTTCTCTTTTCCACTCCCCGCTGATCATAAACACCTGCCAATTCTAGACACTCTTCCACTGCTCTTTAATTAAGGCCCTCACCTCTCACCGGGATGATCAGAGCCACGCTCCCCTTGCCTTGACCTCTCCCGGTCCGCAGTCCTCTATCCAGATACAGACCTGCTCGCACCCCTCTCCTGCCTGATGTCTGCCGGCCCCCCTGCCTTACTGGTGAGACCTCAATCTCCCACACACAGGTCTTGCTGCTGGTGTGGCCCATCCCCCACCTCACCCTCCTGCTGGGAAGCCCCAGAGCAGAGTCCAGAGCGGACCCCTGTGGCCTATGTGGCCCTGGAGCCCAGCAGGCTGGCTGGTGATGGGGCCATGCTGCGGTGATCACCTCAGGGACAACAAAGGGGCTTCGGGGACTGTGCGCCCAAGCTTCCTTGACTGGAGGAGTCCCTGGAGGCCTCACTTAGGGGACCCTGGATGCTAGCGAGGACAGAGCAGTCCCACAAAAACAAAACAGTCTAAACAGAGAGTTGTACCTGACATGTGGCCAGCGTCTCACAGAGACCGTGTGGGCACTTCGTTCCCACTGATGCCACCACACACAGCTCCCGGACATGCTGACTACATACCGGTGCTGCGCTACACCATTTTCATGGAGGATTTTATTCATTCCTTACGACATTCCTGGTGGTTTCCAAACCGGGTCTGGCTCTAAAGCCTCGCTCTTAACCTCGCTGCTAGGTCAACACGCGTGCTGCCTCCCGCCGCTCTCTCGGACTCTCAGCTGCCGTCCACCTCTGCCAGTCGCCTGTCTTAAGTGATCATGTCATCTCCTAACATGGGAAGACCACGGGTCAGGAAAGACATCCAGGTCTCTCCAAGCCCGTGTGCGGCTCCCACCAGGGGCACCCTCACCCACCAACCATGTGGCAATCGGGCCGTTTTTATGACTTCCTGCACAGGAACTCACATTGAGCCAGGTGCTGGCACGGCACGGGTCCCACCTGGGGCTGTGGCGAGGGCAGGAAGAGAAGAGCACACCTGACACTGAATCAGTCGTGGGCATGCAATCTGTCCCTATTATTTGGTAAAAGGGGGGGGGGGGTCTGCTCACTGTGTGCCATTAATTTTTTCTTTATTTGATAGACAAGTAGGCAGAGAGGCAGGCAGAGAGAGAAAGGAAGGGAAGCAGGCTCCCCGCCGAGCAGAGAGCCTGATGCGGGGCTCGATCCCGGAACCCTGGGATCATGACCTGAGCCGAAGGCAGAGGCTTTAACCCACTGAGCCACCCAGGCGCCCCCTGTGCCATTAATTTTTTTTAAATGTTCCTTATTTCAGCATAAAAGGCCATGATCATATTTCCATGCGGCAACACCCCAGATGAAGGCAAAGAGCCTTTTTAGACGTGAATTAATGCATTTGTTTGCAGAAAAGACAGGAAGAATAAACCACTAAAGCACAGTTTAACGGATTCTCTTCTAGCTTGGACAAACCAGTTACAATGCAGGGTATAGGAGCTGGAATCCCACAGGCCGGCCTCTCCCCGCCTCTGCAGCAGGTCAGGACTGAGCCTTGCCATCTCCAAGGCTCGGTCTCCTGCGTGGTGACATCACTGCCATTGTTCTTTTACTAAAAAAAGAAAAACGAAAACAACAGACAGACTGGAAGGGAGGGAGAAGATTCAGTCTGTTCCTTAATTACCAACCCAGAGTGGGATGGCTGTCACTGACACCTCATTCATGGGGGGTTTCGAGGTCCCCGGGAGGCTGTGTCTTTATGAAGCCTGTGATTTCACAGCACCCCCTCCCAGAAGAGGGTGAATTTCTTCAGCTAAGCAGATAAAAAGCCTATCACACGTTGGCAAAGCCTATTATCTCGGAAAGTGAATAGAAGCTGGGTAAGGAGCCTTTATCCCAGCATCCCAGTGGGCAGTGCGTGTGCAGAAGCTGGGGCTTTTTGCCTTCGTTCGGCCCTGAGCCTCACAGAAGGATAAGCCCCAGCCAGGACGCTGGCTCTACATACATAGGACGCCGGTCCTATGGTTAAAACAGCAAAACCACCACCAGCCTGGAGGCTGGCTTTGTTCACATTCTGTGCTGCCTTATTGCGGGGTAGGGGGACAGTTTTCCAAGTTACCATTAAAATGCTTATGGTCATCCCCAGCAGCCCCCGGCTCACCCCACCGCAGAACACCCACCCACCTGGCGCCCAAGAGACTATTGCTGCCAGTTAACACTTCAGGGTTTTCCATTCAGTCTCACTGACTTGGTTCTGTCGGCCCAAAGTAAGCAAGATAAACCCCTATGTTGGCCTCCCTTCTTCCTAGAAAAGCACGTACAGCCCCACACTGATGTGGAGGCGACAGCTGCTTCCGAGGACGGGAACTTGGGGCTGTCGCTGTGTGCCACATACCCTCCTGCCCCACTGACACGCACACAGACCTCTTCCGTTCAAAACCCCAGTTATGGAGGCTCCTGGCAGCACAGTGGGTAGAGCATGTGACCCGTGATCTCAGGGTCTGAGTTCAAGCTCCACGTTGGGTGTAGAAATGACTTAAATAAAACTTTAAAAAAAAAAAAAAAAGGGAAGGGGGGAGCATTTGAAAGTACATACGGTACTGGTTACCTTTAGTCTTCCTGAACCAGGAAACGTACCTGTGTGTAATGTGTTTACTCAGACAAACCTATTTCAATTATATCAAAATTGAAAATCTAGGGACAGACCACAATAAGGAAATGTGGGCATTTTTCAGGCCATCTAGCAGCGGGTCAGAAAAACGGAGCCCCGTGGGGCCAAGCAGAGAGAGGTTCCTATTTCAGGCCTCTGCCCATCACCGACCCCAGCCCCCAGTCCTCAGGCTGGGAGGTAACCGGGACTCTTGATAGTTCCAGTTCATTGTAAAGACATGGTTTTGCCCTCCAGGAACCAGCTAGCTCTGCATGAGTGAAAACAGTAACGTAAGTCATTCAAGTGGGAAAGACGGGGAAGGACAGAGAGAGAGGACTTTGGGTTTGGACGGCTGTAGAGAGAAATCTGAAGCAAAACAGAAAAGGTCTTTGATTTGGACAGAAAAGGTGTGGACCGTTCTGCTGTGGTTGCAAATCTTTCGCTGTAGGCCACTGTCAACAGGAGAGAGCAGACGCTGAGGGCTGGCCACTGGTCCATTCGAACGGCTGGGAGCAAGGAGCCGGAGAGCAGCATTTGGGTTTCAGCAGTAAACCAATGAGGGGAGTCGAGATGTTGCCGGAGCCTGGAGCCACCTCCCAGGCCCCAGCTCTGAGCTCCTGAGCCGGTGCAGGGAAGAAGGCACGTTTCTCAACTCCCATTAGAGAGCGGTTTGGGTTCCACCCCTTCCTCTGAACAAAGTCACAGGGGCAGAACATTGATGGGGACAAGGGCACTCAGTCCAACCCCTTCCAGTTACAGCAGAAGCAGCCGCACTCTACTGCCCTCGATACACCCAGGTGGGCAACCCTGAAGGAAGGCCCAGATGGTGCACCCCTGCCTCCCGCTAAGCTCCAGCCTGCAGCCGCTCACTGCGCACATCAGTACTGGTCACTGCTGCCAGGCTGACCTTTGTGTCCTCACACCATCACCCTGAGACCCATCCCCCGCAACACCAGCTGCCATTAGTTCTGCATCCGGCACCATACTGGACACTTTCAGCTCCCATTCCCATTTTACAGACAAGGAGACAGAGGCTTAAAAGAACAGGATCGTGCAGCTAGGGAGTGGCAGAGCCTAGCTGAGAACCCCAGGCTTCTAGCTCTCAACCCAGTTCCCTCGCCCCTACATTGACCAGCAAATGCCACAAAGGTTCTCAGAAAGATGCTTAGGACACTGATTTAAACCTGTGGCTAAGCTGCTGAACTGCATCTACTCTAGTAGCATCAGCACTGCATTCAGCAGCCTTCACATAACAGGAAACCCAAATAGTGGCCAAAACAACTGCTTGTTTCTATAAAGGAAGTCTGGAGCTAAGCAAGGAAAAGCTTGTGACATCATCAAATGTGCCGCAACTCCGTTTTTCCGCCCCACCATCCTCCTCATGGTTTCCATCCTTGTGGTTGCCTCATGTTCCAACATGGCCGCTGGAGTTCCCGGCATTATGTATGTGTTCCAGACATGAAGTTCAGAGGAAAGTTTATCTACCCACTGAGCAAATTCTCTTTAAATAAACACCTTTCCTGGAAGGCCTACCTAATGCCTTTGCATTTCATTGGCAGTCACGGTTAAGCCCTGTACTAGGTGACATCTATGTTCCCTAAATCCTTGCTACTCAAACTGAGGTCCCCAAGGACCTCAGCACTGGGGGGCACAAGAGAAATTCAAGAACCTCAGCCCCTTACCACAGAACTAAACCAGAATCTGCATTTTAACAAAGGCACCAGTGGATTCCTTTGCACGTTAAACTTTAAGAAGCCTCGTTCAAAAGGCATGATTTCAAGAACATGTAATGGGTCTGTAATCTCCTAAAATCCTCATCTCGGGAAGCAGCCTTCTCTAAGATATTTCATTCTTTAAGGAGACTGAGAATAACAATGCCACCTCTCTGAGAAGAACATACAGTTAAACAGTTATCACCGGTGACACAATAACATGTAATGTTTACTGAGACCTCACTCTGCGCCCGGCACGGATCTTCCTGCACCTAATCCTACCAGTTCTGTAAGGTGGTTACTGCCGCCCGCATCCTTCCCATGTTACAGATAAGGACAGAGTGCCACCCTACCCAACCACAAAGCATCAACAGGGGGACACGTGGACAATGTTTTATCCAAATGAAGGGACCTGAAGCATGGGAAAACAGTCGGGGCAGGGTTGGAGGACGAGGCAGTAGCTTGGGGAAGTACACTTCAGCCAGGAGGCTGCTCGGTTCTCTGCGGTGACCTCGTATAGCCCCTGGAGCGCTGGACCCCTCACCTCCCTGACCGGTGTGCTGGGGAGGGGAGCGTGGAACCAGACGGCTCGCTAGCTCTCATCTAGCTCCCGCATTCCTCAGGGTTACATGTGCCTGCCCTGTGATCTTGAAATCAGTCGGCCCTAGCGGCCACATGCCCCCACTAACGTTATGTAGCTTCACCCAACTGCCGCCACGTCTGGCCGCGGCCCAGCTCTGTCTACAGACCCAGATTGCAGGATACCCCGCGGGGACCAGACACCCTCCCAAGCAGTCAGAGGCAAATAAAACCCTGCTGCCAGCCACTCCTCACCCAGCCCTCCCACTTGCCTCAGGTCATGGGAAGGAGCTGGGTGAAGCTGATTTTCTGCAGAGTTCCAGAATAAATTAGACTTGATAATGTTCACAGACACCTAGCCAAAGAAGACAGGGTTTGCCAAAGCTCCAGTGGGTTATTCCCACTCTGCCCGCCCCATCTGAAAGGACTGGCTGTTCCACCCTTCAGCTGGTTGACAGAAGCCAGAAATGAGGGGTGACGAGAAAGCCACTCAGACTTCGTTCAAGGCAGGAGGCGCCTGGTGCCCCTCCTGGCACCTTTGCAGGGTACATATCCAGCTAACAGATTTGCTAAATGGAGTGGAAAGCTTTTCAGAGTGGCCTCTCCGTTCAGAGCGGACCCCGTAATAACGTCCCTCCTCACCAGCCCAACATGGCCACGTGAGCCCTCCATTCCCACGGCTAACGATGACCGGACCGTGCCAGAGCCCAGCGGAACCACAGCCTCTTTCTCAGAGTCTGACAAACGGGAACCAAGAAACTGTCTCCAGAGGCTGCACCCACGACAAAGCAGCCCAGGGTCTTACAGTAAGGCATCTTCTGCCAGAGCAATCTGGACAGCAGAGGGAGAGAACACAGCAGACGCACGGCATAGGAAAGTGAGGTGTCTAAGAGCCAGGCTCTTTAGTCTCGTCCCAGATCTAGCCAGCCCTGAGCCTGCTGGGTCCTGAGCCTCACCCTGTACCCTAGAAAAAAAGTCTCTAAGCAAGCTAGCTCCAGATGATTCCATTACATGTCACCACAGAAGTCTTAACACTGAGGTGGGCATTCATGTACTCCAGCGCATATCCATGGCGAGACCGAGCCGGCGGGGATGTGCTTTGGCTTCTGAGGGAAAGGAAAAGAGAGTAGAGACCCGATCTCTACCCTCAAGGAGATCACGGGCCTCAACCAACGTATTATATGTGGTGGAAAGAACACAGAGTACCAGGAAGGAAACAAGCCTGAGGCAACAGGAAAGAGGCAGAGAGCCGGGAGAGCTTCCTGGAGGAGGGGCTGCTTGAGCTGAACTTCAGAGACAGAGCGCTGCAGCCGGGAGAGGATAGGACATTCCTGGCAAAGATGAGTGCAAGTCCACAGAAGGGCAGGCTGGCATGGTTTGGGGAGAAAACACGCACGAGGAGCGAGCTGTACTAGATATGCTGGGGGTCAGGGAAAGGGAACAAGACACGGGCCTCAAGAGGCTTGCAGTTTAGAAGGAAACCACATCGGAAGTCTAGTACAAGTCCAAGACTAGCTCTAACAAGAGCCTTCCCAACTAACACAAAATGACTGGTGCCTGCAACGGACAGGGGCTGAGGGGCAGTCCCGTTCAGTTCGTTTCAGCTTCCCAGTCCGGGCAGAGCAGAGTTCGGCCCTGCAGTGCTGTGTTGATTTGAACAGGCAGTGCCTGGCTGCGTCCTTGGGAACGATGCTATCAAAAATACTCAGTACAGAACTCCAGATTTCTTTTTTTTTTTTTTTAAGATTTTATTTATTTATTTGACAGAGAGAGATCACAGTAGGAAGAGAGGCAGGCAGAGAGAGGGGAAGGGAAGGAAGCAGGCCCCTGCTGAGCTGAGAGCCCGATGCGGGACTCGATCCCAGGACCCTGAGATCATGACCTGAGCCGAAGGCAGTGGCTTAACCCACTGAGCCACCCAGGCGCCCAGAACTCCCCCACATGATCACAGTAAGCTCGAAGAGGGCAGCCGCCATAGGACTTGCTCAGCAACTAAGCTCAGTAGCTGGTCTGTAATTAGGAGTGTTCAGACTGATTTCACGACTCAATGAGAATGACTAACAGAGCGAAGGAACCAAACCGAAAGGGGAGAAATGGGAGGCGGGGGACAGAGGCTGGCCATGGCAGTGAGCACAGCCTTCTCCTAGGCGGAAGTGAACTGTCCAAAGCTCTCCTCCTCCTCGCCGCCTCCCTCACAAACCTCCAGGGCATTAGTGCAGAGGGCAGGTGGAGGAGAGAGAGCCAGAACTACACAGGGTAGGCGGCTCTTGCTAACTGCAGGGACGGGGCGGGCAGAGGCTGGTGTGTGTGGTCCCCGGTGAGTGTGTGCACAAGCTCTTGGTAAGCAACACAGTCGTGCCTACGTTGCAGGTGTGATCTTGAGGTCTGAACACTAAGCCCACTGTGATATTCTGTTTGGAGTTCTGCTCAGTCAGGACAAGTTTCTGGAAGGATTTTTCCAATACTCTTCTTGGATGACTTTCTCCAGCTTCCCCCTGTGATTGCCCTACAGGAAAACCAGCTCCCAGGAGTGAGGTGAGAACTGTCACCTCACCTGGCCACTAACTGTCCGCTTACTTTTTAACCCCATGACGCAAGGGTGAAAGAAACCGAAGAAGACAGGGAGGAACCACTGAGGAAAGCAGTAAAAAGGATGGTGCCCCCACCCCACCCTGTGGTCCTCCAGGAAAATTCCTAACTTCCTCCTGTTCTCACCCCTCTTCCTTCACACTCTCCGCCCTCCCAAACTGGCGCCAACGCTAGGTAAGCAACAGCTGACCTAGAGAGGTGTGGCCCGTGCCAAGAACCACAAGCAGTTTCATTTGGCACAGAGTCTAAAGGAGAAACAGCTCTTTGTTTCATCCACCAGAGAGAATGCCACCAGCTCCTGCTACAAAAACTCCCACAGTCCCCTCTCTTGTCAAGGCAGGGAGAAGTGTCCTCTGGCCCTCCCAAACCCAGAACATCTAGTTAAAGACAAGAGCTGCGGATCCTGTGTGACCACAGGCAGATGCAAACCGCAGAGCCAGCCGCGCAGCCCACCCCTCCCAAAGGCTGCCCCCGGCTGCGGAAGTCAGGACCCATGTCCTGCCTGAAATCTCACAGCACTGGCAGAGGCTGTCACACTGAGCAAGAGACTCGTCCAGTCATATATGCTCTATTTTTACCTTCCTCACCCTCACGGACTTCCCTCCTGAGTCTTCCCTCTTAGGGAGAAAAAAAAATACACTTGATCTTAGCCAAAAGGCCGAGAAGCGATAGGGAGAAAAAAAAAATAAATCCCCACAGTGAGGAAGTGATGACTACACAACAGGGAACAGGTCAGAGCCAAGGGAGGACTCTTAATTCCATACAGGGCGGGCCTACACCTCACACTCACAGTGAGAGAGGATGGAGGCCCTCAGGGCTCTTCCTCCACATCATGTGATTTGAGGCTGGCCTCATGATTTTCAGGCTAACTTTCCATTATCAAAAAAAAAAAAAAAGCACCTGATTCTAATGAACCCTGACCCATTTGCTGAAGTAACCTCAGACACACGCCCACAAGCCTGTGTGCACGCAATCCATCCATTCCATCTGTTATGAGACAGAAGCCACACATGCCTCAACCTTCCTGGGTTCCCAGTAGCTCGTGGCAGAGCAGATCCGGAGCTTTTCCATCGTGTTTATTAACACACTGTAAGAAATGAATGAATGAATGAATGAGCTAAAAAAAAAAAAAAAAAAAAAAAACTGTGGATGGGAAGGACTAAAACTGAATTTAATAATGTTAAATCCCAATCTTCCAAGGGAGAGGGAAAGCCCATAGATTAGCCCTAACAGTTTCCGTTGTAACAAAATCCCTGGGCTGTAACATGGAAGAGAAATTCTGCAGCAGCCTAGCAAAATGTTTGAATCATGGGACTATGGGGGTATTTTTATCAGGTGTTGTGCTTCTCACCAAATCAAAATGAAATCAGATCCTCACCTATCCTGCCACTGTCCTCCCAGGGGGCCTCCAAAAACCCTCTGCTGAAATGGAGCTGTTTGGTTGTCTAAGAAAGAGAACTCTCGATGGTGTCAGACTGACTCACTTTAAAAGAAAATCCCCAAACCTCCCCACCCCAGTCCTTTGCCATACAAGTCTGACCAACCTGGATTTGGCAGACTATTTCTGTTCCCATCCCTTCAGCTCCTCTGGACTCTCCCCAAAGTTGTGAAGAGGTATGTCAGCCCACTAGGGTTCTTCCTGCCCAAGCATCCCAGGAACCCCCTCTTCGCCTCTGCCTCCCGCACTCGCTCTGTGGTGTGCCAGTCCTCTCCCAGAATTCAGGAGTAAGCATGAGAACATACCTTGAAACTACACTCTTGTTGAGAGGTTGCTAATTCTTCATTTCCTCTTTCTCTGGAGTTGAGATTTACTATCACTTGACTTTATAATCTGTAGTTTACTAAAAAGCTGTACGAACAATACATGGCTCATAAATTGAATAGAAGTAAAATTATTTTTGTTTTAGAACTTCTCTGAATTTCACATATCGCCCAGATCACCAAAGAGCAGACAATTGGAGCAGGAATTCCTTCTTACAGGTTTTCTCTTCTGTCTCCAACTGGCTGGAAAATTCTTCAGGGGCAGAGCCAATCGCTGAATAAATAAATGTAGAGCAGTAAATGCAGACAGCATTTTGCTTTAAAAGTTTTCTTCTGGGGGCACCTGGGTGGCTCAGTGGGTTAAGCCTCTTGCCTTCAGCTCAGGTCATGATCTCAGGGTCCTGAGACGGAGCCCTGCATCGGGCTCTCTGCTCAGCGGTGAGCCTGCTTCCCCCGCTCTCTGCCTGCCTCTCTGCCTACTTGTGATCTCTGTCAAGTAAATAAAATCTTTTAAAAAAAGTTTTCTTCTGGGTGTATTCTTTTGCTTTAAAAATGAAATACTCTTGGATATGTTACTTATACAGAAGTACCAGCTGGCTTCAACAATTCCATTCACTCTGACTTCTTTGTCAACAGTTATTTTACATATTAGGGAGGGAAAGGATTCTCCAAACTCTAACTGCATAATTTCAAGGTCTCCCTCCTCTTCTAGGGGTGGCTTGGGTAGAGAACCAACTCACCACTCAGGCTTCTGCAGGTCCGACAGCTGAATCAGTCTTAACAAAGGGCCTCCTCTCAATCACCGGTCTCAAAGCCTACAACTGTCCAATCAACAGTAACCATTATGTGGCACAACAGGGCCCAGGGGCATTAGCTATTAGCCTTAGCCTGCCAGTTCTCCCATTCCAATGCTGGGTGGCAGGGTGCTCCTAGAGCCCACCCAACATTTAATGACTCATCAGGAAAAAGCATGAGTCTGGCAAGACATCCGCAAGTATTCTCTCTGGTGAGAGATAGGTAGATAAATGCAGGTAGGTAAAAGCAGGTAAATGCAGACATATTTTGTTCAATAATTTTCATTCTGACTGACACAGAGAAAAAAAAATGTAAGGCTTTTATTGAAACCTATTTGGCAAGATGAAGCCTCAGAAAGCAGACAGCTTAAACAAGCACTGCATCAAGGAGAGAGCCGACTTGGAGTTGTCAACAAAAGGAAGTTGTTCTTTATTCCAGAAATAGTCTTAGCAAGGAACGAGCATGGTGCTAATTAGAGAGGAGTGGGGCAGGCTTGCCTATCAAAGCACCCACCCTCCCTGGTCAATGTGTGGAGAATGGGGAGGTACTGTTGGAATAACCCTTTTAACGGCTGTTCGGAGCTGAGTTCTGTACTTCTGTGTAACTACAAGTTGCCGCTCCAAACACAACGTCACCAAGTATCTTAAATAACCTTACTGGGGGAAAAAATGATGCTTTGAGCACCAAAGCAAGAACAGCCTTTTCCGTGAGTGTAGCAGGCGGCGTCCCTGCTGAGGGTGGCCCCGCAGGCCACGTGCGCCGGAAGCCATCAGGCTGAGTGCACAGGGGTCCCACAGTGCTTGTGCCACAAGTCGATGGCCTTGCTCACTATCGCGTCCGAGCTGTCCTGGGGAATCTGCAGACAAGCAAAGCAGTCGTCATGAAACCGCAAGTATGTATAACTTCCTTGTCTCCCTCGTTCGCTGTGCCATAGCACTTATGTGGCCCCCACCCCATCAGAGTTCTCACGACTTGGCAGGGCAGAAAGCAATCGTGTGAAAGGCCGCGGCCCGGATCTCCGTTTTGCCGGCCACGGAGGACACGCCAAGGAGCTCTGGTCAGACTGCCCGGGTTTCAAGCCTGCGCTTTCCCGTGTGCTCCTGGGCAGGCTACCCAGGCTACCGGAGTTCAGATCCCAGCTCTAAAATGAGGCAGATGAAGCCGCTCTTCCTAGGGCTGTTTGGGATTCCGTGGGAGACCCCGTGAAGAAGACTTGGCGGGGCCCTGGCACTGTCAGCCAGGAACAGAGGACTCTTGTATTCACCTCACATTCACTGGTACTTACTATTTACTGAGCCACTATTCAAATGTTAATAGTGACCAATTAAAAAGAAGAGATTCTGGGTCTAGTGAAATTCATCCCGGCATAAATCTCCTCTACCTCTCTCCTGGTTAAGGGTACTCTAAGATACTCAGAGATTCATTTAGACCTTTCCCTGCACGCACTAAGTATACACTTACACACATTAACAAACCCAACTGGGATTCTGCCAGAGATAGTAACACCAATGAAAGGGCTTACAAAATCCCCAAAACACCAAGCTTCTTTTTTCCACGAAGAAGGATTATTCGACCTCACATGACAGATCTCACCTCTTCCTTTTCTCAGCAAGCCTCCTGGTGGTCAGGCGATAAGACTGTGGCCTAACCACACACACTCCCGATAACGGTCTCACTACTCAGCCCGTCATCCCACACAGAGAGGATGCAAATTATAACCCACAGACCAACTTTAAGCTAAATTTTTCCAAGGGGAAAAAGGGTTTCTTTTAAGGTAAAAATATCAGAGAAAGAATGCAGTAGGAAAATCTGGCTTGCTAAACGGACTTCCTTTCTAGATTCAAAATCAAATTTTAAAAAAGAACACTTACATTTTCCAGAAACTTTGTTATCTTCTCTGCACTGTTCAGAGCCATTACTTTTATTTTAAAGGTCAATAAAATTTCCACAGCTACAAAAACTAGGATCTTACAGGATCCACTTACAACTTTATCCCAAACCCTACAAAAAAAAAAAGATATAATAAAATTGAGTTTGAATTTTGTTTAGCTAAACATCTCAAATTATAAAATTAAATCAAATTACTCCTTTTAAGTATAAACTTCAGAGAAAAGCTATAATGAAATAATCATCAGAAAAGCAAAAACACAACAAATCAGCTATTTGAAACATATTGCACAATCAGCACTGCAAGGGAAAAACGAATGATCACTAAAGAGTACTTGCTCTTTAAGGGATCTACCAGACACCCATTCCCTAATGTTTTAAACCTGACATTTAAGGGAAGGAAAGTCTTAGACCAAAGTGTCGTTTTATTAATATTGTGTAATATTAATCTAATCATTAAGTACTAAGGAATAACAAAAGCAGCATATGAAATGAGATCAATGCAATTTCATTTTCCAGTGGCTCAAATTCCTAAAACTTCTCTAGAACTAAAGGAACTAGGAGGTGCCTGGGTGGCTCAGTGAGTTAAGCACCAGACTTCGGCTCAGGTCATGATCTCAGGGCCCCGGGATCAAGTCCCGCATCAGGCTCCCTACACAGCAGGAAAGCCTCCTCATGCCCACTCTCACTCTAAAAGTAAAAATTTTTTTAAAAAGAGCTTAAGAGGCTAGTTAGGAATCTGCAACCACTCTAAAAAAACCTATTCTGATCATTCCTATTCCCTTAAAGTTGGTGTTGCACTCTATGTGCTTAGTCATGCACTGTCTTGTGCTGTTTTCTGCATGTCACCTTTCTTCCCAACTACCTCATACAGTCTTGGGGTAGAGGGAGGAGCAGGACTCTGAGATGCCAGCAATACGTCTGAAATGAATGAAAGCAGAGTGTGAGTCCCTGATCTCTCTGCCTGCCTTTAGCTACTTTAAAAATGTCACGACAGAACTAAGAAATAGGAAGACTTCCTCCAGATCAGGATCTGCCACATTTCTGGAAAAGCCTAGACCAATAGAAGCTCCTGGAGATGGCTTCAGACGTGAATAGTGTACATCATCTATCAGACTGAGGGCCTTCAAGTTTTCTAATTGCATATTCTAATCTTTCTAGCATCAACATTAATTTTTATTCATGTTACATTAACATTACTAATATTCTGGCATTTCTAAGTGCATAAATAAGTAGAATCAAGTTGCTCTGTCGCCTGCCAGGGAAGTTAGCTTCAAATTACTGGTATTATCCTAAAGTAGATTCATACACTGAAGGACAAGCACATGAGAAACTAGGATCCTTCTGTGCCTTCAGGCCTCTGGCCATCTCTGGAAGTGATACTTGCCTCTGTAAACTGGATTCAGGCAAGCACCCCGCGAAGCACCTCTTGAACCAGAGATCGTAAGGAAGTTTGGACAGCGCAGAACACGTCTTCAGATGACTCAGCAAACGGCTGTCTTCCAGATTCAAGTATTGTTCAAAAGCCTTTGGCTAATGATTAAACAGGAAGAGAGATTACTCGTTTCCTCTGACATAACATTACCCAATCTCACAGCCTGCGATGAATAAGACGAATTGAATGTACATGCTGAATGCAGCAAGTGCTAGAAAACAAAACTTCAGACTCCTCCAAGTCATGAGTGACGCAAAGTTCCTAGGTCAGCACCGACCAGAGCAACCAGCGAGGTGGGACTGAGGGGTTTTCCAGGCCAGGAGCCAGCAAAACCGAACTCTTGTTCCCCCTAACAGCACTAACAAGGTTCCACAGCCAAAGCAAAAGTCCAAAGCAAAATTCAATTGTTCTGGGGAACTAAGAAAGGCCTGTGACACTCCTGGCTGCTCCAGAACAGTACATGATACACTGGGAGAAGGGGAAAGAGTTAGACAAAGAAACAGAGTGGGATTCAAGTGGGGAGAGGGAGTCCAGAAGAATGCAACAAAAAGAGCTGGATATGAAAAGGGCCCACCAGTCCAGAGCACACCTATGCCAAGCACTACTGGGCACCACGCCAAAGACACCCCTACGACGGAGACATCCAGAGAAGGCACTCGGTACCACAAGTGCAGGAGAAGTCTCAGGAGGCAGAGAAATCACATGGGGGGCACAAAGCACCTGGGTTCCATCTGGTAGCCTCTCCCATGAAAGGTTAAGCAGCAGCCAACTCCAGAAGCCTGGGAGAGCTAACCAAGACAGCACCAGACCAGCCAAACCCGCCTGGCACAAGCTGCTATATCTAGGGTCCACTGGCCAAGAACGGTGCCTGGGAGTCAAACCCTGAAGTCTGTATTCCCTATTCAGAAAAACACAATGACATCCCATATCACCTAAGCAAATGCAAATGTTTCTTTTACTAAATTTCTGCATCTCTCCCAAAGAGGTAATTCCTAACTCTTAGAATGTTCGCTATAGCCAAACCCTATGCTACATACAGAAGAGTAAATGAAAACATACTGACATAATGTCCCCCACCTTCAGGGAGCATACAATCTGCTTGAGACAAACTTGTAATAAAGCTCTCGTGGGGTAAGCACCTGATGTTGGACATATCGAGGTGGGAATCCGAACCCAGGCTTTATAAGGCCACGATTTCCTGGAGAGGTGACATCTGAGCCGGCTTACACAGAATGACGGGAGCCAGCCAGGCAGGGAGGCCCACATATTAATATTGGGCCCAGTTTTCCCCTCTTTCAAGGAGCTCTAATTTTTTCTGTTAAACCGACTTTCCTACACTATTAAATAATTCCTAGAGCTTCTCAAGAATACTCCACATAGCTCTCAAAAACAGGAAATTTTCTCCAAAGTCCAAGTTGTCAAAGGGCTCTTGATCTCACCTTTCACCTCTAAAACCCTATGTAGAATTCTGGTTGGTTCTGCCAGTGGAATGTTTTTTCCAAACTGACATGGGTAAACACACACACATATATATATATATTATGTTTCATAGCAAAGAAAATCTCACCCAAAACTCAATACAAATAACAAGTAAGATACAGATGAGTGTGGGACACCTGGATGGCTCAGCCTCTGCCTTCGGCTCAGGTTGTGATCCCAGAGTCCTGGAATCGAGTCCTGCATCGGGCTCTCTGCTCAGCGGGGAGCCTGCTTCCTCCTCTCTCTCTGCCTGCCTCTCTGCCTACTTGTGAACTCTGTCAAATAAATAAATAAATAAATAAATAAATAATCTTTATATATATACATATATATGTATATATATAATATTGCTGAATAACCAAGTGAATATCATGAATTAAATGAAATGTTGAAGTATGCTAATCAACATCTTGATAATCACTCAATGTACATCTTCCTTCCATTCTTAAATTTTTCTAAATCTTTTTTCCTGACTTATAACATGTTCATTTTAAGAAATCTCAAAAATGCAGTAAGGAATAAAGAAAGATATAAAAAGCCCTTAAACTCCTACTACCCAAAGATAGCTACTGATAATATACAGGCTGCATAGCACCTAACTGTTTTCCAGTATACATTACATTACACCTCACATCAGGCTCCCTGTTCAGTGGGGAGCCTGTTTCTCCCACTGCAGCTCCCCTGCTTGTGCTCTCTGTGTCAAACAAATAAAATCTAAAAACAAACAAAAAAGAACCAAAACAGATGAACATAGGGTGAAAGAGGGAGGCAAACCAAGAAACAGAATCTTAACTCCAGAGGACTGGCGGTTCCCAGAAGGGAATTGAGGGGATGGCGGAAACAGGCAATAGGGATTAAGAGTACAGTTACCATGAGGGGCCCTGAGTAACATATGGAACTGCTGAATCACTACACTGCACACCTGAAACTAATACAACACTGTATGTGAGCTATAGCAGAATTAAAATTTTAAAAATCAATGAAAAAAATTTCACCCTTTAAAAAAAAAAAAAAAGCCAAACTGAAGTTATCATCTCTCTCTCACCTATCAGACTGGCAAAAATAATACACCATGTTGGCAAGAGAAACTGTACGGAAACTTATCTCATTCTCTGGTTGAGAGGATCCAGATCCTTTGATCCAGTCAACCTATTTCTAGAAAACATATCCCCCGAATATACTGGTAAGTCAATGAAAAGGTATATGCACAAAGCTATTAATCCGTAACACCGTGTCTAATAACAAAAGACTGGAAACATCCTAAGTGGCCAATAGAGAACAGGTCGATTAAACAAAAGCGTATACACAGAGTGGAGTAGTATGAAGCTGTGAAAAGGAATAAGGAATGGCTCTCTATACAGCTGACCCTTGAAAAGGAGTTCAAACTACATGGGCCCATTGGTATGTAAATGTTTTAATGATAAATGTATATTTTCTTCCTTATCATTTTCTTAATAACTTTTTTTTCTAGGTTCCTTTATTATAGGAATATGGTAATACCTAAAGCACACAAAATATATAATATGTGTTAATAGATTGTTTATGTTCTTGGTAAGGCTTCTAGTCAACAGTAGGGTACAGTAGTTAAAGTTTCTAGGGAGTCAAAAGTTATACGTGATTTCCAACTGGGTGGCGGCTTAGCATCCCTAACTTCAGCACTGTTCAAGAGACAACTGTATTACTTATGGCATGATTTCTAGCATGTATCAGGTGAAAACACCAGGGTAGAGAAAAATGTGTTATCATATGCTATTACTAAATCTAAGAAAGATAGTGAATATAAATATATAATGTATATATACTTTTCTAGTGGAAAGAGATAATATTTACATTGCTTTTAAGTTTTAGTATACAGCAAATGGTAGATGAGATTATATTTTACAGCTAAACTTTTAGGTTATTTCCAATATTTCCATGACTCTCAAATTCTTACTTTATGAAGAAAACATAACAGAAGGCAAAACTTGACAAAAAGAGACTTAAGCACTCTGAGAGGAATTAATATTGAACTTAGGAAGAGGCTGTTAATAGTGTTTATTTAAAAAACATAAACCAAAAAAAAAAAAACCTTTTTAGGATAGCTTTTAAAAAGCAGATGAATGGCAATGAAAGAAAGTTCACTCACTTTAATGATTAAACACAATTAAGCCCAAGATGGCTTAAAGATGGTCTCCTCTGGAAAGAGATTAACCAGAGAGGCTGTCCAGGAGACAGTATGAAGTTGGATTCTATTCTTGCCAAAGACAGGACTCATCAGAGAGCAACATTTCCTAAAGCTTATAAGGAGAGGAGAAGCTGTGATGTAACCCTATCAATCAGAATATAATGACATAATAAATGTGTCACCACCAGAGTCTCATCTTCTTGTCCTGCCAAAAACCCATTACTGCCCATTACATGTATATTTCCCAAGGATGATAAAACAAGCTATGCTTTGTGATAACCAATTTCGTTGGTAAAACCACAAAAACTTGAAAATGATAGACAAGATTATAAAAACTCTAACAAGAAGCTAGGAAGAAGAGATCCACTAACCACAGTAATAAAAATGTTATGGGAAACTAAGAACAGCTTAAAGAGAAATGTTCACGTAAATCAGTAAATCAAATAGCAACAAAAAGGAAACTTAACTTTTCTTACATATTCTAAAGAACTTTAAAAAAACTTCAGGGGCGCCTGGGTGGCTCAGTGGGTAAAGCCTCTGCCTCCGGCTCAGGTCATGATCCCAGGGTCCTGGGATTGAGCCCCGCATCGGGCTCTCTGCTCAGCGGGGAGCCTGTTTCCCCCTCTCTCTCTACCTGCCTCTCTGCTTACTTGTGATCTGTCTGTCAAATAAATAAAATCTTTAAAAAATAATAAAAATAAAAATAAAAAAATAACTTCATAACTATTTAAAACTATGTGCTAAGTACTATAATGTCCATATTAAAATAAACCTCTTGGGGCGCCTGGGCGGCTCAGTGGGTTGGGCCTCTGCGTTCGGCTCAGGTCATGGTCTCAGGGTCCTGGGATGGAGCCCCGCATCGGGCTCTCTGCTTGGCAGGGAGCCTGCTTTCTCCTCTCTCTGCCTGCCTCTCTGCCTACTTGTGATTTCACTCTGTCAAATAAAATCTTTTAAAAAATAAATTAATTAATTAAACCTTTTTTAAAGATGAAGAAATTAAGGTTTGGGGGCATTTAGCATTTTGCTGATTGAAAATTCATTTCTAAAAAGAAACTGGAGTTGAAGCAAAGCCAAGGCACTTTTGAAACAGCAATAATATGAAGGAATTTTCCTTACCACCTACCAAAACATATGAGGAAGCTATATTAAATAAATTATATGGTACTGGCCCAGGAATATACAAATAGCTTGATGGGGGAAAAGCCCAGAAAGAGATACAAATATATACAGAAATCTAGTATATGATTAGATTTCAAATCTGTGAAAAAAAGAATAAACCGAAAGATAGTGTTACCTGGTAGGTAGTTCTACTGCTTACTACCGTGTGACCTTGGGCAAGTTACTTAACTGTTCTGTGCTTCAGTTTCCTTGTCTATAAAAACAAAGAGGTGTGCTAAAATTAAGTTTTCATTAAAAAGTAAACTTCCTGGCATGAAGCATGAGCTTAATAACATCAAACCAAAAGGGGAAGACTAGGAGGCTGACTGAAGGTTTATTACAGTTAACAAAGAAACAAGGTCAAACTTGTGTCAATACCAAACATACACAAATCCCTCACAAATTAAAGAACTCAATTTTAAAATGTTTCAATATAGACGCATGTGGGTGGCTCAGTTAAGCCTTTGACTCTCGATTTTGGCTCAGGTCATGATCAAGGTTGTGGGATCGAACTCCACTTTAGGCTCCATGCTGGGTGTAGAGTCTGCTTAAGATGCTCTCTCCCTTTGCCCTCCCACCCAACCCCCACTCCTTCTTGCTTGAGCGCACTCTCCCCTCTCTAAAAAACATTTTTTTTAAACATATTAAAATAAATAAAATGTTTAAACATTAAAAGTTAGAGGAAAGTTTTTTTTTTAAACCTGCGTTTTATTTTGGAGTTAGAAAAGGTTTTCCTAACTCCAAAAAACAAAATATTGACAGATCTGATTAAATCAGAGCTTTAAAAATCTCTATACAACATACAGGGAGAAAAGACTGCCAACATATGCAACACAGGATTAATATCCCGAGTATATCAAGAGTTCTTACAAATAAAGATGCAAACAAGATAGAGAGGTGGACAAATAGAAATCACCAACAAATATATGCAAAGCTGCTCAGCTTCACTAGAAAATAAGGATATGTAAACTAAACTAAGATACCACTTTCACTATCAGATTAACAAAAATTTAAGAAACTGATACTATCAAGTATTGGCAATGGAGTGGAAAATAGGAAATCTTATCTGTTGGGGGAAGCAAAATCAGTATGCCTTCCGGGTGAGCAGCCTGGCAATTAAAAACTTTAAATACATCTCCTTTCAATGGAGCAATCCCCTAAAAGGGACCTGCCCTGCAGAAACACTCAAGTATATAGAAAGGCTCAGGCAGAAAGGCAAGCAGACTGTCAACGTGGAGCTGGCATATTAAAACATGGCAGAATTCTTAACAGGAAATAATATGAACACACTTTTAAGAGGGGAAAAAACGTAGTTCTAAAGGAGTAGCTCTCAACCCTAGCCACATTTCAGAATCACCTGAAGCTTTTTTTTTTTTTTTTTTTAAGATTTTGTCTATTTATTTGAGAGAGACAGAGATCACAAGTAGGCAGAGTCAGGCAGAGAGAGTGGGGGAAGTGGGCTCCCCGCCGAGCAGAGAGCCCCATGCGGGGCTCGATCCCAGGACCCTGAGATCATGACCCAAGCTGAAGGTAGAGACTTAACCCACTGAGCCACCCAGGCGCCCCAACCTGAAACTTTTTTAAAAAAATAGAATTCTGGGCCCCACCTACCCCCAGAGATTCTGACTTAATGGGTTTGGGTGGAGGAAAGGC
Organism: Mustela putorius furo; assembly: GCF_011764305.1. Taxonomy (NCBI): domain Eukaryota; kingdom Metazoa; phylum Chordata; class Mammalia; order Carnivora; family Mustelidae; genus Mustela; species Mustela putorius. Next base: position 10,451,467 of record NW_025422022.1, read on the forward strand.
ACTGATAATTTGTTAAAAGTTCCCAGGTGGTTCTAACAGAAGTCAGGGTGGAATACTACTGATCTGCACAGACTTGGAACGTGCTCCAAGACATCGAGATTTTTAAAAAAAACTGTCAAGCTGTATCAATGATCTCATATTTATGGGGGTTTTTAAGTTATATATACAAAAAATATAAGTCATCAAATGCATATGTGTATTGTGTACACATGTGCATGTATATATATATGTATATATGTGTAGATGTGGCTGGATTCCACCCAACCTAATGTACATTAAGACAGGCTAGGATATACACCCAGCTAAGGACAGTGTTGATTTCTAAGAAAGTGGGGGATGAGGATGTACAGATCTATAGGAACACTGGATTCATTCAGACTAATACTCCAAGAACATACTTATTACTTGTGTTATCAAAAATAAAGGATTCTTTAAAAAATAAAGAGTTCTTCAAATAATCCAATCAAGAAACAGGCAGAGGACATGAAGAGACATTTCTACAGACACATGAAAAAGTGCTCCACATCACTCGGCATCAGGGAAATATAAATCAAAACCACAATGAGATATCACCTCACACCAGTCAGAATGGCTAAAATTACCAAGTCAGGAAATGACAGATGCTGGCGAGGATGCGGAGAAAAGGGAACCCTGCTACACTGTTGGTAGGAGTGCAAGCTGGTACAGCCACTCTGGAAAACAGCACGGAGATTCCTCAGAAAGTTGAAAATAGAGCCACCCTATGACCTAGCAATTGTGCTACTAGGTATTTACCCTAAAGATACAAATGTAGTGATCCGAAGGGGCACGTGAACCCCAATGTTTATAGCAGCAATGTCCACAACAGCCAAACTATGGGAAGAACCTAGATGTCCATCAACAGATGAATGGATAAAGAAGATGTGGTATATATACACAATGGAATACTAAGCAGCCATCAAAAGAAATGAAATCTTGCCATTTGTGATGACTTGGATGGAACTAGAGGGTATTATGCTTAGCAAAATAAGTCAATTAGATAACAATTATCATATGAAATCCCACATACGAGGAAGTTGAGAGGCAACGTGGGGTGTTGAGGGGTAGGAAAGGAATAAATGAAACAAGATAGGATCGGGAGAGAGACAAACTGTAAGAGACTCTTAATCTCACAAAACAAACTGATGGTTGCCGGGGGCAGGGAGAGGGTGGTGGGGTTATGGACATTGGGGAGGGTATGTGCTATGGTGAGTGCTGTGAAGTATGTAAACCTTGCGATACACAGACCCGTACCCCTGGGGCTAATAATACATTGCATGTTAATAAAAAATTTTAAAAATTTTTAAAAAAGGAGTTCTTTAAACATAAACTAGCAAAATGCTACAGAATTTCCTTCAATACTAAATAAGAAAAGCTAATTAAATCATGGTATAATCTGGACCTCTTGATCTAATTAATTAAGCAAATAACATTATGCTTCCATCGCCAAGCTTGTCTTTATTGAAATCAACTAAGTGGATTAAATTTTAAAATTCTGAAAATCAAATTTTACATAATTGAAATCTATAAAACACTCCTGTATCAGTGCTCTACCTACAAAGCTAGAGTCCTCCTGCCAACCGCCCTGGTGACTGCAGTTATTAGCACAGGGATCCTCAGGGCTCCATCGAACTTCATCGGCGCCCCTCACCTGGCCCCGAAGCCACGATCTCAGTTACTGCTCTCAAGAGAATTTCCAAATGAAACAACTCAACAATTTAAGAAAAAAGACATTCATTTTTAAAGGAGAAAAATAAAGGGAAAAAAACGAGAAAAACAGAACGGCAAGGAACCACAGGCTTCTGCTGAGGAAGCAGGTGCCACGCCGCTCTCTGTACTCCCGAGTCAGAGCATGGCAGCCCCCCAGCAGGCTGCCTCCCTCGCAGCCGTTCACCTCTCCTTCACTAACAGAATCCGAGTTTAAAGATCACAACATGTCTGGCTAAAACAAAGCCACACCCCCATTTCCCAGCCTCTGCTGCAGACAGAGGTGGCCAGGGGCCACAGTCCTGCCACTAACAGATAGGCACAAGGAAAGTCTGTCCAAGGGAGACACTTTTGCCTGGCTGTTCCTTCCACTCCTTCACTTTTGTCTTTGCCCTTCCCTTCCTACCTGCCTAGAACACGGAGTTCACGGCTGTCACTCCAGCATCCAGCTGTGAGCAAAAGAGGAAGGATCACACCTAAAAATGCTGGCCCGAAAGGACAGGAGCCTGGGTCCCCACTGACATCGTGGCACTGTGGCACCAGCTCTGGACTGCCTTACCTCTAGATTTTTGGTTACATGAGAGAAAAAAATAAAGCTTCAGACATTTGGGCTTTCCATTACATACAGCCAAATTCAAACCTTAACTAATTCAGAGGCAATTCTAGATAAAGCCAGTAGATTCTAGACCAGGATAAGGAAAGGAGCAGGGGCTGCCAACTGTGGCAATGCAGCAGGCCAAACCCAGCCACCACCATTCTTTCATGCACTGTCAGCAGCCGCTTCTGTGCAATAGTAGCAGAGCTGAGTGTTTGCAAGAGAGACACAGAGACCATCTGGCCCACCAACATGGACATATTTACTACTTGATCTTTTACGGAAAATACTTGTTGGCTCTTACCATAGAGGGTCCACTCGTAACTGTAGCAGCACCAGGAAGCAAGGATATTTCCCCATCACCACTACTCACCCTACCCCCCAAGAGCCAAAAAGAGTATCGCTTACCAGCTGGGGTAAAGACTCTCGGTACTTGTTTTTTAACTGGTTCACGAAGGATCGGATAATCCAATAACAGTCGACACTATCCTCTACCATCTCTTCCACGGCTTTGGCAATGGCGAGAAACACCTCATCTTCTGGCTCCTAAAAAAGACAGTAAATCTCCGGTAAAGGGAGGGAGCCAGCAGAAGAGAGGAATACATATTTCTCGCATAAAAATGAGAGCTTACCCCCTAACTTTTGAAGACACCGCATTAATAAATCAAAGTAGAACCAAAAAGCACTCAGTCTGCCGCTAAAGAGAAGACCAGGGCAGAGAAAGGGGTGAGTAACCAAAGAAATCTATTTGGATCAGTAGTGCTTACGAATATCCAGGTTTTAGACTCGTCAGATTTTTCCACCACTTAAGGTCATCAAAGAAAACATAAATCATAAGCGAGGTGCAAACTCTCTCCACCCAAAAGTATTCCCGAGGCTAAAAGAGAATTTCTTTCAAAAGTGTGTGATAAACATCACAAAGAAATGGAGACATTTACAAAATACGGTAATTTACAAAAGTTCAATGATTCCAAAAGGACTAATAAAGCATCTTCTTAAAAAAAAAAAAAAAAAAGCATTTTATTTCAAAGCATTCATACATACCTTTAGAATTTTGTCTTAAGCACCTGATAAGTTAAAATATCCCTAGAATCAGAATTTTAGGAATCAGAAGAATGGCATTTCTCAAACCTCGTGTCAACACTCAGAATATGAACATAAACCCTCAAGTAAATTTCAACAACGTAATCTTACAAAAACTAGAATCTACGTGGGAATCCATTTTGTTTTCAAACACCATATCTCACACAAAATTACATTTTCAGGGGCACACAGGTGACTCAGCCAATTAAGTGCCCAACTCTTGATTTCAACTCAGGTCATGATCTCAGGGTCACGGGATCAAGTTCCACATTGGGCATGGAGCCTGCTTGGGATTCTCTCCCTCTCCCTGTGCCCCTCCGCCAGCTCACGCACATGCACACATGCAGAAGCGGTCTCTCTTTTAAGAAAAAAAAAGAAAAAAACCATTACTTTTCATCTAGGATTTAAAAGCTGAAGGACTTTGGGGTAAAAAAAGGAAACTGAAAAGTATCTGTCTCCCTTAAAAGCTCAAATTAAATCAAGATTCCTATTTTTAAAAAGCATTTCATTTTAGGCCTCCATTCAACTTAATATTCTATAAAATGTCCAAGAGTAACAGAACCACAACAGGAAACAAACTGAGGGCTGCTGGAGGGGAGGGGCAGAAGGATGGTAACTGAGTGAAGGACACTAAGGAGGGCACGTGATGTACTGAGCACCAGGTGTTGTACGCAACTGATGAATCACTAAATTCTACCCCTGAAACCAGTAATACACTGTATGTTAAATTCAATTCCAATATGAATTTTTTTTAAAAAGTAACAGAATCACAGAAAATACATTTTTCTAAACATTAGTTACTGTATCAGAGGAAGAGAGAGAAGGAAGAAAAGGGAAAGACCATCTCCCTTCTTGGACGCCCAGCCCATACTGGGCACTGGGCTGGGTACTCCTGAACGTGGCCTCTCACTGGCTCCACGACAGTCTGAGAAGCAGGGAAGACAACCAACATCCTTGACTACGCTCCCAGCCGTGTGGAGAGCTGTCACACACTCTGCTATGTACTAATACTAATGAGGCTGAGTGGGGCTTAATGACTGGGGGGTTATGAAGTGGCAGAGCCAAAGCCAACACTTTGATGGCACATGTGCCCAAGACGAGGAGAAGGTGTCTGGGCGGGAGTGTCGTAAGCCAAGTAGGGATGAGGTGAAACCATAACCTATCATTTACATTTCTTCAACTAACAGGTAATCTAAACCAATTTAATACGTCATTTAAAAACTTGCAGAGTATCACCAACTGCACTCTGCCGGAGATAAGCAGAATTTATTTATTTTCAGGGTCAGTCTCTCTTGATAAACTTAATATGAGTGGACCACCTCAGAGCTGTCCATGGGAGCCACACCATTCACTTCAAAAGCAAGAACAAGTCAAAACTCTAAGTGCTATATGGGTAGGTTGCCAACTGCAATAAAAGTTTCGGGGCGCCTGGGTAGCTCAGTCAGTTAAGTAACCTGCCTTTGGCTTGGGTCATGACCCTGGGATCCTGGGATCGAGCCCCCCATTGGGCTCCCTGCTCAGGGGGGAGTCTGCTTCTTCCTCTCCCTCTGCCCCTACCCCCAGCTCATGCTCTAATAAATGTAGTCTTTAAAAAAAACAATTTTTATAGAATAGCACAGCTTGCAGATAAATCCTGATACTGAGCAATCACTGTTTCAGCCACATACACAAAAAGTTAAAATTCCTATAATGAACATTAAACTGCAGAAAAATAGCCAAAGCTCAAGAGCTATAATCACTCATTTGCCTGAACTTCCGTTCTCCCCTTTACGAGCAACAAGTAGTCCAAGTAAACAGTTAAGGGTTTGTAGAACAGGAAAAGTTTAAAAACAGGTTGGGCCCTGTCGGGCTGAGGCCAAGGACGGTCAAGGCAAAGGAGGTGGCCCACTGGGTCTGTAGGCAAGGGCCAAGAGGTAGCTGGCACTACTACTTACAACCAGAGGAATGGGCAAAGAAGTGACTGTACTGAGGGGAGCCTTCTCGTATTTGCCACTGTCAGACAGGAAGGGGCAAACACAGAAGGGTGAGGGCAAGAAGAGCCTGTGGTGCTGGACTGCGATCAGAGGGATCAGCGTGAGTGGAGGCTTTTTCACACTCAGAGATAAAGAGACAGATAAACAGACATAGGTATGTCTGTGAATGTACACGATTCTATGTATTTACAGAATGTATATGTATTTCCTAGCTCTGCTGACAGGCCCTACAAGCAACACCACACCAGAACCAACATGCACATCTAGTTCCTTGTTCTTGGTTTCTAAAGACCAAACTTTATTAAAAACAGAAATGGCTGATTTTAGGATCGAGGCAGAAAAGGTACAAGATGGCTATGGAAATGTTCAAGGATGGGAAATTGTTATATAAAGACACAGAGGAGAGCCACTGAATGTTTCTAAAGTGGGGCACCTGGGTGGCTCAGTCATTAAGCATCTGGCTTCAGCTCAGGTCATGATCCTGGGGTCCTGGGATCAAGCCCTGCGTCAGGCTCCCAGCTCCATAGAGGAGCCTGCTTCTCCCTCTGCCTGCTGCTTTCCCTGCTTGTACACTCTCAAATGAATCAAAATCTGAAAGAAGGAAAGCAAAAAAGAAGGAAAAGGAGAAGAAAAGAAGAAAAGTTGGTTTCTCAGGCAAAATATGATGCTAAGGCCAGCAGGACAGAACAGTCTAGAGTTGAACCAAGTGTCAAACTAAAGTACCACTAACCAGTGGAAAGGAGGGACTTCGAGGCAACTTCCCAGACTCCAGCTGATACATGCGGAGATAGACTTCAACCTGAGGTGTGGCATCACTGACAAAGCGAACAACTTCCAGGGCATGAAGGACATCACAGTACTGCTCCTTGCGATACATCATCACCTGGGCATGGGACTCGTGGTGCGGAGGCAGGATCCCTACACGGAGACCGAGGGGGGAAGAAAAATGGGCAAAGTACTGAGACACAGACCCAAATCCCTTGATTACAGAGAACCAAGTGAAAGACTGCCCAGCACAGTGAGACTGGAATCACATGGAGAGTTAGTTATCATACAGATTCTCTTTTACAAGTTCGCTCTATAAAACAATCTTGAATTTTAAGTACTACCAATATTTGAATGTCATCTGCATCACTGATATTTAAGAGAAATGAAAGGGCATCATAAAGCCCCTGAATAAGTGTACCATCCAAACAATAACCACATCAATTACCATAATGAACTCGCTCAATTTATGATTGCTGGCCCGGGGCCTCCCTTGGCTCCTACAGACACATCTCCAGGTTTTGCACTTGGCCCCTGCTATAGACCAAATTGTTTTCCCCAAAAACTCATATACTAAAGCCCCAAACCCAGTGTTCCAATTGGAGATAAGGCCAATAAGGAGTGATTAAGGGTAAATGAGGTTGTGATCCAACAGAGCTGGAGCCCTTTTGCGAAAAGGAAGACCTCCTGGAGTCTGCAGTCCCACTCGCTCTGCAATGTGGGGACAGAGTGGGCAGGTGACCATCCTCAAACCAAGAAGGGAAGCCTACAGCACCAACAACCAAACCAGCCAGCACCTGGATCCTGGACTTCTCAGCCTCCAGAACCATGAGGATATAAACTACTGTTGAAGCCATCCAGTCCGGGGTATTTAGTGACAACAACTCATCAAATCCTTCTCTTCCACAACAAGCAAACTAGCCTAGCTTCAGGACCACAGAAATCTCTCATTTTCGCTGATGAAGCCACCTTACATTACATTTTGATGCCATTTTATGCTCATTAACCCATCTAAACCTATTTACCCAGGAGGCTTTGGGGCAAGAATCTATTTTTTTTTTTTTTTAAACAAACAAATGGCATGGAAAAAGCCCAGTGTAAAGAGAACAGGACAGGCTTTTGTCTAGTCCCAGGTCTGATGACACCAGGACTCTCACGAATTTCTCTCTGGAAACTTGTTTCCTCAGCTGTCATAGGTGGTAAATGGAATGGATAATGTTCTTTGTACAACACTAGCCCCAAAAGTCTGCATGAGAAAAAGGGTACGAAGGACCAAACAGATTTGCAAAATGTGACAATGAATTTTCAAGGCTCTAAGTTCTGCTATAAAGGAAAACATCTTAGGGGCACCTAGGTGGCTCAGCTGGTTGAGTGCCCAACTCTTGATTTCAGCTCAGGTCATGATGTCAGGCTCCACACTCAGCACAGAGTCTACTTGGGATTCTCTCTCTCCCTTTCCCCACCTCTGCCTGCATACACGTGCACACGCGTGTTCTCGCTCTCTAAAATGAATAAATAAAATCTTCTTTAAAAACCCTCTTACTTATTCCAGCCTCATTAAATTTAGCAAGACTGTATAGGAACACGGACTCGAGTCAAAGCTCCTGAGGTGGAACTCTAGCTCTACAATTAACTGGCTGGATGATGGTCAGCAGTTTAGTCTCCCTATGCCTTAGCTTCTCCATCTGAAAAATGAGGCTAATAATCCCTATCTCAGTTGCTGTAATGACTAAGAAATTAATATACATAAAGTACCTAGGAAGTACACAACACATACTAAGCTAGTGTAAGTGTAAGCTATACATATGACTAAGGATCACTCCTTGGTATAGAGCACCACAGATCCAGTATTCTAAAGAATATTCTGGAAAACAGAAGTTGGATGAGCTCAAAAGACTTAAGCTAACATGATGCCATGTTACCATTAGAACCTAACTCACCTAAATGTTCTCTGTCCTGACAAAGTTTTATCTACTTTAGCTTTGCGGTTCTGTGCCAGGCTTCTGGAAAACCCAAGGGAAGACACTAAAACGTCCTCCAAATCTGGGCTAGTAAAGATTAAACAGTTGTAATTCAACCCTCCTCGTACTATTAGAGGCAGCACAGTGTTTCCCATGTTAAGCCTCAAAGTAAGAGCTAGTTCTAAAACACTTCTTTCCAATATTTACCTAAAATATATCAGGAAGCAGGCCTGACAAGGTCCCTGAGTAATCAACACCTGTGCTGGGAAGAGTTAGCTTGTCTCCTACACAGCATGGCAGCTCCAAATCCCTAGTGTCTTTACTACAAAATAACAAAGACTTACCTGATAAAGACAAGTGGGAAAAACAGACATGATAAATGAAGTCTAGGCACTTACAAAGTGTCACAAAGTACAACTGTACATCTCCCATGAATCCACTGCTATTATTAACTCTTAAGACATAGTATTTCCAGGGCACCTCCGTGGCTCAGTGGGTTAAGCCTCTGCCTTCTTCAGCTCAGGTCATGATCTCAGGGTCCTGGGATCGAGCCCCGCATCGGGCTCTCTGCTCAGCAGGGAACCTGCTTTCCTCTCTTTCTACCTGCCTCTCTGCCTACTTGTGATCTCTGTCTGTCAAATAAATAAAATCTTTAAAAAAAAAAAAAAAAAAAAAAAGACCTAGTATTTCCCCAACAGAAATATAAAGAATTGACACTTTACCTAAAAAACATCCCTGGAAGGCTTTTTTTTTTTTTTTTTTTTTTTTTATGGCCACCAGAAACACCAAGATTAAAGAAAAAAATGTTCAGGGAAAAACTAAAATAGTTCATACTTGCTCTCTAGACACGAACTGGACAGTGGCCCACCAGAAGCACAAATGCACAAAGACTGCCGGAACGCACAAAAAAAGGGGATCATACAGTGCTTCCTAATATGGACTGTACTCCCCCCCGCTGCCTCCACATTACATCATCAGACTCAGGACTACAGATTTCTCAAGTCCTGAAAATACATTTTGGAAAGAAAATGAGGTCTACCGTCTCTCCTACTTCAAATGGGCTCTACCAGCCTAAGCTCAAATCCTAGCTCTGCCACTTGCAGACTGCGGGCCTCAGGAAAATTATCTAGCCTGCGGTCTTTGTCCTCATCTGTAAAACTGGGATATTAATACCTATCTCACAGCAGAATTCTAGGAGTACTCTCATTTTTTTCAAAGAAAGGAAGAAAAGGAGCATGGTAATAGCTGGACGTTTTATGCATCAGCAGGCTCAGCCATCATAGGAAAAAAATCCTTGGCTCAAAAGGATGCTGTCAGTCCCTTGTGGCACCTGATACACTTTTTCTTCTACAGAAACTGAGCAGGTTCCTTTCTTCTTCTCCCTCAGCCACTCATCACTGAAATGTATCCATTTGTGCTTTCTAGGAAGTAAAAACTCTTCTGTTTCTTTCTGAGAGCACTCATTAGGAAGCTAGACCTCTGCAGCTGGGGATCACAGTGATAACGTATTGAGAGCTTCGACCTCAGTCTAATTTAGCTCAATAACCTCATTTTACAGGTGCAAAAGCCGAGACTTAGAGGGGTCTTCCTCGGGGTTTCTGAGGTGATGGTAAAGGCCAGATCAGTTTCTTCTCCAATACGATGCTCTTCCCACAGTTAGTTTCAGCAACACACGTTACCTTCCCTTCTGTCATGACTAAACTGACATTCTTAGAGTCCTACTGAATGTACGGCTATTGAAGTCACCTTCATAAACATACACGTTCACGGTGAGCAGTAATTCAGTCTCCTGAGAGTAGACCTGATATTCAGTAACGGGCCTAAAAATCCTCTTTTTTCTGACTGATAAGATGGCGAATATCCCCTCATTCAACACTTTTGAAGAGAAGCCTTCCAACCGTTGATCTCATACCTAGAAGCACCTTCCATACCAGCGCACGGTACATGGACGGGAGAGGGAACCTCTGACTGAAAGTACAAAGTTTCTCAATATCTAGACAAAGAAAAAAAAATTAGTTAGAAGCTTTTTATGCTGATCACAAGAAAGTGCATTTTGATTTTTAAAAATTGAAGTAGAGTAACATTTCTTCAGAAAAATTCTACTCTAGTCAGTGAATCTGGGAAATGCAATGCTGGTCTGATTTCTAGCCCAGGTGTTCCTCCAACTAGCTATTTAAAAACAATCAGTGCCTCAAGGCGTAGGTGATGCTTTCTGCATATATTACTACGTTTCCTACAACACAAGCAGTAGGTACTATTTATAGAATTTATTTCATTTAATCCATACTAAAAGCTGGTTGGGCGCAGCAATTGGGGCACTTAGGTGGTTCAGTCGGTTAAGCATCCAATTCTTGATTTCAGCTCAGGCTGTGATCTCAGGGATGTGGGATCAAACCCGGAGTCAGGCTCCCTGCTCACCGGGGAGTCTGCTTCTCTTCCACCCCTCCTCTTCGCCCATGTTTTCTCTCTCGCTCTCAAATAAATGAAGATTTCTCTTAAAAAAAAAAAATGCAGAAACTGAAGCTCCAAGCAATTAAGTGACTTCAGTTAGTATACCTAGTGAGTGGCATGGTCAGCCCTCAAATCTCTACATTTTCCAGGGCGCCTGGGTGGCTCAGTGGGTTAAGCCGCTGCCTTCGGCTCAGGTCATGATCTCAGGGTCCTGGGATCGAGTCCCGCATCGGGCTCTCTGCTCCGCAGGGAGCCTGCTTCCTCCTCTCTCTCTCTGCCTGCCTCTCTGCCTACTTGCGATCTCTCTCTGTCAAATAAATAAATAAAATCTTTAAAAAAAAAAAAAAAAACTCTACATTTTCCAGCAAACCATCCTCAACTGTCTTGGACCTCAGATCCCCCTACTTGTGAATAATTCCAGACATACTTTATTTATTTTTTTTTTTAAAGATTTTATTTATTTATTTGACAGAGAGAAATCACAAGTAGGCAGAGAGGCAGGCAGAGAGAGAGAGGAGGAAGCAGGCTCCCTGCTGAGCAGAGAGCCCGATGCGGGACTCGATCCCAGGACCCTGAGATCATGACCTGAGCCGAAGGCAGTGGCTTAACCACTGAGCCACCCAGGCGCCCCCCAGACATACTTTAAACACAGACTGTCTAGTGAGGATCAAAGATCAGGTAGGAAATGATTTGGAAATCTTAAAAGCATTCTACACATACAAAATTTTTATCTATTGTTCAGTTTATTTTACTCAAGTCAACAGAACAGACCTTATTATTACTACAAAGAAACTAAAATGTCAATAAATAACACAGTCCCAGTATTTCCATAGAGGAAAAATCATGGCCAAGAGTTGTTGTGAATTTACCCAGAAGCTAGTAACACCTCTGAAAACTGAGGAAAAGAAATACATGGGAAATATGAGAAAAAAAAACACCATTGACTTCCTGAGACCTTTCAAAGACATCTGACTTGGCCTTGGCAAAATATAAGCTTGAAAAATCCATAACTTCTCCCAAAATACACTATTCACCTGGAACTAAAAAAAAATACATCAGGTAACAAATACTTCTGAATGTCTTTTAAGACAGCATTTCTTTCTGGACAGCTGGGATGACTAAAACCCAACCACCTTAATTCAGCTTGTAAAACTCACCCAGCCGGTCATCTTTTAGGAGAATTTCCAAGGATTTCTTTTCTTCAACTCCACGAAACCCCACTTTCTCATAATATACTGAACGGAAATTTCTCTGAGAGTCCTCAGTCATGTTTCATTCTTGGGAGAGAGAGAGAGATCAGAGAGGGGGAAAGAGTGAGCTTAAAAACAGAGAATGAAGAATTGGGACTTTCCCCAATGATTTTCTGCAACTTCTCCATGAATTCAATATACTAAAACAAACGGGCTGCCCTTGCATAGGAGTCAACATTAAATATCTCCTTTTAAACAACTACCACCACCTCACCTATGCTCCTTGGCCAAAAACCAACCCATAAAACTAAAGTCCTCTGAGCTGTTAGATTTCCTACGGTGCAGGGACTAGAATCACTATTTATGGGAGTTCCTAGCCATTGCACACACTCAAAGAAAAAACAATTAGTGAAATATGAAGACAGACAAGATGTCACGCAAAAGGGGTTACCAAACAGTATCCACTGGGATTCTTTGCTTTACAATTATTCTGCATTAAAAAATTATACTATATGCTAAAATGTTGGCAATGGCTTATCTTTAGGGAATAGGATTCCAGGGGACTTAAATCTTTTGCTTCGCCATTATTTTTGAACGGGCATTTTGTAAGTGAAAAACCAAGCTATCAAGTAAAAGGCGGTAAGTAAGTTCCTCACTTTAAACACAATATTATCGAATACAATTACCAAAATTCAGAACCCACCACAGATTAACAGCAGTAAATTGTAAAGGAGAAGAGGGGCAGGAGCATTAATTAGCCTGTCCTCCAGTGATGCCATAAAGCTGGAGAAGGAATCAGGACTTAAAATGTGGCATCAGAATTCAAAAAGTTCAGTGGTCTCTGGTTCTTTCCCCAATGAACTTCATAAAACAGAGTTCATAAAATTCAGTTCGTCATCAGGAAAAGGTCAAATCGGGTTGGCATTTTAAGAACAAAATGTGACACATTTTTCAGGAAGTACTGCACAGCTTGACTCAAATGCTTAAAACCTCGAAGCAAAAGAAAAAAAATATGTAACATATATATACACAAACCCCAGGTTTTAGAAATCCTGAGCAGTTCCGGACAGCCACGGTCTTATTGAAAAGATACGCTCTGAGCCCCTTCCGTCACAGGAAAGAGGAGGAATGGTTTAAAATGAGAAATTCTCAAGAATTCTGAGCTTTGAGGACCAAACTTTTTTTTTTTAAACCCCAAATCATAGCACTAAAACGCTAAACGAATTCGGGGACTCGTTTAAAAGCGGCCGCCAAACAGCTGCAGGGGGGATGCGACGCCCGCTGCCTCAGAACGGGCCATTCTCGGGTTCCACGACAGCGGCACACGGGTCCTGGAGGAAACTCGGTCAGCGACACTCCGGCCCCGGAGCGTCCACCTCAGGAAATGCAAACGACCCCAGGTCCCATTCTCCCTATCACGCTTCACCTCTAAGTAGTGGAAACCACACCCGGGTTGACACTAAGCGGAAACCAGGCCCAGCGCGCTGACCCGCCGGCGGGCAGGAGGGTGACGTGAGGGCCGCCAAGGACACGGACGCGCCCCCACTGCTGCCGCCGCCGCCGCCGCCGTCGCCGTCGCCGGACGTGACGTTGAGTACCCGCCCGAGGGGCGGTGCCGAGAGTGCGCGTGCGTACAGAGCATGCGCGGAAGCTCCTCTCCCGCTGCGAGACCGGGACTGTTTAAAGAGCCGAAGCGTCTGTGGTAGGAGGCTCAGGTCCTCATACCGCGACGCACGCCTCCGGCGTCCGTTCTCCAACTCCTCCGGTCCACCCCTGGTCCGGAGGATCTCTCTACCCTCTTATTCCCTCTGTCCTGGCGGTTATTGTTTGGGACGCTCACTCCTCCAGGGTTGTAAGGTCCCCGCCTGTGGGAGACCTTGGAGCCCAGGACGATGTCCCCCCCCCGCCCCCAAAGCTATCTGTCTGCAGTGGAAGACTCCTGTTTTGATTCTTTATTCCCTTTTTATTCTTTCAGTGTGCGGAAACAAGTGAAGACCAAGCACATCACAAATGCAAAGGCAGTTTATTCCGAACTTGCTATGCAGGAGAGCCACCCTCCGTTGAGATCAAAGGCAGATGGAGGAGTGGGAACGGCTGATCGGCTGATCCAGGGGGAAAGGCAGTGCTTCAGGCATGCCCTCACCGAAGGCTACGGGCACGGGAAAGCTGTAGGGAGACTAATTAGAAATGGGGCATCCTGTGTGATCCCAGCGATTGTCAGCCATGTGAGGCTTTCTCTGGTTGATCCTAAGTTGGGACAAAAATTAGGGAACCTGTCAGTTATTAATCAAGTCCTGGCCATTTGGGTCCAATTGTTAGGGTCATTTATTGTTTAACTTACTGGGTTGTTTCTAAAGCTAGCAGTCGGGCTTCCTGCAAGTCTGACTTAACAGCAGGCAACCTTCCTAGAGTGATTATTATAGATAAGGCATTGGTTCTCTCTCTGGGTTGCGGCAGGTTGTGGGTCAGAGTTCTATTTTTATATATAGTTGGGCCACTGTATATTCAGGTTAAAAACTATAAAAGTAAATTTTGAAATGTGAAGTCTGAAAAAAAGATATACTAAACACAAGCCCCATCCTATTAGATTCAGCAGACATAAAAACTACTCTGTAAAATGGCTGTTAAAGCTTATAAACATTTTCAGTTTCTCTGCTTACCTTGTCAAAGACCAGCACTGGTCCTGGGGACACCCCCTCTGAGCAGCACTGCCTGGGTGGGTTTTTAAACCAACACAGCTTGAGAGGAACCTCCTAGAAAAAGTCAGCTCAGCGATGGATGCTGCCTCCTTAAAAACCCAAATGTGTATGGAAGAGACCACACAGAGACCAAGTTCTAGAGGGAAAACTTGGAATCAGTAGTACAGAAGTCAGTCCAGTTATAGTGTCAGGAAGTTTGTGGTGGCATAGCTCTGTAGAACTTTAAGAGAAGCTAGTAGTGGTGGTTAAACTCAGACACTTATGGTCTTCCCAAGCCCCCACCCCCCCCCATCATCACCATCTTTATTTAGTTCGTCAGTTCTGGGGTACTAAGCCTTGCTTCGGCAGTGTTTCTTCACATTGGGAAGAATTCTTCAAGTTCTAGCTTTCAAGGATTCCCTTTGCCTCATTTGCTTCATCTGAACCTTGACCAGTCACTGATGTTTACAATGTCCTTTTTTTAAATCTTTGAAATAGAGCTAATCACGGTGACGGCATCACAGGTATTGGAACTCTTAAATGAGAAAGCGTAAGCTGCTTGGCACAGCGCTTCGGCACAGCGAGGATATATGTGAATCAGCTGCAAATAGCTTAAGGGTGACCATATGGTTCTTTAACTGCCTTTCCCTGTGCTTTTTGGTGAGCTGAGAAGCAGTATTTGGAAACTTCTCTAGGAAGTAAGTCTCCTGGAGACCGTACTTAACACTGCAGCCGGAGTGACCCTTTCAAAATGTCCTTTTGACAGCTTCCTCAGAGTAGAAACCAAAATCTTTTCATTATGTGCCTTCTTCCCTCAACCTCGTCTACTCTTAGGGACCCTCTTGTCTTAGTACCTTCTCGTGTTTGTTCTCTGCCTGAAATGCTATTTCCTCAGACAGCCGCATGATCTGTTTCCTCACCTTAAGTTTGGTCATATGTTTCCTCCCCTAACCACCCTACCGAAAGTTGCAAATTCATTGCCCCCGAGTCCCAACCTCCTCCCACACTCTACGTTTCCTTTCTTCCGCAGCACTGATGACCTCCCGCGCTAGGTAATCCACATCTTCTAGTTGTTAATGGAGTTCATCCTCCCACCAGAATGTCAGTTCCAAAAGGTCCGGAACCTTTGCTTTGTTAACTGATGCATCCCCAGTTGATGAAGCACTACTTAACATAGTACGTGCCCAATGCATACTTGGCTAAGGGAATGAAAAGAGAACCCACACACTGAATGGACAGCCCTTCTTTCTTTCTTAGCGTTGTACGTTTGGGCTGTGAGGTGTCAGAAGACATTATTAGCCACAACACAGAACACAGAGTGGAACAGGCAAGTGTGATGTTGTGATTCATAATAAGAAATACGTATTTGGTCTTCATCCCTATGGCTGGCTCACAGCCCTGAAAACCCTTGAAATGTCCCAGGTGTTGAGAGTGATAAAGATATCCTGTGTTATGTTAATGAGGTGACTGTTGGACCACACCTGAGGGTGGGGGCTGGTTGCCTGGAGAATCAACCAGGTCATTAAAGGGTTGGAGCTTTGGTCTGCCCTGACCTCTGACCTCCAGGAAGGTTAGAGAGGCTGGAGGTGTAATCAGTCCTCAATGGCCAACGATTTAATCAATCATGCCTGTATAATGAAGCGTCCATCGGAACCCCTAAGAGGAAGGGGTTAGCAGGCAATAAAATTTTCATGGAATTTAATTGAAATACAAATTTTATTTTTTTAAGATTTATTTATTTGGGAGAGACAGAGAGAGACAGATAGTGAGAGAGAACACAAGTCGTGAGGCAAGGGAGAAGCTGGCTCCCACTGAGCAGGGAGCCCGACCGACATGGGGCTCAATCCCAGGACCCCGGGATCATGACCTGAGCCAAAAGCAGATGCTTAACCAAATGAGCCATCCAGATGCCTCTGAAATATGAATTTTAAAAGTCCCCGGTGCTCTTCATTTTGAACACATACACCTTGCTGCCCCTTTGCGGCAGGTTTCACTCCTTACTGTCTTGTAACCTGACTGCCCTCTGGTGGTTAACTGTTCTTACTAAATTATGGCAATAATAGTATAGGAGTCCATGGTTCTCAAGGTTGAAAGGGATTCAAAGTCAGCCAGTCCCATTAAATGGGGTGGCCAGAGCTGGATTTCAGGGTATGAAGACAGAAGAATATGTATAGGAATGCCGTCACAGCTTTCATATTTTAAGAATTCACTTTTGGCGGGAGAGTAGTTACCAAATATCACTGACCTCAGCCCCTTCCCCTCTTTTTTCAAGTAATAAAGAGATGCAGACCCAGTGAGGTTACAGCTCTGAGACAACTGTCTTCATTTGGAGTAGCAATTAAAATTAATATAATAAAAATCCATTACAGCATGATTGGTAACTATATACATTCAGGTAATGGAGGTGTCAGATCACAACTTTAAAACATCTGAAGATAAACGAATCTAGATGTTTCCGGAAGTTCATTTTCTCCTTCGTATCCATCATTTGGCAAAGAAGTGTCTCCCTCGGACCTGAGTTGGCTCAATCAAGTAGGCAGATACCAGCTGTGGGAATCTGGAGACTCCCCTTTTCTGACCAATCATAGCAGCTCTAGACTTCTCCCCACTCTGGCCCACAATTGTAATAGATGCATAAAAAGTTAAGGGGAGAGGGGCCCCTCTTGATTGGAAAGTTGACCACAATATAGAGACCCTCTATGCCTGGCCTGAGCTCTGGGGTAATTAGATTTGAAGGATCCCATGCACTTGCCTACTTTCTACTAGTAAGTTTTTCCTCATAAAACCTTATTTTATACCTGCATCATTTAACCCTACTGGTGTCTTCATGACCCATTTTTATGAAGAGTAACGATACACAGATGTGTCCTACTGGATGCCACATTAGTTAACCTGTCAAAACTAGGAGTATATGTATTATGTAGATGTGATTACAGGCTTCAATACTATCCCTATGGTTACATCTCTGGGTTACCTCGTGCTTAAGGAGTCATTTAACAAATAATGAATCCATTAACCACTTTATAATTATTTGGCTTTGGCCCTGTCTGATATTTTGCATAAATCTTTGACCCTTCTCATGTCAAGACGGCATGGAAAGTCAGCAAGGTTAAAACGAAAACATCATTTTCAGTGAAACTAGGAAAAAAAATGTAAAATAAGTGAAGAAATTTCCCAGACAGTGGAGATTAAGTGGGGCACATGTAGGAGAAAGACTCTGTGAGTTCCGGGTCAGTTTCAGTTGGTCAATTTCTTATTCTCATAATGGGTCAGGTTTTCTTCCTTCTTTGTATGCCTGGGAACCTGTCTACGGATGCCAGACTTTCAATTTTTGGGGTGCTGAATATAATTGTATCCCCTAATTATTCCTGAGCTTTGTTCTAGAATGCATTTCCGTTATTTTGAAACAGTTTGACGCTTTTGGGTTTTGCTTTCAGGATTTGCTAGGTGGATCCGGAGGCACGGTTATTCTGGGACTAATTATTTCCTACTTCTGAGTACCCTACCTAATGCTCCATGGGTTATGCAGTTTCCCAATCTGTTTGGTAGGAAAAGGCACTAATTTCCCCAACCCAGCATATACTGTTCTCTCTGATCCTTTTGGATGATTCTTTCCCTGACCTCAGGTTGTCCCGTTTCATACCTGCAACGGTCAGCACTCTCCTGGAAACTTGAAGGGGACCCTGAGTAGATCTCTGGAGCTTGTGTCTGCAGTTCTTTCCTCTCCAGTACTCTGTCCTGTAACCTCTGGCCACCCTGCTTTCCCCAGTCTCCCAAACCTGTATCCTCAAATCAAGGAGTCCACCAGGCTCTACCTGGGCTCCCCCTCACTGTAGCACAGCTTAGACACTCTCTGGAGGCAGTAAGCTGGCGTAATATCATAGGTCATTCCTCATTTGCTTACCCCCTTTTGTGGAATCACTGTCCGTTGTTGCCTGATACCCAAGATCTTGAAAACTACTGCTTCATATACTTTGTCCAGTTTTTTGTTATTATTTCAAGTGAGAGAAGCATCTGTCCTTGTTATGCTGCATCCTGATTTAAAAAAGGTTCAGGGGCACCTGGGTGGCTCAGTCTTAAGCATCTGACTCTTGCTCTCAGCTCAGGTCTTGATCACAGGGTCGTGAGTTCAAGCCCCACACCGGACTCCACGCTGGGGGTGGAGTTGACACTAAAAAAAAAAAAAAAAAAAAAAAAAAAAAGAATAAGTTAAAAAAAGCAGGGTTCCATTATCATTTTTTTAATGTATTTATTTGACAAAGAGAAATCACAAGTAGATGGAGAGGCAGGCAGAGAGAAAGAGGGAAGCAGGCTCCCTGCCGAGCAGAGTGCCCGATTCAGGACTCGATCCCAGGACCTTGAGATCATGACCTGAGCCGAAGGCAGCGGCTTAACCCACTGAGCCACCCAGGCGCCCCTCCATTATCATTTTTTAAATGATAAAATTAAAACTAATTAAAATTAGTTTTAATTTTATCATTTTAGTTTTAATTTTATCATTTTTTATTTGTTTTTGGTTCTTTTTTGTAAAGATTTTATTTATTTATTTGGCAGAGAGAGATCACAAGTAGGCAGAGAGGCAGGCAGAGAGAGGAAAGGAAGCAGGCCCCCTGCCGAGCAGAGAGCCCAACGCGGGACTCAATCCCAGGACCCCGAGACCATGACCTGAGCCGAAAGCAGCGGCCTAACCCAATGATAAAATTAAAACTAATTAAAATTAGTATCATTTTCTTTATTAATTCCACACATTTCAACAAAACATTTTGTCAGGGGAAAAAAATAATAAGAAATTTACACAAGTAACAACCCGCTTAAAAAAAGAAACCTGAGCAGTACATGAGAAATGCCATAGAAGTTGTAGTGGGGTTTCCTAGAATGGAAAGAGAAGACACTGTGGAAGGAACAGCATTTGAGATGAGGAGTAAAGACTTTGTAGAACATATTTGACAGGAGATATGGCACTCACTGAACCACAAAGGAAATGATGAGGTCTATTTGGAGAATGGAAATCAGCCTGTGGCCGCTGTGGGGGTGTCATGAGTGTTAAGGCTGGAGAGAAGGAAGGTCAGATGTGGAGAGCTGAAGGAACCTGGACCAAGAACCCTTTGGGGAGCGGTAACTCAGATCAGAGGGAAGGAAGCCTTAGAACAGTGGATCTCAAAGACCTGTGAGGGGGGAGACACCTGGAGGCAGGAGGGTACCTCAGGAGGCACTAAAGGCCATCACAGAGGGAGGGACGGGTTTGGACAGCTGAGAGGGTATGAGAAGTCGTAGCTAACTTGGAACTCAAATCGGAATCTGGGATATGGTGGCCTGAACATGACAAAGTCAGCAAGGAGCAGGTTTGAAAACTGGCCATGTTCCATCACAAACTAGCTAAACAGGAGGTGACCAAGATCAGCATTCAAGGACAATGTCCAGATGCTGTTATAGACGGTACACCCACAAAACAATACCAAACTAGGATGTTACAGGCACTTTAAAATGAATTCATGGGGGTGCCTGGGTGGCTCAGTGGGTTGAAGCCTCTGCCTTCAGCTCAGGTCTTGATCCGAGGGTCCGGGATTGAGCCCCGAATAGGGCTCTCTGCTCAGCAGGGAGCCTGCTTCCCTTCCTCTCTCTCTGCCTGCCTCTCCGCCTACTTGTGATCTCGGTCTGTTAAATAAATACATTTTCTAAAAAATGAATTCATGGATAGTCAATCAAATCCTGAACAAAGTACCCATTGGTAATTCCCTCCACGTGGGGTTAGATTTTTGTCCCGGCTTCCGGCCCCAGAAACTGTTTGGTGTAATTCTCAACAGCAGCAGCAGAGGGCAGCAAGTGTAGGTGGTTGGGATATTCCTCACAAGGCGCTGGGAGGACTTGGGATTCAGCCTTCCTCAATAGCAGATGTTTCCAGAGGCTGGGGAAGAGAGGACTGGCCCCTGCTTGCCGCTTGCCGGGTAAACCGCAGATCCATCGTCTTGCAGTTGGAAATGCTGAGCAAGGCAGGGAAAGGAGTAACAGCTAAATTTATTGAATGCCGGGTGCCTGGGTGGCTCAGTGGGTTAAGCCGCTGCCTTCGGCTCAGGTCATGATCTCAGGGTCCTGGGATCGAGTCCCGCATCGGGCTCTCTGCTCAGCAGGGAGCCTGCTTCCTCCTCTCTCTCTCTGCCTGCCTCTCTGCCTAATTGTGATCTGTCTCTGTCAAATAAATAAATAAAATCTTTAAAAAAAAAAAAGCCTCTTAAAAAAAAATAAAATAAATTTATTGAATGCCTACTATTTTAAGAGCTATGTGTATATGATGCCATTTAATTATCTTAACAACCTGAAGAAGTTGGTATTATTATTATCATCTACGTTTTACAGGAAATGAGTTCAAGTGGATACAACTTGTAGATGATTGAGACCCGGTTCCAGAGTCTACATATTTAAACTTTACATGTCTTACCTCTCCAGGAAGAGTCATTGTTATTAGGGTGTGTGTGTGTGTGTGTGTGTGTGTGTGTGTGTGTGTAGAGAGAGATTTGGTTAGTTTACATTTGGTGTAAGATGGGTAACTTGTAGGTTTTTGTAATTTTCTTTTAAATCAAGACACTCTAAAGCAGAAACAAGATATTTTGGTTTGTGGGAACAGCCCCTTAAAATGTGGTCTCCTGACTATTGGTCGTCGGTGAACTATTATGGATCTGCAGCAAGGAAAGCACAGAAATTCAGAGCAACCATTTAGACACTCTTGTAGGTACCTGACAATAACTTTATGCCTATTGAATCTAATAATAAAAATCGGAGGCTCGTATTTTATATGTCTTTTATTTCATTTTTCTAGTAATTCATATTTATTATATTTGAGAAAAGTTAAGTCCACAAGAGATTGGAATTTTCATTTTCGGGAAGCTGGTTCTGGGGCTCCTGGGGGGCTCAGTCATTGGTGAAACATCTGACTCGTGATTTCGGCTCAGGTCATGATCTCAGGGTTGTGAGACTGAGCCCCGCATTAAGCTCCACACGAGGCGTGGAATCTGCTTGAGATTCTCTCTCTTCTGCTCCCTTGGTTCCTCCCCACCCTCTCAAAATATAAAAATTTTAAAAAGCTGGTTCTTCACCACAAGATTGCTTGAAAGCACTGCAGTCGAGTTTATAACACAGACAGAAGAGTCTAGAGGGTTTTAGATGGATTCCTTTTACAGGGGAAATGAGCAGCCAGCACAGTTATTACAACATGTAGGTGCTACTCCTCTAAAACCCCCATTACTCCACTGATGGCCAGGATTAAAATAGAGAGAAGGGGAGAAAGTTGTAGGGGAAGAGAAAAATGAAGACAGAGAGAAAGAGGAAGGAAACGTCTTGATAAAGCTTCAAGAGCAGGATCCTTTTCCCTTCTCAGCCAAATCACTGCAATGAGCACAGGAAAAGCACATTATGAACAAACAGATGGAATATGGAATAATTGCTTAAAAACATGTTCCTAGGTAGTGCACGTACGTTTGATCTAGCAAAGGATTCTGAGAGCCATGTAACCAGCCAGGCTTCCGCCTCGATTCATTCCCAGTCACTTACCTTAAAAAAAAAAACCTGATTTTCAGTTGAGAGATGAGCCCTTGGCCTCTCTGCAGCTTTGGCATCAAAAAATTGCAATTTAAGAATGCAGAAGAGAAAGGTTTACAAGTGACATTTCTCAAAGAAAAACAAAAATCAAACAAACAAAAAAGAACTTGCCAAAGCATAAGTAAAATTTAAAAATAGGAGTGGAGTTTGTGAGGGTAAAGGAGGAAAAAAAATCATAAAGAGCCATTCTAGGTTTGGTGCAATTGTTTTCCTTCTCTGAGCAAATAAAGAGGAAATGCTTAGCAGTGCCCTGATTCAGGAGTACCGGCTTAGCAGCACACACAGAGCAGGCATACATCCATGTAATGTGATTTGCTGGAAAGTGTTTCCCAGTCCCCTCATTCCCTGCCCGCAATCTTTCGTCCCCTGCTGCTGCTCTGCACTTTTTTCAGATTTTTTGCTCTTTTAACTTTTAAATGACGGCTACACCCAACATGGGTCACAAACTCACGACCTCCAGATCAAGAGTCACTCGTTCCTTGGACTGAGCTAGCCAGGTGCTTCCTGCTCTGTGTTTAAATGTCATTTTTAAACTTAAGATTCTGCCTATTAGAAAGCCAGGAGCCCTGGAAGGATCAATACATGCAACCATATTGATCGTTTGTATCTGGTATGTATGAGTTTATCAGACCTATCCAGAGAGTGGGATTTGAAACAAGAGCTAGATGGGCCCGGGGGTGTTGCAAGCGTTCATTCTCTTTAGCAAACACTTTGATTCACCACTACCCACCAGGCAATGGGAACACATGTCCCTACCCTCAAGGAGCTTACCGTCTGCTGAAAGGGACACAGAAGAATCCAGAAAATCATAGAGATAAGGGATGCTTTAATGCATACACGAGGTGGTAGAGAAGGGTCAGAGGAGACTGCATCTGCCCTGGGAGAGCGGGGCAGAGCAGGACCAGCAATAGTCAGAAAGGTGAATGGGGAGGTGTTTTGATCATGCTGGGGATTGAGAAGTCGGGTCTTTGAGTGAAGTGGGTGTCAGCCGAGGAGTGATAAGATCTGACTCATATTTTATTAAAAACGACAACAAACAGGGACACCTGGGTGGCTGAGTCTGTTAAGTGTCAGCCTTTGGCTCAGGTTATGATCCCGGAGTCCCAGGATCAAGCCCCAGGATCCGGCTCCCTGCTCAGCGGGGAGTCTACGTCTCCCTCTGCCCCTCCCCCACATGTACTTCACACGCACGCACATGCGCGCGCACGCACGCGGGCACTCTCCCTCTCTTTCTCAAATAAATAAATGAAATCTCAAAAAGAAAAGAAAACCACACACACATTTGCTGCTACTCTGAGAATAGACTTCAAAGGGGCATATGGGTAGAAACAGGGTATCTGTTAAGAGCTGTTGCAGAAATTCAAGCAAGGGATTATACTAACCCTGGGTTTAGCTTCCTTAAATTTGATGTTTTAACATCTTCCCCACATGTATATGCCAGACACACCTCATTCTGGACAACCCGCACGACGACACCAGACAAGCAACTTAATTTCTGTTTTACCTATAAAGAGCGATCTTGATAATAATTGTACTTAAACCTATAAGGCCATCGTGAGGATCAAATGAGTTAAACTAAATAGAGGATTTGGAACAGTAGCTGCCGCATATAAATGAATTGTGAGCACTATATAATATTAGTCGATATTTTTAATATTCCTTTTCCCCTACTCTCCTTCTTAAAATTCTCTTAATTGGATTAAGAAAAAGAGGATATGTCTGTTTCTATGTGAGGACAGTTGAAGCTGGGTCTTTAGGAAGTGACCGAAATCAAAAGTCAAGTGTGGCGGCGGCTGAGAACTGGAAGGTAGTTCTACGTGGGTCAGCACGGAGAAGCCTCCGGCAGGGACGTCACGGGCCATCAGAAACAAGACTGGATTTCTCAACCTTGCCTGCAGGTGGGTGTGGCCATGAGACTAAGTCCCCGGCCGAAGGAGGTGACAGGGATGCTAAGTGCGAAATTTTGGGTCGTGTCCTCAAAGAGAAGGGACATGTTCCCTTCTTTCCTTTTTCCCCGCTGGCTGGAATGACCCATCTAGAACCACCCAGACAAAAGCAACTTCCTAGGAAAGAGGGAACCACCAGATAAAGAAGCCAGGACGCTAACAACTTAGCAGAGAACACCCGCCACTCCAGCTTTTGCTGTTACTAGAGAGAAAAAGACCCTTATCTTGCCTAAGCCTCTGTTTTTTAGACTCTGTTGGGTGCAGCCAAACTTATATTCAAAAGAATACAGTCTTCCAGAAAAATACACCCTCAAGACCGCTGCTTTGAATGCCATAAAACCAATGGTGGGGGGGGGGGGTTGCTGGGTGACTCAGTCAGTCAAGCTGTAGATTCTTGATCTCAGCTCAAGTCATGATCTCGGGGTCTTGAGATCAAGCTCTGAGTCAGACTTCTTGCTCAGCATGGAGTATACTTGAGATCTCTCACTCTATCTCTGTTCTTCGGAAAGATAAATAAATCGCTAAAATAAATACATCTTAAAAAACAACAAAAAAAAACTATTTAGGGGCACCTGGGTGGCTCGGTGGGTTAAAGCCTCTGCCTTGGGCTCGGGTCATGATCCCAGGGTCCAAGGATCCAGCCGCGCATCGGGCTCTCTGCTCACAGGGAGCCTGCTTCCTCCTCTCTCTGACTGCCTCTCTGCCTACTTGTGATCTCTGTCAAGTAAATAAATAAAACCTTTGAAAAAAAACAAATTAAAATAAATTAAAAAAAAATTTGGACAGAGATGTGAACATACATAAAGGTGCCAGCTTCACATCTGTAAGAAAGTACAGCTGCAGAGAGGGGATTGGAGCTTTGTCAGCTGCGAGAAATAGGCTTAGCCAGATCCACCCCCCACCCCCACAGCCTCGGAATCCTGTTAGGTTATTGTGAACCTACTCCTCTCCATCTCCGTGAAGCCTTTACTCTCATATTCCACGCTAATCCCAGCCATTTTGCCATCACCCCACCCCCAAAATGCCTGAAATGCCATCTGATCTCTCAGCTCTTAACCTTGACACAGTTTCCCTAAATTTCAAACCAGAGGCAACTCGACTCTGGTCTCTTCGAAGGATTTTTCTCAACACACCCCTCCTCTATAACCTCACACTCTCCGGGATTGGATTCTCCAGATGTGTGGTTCCCAGGAGGACCCTAAAACCATTTCCAGAGCCCAGAGACAGCTTACTCAAGGGAAGTTTACCCTTTCTCCCTCATCCCACAGACGTTTACTAAGTTCTGTTTCTTTGCGGGGGGTGGAGGGGGATCATACTGTGGGTGGGCCTCTGTAACTGGCATCAGCTGGAACAAGAGTGAAATCTGGCCGGCATGCAGCACAGGTGTTTGGAGGTTCACTTCTGTCTGCAGGATCCAAGACAGTATGTGTGACATAAGGAGAAGGGAGTACGTGATTGGGATTGGAATAGGATTTCATGGGGTTGGCGTAGGATTTCAACACAATATGAAGAATTAACGGTCTAATTTTAAACAGGTGGGTGATAGGTAGCCAGAAAGGAAAGCTAACTTAGGATTTAGGACAT
Organism: Mustela putorius furo; assembly: GCF_011764305.1. Taxonomy (NCBI): domain Eukaryota; kingdom Metazoa; phylum Chordata; class Mammalia; order Carnivora; family Mustelidae; genus Mustela; species Mustela putorius. The sequence continues at coordinate 10,477,011 of NW_025422022.1, forward strand.
TTCTAGAAATCGACATGCTGGTACACTTTAATGCTATCTTTTTTATAAAATAAATTGCATTGCAGACCTGGGGTCAAATTAATGTTCTATTGGTTTATCAAGACAGTCCAATGGGAAGCCAGAAGGATCTGATTTATTTTTTTTTTAAGATTTTATTTATTTGACAGAGAGAAAAAGCACAAGTAGGGGGAGCTGCAGAGAGAGAGGGAGAAGCAGGGTCCCCAGTGAGCAGCTAGCCCCGCACATGGGACTGGATCCCAAGACCCTGAGAGCATGACCTGAGCCAAAGGCAGATGCTGATCCAGACGCCTGGGGATCTGATTATTTTTATAAAACAATACAGAGCCACATTTTGCCAGCTGTAGATTGCAAAGAGCCCTCTTTGCTTTAGATCACCGGGACCCTTTCTCTTGGGTGTGGGCTCTCAAATGTTGCATGGAGCTCTGTGTGGGGCCCTTCTCCTCAGTGCCAGATCAATAGAAGATTCTTAATACTGATTGGATGAGTGAAGGTTTAAGTTAGAGGTAGGAAAGCATCCACATCACTGGAATTTCACAGCGTAATCTGCTGTCTATACCGATGTTGATTTGGCTACTATGTCTATCACTTGCTATCTGCATCACCCTTGGCAAGGTGGCTTATGAATGTGGGATATGTAAAAGGGTTAACTAACAATGGCGAGGATGGTTGTAGGAGTAAATGAAAGCACTGTCACACTTGTCATGCTTCCCTGGCTGAACAGAGCTCTACCTTTTCTGCCAACTCCATGGACAAAGCTCTTGCCCTCCTACCTCTGCTTCCTTCTAGATTCATCTTTTCTAGCTAATCACTATAAAGAGAGTTACCCTCCGCACCTATGCACAGCCTGCGGTGCCACACCTTCCTGCTGTGCCACGCCTCCCAGCGGTGCCACGCCTCCATGTGCCACACCCACTTCCATCCACGTCCTGCTTCTGCCCTAGCAGCCCCGAGTGCGCCGCCAGCTGGTGTTTTGGCCCCGTCTGGAGTCCCCCAGCCACCCATCAAGCCGCCAGGCAGGACCCACCTGCCCCTTCCCTCAGTCCATCCCACATGGGCTAATCAGTGCGAGGCAAGAGCCCTCAAAACCTTGTAAAAAAAGGAGTGCGGGTGGACAAAGCGACCATGCCCACCTATGCCCTATGCCCAACCATGCCCTCCCTAAACCCGCTCCTTTTTAAATGGGTGCCATATTGAAAAGGATCTGATCCCTCAAGTATCGTTCCGGCAAAATCAATAAACTGCTTTCTTGTGCGGTATTTGTACTTTCGTGCGGGTATGTCAGGAACCAGTAGGGCGATGTTTCAGGTATAAACAATAGGACAGAAGAGAGAAATCCGAGCCTCAAGCCGTCCCAGGACCCTCCAATCATACCAGCTGGACCAGTTTATTTCACCGGAAGGCAGGTTCTATTCACAGTGGAATTGTACAATGAGCTTGTTGCCTAAGTAACCCTGAAAAGCTGTCTCATGACGCACATATTATAAAACCAAAAGGTCGAGGAAGCGGTCTTGGAGACTACTCTGTCTCATCAGGGTTTAAGAATAGAAGTTAACGGGCACGTGGGTGGCTCAGTGGGTTAAGCCTCTGCCTTTGGCTCAGGTCATGATCCCAGAGTCCTGGGATCGAGCCCCGCATCCGGCTCTTTGCTCAGCGGGGAGCCTGCTTCTCTGCCTACTTGTGATCTCTGTCAAATAAATAAATAAATAAAATCTATTTAAAAAAAAAAAAAAGAATAGAAGTTAAAACACCCTCTCAGTTGAAAACAAGATGACTCAAAGAACCAGCCCAACACTTGAACAGCGCGCAAAAACCCCTTCAGAGGTAATGGCAGTGGGCAGTCCAAGCATTCATGCGCGGATCTGCACAGGTTGAATGTCTGCCTGTGTCCCTGAGAATTTCTAGGTGGCATGATGAGACTGCAGACCTGGCCCCCAGAGCAGTAGTCTCAGCAGCAGCAAGGAGAGAAAACGCAAAAGGAAATAAAAGACACCTGTCTAGATCAGAACAGCCAATAAACAACCAAGGCTCTCCTTTACAGCCAGCTGCACTGAGTCTCCGCAATTCAAGCCGACAGAGGGCTGGGGTTTTGGCAGCTGCGCCGCTCACTGGCTGTGGGAGGGGCCTTTCCTCACATCTCTTTTGGGCTCCACTCATATTTGTCAACACTGGAAAAACACAGTGTTGCATGGAGAAAGAGAGAGAGTTGCATCCTAGAGTCAAGTCAATCTTGGCAATTCTAAGCCCAAGACCAGTTCTGACATTTAAAAGGCCCTTAGAATCTGAGATTTATTTTTCTGCTAGAAAAGACTTTAGGAGACTATCAGCTGGCTCTCTGACTTGAGAAAAGGAAGGAATTATTATCGCGCTTCTGATTTGGAGTGAGGCAGTTGAAGCAAAGGACATCAGAGGAATTCATTTTCCCGAAGCCTCATAGCCAATAAGGCGGGGGGCGGGGTCGGGGGCTGAGTTAGGAGTCCAAGCTCCCCCCTTTGGCAGGGTTCTGTCTTATATCCTGTTGTCTCGCAGGCTGATGCATTACAAACAATATTTCCCTTCTGTGCCGGGAAGAGGCGGTGGGGAAGAAACAGAGTTACTCACCAGGCTGCAAAGTCTGCCAAGTGGTTCTTCAACCTTGGGGGTCTGTTAGCTCTTCACAAGAAGAGCTGTGATTGCGCCCCTTGGCAGATGAGACCCATCGGAGTCTCAGGGGTGGAGCCAGGACCTACTTAGTTTCTGAAAACTCCCAGGTGAGGCTGTTCTAGAACCCTGACTCTTCATGGGAGACAGATGGAAGACGGAGCCTCGCCAGGAGCCAAGCCTGCACTCACACTCACCTGGAGGGCTCGCCGGGCACAGCCTCCAGTGTTCCCCATGCGTGTGGGGTGGGAATGAGAATTTGCATTTCTGCGGAGCGAAGATCGCCACTCAGGCAACACTGATCTAGAGAGGATTTTTCTAACTCAGCTTGCCTATCCCACGCCTGGAAGTCTGTCGTACCCCCTGGAGAGGACCTGGGGTGCACAGCTGGGCAACAGGGTAGTTCTGATTCAGAATCGGGGTAAAAAGGATTACAGAGCCCATAGCTCCTATTGTCCTCGTGCTGTTTCTTAGGTGTCCTCCGAGCCTGAAAAAGTTGCCAGCTAGCCACCCAGAATATAAAAAGGGAATTGAAAGTTGATCGTATTTCTTTTCTTAGCTGCAAGTAAAGTCTCTTGAAACTTATTGTTGATTTTCAGCAAACAGCTCTAAAAAGGCTACATTACTAATGGTCTATTACCAGGCCTGGTGGCAAGCCAGCAACCCAGAGCAAGCAAAGCAGCATGCCAGGAGATCTGGGCTCCCTTTGACCTCCGTGGGGCTTGTCCAGACTCCTTGACTTCACCTTATAGGGTAATGGCCAGGACTTAAGTCACAGAATGAGGGCTGAGAACACGCTGCTGTCAGAGGAAAGGCAGCGGTGAAATGAAAACACAAAAGCTGTGGCAGCTCCATCGGTCTCTGAAAGTGACCACCAGTCTCTGCTGCTGCCCAGATTCTGCGTCTTCCAGATGAGCTGTGCCTGGGCTAGGCTAGTCCACCTTGGAAGGAATGGTGGTGAGTCCGTCATACTCCAGTAGAGGGGGCAATGGGGTAGCATTCTCCAATGCATGGTCCACGTAGGTGATGCAGGGGGAGAGGGCTACCTCATGATGTCAGAAAGACCTTAGGGGCTCGGAACCCACCTCCAAGAAAGAATTCTTGAGATGTCTTTGGTGCAAAAAGGTGATTTTATGAAAGCACAGGGACAGGACCCATGGGCAAAAAGAGCAGCATTAGGGTCATGAGGAGTGGCCCATTATATACTTTCAAGTTGGGAGGGGGTTCCGGAGACCGTGTGTCTCTCTAAGGAATTTTGGGAACAAGGTTTCCAGGATCTTTTTTTTTTTTTTTAAAGATTTTATTTATTTATTTGACAGACAAAGAGGCAGGCAGAGAGAGAGGGGGAAGCAGGCTCCCTGCTGAGCTGGGAGCCCAATGTGGGACTCGATCCCAGGACTCTGGGATCATGACCTGAGCCGAAGGCAGAAGCTTTAAACCACTGAGCCACCCAGGCGCCCCGGTTTCCAGGATCTTGAGGGGGCTATCTGTTGTTGGGAAAAGGTCCTTTATTACCATCTAATAAACCATGAGACCCTTCCAATATATATTGGTGGATCGCCAACATGTATCTTGGGCGGTTAGAGATAGAGGAAGTTCCCAAAGGAATTTTATATATTATAGCAGACTTACAGGATCCTGGGGTGGGAGGGTCAGACTAAGATTGCCTTTTGCCCTTAGCAAAGTATTAACATTGAGGCAGCTGAGTCACTAGAGAAGGTCACTCTGCCTGTTTCAAGGACTTGTCAGTGGGCTGTAGGTAGTAAGGAAATTCAAATTTTCTTTTGTCTTTGTTTCCCACATCATGTGATGAGCCATTCCAGAGAAGTGGCTATTAATTACCAGGCAGGAAGGAGAAAATTGGAAAGCATCTCCAATGAATGTATACCTTCACAGCCATGCCTCACCAAACCAGAGATCCCTTCTGCGAAATGTTGAGGTATCCAGTGACAGGGTGTAACTTAACACTCTAGGGAGTGACAAGTCAGTGAGGAAGTTCTAATCACCAACACAGTCACCGCCTTGTGTGGGGCCTTACTGATTGGATTTGGACAAACCCACAGAGCCAAGCTACTCAAATGTGGGAGATATTGAGACTTCTAAACCTGAGATTTGGGGGCACCTGGGTGGGTCAGTCTGTTAAGCATCTGCCTTCAGCTCAGGTCATGATCCCAAGGTCCTGGGATCGAGTCCCACATTGGGCTCCCAGCTCAGCAGGGAGTCTGCTTCTCCGTCTGCCCCTACCCCTGCTCCTGCTCTCTCTCTCTGTCAAATAAATAAATAAATAATTTTTTTTAAATAATAAATAAACCTGAGATTTCAAGTGATTCCTTAGCAGAGAGAGATAAGAATTGGGGTACCATGGGGGCGCTGGGTAGCTCAGTGGGTTAAAGCCTCTGCCTTCGGCTCAGGTCATGATCCCAGGGTCCTGGGATCGAGCCCCGCACCGGGCTCTCTGCTCAGCAAGGAGCCTGCTTCCCCCTCTTTCTGCCTGCCTCTCTGCCTACTTGTGATCTCTGTCTGTCAAATAAATAAATATAATCTTTAAAAAAAAAAAAAGAATTGGGGGTACGAGTCAGTGCCAGGTCACTAAGGCCTTTCTGGCAAGGGTCTAAGTTGGCGCCCTGAATCAGTCTGTGGCCAAGGCAATACTTGCCCTTGACTTCTCCCTGTGGCACAGACCAGCTGAGGCTCTGGGGGAATCTGTCTGGCAAGGGTTGAAGGTCTCACGATGCTGTACTGTGGACCAGCTTTTGGGCCCTATGCTCTGAGCTGCTCCAGAGTCCGTGGATCAGTGGAAGTGCGTTAAACCACCTGGTGTGGAATTTCAGGGGATTTAACTTATCTGAGCACGTTGCTTGTGAAAAGGCTTTTTCCAAGCCCTTTAGCTGGGTCAAGGACACCCACAGGCCAGTTAAAGAAAGTACAAGGAGCCTTTAGCACAGACTTTTGGGGTTGTTTGTGACAACGATGGGGCTTGAATTGTTTCACAAGCTCTGGCCTAATTCCTGCAAAGCTTTCAACACTGAGGATGAAAGGCATTCCAGAGCTGAAAAGGATTCTGTCCTCTGGAGTGCGAGGACTGCCCGTGGTAAGGCCAGCTCTGTGCTGACTTCTGACAGGCTTAGGAGAGAACCCTTTCATGACACTTAACATTCTGTGTTAACAAGCACCTCCAGAGAGGATCTCATCTTTTTCCATAAAGAAATTCAGATCCTCATTCTGCTTTTAGTTTCTCCAGAACACAAGGGCTCTGAATGGTGGCCAAGAGGTAAGTGAGAGCCGGTGTCCCCAAAATATCAGGCTGGCTGACCTGATCATAGATAGAAAGGAGGGAGCTGGTATTGTAGCTCTATTACCTGGGGAACTTAAATTTTTTTTTTTTTAATTTTAGCAAAATAGCCAAAACATAAAATTTACCAATATACGCATGTTGAATGCAGTATATAGTTCAGTGGCACTTGGCGCGTTCATGCCACTGTACAACCATCACCACCGTCTGTCTCTGGTTTTAAATTTTTTTAATTAGAACCGTTTACAAAGCCATTCAAGAGAATGAGATCAGTCTTCTATGCTGAGGTGGAAAGATGTGAAAAATATACTTTTAAGAGAAAGAGCCAGACGCGGAGCAGCCGGTATGGTATGTATAAGGCCGGTGGGTACGCTCAGATAACTTCAGGGAGATTGTGGGTGGGGGTTACCTCAGATCATAGTGATGGCCTGGTGGGCTTGGGCTTGGAAGCTGAGGAGAGGTGAGAGACTTGTGTTTGGGTTGGGGGGGAGGTTAAATGGCGGATTCCTAAGTGGTGGGTGTGGCCCAGGGGCCCCGGAAGGAAATGGGAGACAGGGTAAAATGGCCGACCTCCGAATCCTTAAAGACTTCAGGTCTGGGGGAGTTGCAAATAGGAAGAGCAACAAGAAAGGAGGGTGGGGTCCAAGATACACTTGGGGTCTGGTGCTCTTTTTACACAGCGGTTGGTCCTGAAAATTCTCCAGCGAATGCCAACAGTGGGATAGCTCCGAACAGCCCTAGAAGTGAATCAGCCAGACTTTTTAAGGTTCCTGTAAGAACTCCCCCTTCATTGCTTCTCGTCTGCTATCCTCCTCCTCATCCAAGCTGTTCTCAGAGCACAGATCAGGCCTGCCAGCCACAGAGGAACCATGTTTCAGATACCTCACGTAACAGTTCCTTGTCTCCAGGATCTTCTATATCTTAAGTGCATAGCTCTGGTCTTTCATCTCTTTTCCCCCATTGTCTGCTTCTACCCTGGGCATGAACAACCCACTTTGCTCTGGCCCTCCATTCCCCGGGCTGCCCCCCCACATCACTTCCAGCTCCTCCTCTTTTCTCTCTCCCCATCACTTCCCTCCCACTTGCTTCCAAAGTGATTCATGTAGTGAATCAGCCAGACTGATTCAGAGCTCTTCTCTCCAGGACAGCTCTCTCTTCCATTTCATGGCAGCAACCTGAATGTCCAGTCCAGACTCAGCCTGCCTATTGAAGGGTGCCTGACTGACCTCTCCAGGCTCTCCAGGCTCCCCTGTTCGCTCCCATGTCCCAAACAAGCAGCCTCAGAAGGCTTAAAGGGACAGTGGGGCTCTGGTCTTGCTCTCCCCCAGCCTCGTCGTCTCATTGGCTGTAATGCGTTCCTGGTCCTGGACTTTGAGGAGTCCGGAGTGATTTCTCATCCTGAAGGCAGCCTCCAACAGCCCTGGTCTGGCTTCCAATGTAGACCACTTCATGCTCTCTAGAAAGGCGTTGGCGACTTGGAGTTCAAGACTGAGGACTGCCTAGTGCCTTGTGGGCTGTGGACATGGTTTCTGCACCAGCTGCAGCCACACAAGGCCCTTTTAGGGTTCCTCCCTCCTGATGGCCAGGATGAAAGGGTCAAAGACCATTTTGGGGGACATGCCTACGTCTATGACCAGATTGCAATTCTGGGATCGAGCCCCATCAGTGTACTAACCATTGACCAAGAAAGGAATCAATCTAGAGCTGCCCAGGAAGGGGTCCTAAGAATTATTTAGGCTTTCATTTTTACGTGTGGCTAAAGAGAGAGGGTTTGTCTTGATACAAGGTGATCAGAGCCTGTGTACGAGCAGGAGAGGAAGCTGTTCCCATAATTTGAATGATGTTTTAGAGGAGACCCAACAACCAACTTGGATGGGGTGAGCCCCTTGTAGACCTGTGGTTGGCCCCCTTAAGCTATGCCACAAAGTTGTCAGAGTTCAAGTACTCGCTCAGAAATATAGCCAGCAGAGGGAGATGCTAAAATTGGAATCGGAGGAAGCCTGGACTTGGACTTGAATGAGCAAGGCAAAGGATTTTGAATATTGTGTATCAGCTTTTTTGTAGAGTTTTTGGCCTAAGGCGGCTGTAACGCTGTCTATCTGAATGTGAGTTGGCCCAAACTCTCTGAAGTGGAATCTTTTTCATCGTTGTCTTAGGCAGCCTTCTAGTGCCGGGTGGGGGTAGAGGTACTGCTGCCAAGTGCACATGCCTACTGCCTAGGAATATCCAAGCAAAGGAATCTTTTCTTTCTTTCTTTCTTTCTTTCTTTTTTTTTTTTTTAAGATTTTATTTATTTATTTGGCAGAGAGAAAGGGGGAAGCAGGCTCCCCACCAAACAGAGAGCCCGAAGTGGGGCTTGAGCCCAGGACCCCGGGATCATGACCTGAGCTGAAGGCAGAGGCTTAACCCACTGAGCCACCCAGGTGCCCCAAAGGGATCTTTTCTGCTTAGGCAAGATTAAGGTAGGTGTGGGTTAATAAAGGAGGAGCTTACTATGTGCAAGTGAGGCAAAATGATTTTTTTCCCAATTTCAATACAGAATTCTGCATCCTTTGGCTATAGGTGTTATTCATTGTCGTAACAGTTGTGGCAATCATTTTATTTTTTCAGACTGAACCACCCAGACTTGTCACAATGTGTGCTAAAAATGCACAAGATAAAAGCAGCAGGAGAGAAGAGAAACAGGAAGATGGTTGTATGCATCTATGTGCGGTGTGGTGGCGGTGGCAGGTGCGGGTAGAGGTGGGTGGGCACAGGTGGACACACAGGTTTCTCTTCCTCTGACCAGCAACCAATCAGAAGGATTTGCATTATGACTGCATCTGTTCTTTTATTTTTTTCTTATAGATTTTATTTATTTATTTGACAGACAGAGATCACAAGCAGGCAGAGAGAGAGGAGGAAGCAGGCTCCCTGCTGAGCAGAGAGCCCGATGCGGGGCTCAATCCCAGGACCCTGGGATCATGACCTGAGCCGAAGGCAGAGGTTTTAACCCACTGAGCCACCCAGGCGCCCCTGCATCTGTTCTTTTAAAGCACAATGGAGAGATGCTGAAAGCCGGGCTAATCACATCCTGTGATTTCCTAGGAAGTAGTGTAATCCCTGGTTTACAAAACAAGAAATGGGCTTGAGGGGCGCCTGGGTGGCTCAGTGGGTTGGGCCGCTGCCTTTGGCTCGGGTCATGGTCCCAGAGTCCTGGGATCGAGTCCCGCATTGGGCTCTCTGCTCAGCAGGGAGCCTGCTTCCCCCCCCTCTCTCTGCCTGCCTCTCTGCCTACTTGTGATTTCTCTCTCTGTCAAATACATAAATAAAATCTTTAAAAAAAAAAAAAAAAGAAATGGGCTTGAATGGAAAGATACAAAACCACGAGATTTCAAATCTGGGAAGGCACAAATGGCTCCTGAGTTGCAAACGTACACAAGTGCTAAGCCAAGTGCAGTCTCCCATCAGGGCCCATTGTCAGAGCACTCCGGCGCTCAGAGGACCAGATCCCATGGCAACCATGGATCCCTTCTATCTGGGCAGATGGCACTTGTAGCTTTGACAAAGCACTCACCCTTACTGCCTTCTTTGGAACAGCTCCTAGCTGGACTAGAGTGTCATAAAATGTGAGTGTTGCATGTGTGCTTGTAATAATCCATGTAGATTCAGGGCTTTGTTTTATCATCTGAATAGACAGACTGCATTCTGAAGTCACTAATGTCAGGACCTGGTCATGAAGGAGTGAATAACGAGGGTGTAGCTTTGTGCCATAATGTCTAATTCTTAACCGTTTCTAAGTGATGGGAAAGCATGGACCAGAAGAACTACCTAGGTGGAGAGAGATGGAAAGACAGCAGAGGATGGAAATACCAGCTCATCCATGAGGAATCTCACTTCATGCAAATTTGAAATCCGGCTGAGCTCGGTCCAAGACAATGGCCCTTTAAGGCTGCTGACAAGGAAGTTAGCAAAGATGCACTTGTCAACAATGAGATGAGCTTGTTAGAGTGTCTTTCGGAGCTTGGTGGGAGGTATTAGGTTAAGGTATAAAAATAGCAAAGAATTCTAAGATTTGCTCCCCCATTCTCAAGTTTGTACTGTCATCTTGTCTGGACGAACATTTCACATACACATGAACACACACAGCCCCTCCCCATCTGCTGGCCTCTCCCCTCCATTTCCACTTTTCCAAAGTGAGGTTTTGAACCAGATTGTTCTAAAGAAGTCCGGTTCTTCTAAAGTTCGGTGAAGCTGCAGGACTGTGGATTCCCACTGTTCAGCTTCGTGGATGCTGACACGTGAAATGCCTCCCCCAACACACACACACACATACACACACACACCAGATGTCTCATCATTCCCAGACACATTCTTGCTTTGGATCCCACAGATTAGCCAGGTACCAAACCCATGAGCTACAGCCCCTGGGTCTAAGAAACAGGAGAACAGCTGGAATTGTCTCTTCTCTTCCATCTTTATTTGCTACTTTCACATCTTTATTTATCCCACCAAGACAAATTGGAGAGGGCAGCAAAAGGCCACGTGCGAGGTGGCACGGGTCAGCCGGCTGAATGAAGCCAACTAAGCACAGTCCCCTGAGCACCGCAGAGGTAACAGCAGGCATCTGCTCCTGGGTCTGGAGATCAGACTGTGTGGCCCAAGGGCCCAGTAGGGAAGGTCATGTCCCACAGTAGGTTTGGCCTTAGAAACACTAAAAACAGTTGCATTCATTGTCCTTTTTTTTCTTTCTTTCTTTTTTTTTTTTTGCTTGAATAATAATAAAAAAAGAAAACCAAAACCTTCTATAATTTATAAGCTATTTTTTTGCTATCTACATTATATATAAAATATAGACTCTTTACTTTATAACACACATCTTTTTCCTTTGATAAATAACTCTTTAAAATATCTAGTATACATGCCTTGACTTTTTATATATAAGTTTGGTTTTATACATGTACATACATATATATACTCATGTTTGTAAAACACAATAAATACATACTCAACAATGACAACCAAACAAATGTAATTTTGGTTAAAAAAAGAAGAAGAAAAAAAGAAGTAGAAGTACTGTAAAAGCACCAGGCAGCCAACAGAAAGCCACAATCGCTAGAAACTTCTCCCTCCCCTGGGCAAGGCACAGGGCACAATACTACCTATGTATAGATATGTTTGGATGCCTGAAGGAGGGGGCGGAGCAAAGGAGCTGGTCAGGTCACTCGCTTTTGTTTTGTTGCTTAACCTGGGATTAGACTAGAATCACAAGTAAGTCATGACGCTTGTAAGGAGAAGTCATAGGGCTCATTCAACCACTTAGCCCTTGTGGCAGCTGCAGCGGACGGCAGAGATGGGGACAGAGGATGAGAGAGACAGCCGGACGCCAGGGTAACTCTGCAGGCCCGGCCCCCACCAGCCCAAGTGAGCTTTGGATGCTGCACTTTGCGTAGAGCTGTTGCAAAGGATGCGGTCTTGTCATTACTCACTGCTGGTTTAAACAAAAGAAAAAAGAATACAACAGATTTGAGGCTATTCAGTAATGCAACCCTTCAGTGGTGCAACAGAGCTAGTCACTTCGGTGGCCCTCTCAAGGGCTCCAGCAGATAGGGACTGGGACACGGGGAAGAGAAAGGCCAGTCGGCCACCGCCTTCCACAGCTAATGGATATGGTCACTCAGATACGACAGTGAAACAGCAGCACAGGAGGCATACGCTCCTCTTGTGGGAGGTTCTGGGAGGCTGACTCGGTCAGGGTTGTTCCCTGAGACTCAGAGGACTGCCGTTGGCCCGCTTCTCTGCCTAGGTTGGGGTAGGCCCGGTGGGTGTGCCGTCTACTGGTCAGGACAGATGCCACACTGCAGACACACACAGCTGTCCTGTCATTGCCCTCCTCCCTGTCCCCAAAAGAAACCTGAAATGTGGGGCTCTGATAGATTCTTTTTAATGAGCTCCTCACTGTCATGCTCTGGAAACTTCGGGGCTTTGGTGGCCAAAGGAAGGAGGCAGCAGGTGAAGCACGTGTCCTCGACCACCAAGGGCTGGATCTGTATCTCGGAGAGGAGTGGGCAGGGCAGGGGGGCTACCTTAGCATTGCTGGCCTCAGGAAATCCCGAAGAGGGGACATCAAGACATCCTTGCCAAATAGAATACAAACTACAGATAACTGTTCACGTGACAGTCACAATGGGGAATTTAAAACAGCTAGTTTCTGAGTATATTCAAGACATAACTGAGTTGCTTAAAAAAAAAAAAAAAAAGGATTCAGCCACAGTAGCTCAGGGAATATGGTTGTTTGCAGGTCTGAGTCCTAATCTCGACTCACAGGACCTCAGACGGGTTCCTGTACCTCTCCACCTCCCTGTCCCCATCGGAGAGCTCTGAGGGTGCCGTGTGTGGTGGGGTGGGACTTCCAAGTGGGGCTTCGAGTCCTGGTTCTACCTCTAGGAAGCAGTGTGACCTCTGCCATCACTTAACCTCTAATAAAATAAAGGATGTGAAGACCCGGGGCTCTGCGGTCCCTTTGGATGTCACCAGGCCTGCTTCCTTCCCAGGATGTCCCCTTCCTGCCCAGCATGCTTAAATCTACCCCCCACTCCGAAGAAAAGCAATGCCATCGGAGACCAACTCTATGCCCCAGCTCAAACTCCACAGCTGGGCTAGGAGACAAGAGGAAGAGAGTGGAGAGTGTAGAGGTATGAATACAATGGGCAGATAAATCAGAGTCACAAACGAACTCTAGAAGCCCCACTCCCTGAGAAGACATTTTCCTATTATTAGACCACCCAGAGCAAAATCCAAGGCCACCTATAATAGCGGGCCAATGACCTCCTGAAAGGTCCCAACTCTGCGGTTTGCCGCTTCACCTCCAATCAGAATCAACTTGGGAAGTCGATTTTAAAAGAAGCAAAGTGCCAGTTCCATTTTCGAAGGGGAAGAAAAATCGACTGCTTCTATTTGCAGCTCTCTAAGGATCCTTCTGGCACAACGTCAAAGGTGGCATCCTGCTCCCCAGGGGGGATGTGGACCATTGTCGGTGGGGGGGAGCCCTGTGCAGGTCACCTTCAGCCTGAGTCACGGAGTCTCCTGGGAGGAGCCCCTCCTCCTGTTCAGCGAGGAGAGCTCGCTGCCTGGCGAGAACAGAAGTACCAACCTTTCTTCTCGGGAGGCAGCATGGTTTGGAGAAGAAAAGTTTTGGATCCAGGGGACTTCACTTCTGCTTAATGCTTGTGTGATTGTGGGCAAACTACCCTTCCCATAAGAGCCTCGATTTTCTCATGCATATCGTGGGGAGAACACCCAATACCACAAGGGGTTTGGGGGGGGGGGATTCGATGAGATGATTTAGCTAAAATACCCTGCACACAGGGGATGATGGAGAAACGGTGCACAGAACGAGCTTGGGATGGCTCTCTGCTGATGCAGAAGGAGTCTGGGAGAAGCTTGTCTTGGAGCAGAGTCAGCCAAGACTGTCCCTAGAGTTCAGATACAGCAGACACACAGGTGTTTGCCGCCAGGCAGGGAGGGAGCATAGGTGGCACCTGGCACCGTCCCCTCCATTGAGAGAAGAAGTCACACAAAAGCAGACAGTGGTCATGGACTCAAGGACACTCAAGAGAATCCAAATTTTCCAAGCAAGCCCAGAGCATTCGAAACACTTGTGAATACCAGGTAAGGACCACTGACCCCCATCCTCTCTCAACCAGTAGCACAGGCAGCCAGTGGAGTCAGCCCATATTTCCAAGACCAGAGGCATCTCTGGTGGGATGAAGGGAACAAATCAAGCAACAGGGACTAAACGTGAAGACCCTAAAATGGTGCCTGCCTTACAAGGGATCTTTGAAACACCATCATCAGAGCAGAAAGGGGCTGGATTGCTGCTGGGGCCCCATGTTGTGTCACAGCCGCCTGATGGTACCCAGTCCCGAGAGTGCTAGGAGGGAGGCTTAGGCGAATGCCTGACTTCTCAGCTTCCCATTGTGGCTTCCAATCAAGGCTTTTGCAAGTGGTAATACAGGGGCGAAAAGGAGCACGAAAGAAGGATCATCAATTCATTTCCGAGAATTTTCTTATTTAAAAATGAACTACTTCGGTCTTTTCTTCCTCTCCTTCCTTCATCTACCTACGACATGCATTTCAGTAGATAAAATGTGAGTACTTACTAAAATATTTTTCATGCTTCTTTTAAAGAATATATATTTTCTTTCTATATACCCTGGCCCCAAATGAGAATTTTTTGTTTTAGACACTGAATATTTATCACAGAACTCAGAAGCCTTTGGGAAAACAAAACAAAATAACACACAAAAAAACTTCCCGAGTCTTTTGGTTAAGTACAGAAACATAAAATGGAAAACCTTGGAATAGCTCTACTTACATTAGAAACGACTTAGGAAAATGAGACCCATAGAGTCGTCTAGTTTCTTCTCCCTTCGTCCTTAATCACAGCCTTTCCAGCTAGATAGAAAAAAAAAAAAAAATCCTTTCCACTCAGTGTCTATAAACGTAATTTATCCAGAGGGCGATTTAGGAGAACTTGAACTCCAACAGTCCACCACATGGCCTTCTGCTCAAACTCTGACTGGGACTCCTCTGTTCTCCTAAATCTCTAGCTTTGAACTGACAGCTGCAAAAGCTACAAAGTCGTGATGTCAGGGACCATCATGTACCCCAGACAGTGTCAGCTGACTAACCCAGCCAGGTTGCAGTCAGCCCTGGAAGCAGGGTGACTCTTTCCAGGAAGGCAAGCCTTCCTCCTCCTGCTGGAAAATGACCAACACATGCCCTCAGGGGCAGCTGGGTGATACAGTGTATAGACCCTGGGAGGAGGGCAAAGAACTACTCTGTTCATTTTCAGATTCTGCCTCCTTGGAGCCTGGGGTGGGAGTGGAGGGCCCTCACAGCCCCTTAAATTCCTTTCCAGTTCTACCACCAGCCCGCTGAAGAGATGTCTACACCTCAGCTCTGTGCCAGAGACAACTGTTGGATTTCTGTGACCTGCAAACAAAAGCCACGTAGATTTGCAAGTAATGGTCTTGGCATCCAAGCCTGACAAGTGTCCAACGGGGGATGAAAAATTAAGATAAGATGAATCCCCCATTTCCAAATGCGGTGTTTCTTTCAAGAAAGGTCTACATTTTTAAGCACGGTTTGAGGGACACGTGGTGGTGGTGGTGGTGCATGTGTGCACGTGTGTGTGTGCGCATGTGCATGTCTGTGTAACTTCAGTTGTTCCCTTTGGAACACTCCAAGCCGTCTACCATTTCCAGTAAAAGCTCTGGAAGCAGAGAGTAGCAAGACGAGAGAGAAACAGAGACCAAGGAAAGGAAGAATACATTTTTTTTTCCAACATGAACCTTCACAGTCCTACCTGAAGATACACCCCTGAGGGCTCTAAAACCCCGTTTTAGAAACACTGAGCATTATGTGCCTGGTTGGTCTTTTTTTAATACCAATTCAAAAACTTGCATGTGTCAGCATCTTGAAAGCCAAGGTCAAAGCTAAGGCAAACAGCCTTGACTTTCCCCACTCCCCCAACCCAGGGAAGAAGATTATTATCTGCATGGAACTGAAGTCTTCCCTTTTGAATCCACAAAGCTGGATGAACCCACTGCAACCCCGGAGGCCCCAGGATGGGAATCTGTGGTCAAACCCACTCCTGCCGTGCCTTTGACCCTGCCGGAGAGCCCGGTGGAAGGACATTTCAGTAGCATATCCCCCTACACTCAGTTCCACCGCAGCCAAAGTGGCGGTATAAGTGGCTCCTTGCAATTTTCTAATTGTTGACAAACCCACAGAGCTATTGTATTCTCTGCCTCCTCTGTCTCCAGGCCCTGAGTGCTCTGGTGCTCTCCTTCGGGCTCACTTGCTGTTCCTGGCCCTCCCTTACCCCATCTCAGGCCAGGCCAAGGGCAATGAACCAATGAGGAAGACACTCCCTTCTGCTTCCTATGAGCAACACCAATCAATCAAGATCGCTGTTGGCTTTGCTTCCAAGTGCTCTTTCCTCCAGACATTTTAAGTGGCTTCCTGGAATTTGAAGGTTCTCATTAGCCCGCTGCACCCCTACTTCTCCCCAGACTAACAGGCTTCTGCAGACAGATGGGGACTTGGGGGATGGGGTGGGGTTGGAAGCCCGCTGGGGCTGACCTTGCCACTGGATGGCAGGAGCATGTGGCTGGCCAAGGAAGCCAAGGTGAAAGAGTGGATGAGCTGAGGAGGAAAGCACCCCCTCTCTGCTTCTCATAGTCAAGGGCAACGGAAGCTGCTAAGCCTCCTCCCCCTTTATGAAAGGCCCCGCAGGCATGATGTCAGGAATAGCAGCCCCCACACCCCACGCCCCGAATACTCCTGGCCGCTATTGGCTCAGCCCGCCAGCAGTCTTCTTCGGTACCCCTCACCCGGGCTGGGGGCTCACCCCCCTCAATGCCACTTACTCACACTGACCCCCGCCACCTTCCCGCCCTGCACTCCTCGAGGCCACCTCTGCCCGCGCCCCTCGCCTGCCTTCCCCCACTCCGGGCTCCACGCCCAAGACCTGTGTCCGCCTAAGTCCCCAGTCCTGGGCTAACAGTACAGGGACATCCGGCTGCGGCGCATGGCCTCGCTGATCAGGTAGGCGGGGCTCAGCTCGGGCTCCTCGGTCATGATGGCAATGTTCTGCCACTCGCCCGTCTGGCTGGACCGCTTGATGGTGTCCACCACGCACAGGGCGTACAGGCAGTCATCGAAGGTGGCGGCCATGGTGAGCGGCCGCCCGTCCCACGTGCGCCGGTCGTCCTGGTCCTGGAAGGCCTGGCGCACGGCCTGCATCATCTTGATGGTGCCGCGCAGGTAGGGCGCCGGGATGTCGCTGAAGGCCTTCTCGGGCAGCAGGGAGTTGCTGACGGGCGTGGCGTCCTGCAGCAGCAGCTCCTGCTCCGCCGCGCTGTTGCGCTGCCCGTACAGGTCCGTGCCCGCCGCCAGCAGGCGCCCGGCTGAGCCCACCACGGTCACGTCCTGCTTGAACTCGCCGGGCACGTTGAAGTTGAGGGTGACGGTGCAGCACACGCCACCCTCCAGCACCATCTGGAAGGTGCAGAAGTCGTCGCTGGTGATCTGGCGGATGCCCTTGATGTGGTCGGTCTGCTTCACGAAGGTCTTGAGCAGCCCGTGGACCTTGACGGCCTTCTGGCCGGTGAGGAAGGTGAGCAGGTCGATGATGTAGGTGCCCACCGAGTGCAGGCCGCCGCCGCCCATCAGGTCGTCGCAGCTCCAGTTGTACTTCTTGCCCAGCAGGCTGCCGCTGTGCACCTGCACCTCGCACACCAGCAGCTCGCCCACGTAGCCCTCCTCGATGAGCTGCTTCATGCGCACGAAGGCCGGCAGGAAGCGCAGCACGTTGCCCATGATGCTCATGAGCTTGGGGTAGTAGTGCGCGGCCGACATCATGCGGAAGGCGTCCAGCGGCGTGGCCGTGCGGTCGCAGATGACGTTCTTGCCGATGCCTGCGGGCGGGAGAAGACAGGCCGTGAGCGCGCGGGGTGCGCAGCGGGAGGGGGCGCGGGGTGCGCAGCAGGATGGGGCGTAGCATGCACAGCGGGAGGGGGCGCGGCGGACCACGGGCGCTAATCCTCGGGGTAGACCAGGCCCGATGCGAGGGTCCCCCTTACGACCCAGACTATTTTGTGGCACCGGTTACTTAGGCAAAAGTTACACCATCTATATTACATTTATAATACAACCTATACATAATTATCTTCATATTTCAGTGGAATGACTTTAGCATGAAACCACGGATCTAAATACTGACTCACTGTAATATATTTAAAGGGCCTGTATTTTGGAGAGGTTTTTAAATGTTTGGCAGTATATAACAGAAAACGCTTCGGTTCATGTTTCATGTCTATAAGTCTATAACATTTCATACACGAGTATATTTTACTTGTAAAATACTGATAATTTAAAATTTAAATATAAAATGTAAGTTCTATCGAGGTATACAATATCATCTTTTTTTTTTAAGATTTTATTTATTTATTTGACAGACAGAGATCACAAGTAGGCAGAGAGGCAGGCAGAGGAGGAAGCAGACTCCCCGCTGTGCAGAAAGCCCGATGTGGGGCTCGATCTCAAGATCCTGGGACCATGACCGGAGCTGAAGGCAGAGACTTTAACCCACTGAGCCACCTGGGCACCCCCACAAATCATCCTTTTACATATAAAATGTTTTGTTAAAAATTATCTTCCATATGAGATGTTTTATAGCTTCATTTTATATGTAAAACATAACGTATTAAAAATGTACTATTAGAAATGTCATATATAGGGAAGAGAAGAGTGTCTCTGTCTGGATAGAACCAGAATAGGCAAGTGTAAGTCATAGCCAAGGCCAGTCTGGTTAAATACGAGGAAGAATTTCTTAATGATATCCTCCGAGGTCTAAGCTTTTAGCTCTCTCCCCTACAACCACAAACAAAGGATTATATTTTAAGTATTATCCTGCTTGTTTATTTTGCATTATGGATTAGGGCTGGCAGTGGTCGGAGATACTTCTGTTTACTGTTTTCACACTCTTAGGGAAGAGTGGGTATCCCCTGTTTCTGAGGGGTGGGCAGCGGCTGGTTCCTCCAAGACCTCCATCTGGCTCATGGTGGGGTTTGGTGCTTTTGCCCAATGCAGCTGAAGCCAAATAACAATTAGGCTTATGTGATGACTGTACTGGGTGCATAAATTACAGGTAGATTCAAGCCCTTTGGGAGACTAAGTGATTCTGGGCCTGAAGAAAACAAAGGATCAAAGGAAAGAAGAGTGACAGGCAATGAGAGAGGGATTTATTCTGTAGAAGCCAAGAGTGAGGGAAGAAAAACAACTCAGCCAAACCTGTAGAGACAGCCAAGTGGAACTTAATAATAATGATAATATTAATAATAATAGAATTACACCGACTTTGTTAGTAAGTCAGATTACACAGATTTTGTTAGTAAGTCAGATTAATGGTTGCTAGGTGGAAATACTTGGAGAGCTTCTGAGTCAGGCCACGTGTCCCTGCCTGTGGCTGGTCTCTCTTGTCGAGTCACGTTTAGCACTTGGACCCTCTACTGGGGACCTGTCCACTCCGGCCACTGATGGGGGAGATACCCAGGGAGACAGAGCAATGAGACACGCACTCCTATCCCAGTTGTCCTGACTATGGGCATTCAACTTGAGACAACCCAGGAAATCTCACAACAAGCTAAGCTGACATCAGGTTCTGTGGGGGTCCTGCAACTGTGGGTGTCTGTCCAGGGGAAGTGCGTGGACAAGGCCACGGTCTGCCCCCATGGTGGAAGAACTAGCCAAACAATAGACGTGGCCAGAACAGATTGTAGAAAATAAATACGATTGATGGTTGTCAATTTCCACACACACATTTAATTCCGGCCCTGAATGAAAGGCCCGGAAGCCACACGATGACCACATCTCCTTGCCTTTTCCACGTTGGCAGAGCTGGCTGGTTTTTCTGGTGACCATGAACGATCAGTAAGAAGCTCCTTTAACTCTTAGCAACAAGCTGAGGACTAAGGCTCTGGGAGAGGGACGAGGAAGCTTTGGTTTATGTTACCAAATGTGCCACGAGCTTGCGAAACACAGTGTTCTGATAACACGATCCCGAAGGCATTAGGCTCATGTAACAGCAGCTCACACTGGCAGGAGCAAATTTACATGTAAACGGATTGGTAGGTCATTGCAGGGACAGGTGACTAATGCTGCCAAAGTATGCCTCGCACCTGCTGGGTATGGCCTGTGGCCTCTCCTATACCCTACCTCAAGGTACCACCAAACCAGGACCCTGCCTGTCATCTTCTTAGTACACTCTGTCATCTTAGTGGCACATGAGTAAAAGTTTCTTATTTTTCTATTATACTCCCAATTTTTTATTTTATTTTTTTATTTGAGAGAGAGAGAGAGAGCAAAAGCGTGGGTGGCAGGGGTCGGGGGAAGGACAAGCACATTCCCCGCTGAGCAGGGAGCCTGACACAGGGCTCGATCCCAGGACCCTGAGATCAGACCTGAGCCTGAAGTGTGAGACTTAGCTGAGCCACCCATGTGCCTTTTTTCTATCATTAAAAAAACCCCATAAAATAGCCAAAGAAAAAATAGGGGAAATTAATTGACTTCCCATCCACACACCCAAAGCCATCAATCACTAAATGGGTAATTTCTTGCAGCAGCATAGATGAAACAATTCTGTGGAAAACTCCTTCTCCAGAAAATACACTACGAACAGACACAAAAACGCCTCTCCCCTTCTGAAACTCACGCATGGCTCCGCCGACGTCCTGAGATAAAGTCTATCTTCCGTTAGGCTATTTAAATATGTTGTGGCTTCACGCTACACGATGAAGTCCTCAAAGACAAAGCCTGGCTCTCATTTCTTAAGCCTCCGCTGTGCCCACGGTACCCAGTGGACGTCGTGGCTTCGCCCCACCTCACAGCCCACAGTCTTTAGCAATAGCCACACTTCCCAGAGGGGTGTCAGCAACGTCTCGACTTGCCATACCTACAAAGCACAAAGGAGACCTCTAGGAATCTACCAGAAAGAAAGAAGCTAAAATGTAAGCACGGCTTGCTGCCCGAAGAGGCTTCTCACTGAATTATTTATTAAAGCAAAAAGCTTGGAACAATGCAAATGCCCAATGACAGAAGAATGGTAAGGAAGCCGCATAATGGGATAATTGTGGAGCCACTGAACGTGATGCTAATGGAGACTTTCTGATGGTAGGCGAGAGGATTATGATGTCATGTTCCGTGAAAAGGAGCTCTATTCATAGACATACTATGATCTGTACTGTCTCTTAAACATACAAAAGAAGAGAAAATCTGGAAGGGAACACCTCAAAATGTTTACAATTGTTAATTCATTCGTAGGATTATGATTGATTTGTGTTTTCTTCACTAGGCTTTTCTGTATTTTCTAAGTTTCTCCTTTTACGGTCAGAAAAAATGTTCGCTTTTCTTTTTTCTTTTAGAGACTGTATTTATTTATTCGAGAGGGAGAGAGAGCATGCATGAGCTGGAGGGAGGGGCCGAGGGCCAGGGACAAGCAGACACTGCACCAAGCGGGGAGCCTGAAGGGGGGCTCGATCCCAGGACCCCAAGTTCATGATTCCAGTTGAAGTCAGATGCTCAACTGACAGAGCCACCCCAGGTGCACCGTAGTTTTCCTGTCTTAAACCTGAAGGAGACATGAAGACCTTTGAAGGATGGTGCCGACGTGATGGCTGAGGGCCCTCCAAGGTCTAGAGTGGCAGGCAGGTGCGAGAGCCAGCGGACCTGTCCCAGCACCCCCTGCCCCAGTAGGCTGGTGAGAGCTCCGCTGACCCTCAGTTGTGAATGCTTCGGAGGCTCAGGCTACATTGCTATGTCTTCTGGTTCCAATTCCTCAGGACTTCAAAGCTATGGACTCTCTTCAGAAGATGCAATTCAAACATACACACAAAACGATACCCATACCCCAAGCCCGGGTTCAGTTCCCTCAGGTTCCAAGGAGCAGGCCTCTCCATCATAAACTGTACAGTAACTTCTTTTTAAAGTATGTATGTATGTATTTTTATTTTTTAAGTAGGCTCTGTGCCCAACATGGGGCTCGAACCCACAACCTCCAGATCAAGAGTCCCATGTTCTACCAAGTGAGTCAGGCGCCCCATACAGTAATTTCTTGAAGGCTTTATGACAAACTGTTAAAAGTGAGATAACACTTCCAGTCTTAAAAGAAACCCAAAATGCAGAGCTAACAGACCCTTCACTGATTTGTGGAGCAAATTCCTTTTCTCTCTGTTCTGGACACTCTTACCTTAACCCTTCCCCTTGGTGGGGCTTCTACTAAGCACCCTCTGGAGCTCCCCAACATCCTCAGGTCCTCTTTCCCAGCTTCTCCCCACCAAAATGCCCAGAACCTGAAGCTCCAAAGTCCTTAACAAGACAAGAACAAAGGGCTTCGGCTAAAGAAATAGAATTCTTTTATTTTTTTTTTTTATTGTTTGCTTATTTGTTTTTTCTGATTTTTGTTTTATTTCAGTTTTACTGAGGTATAATTGGCATATTGTAAGATCTTTATTTTTAAAAAGGATTTTACTTATTTATTTTATGAAGGCAGGGGCCCGAGGGAGAGAGAGAATCTCAAGCAGACTCCCTACTGAGCACAGAGCCTGACCTGGGGCTCGATCCCACAACCCTGAGATCATGACCTGAGCTGAAACCAAAAGTTGGGCACTTAACCCACTGAGCCATGCAGGTGCCACTGAAGTTGAAAGATACTTAAGGTGTACACTGTGGCTATCTGATGTAGTTATGCATTGTGAAGTTATTTCCACCCTCTGTTTAATTAACGTCTCTTACTTTTTTTGTGTGTCAGAGAATGTTTAGGTTCTACCCTTTTAGCAGATTTCAATTACATGATACAATGTTATCAGCTGTAAACACCGTGTTTATATATGATCCACAGACCTTATTCATCTTATAGTGGAAAGTCTGTGCTTAAAGGAATTCAGTTCAGGTTGTAGACTTCTAGTCATCACAGTATGAGAGAGAGAGAGAAAGAGTGTGTGTGTGTGTGTGTGTGTGTGTGTGAGTACATGAGTGTGGCACAGAGCATTCCCTCACCTAACACCACAAGCAGTGTAAAGGGAACTTAGATCGTCTGGGTATAGGGTTCACACACCCAACAATCCCGGGTGCGTTAGGTGCCACGGAACATAGGCTGGGATTTCTTCCAAAGAAAGCAGTTCAGTACCTGCTTTCCAAATTGCCTCTGCCAGCCTGGGCTTCAGTCGGGCTGTCCAGAAAATACCAGGCTCTTCGGTGTCTTTGTGATTTTCAGGTGTCTTAGCACAGTGCTTTTCTTGCTACCCCCTGGGAAAGGGCTAGAATAGGCTCTTTAGAGAACAGCCTTTCTCTGTCTTGTGCTGAAAAGAAATTAACAAGTGGGGACCAAATCCTGCACTCCTCCCCTACGGAAGGTAAATAGATACCTCGGGGCGACAAGAGCTGAAAGCCTCTGTTTCTCAGGGAGAGAACCCTAGGAGAGCCCTGCCTGCCCCCAAACAGCCATGACCGATTGCTAATGGGAAACCACGAGGGGAGAGCAGGACCCTGATCTCCGCTCTGCAGACCCTGAGAGGAGACAGTGTGTGTTCTCACTCCTGGGAGGACTTTACCCAAAGACCAAACATGCTCCCTTAGGAGTTGATACTCTCTTGCGGCAAGCGGTGGTGTCCTCCTTCTAAGGCAAAAGATCCACAGCTCTGGCGCCCCCAACCCTCTTAAGAAAACCCTGCCTTGGGGGGATCAAGATAATTGAGGACTTGAAACAGACAGCTTCAATTTCACTCTTAATACACGGACCGTGGAGAATGAAAAGCAGAAAAGAATGCTACGTGGCTGGGGAAGAAAGAGTGTTGTATGTTTTGCCAAGCCCCAAAATGCTTCCCAAGCTCCAGAGGGTTTCGGTTCGACCCAACGGTGTTCACGATGGTGCAGGGGAAAAGCGGGATCTTGCCGGGCATTTGGGGCTGCAGTGGAAGCGGTCACCCTGGCGCTGCTCCCCACACCCCTGCCCCGGGAAGTGATCTGAGCCATTACAGCATCACCCCGTGCTTAGCTCTCTCCCCCGAGGGATCTGCCCCTGCACCCAGAAATGGATGCCTTGGAATCCTGCCACATCCGTCAAGGCAGAGAGCACTGTGACTCTGGGTGGGTGGCAGAGAACACATCGGGGCTGGCCTGGCATGTGAGAAAGTCTTCACAGCCCGCCTCCACCGACAGACCACCTCTCTTTTTGCATGAAGACAAAAGGTCAAAGCTGGTCTTTTGGGGATTGGGAGGAGCCTAATACGCCCCCCCCCGCCCCCAGAATGTACCACTTTGGCATGTGGATTATTTCAAGACTGAAGACAATCAGACTCAAGAAGAGATTTTACCTCCCCCTTAACTGCCTGAAAGAATTTAGCTAGAGGGGCTGTACCAGGAAGAGAGAGCTATTGCCAGAGATAACTTTTTATAGCAGAAAGACTTATCTGCGTGGCCCTGGCAAACACTGCTTTATCAAACATTTGTCCTCTTTCATCTTCCCGTGAAATAGCTTCGTCCTCCCCCTCGAAGCCCCAGACCCTGTGCCCTCTCCTTAGCTCGGTTATGATCTATAACCCTCAACGACCTGTGTGCCAGGGGGTCTCATGTTTCTATAGGGGCTCCCGTATGCAAGAAATCTGCTTTTCTCCTGTTACTCTGTCTTACGTCCATTTAATTTTTAGCGCCAACGAAGAAACTTAGAAGGGAAGAGGGGAGAATGTTGCCTGCCCCTTACAGCACCTTTGGGCTGGAACAAACTTCATTTTTCAATTGAGAACCCCTAGTCAGCAAATCAAGTGAGAGCTGCCTTGTCTCTAAAATGGTGGGACTAAGACCTTCTCACCCCTATCACGGAGCTGATGCAGGGGAGAAAATGAGATCAATGGGAAAATTCTGGAGGGTGAAAGCGCCCCGTGCAAGGCTGCTCTTTGTCAGAAGCTTTTAAAATGAAAGAATTCCAGAAGGAGCTTTACTGCCCTCCCGAGAGCTCTCATGGGGAAATGGGAAATTGGCTCCCTCCACAGCCTACAGACTCTGTTCTCTGTAATGAGGGGTCAGTGCTGCCCATAGTTTCCCACTGGCAGACCCTAAGTCACCTTCAGGTCCCTGCGCCTCCCATCCCCTAAGCTCAAGGTCTCCTAGCTAGGGCTGGGTACGCGCCCGGGATCTCTTTCCAGAGACCAGAGCTTTTGCAAAGGGCTGATACGCCCTCCAGATGATCCCCGAAGGAACAGGGACAAAGGACTTCCCGCTGACACCTTGAGGGAAAGAGCTGTGCTGTCTGCTGTCCCAAAGAACAGCTGCCCTTTCCTGCCCTTGATCAAGTAGGTTATCCCCTGGACACCTGGGGTACAGCTGCCACCTGGCCACCCAGAGACCAGAGCCATCCCCCAGCATAATCAGCTGAAACTTCAAAGCCCGCCTCCCTGCCAGCACATTGCCAATTACACACTCCTTTATCTAATCGATGGTGGAAATCTATGAGGCCAATGTTACTTTCCCACCAGTTCCTCCCAATTATTCCACTTGTGTTGACAGCTCCTTATCTTCTGAAAGCCCACATGGCTGCTGGTCCTACCGGCGGGCTCCCAGCTGTTCTGGCAGATTGGCAGAATTCCCACAAGAAGTCCCATCAGATATAGCTTCCTAGGTTTTCCTGTCATTCACAGAAGGTAGAGAAGATTTCTCTGCCATTCAGGCAGGGAACTCATTATTTTCATATATACTCCACTGTGTCAACATTTCTGTGCTAGGCACTGGGACTGAAAAATGGGTAAGATACACCAATAGAGCTCTCAGTCTAGTAAAAAAGACCAACCAGAAATGAGGGATTACAGTATATTATAGATTACAGGATCTAACAGAGGGATAAGCAGTGAGAGCAGGAAGAAGGGCTGCCCGACTGATCTGGGAGTGGTAGAAAGCACTGCTAGAGAGGTGACATTTGAGCAAGGTTCTGAGGTATGTGTAAGAGTTTACCTGAGGGACACCCGGGTGATTCGATCAGTTAAGCCCCTGACATTAGATTTCAGCTCAAGCTATGATCATGGGGTCGTAAAATCAAGCCCCGTGTCAGGCTCCCTGCTCAGTACTGAATTTGCTTCTCTCTCTGTCCTTCAGAGTCCCCCTCCCCCAACTTGCACACATACACTTTCTCAAATAAATTTTTTAAAAAAAGAGTTTACCAAATGAATATTCAGAAGCTTCGGGTCGCATTTAGAAAGTGGTTGAAAACAAGAGTGTTGAACCTAGGATCTGAGAAACCATTAAATTTGGAAATTGTGTGTGTGTACCCTGATGTTTAATTTTCTGAGAGATTCATTAGGCTCAGTCATGATCTCAGGGTCCTGGGATCGAGCCCTGCATGGGGCTCTCTGCTCCGCAGGGAGCCTGCTTCCCTTCCTCTCCCTCTGCCTGCCTCTCTGCCTACTTGTGATCTCTGTCTGTAAAATAAATAAATAAAATCTTAAAAAAAAAAAAAAAGATGTTATGATCAACAGGAGATCCAGCAGAAATGCAGCAGAGGGAAAGCAAAAAGGAAGGCAGAGTACAGACAAATGTCGGGTTTTAGCGGAACTAAGTACCCGAGCACACTGGGCCACCCGTAACCATTCCTTCCCCTCTCCCGTGGGTTTCACTCACTCCCTGCAACCTGCCTAATTTAGTCCAGCCCTGTCTCAGCTCCTGCTCATCCTTCCCTTTATTCCCTAGGGATTGGCACGGTCTCCCTCTCCAACCTCCTGCCCATCCCCCATACACATGTGCTTTTTTAAAGCTGAGAATGTTTCTTTCAGCACCAGCAGGGATGACCTGTCTAAACCCCACTCTGTGCCCTCTGGCCCTTCTTCCATATAAATTGGGAGGAGAGCCCCTTTGGAGAAACCTCTCATCGTCAATCCTCATGAGGATTGGGAAGCAATTTCCCAACTCAAACTACTGATCTGATCTGTTTATAATAACAATGACATACTTTAAATCTCTCTCTTTTTTTTTTTTTGGTTTGAGAGAGAGAAAGAGAAAGAGAGAAAGCATGAGTGGAGGGAGGGGTTGAGGGAGAGAATCTCAGGCATACTCCCCACTGAGTGCAGAGCTGGACCCAGGGCTCGATCTCACAACCCTGAGATCATGACCTGAGCAGAAACCAAGGGTCGCTTAACTGACTGAGCCACCAGGTGCCTCAAAGACATACTTTCAAATACTAACCACAATAAGCTACTGAGTACTTATGTCAGAAGAGGCTAAGCATTTTCCACATCCTTCCATTTTTGTAGGGTACCCAACCTCAGGAGGCAGGTACTAATATCGTCCCCATCTTGCAGATGTGGAAACTGAGCCTTGAAGAGGGGTAACAACTTGCCCACATTTCTGCAAGTCAGTGACCGGGAGAGCTGGGATTTGAACTCCGATTGCTGGGCCTCAGAGAAAACCTGGCCTTTCCTTTTACACTCTTACTGCCTTCTGAACACTCCTGTCCTAAGTCTGACTCGGTGGTTCTCCTCTCTGAACTGTATGCCATACCCAGAGGTGACATCCACCTCCCCAACGCGTTCTCCCAATGCCACCAGGCAACAAGCGCCTGTAACACACAGTACCTGAAGGAGGGCTCCAGGGAGAACCGTGCAAACACCAGGGCGCTGGGGGGAGGGTGCCCACTGGCCTCCTGGATGACAGCCAAAAGCCCCAGAGCACCACAATTAAGTTTCCATTCTAATTCCAAACCTGACATGGAAATGCGTCAAGGGAGACTCTCCTTCGGTTCCCATCCCCACCCCTCCACCGCTGTCAAGGCCCCTAATACCACTGGTGGGCTCTGAAAGAGATGAATGGACCAGAGAAAGGAAATCAGCACAGCTAATACGGATGAGACTTGAGATCTAACTGTCCAAGTGCTTTTCTATATCCAACTGGCCCCTCAAGGCCAGCTTCTATCATACCAGTGCTTTCTATGGGTCCCTCCCGCCCAACCACCGCCACTCAGGACTGTTGTCTAAAGCCT
Source organism: Mustela putorius furo (assembly GCF_011764305.1). Classification (NCBI taxonomy): domain Eukaryota; kingdom Metazoa; phylum Chordata; class Mammalia; order Carnivora; family Mustelidae; genus Mustela; species Mustela putorius. Next base: position 10,504,526 of record NW_025422022.1, read on the forward strand.
CCTTTTGCAATGAAATCTCAACCAGGAGTTGGATTCTCTCAGACTGTTCCATGTGGACTCCGTCATCTAGTCAATGAGCCCATAACAGCGGGGACATCCAGAGCAGGGACTGTGCTCCCGAAACACGTTTCATTTATTGGTCAATCCTACACATCTGCGTCCCTCTCAGCCTGTACGTGTTGAGAGTGAACATGGTGTTGGGAAGTCACTCGCCAGCCCCTTCCAGCCCGGGCATTCCCCAGGAGAGAAAAGCTGCCATTCTTAACCCAGAGGAGACAGCAGTGAGGGGGGCAGAAGTCAGACACCCTCTAGGCTGGTGGCAGGCCTCCTGGGAGGTGGGCCTGAGGTGGCCCTTACCTGCCTGTGGGTGACACACACAGACCCCCCCATGGGAGTTCAGAGGCCTGGGGCTGTGGTAGTGGCTGCAATGGTCAGAGACCTGAGGACAGAGGAAAACAGCCAGGCTGTGGGGTCACCAGTGGAGGCCTACTGTGCTGGTCCCAAGAAGCCTAAGGACACCCATTACCTCTCAGTGCGCATGGTTCTGGGGAGCTGCCCGGAACTGCCCCTCTGAAGCCTGCACCACTCTTCCACACCCGAACAAGCCAGAATTCATAGGATACCACCTGATGCAGGGGCACAGCCACGTCCTGCAGGGGATGAGGACACGGGGCAGAATGCTGAGCTGGGTCACCAGAGTCATCACGAAGAGACTGAGCTACTCAAACTGTAAGTGATTGGGCTTGGTGAGTCGACTGGATTGCACTATAATTCCATTCCTTACCCACGCATCAAGCAGGATGGTGGAGGACCTAGAAGGATATCAAAGTAAGTGTGAATTTTCATCACATATCCCAAAGCAGGGGGAAGGCCCACATTATCTCCCAAAGCCCCTCTACAGTCCTCTCCAAGACCTCAGTACCAAATTATTGATTTCTGAGTCAATGCTTTCCAGAGGAATATAGACTATCCTCACTGTGCATATAGACTGTCCTCACTGTGCATACAGAATGCAAGACAAGAGACGAGGGGCACCTGGGTGGCTCAGTCAGCTAAGTGTCTGTCTTCAGCTCTGGTCACGAACCCAGGGTCCTGGGATAAAGCCCCATGATGGTCTGGCTCCCTAGTCGGGAGGGAGCCTGACCTTTTCTCTCTCTCTACAGCTCCCCTTGCTTACGCTCTCTCTTTCTGTGTGTCAAATAAATACAATATTTAAAAAAAAAAAAAAAAAAAAAACCAAAAAAACCTTGTAGGGCAACTACTCAAACAAACCAAAAAGGAGGGAACTCTCCATTGAAGACAAAATCTCCAGTGAAGGCATCATAGTCAGAGACCTCAGCCAGTGATGTGTGTGTGTGTTTGTGTTTTGAATTAGGGTATTTCACACAGCTCAAGTTTTTGGCCTCTCTTAAACAACAGAAAGATCCAGAAACATTGGGTTTCTTTCCCCCAGAGCCTACTGCATGACAACAACCAGCTGGAGAGAAATAGTGCCTTCCAAAGTTGGATGGTACGTCTATCTCCAGTCGACTACAGTCCCCGCCCGTCCCCAGTGAAAGGCTGTGTCCGTTTTCTATTCCTGCCCTAACAAACTACCATGAACAGAGCAGCCGAACCCAACACCCATGCACTGTCCTTCAGTGCCCTGGGTCAGAATTCCGATGGGCTCCCCTGGGTCTCTGCTCAGGGGTTCGCAAAGCCACTCTGGGGAAGAAGGTGTTCCTCACGTTCACAGGGTTGCTGGCTGAGCTCAGAGCTTTGGAGCTAAGGACCTAAGAGTCTCTGATGGTTTCCTTGTGGCTGCTCAGCTTCTAGAAGGGCCTGTGTTCCTGAGGTGCAGTGCTACATTCAGGCCAGTGGTAGTATCTACAAGTGGGTCCTTCAGCTGGAATGTCTCTGACTTCCTCCTTTGCCACCAGCTAGCGAGAATGCTGTGTCTTTAAAGGGTTCCTATTATTACGTGAGGGCCTACCCAGGTCATTTCCCTTTGGCCGTATAACTAATTACAGGAGGGACACCGGGGAGCAAAGGTCATCACAAATGCCACCACTGCACTCCATCGGTGAGCTCTAGGAAAGAAAGTCCTGCCAGCAGGAGAATTCTCAAGTCCTCTGGCGACCACCTAAAGCTCCTCAGACATGTGTTGACGTTCCTTTCAAATCAGCCTTTGTTTCTGTGTTCTTTCCCGGTAACTTTTACCGCATCAAAAAGAAAGCCTCAGTGAGGTACTCTGGGCTTGAAAATCCTATTATTAGTCTCCTTGTTACCACGGAGATTGTGTCCCCAATTCAGGGCTCCCTCTAGGCAGACGTAATAGGAACAGGGCCAGCAGGGTGGCGGCTGGGGTCTCCGGGGGGCCAAAATGAGTGCACGGCAGGGAAGGGGAGCTGAAATTGTCACGGACCCACCAGGTGCCCGCGGGCCCCGCGAAGCCTCATGCTGGCCCCTTATCTCCGTTTGTCCAGAATAGGTCGTGGAGGCTCAGAGAGATTAGGATGGCCCAGGACCGCAGACAGATGGCAGGTCCCCACTGCAAATTCAGCTCTGTGTTCCCAACGCCCTCAGTTTTCCACTTATCACCTAAGGAACCATGATGGGTGGAAGGAGAGAAGTAGTCCCACACCAGGGGGCCTCACTGGACCCGGGCACAGAGTCCACACGGGTTGTGGGAGGCACTGGAGGGGGGGGGGCGGGCCAAGGCCCGTGCCTGAAGAGTAAGAGCTAGAAGCAAAGAGCTGGAGGCTCCACGCTGAACCACAAGGGTGGCTGGCCCGGCGAGCCAAGCGTCCAGCTGCTCCACATCTGTGCAGCGAGTGGCCTGGGGGCAGCTGCAAAGATGACGATCAGGAAGGAGGGAGGCTGGGGAAACAGGTCATGGTGGGGACAGGGTGCCACAGCTGAACACAGGAAGCCCTGCACCGGCCACCGCCCTCTGCACACAGGCAGCCGCCAGCTTGGCAGAAGGAATGGGGCAGAAAGGCACTTGCCACACAATCTACTTCCAACAAGCAAAGGGGCAGCAGAAGGACAGTGGGGGCCACACTACAGCTCCCCATGGGCTCACCCCACTGCCAGGGCGGACAGGGACAACCAGCCAGGAGACCGTCTTCAGTTCTAAGTCATGGCTCCTGATGATGTAGACAGACAACAGCGATCAACCCCCCGCATCAACACCCAGGTCTAGGGCTCCTGGGCAATGCGTTGGGGTTATTGCGAATAAACCACTTCCCTGGACACTTTCACCTCCGTCAGCTCTGCTTCTTAGAGCAGGTCTGTGACAAGACGTGGGAAGTGGTGGGAAGGTGGTGATGGTTAGAAACAGAGAGGTGACTTCTAATTAGGGGAGTTTTTGGGGGCGGGGTGGGTAGTGGGGACTTGTTGCTTTCAGGGGCCACCTAGCCTCTGAATCTCCTTGCTCTATCTGGGAAATGCTTCACCATGGCAAGTCTTGGTGGATGGTAGAACTTCTCCCCTCCCGTGGAAGCTAAGCCAGGGGCATGCTTTCCTGGCAGCCTTGGCAGCAAATGCATGGGCACACGCCTGGGTTTGGCCAACCAGGGACGCTGCCTGGGTTCGGATCATAAGGAAGAAGGAGAATGGAGAATTCATCCTGGCGGTGGGGATGGTAATATCCAGTTTCCAAGGGCTGCTGTGGCCGTGATTCCAATGACGCAAGCACCATCGAGAAAGCAACAGGGTCCCTCGATATTGACTGGGTTCTCCGGTGTGACTCAGATGGGAACTCTAGATGCCAAGTCTTCCTTTGGTCCTCTTGTTTTCCAAGCCTACTTCCCCCAGCTTGACTCACATTTCTGTGATGAACTAATCTCCTTTCAAGAAATTCTATACTGCTAAAATCAGTCAGGTAGTTTCTCTGGTTGGCCATCAAAATGCTTCTCCAGGACAAGGTTAATAAGCAATAAGCTTTCTGGATCCCTCTTTGAAAAGATTGATTTGAGCACAGAGGAAACACTGAGTGCCTGTTAATAAAGCATCCTGAGATCCAGCCTGATTTATTGGAAAGGGAAGTGGAATGAGGGTCCGGTGATGTGTTTTAAAGTTCTGACTCCAGCATGTGGAGTTGTGTGACCCACGCCGTTGGACGTCGAGAAAACTGGGTTCCTGTATCTATAAAACTGGAACAGTAACATTTTCAAAAGACTGCTTTGAGGATGAAATGACATATGGGCAACTGTCTGGCCACATAAAGAGTGCTCGAATGTCTACTGAAATCAACAATGGATCCCACTAAAACCTGCTCCTGTCAGCCCCTAGAGCTACAAGAATTAACACGTTGGGAAGGAGGGACATCAGTGCATGGTAGCGTGGGGCTGGCCAGGGACCAAGACTTGAAATCGAAATGGGTTCTCAGTCTGGCTCTGCCACCAATTCAAGGTGCGAAAGCCTTCTTAGAAATGGCAGCTTTAAAAGACCGCTGACAGCCCGGCAGAGTTGGACATAGGGAAGTCTGCCGCAAGGAAGAGCCTATTACAAGAAGAAAGTTACTGCTTGACCTGCGGTAGCAAAACAGAAAGCCTGAAAACCAAACCTACAGCATCGCTCTCTGTCTGGAACCTGGGGTCTGTCTGGGCTGGTACTAGGTGCTCATGTGATTGAGAACAAAATGCAGAACCCACAGGCACCGGTGGGGATCCTGATTTATTCCCTCACCCTAGGCAGGGGCTTCTGTTGGCACTGCTGGCTGCATGGGCTGGTGACAGGGAGTCAAGGCAGGGAAAATGCAAGGCAAAGGCAGGCTGAGACATTTAGCTGTGCACCTTATTAGCGGCTCCCACTAGTTCAGGTAGTGATGGAAGGCTTCGAATGAGAAGCCCTCCCTCCTGAGAGCCAAACCTCCCCGCTTGGCAGCCGCTGATACTTTGACAGATCTGGGCTAACAATGTGGCTGGGGGGTGGGGGTGGGGGAGTGGGGGAAGGGCAGTTTACCCAGCACCTCACAGAACACAGAGAATAGGGCTTTCCTGAGAAGCCCAGAAACCATCAACTTCTTCCCTCCGACAGCCTGTTCTCTTAAAGGGACAGCGCTTAGTTTTTCATTCCGAGAGCAGAAGCCAACCCTCTGTGCACACCTGAGGACAGTTTCAGCAAGCCCGGTCTGATGAGGCTGAAAGCTGGAAACTGCTCACAGGAAGGGGAGACCAGTCATATGGCCCCAGGCGCTGGCTAGGGGCGAGTCTAGAGTTTTTTTTTTTTTTTTTTTACAACAATTTGCAAACAATGTGGACTCTTTTTAAGCAAAGAATCCTAGTTGGCAGGAACTCCCAGAAAACTGGGCACACCTAGGTCTGTGTTTGCCCCAGTGATACTAGCGGAAAGCCTGAGAAACTAGAAAGCCCTTGGCTTGCTTTGTGAAGTTGGGTGGCAGCAGCCCCATTTTACAGATGAAGAAATGCACTAAATCCTCATCCTTTCTCTTGTCCTTAATACTGTGAGGCCTTGGAGAAGGCTGGGATACAGACACATAAGTGAGAAAGGCTCTAAAGTTTCCAGCCCCAAGGGAAAGAGACCCAGCAAGGCTGTAATGGTTTAGATACATCCCGAGGACACCCCAGCATGGAAGGGACTCTTTGCTCCCCAGAGAGGGGTCTGCAGACGCACAGTGCTGGGACAAGTCTGGCTTGAGCACAGGACTTGGGGCAAGTATTGGGGGGGGGGGGAGATGCCCGGATGTCTTAGACCCCGTGGATGCCCGAACGGTATATGCCCACAGATACAGAGAATGAGGACAGAGACCAGGCTTGGTGTGCTATGTGCCACACTGGGGACAGGGTGTCCATGCCCGGGGAAGCCGTTCTTGGGCCTTTCAACCCCTCTGAGAGCAGAGCCAGCCTCTTGCCAAGGGCCTCCCTGTGGCTTGGCCCCTTCCCTCTTGGTAGGATGCTGACCTCTACCTGTGTCCTCGCCCACCCTCCCAGCACCAGCACCTCCTCCTGAGAAAAGCGTCTGATGCTCACACTGAAGTCTAACGGCACCCCAGGAGCAAGAAGAGGAGAACTAACTCTTATTTGCAGAAGTGTTACTACGTACCAAACGGGGTTACACTCCTCCCAATGACCCTGGGAGCTCACTGCCATTCCCACAAACCATGCAGAGTCAGTACCCAGATTCACAGGCTAGTGAATGACAGAGCTGGGATTCGAATCCACACATTCTGGCTCTGTGTATCTGGGGCTCAGTTTTGAATAACACGTTGCAATTCTAAAAGCAATGTGACAGGCAGTAAAACATGACTCCGAAGGAATCAAGTTGTAATCACAGATTTTCATGGAACCTTTTGTTCAACCACAAAAACTTCTTAAAGGCCTCCTGGGAAAGAGATGGGAGGGAGTGCTCCTCCCTCTACGTGATCTTGTTATTTTTCACAACTAGTTTCTGTGCTTTAGGACCACGGTTCCCAGTCCGAATGCCTCGGCACCCAAGGCACGCAGGGGGTCCCACAGGGAACTCTCAGGGGCACTGCGGTGTGCTTTAACCGTTCAAGGGAACACAAAGTAGGCATCTACGGGACATGACAGGAACCACTAGCTCAAGGAAATTCAGTTACAATATTGGACTGCACGACATTCCTTTCAATAACGCAGCTTGGTTTTGGGCAATAGCCGTGATGAAAACATGAGTACCAGGCAAAAATCCAGGTCGGACAGAAAATGAGACTGGTCGTATTTTGACTCCAAGGTTTGAGAAGTTGTGTAGTATCCAACAGGCACACATACACCATTACAATTTGTTCTGAGTATTTAAGAATGAAATACAAATGTTCTCATTTTTCCCGTTTGTGTTAATTTTTTCCCAAGTATCCTGCATGTTAGAACACAAGTACTTATTAATTGGATTTACTCAATTGTTAGGTCTTTCTGTTGTCCTTGGAACACCATGAAAAAAAGTGCTGAGGCACTAAAGATATTGTGCATGGAGAATGTTGGGGAACTTTTGTTCTAGAACATTCTAGGAACTCCCTCCTCTCACCCATAACTGTAAGATCTTTAAAGGTAGGAGCCACATTGTACTGGTCAATACTTCGATTTTTCCCTCAGCAACATACCTGACTTGCTCTCAACATACTAGTTCATAACCAGTAATAAAAGACTGAACCTGACCATTAGAAGCCCTTAAATATCCAGAAAGGTCCAGTGAGGTATGAATGATTATGGGGTGATTACACTCCAGCTCAGAGGTCCCACCTGCTGGGGGTCAGAGATGCATAAAGTACCTGCTGGGTCCTGGCAAATAAATACCATTTTCTGCGCTCTCAGGTGCAAAGTTAAATCATGAATGGCCATTTAAGGGTTTGAATGCAAATATAGACTTTCCATATAAACCACTTCAAACTCCTCTGAAAAGGAGACTTCTTTGCCTGTGAGGTTGGGATTCTGTTTTATTTTACTTTATTATTTTACTAATAATTACTTAATAATTATTAATTAGATGATTATTTTATTTATTTTATTAAGCTGAATCTATTATGGTGTCATGGATCTACATCATTCCCTCCAGTCTCAAAAGACAGACCCCCACCCCAGAAAGAAGGGGCCCTCCACACACAGGAGAGGGTCAGAGCCGAAGGGCAGCAGCAGAGTTCAAGTGCAGGCCCCCGTGGCTCTTCCATGCCCCATCCTCCCCCAACCTGGTTTCTCAGGGCTGGAACTCTCCAGAGCAGGAGTTGCACGCCTGCTTCTCTGTCTGCTGACCAGGAGATAAACTGGTCTCTTAGCAACAGCTGCATCCCGCTGCCAGAGCAGAGCTGTGGGTCCAGGGAGAGGCTGACATTCTAATCTCTGGCATGTGCCAATCTTCTGTGTGTGGGTATCTTGAGACAGGGCAGGCAGAGGTGGACCCACCCAGGCACCTGGTCCCACGGGGCTCTAATCCTAACAATCATCCGCAGGGGAGACCAGCACCGAAAAGCATGACTAGAAACTTCGAAAGAGGGGCGCCTGGGTGGCTCAGTGGGTTAAAGCCTCTGCCTTCGGCTCAGGTCATGATCCCAGGGTCCTGGGATCAAGCCCCACATCGGGCTCTCTGCTCAGCAGGGAGCCTGCTTCTCCCTCTCTCTCTGCCTGCCTCTCGGCCTACTTGTGATCTCTGTCTGTCAAATTAATAAATAAAATCTTAAAAAAAAAAAAGAAACTTCGAAAGAGTTCATGGGACTGTCCTTAAAATGGTCCCCCGCCAGCCAGAGTCAGCGGAAGCACCACTCACCCAGCAGAATCCCCTCTCTGCCATCCACTTGCCTGCCATGGAGCTCTTCTCCCCACACACCTCTTGTTCTGCTGCTCTCCCTGGTGGTTTTCAAGAGGCCAAGAGGCAGCATTCACCTCTAGTGAGCAGAGGCTGAGTCATCAGTATCTACAGGCATGAATCGGATGACAGGGGTCAAGGCTTTCTGTGGACCTCTGTTCCCACATCCCAGCCCCCACTCTGCCACTGTCTATTTTCTCATCTCCAAAGGGAGGGGACGGGGCTAAAGCAGCATTTCTGAAAGTGTTTCTAAGGAACTCCAGTCCTACTGGGTGTTCAGTGCTGGGCCATACACCTGAGAAGGACTCCAACCCCAAAAAGTTTGGGAAGTGCTTGTTAAAAATGTTAAAATGTTTCTGTTCTGTGTTCCACCCCCCATTGCCAGCCTCAAACACATTCCTCAAAGTCCTAGGAGAGAGTAGAAGCGCCAATAATCCCCTTCACCTCATAGGATTCTGTGTGTTTTGATGGTTTTCTTAAAGCAATTTGAAGCAACAGTCCCAAAGGCGCACACACACACTGAGGTCGCCGGCACCCTCTCCATTAAAAAAAAGTTTCTCCAATATACTACTTCTTTGAATCTTTAATGCTTACATGAATCTCCAAGGAATCAACAGAGTGGCACAGTCCCCAAATTATCTGACCATTCCCTTTTACGATAAAGCATGTTCGAGAGAAGAGGGACCACCATTCCAGAAGGCACAATTCAGGGAAGGTGAGGATATGAAAGCATTTCAAAACACGTGGGGAAGCCCATGCTATCCACCCTCTAGCGCACACACACCTTTAGGCTGAAGGAGTAGACAAGGAAGAAATATATATGGAAAACTGCTCAGAAAAAACAACCTCAGCACACTGTAAAATCCAAATAGAGGAGCTTTTGACAACTGTGGCTACGCAACCCATTTTCTCGAGGTCCGCAGTGTCAACAGTGTGTCTTTAAAAATGTCCAGCACCCTTTCCCATCTATGGCACCATTCATCTTTTCCAAACGTTGATACAGTGTGCGCGCGCACACACACCCCTCTCCCGTTTAGAGACTTAATCTGCCACTGCCCATTGCACGTCCTTTGAGACGTTGCACACGGTCATGATTGATCTCTTCGAAGGGTTTCTCGACTTCCCCGCTGCGAAGTGCTCAAGTTCCAGCAGGTTCAGCCCCACCGTGCACCTTCCCACCTCGGACCTTGGCTCCTTCCTCTGCAGTCTTTACTGTGCACACCCCCCAGCCAAGGTCCAGCTGCAGTCCCACTTCCCCTGGGATATCGTCCCTGAGGATGCTGAGCCTCGGGTAGCTCCCCTTCTCGAATACTTGCTACCTGAGTTAGTTATACTTTCTGAGCCTTTTTATATAAACATCTGGAATTTGGTCCTATTTCCACATACGCTATTAGAGCTTCAAACCACCTGCGAATTCCGTAACTGTGAGCAAGCTCTCCCAGACTTTCGGAACTTCCATTTATTTTTGGTGTATATAGAAAGGGAGAACGATAGTATTTACAAAGATTGTTATGGGGGCGCCTGGGTGTGGTTCTGTCAGTTAAGTGTCTGCCTTTGGCTCAGGTCATGATCTCAAGGTCCTGGGATCGAGTCCCGCCTCAGGCTCCCTGCTTCTCCCTCTGCCTGCCGCTTCCCCTGCTTGTGCATACTCGCTCGCGTTCTCTCTCTGACAAATAATAAAATCCTTTTTCAAAATAAGTAAAATCTTTAAAAAAAAAAAAAAGGTGGTTATGATGACGAAATGAGGTAATGCATGAAAGCCACTTAGCACGGCACCCAGCACAGTCAGTGCTTGCTGAGCGGCAGGCTTTATTAACCAGAGGTGAGCCCCTTTAGAATAATCAGGACCATATCCTATCTATTTCTTGGCATCCTCTGATGGCCTACCCTGATGGCCATCTTCCACAAACTGTTGCTTGAAATTAACCCAACAAGGGAGGAACAACATCCAGAGGAGGGAATGTTGAAAGCATAAGGACTGTAGTTTTTAAGGATATAAAAGGGATGGGGCACCTGGGTGGCTCAGTGGGTTAAAGCCTCTGCCTTCGGCTCAGGTCATGGTCCCAGAGTCCTGGGATTGAGTCCCGCACGGGCTCTCTGCTCAACGGGGAGCCTGCTTCCCCCTCTCTCTCTGCCTGCTTCTCTGCCTACTTGTGATCTCTGTCTGTCAAATAAATAAATAAAATCTTAAAAATAAATAAACCTAAAAAATATAGAAAATAAAAAATAAACATTGCTCAAAGCAACTTTTTTTTTTTTTTTTTGTGGGGAACTATTACTTATTTATTCAGACTCTGCAAACAGTACATTATTTTCCTTCCCCAATTTCTCCTTCTCCTTCTTTTTTTTTTTAAGACTCTATTTATTTATTTGAGGCAGAAAGGGAGAGAAGAGAGAGAGAGGGAGGGAGAGGGAGAAGCAGACTCTCCGCGGAGCAGGGAGCCCGAGGTGGGGCTCACTCTGAGGACCCTGGGATCATGACCTGAGCCAAAGGCAGACACTTAATGACTCAGCCACCCAGGCGCCTCCCTTCTCCAATTTCTTAAAGAAATAACTTAACAGGAGTTTGCTAGCTTGTTAATAAATAAACATGTAGACTGTATTGAAAAGATTTACTTTGTCATTTAATATTACCTTTCTGGTGACTTTAAGTTTTGCGTTTCACATGAAAAATAAAGTCCTTCTACATGACAGAGAAGTTAGAAAGAAAAAGATGCAGAACCAAGTGCACAGTACACTTACCACTTGTATATTAAAAAGAAAACAAGTATATTTGCTTGTTTTTCTGTCAAGTATCTCCGAAAGAAAACACGGATAACCAGGAACATTGGTTCTTCTCTCCCCACACAGGAGATGGAGGCCTCACAGCCCAGGATGGAAGGGGCGCTTTTCGGTGTATCTGCTTTTGGACTCAGGACTTTGAGCCAGGTGACTACACTCTTAATTCTAAAATAAATAGATAAAATTATAGCTTTTATCCAAAAAGGAAAAAAAAAAAAAAAAAAAAAAACCAGGGGCGCCTGGGTGGCTCATTCGGTTAAGTGTCCAGCTGTTTCAGCTCAGGTCATGCTTTAGGGTCATGGGAGCGAGCCCTGAGTCAGCCTCTGTGCTCAGCACAGAGTCTGCTTATCCCTCCCCCTCCCCCGCTCCAGTGCATGCCCCCTGCCTCCTTCTCAAATGAATAAATAAAATCTTTGGGGGAAAAAAAAAAGGGAAAAAATAACCCCACAATGCCCTTTGAATGGAAGTGGGGCACTGAGTTTCAGAAGGGAAGGTCAGGACAAATTCAACAAGGAATGGGCATCTCCAGCCCTGTGATGGCGTGGCCTTGGGCATGGCCCTCTGCCAAGTGGCAGTGGATACACGATAACGAGCCTATGAATCACCTGATAAAACTCCCATATCACGGCCCTGCCTCTGATAGGGAAATCTAGTTTTTCCTTATAATACAGTAGATTCAGGAATTATCCAGAAATGCAGATGTTGCCTGGTCATGGGATGCTTGGCTTAGAAGCTGGACAGACGCCAGACCCATCCCCTGGCAGCTCTGCAAACTCGGACAAGAGACGTGGCCGCTCAGGGCCGTGGCTTCCTCCCCTCCCATGTGGACAGGATGATCCCAAGGAGTGCCTAAGCAAGACTGCTGTGACATGACCAGCTGCCAGCACTCACTCGCCCAGAAGCCACCATGGGGGGAGGCTTGACGAGCTCCCCGGCCTTTGCTTCCCTGCAAAAGAAACCTTCTTGGCATAATACTGCTACCCGCCAATCCCACTCAAGGGAGTTCCCAGCCACGAGCAAGGAGATTTGGGGACCTTTCCCAGGGAGGTCCCACTTAGGCTTGCATAGTTATCCCTGGTCCTCGGGGGCCCAGGGCAAGTCCAGTCTCAGCTTGGGGTTCGTTTATTCTGGGAAAGTCTTGATCTTGGGTTGAAACATGCCAGACACGGAGCCTGGGCTTCAGAGAGGCCCAGGGAAGGTAGTACAAGAATCCTAGCACGCCCTTCCCCAGGACCTTTTCTAAACTTGCAGATGTAGGTTCCAGAGTTTGGGAGCCTGGGGAACAGCATTTATATGATCACTTAGTACATATAAGCACATCTATGTGTCATTAGTATACACATACATAGTACGTATAAGTACCCTTGAGGTCACCCAACATGAAAACTCCACAGAGACACAGTATCGTCCTACTTCTATGGAGCGCACCAGAAATCCTCCAAATGAGTATAGGCATCATTTATTGAGTACCGACTGTTTGCCGGGAACTGTGCTATGTGCTTGACCTTTGATCTTCCCTGCGAAATGAGATTACTGCATCCAACTTACAGAGAAGGAAGGCGAAGCCCATATATTTAACACTTAACCTGTGAGGGGTCACAGAGCCAACCGCTAGATCAGGATTTGAACTCAGGTCCAAGCACCCACCTGCTTTCCCATGCACCTCTCAAAGCAAGTGACACACTGAGTGTCTGAGAGCTGGACCAGCAGCACCATGACCTACAGGACAAGTGGCCTTTCCTAGGAGCGGGTGCCGAAGATTCTGTGTCCCCTAGTGTGGCAGGCTAAATGTCAACATCCTAATCCCCAGGATCCATGAATGTTCCCTTATAGGATCACAAAAGGGACTCTGCAGATGGGATTAAGTTAAAGATCTTGAAATGGGGAGATTATCCTGGATTAGCCAGACAGGATCAATGTCATCACGCAAGTGACGCCTTCTTCCTTAGAAGGAGGAGGAATGAATCAGAATGGGTAAAAGAGGATATGTCACGGGAGCAAGAGGCTGGAGTGATGTGAGAAAGTGTGCACCAAGGAGTACAGCCACGGCGGCTTCTAGAAGCTTCTAGAAGCTAGAAAGGTAAGTGGATTCTATCCTGAAGCTTCCAGAAGGAACACAACCTTGCCAGCACCTTGAATTTGGACTTCCTGCCTCCAGAACTGCTCAGAGGATAAATCTGTGTTGCTTGAAGCCACTAAGTCTGTGAGAATTTGTTAGAGCAGCTTCAGGAATCTCACACACATGCTTCCTGTCCAAGGGAGGAATACTCACTGCCCAGGGAGACGCAAAGGCTCCTGGGAGCAGCGATCAGGGTGCAGAGACTCACTGGAGGACCACCCCCTTCTGAGCCACAGAGAGGCCCAGTTGGAGACCAGGGTGCAGAGAAGGACAAGGACAGCCCCAATGGTCACTTGGGGGAGCTCACAGCAGTGACTGGGGCTCCTGGGACCCCACAGAGGTGGGACTACAAGGAAAGGGAGGTGAGGGCTCTGGCTCCTCCCTCTCTGCCTCAGGACGGTCATGTGCTGTGAGAACCTATGTACCCGTTCACTGCATAGCTTCTCACTTCCCCTGTCGCTCTATTATCCCGGGGGCAAGCACCACCCTATCCCCAAAAGGTGGGAGCCAGTGTGGGATCATGAGACCCAGAGGCAGACTTAAAGGGAGACCTGGGGACTCTGGGACCACCTAGTGGGGCAAACATTCGCCTCCAGCTACTTCCATGTCAGAAGCCAGCACAAAACGGGAGAGTGGGGGGAACAGGTGATCTATTTGGCCAAATACCAACTCAGTCATAGGAGTTAGGAGAAGACAGTGGTGTCCAGAATGACACATGGCCCACAGGGCATCTCCCTGCAGTGTCCCTTGACTTGATGATTTGGGGAGGGGACAAACATGTTCCTATAAAACATATATTTTTTTAAAGATTTTATTTATTTATTTGATAGGCAGAGATTACAAGTAGGCTGAGAGGCAGGCAGAGAGAGAGAAGGAGGAAGCAGGCTCCCTGCTGAGCAGAGAGCCCGATGCGGGGCTCGATCCCAGGACCCTGGGATCACGACCTGAGCTGAAGGCAGAGGCTTTAACCCACTGAGCCACCCAGGCGCCCCTATAAAACATATTGTATATTAAAATGAACACAAGCATAGTTGGAGGTGAGCACAAATTTTGCAGTAACTTTTAGAAGAAGCAATTTCTGACGACAGGCCACGTCCCCTTAGATACTCCCTCTGACTCCTCAAGTATGCGTGTTCCCTTTTCTTTGTTCTTAACAAATATGTCAGAAGAAAGTCTGACAAGTGATGTTTAGGGAAAAGTGCCAACACTGGAATCTTCCCAACTGTGTCTGACTGCTGGCGTGGCCAGCAGCTAGCTGTATCATGCTAGTTATGTAACATATATTATGTTATGTATCTCATACATAACGCATATAGTGTATTTAATATATACTATGCATTATATAACGTTCTATGTTATATAACACAGGATCTACACACATATATGTATTTAACATATATATTACATTAGTCACGTCTCCAGGCCCAGTTCCTTGCCTGTACAATAGAAACAAGAGCTCAGGGGCGCCTGGGTGGCTCAGTGGGTTAAGCCGCTGCCTTCGGCTCAGGTCATGATCTCGGGGTCCTGGGATCGAGTCCCGCATCAGGCTCTCTGCTCAGCGGGGAGCCTGCTTCCTTCTCTCTCTCTCTCTCTCTCTCTCTCTGCCTGCCTCTCAGTGTACTTGTGATTTCTCTCTGTCAAATAAATAAATAAAATCTTTAAAAAAAAAAAAAAAAAAAAAAAAAAGAAACAAGAGCTCATACCAGTTTTGATAAAGGCGCTTCCCTGTCCCCAGAAAGGAAGTAATTCAGGATCCCAAAGCCTAGAGGCAGAAGGAAGCTCTGCGGAGAAGGGTCCCCTCTCAGCCACCGGCTCAGCTGACCAGGAGCCTCGGTGAGGGGCCTTTCCCTCCAGTCATGGCTCAGGCCAGCCCGCTGCTGCCACCAAGCATATTGTGCCCCAGGACAGGAAACAGAGAGGGGCATTTGGGGAAGCAGGGTTGTTTTTGGAAGCCTTGCAATTGACACAGATGCCACGAACACCAGTCCACTCCACTCATCCTCTGTCTCTCTTAGCATAAAGCACGAGCCAGTGAACAGTGATGCTGGGCAGTGAGAAGAGACAGCCGGACAAGCACTTTGGGAAACAGGCATTATTCTTTGTAATGTAAAACATATATCTACCCCGAAGCCCAGAAATTCCACTCCTAGAAATGTACCTGGAGAGAAATGAAAACATGGGTCTATACAGAAGACCGGAATATGAAGGCACACCGTGGTTTTCTTTTCAGTAGCCCCAAACTGGAGAACACTCCGTGTCCCTTAGTAGCTGAGGGGACAAAGACATTACGACAGACCCAGAAAATAGACTGTAGCCAACCATAAAAAGCAATAAATTTGCCAGACACGCAACAATACAGAGAAATCTCGAAAATAGTGTGCTGAGGGAAAGAAACCATACGCAAAGGAGCACATGCTCTAGGACTCCATTTACACTATTTACACTAATCAGGAGAACAGAAGAAAGTAAGCCGCCACGACAGAAAGCGCATGCGTGGACACCTGCGCTGGGGCTGGGCCTGGGGCTCAGAGCGGGGAGTGTGGGCCGGAAGGTCACACAGGAAACTTCTTGGAAAAATAGGAACATTCTGTATTTTGAGATTGGGGTGGTGTTACACACACACACACACACACACACACACCACACACGTATACACATATATGTATTTTTTCATCTATATAGACACACACATACATTTGTTAAAATTCATCCAACTACACACTAAAAATGAGTGTACTTTATTATATGTAAATTATACCTTAATAAAGTAAATAGAAAAAAAACTGAGACACAGAAGGAGGAGGGCGAGACAGGGAGGCGATGGGGGGAATGGAGAAGGTGGCGGGCGGGGGGGAGGGGAGAGGTGTCTAATGTCTTCGAGGACACGTTGGACCACGTGCCATTTCTCTTTCTCCTGAAATCCCCCACACAATTGTTCACACGCTCCCTAAGACACTGAGTTTCATCCCGGAGGGACTATGATCTATGAAACCATGGGAATACAGATTTTTGTTTTTCAAGGAGAGACCTCCAGCCTTCTGACTCACTAAAGGAAGAGAGTAGCGACTTTCTGGCAGACAGATGCACGCCGCAGAGAGGACACCGCACAAACCTTCCCGGGGAGCCAGGCCCAGCCACGCCTGGGTCGATACGAAGCTGGCACACAACCCGCACTTGGGAGGCAGAAAAAAGTCAACCTTGCGTTTATCACTCGGCAAGTGGTGTTGCCCCGAGATTCCTGAGCCTTCCTCCTTGCCCAGGACCCCTCTCTGCCTCCCCACCGTCCAGCAGCCTGAAGGCTTCACCGCTAGACGGCCAAGACCTTACTCCAGCTCCAAGATGGCTTCCGTAATGACAGCGTGGTGCCTTGGCCATACAGGGTGGGGAAATATTTCAAACACCTTCCGCCTCCGGAACAATATAAATGAGGAATAATCTACAAGCATATGGTGATTAAAAAGAGTATGCATTTTGTCAGAACACAGAATACAGTGATGTCAATGGAAAAAAACCACAAAACTGGGATTTTTTTAGTCCCATGCCATGTAAAAAACTCTTAAGGTTTTTTTTCCCCCCCCTACTTGTAAGCTCTGCTTTGACCCTAATTGCAGACTTGTATCTCGCTTCCAGATCAATATTTTAAATGAAGGGAAGAGGAGGAATCTTGGAAGAATGGACAGAAGACCACATCTGGTGACAGGAGGCCAGCGGTGAGGTGTGGGAATAGGAGAGGCCCTGAGGAAACAGAGCCCCCCTCTTCTGTGGGGCCAGGGGAATCCAGCTCTCCACCCTATTAAATAGAGTGAGATGAGCGACAGCCTCTCTCTGTCAGTCCTCACAATAACTAGTCATTGATGCTCAAGTATTGGGGGTGCAGAGAGACAACAATGGCCTTCTGTCCATTATCTTTAGCAAGGATTAATTCTCCTTAGTAGGTCCCTGGAGAGCCAACACACACTTGGGCAGACCAGGGGCCTTCCCGCTGAAGAAAATAATTTCAGGTTTCAAATTTCTTTATATGGACTAGGAATCCATTGAATGAGGATTGCCTGACTACAGAGGTCAGTTTTGTTTTTTTTAAGATTATAAGATTATTTATTTATTTATTTGACAGAGAGAGAGAGATCACAAGTAGGCAGAGAGGCAGGCAGAGAGAGAGAGAGAGAGAGAGGAGGAAGCAGGCTCCCTGCTGAGCAGAGAGCCCCATGCAGGACTCGATCCCAGGACCCTGAGATCATGACCTGAGCCGAAGGCAGCAGCTTAACCCACTGAGCCACCCAGGCGCCCTGCAGAGGTCAGTTTTATAAGAGGTCATAGACTCACTGTGCCTTAATAATAAATTCAAATCATCAGGCATAAAAAAAGGAAAAGAGGGCTGTCAGGATGTAAAGGAGATATGACCCACAGAACTTCAGGTACAAGAGGAAGGCTTGTTTGGACCCGGACTTGAGAAGGCTGACCACTGTCCTAGCCTTCTACAGATGATCAAAGAAATCTGAATCTGAACTGTGTAGCAGATGAGAGCAGGGAATTTTGTTAATTGTGATGGGTCTAATAGTGGCATGGTGGCTACTATGGAAGGAAGCAGGGGGAGGAAGGAAAGGAAGGAGGAAAAAAGGAAGGAGAAAGAAAGAAGGAAAGAAAGAGACCACTGGATGCTAGCTTGGATCCAAAGCCGTCGTATTGTTGAGATGCACTGGTGCCCAAGTTGATCTACAGATTCAATATAATTTCCACCCAAATTCCAGCTGCCTTTTAATTTTTTTTTTTTATAGAAATTGGCCAGCTGATCCTAAAATTCATATGGTACCGTGAGGCACCCAGAATAGTAAAAACAATCTTAAAGAGCAAAGCTGGAAGGCTTGTCATTCACAATTTCAAACTTACTACAGAGTTACAGCCATCAAGACAGTGCGGTGGTGGCATGAGGACGGGCAAACTGATCAACAGCTTAGAACTGGAAATCCAGGGGCACCTGGGTGGCTCAGTGGGTTAAGCCTCTGCCTTTGTTTGGCTCAGGTTATGATCTCAGGGTTCTCAGGGTCCTGGGATCAAGTCCCACATCAGGCTCTCTACTCAGTGGGGGGCCTGGTTCTTCCTCCCTCTCTGCCGACTTGTGATCTCTCTGTCAAATAAATGAATAAAATCTAAAAAAAAGAACTGAAAATCCAGAAATAAATATTCATATGCATGGTCAATTGATTTTCCACTGGGGTGCCAAGATCATTCAACGGGGAAACAGTAGTTTTTCCAACAAGCGATACTAAGACAATTAGAGATCTCCATGAAAGAAACTGGACCTTTGGTTTACACCATATGCAAAAATTAACTCAAAAATGGATCAAAGATCTAAATGTAAGAACTAAAAATAGAAAACTTTTAGAAGAAAACACAGGAGTAAAATCTCGAGACCTTGCATTAGTAGATTTTGGCAGTAGGATCTGAAATAGACGGGCTGGAAGCCTCATTTCTGCCAGTTTCTTGCTAAGCCCAAGTGGACAGTTTAGATTTCCCGGAGCCTCAATGAGAATGAAGAAACAATCATCCTCACAGGATTGTCAGAAGGGACTATAGGAGGGGACGCTCCCCTGACAGCTCCCAGAATGTGAACTCAATGTAAGTTAACTCATGCGGGCATGTCCTCAGTAAAAGAACATGTAAGCTGCTATAAGTGGACTTGGGTACTAAATTTAAAATAATGTCATGTCAAGATTTAAAAAAGAAATTCCAATTTACAAAGCTTGGTTTGAATTGTTTGCAAGGGGTAGTTTTCATGGGCTCTGAAGTGTAAAACAGTTTGTTTTCAAGTATTTTTAAGGGCCCAAGAATAGCATGCAGGAGTCCTCTGGGCCAAATTCCACCTGAAGACACTGCTTATGGAGCACCTAGTGTTTTAAAATTGGGAACTGAGATGTTTTTACGTAGGTTACCTTGCTCCAGTGAACCACAAGCCCCACCATTCCCTATTGTGTAACCTCGAGCCTATTCCACTTGGTCATTTCCTTATCTGGTTCCTGAAGGTGACTGTCTTTCTTGACTTTATCTCAAATGCTGGGAAATATCTTTATTGGTGAACCAACTTTCTTCCTACAAAGGTGTAAAGAGCCCTTTTTCTTTTAGAGGCTTTTCAGGTTTAGGAAGGTTTTTTAAGTTCTTTTTTAATAACTTCAATAATGTAAAATACAAAGTTCCGAAATATCTGAAAAGATAACACCTTGCACCATCCTTGCACCAATAGAAATGTAACAAGAAATGCAAGCCATGTGTGTAATTTTGAATTTTCTAGTAGCCATATGAAAAATGTAAAAAGAAACGGAATTCATTTTCATAATACATTTCAATAGATTTTTTAGCCTAATATATCTAAAATAGTATCAACATATAATTGGTATAAAAATTTGACATATTTTATTTTTTTTAAGAGTTTATTTATTTGCTAGAGAGAGAACACAAGCAGGGGAAGCAGCAGGCAGAGGGAGAGGGAGAGCAGGCTTCCCGCTGAGCAAGGAGCCCAACGTGGGACTCGATCCCAAGACCCTGGGATCACGACCCAAGCTGAAGGCAGACCCTTAACAGACTGAGCCATGCAGGTGCCCCATGAGGTATTTTATATTTTTTCCAACTAAGTCTTTGAAGTCTGGTGCATGTTTTAGACTTTTATCTCAGTTTGGAATGGCCACATTTCGCGTGCTCAATAACTACGTGTGGCCAGGGCCTCCCAAACTGGACAGGGAGAGAGAGACAACCTATGATAAACCATGCACCGGGAGACCTTCAAGGGACAATGGCTTCTACAGGAAAACAACAGCTACGTTGGAAAGTACTGAAGTGGCGGCTTCTGGGGCTTTGGTGGTCTTGGTGGTAACAATGGTCACATGGAAGCTTCAGACAAGGGACACTGAGACCGCGTTATTCCAGTGCAGAGGGGGAGGGGAAGATACTCGGGGCTTCAACTTGTGCTGTTTTTTCTCCTTCTATCCTTTGTACTCCATGTGTATGGGGGGGTGGTGAGATTGGGCAGGGGGAAAAGCATCAAACAAAAAAGAATAGAGAGTGGGGTTGACAGACCACCATTCCTGATACTTACCTCTGCTTCCAGTCCTGCCCCTCCCCCCCCAGTCCTCAGTAGTTCACAGAGTCCCCACCCCAGGCGGTTGCCGGTGGGAATTTTTCCTGCCACTCCTGAGTTCCCCTCCCCAACTTCTGAGGCAGCCTTCCCGATCTCCCAAGAACAGGCCTTCTGCTTCTGCTATTCAAGGAATATTATGTTCTCCCAACTGTGATATTTTGGGCCTTTTTGGCAGGAGGTGGGATGGGCAGGGGTGGAAATAACTCACGAATGTTCTTTGAACAAGGAACCAGTGAAGTACAGACATCTGGCTCCGGGATTTTGTTGGCTCCAGGGATGTCACCGTAAACCCACTAACACTAATTGCTTTCACGTCTGCTCCCATCTCTAGTGGAAATAAAATGCCTCTCCAGCTAATGGAAAATGAAACGCCCATTGGCTGTCTGTTTGCCACATTATGTAAGAGGTCTCTGTACCACCGCTCCTTGCCCCCGCCCCCAAGACGAAACCCTCCAGAGGGCCTCTTGCACGAAGGCCACAAGGCTCCACACATACAGGATGAACAAGGTCAGAAAGGACACTGGCGTTCCTGCTGGGCCTGTGGAAGCCTTTCATCCTAGCCTAACCGGCTGAGAAGGGATGCCAGGAAAGGGAAGGAATCCTGTTTGTTTTTAATTCATGCTTCCAGGCAGATTTCGGATCTCCTTACTTGACCTTAAGGACACCGATCTGAACCTCAACTTCCGAATTCAGTTTGCCTGCCAAAGAAGGGAAAGTATAGGTCCAGCAAAAACTGGGGTTTCGGGGCATGGCTCTCCACCCACTGGGCCTACAGAGCCATCCTTTAAAATGATTTACTGTTCGGGGCGCCTGGGTGGCTCAGTGGGTTAAGCCGCTGCCTTCGGCTCAGGTCATGATCTCAGGGTCCTGGGATCGAGGCCCGCATCGGGCTCTCTGCTCAGCAGGGAGCCTGCTTCCCTCTCTCTCTCTCTGCCTGCCTCTCCATCTACTTGTGATTTCTCTCTGTCAAATAAATAAATAAAATCTTTAAAAAAAAAAAAATGATTTACTGTTCAGTTACTGGGTAGCCTTCTGGAAAGCCCTGTTCAGGTTGGCTGCCTGTGTTTACCCCCATGTTAGCATTTAACACAGAATGCAGAAACGAGTGCTTTATCTCCCCACGGACTACTGGTAGGACTGTGTCTTAAACATCACTCTATTTCCAGGGTCTAGTGGCAAATCATAAGTATAGCAGAGACCCTTAGCTGTCTCTCCCCACCCCCCAATGGTTGTAGTAACAAAACCAGGAGTTGTTAGCTGGGCACACAGTTGGTAAGAATAAAAACTACATTTCCCAGTATGCTTTACAGTTAAGTGTGGCCCTGTGACTAAGTTCTGGCCAATAGGGTATCAGTAGAAGTGTGATGTGAAAACTTCCCATGGTGCCATTCGACATTTCCCCTCTTCCTGGGTGGATCCTCACAGGGAGGGAGGCCACCTGGGCAAGTGGGCAAGGACCACACCCTAGGGAGCGTGGAAAAACAAGATGGAGGACCCTGGCTCTTAGATAACGTGGAGCTGCCAGACCGCTTTCAGAGGGACTGGCACTTGAGAAAGAAATCGTTATTTCAGATCTGAAATTATATGCTGAGGATTTATTTGTTGAGGAGGGCAAAGGAGAACACCCCTAAAATAAATAATGATCCCACGGTGATGGTTATTTTATGGGTCAGCTTGAATGCACCAGGGAGAACCCAGACATTTACTCAAACATTATTCTGGGTGGATCTGGGAGGGTGTTTCTGATGAGACTGACGTCAGAATTGGTAGACTGAGTGGAGCAGATTGTCCTCCCTGATGAATGTGGGCCTTATATAATCAGCTGATGGCCTGGCGGGGGAAAAAACACAAAAGGCTGAGTAAGAGGGAGCTCCACTTTAACTGCCTTCGGACTTGAACTGAAATAATGGATCTTCTTGGGTCTCAAACCTGTTGGCTTTGGACTAGAACTTACACTCCAGGCTTTCCCGGTCCTCAGGCCTTCCAACTTGGACTGAACTATGCCATGTGCTCCTCTGGGTTTGCAAGGCGCTGCCTGCAGATCTTGGGACTTCTCAGCCTCTGTAACTGTGTAACCCAATTCTTTTATCCCTGGCAACCATGGGTCCAGCTAAAAGTTAAGGGTTTTGTTACTAGAGAAGAAGGTGGGAACTGATTACGGGGAGGGGAGGGATAGCCAGGGGTCTGTGCTGTACCTGTGATTTCCAGGACCTGTGCTAGGTGCTGGAGATGGTTGTGTGTAAGCTGCAAGCTTGTCAATGGTCAGTGGGGAGACAGACAAGGGATTGTGCAATCCTACCATACTATATGATCTATCTCTCCCGGTCTCTGTCTGTCTGTCTCTCTCTCTCATTGGATCTGTTTTTCTGGATAACCTTGACTAATACACCCACTATTTGGCCTTCCTTCTGGAGAGTCAGCCTCTGGCTCTTACTGATAAAGAATCTTACACCCCTCACTATGCTATATAACTTCTTGGGCTTGCAAAGTTTTATCTTTCTCATCACGTTCTTTGGTCCTCACCTCCCTCTATATGTTGTCTACCCCATGCCTGGATGCAGAGCAGTACCTCTTGACCACACTGACTTAGATACTTGGAATAAAGATCATACTCAAAACAAAGCCCTTTGTCATGTCTCCTTGGAATGCTTTTGAAACACTCTGCTACAATGGCTGAGAAAATTGTCCCAAAGGCCAGGTTCAAAGGGCTGATCTTAGAATAGAAACCTCTTCAAAGCAGAGACTGGGTTTTGAATAAATACCTCCTGCATAGCTATGAAGTTTTATGTAGCAAACTTCGGGGAAAATTAAGAGCAAACGGGGCTCAAAGGAGCAAGCTATCATCACCGGGTTTAGTCTGATGGCTTTTCCTGAGTCACTCAATTTCATCAGGAGAGAGCTGCAAACACAAACCCTCTGTTTAACGTAGATGGTGGCTCTAACCCAACGTAACCTCCTTCCTCATATGCATCCAACCGACTATCTGCAATTGCCCAACCAAAGAGCATTAAGTTCGCAGAATATCTCTTCTTGGGTCAGCTCCCAAAGGATGGGAGCACTTGGCTTTGCTCCCAGAAAAACTGTGATTTGGCAGAGATATGTGAGAAATGTGCCCTTCCCTACAGACCACTGCAGACGAGAGCGGCCAAGAGCCCTTCAAAGTAGCGCTCTTCCCACCCTGTGGAGAGTGTTTAGGAACTGACACATTCTCTCTCCAGCTCAGGAAATAACCGCCTGATCAGAACACAATTGAACATGACCTTGGGCCCGGCTGTGGCAGGCGGAGGTTAATTTCTTTTCCTGCTTAGGGCAGGACCCCTTTCCAATTGTCTCGCTTTGCCTAATTAAATTTTCTGCACAATGTAGCAAGTGCCTTATCTTGGGTAGTGAGGCAAAAGCTTCCTCTTGTTCCTCCTTGTGGTTTGAAGTGGAAGTTTGATAAAGGGCACGTTTTGCTTTAAAAAAAAAAACCACACACACACACAGCCTTAATTATGAGGAGAAAGTACTTTTTCTACCGATGGCTGCTAGTCCCATAAAAATTATATTCACCTGGGAAGACCTCCCCAGGTGACCCAGGAGGGGATGAAAGATAGAGCTGCCGTGTGAAAGGAGCTCAGGCAACCAACTTAGGACCTAAAAGAAAGTAGGCCAGTGGGTCGAAATAAAATCCAGCCACAGGTGAACAAAAGATTTAATAAACAGGAGATAATCTGATGCTGGCACAGTCTCTGGGTCCTCTCCCCCTCTGCGTTTTCATGGCCAATGATACTCCATGCTCACCTGGTTAAAACAGCTCTGTAGGGGGCACCTGGGTGGCTCAGGTCATGATCCCAGGGTCCTGGGATCGAGCCCCACATTCGGCTCCCTGCTCAGCAGGAAGCCTGCTTCTCCCTCTCCCACTCCCCCTGCTTGTGTTTCCTCTCTGTCTCTCTGCTGTGTCTCTCTCTGTCAAATAAATAAATACAACCTTTAAAAACAAACAAACAAACAAAACCCCAGCTCTGTAAAGGGAAACAAGTGGGCTGATCTATTTGCTTACTTATATACTCATTTATTTTGGAATGGCTTTCTTGCTCTTTGCAGGAAAAGATACATGCTCACTTTCTTTTCTTTATTAAGAAACTCAGAAAAATCTCAAATGGAAAATGAAACTTGAAATCCCACCCCCTGTCAAACATCGATCGGTAAGTTCGGTGACAGTCACCTAGTTACTTCTTCGTGCACACACGCGTCGAGGACGGTGGATAGATCTGGCGGTGGAGAGGGCAGTACCTGGAGTCCACCACACACCTCCACACACCACCACACACCATCTTTCATAAAGAGGATTCCAGTCTTTAAACGTCACAGAAGAAAAAGAAACGGGAATGGAACAGAATCTGCTCGCTTTCTGAAATCATTCAGGTTTGTGGCGGGGCCCTCTTCTGAAGGCAGAGTGAGTGTCCTAGGCCAGCTAAGGTAAATGACTTCAGAAAAGCAGATAACAGAGGGAAGTAAAGCCCCAGTCCCTGAGTGATTTGAAAATGTTTTCCTTGGCATTCTGGAGAGATGCCTTCAGTTGAGATAAGAGGGGGCAAGCTACTCTGGCCCAGGGCCCAGGCTCCCACAAGGCGTCTGGCTCCCCCAGATCTCGACAGATTATGCGACATCCACCTAGCACCGGGTAATTCCAGAAGACAACAAGGAAGGTGGAAGGAAGGGTGTTAATCACCGAATGTGCTGACAGGAGACAAGTGGGAAGCCCGTTTGAAGGCTCAGAATTCGTGTCAGGGCCACTCCCAGGATAGGCCGAGAGAGGCCTGAGCAGTTTGGATCCACGAAAACTAAGAAGGAAGAAGAGGGTAGGAGGAAAAGGTGTCCTGCAGCCTTGACACTGAGAACCAAAGCCTCACCCCAAACCCCAACCCTCCCCTTCTGCCTTGGGCAACTGAGGCCACATAATTATCGACACCGCCAAGCAGTTGAACTTTCCAGGAGACAGTAGGGAAATGCTTTCAAAGTAACCAGGACCTACTGCCTACGTAACCGAACTGCCCGGTAAAGCCTTAAGATCTGGGCAGGAAGAGCCCAGGGCCCTACAAACAGGCCAGCGCGTCTGTCCTATCCTGCAGCCTGCTGTCTCGGTGTCACAGCCCGTCGAGGGAAGGAGCAGCAGAAGGAAGGCTCCAGGCGAACGAAGTCACACCTTGGATCAGAGAAGGCAGCTGTGAAAACAGCGGGCTCCAGCCTTGATGGCATCCAGCCGAAGGCTGTGGGGCCTGCCCCCACTAGGACCCAGGGAAGACTCCCACAGACACCAGCTGCCCGCCTGCCCGAAGCTGTAAACGTGTGGCCTTTCCCTTTCGGACACACAACTGAGGGTCACCCAGAGGCTCTCCTTCCCGCCTAGAGACGTAGGCGGCTGGCCCGCAGATGGAGGCCTGCTGTCCCAGTCTGTGAGGGGATCCGGGCACGGGGGATGAAAGGGTACCTCCAGATTTCCTTCTCTTGGTGAGCTGGGATCAGGCCTCTTCCCAACCTGCCTGGTGACATGACGTCCAGGGAGACATGTGAACAAGGACTTTCCCCTAAAGGCCACATGGAGAGGCTCAGGCCATGAGCTTCAGAATCGGGCTGCCCAGCTCAGTTTTGGTTCTGGCCCTTCCTAGCTATTGGAGTCAAAGTACCCAAGTTCCCTGTGCCTCTGTTTCCCCACCTGGGAGATGAGGAACATACTAGAAGCTACCTTAGAGCCTCTGCTGAGGAGATGGTGCACACCGAGTGCCCGAAAAATTCCAACAAATAGTAAGGCCCATGCGGCCCAGCATGACCTCTTACCACATTAACCCGTGTTATGGGTTACACTGTATCCCTGAAAATCCCTACGTTGAGGTCCTAACCCCCAGGACCTCAGAATGTGACTATATTTAGAGATAAGGTCCTTAAAGAGGCAATTAAGGTAAAAGAATTCTTGGAGGTGGGCCCTAATCCGGGATGACCGCCATCCTTATAAGAAGAGATTAGGACAGGGGCACCTGGGTGGCTCAGTGGATTAAGTTGCTGCCTTCGGCTCAGGTCATGATCTCAGGGTCCTGGGATCAAGCCCTGCATCAGGCTCTCTGCTCAGCAGGGAGCCTGCTTCCCTCCCACCCCCCCCCCCACCCCTGCCTGACTCTCTGCCTACTGGTTATCTCTCTCTCTCTGTCAAATAAATAAAAAAACTAAAAAAAAAAAAAAAAAAAAAAAAAAAAAGAAGAGATTAGGACACAGGCAGATACGCACGTGAGGACACAGGGAGAAAATCACCATCTGCAGGCCAATGAGAGAGGCCTCCGAAAAAAAACCAGCCCTGCTGACACCTTGATCTTGGACATCTAGCCTCCAGAACGGTCAATTCTTGAAGCCCTACAGGGTGTGGGACTTAGTTAGAACCGCCGGAACAGACGGACACACACAAAGGTTGCCTGTTAGCTTAGCAGAGCAGATGTCCACCCAGGATGAACCCAAATCCAAGCAGAACCATGATCACATCTGATGGGTGATTTTGGTTATAAAATATTTCAGGTATTTTTATCACCCATCCCTCTTCACATGTGTTAGTCCTAGCCTAGTGGAGCCAAACCTTGGACGGTAAGAGAATCAGCCTCTGGCTACAGAAATCAGCGAGGGCATGTCTGCTCTCTGGCTGCCTCGTCTTGCCTTCCCTTCTGGGCTTACGCAGAGCTCAGTGCTCCGTGGGCTCTGGCACCATCCCCTCCTTCCTTCGAAGGATGGAAGTTGTGCCCACCAAGTAAAGTGAAGGGGTAAAAGGGGCTCCTCTGAGCAGGGCCATCACGAGACCCTCAGCACAGACATTCTGTGGGATCCTGTCTGCTTCAGATGGTGTGTGCACCTGGGGCCAGGACAGGGCTGCTGTGACCACTGCGACGCTCACTGCGTGCTTGGCACCGCTCAGCCCTTCAAGTGGCATCGCAAGAAACCCAGAGAAATCTGACGTGCGAAAGAAGCTGTACCAGAACCTCAAGTAGACCCACCCCCTTGGCTCTGTCACGCAGTTAGCCTCTGCCTCCCTGTCCCCCTGGAGGGTCTGCATCCCACGCTAATGTGACATTCTCTTTGGGAAGGTTGCTGGTCACACAACTTGGTGGAGTCTTTGCCTGTGGTGCCCTGACCCTTTCACGCCCACTCGGGTACCAGGAGGAAGGAACAGAAGTGACCTACTGGTCTTCAAAGTCTGCCTTGAAAGGGCACTTGGGTGGCTCAGTTGGTTGAGCCACTGCCATCATCTCCGGTCATGATCCTGGAGTCCCACGATCGATTCCTGCATTGGGCTCCCTGCTCAGCAAGGGTCTGCTTCTCCCACTGACCTTCCCCCCATCATGCTCGCTCTCTCTCATTCTCTCTCTCAAATAAATAAATAAAGTCTTTAAAAAAAAATCTGCCTGGGGATGGGCACCAGAGGCTTAGGTCCCCCACTTCCTCAGGGGTTGTTTTGCCTGTCACTGGCTCCCATGCTCTCCCCTGTCGCCAAGGGACGTGAACATAGCCACGGTCAGCAGGTGCAATAAGCAGTAAGTATGCGCTCCTCGTACAGAATAATCAAAAGAAGAGGTCTGATCCAAGAATAACCAATAAAATCCTTTCTAATGCAAGGTGACCCATGTGGCACTGAACTCCGGAAGGGCAGGGAGCTCCCAGATGGCTGTAATTTTGCTCCTTACTCCCCTCACTTGAGGTAAGCCAAGGGTGAGGCAAGCTGAAAAGAATGTCTGAGCATTCTCTGGCCAAAAGGGGAAAAAACCCAAACAAACACCCTCCCCCCGCCCACCACCACTCTGAACCCTGTTATTGCTTCTTCCCTCCACGGCCACACCAGCTACCACCCTCTGGCTCGTCGGCCAGCCTGTGCTCCCTCTCAAATGAGCATGCGTGCCAATCAGCCCCCCGCAAAGCAGAAACACCCTGGCAGTTCAAACCCCAAAGGGCTCGATCTCTGAGCTCAACCGGGTTCCGTCTTCTGAACAGATTGCTGAGAACAGCAGTCACCTCAAGAATGACACAGCACAAAAATACCCCATATAAAGAGGCCAATATAAAATGCCAAGTCCCTGACAAGTCTCCCAAAAGTTGGGTTTCTCGAGTCTACAGGTAAGGGCTTTAATTGCGATCTAAAGCAAATTTTACCCATCGAAGATGGCCACTTACGAGGCGGCTGCCCGGTCCCCTCGCCAGGCTAAGTAAGGGGCATTACATCACTTCTAAGCTCCTATGAACACGCCAACTGCTCTGGGGAAACTGGAGAAAAACCAAGCATGGGCCTTCTTCCTTACCACCCTGCCATCCACAGGGAAGAAAAGATGTGTATATTTGGAAATGACTCGAGATAGCAGTACAGTCCCACTGGATGGAACACCAGATGGTGTGACATGGGGGCTGTGAGCACTAGAAGGGTCCAGAGAGGGCCAGAGGCAGCCAGCCCCACCACACGCCCAAGCAACTGCAGGAAACTGGACTTAAGAGTCCAAGAGCTGAGCTGTTGGTCTTCAACAGAAAGGGCGATGTGTTGGGTAGCTTGGGATGATCATGGCGGACACTGGTGGGGCCCGCTGCCTTAGTGCAGAGCTTAAGAGAGCAAGTCTGAGTGTCACTTGGCTACGCTCCCATTCTGGGCACCTCACCTGCTGAGTGTGTAGCCCCAGGACCCTCACATGACGTCTCTGGGCCTCCATGGCCCTGTCTGTACAGTGGACACCAACAAAGAGTGCTGACGTCATCGAGTTGTCGTGGGAAGCGCTTCAGCACAGCGCGTGGGAATTCGCTTGGCAAACATCAGCTGTTATTATGACAGGCCTGAACTTCTAAGGGGATGAGCAGCACGCAGCAAGCTGTTCAGTCCGAGTCAAAGGACACACTATGTAGCAGAAGGTAAATTCTTAACATTTTTAATTCATTATTTTTAGGGGGGTGGGAGGGGCAGAGCGAGACAGAGAATCTCAAGCAGGCTCCACACCCAACATGGAGCCCGACACAGATCTCCCGACCCCGAGATCATGACCCGAGCCCAAAGTCAAGAGCTGGACCTTGAACCGACAGAGCCACCCAGGCACCCCCAGAATGGAAATGCAAACATGATCTTCCTGGGTGAGGGTAGCAGAGGTGCTAGGTTCCCAGGAGCATGGCATCTGTCAGAAGAGCCTGTAACTCAAAGTCAAGGCCGTGTAACCCCAGCTCATGGGGTGGCCAGTCACAATAATGGCCTGCTGGGTGATGAGCCCAAGCAGGGAGCAAGAAGCCTGCACTGGAGAGAAAGCCCGTCAGGGATGATGTCCCAGAACACCCTGCGGCAAGGAACGGGCCGGCGCTCTGCTGGCAGGACTCCCTCTCACCCCGGGCTGCTTACATTCAGATCATTCCCCAGCACTGATGGCCTTTCTGGTGAGAACACTTAAGATATTCCTCAGAAGCTAGACCCAGACAACCAACTCTTCTCCGGTCCCAGTAATGCTGGTTCCCTCCCCTTCTTTCACCAGTTCCAGAACTTGAACAACACTGGTCTCCTCAGGAGACAGCTCGAGAAGATGCTTGACCGTGAACAACACGGACGGCCTCTCTCTGCCAGCCAGTTTGCCCTGCCCTTCCACACACTGAGTGCCTTCAACACCGACATCCCGTCTGATGGGGGCAAGAGGAAGGGCCCCGTCCTTGGGAAAATGGACATGGTATCGCCGAGTCACCCACGTCCCCCACCACCCCCCGGCCTTGGCTGCTCAAGCTCCCAGGACATAACAAGTTCCCAGGACGTAGAGGCTCCTGGGCAGGCAGCTGCCAACCTCGGATGCTGTCCCACCCCTCCTCTTCCCTCCAGGTGAGGCTGTCCAGGTCCTGGATTCAAGGGGAACCCAGGCTTAACTTCCACAGACCCTCTGGCTCTGGATTCAACGGCTGGGCAAGCTGACCTATTGGATGGTTCACTTCCTCATCAGATGGCTCTCTGCTTGGAGCCCTGGAAATGGCCAAATTCTTGAGATTAAGAACACAAAGCACATAGTTTCGAGCTTGGCACATGAAGGCCATTCGCCTACCTACTCATTAGCACCATTATCTGTGCGGCTATAATGATTAGTGCCCAGTTTCCTATTCATTCACTCAACAAACATTGACCATGTTTTTCTAGCACCAACCATGCACCAGGCACACAGTGGTAGAAGACAGACATGGTCCTCAGCCCTCGTGGAATTTAGGGTCTACCGGGAGAGACAGCCAACAAACAAGCAAACCAAGAAATATCATGTCAGGGTGTAGGAGTTCTATGAAGGAATTAAAGGGAATTTGTGACAGAGGGAGCTCACTTTGGTTACAGTGGGCAGGGAGGTCCTCTCTGTAGTGACATTTAAGCCTAGACTTTAAGGACAAGAAAAAAACTAGCCACATGGAGAGAAGAGGCAGAAGGAGCAGCACACAGGAAGAGCGTGGGGTAGAATGAAGCTTGATGGGTCTGAGAAATGAAGGAAGTCAGTAGGGCTTGGGGCACCATCATGAAAGGGACCATGTCACATGTAAGGTGGGAGAGTGGGGCTGGGGGGTAGGCCATGGAAGGGAGCTTGATTTTTATCCTAAGGGAAGCCTCAGAATGGTGTTAATCAAGAAATGGTACCTCATATAGACGTATCTATGCTTTCACAAGCACTTCTGCACATGGTGGGCTGTGCGCCATGAATTTTACCAGCATTATCCAGGCGTGGCTACCAGCGACGGGCGCTAGGGTGATGGCCGCGGAGACAAAGAGAAGTGGACAGATTTGAGAAGTCCACGCTGACAGAATGAATGGGGCCCAAGGAAGACATCAGCACCATCAATGCCGCCAGCTTCTCCAACTGTGCCACCACCCTCGTCGTCACCCCCAGCCACGATCATCAGTCACCCAAAGAACAAGATTAAATCAACAAGTCGATTTCCTTATAAAGTACCTACTACATGCTCCTGTACTTGGAGAGACACTGAGTTCCATAACGAGCGCATATATGAGGTCATTCTGGGCCCCAGAGTTCTCTGGTAATCCATGCTTGGGTACTCTGCCTTTACTGACTTCCAAGGGCTGAGTCTAGAAACAGCATCCAGAAGAACCTAACAATTGCTGAACGGTCCCATGGATTCAAAAGCAGGGAGGTAGCCTAAAGATGCCAAGTACCAGTGCTGTTGACCGACGCAGGGGTGCCGCGGGGATGGCCGGCATACTAGCATGGAGGGGGCGTCCCTTGGTGTGTTGCACAGAAGCCCAGAACGATGTCAGGCTCAAAGAGCAAGCAAGTCCTGAGCCTGAGGACAGCGTCTCATAAATGCAGCGGGGAGGGGCACCTGGGTGGCTCAGTGGGTTAAACCTCTGCCTTCGGCTCAGGTCATGATCTCAGGGTCCTGAGATCCAGCCCCCGAATCGGGCTCTCTGCTCAGCGGGGAGCCTGCTTCCCCCCCACCCTCTCTGCCTGCCTCTCTGCCTACTTGTGATCTCTCTGTCAAATATATAAAATAAATATATTTTTTTAAAATGCAGCGGGGAAAGAATTGCTAGAATATGGGTTCTTTTAGCCACACTGTGCATAACGCTATCAGCAGCCACATCATCGTTGTTGAAACAGTAACAAAGGCCTGTCCTGGGAACCTGCTGGGAAACCTTTCTGATGAAAGAGCTTGCTCCACCCTTTGGTGCAGAGCACACCCTCGAAAGTAAGAAAGAATGCATTCCAGAATGCTGCAGAAAACGTGGACCTTTTTCAGCAACACAAGGATGACGTTCGCAGTGGGCAGCAGACACTTGAGGAAACGGACACAAAGTAAGAGGGAACAGGGAACTTTCTGAAGGTGGGTGCCTTGGGTCTCCCATCCTGCCCCCCAGCCTGGAAGAACGTGCTGACTTGTAGGTAAGAAGAAAGGCATCAGGCTTACCGGACCTGGCCATCAGCCCCAGACCTGGCTTCAGCCAGTCATTCACCTACTCAGTAAAACCTTACCCCAAAGCCTCTGCAGGGTAACAAAACGGAGAATGGACGCTCCCCGCCCCCCAATGAGGCTAGAACTGGAGGAAGAGCCTGATCTTGGGTGGGTAACTGTGTCATCCATGGTCCATGACCATCCTGAAATGCAAAATTCAACCAAGACACACAGTCTGGTTGATGCAGGGCTGATGAAACTAGGTCCTTCAGCGGGGTACGAAGTTGTCGCAGGAGATTCTCTGGGCAAGGAAGAAGTTTACTTTCCCATCCCACTCTTCTAGCTCGCTCGTCTTTGACGCAAGTCAGGAAGCCTCGGATATCTTGAAAATACTGAATGCAGAGGGCGCAGAGAAGCTTGCCCTGAATTCAGGCCGGGGCCGCCACATGCAGGAATCTCTCTCCCGAAGCCCAAAAGATGGGCTTCCTCGGTCGTCTCTGCTCTTTATTTCTTACTCCAATCCTACTTTGAAGCGTGAAATGTGACAGCTGAAAGGCAGCTTAGAAGTCGAGCCATCTAGAACTCACGGTGAAGCTTGAGAAGCCGTTCCAGGGCAGATGGACGCTCGCACGCACACATCTGGCACAGACGGAATGAAAACCAAGGTCTCCCAAGCCCTGGCCGAGCAAGAGCCTTCCTGTTACACTGGGAAACGTTTCTCAGGCCCTTTTGCTAACATTGTCAGTAACACAAAGCCCCAGAAGGAAGTCAAACGCGCATAGAAGGCACAGACCTGCAGAATGTAGCCTAACAATCGTCTGTTCTGTGCTTCCTGCTCACCCTGTGTGGCTTGGGAGCGACAGCAGGTGGTTCCTGGTTTTGTGGCTTTTTCCCCTCAAGTTCCCCACCCAGCAGAAGGCTTGGCACAGAGGAAAAGGAGCAGATGGCGCTTGCTCAAGGCCAGGCTGTCATGTTGGACTTCTCGGGTATTTCCTGTAGAAAGAAAGGGTTGTGCCAGTTCGAGGGGTGAGTGAGTGTCTTTCCAAAGGAGATGGTTGGGATTGGAACCTAGAGATCAAGATTCCAAAAAAGGAAACAGACTGTTTTAAGGGCTCTTCCTTTTCCCCGTGGGAGGGAAGGGTGCCAGAGAGCTGCCCCTGCCTCTACTGGCCAGAACTCTACTCCCAAGGGATGGAGTGAAGGCAAAGACACCTGACCTCCCGACAGGCGTCGGGCCTCGCCTGGATGTCCGCAGCTACCACCACCCTCTCCCACCCAAAATCTGTCAGTAGCGGCTGATCGTCTCACCTCACCCCTGCCAATGGGCTAAACCAGAGCTGGAGCCCGGCTCTTAAAATGGGACCTCAGATCACATCACCCTCCTGCTAGCCACCCGCCCATGGCTTTGCGCTTGCTGAACAGAGAACCCCGAATCCTCACTGTGGCTTACGGAGCCGTCCTCCATCAGCCTCTCCTCCTGCGCAGCCCCACACCACGGCTCCTCTGCCTTCTCCCCCGTCACGCAGTCCCTTCTGGCCCACCTGCCTCCCCCTTATTGGGGAACAAGGCAATGCATGTCCACCCTTTCTGGGTTCACTGTGGCTTCTGCCTGGAACTTTCCACCTGGGCACGTCCCCAGACATTCTTACTGTCTGGCTGCCTTCAATTCTCTGGTCACATGCCAGATCTTCAGACAGCCCTTCTCTGACCACCCCAGGAAGCCAGCGCCCCCATCGATCTCTGTCCTCTCCCTCCTCTGCCTTCCACAGGGCTGCCATCATCCCTTCTGTGTTTCTCTTTCCCCCACTGAAAGGTGGGTAACCTCCACGCAGGCAGCACTCGGTCGGTTTGCTACCCTGTTCCCAGTGACAACGGCTAAGACAGACGAGGCATTCCACACATACTTGTTGGCTTGCGCGGACCTGAACCCATCCATGCCTTTAAACCCGGTCTAGAAGAAGAAAACTTGACTTCCACTGGAAAACCCAAGGCCAATGGGCCCCCTGATTTCTCAGTACACAAAGGCTTATTTCCAAATATATATTCTCCTATTTGTCCACATAGCCCTGTTTTTTTTTTTCTTTTTGTTTTTGTTTGTGAGGTCTATGCCCATTGTGGGGTTCAAACGCACTATCCGTGATCACCAGTCACACGTTCTACCAACTGAGCCAACCAGGCGTCCCCACATAGCCCTGTGTGTGAAGGGCGACAGCCAAGCCTCGGGGCATGCCACACAGAGCCAGGCAGGGAGAACAAGAAGAGGGCTCAGCAGCAGCCTCCCCAGAGGGAGAGGACCTCCTCCAGCTCAGAGCCCAAGGGTGGCCCTGACCCCTGACTCTCCCAGGAAGAACCCCTCCCATCTCCTTCCGAAGAGACAGTTAACTCAAAAGTGGAATGCTATGGAAGTTCAGTGGAAGAGAAACGAAGAGCAAGGCTAAAAACTCATGCACCAAGCCGGCCCCAGGGCGCTCCTGAAAATATCCCAACTCCATGGGAATAAAGGCAGAGTTTACCCTGCTAACGTCACATCTCATGGAGACCTAGGAAAGGAGCTGCTATCTTTTCTTCTAAGTCTCTGTCTCTCTCTCTTTTTAAAGATTTTACCTATTTGAAAGCAAGCGCATGCACAAGTGTGGGGAGAGGCAGAACGACAGGGGAAGCAGGCTCCCCACTGAGCATAGAGCCTGACTCGGGGTTTGATCCCCAGATCCTGAGATCATAACTTGAGCAGAAGGCAGAGGCTTAACCCACTGAGCCACCCAGGTGTCCCTGTACTCCTAATTCTTCTCCTTCTGCTTCTTCTTTTTTTTTTTTTTTTTTTAAAGATTTTATTTACTTATTTGACAGAAAAACACAGCAAGAGAGGGAACACAAGCAGGGGGAGTGGGAGAGGGAAGAGCAGGCTTCCTGCTGAGAGACTTGGGCTCGATCCCACGACCCTGAGATCATGATCAGAGCTGAAGGCAGACACTTAACTGAGCCACGCAGGCGCCCCTTTCTAATTCTTTAGAATAAACTCGGTTAGGTAGTCATCTTCTCCCTCTGAACTTCTATGCGTGCACAAGTCTGATGCCTCTTCTTCATCAGAGGACCATTTTTCCAGAGCCTTCAGGAGGCAGTTAAGCACAGGCGCGATCCTCCCTCGGGCGGGAGTCGAATACGGCACTGAGACGACACTGCCCGTGTTCCAAGTGATTTTTCTTTTTTTAAGATTTTATTTATTACTTATTTGACAGACAGGGATCACAAGTAGTCAGAGAGGCAGGCAGAGAGAGAGGGAAGCAGGCTCCCCACTGAGCAGAGAGCCCGATGCAGGGCTCCATCCCAGGACCCTGAGATCATGACCTGAGCTGAAAGCAGAGGCTTAACCCACTGAGCCACCCAGATGCCTCCCAAGTGATTTTTTTTTAAAAATTCCGCACCCAGTCACTGAGCTTAGAGAAATCCACTAGAAACAGGATGTCATAAATCAGGCAAAAAGTTATATGCTAAGATAGTCATCTAAGCACATTTATAATAGAAAAAAAGCTGGAAACAGCCTAAATATCTCAAAATAAGAATGGTTACGTGTGCAAAATTCTTAGCCCAGTGCTTGGAACACAGTGAGTGTCCAACAAGGGGTAGAGATGACATTTTTATTGTGAGTAACGAAAGAAAGTGTGGTATGCTATATGATGGGTGATTTCTTAAGTTTTTCTCCCCTATTGGAATGGCCACATGCATATCAAAATCTGAGTGAAAGAAATACTTGAATAATCACCTTTCCACGGCAGACTGTATGTCTGCCTTATTGTCCGGAAAAGCGCCACCCATCTTTCTCTACCACCCCAACCCCTGTATTTGACAGGGGCACAAAAGGCACGTGCCACCCTCAAGACCTGTCTTCTCTACCCCAACTGCCGCTTTAACTTGAGAGGCAGAGGGAAAAACATCATCCTATAACCCGATCAGCATTTCCAGCATCTCTCTTGTTTGGGGCCTTGGCTGGGATGCACGGAGGCAGGGGCGCCTCACAGATCAGCCTGGAAGACCCTCCCATCTAAAGAGGGTCTCTAGAAGCTCGCAGAACCATTTGCTGGGCAAGGGTAGCCCTCCTCCAGGGCTGTCAATCAAACAGACACAGCAACGGCAGGGGACAGAAGACCGCTGGTTTCTTCCTCTAGGAAAGACCAAGGGGCAAAATCTTGACTTATGAGCTATAGTTCCTTAAAGGGGAAATGCATCCAAGGGATGGATACTAGGGATTCGCTGGGGTCCTTCCCCTTTCTCACCGCTAGGCACACGTCCAGGCGCGCGCGTGCATGCGCGCGCACACACACACATACTTCCTTGCCCCCACAGACATGCCAACCACACACACACAAGCATGCAAACATACCATGCACAAATACACACACACACACACACACACACACACACAAACACACATCATCTTCCTCCCTCTCTGCTAATGACGCCCTCCTCCAATTCAGGCTGCAATTCAATCCTTGCATTCTAGTGACAACACAAAGAACCAGAAGCTTTGTGTTTGTGATGCTGGGAAAACCCCAGGTGGTACAACAGGCCTGGTGGAATGCATCCTGCAAGACTAGATTCTTAGGAGAGAGTAAGTCTGCAGGTCTCAGAAGGGTGTGGCCAGAAGAGACTGGAGAGACAGCCCACCCTGCAGGCAAGGACTCTGAGGTCTGCCGCGGGGTGCTGGTGTCCTCGAGATGCTGCTGCCCAGAGCCTTTTCTCCCCGGCAAACCCCGACCTTCCTCCGCCCACTTCCCCTTCAAGACGATTTCTTCCTTCACAATAACGCCTCTGCAGGACAGGTGCAGACGCTTCTTCTCGAAAAGGAGAGAGGCTTACGTGTCTACACTTTGACCCTCTGCGAGCAAGTCACTCGCAGTCTCGGGTACATGAGAAGAAGGGGAAGAAAGAAAGAGAGAGGAAAGCCACGTTCCTTTTGACTCAGATCATTTCCATTTTAGTAGGAAGCATGTGTTCACCCAGATACCAGTGGGCTGGTTCCTTTGTTTAAACAAAAGGCTTTCCTGAAAGCCACAGGGAACCAGAGGGCAGGGATTCTGCACAGGAATTTTCTCTTCATGAAAAGCAGGAGGTTCTCTGGGGGGAATGCCTTCCTCTAGTTTGACAATTCTGGAAAGCCAGCTAGCAGAGTAGACTGGGAATGTGTGTGCCCAATGATTTTGCCCAATGAAGTGTTTAAATTAAATTAAATTAAATTAAAATTTTTTGTTTATTTTGTTTTAATTTCTCTTTCCAAGGAAATGTTTTAAATCCACCTTTACTTTAGTTGGTTATTCCTTCTACATCTAATGCTGTTCAAAATACAGATTTTCGGGCGCCTGGGTGGCTCAGTGGGTTAAGCCGCTGCCTTCGGCTCAGGTCATGATCTCAGAGTCCTGGGATCGAGTCCCGCATCGGGCTCTCTGCTCAGCAGAGAGCCTGCTTCCCTCTCTCTCTCTGCCTGCCTCTCCGTCTACTTGTGATTTCTCTCTGTCAAATAAATAAATAAAATCTTTAAAAAAAAAAAAAAATACAGATTTTCCAGGGATGGGGCACATATGTGGGGATGAACGTGGCCCCCACGAAGTGTGGCATGTCACAGGGCGCCCTGACACCCCTTTACAGCTAGCTGGCTTGCTCAAAGCTTTCTTGAAAACCAGCCAGGTGGATCCCTCTGAAAGTCTGTTTCACTTCCAAAAGAAAATAATAGGATGAAACCCCGGAGAGCATCACATTTGAGAATAAATGTCAAGTGCCCAGCATTGTACCAGGCAGATAAAAAGCAAACGAAATACCAGACCCCCTCGCTCAAGGGGGCTCCGCTGAGACCAGATTCCTCTTGACCGCTGACGGACACTCCTGAGAAACAGGCCGGGTCCATCTCCTGAGCACCTGCTCTGTTCACTAGGCTGGCTGCCCTCTGCACCTGTCCTGTGTCCCCCCGCTGCGAATAGAGTGAAGCCCACTTTACCACATTGAGGACGATGCTGGGGTGCTCAGGTTAGGAGGTCAAGGTCACCCAGTAAGCAGCGCAATAAACAAGCCCCCACACCACTAGCTCAGCTTCTTCGCATGCAACAAGAACTCACAACACACAGATGTGGGATTTCTGCTCCCTGGGAGGCTGAATGAATTCACTGCTGGCATTCTGCAGGTGCCAAGGCAGGCGAGCAGAGGAGCGACTTCCCTGGGGCCCAGAAGCAGAGGTCAGGGTGGACTGGCAAGGCAGGCCTCTGGCAAGGGACGACTCAGTTCGCGGCGAGCAGCATGGGGACTGGGAGATAAGGACCAGAGCACAGAGAGCTTTGAGAATGAAGGGCTCGCTGGGGCGAGAACTCGGCCCTCGTTCCAGAAGGTTGGGGTTCGAGTCTCAGCTCTTTCTCTTATTTCCTGTGTCTTAGGGCAGGTTATTTAATGCCTCTGGGCCTCAGTTTTCTCCCCCACGAGGCAGGAATATGACAGTATTTCTTATGCGGTTGTTGTGATGAGCAAGACTATGGGAAAGCATTTTCAGAAAACACAGGAAGTTGGAAACAGCCCTGATGTGGTGTGGTGGGAACCCACAGAACAAACTCAAGGTCACAGAGGCTCACAACACACCGAGTTCTTCCAGTCTGACTCAATCATCTTGAAGTTACATTTTTCAAGATCATGCAGAGTCTGTCCAGAACCCAGGACCACGTGTCCGGTACACAGACCAAGCCTCTGTAGGGAGAATGTGTGTGCAGGAGGGTTTACCTTTCAGCAAAGTCCAGTAAGTGTGCAAAAACCCAAAGTGACAAAGTGAGAGGCTCAGGGGAGATCACAGACGTGAGCAAACTGAAGAGTTTAAAAGCACGTTTTTTTTTAAAAGTACGGCCGGTAGCAAACTTCTCTGATGCTTTTGGGACACCCAGTTCATGTAAGGCTGTCACACCCACATTTCATAAATGCCACTGTTGCATCTGGCCATAAAGGAGAGTTTATGCCACCGTCTGCTATTGCTGGAGCTCTCCTTGGTCTGTGCATATCCGGGACGCCGGGGGGGGGGGGACCCCACTGGGCACCTCTCCATGGTGAGCAGGACCCAGGACACCAGACTGAGCCTCCTAACCCTGAGGCCCCCGAGCCTGGGAAGAAACTGCCAAAAGAGAAAAATGACCAGTCCCTGACAGCAAGCTGCTGACTGCTCCCTTTTCTAAGGGCTCGTAGCTGGGCAGAGCCTCACCGACCCAGTCAACGTTCAAGGACAGGCAGGCCCAGGAGCCCCGAGCATCTCATGGGTGGAAAAGTCCACTAGTTACTTTTTTCTATCAACCGTCTTTGAAGGCCACCTCCCTCTTCTTCTTGGCATTAGAAAATACAAGGAGGAAAGCCAGCCCACGTGCGGTGTCTGCGTCCCTTCTGGGCTTCCCACCTCACGTTCAACTGCCCTTGCTCTGGTCCCTGCGCCTCTTTTGACGAAAGGAGAGCCTGGCTCTGGCTCAGTCCGGGGTGACAACCCGTCACCCAGCAGAGTGAAAACTGGGGGCCGGGGAGGAAGTGGGGAAGGGTGTGTGAGCAGAGACGGGGGAGGTGCCCCTCAAAGCCCGACCGCCGGCCATGGAAACGCAAACTTGACGTTTTCATTTTCCTGTCACCTCGTCGCATCGGGCACCCTGGGTGACTGCGCCAAGCTTCTCTTTCCACCAGCTCGTACACCCAGCACAGGAAAGACGGCCTCAAGAAAAACAACAAAGCTGCAAGCATTCCCGTCATGAGAATGAGGTGTTTCAGGCGTTTCCCCAACTAACGCACAAAGAACTTTCTCCGAGGGAGTCCCCCAGCCCACGCCCCTCCCCAGGGCGATGGGAATTCTCTGCACCTCCACGCTTCCTGTCCGTGACCTTCCATCAGGAGCAGGGGACTCTGCTTTTTCAGTTGCTCTAGGTCTGCTAAGGACTGTATGAGGTGTTAATTCCTGCCTTTCTCTCCAGCCTTGTTAAAAAGTACCATGTTGGGCATCTATTTTCTTGACCACCCAAGATAGTGGGAATTAATATCTTAATTAGCACCAAAGTCCCTGAGCGTGTGATGCCAGGCCGCTAGAAAGCCACACAAGGACTCCAACAACATGAGCTCGGGCAGATATCTATAAAGACGCACTCCCGGGAGAAATCAAGGCAGGTGGGAATCGGCTAGTTCCACCACAGAGAGAAAACTAGGGGCATCTCGCTGGCCTCAGCTCCCTGCCCGGAAGGGATACAGTGGGTCACAGGGAAGACCGTGTCCCCTGTGTGGCAGGTGTTGGCGCTGTCGAAGGGCTGTGTGGCCCCAATGTGGTAGGGTGGCCACCCTCAGGACTTGGTTCCTTGTCATCAACCAAGACATTCTGCCAACTTGTTGCTCCTTCAAGAACTGCCAATGGCTTATTTAACACAAAGGAAGCCGCTTTTGGAAACTGTGAGTTCCTTGGTGCCCTCAGGCAGGAAGGGCTAAGGGTCTGGCTGGCCAAGCATTTGAGTGGTCACTCAAGCACCACTGATGTAAAAAGCTTCACCAGAAACGTAGTCAGGGGGTGCCCCGGGCCTCTGGGCCCAGCTCAGACACTAGGATTTCTAGAAACACTCTTTGCCTGGGACTTTCTGGAAGCACCAAACCAGACAACATCACAGTGTGTCATGAAATCAGCTGGCTGGATTAGTGAAGATCACCTTTCTTAAAGAATACAACAGAAAATAGAGCGTATTGCATGTAATAAGGGGGTACCATCTTACAACACCTGTCTTGTATGTTCAGATATTTATACATTATATGATATATATATATATATATATGTATCATGTCTACATTATATATACAGACCCATGGGTATACTGTTTGGCCAACTGTATTTTTCAAATGTGATCACAGGACTTCTGGTCTCACATAGTCTCTCAGAACCTTGCCACTTCCTGATGAACAGTTAGTCCATGGCCCTGCCCTTGAATTTAGGTGGGTCTTTGCAAGTGCGGCAATGAAAGCAAAACTGCAGAAAGACACCATGGGACCTCCAAGGATCAGTGCTAGAAGGTGACTTGGCTTCTGGAGGACTCACGCTCTCCCCCAGGGATGCTCTCTTACAGAACCCAGCTACCCTGCTGCGGGAAGACTGAGCCGCGCTCCACTGTTTCTGCCAGGAGTCCCAGCTGAGGTCCCAGCAAAGAGCCAGTATCAACTACCGGACAGATGAGTGAGGGAGCCTTCTGGTGACTTCAGCCTCCTGCCCTCATTAGAGCCGTCCAGATGATGTGTGATGAGCAGCAGTGAGCTCTTCCAACCAACCCTGCCCAGATGACAGACTTAAGAGCTCAAAATATGACTGGTATTGTTCCAGGCCACTAAGTGTTGGGAAAGCCCATCATGCAGCAGCAGAGAAGCAGAAACCAGTGGGCTGCAATGCAACATGGAAGCTCTCTCTTCACTGTGGGTCATGTTCAAGAAGTCTGGGAAACACTGAACTAGACCGTCTGTGCGGGCAAAACTCAAATGCATACACTTATTTTTCTTAATCACTTACTCACTCTGTAAATGTTCGCTGCACCTGGTACTACGCTGGGCATATTATGAACTATGCGTTCAGTTTCCACAGCACCCCCGAGGGAGCCTACCTCGAAACTCAAAGCTTGGGGTAAGGACTGATGGCTGCCGCCCGAGCTTCCAATGGCCCATTTCATGGAAAAAGTAAC
This sequence comes from Mustela putorius furo, assembly GCF_011764305.1. Classification (NCBI taxonomy): domain Eukaryota; kingdom Metazoa; phylum Chordata; class Mammalia; order Carnivora; family Mustelidae; genus Mustela; species Mustela putorius. The sequence goes on from NW_025422022.1 coordinate 10,546,422, forward strand.
CCTCTCCGCCCTTGACCTTCGCGAATGCAGACATGAAGGTCATGTTTCCTTAGCAAGATCTTCGCTCTTCTCTCTTGAGGGGCTTCTCACTCGTCAGCGACTCAGCCCCAGCCTGTCCCTCTGCACACCAGGGGGCTTCCGAACCCACCCCGAGCGGCCAGATGTCAAACAAGACACTACAGGTTCAACCGCGTGTATCAGTGAAGGGACAGGAGGCAGCCAAGGCCACACAACCAGCGACTGAGCGGACCTCGTCCTCGCTAAGGGATGTTCCAAAGAGAGAAGACTCTTAGGAAGACAACAGAGATGGGAGACACGGTGCGACCCCTGTCTCTGGTCAACTCTCACACTTCTGCCACAGGGAAGCTTCAGGGAAGCGTCCCCATCCCGGTCCCTCCACCTTGGTCTGGGCCAGCACAGGGCACTGCAGTGAGATTTCATGGTCCAGGAGGCGCAAACAACGGACATTGCTCACAGTTCTGGAGGCTGGGGTCTGAGAACAGCGAAGGGAGTCCCTGAGGGGGAGCCTCCTCCTGATTTGCAGATGGCCACCTGCTCCCCTATCCTCACACGGAGGAGAGAGATCATCTCTCTAGGGGCTCCTCTCCAGAAAGGCACTAATCCCATCATGGCGGCTTCACCACCCTCAGGACTGCACCTAAACCGAATCATTTCCCTCAAGCCCCAATGCCAGATACCATCACAATGGGGGGGAGGGGGTGGTTAGGGCATCAAGGTAAGAATGGGGGGGACATAACATTCAGTCCGTGTCAGGACACCCGTCCACGTGGTCGTCTGTTCCTGTGGTTCCACACCCGTCAACGACCCATGTGTGCATCCCCAGCCATAGGGGCTGTTCCGGGAGTGGGCAGCACATAGGACCGTGCGACCTCTACCTCCTGCGTAGCTCTCCATCTCACACCCTGATGGTGCAGCCTCTCAGCCTGGTCCTGACAGAAGGCAGAAGACCTTGATGAACAAAGCAGCCATCTGCCCCCAACCCACTTCCTCTCAGCATCTCTGGTCATAAAACACTTCCTGTCAAGTGTCCCTGGTCATATGAGCAAGTGAATTAGAAATGTTTACCCTTTGCTCGCCTAGCCCTGGTCTATGTCATCAGTGTGGGACAACGTCCTGGCCTGCTTCTAATGGGGGTTTTCAATAGCAGCGGCATGAGGGACACTTTGTGTGGGATCATTGTCTGTGGGTGGCATGACTGTCCCATGCCCTATAGGGTATCACAGCAGCATCTCTGGCTTCTACTCACTAGAAGCAAGTAACACGTCACCAGCTGGGACAACCACATCTATTTCCACACATGGCCAAATGTTCCTGGGGGGCGAAGTCTCCTCCAGCTGAAGACCACTGGCTTGACCCACAGGGGGGCTTCCAGTGGTGGGTGTAGGGGAAGCCCATAGGGGTTTTCCACAGGTTATCCACTCTTTCTGTCCCCTTCCACCCACCTCACGTCACATTTTCTCTCTTCGGTGAGTTTCCACTGCCCGTACCCATGCTGCCCGTGGCTTTTCCTCCCACGCTGCTGCCACAAGGGTCGGCAAGCCCCTCCATCAGGGCTCTATGGGTTCTTTCGTCTGCACAGCATCGCCTGTTCCAGAGCCTAACGATGTCATCTGTAGGCCATTTGTTCAGAAAAACATTTTCAGAACCTTCTGGAACAGCCTCTCCAAGTTCTTAAATACAAGAGAAAGCGAGGAGACACCTGGGAGGGACCAGGTCCCGGCAGAGCCCGGAAGTCATGGACATGGCGCAGGGTATCACAGAAACACAGAAGTCCAGTGCCCAACCCTGGGCTCAGGTATGAGGGAGACACGGAAGGAGGTAACATCCCACCCCCCCCCCCAGAAGCAATGTCTGAGCCACATCTTAAAAGCCCAGGAGGAATCAGCTAGGCAGATGGAGTGAGGAAGGCATTCCCTGAAGACAGGATGGAGGGAAGCACAGTAGGTTCTCAGAAGAGCAGGCTGAAGGCCAATGTATGGCAGAAGCATTGGAAAGAAGCAGCAAGACAAATGTGGTTGGAGACCCAGAAGCTTCCAGAATCTGCCAAGTGCTCAGCCAGCATCTGACGCACTTCAACAGGCCACCTGTGTCCACGAAGGTCACCATGCAAACTCACACATCCTATGAGGCACGTCCCCAGCTCTGCACCCCTGGGGCTACCTCAGAGCTGCTCCTTTCTAGAGCTTTCTCCCTGGGGCACATCCAAGCAGAGGCTGTCCTGCACTCGCGGCCCCCCCCCACCCCCGCTACTTCTTCTAAGAGGTTGGGGGCCTAAAATCTCAGGCATAATGGTGATCTCTATTTACCTACCTGGGAAAGGGGTGCTAAGAAGGAAAAATTGAGCAACTAAACTCAAACACAGGAACAGAGAACTCTAGAAGAAGGCGTTCTGGAGTTATAAAATGAGGATTACGGAAGGCACTGCCCTCTATCCTCTGCTCCCTGATCAGCAGGGAGTCTGCTTATCCCTCTGACCCTCCCCCTTTCATTCTCTCTCTCTCTCTCAAATAAATAAATAAAATGTTTTTTAAAAAAATAAATAAAAAATAAAAATAATCTAAATGGGATCATGCTGTAAGGTCTATTTCACACCCTTAATTTTTCACCTAATATCCTGGAGATCTTTCCATATCCACAGATACTTACCTAAATCATGGCACTATAGGTTGCAAATTACACTGTGTTCCTAGAGTACAATACACACAATCCATTTCCCTCCACGTATACACTTAGGACGCTTCCAGTTACTCAATATTATAACTAATGCTGCAATAAGCGTTTGTGCTAAAACAGCTAAATGAATCCCCAGAGGTAGAACTGCAGGGGTGAAGGGTAGGCGTGACTTTAACTTCACTCTTGCTGCACTCCTTGGCCCACGGTCACTGTGTGGCTTTCTTTTCTCCATCTATACATCTGGAAACTATTGATGGGCTCTCCGTTCACTCCCGTAAAAGGTTTGGCAAGCCTGAGAAATACAAAGTGGGGTCATTTAAGGTTACGTTTGGTCAAAGGCAGCGTGTTTGTGCAAAATCCCAACAGAACTGTTGTCTGGGGCCAGACACGAGGCTGGGCTGCGGGCGGGTCCAACAAGCACCCACCTCCGTGGCCCTGGATGCCTGGAGGCCAAGGAACAGGTCCGTCCATGTCCAGGATGGCCTTTTGCTTTCCTCCTAAAATCAGTTTCAAAGAAAAAAAAGGTGCTCTCCTGAGTGAGGTAGGAGAGGAAAGGGAAGCCCAACCCAAAGGCACTGGGTGTTAATGAGGGCAGTGATAAAAAGTAAGAAGAGTTCCAGCCTCTATGGCTGGAGGGAAAAACCCCAAGAAGATACAAGGAGGTTGGATTTCTGCTGCTTTTTCCCTTGTCCCTGCTCCATTTCTGAGTTCCCACAGTGATATGCCAAGCCTCACCGAAGATTTATCTTTGAAAATGTCCTTCCTCTAACCATGGCAAATGTGGGAAGATGGAAAGGGCCTCTCTCGCCTCTACAAGCCGTATTCATTCATTCATTCATTCATTCATTCATCCATCCACCCATCCATTCATTCATTCAGAGAGAGTGGGAGCACAGGCACAGGGAGAGGGGGAGGGAGAATCTCAAGCAGGCTCCCTGTGGAGCATAGAGCCCAACACAGGGTTCAATCCCAGGACCCTGAGATCATGACCTGAGCTGAAATCAAGAGTCGGATGTTCAGCTAAATGAGCCACCCAGGCACCCCTCTACAGCCACTTGTAGCTCTTTTCCCACCCGCCCTCGAACGCAGGGTCGACCAATAGAACCTTCTGCGGTGATGACGTCGTGCTCTCTGCACTGTCCCCATGGGAGCCGCTGGCCACATGCGCCCACTGAGCACCTGCAAAGAACTGAATTGTCATTTTCTTTTAATTAACTTAAATGGAAATCGTCCCACGTGGCTGGTGGCCGCTGTCTCGAGCAGAGCTGCTGTCATGATTTTTAAAGTCATGATTTTTAAACTCTTGGTTTCGGCTCAGGTCATGATCTCAGGGTCATGAGATCGAGCCCCGGGGCCAGCTCTGCACTCAGTGGGGAGTCTGCTTGGGGTTCTCTTCTTTCTGGGCCTCCCCCAACTAGCACACACTTCCTCACGTGCACACACACACACACTCTCTCTCTCTCAGATAAATAAATCTTAAGGAAATGCAAATGACTTGTCTCAACTAGTAATACATTAATATTAATTCTCTAACATTTTTTATAACATTTTACAGAGATTATATATAGCATTCGTCTATTAATCTACGTTACGGAACATATATATGATTTATGTTATTTCCCATCTTTACCACCCGCCGCCCAGCCACATGGACACCACTGCTCCCATTTGACAAATGAAGAAACTGAGGCTCAGGGGCCAGGTACTGACCTGGGCCCCTAACCCGACCTCCTAAGGTCTGAAGTTCATGCACTCGGGCTGTCCCTGGCCTCGGTGCTGCGCTCTGACTTCTATTTCACTCCAGGAAGGAGCCCTCAGCCACACGCAGCCCAGCACAGCGGTGGACATCGGCCCCAAGCAGGTGTCCGTTAGACACCCCCGAACCAGCAAATCAGTGTCTGAGCAGGTGCTAAGGTGGGAGTCCCAGCTGGCCACGTCCTGAGAGCAAAATTGTTAGCCCAGACACAAGGTATTCGTTTTTTATCAGATATTTAAGGTGGCGACACAGACACCCATTAATACGCCGCAAGTGGGTATGATTTTAGATCAGGGGACGAGCATAGAAATCACAGACGAGGAGGCCAATGTGATTTGAGATCTACTGCCCAAACCTGACTCGAGTTTGGGTTTCTGGTACACATTGAAACAGGTTGGAGTTGTGAGCAGCTCCCGTAATGTCGGGGCGAGAGGGCGGGCGGGTCAGAGAAGAAACAGTTGGAAATAAAAGACGGTGGGTCGCTGGGATGTGAGGGGGATTGGGTGCGCCCACAGATCTGAAAAAGTCAGACGATGGTGGCACCCAGCCCCGAACAGGCCCGACCCAGAAGGGGCTCTGAGGCCCAGCCCTCCTTGACAGCTGCTGGGTTGGAGGCTCTCAGTCTGTCTGTCTGTCTCAACGGCATAAGCTATTACCCAGAGCCTTCTTTCACGGACATGAACAACATCACAGTTCTGCATTTCAGGCATTTTCTCTGCAGGCACAGAAGCTAAACTCGTGAGGGAGGGTGTTCTTCGTTGAGCCCTTGCTATGCACCAGGCCCTGGACCAAGCACCTGGCACGTATCCCCTCTTTTTATATTCATGGGACCATCTACATTAGAGAGTATCATCCCCACGTGACAGAAAAGGGAACCCAGGTGCTGAACTAATAAACGTCTCCGCGGTCTGTCTTGAGCTGTTGTTCTCAACATGGTTATCCGCGCTACAGAGGGAGAGGAAGGATCCTTTACAAAATACCAGGGCCTGCCCTCCTCCCCCAGAGATTCTCATCATTCTGGCTCTAGGGTGTAGCCTGGGCGTCCAGAGCCTGGATGATTCTAAGGTTCAGTCAAGGCAGGACATCACCGCACTAAGGCGAGTCAATGGAGAAGGTAGGATTTGGACCCAGGTCTGACTGATTCCAGAGCCTGTGATAGAAACTGCTCATCTCAACGGCCCTCCGTGCTGGAATTGGGAACATTAGGAGCTGCCAATCACTAGAAATTGTTACAGGAACGCCTAGCTAGAATAGTTCTTCAGTCCCCAGGGTGCCCGGGTCCCCCTGAGGTTCCAGGTCTTTGACCTAAGGGTTAATGTGAGTTCTCTGTGAACCGTGCCCAGACGGACTATCATCAATCCGTTTTCAGACGACTGCTCTCGGGTCCTGCCCCTGGGCAGCACCTCTCATTTCTAGAAAAGCAAGAGCGCAGCCGTCCTTCCCATTCCAGGACTGGCTTGGTCTCCTGGCAGCAATTTTGCTAACAAACGTTTTCAGAAATCAAAACCAGATATGTTTCCTATTAAATCAGAGAACAGCTTTCAACGTAAACAGTACTCGGGGCGTGATCCAAACATCCACAGCCCATTTTGAGAAGTGCAGAACCCTTTAATACTAGAAAAGAAGTGCTTTTGTCGCTGTCTCTCCAGACTTCGGCTTTGCCACAACGTCCCTGGAGCACACCTGTCCTGCTCTCCATCCCTCCTCCACTCTCTCCTCTTCCCTACTGTTCCTCCCTGAGGGGGGGAGACGGAGCCACTACAATCATCTGGGTATTCAGACCCATGGGGATAAAAAGGATAGGGTTTGGCACAATTATTTCGTCCGCTAATCCAAGAGTAATCAGAGAACTGCAAAGAAATTCCACCACTCACATCTGCTGAGGCTAATATAATTTCTTGATATCTTAAGCATTTAACATAAGTTCGCCTTCCCTGGCCCTCTCTACTAGCAAGGACAGAGCTGTGCTGAGACGCAGCCTTGACACCAAAGAGTAAGATGGAGGGCAAATGTGTTCCATGTAGGCTCATTGGGCAGGGGCTGGAAAGGGGTGCCTCTGTACCCCAGAGCCGACACTCCCCATCCGTGTTCAAATGCCTTGACCTTGTTCATGGAGAAGCGGACAAGTCCACGGTGTCATGGAAACCACCAGACTTATCTCATCCACCATTTCTGTTTCTAACTAGCTGTGACCTCAGGCAAGCGTCCTAAAACCACTCGGGGTCCAAGTTTCTTTCTGAAAGGAGAAAATATTTGAACGGAGGCTTCTCTTCAATTTCATACTCTGGGCAAAGAATTTCTTAATCTTCTCAGCTTCACTGTTAAAATCAAGCTCCTCTAATTTGTAAGTGAGGCCCCCTCAGTGTAACTTGATTCTTAACAAACACCAGCACTCCCTTAACTGCACATTTGTGGTCAGGAATGGGGTAACAGACCAGCTCAGGCCCACGGTAGAGGGTTTTGGCAAAGAAACAGAGTTCAGCCTCTGGCAGAAGGGGATGTGGAAGAAGAGGCAGGAGGGAAGTCCTTAGTTTTCAGGTAAAGGTGAGGGCTGGCAGGCTTTGAAGCCTGAAGCCCGCACATGCTTCCTACCCCTGTCTCCGGTAAAGGGCCAGGTTTCCTGATGCTCGCTAAGCACCCTGTCTCATATTTGTATGTGAGTATTCAGGGCCTAACGTGCATCTCAACGAAATCTAGACGCTGCCATGGCCATAATCTATTTAATGACAGTAATAATGTTTGCACTTGTTCTCAGCCCTTAATCTAAGGAAACCAACATCCAACCCCACCTTTTCCTGTATGGAGATGGCCAGATGATTCCCTTTAGGAAAACAAACTCTCCGTTTAACATTTTCCAGGGCCAGAGGCAAACAGATCTTGCCCTTTGGCCATGCCTGGCTTCTTCCCTCTCCAAGCCACAGTTCTGACACGGAGAGAAGATTCCTGCCACCAACCAGAGGGAGTGAAAGTCAGCTGAGTCTCCCGTCACCGTTCCTGCTGACAAGCTTGCATTCCAAGGTACTAGATTCTCCTTACTCCTGCAGCATCTAGAGACACACTCCGTAAGGGGACATCCTAATGACGTAGCTTAGAGCATGCACAGGTGTACTCAAAATCAACTTTCATTTTTAAGAAGCCAGTAGCTTGTCCCGCTGGGCTGCACGGTATGTACTTCTAACCCCTCACCGTCCTAAGCCTCTGTGGCTGGACACCATAGTGCGGGTCTGATCTCTTAACAGAGCATCGTGTCAAGGAACCAGCCAGGCACGGCAGCCTTGATGAGAAGAAATGTACACGGTAGTAGACGGAAGGTGGGCGAGTATCCGTCTGTTCAAGTGCAAAAGGGGGACGGTGATGCTGGCAGGGACCAGAAAGGACTAGCAAAGGGAGAGGGAGTTTGGACCTTCCACCTTGCCCTCGTTGCTAACAAAAAGAGCACCACCATCCTAACGAGGCTAGAAACTAAAGGTTAACAAAGTCGCAGCTCCGGGGACTGTAACAGAAGAGCGGACAGGCTTTGAAACAGTTACACCATTAAATGCAATTTATTTGAAATCGCCTTGAAACTCCCCAGCACGAGGTTATTCACCTGTGACTTCCAAAATCCAATCCTAAGAACCAGCGCTCCTGGGCTGACCCCAGAGAATGACGCCCAAGCATCCAAATAGAGACCCGTATTTGTTAGAGCCACAGGGGGCCAAGAGCAAGGTGATTAGTTTGATCGCAGGAGGGCCCTGACCTCTCAGCTGGAGGTTCCACAAGGGAGGTCCGTCCTTCCGGAAAGGCCACTCAGCCAGGGAAGAGCTTGCGTGTGCAGCCCCAGGAGGTGAAGGCTGAGCCCAGAGAGGTTGGGGGCCTGCCAGGTCCCAACAGGCCTGCTGCGGCCACCTGCTAATCCCAGAGTGACATTCTCCAGCAGTGTCCGCAGACCCGTCCCCGAGATGGGCGGTGAATCACACGTACGGGTGCATCTCCTCTTCCAAACACACATAGGCAGATGGCAGCCAGTTACGGCATGGGGGCGGGGGTTGCAAGGAGAAAGGCACCCTAAGAAAGGATGTCACCCCGGTCCCACAAGTCCATCCTACTGACAGTGAAGACAGCTTTTATGAAGCTGGAAGCATGCCTGTGGGTCCCCCCCCTCTCTTTCCACCAGCCCGCAGCCACGTGTCCCTTGGCCTCACCAGACCCTTCTCGGCCCACCTGGACCTACAGCTGAAGTGACTTCCTGAATTCTAGACCCATCCGTTACAGGTGTCAAAGTTTATTGGCAAAAATTTCCTAATCTGAAGGGGAATGTTTAAGAGATGTTCGGGGGGAGCCTAGGTGCCCTCCTAGATGTTAAACAGATCACTATTTGACCATCATCACAAAAGAGCAAAGATTTAAGCTGGAAGGTGGACCCCAGACTCGGGAACTCAAACAGCGGAGAGGTGTGGGTCACAGCCCTGGGAGCTGGACGCTCCACGCACGTCACCGGCAGCAGCTCAATGCTTTGTCTCCACACACCCAAGGATACAGAAAACCATGCTTCAGCCGTGTTCAACTAGAGTCCGTGTCTCAGGCCACGAAATCGCCATGAAATGTGCAGACGCTCAGAAGGGCCTCCAAGGGTCACCACGCTCCTGGCAACTTGGTGGAGCTCCAGCAGCCCTTCCTAAGACGCTCTCTTCTTAATGTTCTCGCTCCAGAGACAGCCCAAGCCTCTCTAAAGCAGGGGCTAATTTTCAACGCTGGAGCAGGAAGAGTGATCTTCTGCTCTTGGAGAGCAGGCACTCAAGTGACGCAGGCTGGTTGCGAGCAGAAAAGACAGCTGCACACAGCTTCAAATCCTAGGATTTGGGTTCTCGTGGTCCGTCAAAGATCTGACAGCCAAACGCAAGAGCTCAAACTCTTCACTACTTAGAGACGCACCGTTCTTGCTACTAAGGGTGCAGGACTCTACCTCCCCAGGAAAGAACTTGTTTCCAAACACCAGGACAGAACTTGTTTCCAAACACAAGGCTTTCCTAAAGCATCCAGGAAAACATACGTGGTTTCTTATGAAAGTTCATGGAAACAGACTAAAAATGTTAAGGTTAGGACCTTCCTTGCATTTCTTCCCAAATGACTTTCTTCCATCAGTCATTTTTCTCCTCCTAACTTGCATAAGACGACCTGGCTTTCCTACTTGATTCTGGGGAATCTATAACCTCCTCTGATGAAGAATCCTGGAGCCTGTCTCCAGACTTGCCCAGAAGAGAAGCCACACCGGCCAAACCGTTTCAGAAAATTCCCTCCATTTTCTGGAACATCAGGCTGAGCCCAGAGTTCCTTGCTGATTTTTTACACAAGGGATCTAGTCTCTCTGCAGAGGGTACCACATCTGGATTCTACATGGGGCTGGTGAGAACCTTAGCGCTCGGGACGCCATCCTCAGTCCACCGAAGCTTCTCTTTGAACAGGCAGCAGAATCCTGAACGTCTCTGCTGTGAATCAGCAGCGGGAGACCACACAGGGCTCTGGGGTTTATCTTTACTTGCTCTGGGGCACTTCAAAGTCCATGAGTGCCCAGAGTCCCCAAGCCCACGCCCAGGCGTGGGAGGAGGACTCCCAGGATTCGGGGTACAGTCAGCCATACCCACGGCTACAATCGATCATAGCCAAAGAACAGGAAGCCAGAAGAGCAAAGGGAAAAGGCTCCCAGGGCAAAGTCTAGGGGAACCAGGCACAAGTTGTCAAGACTCCTTTCCCGGTGGAGTCGCACAGGGATATGCTGAATTCCTCCAGCAGCCACCAGTGACCGCAGGTGTGAAATGCCGTTCCCCAGGGAAGCCCAGGAGAGACTTTATGCTTAGGGTCCATACCGGAGGGCTGGTCAGCCACCTTTTGCCCGGAATTTCTACCCAAATTCCAGGCTTCCAGAAGGAAAGCAAGTGTTTGCTATCAACCATACTGTTTGGACTAACAGTTCGGGCACAGGGAACCATGCTTATCACTTAGGGAAAGTTTTATATCAGTGTAGGGAACTATTTACAGTCAAGCTCCCAGACGTCAGCCAAGGGTCAACCTCGTGAGCCAGTCTTACTCAGGCTAACAGCTTGGGTCTGCGCAACAAGTAAACCAAGATTCGGGCCAAGGTATGTGAATCCCAGACCGTAGCTGCCTTGCCTGGGATGCTGCTCGGTAAGGTGACCTGACACGCCTTGGTCTTAAGAGAGGCTCCCACTTATGGCTGGCTGGTTTGATAGAGAGGCCATCCTTTTCATCAGCTGTGAACGCTCACTCTTTATACACCCTTGACAACTCCTGCTAGATACCCTAACGGACATCACAGAAATTTCTCAGAACCAAAAGACCCCTGAAAGAACATCTGGTCCATTCCCTCCAGGATACAGAGGAGGAAAGAGACCCAGAGGGAGTTTAAGTGATTTCTCTGGAATAAATCTGGACTTGAAAGCCCCTTTTCTTCTGCCAGATTCTCCTGGTCCCTGACACCAACCTGGCCCTAATCCATGGCCCTCAGCCATGGCCTCCGGACCGGAGAGGAGGGAAGAGATGAGAAACATGGAGTTCTGAGCCTAGGGAGAAGGCTGGCTCTGCAACTGGACCAGGAGGAGGTCAGGGAAGAGCGGCCAGCAGCTCGGTCATGGAGAGGTCATGGAGTATGCAGGGTCAAGTCCAGTGTAACTTTATAAATAACGGGTCACCAGGAAAGCCCTCCACGTAGCTGTTAAAACGGTACTGGGATTGTGAACCCAGGGGCCCACCAATGTGAAGCCAGGAGCTTGGGGGACAGGGGCAGCCAAAGGCCAAGCAGCTTGCCACGGCCCCAAGCGAATGGGTTGCACCATCACCCCAGGACAGCAGGAATGCCAGTCTGCAAAGGGAACAAAAGGCAACAGACCCAAGCAGTAAGAACCAAGGTCGAGGTAATGTTCACTCCAAAGAGGTACCAGATACTAGGCTGAGGTCAGCAAGACCAGGGATGCGGATCCAATCCACCACTGGAGAAAGGGCTCCTGCATGCTGTGTTTTCTGGAACCAGACCTCCAGTCCACACCAATTCTTCATTCCCACAGGCAGAAGAGAGGCAGACCCAGCATGTGGATTAAGTTGAAGAGATTCTAGATGAGTCTAGCTACTCTCCTCAATTGAGGAGTTACCGAGCCAGGTTTGGGCAGTTGTGGCTGTTTTCTAACATGGGGACTGGGAGACAAAAGGTCAAGGTCAGTGGTCCAACAAAGAGGTCCAGATTTCCTGCACCCCTGCTCCTAACCCCTCCTGAGGCTGAGCCCCAGCTCTGTCTGCAGCTCCAGGAGATACCTGGACCCAAACCATCCCTCACCCACCCACCCCAGCCCCCTTTCTGTCTATTCCTGGGGCTAGTTTCTAGGACCTCTGAGCAAAATGGACCCAAAACATACCAGTGGGACTGGCTGCCCCAAGCTTGCAGAGTTAGCTGGTCCGCCCTTTAGGACAAAGAAAGCCTGTGGGAATGTTCCCGATTAAAGGACCCTAAAGAGACAAGGGCTGGGGTGCCTGGGTGGCTCAGTGGGTTAAAGCCTCTGCCTTCGGCTCAGGTCATGATCTCAGGGTCCTGGGATCAAGCCCCGCATCGGGCTCTCTGCTCAGTGGGCAGCCTGCTTCCCTCTCTCTCTCTCTGCCTGCCTCTCTGCCTACTTGTGATCTCTTTGTCGAATAAATAAAATCTTAAAAAAAAAAAAAAGAGAGAGAGAGACAAGGGCTGAGGATGGTGGGAGCCATGTGGGAAGAGGCCAGGTAAGAGGTCTACCTGCACTCAGCACTTTTCCCGCGCTGACCCTCCAGCTCAGAATCACACAGTGACTCAGCTGGGGGCCCTGGACCAAGAAAGCTGATTCTGAAAACCAATGCAAATCCCTTCGAAGCTCTTTTTTTTTTTTTTTAATTTATTTGACAGACAGAAATCACAAGTAGGCAGAGAGGCAGGCAGAGAGAGAGGAGGAAGCAGGGTCCCTGCTAAGCAGAGCCCGATGCGGGGCTCGATCCCAGGACCCTGAGATCATGACCTAACCCGAAGGCAGAGGCTTTAACCCACTGAGCCACCCAGGCGCCCCCGCTTCAAAGCTTTGAAACTGCTCAGCTCCTCTGGACCTCAGTGTTCCTTGTCAGTAAAATATCTAATTGCACAGGCCCACCACCCCTTTTCCAAACTCTCTGGGGCCGGATGCAAGTCAGGACTCCCAGGTTTCAGAAAGATAATACAGTGCATTTACTAGGTGCTACACATCACCCCCAGCATTTTTCTCTGCTGAGAAATGTGTTGAGCATTCACATGATGTGCGGGAGAAAAACAAACCACAAACTGTCTCCCATCAGCCCAGCTTAGCTTCTGTGATCAAATGAGTTTACACAAGACCCAAGGAAAAAAATTCAATTTTCACACTTGGGTTTGTGTGTTTGGGCTTTTTGGTTTTATTTGTATTCTGTTTTGCTTTTGGTTTTGGTGCATTCACAATTAAGGCTTATGGATCGTGGTCCTGTGTCTACGTTGCCTGATTATTCTGAGGACGACACAGGTTAACCCAGGGGCAGCACTTGGCACAATGCCTGCTACCACTTATGATTACATCGATGTACATCGATGTACGTGTCTCTCACTCGGGCTGCAAGCTCCTTCAAAACCTGCAGATATGATCTTAGTTGTTTATAAATTCACCTTAGCACCTAGGGAAGTGTCCTGCACACTGAGAGGCTTGAATAAATGTTTGCTAAATGCATACATCTAGTTTCAAAGGTAAATTTTTCTTGCCATTCCAAACTCAATGGATCCTTGCAGACTCCCTGGAGAGGACAATTATGGGATCTTTGGAGGATGCACCCATGTAGAAATCCAGGTGACAACACCCTGATTCCTTTCAGTGCATCACTGCGAAGGATCCTTAACATTGTATGTCCTCAGATCTTTTTTTTTTAAGATTTTATTTATTTATTTGACAGAGAGAGATCACAAGTAGGCAGAGAGGCAGGCAGAGAGGGAGAGGAGGAAGCAGGCTCCCTGCTGAGTAGAGAGCCCGATGTGAGACTCGATTCCAGAACCCTGAGATCATGACCTGAGCCGAAGGCAGAGGCTTTAACCCGCTGAGCCACCCAGGCGCCCCCCTCAGATCTTTTTTTGTTTAAAGATTTTATTTATTTATTTGACAGGCAGAGATCACAAGTAGGCAGACAGGCAGGCAGAGAGAGAGAGGAGAAAGCAGGCTCCCCACCAAGCAGAGAGCCTGATGCGGGATCCCAGGACGCCGAGAACATGACCTGAGCCGAAGGCAGAGGCTTAACCCGCTGAGCCACCCAGGCGCCCTATTTCCTCAGATCTTAAAACACAAGTCAAATGGTGGAGCAGGGAGCAGCTTCCGTTTACTGAGAGCTACGATATGCCAAGTGTTTAAAGAACTTCATATGCATTAACTCTTTTGATCCCTCCAACATTTTTTTTTAATTTGCCCATTTTACTGATATGGGAACGAGGCTGGTAACTTGCCTAAAAGATACACAGCTAGTAAGCGGCAGCTTCCAAACAGGCGAACCCCACAACCTGTGCTCCCAGGGCCCCCCACATAAGGTGAATACAAAAACCCTTTTGCCCAAATCTTCTGGGTTGAATTGCGTTTCCCCCTCACCACCAGCCCTCCACAAAAGATGAAGTCCTGGCCCGCAGTCCTGGTGAATGTGACTTTATTTAGCAATGACATTTGCAGAGGATCAAGTTAAAATGGGGGAACTGGTGTCCTTATAAAGGGGGGAGATTGAGACACGAGGGGACACACACACACGTGAAGGCAGAGACAGAGAGATGCTTCTACAAGCCAAGGAATGACAAAGCCCCCAGCAGCTCTGGGAGAGGCCTGGAAGGGACTGTCCCAACCCCTGGATTTCAGCCTTCTGGACTCCAGAACTCTAAGGAATTAATTTCTGTTGTTGAAGCCAGGGCACTGGAGGTATTTTGTGAGGGCAAGCATCCGGCCAATACAAGAGATCTGCTGGAACCGGCAAAGCCAAGGTGTCCTGGCAGATGATTTTGCAAAGGAGCAGACAGAGCACAGTAGTAACACACGCTTCCTGGAGCGACAGGCAAGTGACCCAGGGCCCCAAGGAGTGTACTGTTCACTGGTGCATTGCCAAACCCTGCTTCCTGGCCTTTCGGGGACTACGGCTTTTAAAGCCAATCAAAAAGAAACCAAGAGAAGACACATTTCCATGCCGCCCCCGAGGTCCTTAGAATGAGCAACGCACAAGTCCCTAGAGCACGTGTGCTCTCACACATCACCCAGAAAGCAGAAACCTCCCTCCTCTCCGCGGCCTGCACGCACTGCTGGCATTCTCTACGGACCAGGAGCCGCTCATGACTCAGAAACAAGTGCTGATGGCCGGGGACCAAAGCCAGCGCTTCCTACCCCTTCCGTGGGCTGCATGTGGGAGACAGGAGCAGCCCCACGTGGGATGCCAGAGTAGGAGTCGGGGAGGTACGGGTGCGTGGCGGGGGTTGAGGGGGTGGACTTCAGACCCCAGGACCTTGGCTTCACCCTTTGGCTGTCACTCACAGAGAACCTCTGGCCGCCCCAACATGAAAAACCTCAAAGAGATTATAAATGCCTCAAGAGGAGATTTTATACCATCTGATGATGTGGCTCCCGCTGGAGTTTAGGGTTTAGTCATCTGAAGCCGTCTGATCTAAATCTCTCTGCTCGTGTGCCTGTCACATGGAGGCTCTGTGCACACACCCCGCCACCCCCAGGCTCCTGTACCCATGGGCGCCTAAGCAGAAAGCACGCGCTGGGCAGCCAGCAGGTACACCCCGAGAGGTGCACGCTGGGTCAGGTTTCTGACCCTATCTGGACTGAGTTTTACACTCAGGGTTACTGCTTTCAGAAGTCCCTATCACTCAATCACCTTGGTAATTCCAGACGCCCAGCAGGGGTTTTGTTTCCCGAGAAGGAAGCCAAGCCCTGGCTCAATGCACAGACTGGTTTCAGACAGGGAGGGAATGGCCCTCTTGTCTCTGGGTCTGAATTTGGTGGTAGAAATACCGGAGAGGTGGACAGGTGTCACCTTAAAGAGGAAATCCTCCTTTTCTCTCCCCAGAGGATGGCAGCCTGACCGGGAGAGGTCTGGAACTGCAGGCAAAGGGAGTCACTAAGCTCCAGAGGGTCGAGAGGAACGAAGGCTTCTTACAGATTGGTTTAGCTTTTTAAAAGAAAAAAAAATTGGGGCGCCTGGGTGGCTCCGTGGGTTAAAGCCTCTGCCTTCAGCTCAGGTCATGATCCTGGCGTCCTGGGATCGAGCCCCACATCAGGCTGTCTGCTCAGCAGGGAGCCTGCTTCCCCCTCTCTCTGCCTACTTGTGATCTCTCTCTCTCTCTCTCTCTGTCTCTGTCAAATAAATAAATAAATAAATCTTAAAAAAAAAAAAAAAAACAAGACACAAGGGACCTCAAAGACCCCGCATGGTACCCAGGAGGTGCTGAGCTAGGCCCCTCCCCCACTCTGGGGAACCTGGGCAGGGGAGCCTTCCCACACCTCGCTGCTCCCATGACTCACAGGTGACTTGGTGGCCCACGTGGGAAAATCAAAGACAGGGCTTTCTATCATAAATTCGAGGCAAAGAGGCAGAGACCCAAGTACCCAACATGGAAAGTAGAAAGGACCACATGGGGGGAGCTTCCCCTTCCCAGACACGCTCCCTCCTGCCTCCCAACGCAGACTTGCCAAACGCAAAGGGGCACCTGCCAGGGACTGCAGGGGTGACCTGGACTCGCTGTGATTTTCTAGAGCCTAAAATGGAGGAATGCTCTCTAGAGTTCGACAGCCTGTAGAACCCTGCCCTGCGGACAGCAGGTGCTCAGTGTGGGGCATGACGACACCTAAGTCGGCCTCCAGCCGAGAACCCGAGGAGAAATGTATTTCTTAGCCGTCCCCTACTCGGAGTCTTCAGAAACTCTCTGAAGGACCGGTATAGAGAACAAATCCTACACCCGGGGAATGATAGGGCTGGGGCTGGATGACCACGTACTTGAAGCTTCTATGCCAGGTTCTTGATTATTAACTATTGGTGGGGAGCCCACCAAGCGTCAGCCACCATCTGTGCCACATTCCTGCATCCGGAGGTGAGTCAGAGTCCACAAGACGCCCGTCACAGAGTTTGAAGCTGGACTCTAACTTACGTTCCTTGGAAGGAGCTGCCAACCTCCTCTTGCAAGAAAAATGAATGTGGAGCTTTCACTGGCTCTGTTCTCCGTGCTCTTAAATCATTCACTTGGGCTGTTTCGACGACAGCCCTTGGTTGAAACCAGAAAGTGTTTTCCACCCACGCAACGGCAGAGGCTCCAGATCCAATTCCCGGGGCTCAGACGGGGGTCAGTGGTTCAAAGGGATTTTCCCTCTTTCCCCCAGCCTACCCCATCCCACAAGCCTATCTTGGCTCACCCCCAAAGAAATTAAGAATCATTAAGATACAAGTCTAATTGATTGTTTCCTAGTGTCTTGGCCCTGTTCTCCCCAACCAGACTTTTTAAACCACTTTTGTGGGACACCTGGGTGGCTCAGTCAGTTAGGCATCTGCTGTCTGCCCGGATCATGATCCCGGGGTCCTGGGATCGAGTCTAACATCAGGCTCCCTGCTCGGTGGGAAGCCTGCTTCTCCCTCTCCCTCTGTCTGCTGTTCCCCCTACTTTCTAGGACAGTCACTCTAGGAGCTTCCAGCCACTCTGGAAAAAGTCCAGCTACCCCTCAAATCTCATGGGGAGAGATGAGAGAAGGTGGTGGGAGCCGAGGAGCCAACCTGTTCCCCCCGCAGGAGGACTTTGTCTTCTCTGCTCAGTTACCTGACTGCTGTGGGAGGGACCTTCGAGGAGACCCAGGCCCATCCACCACCAGACTGCATCCGCCTGAAGGACCCTGAGTGAGAACCATCTATGCGAGCCCCACTGACCTCTAAGTTGATGAGCAAAGAAATGATTATTACCCCTGCTTCAGCCTCACCCCTCCCCCTCCCTCTACCTCCCATTCCCGCCATCTGTGGTGTCCACGGTCCCACTGCCTGTGCTTTTTCCAGTGCCATCCTGCTCAGGACCACGGCGAGTCCCTCCCACTCAGCTGGCCTCCCTGGCTCACCTGCCCACCACCCCCTAGGCTCTCCTGCCCTGTCATGGATGGGTCTTCCAAACGCAGGGCTCACGGGGTCCCTCCCCGCCGCCTGGGAGGCCCTCTGCTCCGCAGGTCAGCGCTGTTCTGTGTCCCAGCTTCGTCGCCGACCGTCGCTCCGCACGCCAGCCTAACTCAGGTTCCCCCAGGTCCCCTTCCCTGGACACACCATGCCCGTCAGCTCATGCTGCCCCCTCCCCCACACTAAGGCTTTGCTCCAATGTCAGGGCTTCCATAAGGATCCCCTCCGGGCCCGACACCCTGGCCCCTCCCCTCCCAGGCAAGTCCAGCTTCTCACTCAGTACCACAGCCTGTCCCCAAGGGACTGGGGTCTCACTGAGGACAGGACCCCCACTAGCTCTCCTTCTAACAGACTCCATACCCAAGGCCAACTTTGGGAATCCCAGTGACCCTGGCACCCGAAGGAGAGTTTTCCAAGGAGAGAGGAAGCGATCACCCCTCAGGCCAGCACCAGAAACTGCCTTAGGTTTCATTCTCCACCTTCCAAGGGGATGGGCCCCAAGGATGCCCATATCTGTGGGTGACAAGGTCGTCAGTGGCAATGAGTCGCATGTACCCCGGGACACTGCATATCATTTTGAGTTGTCAGGCTTGAAGTTGAGAGGCAGCCTGTAGTAGTGCGAGAGGCCACACGGCAGGTTCAAATTCTGACTCTGACCATTTTTGTTTGGTTCTGGGTTTTGGGTGGTTTTTTTTTTTTTTTTTTTTTTTAAGTCCTCTCTACACCCAGTGTGGGCCTTGAACTCACAACCCTGATATCAAGAGTCACACGCTTCACCAACTGAGCCAGCCAAGTGCCCCAATTTTGTTCTGTTTTTGCAGAACATCTCCTTTTGATTTCCCAACAACATTCTCCTTTTGATTGACTCAGCAAGGTAGGCAAGTTACGTCAGATTCCGCCCCCACACAGGCAACCTCTTTTGTTAAAAGTACAAATTCCTGCTGTATGTCAGACATCTCACATAATTCTTACCACCACACTCGGAGGAACTGAATTATCTTCACTGACAGATAGAAAAACAGAGAGGTTGAGTAACTTGCCCTGTGGTACACAGCGAGGAACGGCAGAGTCAGACCCCAAGCCAACCGTTAAGGCTATTAAATGGCTGTGCTGCCTCTCAGCTGACACACTGAGGGTGGCCTGCTGTGTCCCCAGGGGTGTGTTGGTGACTCGTCATGCCATCATCCCTGGCACGCGCAGATGGTGTAAGGGGCACACGGTGGCATCGCTCTACGGGGTGGGAAGGCTAATCCTCTGCCCTCTGGCTTTCTTGGTGGAGGCTGAGCCTGGCTCCTGTGTTGTGGGGGCAGACTGGACTCTGGGGCGAGGTGGAGGGCTGGAGAAGGAGCCTTCTTTCTCTTGGAAGTCAGAGGGAAGGAATTCGGGGTGCGGGAGAGAGAGCGCCCCGGGCGTCCTGATGAAGGGGAAAGTAACAGCGCGCCACTCACAGATGCAGCTGGAAGGAAACGCAGCTGAAGGAGAAATGGGTGATGCGGAGGCAGAGGGCGGCAGGTCTGAGCTGACAGGAGTGGAAAGACAGCGGGGGCGGGGGGAGGGGGGAGCTGCTCTGGCTCATTAGCCAACCCGTCTACACAGCAGTGGGAGCTGACTCAGGAGACCCAGGGCAGTTCAGAGGGCACAGTGGCGAGGGTCTGCGCAGGGCTGGACCTGGCAGGGAGGGTGGGGGCAGATGTCTCCCATCTCCTCTGAACCGGGGCATCCTTCTCCTTCCCCTGTGGCTCTCAACCACACACACACAAAACAAGAAAGAAACAAGACACAAAACAAACTGAGGGGGGCTGGGGGAAGGGGGTAGGGAGAAGGTGGTTGGGTTATGGACATTGGGCAGGGTATGTGCTATGGTGAGTGCTATGAAGTGTGTAAACTTGGCGATTCACAAACCTGCACCCCTGGGGCTAATAATACATTATATGTTTATTAAAAAATTTAAAAAATTTTTAAAAAGAAAGAAAGAAACAAGATAAATGCTCCCAGCAGCCTGGGGCCCCCTAATTCCAATGGGGCTTGATAATTTGTTCCCGGCTTCTGAATATCCTAAAATTAGGGCCCTTCCTAGAATTTTCTATCCCTCTTTTAACCCCTCCCATCAGATTCAAAATGAATTGGAAGAACATCCCAGTCACTTCTGCCCTCCTCACAAACCGATGGGCTGCGAGCTTCTCACCCAGCTCAGCCCCAGTCCTGTCGGGACCAAGGCCCTGGGAGAAAAGTAAAATGGGCTGTGGCAGGCCCTGCCAAACCCCCCAGTCAAGGTTGACGCTTATTACTGGAGTTATTGGAGAGTCAGAGAGAGAGAGAGAGAGAAAGGGAGGAAGAAATCACCTCTTCTCCCAACCTTTGCCGGGTCCCATGATTTTCCCAGCTGGGACTTGAGGTCCGCGAAATTATGGATCTTTGAAAATTCCAACTCCTAGAATTTAAACAAACTGTCCTCCTCGAACATAATCACTAGCTCTGTGATCCACATACAACAAAAATAACCCACAAGCCCACCCCTGATGGTGAACGCTCTGCACCCCAATTCCCACCCCAATTCCTCCGGGCCGGTACGGCTGTCTGGACAGAGGGGGGGCAAAGCAAAGCGCCTCGTGTTCGGGTCACAGAGACCATCCGAGGAGCTCAGCACATCTGTGAAGATGGGCGACAAGATTTCATTAAGCAGAAAGCATCTCCCTTTTCAAACCGTCAAGTCACACGAGTGAGCAGTTAAGCAACTGTAAGGCAAGAAGGGAAGGGTTTCTTAAGGGGCATTTAAAAATGCAGAGCACCATTATCTCTCACACAGCCCAGGGGACTCAATTAACTGCAGGCCCCAGGTCAGCCGTCAGCCTGGCTTTGCAGAAAGGTGGAGCGGTGGTGGTAATCCCAGAGTCCAGCCTCCTCCTTGGGAAGAGATGTGGCATCAGAGGCCTGGGGGTGTGGGGCAGGGGCTCACTGTGGCATCAGAGGCCTGGGGGTGTGGGGCAGGGGCTCACTGCCATCCAGTTAGAAGTGGAGGCACAGCGGTACCCCAGGTCTGTCCTGCCTACCAAGGGAGCCACCAGCCAGATGCAGCTGCTTTACATTTCATTTCATTAAAACGTTATAAAATATAAAATCCACTTCCTCATTTGCCTAGCCACGTTTCACGTGCTCAAGAGACACACAGGGCCAGTGCTGGACGGTGCAGTACGGCACATTCCCATCCCCTCAGGAAGTTCTACGGGACAGTGAGGTTCAGGTCCCGAGGCTCTCCGAGCCCTTTCCACCCCACCAGGGCCTGGCTCTCACCTTCCCTGCAAGTATCCACCCACCGAGCATCGTGAAATCGGTTCCGTGGGACAGAGCCAGCTTTCCTTCTTTGCGATAAAATAGAAGACAGTTGAAAATCTCATAGTGAAATTGGCAAATTTCATTTGCCAATGAAATACAGGCTATGCCACGTCAGAAAACCTTTTTGGTTTTATGCAATTTCGTTGGTACACGTGCACGCATTATCTACATCTATGCATTTAGTTATATATCCGCTGGACCATAATGTAAAATGCGTTCCCCCCTGCGGGTCCAAGTCAGAGAAAGTCAGACCCTCTCACTATAGTGTGATCCTGGTCTACAGATATTTGAATGCTTTTGCTCCCATGCATCTTCCCCTTTCCCAGATGACTCAAATCACAAGGCAGTGAGGCAGGGTGTCTGTTCCATAGCATCACACACGGGTTTTCCTCCAGACCCAATTTTTCCTGTTAATTTTATGTGTCAATTTGGCTAGGCCATGCTACCCAGCTACTTGGTCAAACATTATTCTGGATATTTCTGTGAAAGTATTTTTTTTTTTTTTTTAGGTGAGATTAACACTTAAATCAGCAGATGCTGACTAAAGCAAATTATGCTCCAGGATATGGGTGAGCCTTGTCTAATCAGTTGAAGGTCTCAATAGAAAAAGACTAATATTCTCCCTTAAAGAGGGAATTCAGCCAGCAGACTGGCCTTTGAACTTGAACTCAGCGTCAACTCTTCCCTGAATCTCCAGCCTGCTGTGCTGCCCTGCAGACTTCAGACTTGTCAGCAACCACCACTGCATAAAACAATTTCTTAAAATAAATGTCTCTCTTTATACATACACACCCCTCCCTGGTTCTGTTTCTCTAAGAAACAGAAATTTCTCTGACTAACACACACTCCTATTCCATCCAGAGAAAGCCTGGTCGTTGTTCAAGGCTCTCTCAAATACTGCCTCCTCTGTGTAACACCCCTGATTTCCTCTGTTACAGTAATTGTTGTGAAAGACTCCTCCCCTAGAAGATAGATAGGATAACTAACCGCTTGTTTGCTTTTCTGTAAACCGCTGGCTTTTAGGTATAGACCAGGTTATTAATTAGGTTATTAATTGCTTATTAATCGCTCTTTTGCCCTTCTGTAACCGCTTGGCTTATAGAAATAATAGAAGACGCCATGATGGCATTCCTACCTTCCCCCTTCTTGTTCCCCCTCCCTGCCTCTCTCCTCGGGCCAATCAGCTTGTTCCCCCTTCCCGCCTCTCTCTTCCCGCGCGTGGGTCCTTAGAGCCAATCAGCAAACTCCACGTATGCCTTTTTCAAAAGTTCTGTCAACCAATCAGTTGCACTCCACCCAAAACTTGTTTGTACCTGTCTATAAAAACCCGGCACCACCCCAGCCGGGTGTGCTCAGCTAGCAGGAGCTGCTGACCACCCGCAGGCGCCTGCGTAACAATAAAGAACCTCTTGCTGATTGCATCCAGTGGCAGTGTTGGATTCTTGGGTAAGGGGATCCGCGGGTCTTTCATGCTACATTTTTGCAGATTATTGTGCCTTGGACTGTGGTTGATGTTTAGATTCCAAACCTTGTTATGCAAAGCTTGGTCCATGAAAGGTGGCATCTGCATCGCCCAGAAACCTGTTAGAAATGCAGAATCTCAGACCCCCACCCCACCCCACCCCACCAATTCAGAATCTACATTTGAACAAGGTGCTTGGGTGAGTCCTATCATGTCAAAGTTTGAGAAGCATTGTTTTAAGCAAAGCTCCTTAACTGCGAGGAGCATTAAAAGTTACCATCCACAGAGACTCATGGAGTTGGTCTGGGGTCCAGCCCCGGGCAGCATCAGGATGTTAAAACCTTCCCAGCGGTAGGGGTGCTGATGGGCAGCCAAGCTGGAGAACCACCCTAAACGCACCCCTCATTGTATAAGAGGAAGTGAGACAACAAAGCCAGGAGTCTGGGTCAGGCCACACAGTGAGTTAGTATCAGGAACAGGACCCCACCAGGGTTTCCCGTGTCCCTGAAAATGTTAACGAAAGAGAAGAAAGATCCATGTACCCTGTGGGCAAATTTAAAATGAAACCTGGATCATCCAACAGCCAGCTGACGAAGGACACAGTCATTACACCAAGTGTCTCCTTTGGAAAGAAGAACTGAAGGGATTCTCTATGAATTCAAAGAACCACTCAGCTTAGGTTAGCTCTCCGAAACTCTTCCCATTTATGACTGTCAAAAATGAAGCCAAGGGTAAAATTAGTGCTGGGAAACAGGAGCCACCCGCACTCCCCGATCTAGGGTGACCCAAAAATGTCCACGCCGACACACATCCTACCTCCACTGGCTCCTTCGTGTTGCGCCGGTCCCTGATCTCTGCTTACGTAACCCTTTTGACAGGTACAAGACGATGCTATTACCGAGCCTTCTTAGCTTTGTTGCCATATGGCGTGGATTCCCTAATCCGAGTTAGGAAATAAACACGCATTTCCCTGCAAGGCTCCCCCTGCGTATCTTTATGCTGACCTGGTCCTCTCAGTCCTCTGAGGCTTTCTCATCAGTGACAACAGGGTCGCCCCACGTTCAGTCCCATCACATGCTCTCTGGGTAACGACCCACAGAGGGGCCCGACTTGGGGGGATCCCGGCGTGGACACCAGCTACTCAAGTGTGACAAGGTGGCATTCTCTACTGTCAGCCACCCCCCCACACACCCCGTCCCCCTTTGGCCTCCTGTAAACTGTCCCCAGGACAATTTCTGGCGTGGAGTTGGCAGGAATAAATATCCCTTTGACAGTAATGTCCCTACAGCTGCTGACAATGCAGTAGTTCTTTTTGGGCAAAACTGTATCTTTCCTTAGCGCGATGGAGCACAATCTGCTTAATGAGGCACCAGAGAGAAAGCTAACCCCCAACGCACACTGTGCGATAAATTTGTGCCCAGAAATTATACTGAACCCCACAGAACTACCAGCTTGGCAGCTGGTAGCCGCTACACATACAGATGTGTTCTCAGCAGTGACATTAGCAGGAGACACACACACACACACACACACACACACACACACACGCAGCTGGCAAGCAGCCTTCCCCTTAAACCATACCAGTCAACGCCACTTGGCCCCCAAAATGCATCTCTTCCCTTGCAGATAAAGGGAAAGCTGCTTCCTGGTACAAAGGAGAGCTATGTTTGTGTAATAGATTAAAAAGGGGGGGGGCACCTGGGTGGCTCAGCGGGTTAAGCCTCTGCCTTCGGCTCAGGTCATGGTCTCGGGGTCCTGGGGTTGAGCCCTGCATCCGGCTCTCTGCTTAGTGGGGAGCCTGCTTCCTCCTCTCTCTCTGCCTGCCTCTCTGCTTACTTGTGATCTCTGTCTGTCAAATAAATAAATAAAATCTTTTAAAAAAATAAAAAAATAAAAAATGGTCAGGGCGCCTGGATGGCTCAGTTGGTTGAGCCACTGCCTTCGGCTTGAGTCATGATCCCAGGTTCCTGGGATCCAGCCCGGCGTCGGGCTCCCTGCTCAGTGGAGAGCCAGCCTCTCTCTCTCCCTCTGCCTGCCTCTCTGCCTACTTGCCTTTTCTATCTCTGTGTTAAATAAAATAAAAACATTTAAATTTAAAAAAAAAGTCAAGCTAATCAACAATCTGGCAGCAATAGTAATAAAACAAATGCTTAAAAATATTTAAGCAAACCAAATAATTTGGGCCCACGAGTGCCAAGCTTCTACAAGTGAGTTCCCGGAGCAGCCAGACAAGCTGGGAACCAGCAGGGACTCTTCTAAACCGAGCATAGCGCCTACATTTTACAATTAAGAAGACAAAAGTCTCAGGGTGCCTGGGTGGCTCAGTAGGTTAAAGCCTCTGCATTCGGCTTGGGTCATGATCGCAGGGTCCTGGGATCGAGCCCCGCATCGGGCTCTCTGGTCCGTGGAGAGCCTGCTTCCTCCGCTCTCTCTGCCTGCCTCTCTGCCTACTTGTGATCTCTGTCAAGTAAGTAAATAAAAAAATCTTTAAAAAAAAAAAAAGAAAGAAAGAAAACAAAAGTCTAAGAGGTGAGGTCACTCGCCCAAGGTCACACAGCTAATTAGTTATGCTGTGGGGACAAGAACCACCTGTCCAGACTCCCAGGCCAACAGTCATTCAGGTACACCCTACCACTGTCCAGAAAGAAGTTCCCGCAGAAGGTGAGGACTGTTCTCAGGCTCAGTGTTAAGGGTTGTGAAACAGCTTCCCAGCACAGCTTTGGCCAAAAAGAAAACTTCCCGCAAAGCAATGGGGGACGACAAATGTAGCAATGGCTAGGCTCCTATGTCCTTTAGGAAGCCTGAAGCTAACACAAGCGTCACCTCCCACCCCGGGGTCAAGTTCAGAAGGCAGAAGGAAAGGATAGGACCGCACCAGCCCTGTTCAGCCGTGTTCGGGTTTCAGCTGTATACGGTCAGAGTACAAATCAATTACCCTATAACCAGGAGGCTATGGCTTCTCCCCAAATTCATATCCAGTTACTCCCTCTGCAAAACAGCAGAGCTGCTCGACCTTTATGTATCCGCTTCCCTTCCTGGAAGACTGCTTTTCCCCTTTGGCCAAGGCTGCACTAATTTTTCTCTGCCACAAATGTCTACACGTGCCTGGGGACAGCTGTCCCAGATTCATCCAGATCGCAGGATGTAAGAACCGGAGAGTCACCTCAACCAAATGATTTTCCTCCGTGCTATTGTTTCTTTCTTAAAAAAATAAATTAATTTTTTTCCATTAAGATAAAATTTTTAAAAATAATCCCACAAGCCCATGAGAACCATCATTAGGATTTTGGCTTATTATCTACCAGACTTCAATTTTCTGTGTGTGTGTGTGCGTGCGTGCGTGCTTTCAACAGGCTACCATCATGATATAGAAATATTTCTGTATCTTTCTTCTTTATCCATATCATAAAAAAATCCCCATAATGCTGTCTTTCCATACGTAATTTCAATGTCTGTTTAGTATTTCATCAGCTGTATTTGCTATACTTCCCTGTCTCCCTGCTGTGGATCTAGGTTTGTTTCCAGTGTTTCAGTAACACAAATAGGGCTTCACTGAACACTACTATGCGTGCAGGTCTCTGCGTAGTTATTACTGGGCATTATTTCCTTAGGGAAGTTTCCCAGAAGTCAACCTCCCATACTACTCACTGTTGGAGAAACTTGGGCCCCAAATGACTCAATATCTGGATAGGCTAAAAGGAACCCTCTCTGGAGACCGAGGTTTGATTAGCCGTGTGAACATCGAGAAGACACTCAATTCCCCTGAGTCTCAGCTTCCCTTGGGCCTCAGGAGCTGGGTCCCCACAAGGCCTGTCGCGGTGCTCTGCCCGCCAGGCGTGTTCCCGGTCTGCTGCTCCACAGAGCCTACCGTGCCCAAATGTCACCAAGCCAGTGTCCCTCCTGCCTCTCTGCTTTTCACTGCAGCTGCTCAGGAAAAGGACTTTGTCAGAGCCCGTCAGAGGACCAGATTTGTTGGGAGTACATGGAGGCTGGGCAGATCAAGTCCAAGGTGTGCAGAACGGGCCGTGGTATTGGCTGTTCCTCCCGCTGTGGTCCCTGGCGCTGCTCTCTGAATCCAGGTCAGCCGTGGAATTACACAGACCTTGCTGCATACTTGGGGGTGGTGACCGGAGGGTACTGTGACAATAATAAACACGTCCAGGCCGGTGCTTGGGGACGTCCCAGAAGCCAGTGCATGGGGGAG
This sequence comes from Mustela putorius furo, assembly GCF_011764305.1. Classification (NCBI taxonomy): domain Eukaryota; kingdom Metazoa; phylum Chordata; class Mammalia; order Carnivora; family Mustelidae; genus Mustela; species Mustela putorius. The sequence continues at coordinate 10,573,053 of NW_025422022.1, forward strand.
GGAGGCAGCCTGTGTCTCCTACTGGGATTCTCCAGGACCGTAAAGAGGCCACTGTGTCTGTGACCACTGGTCACATCCCTAGTGGACGTCTGCAGGTAAACACCCTGCCCTTGACCCAGAGCAACCGGAACAAATGGAAAAATACAGCAGTCTGGTTTTAATCTTATCCTAGACAACAGTGAGCCATTTATCATTGGCCTCTTTTAACAATGAGTTATGATCGGTAGAGAAGGGGAGACGGTTCCAGAGTATTTCCTCCATCTTTCGGCACACAGCTCCTCCTGCTGTTGTGCCCTCGGTCTGTGAAATCAGACGGGAACTCCAATGTACTCATGTTGTCCCCCATTTCGTATCTGGTCTGTGACAATCATGCAGCCTTTGTGCGTAAGCACCACAAACTTTGTAGCTCGTTGTGCTCGCAAACCTTCACCCAGTTCTGATTCCGCCGCTCAGCCCAGCGGACCTGACGAAGTCAGCGCGTCACAGGAGCGAGGACACCACTGCAAAGACCTACGGTGATTGTACTTACTACCACGAGAGAAAGCCTCTGCCAATTTAAACTAGGACAGGCCAGCGACTGTAAGACATATCTCTATCGGGGCTGTTAAAGTGTGAGAAAAGGTGCCTTAGAATCAATGATAAGGGCGCCTGGGTGGCTCAGTGGGTTAAGCCACTGCCTTTGGCTCAGGTCATGATCCTGGAGTCCCGGGATCGAGTCCCACATCAGACTCCCTGCTGAGCTCTCTCTTATTCTCTCTCTCTCCCTCCCTCTCAAATAAATAAATAAAATCTTAAAAAAAAAAATCAACAATAAGCAGGGGGCACCTGGGTGGCTCCACTGGCTAAGCGTCTGTCCTCGACTCAGCTCCTGGATTGATCCCAGGCTCCTGGGATGGAGCCCCAAGTTGGGCTCCCTACTTAGTGGGGAGTCTGCTTCTCCCTCTCCCCCTCTCCTCCTCATGCAAGCTCTCTTTCTCTCTCTCAAATGAATAAGCAAAAAAATCTTTAAAAAAAGAATCAGTGCTCTGCGGGTTGCTGGGGGGGTGAGCGGGGTAGGAGAGGCTGGCTGGGGGATGGACACTGGGGAGGGTATGTGCTATGGTGGGTGCTGTAATTGTGTAAGACTGACGATTCACAGAACTGTCCCCCTGAAGCAAATAATACATTGTATGTTAACAATTTTTTTTTTAAGATTTTATTTATTTACTTGACAGACACAGATCACAAGTAGGCAGAGAGGCAGAGAGAGGAGGAAGCAGGCTCCCCGCTGAGCAGAGAGCCCGATGCGGGGCTCTCCTGGGATCATGATCCGAGCCGAAAGCAGAGGCTTTAACCCCCTGAGCCACCCAGGCGCCCCTGTATGTTAATAATTTTAAAAAGACCAAAAAAAATCAATGCTATGTGATATTTAACCTCTCTGCAGTTACACGTCTCACTTGTAAGACAAGGTGCTAAATGTCCACCTTGAAGTTTGGCTGTGAGGCGGGAATGAGAAGACACTGTACTGTGCCTAACTCCGGGCCTGGTATGCGGTGAGGGCTTGACACAATGACGGATCCTCCTCCCATTTCAAAAGTGATGGGTACTGGGGCGCCTGGATGGCTCCGCGGGTCAAGCGTCTCACTCCTGATCTCAGAGTCATGAGTTCGAACCCATGGAGCCCGCTTAAAAAAACAAAAACAAAAACAAAGGTAATAGGTCCCTATCCTGGAATTAAGAGGGGGGAAAAAAGTGGTGGGTTAAGTTCCGGATAGACTATACGCTCTTTCACAGAAGGTACCCTATCTTACACATCCCTGACCTCTCCCCCCCCCCCCCGCCCACCACCCAGAATACCACCCTACACACTGCAGGCACCCAATTAATGGACGCTGACTACAACAGCTGAGCCAGTTTGAAAACCCACGCCCGAGCAGGGGACTGCTGTCGGAAGACGAAGCGGATGCGACCCCACGGGCTGCCCAGCACCTGGAAGCAACAAGCACACCTGCTAGTGTCGTCCTCGTCCTGAATGGGCTGCAGGGTCCGGAAGGGAGCAAAGCCAGTGTCAGGGCGCCTCCCCCCTACCCCGGCCCCCAGGTCAGGGAAGCACAAGCCGCCACGTCTCAGTCCCACAGACACAACACCTCGGAGGCAGCCCTGGGCCTCTCAGGGAAAGCCAGGCAGCCTCCGTGCCCTGATGTGAACGGCTGTGCATATTAAGTCAGGCGACGTCCCCAGGGGCTCTACCCCTGTCCCCCAGGACTCTGAGAGCAGCACCGCTTGGAGTAAACAAATGTCCCACGTGGGCAGTGCTGAAAGGAGCAGACGTTGAGACAAACAGAACCATGTGGCATTATTTTTCTTCCCCCTACATGTGTGTACCTGCTGCTTTTTCCTCCTCGGGAGGGCCCCAGCTTGGTTGGGAAGAGACGGAGCAGGGCAAAGAATCTCATTTTCCACCGCCCACTTTTGATTATTCATGTTCATGTGGGAGATGAGACGGGCTGCCGATGACAGATTCAGGAACAATCCCCTCGAACCCCCACCTCGCCCTTGACCTCAGGCAGGCGCCATTCGGCCGAGGCGCACTGGGTATGCACCGGGCTGCACCCTCACCAAGGCACACTAGCCCCCCCCACCAGCTCGGATTAGCTGGGAGCGCCGCAGTCCCCCGTCCCAGGGCCCCCAAGCACTACTCACACAAAGGGGTATTGCTTTCACAAAGTGAATGGGACCTGAAGGGGGAGGGGGACCCCCTCCCCCAAATAACTAGAAAATCAGAAGTATTTGTTGAGGCTTCATGGGTTAGGACTCCTTCAACCGTCCCCCACGGATGCAGAGAAGGACAGGAGGCAACCAGGCAGAAACCCCATCTCCCCCAGTATCTTGACAGTAGAAGGGAAAGCAACCTTCCCATGAAGTCGGGCTTCCTCCCCAAAGCCAGCCCTCAGAAAGTCGCTGCAAGAGTGTTCTACGTTCTTGTGGGATTCCAATGCCTGCTGCGAGTCCCTTTTCTCCTGCCCTCCTGTGCTTCTCTCTGCTTGGAGCTCTTCACCGGCCGAAAGGAGGGAAAACCTCCCAAGGTCACTGGGAGGGCTAACGAAGCATGTGCTGGGAGCCAAAAGCTGCATTCCTGCCCTGGCCTCACTCCAGCCTCATCGGTGCCATCTGCTGCCCAAAGCACCTGTGATGACCCCCAGGTGGGCAGGGGTATCATTTACCTGCTTCCTCACTGCCAATCTCTAATGGGGATTTCAGGAAACTTTCCACAGACAGCATGTGTCTTCCTTGTTAGAGTCCTTATTAATAAATCGAGAAGGTCATGCCCATACCATATTAAGCTGCTACCAATTACTCATGAGAGTCATTATCCACTGTAGACTATCGTCCCATTCCTGGGAGAAAAGGAAATGCACCCAAAGGTTTGGATGTCTTAAGAATCCACATCTGGGGGCGCCTGGTTGGCTCAGTGGGTTAAGCCGCTGCCTTCAGCTCAGGTCATGATCCCAGGGTCCTGGGATCGAGCCCTGCATCGGGCTCTCTGCTCAGCAGGGAGCCTGCTTCTCCTCTCTCTCTCTGCCTGCCTCTATGCCTACTTGTGATCTCTCTCTCTCTCTCTCTCTGTCAAATAAATAAATAAATAAATAAATAAATAAATAAAATCTTAAAAAAAAAAAAAAAAAAAAGAATCCACATCTGCGGGGCGCCTGGTTGGCTCAGTGGGTTAAAGCCTCTGCCTTCGGCTCAGGTCATGATCCCAGGGTCCTGGGATCGAGCCCTGCATCGGGCTCTCTGCTCAGCAGGGAGCCTGCTTCCCTTCCTCTCTCTCTGCCTGCCTCTCTGCCTACTTGTGATCTCTGTCAAATAAATAAATAAAATCTTAAAAAAAAAAATAAAAGAATCCACATCTGGGGCGCTTGTGTGGATCAGCCGGTTAAGCATCCAACTCTTGGTTTTAGCTTGGGTCATGATCTCAGGGTCCTGGGATCAAGCCCACATCCCCTGCTCACGTGCTCTCTCTCTAAATAAATAAATAAAATCTTTAAAAAATAGAAGAAGAAGAAGAATCCACTTGTAGACCAAGCATAAATGAGTGCTATGTTCATGGCTGAATCCCCAGTCTGGAGATCAGCACCGTGTGCTAGAACTTTTTGCAAAATTCTAGCAGCCTAGAACTTTCTGCCATGAGGGATATGTTCTGTGAGGCACTGTCCAACCTGGAAGCCACCAGCCAGCCATGTGTGAACTTTGAGCACTTGAAATGTGGCCAGGGCATCTGAGGAACTTCATGAATTGCTTATATTAGTTCTTTGTAGTGTGTGTAAACGTGAAGAGCCACACGTAAGAGTATAGCTAGCGGCTACTCGATCACAAAGTACAGAACTAGACAGTGCCTGGTATACAGATGGTGCTCAGTAAGTGTCTGGTCGTGGGAAGAGTGAATGCAGTGAGTGGTTCACCACAGGAATGACAGCGAGAAGCAGGATTCTCGATTTTAGTGGGCACTTACTTTAAACAAACATCAGAGTCCGGTACTTTGATTAACTCTGCTTTACAGAGGAAGAAACTGAGGTTCAGAAGAGTTAAGTGGAGAGTCCATGGCCACACAGGATGTGGCAAGACCGGGACCCAGCCCCAAGTAGAGTGACCCGGTGGCCTCTTCAAACTGGTCAACTTTGCCACTGATGAAAAAAAGCGTTCGGGAGCATCCCTTTACTACAGGGCAACACCAAATTCAACAGGGGCCTTTTCCTTTTGAAATAAAGCAATGAAGATACGGTGTGCCACCTATGGCGATGTTTTATTCTTTCCTAAGATTTTATTTATTTATTTTTTCATTTATTTGAGAGAGACAGAGAGCAAGTGCAGGGGCAGCGGAAGAGAGACAGAATCTCAAGCAGACTCCATGCTGACCGTGGAGCTCGATGCAGGGCTCGATCTGACGACCCTGAGATCGTGACCTGAGCTGAAACCAGGAGTCAGATGCTTAACTGACTGAGCTACCCAGGAGCCCCTGTGGAGATGTTTTAGATGTCTAGCTCATGCCATCACCCCACAAGGCTCTGGTGACCAACTCCTGGATGCCAGGACAAGAGCTAACCATCCGTCCCACCACTGCAGCCTTTCCCTAAAACCATCTCCCCGGACAGCCAGCTACCCTGCGGGAGCCTCACAACCACGGCAGCTCTGGCCTCCTGATGCCAACAAGCGCCTCCACACATCAAGCACTGAGTGTCCTTCTCCAAGGAGATCCTCTTATCCTTTCTCATGCCATGAATCACAGCCCCATTCCGGAACTGACCCTTATACCGTAAGGGGTTCCACTGTATCACAGGGGGACGCAAGTTTCCAAGTTTCCACTGCCATCGGACCCAAACACAAAACCAGGAACGGAGCAGGCTCCCCCCTCCTCAGCTGACCCCACTCTCCACCACAGCATGGTCCCCCGAGTCCGTCACACAGGGAGCTTTTGTCTTTACAGTGCTCTCGCTGAATGGATTTTTGTAGCTCTTTTCACACCCTATAAGGCGGCCATTTGTGCTCCTCTCAAGGGGGTTCTTTCCAATGATCCTCCAAGCTGTTTCCCTCACCTACCCCAGAGCTGTGTCATCTGTGACTGTCACCATTTGGAACCGAGGGGAGAGAAAGATTTAAGTGGAACTTACTGCTGATGGCATGGGGGGTGATCTGCTGGCAAAATAATAATAATAATAATTCTAGATAAGAACAAATTTTTTAATTTTGGAGGTTTTTTTTAAAGATTTTATTTATTTATTTGACAAACAGAGATCACAAGTAGGCAGAGAGAGAGGAGGATGCAGGCTCCCTGCTGAGCAGAGAGCCTGATGCAGGGCTCAATCCCAGGACCCTGGGATCACGACCTGAGCCGAAGGCAGAGGCTTTAACCCACTGAGCTACCCAGGTGCCCCTAAATTTTGGACATTCTTAAAGTACTCTTTGTCCTAAGTGGTCAGTCATAGGATACACAATTTTCCTCAAAGTGTTGCTCCAGAACCAAGTGATGCCTTGGAAAGGACTTTATATCATAGAACTTTCTATTATCTTCCTTTACAATTATGTAACTATGACCCCCGCAACCCCCCCTTCTGGACTTAGTATAAGCCCCACCTCCTCCAGAACGTCTTCCTGGACCATCTGGCCCTCAGAAATTCCTCTTTCCTCTGCTGTCAGACAGGATCCATTATCTGCAAGGCCACCTCCTCAGGGACGCCTGCTGCCTGAGGAGCAGGGCCCCTGGGGACCCGTGTGGCCTTTCCTCACAGGCCCCGCGCGTTTTATCTCTAACCTCAAACTCAAGTTCCCCACTCAGTGAAACACAGGCTCAGCAGTGAACTTTTTAACCAGCCTCTAGATCCAGCCCTTCTAGAAGACAACACAGCGATAATTCACCACCTATTACAGGACAACCCTGCCAGATCTCACTTCTGTGCAAGTCCCCCATTCACACATATAACACTTTTTGGGAGGGGAATTCTCTGTCTTATTGTTGGGTTTGTTGGTTGGTTTTTTCTGGGGTTTTATTGTTTTCTGTTTTTTTCTCCTTCATTTTAGTACCCGTGTGGCTTGGCGTGGGGAAGCTACCCAGGTCTTGACAGACCCTGATTCCAATATTGATATTTTGGGGCTAATCAATTGCCATAAGCAAATCCTTCTTGGCCTCACAGTATCACAATTCACTCTGTACTTAATCATGGACTTCACTGCGTTGTTGTGTGTTTGCATATATTTATTTTGTGTCAAGAACAAAGACCGTATCTTACTATCTGGGGTATTGCTACCACAGCTAACAACAGTGCTACAGGCATTCAAAAACATTAATTAAATAAAAATAAATGAAGAAGAGAAACATTCTCTGGACACTGGGCAGAATAAGCGACCGAAGGATCCTGGACCACCTCGGATAATCTTCAAACTGGAAATGTCCCCAAAAGACCATTCAGCGCATCATCGGGGCTCACAGCAACGCCGGGGTCCCGGGCGTCAGTATCCGCTCACATGGCCGTCTCGCTTTTCTACATAATGAACCATTTCAGTGAATATTTGGCAAAGCTGATTTTACTTGGGCTGGAGAATTTGTTCAGCTGCATCTAGTTCCAAAATCAAAAACAAAGGGAAGTATTTGAAAACCCAACAGTCTACCCCTAACTTAACACCACAACAAAAATCACAAAACCAATGCTTACAACTCAGTAATAGGAAGACAACCTAATTTAAAATTGCTCAAGAGATTGGAAGACCTATGACCGGCTAAGAAGCATACAGTAAGGTGCTCTACATCGTTAGTTATTAGGGAAACGCAAATCAAAATCATGAGATCCCACAACATACTAACTATAATACTGACTGCACTCAAAAAAGGCTGACAATGGGGCACGTGGGTGGCTCAGTCGGTTGAGCATCTGCCTTCAGCTCAGGTCATGATCTCAGGGGCCTGGGACTGTGTCCCATGTTGGGAATCCCTGCTCAGCAGGGAGTCTCCCTCTCCCTCTGCCCATCCCCCACCTCCCACTCATGTTCTGTGTGTCTCAAATAAATAAAATCTTTTTAAAAAAATTTAAAAAGGTTGACAATACCAAAGTGTTGGTGATAGTGTAGAGAAATTAGAATATTCCTACATTGGGGCGCCTGGGTGGCTCAGTCATTAAGGGTCTGCCTTTGCCAGGGTTCTGGGATCAAGCCCCATATTGGGCTCCCTGCTCAGTGGGAGGCCTGCTTCTCCCTCTCCCACTCCCCCTGCTTGTGTTCCATCTCTCACTGTGTCTCTCTCTGTCAAATAAATAAAGAAAATCTTTAAAAATAAAAAATAAATAAAAATAATAGAATATTCCTACATAGGTGGTAGGGATATATAATGGCACAGCTACTTCAATTTTTTTCATTTACTTGAGACAGAAAGAGAGGGAATGCATGAGCGGGGGGAGGGGCAGAGAGAGAGGAAGAGTCTCCAGCAGATTTGGCACTGATCTTGACCCTGAGATCACAACCTGAGCTGAAACCAAGAGTTGGACAGGTACAGCTGCTTCAGAAAGCAGTTTGGCAGTTAGTTAAAAGGCCCGTTCTTAGAGATCTTTCCTCGAGAAGTGAAAGCCTGGGTCTACAAAAGACTTGGGTGTAAATGTTCACAGCAGCATTATTCATTACATTAAAAGCTGGAAACCATACAAACACCAAGCAAAATGGCGAACGGATAAACAAAACTGTGGTATGTCCATACAACAGAATATTACTTGGCAATAAAAAAGGAGTGGCTTTCTGACAGATGCAGCAATGTGGGTGAAGATCAAAAACATGCGAAGTGAAGGGCATCTGGATGGCTCAGTTGGTTAAGTGTGTCTGCCTTGGGCTCAAGTCATGATCTTGGGGTCTTGGGATCGAGCCCTGCCTTGGGCTCCTTGCTCAGTGGGAAGCCTGCCTCTCACTCTCTCTCTGCCTACTGTTGCCTCTGCTTGTGTTCTCACTGTCAAATAAATAAAATCTTTAAAAAAAAATGCTAAGTGAAAGAAGCCAGACACAAAAGACTACACGTTATGGGATTTCATTTATAAGAGATTTCTAGAAAAAGCAAAATGATAGGTATAGATCACACGCATGGTTGCCTGGGGCTTGGTACAAGAATCGGGGCTAGTTGCAAACTGACAGGAAGAAATTCTTGGGGATGTTGGGAGTATCCTAAAACTTTCTACAAGACTATATACATTTACTAGAAGTTAGTGAACCTCAAAGGGGAAACCTTATGCTCTATCAAATTTATCTTAATAAAGCAAAAAAGCAATGCAAAAGCTACACACCCACTTAACTGGGGCTTCAAAACTCTATGGCTTCAGTTTATAGATATTATGCTAGCTAAAAGAGCTTTTCGGTACCATAAAACCTATTATAGTTGGAAATTAGAAATTTTACAAACACATCGTATCATTTTAATGAAAAGTCATTTTTTCTGAATTTTTTAAATAATCCACAGGGCATTAAGAATTCTCAAGGTAAGTCTAAACTCCAAGGTGTCCCGGCTTGCTTAAACCTGAGAAGCCGGCTTCCCCAAAGCCCTGTTGACAGATGCAGAACTGGTCAGGTTAAAGGGTCCATGTGGGTCTTGGCAATGAAGATTTGAAAGCCTTTTTCCCCCAACAGCCCCCCTTGGTTGAGTCTGAACCCAGAAGATTTGTTTTGCCTTCAAGGTCTTCCTGCTTTAGAGGAAGATGCTCAAAAAGTACTCTCCGAGGGACCCACATGCACCAGCGGGGCTCAAGGGAGCAGCTTCCACGCCAGACCCACGCGTCAGGTCCATCACGTCCCAGCTTGCCTGGCTGGGCGGACTTGATCCAGAAAAAACATGGATTCATCAAGGTTCTCCAGAGAAAATGAACCAGTAATGGGGTGAGGTGGGGGGATGTGTGGGGAGAGGGAGAGAGAGAGAGAAAGAGGGGGAGAAAGAGGAGGTGAGGAGGAAGGTGGGAGGAAGAGGGGGCTGGGGGGGGGGACAGAGGAGCAGAAGAGGAGAGGGAAGGAGGGGGAGGGAGAGGGGAGAGGGGGGGGGAGGGGAGGGGAGGGGGAGAGAGACCATGCGTGGGCAAGTGAGAGCAAGGTAGGTTTCTTTTTCAGCAATTGGCTCACACAATTATGGGGCCCCGGCAAGTCCAAGATGGGCAAGGCCAGCAGGCTTGGAGACCTAGGAAGGGTTGATGTTGCAGTTTCCAGTGTGAAGCGATCTGAAGGTAGAAATTCCTCTTCCCAGGACCTCCGTCTTTCTCTGGACTCCTGACACCTTGGAGGCTACCCTAACGCGCACATGACGGGTCTCTGCCTCACCGCGGTCCTCGGCGGCGGGCGAAGGCTGGGCAGGAGGGGCTGGACCATAGAACCACCTCACAAAGCCAGTTATGTGTATCTGCTTTCCCATCCCGTATTTTACCAACACGGACACCCTCAATGTAATAATAATGACGACAAGGCAGGCATCAGTTTATCGTCCCATACGTGTGCTCTTTCCACTGTTTTACCACGGCCATTATGCCAAGCGGCGAAATGCCAAGCGTGTATTTGAAGAAGGGATATAGAGAACCTACAAAGTCAAGAACGGTATGCGTTTGCAGAATCTTCAAGCCAGTCTGTGGCCTTGGCATCAGTGCCTTCTAGGAGTGGGGCACTCCTAAGCCCTACGGCCCCGTTTCCCTCCAGTAGAGGGTCCCCATGGTGTTTTGTGATGAACCCCCCACGTGACCAAATAACCTCCAAGAAGACTGAGCCGAGAGAAAGCATCAGACATCAGACACGAGCAGGGACCACCGGGAGCGGGGGCTGGGCGGGGGGTCTCTAAACCCTTAATATTTGTATTTAGGAATTCTGTCCCACACCCAGGGCCTGGTCTAAAGAAGGATGGGGGATGGGGCCCACACACAGAGTTCAGCGTTTGCAGGCACCTGCTCAGGCCTCGGCTATGTCCCTGCCCCTAAGCTCTGAGGAAGGCCTGCATTATTCGCACAGGTAATGGTACATCCTCACAGCAACACGGTGCACTCCTGGGAACACCATCAGTGCCTTCCAGACCCTAGACCCAGGAAGCAAGTAAACCCCACATCTGAAGATTGGCTTAGGCGCATTCCCTTTAAAAAATAAAAATTTTTGGAAAAGGGGCATGTGGGTGGCTCAGTGGGTTAAGCATCCAACTCTGGGTTTCGGCTCAGGTCATGATTTCAGGGTCGTGGGATCGTGCCCCACATCAGGCGGGAAGCTGTTTGAGACTCTCTCCCTCTCTGTCCCTCTCCCCCTCCCCTTATTCTCTCTAAATAAAGAAATCTTTTGGGGCACCTGGGTGGCTCCGTGGGTTAAAGCCTCTGTCTTCGGCTCAGGTCATGATCTCAGGGTCCTGGGATCAAGCCCCGTATCATATCGGGCTCTCTGCTCAGCAGGGAGCCTGCTTCCTCCTCTCTCTCTGCCTGCCTCTCTGCCTACTTGTGTGATCTGTCTGTCTCTGTCAAGTAAATAAATAAAATCTTTTAAAAAATAAAGAAAAAAAGAAAGAAAGAAATCTTTTAATAAATACATAAAAAATTTTTAAAACCTTTTAACTGTATTTTCTGAATCTGGCAGAAGGGAATCATGTCTAATACATACAAAAACCAAATCTTCAAAAGTAACATTTGGAATAGGCTGAAGAATTGACCACCCTGAGGGGAAATAGAATGACATTTATGGAACTTATACAGATAGCGGGGGGCAGGGTGGCTAAGTCTTTACACACCTCCTCTGATTTTAACTGTCATACCAATCTTGTATCATAGTATCTTTAGCTCCATTTTATTGATCAGAAGACTGAGGCTCAGCAGATGATTATACAGTTGTGACCTGCCAACCTTTTCTATCATCAGCAGGTCTGTCAATCACGACGCTGTCTACAGTGATGGGCCATGACCGCCCTCAATCAATATATGTAACTAATTGCCAGTGTATTTCTTTCTTGGTGAAACCCTTAAAACAGGCTATTTACTTCCACCATTTTTTTTTTTTTTTTAAGAGAGCAAGCATGAGCATGAGAGGCAAAGGCAGAGGGAGAAGCAGGCTCGGGCCCGATGTGGGGCTGGATCCCACAGCCCTGAGATCAAGACCTGGGCCAAAGGCCGATGCTTAACCAACTGGGCCACCCAGGTGCCCCTACTTCCACTTTTTTTTTTTGTTCTTCCCCAGTTTTAGGATCAAAATGCCCAATCTCTTCCTATAGCTTCTTCTCACTCATACATTTTCAAAGCCAGATATCATCAGCAAAATAATCACTCAACTGCACCTAATTTCAATTAGATGAAATGAGATTGGTGATGCTTGACTTTTCCTAACAGTACACAGTCATCTCTGCCATTTACATAATGCCCCAGGGCTTCCTCAACCCGATTCCAAGCTGACAGACCAAAACCATTTCACTCAGTGCTCAGGGGCAGAAAGCCCGAGAGAAAAACACAATTCCCTCTTCCACACAGTCTTAGGAGAGAAATACATCCAGAAGAGAGGTCGAGGGGGAATTGGGATTCCAGAACGGTTACTACCACGTCCAAAGAGGACGTCTGATCATCTCCAGCCCTACTGCTGCCTGTGTGGTCACCATGCCTGCCCAGCCCTGCTTCCTCCTGGTTCCCACCCTTTCCTGCAGCCTCTCTCCACCTGGGGGCAACCACGGAAACTCTGCAGGAGGGCAGGAAAGGGCACGATGCTCCAGGTCCTCAGCTGAGGATGCCGAACGTGACCGGGCAAGACGGCATCCCAAAGGAGCCTGCCCTCCCATGAAGAGGCTTCCCCCAGAGTCTGCACTAAGGTCTCCAAATACTGGGGCAGGGAACATGAAGACAGACATCGTCACATTACACACTAAAGTCAACGAATTATTTTAACACAGTTCCCCAGCCAGGTTAATTATTCACAGCAGGGTTGGTCTTGTTTTCTCAAAGGCGGAGAGCTACCACATCTCTGTGTCTGGCCGCCACCGCAGGCACATCACCTGGGAGCTAGAGAGAAATTCTAAACCCTGGGTCCCACCCTGGAATCAGCATTTTGACAACATCTCCTCAACCCAGGCCCCCCAGCCCTTCCCCCCCTTCACTCCCCAGGGGGCAGACGGGGTGAGCTCCTGTGTGAATGTCTGGGAGGCACTGGGCTAGGCAGGCATCACAAAATGTTACTGATTGATGGACCCATCCTGTTGATAATCTTTTGCCTTCCCCAAGCATTCATTCATTCATTGGAAAGGCATTCATTCGTCATTTAGCAAATATTTATAGTGTGCCTACTGGGTGACTCAGCGCCTGGCACTGTCTAGGGGAGATAAGGCCACCCTGGTGAGCAAAGCAGGCACAGGCCCTACTTCAAAGAAATTTCTTTCCAGTTGGGGAGAGAAATAGCAAGTAAGGGAACAAGCAAACAAACGGAAAGAGGTCATCACTAACAGCGACAGCGCTACCAAGAACATGAAGCCACAGACAACTTCTGAGCAGGGAAGGACATAGAACCACATACGTGTCTGTATGCCACTCACCTGCTGTATAGAGACTAGACCGGATAAGGAACAAGAGTGGACCTAGGGAGGCAGCGAGCAGGTGGCTCACTGCCCAGTCTAGGGGCTGGAGAACAAATCAGACATGGGATTTGACTGACCCCTCACCCCCAAGGCTGGCTGGGAACTGTGCTGCACTGGAAACAAAGGTGAGTGAGCCCATCCTGGCTGCCTTCAGGCACGGGGCAATCAAGGGGCTTGCAGAGTGAGGCACACGAGGAAACCTACAAACAGCAGCGTCACTTCAGGGGCCAGTTCATTGGGCAACATCTTTGTTAAAGGAAATGAGCACATACTTTTTGACCAGCAGCTCACATATTTACCCTACAAGCACACTGGTATGTGTGCAAAGGGAAATAGGTTCTAGGTTATTCATTACACATTTGTAGAAGCAAAACACTGGGAACAACCTAAATGCTGAGTAATAAGGAACTGGTTAAGTCAATTTTGATTTATCCACATAATGAAATACTACAGCAAAAAAATAACATGGATACTTCCTTATGCTGTTTTTTTTACATGAATTTGGGTGTGTATGTGAGCGTATACATAAATTCTTCTCAAGATAATACTGTTGCATGACAAAAGCAAGCTATATAACAGTGTGTATGAGCTGTTACCAACTGTGTCAAAACGCTTTAAAAAATGCCCAGACACCTATTTGCTAACACATACCTAGCAAAACCTTCCAGGGTTGACATTAAAAAAGCAAACAAAACAACAACAGAACAACCTGGCACTGCCTCTAGTTGAAGAACAGGGACTGGGGGACACTTATCCCTCACTGTATACTTTTATAGTATTTACCATTTGTAACACGTGGATATAGAACCTATTCCAAATAACTAAGTGAAATTTAAATTTTACCCAAATGCACTAAAATAGGTTCAAGAAAAGGCAGCTATTGGTGCTGCGAGCCCAGCAGGGTATGTGAGGGGCGAGACTGGGAAAGGGGGAGACTTCAGGAAGGAGGCAACCCTGGGGCCAAGTCTTGCAGGACGGACAGGCATCCATCACAAACACAAGGCAGAAGGTTCCAGACAGAGGCATGGACCTATAATCAAATACGGTCCGTCTGAGGACACACCAGGAGTTCTGGGTTTAGCCAAAACCCGTTAGGGTTCCAGAACCGCCAGCAGGACAGAAGCCTGGGCAAAGTTCATCACAGGCCAGCCCTTGCCAGTCAAGCCAAGAAGTTGAGACTCTTCCTAGAAGCAACGAAAGTGGGGGCACAGTGACACGATCGCGCCTGCGGTTCTTCAAGGAAAGGCTGGCAGTGGTGTGGAAGACAAAGGCAGGCGGCGGTGTGGAGGGGCAGGCGGGAACCTCGCTTCAGAGACCTGGGTAGGGGCCTCGTTCCTTCTATGGAGGAAGCGATGATGGAGAAAAAGGAACAGAGTCAAGAGAGAACAGATTCCACGCGTGGGGTAAAGGGGAACAGAGGAGAACGCCAACGATCTCATCCGAGCTACTTGGATCTGACAGAAGGAACTAAGGCCAAGAAGCAAGTTTAGGGGATAGAAGAGCAAGAAAAGAGGCAGAAGGGCGGGTTCAAATCCCTAGCTGTCTGTGCCTGAGCAAGGCTGCTCAGCTCTCTGAATTTTAGTTTGCCTCATTTGTACAACGGGGCTAACGTCTATGCTAGGGGCCCATTCTCACAGTGAAGGGGAGTGTTTTATACAAGGCACTTGCCACATTGCCTGGCATGCATTAAAATTGTACAAAAGGACGCAGAAAGTCTCTACCACAGAGAAATGCCTAGTTCACCAAAGGACGGATCTCAAGGGAATTTTTAGAAATTCAAGGAAAATGTCTATGTTTCTACTGACTCCAAGTGTTATTGCTCCACGGTCCCCAGACCATCCCTCACCTTGACACACCAGAGACCTGTCCTGAGTGTGGATGGAGGGCCGCAGACCACTTGCCATCGCTGGGCAAGCAACTCAAAGGCCAGGCTTTGGCCAAAATTAGGACACTTCACTGGGGCCAGTCAACACTGGCTTGTTTCAACACCAGGCAAACACCACCATCTATAAACCCCCAACGGCCAAACCAGCTCTGTAACTGTTCGGGTGTTTCACTTCCTCTGTGTGTGTGTGTGTGTGTGTGTGTGTGTGTGTGTGTGTTGGACCTCTAACCATGACAGCCAAGCACACCAAGACGAAGCCCCAGCTGCAAACTTGCAGATACAATGTGAAAGAGAGGGACCTCTGGGCATTTTCCAGTGAAGACAACTGGGGAATGAGACAAAGCCCAGCCTCACCTAAATTCAATGCCCCCCCCCCCCGCATTCTCTATAATCACGAAGTATCTCAAATTACCTGCAAAATCAGGTTTTTAAAAAAAAAAAGCCCCAAGACTTACTACAAAAATATAAACAAAACCCTAATCTTCAGTCATGATTATTAAACTAGGTCTATTTCTGAAGACCCTTGCTTGGTTTTCAAGAGGTAACTCATGTTAATCTTGTCAAGGAAAAAAAAAAAAAAAGTCATAGGAATTTTTGAAAATAAGAACAGAAGTATCCAGAAATGTATTATTTGTGCCACTTCTCTCCAACCCAGAGCCCCCAAGAGATGGTCAGAAAACAGGAACATCCTGGTTCTCCAAATGGTCCCTCTCCTGGAGATAGGCCTTACCAGTGCTGACCTGCAGGACTGTGCTGCCACAGTGGGGAAAAGCAGTGTTACAAGGTCTTTCTGATATAACCAGTCATTGGCTCTCTATAAAACAGAGCTCAGGACCGACCTGTTGGATACAAAGTGTTCTAACAGATTTATGCTATTTGGATGGTTATAAGCTATCTGATAATGCACAGATCCCCGGTAAATAGAAAGGTGAGCAACCTAATACATAAGATTACATCAAACAGGAAAGTCAGAACCCAATGCCATTCAATTCAAGACCAAAGAAAATAAGGCACAAAGGTCAGAAACTTAATGAAATTAACATGAAAACAAACGGACAGCCTTGGGCAGCCTCTTAGGAATTCTATCAGAAGTCCCTGCTCAGAATCAAGAGCAGAATGGCCTGATAAAAAAGTGGTTTTCTAGGAAGAAAGAGTTCTATCTTCCGGTCTTAGATCTCTGAAGATAGAATTGACGTATAGGTACATTTCACCCACCCTAAATTCATGCCAGTTTAAAAAAAAATAAGACATGCCTTCCAAGATGACATAAATTACCATTGATTGGCTTGAGTACTGTCCCTGCTCGTGCCCTATTACTCTTCTTTAATGTCGTGTCCTGTGCCATAAGCTCTGTCTCTTTCCTCATCAATAAAAATTCCAGCTTTTAAGGTGGGTGTTCCATTTCCTGGGAGAGTAAGAAGTGAGCAGTATTCCTGAGACTGTCTTAGGTACGAACGGACAAAAACTGCTGGTGGACAAACTATGCGCTCCTGTTTCCTCCGGGCAGGGCAGGGACGCTGATGCTCCTGAGTTCTGAGGGTTCAGACCGCTTGGGTTTGGTGGGGGGACCGGATGGCGAGGGGGCGGTGAAATCATTCCCAACCTGCTTGTCAACCTCAGGCCTGGGAACTTTCCTGATGGTTATTAAGGAGGGACTACAGCATGCTCCCACGTGAAACTGGCTGCGTTGGGCCTTTTCCCACACAAAACATCCCTGCCTCCGCAACTAGTGCGCCCATCCCCCCCAAATTTAAGATCGATCATTTCAAACCCACGCGGAAGACAATCCCCAATTCCCCAGCTGCCACACTCGACAGTTCAATCCCCTTGGTGGTTCTGTCAAACCGGTTGGTTACGGACCCAGGACCCCCCTGGCAGTCGTCCCCCACCCCCATCCAACCACTCCCGCCATCCTCGCTTACGGCGAAGGCGGAATCATCCCGGTTGAACACCCCATTCTAATCTCACACCGAACTAAGAGCAGTAAGAAGCAAACCCGCCTAGCAGGGCGCCACAGCTGCTACCCGTCAGGTAGTCCACCGCCCCCAGGAATATCCGCCACACGTGTGGGGCCCCTCATTCGGGCGTTCCTGGGCCGCGCACTCGCCTCTCGCAGGCGCGCACCCACGCACACACTCGGGGCACTAACAGGCACAGCTGCGGACTTAGTTTTCTCTTCCTGAGCGCGGCTCCTGCCCAGTCCTCCGCAGCGGATCCGGCTCGTCGCCAGCCCCGGAACACACGCCTCCTCCAGCCTCCGCGCCACGCACGTGGGAAGGCGCGTCCAGGTGGTGCCAGAAGGGAGGAGAGAAGCGCAGAGGCAGGGAAGGCCGGGGATGAGGAAGGAGGGAGCTCCGAGTGGCATGTGGCATCTCAGGTCCCCGGGCCGGCGTAGATGCCTCGTAAGCCTCTGGGATGCAGAGGGGGCGAGGGCAGAAAAGCAGCAGGGGAGGGAAGGAGCTGGAGGGGAGAGGGAAGGGGGTCGCTCACCCAGGGTTTTGACAGCGATCTGCCTGGTGAGGGGCGGCGGCAGGTTGATGCACACCAAGTCCACGTCCTGATGCAGCAGCACCTCGTCAATGCGGCTGGTGTAGAAGGGGACGCTCATCTCCTTGGCCAGCTCCTCCGCTTCCTCTTGCGTGCGGCCCCACAGCGCCTTCACCGCGAAGCCCTCATCTTTCAGCAGCGGGATGATGACACGGGCCGTGAGGCTGGTGCCGAACACGCCCACCCCGGGAAGCATGGCTGCTCTGGTCCGCCGGGTCCTGCTTTAGCTCAGATCTCCAATCCAACGCGCTCACACACACCCCTCTAGCCAGTCCTGCGCCCGGCTCGCCGCGGTGCGCCAGCCGCCCGTGCCCCGGGCAAGGCGCCCGGGTGCCGGGAGCGCACCGAGCTGCGGGCGGAGCAGGCTCGGGGCGCCTCAGTACGGCGTCTGCTGCAGTGTCCGCCACGCGGGGCTCTCGTCCCTCCCGGGGGCGGCGGCAGGGACCCCCGCGGGGCGCCCGAGGCCCCGAAGCCCCGCGGAGCCCCGGCTCAGGCGGCACCCCCGCCGCAGCGCCGGCCGGCTCGGCGAGCCCCGCCGCGGCCGCCCCATGGCCGGCTCATCCCCGCGTCGGCGCCTCCGCAGCTCCGGCGACCCGCTCTCTCCCGCGTGGTTTCCGCAGCCGGCGACTCGCACGCACGAGCCTCTACAGCCTGCCCGAGCACCGACCCGCGCGGCTGCGGGGTCCCCTTTCTCGCCCGCCCTCGGCTCGGAATGAAATAATCCAGCGGCCGCCAGGAGGCCGGCTAAGCACGCGGCTCGGAGGGCGCCGGGCGCGGATCTCGAGCTGCAGCGCGGCGCGGGCGGCCACGACCCGGCGCCAGCCTCCTCATTCTGCTGCCATGTTCGCTCACGGCGCGGCTCGGGCGGCCTCGGCCCCAGGCCGGCTCCGGCTCCGGGATCCCGCGGGGACGAGGGCGGAGTTGGGGAGTTTGGCTGTCAGCAGCCGGGGTGGTGCCGCACCGCCCCCGCCGCAGCGCCGCGCGCCATTGGCCGCCGCGCGCCGCCCCCGCCCCGCCGCCGCGGGCTCCCGGTGCGCGCCGCGCGGGGCCCAGGAACCCAGCCCGGCTCCTCCCCCCGCCCCGCCCCGAGCGCCCGCGGTCCCTCCGTGGCTTCCCTTTCTTCGCCCTCATCTCCTCCTTCCCTCCCTCGCCTCTTCCCAAACCCCGCCCCAAGCAGGCCAATAAATCCATCAGGGCCCGGCGCGCCCTTCTGGGCGTGTCGTCGGTCCCTGGGAAGCGGCCAGTGGGCGACTCGTCCCCTGGGAGTCTGGGGGCGGGGGGCGGGCATCGAGGGGTGCGCGGCGGAGAGGGCGCTTTTCCTTCGTGCAGAGAACCACTGTAGGGACGCTTTCCAGGCCCTCCCTCTTAATCCTTGCACTAACCTTAAGGTTATTGGTGCAACCCCTTTACCTGATGATGCAGTTGAGTCCCGGGAAAGGTAAGTGACTTACACAAGGTCACACGATAGGTAAGCCGCAGGCCTGACTTTGGAATCCAGGCATGGCTCCAGAGTTTGGGCGGTGAGCTGGAGAGTTCTCTCTCCCAAGCGAGCTTGCTCCAGTCCTGTGCCACCCCTCCCGCAGTGGGAGCACCGGCCGGTCGCCTTCCTCCCAGGCTTCTTAATAGGCTCTGCCTTCCCCGCGAGGCCAGCGCCTAAGCAGACGCTAGGTGTGGGGTCCCCAAGCGGCTGCGGCACGTGTGTGCAAGTCTGGGTTTTGAGACGGAGAGGACGCCCTGGCCAGAAGAAACTGCGCCAGGTCACTCGACCTCTGGCTTTGGCTTCTTTCGCCGCTTGCCGCCCTACACCAACCCCCACCCATTCCCTAGCCTCCATCCCCACCCCCACCCTCTGCTCCTGCCTGGGCACATGACCGGCGGGTAGGTAGTAAACCCTCAATAAGCACTTGCTAAATAAATGAATATTCACCGAATGTCCACTTGGTGGACCGGGATGGTGCCGGGATGCGGGACCCAAAGCTGAAAGGTACGGGACTTGGCTTCCAGCTCAAAGTCTCTTGAGAGGTCAGGGGTCCGGGCATGTTCCTCTCTTGTCTTCACTCAGCTTACCGTGGCACATGGTCTGCTTCAACACGGGAGTGGAAAACGTGATATCTGCAAGCATTTAAAACCGCTTGTAACAACTGGCAGTGGGGCGGGCGCGTGGAGAGAGCAGTATACCAAAGAGGCTCGTGTGTTGCAATGGGGGAAGGTGGCTGACCTCCGGGCGTTAGAAGAAAAGCACAGAGGACACTGAGTGCTCTGAGTGGCTGCCAGCGGCCTGGGAAGGTCTGAGACAAAAGGAGTATTGCCATCTGTACTGACAGGCTTCTTTTGAGCAGATGTTTTTGTTAAGAACAGAGGCAGGAACGCCTACAGGGGCAAAGGGTCCAGGCAGTGGTGTCAGATGCGAGGCACCATCCCCCTGCACAAGAGGCCAGGCCACATGTCAGCGATGGCAGCCGCTCATTTGGAGCTGGGGATGTGGCACTTGGCATTGGGATTGGAACCAGAGCCAGAGTACCTGGAGTTCATTGTCCTCTGTCGTTTGCTAGCGGTGGGACCTTAAGCAAATTACTTCCCCTTTTGGGGCCACCGTTCTATCTGCTAGGTCAGGGTAATAATGGCATATACAAAGGCTTTTGGGGGGCGCCTGGGTGGCTCAGTGGGTTAAGCCGCTGCCTTTGGCTCAGGTCATGATCTCAGAGTCCTGGGATCGAGTCCCACATCGGGCTCTCTGCTCATTGGAGAGCCTGCTTCCCTTTCTCTCTCTCTGACTGCCTCTCCATCTACTTGTGATTTCTCTCTGTCAAATAAATAAATAAAATCTTTAAAAAAAAAAAAAGGCTTTTGGAAGACTGTATTGACTATTTCTCTAAGGTCCTTAGCATAGAGTCTGGCACATAGTAAGCTCCAGATAAATGTTAAATAAATATGGAGAAGGTGTATTACCAACATCAGTTCTTGATAGGAGAGCCAATTATACGAGGGCAGTAATATCTAGGCAGGAAGAAGTAGCTGGTTTGTGTTCTTTTAAAGGGAACTCTACTCTTGGCTTCTATGTAAGTAAAAATAAACCTGTGTTTATTTTTAAGTAAACTGTGTATAAAACAAAATAAAATAAATCTGTATAATAGCAAAAGAAAATGATGACATTTGATTCTCATCAAATGCATAAAACAAACATCATCCCTATTTCATAGAAGACAAAACTAAATCCTGGCAGCAACTCATATGTATAGATCTAAAAGAAAAGGCTTAATTTCCCCCTTTCCCCCCAAACCCCCTAAACCATTTTTCCCCCAGTCATTCCCATCTCAACAAATGGCACTGCCGGCCCACTATTTGGCCAAAAACCGTGGAGGCATCCAGGGCTCCTCTCTCACATACTCTCCATAATGGAGGCATCAGCAGGCCCTGTCTGCTCAGCTTGCAAAATGCATCGAGAGTCTGACAGCTTCCCTGCGTGGTGGGAACTCGGGGTCACCATCCTCACCGCCTAGACCACAACATTCACCTCTGCGCTGGTCACACTCCTTGCACACTTACTGCTTCCCCTGCAGTCCACACAGCAGCCAGGGTGAACTTTTTTTTTTTTTTTTACAATGTTAGATGTTAAAATCTAACAATCTAATTTCTAGTCTTTAAAATATTAAAATATTTCTTTGACAAAGAGCAAGCACTAGCAGGAAAGGCAGAGAGAATCTCACGCAGACACCACACCGAGTGCAGAGCCCAACATAGGGCTTGATCTCACAACCATAAGATTAGGACCTGAGCCAAAACCAAGAGTTAGATGCTGGACCAACAATACAGCCCAGGTGTCCCAGACAGAGAGAACCTTTAAAAGATAAATCCTAACGTGTCCCCCCAGGCTTGACACCTACCAGTGAATAAACCCCAACAGCCTCAGGATGGCCTGAAAAGCTCTGCCTGAGCTAACCCCTTGCCTTGGGCACCTCTTCACTTAAAGCTCTCCACCCCACTGCCTGCATTCCAGCACAGTGGCCTCAAAACCTGTTTGTGTCTCAGGACCTTTGCACTTGCTGTTTCCTCTGCATGCACCCCTTCTACCCCGACATATCTACATGGCTCATTCTCCCCCCTTTACTCAGGTCTCTGCTCCCATATCCCCTCCTCAGATTGCCTTGCCCAACCATCCTGGCTACAGTGACATCATTGTCACGTTTCATTCCTTTGTCTAGATTTATTTTTCTTTATATCTCCTCTCACTGCCCCACAACATAATATATACCTGTTTATCTGTTTATCATCCATGTGCCTCAACAGATTATAAACTCATGGAGATCAGAAGTCTGTGTGTCTTGTTCACTTCTGAATCCCCAGTGCCTAAAATTGGATCTGGCACCTGCTAGACACTCAATATGCATTTGTTGAACAAATGTTTATATGTTCTTCTAATAACCATGTGATATTATGAAGAGCGTATGAGTTAATATTTATAAACTGCTTAGAACTGTGCCAAGTGCTATGTGCAAGAATGGTTTAGACCCTGGAGAACCAAGGCTGAGTAAGGCAGGGCACCTGCTTTCAGTTTGCTTATGCCCGGTAGCCTGCTGATTGGAGGCATGAACGGACAATGGCAATATAGTGTGGTTCATGCCATGGTAGGAACCTCCAGGGGGTGATTTGGGAGCAGAGGAAGGCTTTGCAATCAGAATGGGAAGCCTCCAAAGACTTGCAGAGAGAGGAAAACACTAGACCCAGGTTTTGAAAGACTTGCTGCAGTTGTTAGCTAGACTATAGAGGGGAGAAGTTTCTAGATTGGGGAGGCTAAAAATAGGCTAACTCAAGGTGGAAGGATTTGTGTGGAAGGGGCCAGAACATGATGGACAATCACTAAAAGATGTAAAGCAGACAGTGAACAGTTTTAAAGATTTTTAAAACATTGTTTCAAGTAGTCTCTACACCCAAGGTGGGGCTTGAACTCACAACCCCAACTCACACACACACACACACACACACACACACACACACACAAGAGTTGCATGCTCTACCTACTAAGCCAGGCAGACACCCCCAGATTGGCATTTTAGAATCAGCACTCAGGCTCCATCATGGAGGGGAATTGCAAGGGGATGCACCCCACACAGCCCTGCAAGGGGACCACTGCAATACCCAGAGAGTGAAGGAAGGCACGGGCATGGGAGTAAAGATGCAGGCACTCTGCTATGACAAGATGATGGCTTCCTGGCCGAGTAGCTAATCGGACGTGGGAAGTGAGAAAAAGTTGACGTACCAGGTTGTGGTTGGTGGAGAGGCTGGCTATACATTTGTGTCTTACTGGTTCACAGTCCAGGGCACAGGAGGATGGCTCTTAGCATGCATGGATCCTGAGCTTCTGATAACATGGACCTTTGAACCCCAGTGCTTTTGCACATGATACTCTCACAAATATCTGGTGTTTATTCTTTTATTCTTTCTTTCTTTCTTTTTTTTTTTTTTTTGTACCTGCACAAAGTTTATTTATTTCTTTCTTTTTGGGGCGTTTATTCTTCATGTTCTTTGTGAGAGACCCTCTGAAACCTAGAAACTGAATCCTGACACAATCTGACATTTTAGCCTTTTAAACGGTTCTAAAAATAAGCCTAAAAATTTCTTTCCCCTCATTCCATGATTTATCTGCCGATCTCTACCATTTGCATTTGGGTGAAGATTTGAGGCCTATTTTAATGTCATTTAAGATGATCGTCATGTGACTCCAAGAAGAACATTCTCAACCTTTTTTTAGAAATAAAAATAGTGGGGATTCATATTTTTATTCACAGTCCTAGGATGATGATAAAATGGATTTTCTTCTCATATTAACTCAGCTTAATGATAATTTTATGTATTTTCATTGTACAAGTTACTTATACATATTATGGAAATTTCAGAAATAAGATTTAATCTCTCCAACCTTATGTAGCCACTGTAAATAATTTGGTTTGCTTCCACAATTTTAAAACTATTATATTGTTTTCATGAAAAATAAGAAAATCCCGCTATCTAGTTAAATTTGTTTATTCTTTTTCACACAATATAGAAACAAGTTTTGATTATTTTTAGTAGGGTATCCATAAATACCCAACATCCCTATAAATCTTAATCCATTGTAGAATGAAATTCTACTTTTGGTAGAAATATAACTTTGCCAAATGACTCTCAAAGATCTTGGAGCAGTCCTACTAAGCAGCTCCAATATGCATAATGCTGAAGTTTATTCCTGAACTTATCCTTAGTAGAGTTTTAAAAATTACCCATTAATGGTTCTACCTTCAACTCTTTGGGAGGGGGTGTTTTTAATAATCACTACCATTTATTGAGTGCTTGCTACACATGAGGCTCTAAACTTTGCATGTATTCACTCCTCACAGCTTTTGCTGTTAAGTACAATTATCCCCCTTATGACAAAGAAGGAAACTGCTACACACACACACACACACACACACACAAAGTTAACATGCCTGAGGTAGGTCATAAAGACAGGCATTTGACTGAAATCACCAGGCTCCAAAATCATAGTCTGTTACCACTAAGCCCCTGAACTTAGGGTAGATAACATAGCCTCTGCTTTCCTGGGACAGCACAACCCTTGGCCTTCTGGAGATAAGACACATGCTGGCATTTCTCCTCTTTCTCCCCTTCCCCTAGCAAAGGTCAACAGGCTCCCTGAGCAGGGGTTCCCTTGAGCTGTGTCCAGGTCAGAAAAAGCAGTACTGAGCCTGTACTGTGCTCCTCAGGACAGGGGCATGGGACAGTTCTGTGACTGTCATCTCTCCCCTGGACTCCTGCCCTAGATTCTTAACATGGTAGACCCTCACACTCTTGCTGCCTCCCACCCCTAAGTAAGCAGAGAGAGCTTTATTTTTTTTTTAATTTTTTAAAAAAATTTTATTTATTTGAGAGACAGAGCATGAGCAGGGGCAGAGGGAGGGGGGGGAAGCAGGCCTCCCGCTGGCAGGGAGCCCTACATGCCTCTCCATCCCAGGAACCCTGGGATCATGACCTGAGCTGAAGGCAGAGGGAGGGTAAACTACTGAACCAACCACCCAGGCGCCCCTCAGAGCTTTAAAAAGCACTGGCCATTATAGGTCAATTACATATCTATATCTATATCTATATATTATATATATAATTTTTAAGTTTAGGAAACATATCTATTATATATAATAGATATTACATAATATATTTATAGATTATATCTATTATATATAATAGATATATATTTCCTAAACTTAAAAAATTACACATCAACTATACTTCAATTAAAATATTATGTAAAAAAAAAAAAAAAGAAAAATGAATAAAAATAAAAGCATTGGCCATTTGATGAAACGCCTCCACTGCTTTCCTCTTGCACCTTCAATACAATCCAAACCCCTCAAAATGGCCTGGGGGACTCTCAGCTCTGTCCCTCGTTTACAGAAATCGGATTCTTGGGCCCAACACGGATAGAAAAGAGGCCGGGACGAACCATCGGCAGAGGCAAGGCTTTGTTGGGGCCACAGATGGAGCCGAAGGAAGACAAAGAACCAACACAGAGCTCTTAGGATAACTGCCCCCGCCCAACCAAGAGGAAGTCCTGCTTCGGTAGAGAAAGTTCTCGTTCAGGATCCCACAGGTCCAATAGATTAATGAGAGAAAGGAGGAAAAATACCTCATGCTGATTGGTTGGGAGGGCCTCGTGCTGATTGGTTGGGAGGACCTCGTGCTGATTGGTTGGGAGGACCTCGTGCTGATTGGTTGGGAGAGCCTCGTGCTGATTGGTTGGGAGGGCCTCGTCCTGATTGGTCGATACTAGCAGAAGGCTCAGGCAGTGTGGTGGTGCTTTTTGGAACCCCAGGCCCTCTGTTCTGAGTCTGGCTTGCATATGGGGCCGCATTCTGGCCCCAGCCTGGTTCTTTTCAGTCAGCAGTTAAGTGCCCCAGGTGTGTAATGTCCGTCACCTGGCGCTTGCTGCCCTCGTCCCTGTCTCACCTGCACCTCCCTTGACCGACACCGCTCATCCTCGAGCTGACGGTCCGGCTTCTGTGTCAGTCGCGCCCGCCCCTCCTGTTGATTCCTCCTCCGTCTTGCCTGGTTCTCTCCGGCCTCCAGACACCTCACTTTCTGTTCCCTCTGCCGGGAATGCTGTCCTTCAGCCTTTCATTCACCTGCTGGCTTGTTCCTCAGGTTTGGGGGCTCATGGGGCATGTCTCGTCTTCCCCACCGTAGGCTGGTAGCTCTTCTTTGCGAGCCCCTTGGCTGCTTCCCAACACCACTGGGTTCATTGCGGCCGCAGCACTTCCACAGTCTGCCTGAGTTTGCTTTCTCCACCACTGCCTGTCTCCCCTGGCTGGAGTAGAAGCTCGGTGGGTCCAGGGGTCTCGTTGGTCTCCTTTATGGCTACTTTAGCCTGCAACAGTACTTGGTACCTCCCTGAGACACAGTTAAGTCCTTGTTGAAAGGATAAGTTAATCATGTAGGCGGTAAAACAATTTCTAATATCACATAATGGCATGGGAAAATGCTCAGGACATAGTGTCATGTTTAAAAAGCCAAGGGCCACCTGGGTGGCTCAGTTGGTTAAGCGTGTCTGCCTTCGGCTCAGGTCATGATCCCAGGGTCCTGGAATCAAGCCCCGCATCTGGCTCCCTGCTGGGGCGGGGAGTCTGCTTCTCCCTCTCTCTCCCCAATGTCCCCCCTGTTAGTGCTCTCTCACTCTCTGTTAGATAAATAAATAAAATCTTTCAAAAAAAAATAAATAAAAAATAAAAGCCAAAACCATGTTGCATATATAATATTACAACTATGTCTTTTTGTCTTTTTTATTGGTGTAAAATATACTAATATAAAATGTACTGTTTTAACTATTTTTAAGTATACAATTCCCCTCGTTGTGCATACAACTCTCTATTTTTAGGAAGAAATACTGTATGGAATGAAAAGAAAACCATTTTGCCCTACATTTCTGTACTTCCCTTGCATTTAGAATAAAGAAAAAAGGCATTTAAATGTTTAAATGAACAATTAGTTCTGGTCACATGCTCAGAAGTTTCTTTCATGCCCAACTCACACTCTGAGTCAATGAACCCAGTGAAGGAGGGAACCCAAATGCATCTAGCTGTTTTACTAGTCCTCTGAAATACCAAAAGTAATAGTCACCCAACTAGATTGTACAGCAACAGTTTGTTTGTTTGTTTGTTTCTGTGTCACTCACCAGGCCAAGAGAATTGGAGACACTGTTTAAGACACTATCACCAAATCCATGGCTCTTAGACTGTGGAAATGGTTTTAAAGTAAATACACAGGGGCTTGGACATCACTAGCTCCAGAACTTGCCTTCCTGACATTTGAAAATCCTCAGGGCACCTGTCCTCTTCCTGCCCCCAGTCTCTCTGGGAGAACACTATGCTACAAAATGTTCTGCTGCCTTAGTTAGATGTGAAGACATAGGGGCAGATGATATAATTACTCTATAAATAAACAGAAAAAAACTATGGTGCTTTTTCTGGACAGATCAATAAGGATGTAGGAAAACTACTTAGCATCCCAAATCATTAACACGCTGCTTACACACACAGAGGAGCGCACCAGAAGAATAACCCTCGTAACAGTCTGGCATAAAGTAAATATTATTGGAGAGAGAATAACACGGCCTTTGCAATTCAAATTAAGAACATTATTCCGCTCCCTCAATTTCTGGTTGAAAGAGTAGGCACATAAAACATGTCTCACCTATTTATTAATTAAGGCAATATACAGAACCCCATATCAATCATTTCAACTATTCATATCTGGACAGTGAGTCCACGACATAGGCTTTGGCCCTGTAATTCTGTGTTCCAGTGGAGGACTACACAAAGGGCTGAGAGACCTAGGGCTTGTTCTTAGGTAGAGGTGATCAGGGGCAAAATGTGGCCTGGGAGAATGATGCTGGAAAGAACATGTCAATCATAATGAGAATAGAAGGGAACCAAAGCCATTCACTCATTCATTCATCCAAGGGTGATAGTAAACTTCTTGAACATCTGGTGTAGCATAGGCATCAGCCTGTCCAAACAAACACGGATATCCCTGAAGCACGGGCTTGACAGTCCCCTGCTAGATCAAGCATCAACACAGTATTCCTGGGTCATGGTCAGGCCTGGGAGAGCTGGGGGAGAGGTCAAGGCAGTGGGGTGGTAGAGCAGCCCCCACAGCTCAGAGCAGTGTCTGAACATTGCCACATGAAGTACAGCCTGTACTGGGTTTGTGCACAGCAGGTGCCCGCTCTGTCTGGGTCTGAATCGCTCCTTGGGAATATAGAGCTAGAAGACTCCATCGTGTCCCATAGGGTGCTCGTAGCTTTGTGCATCAGATAAGAAAACAGATACTTGTGATAGAGTGTGAGCCAAGCAAAATCATGGAGGAAAACCACAGTTTTGTGGGAGTGACACACACGAACCTGGTGAGGGGTGGAGAGGAAGCAGAGGAGAGGTGGTGGGCAAGGTATGAGAAAGGAACTGGAAATGCTTCTTGCCTCAGTAAAATTAATTTTTGATCCTCTATAGTAAGCAGTGGACAGACAGTCCTCGTGGGAGCCATAGCCCCAATTTTTCTGGAATTCTTTTCACCCTTGGAATCTCTCACCAGCTATCGCTACCACCACAATGACTCAGCTGTCCTTCCCCGTCACCCCTTCCTCCACGCCCATGCCACACACACTCACCTTTTGCTTTTTCGCTCCACACACAGCCAAGACATGACTCCAAGTTTTAAACAAAGGGCTAGGAGCAGGGGCAGAGGTCTAGGAGCTAAGGGCTGGGAAATAATATCAGGTACAGCCTCAAACTTGAGAACATGGCTAACAAATTAAACCTATTTATCTTCAGCTTAGAGCCCCTCAAAGACCTTCCCTACCTTTCTCATATCTTGGTACACAGAAGAATAGTATTTCACAGCACACCGGGGGAAAATAAGGAACGTCTCGTGCAGCTGGGGTGACCTGTCTGTGGGCAGTAGATTGAGAGATCCCTCTGGCCCACCCCTCTCCACAGGGATTGGGAAGTGCTTGCTGTGCCCCGACTGGAAGGATGTCATCAAGCCGTGGAGTGGCACTCGTAAATGGGCAAAATCACAATCAGAGAGAGAAGAGGAAGGTAAGATGGGGTCCCCATCTACCAAGGAGGAAAGCCTTGTCTACAAGAGTCCAAACTAAGAAAATTAGAGAGAAGTCCCCCCCCCCCAAATTCCTGCCCCACTGAATACTGGTGACAATGTACCTAGCTAAAAGAAAAATCCAGCTTCACAAGGGTTCACATGGAACTAAAAGAAAGGCTGGTTACAGAACCAAGACCTTGTCTAGCCACCCTTAGGTAGAACACCAACCTAGGGCTAAGCTAAATGAATATCCAATTCACTTTAGTTCAATCCAATCTGATCTAATCAGATAATATCCCTGATGAAAGAACCTTGTCAGGCATCAGCAAAGGAGAAATACTCAAAACAAGAAGGGCTCAGTTAACCAGGGGGCCATAACTCTGCTGTCTGAGCAGAGGCTACTCCCGTGTCACCTGCAGGATGACTGCAAGTGCAGAGCAGTGACACAGCTGGCATTTACACTGTCCTGACCTGTTCTGGCATTTCCGAGGGCAGGACTATTCCATTAGACCCTCCCCCGTCTGGGGGTCAGAAAGGGAGTTTGTTTTTCCAGGAGTACATAATTGCTGTTGTGTTTGGTTTCCCAGGATCCTACTCAGGTTCTGCTTCCCTTCCTGACAAGATGAGGTTTCTTTTTTACTCTTCTTTTCCAAACAGTAAGTTATGTATTTATTAGTAAAACAATAATCATACATAGAAATAATAACAGACATTTAGAGAGAACCTTCACCCAACGAATACAGAATACATATTCTTTATAAGCCCACCCAGAAGGTTTCTACACTTGACCATTTGTTCAGCCTCACAGGAAATCACTACACATTCCAAAGGACTGATGTCATACAGATCATGACCTTTCACCGCAATGCACTGAAAATAGAAACCAATAGTATATGGGTATTCTCCCATCTGACATATATATACCTGACAGTGAAAAATATCATTCCAAATAATCTCAGAATTAAAAAAGAAACCATCATGAAAATGAAAAATATTTAGAAATGATACACGAAAAAAGCACACATATAAAAACACGTGACAGAGGTGCCTGCATGGCTTAGTCAGTTAAATAGCTGTCCTCAGCTCAGGTCATGATCTCAGGGTCCTGAGATGGAGCCCCATGTTGGGCTCCTGGCTCAATGGGAACTTTGTGTCTCCCGCTCCCTCTGCCCCCCCGCCCCAGCTCATGCTCTCTGTCTCACTTTCTCAAATAAAAAAATAAAATTTTTTTTTTTTTTTAAAAGTATGAGGCACAGCTAAAATTGTGCTCAGGGGGAAATTTAAAGCTCAAATGCAGGGGCACCTGGGTAGCTCAGGTGGTTACACGTCTGCCTTCCACTCAGGTCATGATCTCCAGGTCCTGGGATGGAGCCCCATGGTGGACTCCTGGCTCAATGCGGAGTCTGCTTCTCCCTCTCCCTCTGCCGGTGCCTCTCCCTCTGCCTCTCCCCCTGCCCATGCTCTCTGTTTCTCTCTCTCTCTTTCAAAATGAATAAATAAAATCTTTATAAATTAATTTTTAAAACAAAGCTCAAATGCATATTTTGGGATAACAACAAAGATCTGAAAGTTAATGAACTAACAATTCAACTGAATGATTGAGAAATAAAAGAATCTAGAAGAAAGGAGAAATTATTAGGAAACATGAATAATAGTATCTAAAACCAAGAATATCAGAATTATCAATAAGGCCCAAAGATCATTAATTAAAAGAATGATAAAACAGACAAATTTCTGGAAAGACTAATTAGAGAAAAAAAGGCAAAATAAACAATATGAGGGACAAAAATACCACAAACTTTTGCCTATAATCTTTAAAACGTTCATGAAATGGACAACTTTATAGAAAAATATAAATTACAGAGTGATCCAAGAAGAAATAGAAAAACTGAATATAACAACCGCTATGAAAATAATTGAATGGCTAGTAAATATCTTTTCCCAAGAAAGGCTACAAGTTCAAGCATCTTGACAGGCAAGTTGAATTAAACCTTCTAGGGATGAGTAATTCTTTTTTTTTTAAATTTTTATTTGTTTATTTGACAGAGAGAGATCACAAGTAGGCAGAGAGGCAGGCAGAGAGAGAGGAAGAAGCAGGCTCCCTGCTGAGCAGAGAGCCCAATGTGGGGCTCGGTCCCAGGACCCTGGGATCATGACCCGAGCTGAAGGCAGAGGCTTTAACCCACTGAGCAACCCAGGTGCCCTGGGACGAGTAATTCTTATTTTAGTCAAACAGTTCCACATAGTGGAAGAAAGGGAAAAGATATGTAGTTCATTTTATGAGGTTACTATAGGTAGAAAAGTATTTTTTAAAACAAAAAAGAAAAGCATAGAGCAATATAATTTATAAATATGAATGCAAGAATTCTAGGGGTGCCTGGGTGGCTCAGTGGATTAAGCATCCAACTCTCGATTTCTGCTCAGGTCATAATCTCAGGGTCATGAGATCAAGCCCCACATCGGGGCTCTGCACTCAGCACAGAGTCTGTCTGCTCCCTCCTCCCCCTCCTTCAGTTCTTTCTCTCAAATTAAAAAGACAAAAAAACTTTAATAGAATTCTAAATAAAAAAGAAGCAAATCTAATTTTGCAGTATATTAAAATTGTCATAATTAAGGTTATTCTGTAAAAATATATGACTCGACATCAGAAAAATGTATCAAATCACTATTAAATATTAGGATGTTAAGAGCAAGAAAACTACATGATTATCTCAAGAAATACAGAAAAGTGTCGGCAATAGAATTCAACATTCATTCATCTTAAAAAATAATAAAACTTTTAGCAAAAGATAGCAACTTCTTTAACCTGAGGAAATGTCCCCCCCCCCAAAAAACCCTACAGTAATATCATAGTTAGTGATGAAACTTTAAACACATTCCTTTGAAGTCAAGGTACAAGTCAAAGTGCCCATTTTCAGCCCTACTGTCTGATATCGAACTGGAACTCCTTGCCAGTGAAAAGAGACAAGAAAAGAAGAGGCAAAAGACTCAGTGAGAAAGAGAGAAAATGCTCATCTTTTGCAAATTGTCTTCATTGGAAGTCCAAGAGAATCTGCAGGCAACCTATTAGGAAGAATAAGAGTTTGCTTCATAAAAGATCAACTTAAAAAAAAATAGCATTCCCTTATCCCATCAATGACCAATTAGAAAATTTGGTAGGGGGCGCCTGGGTGGCTCAGTGGGTTAATCCGCTGCCTTCGGCTCAGGTCATGATCTCAGGGTCCTGGGATCGAGTCCCGCATCAGGCTCCCTGCTCAGCAGAGAGCCTGCTTCCCTCTCTCTCTCTGCCTGCCTCTCCATCTACTTGTGATTTCTCTCTGTCAAATAAATAAATAAAATCTTAAAAAAAAAAAAAAAGAAAAGAAAATTTGGTAGGAAAAAATTCTCATTTGCAAAAGTAATAGAAATTATATTGATGCTATGGAGAATCTGGGTGGCTCAGTGGGTTAAGCCTTCGCCTTCAGCTCAGGTCATGATCTCAGGGTCCTGGGTTCGAGCCCAGCATCGGGCTTTCTGCTCAGTAGGGAGCCTGCTTCCCACCCCACCCCCCCGCCTCTCTGCCTACTTGTGATCTCTCTCGTCAAATAAATAAATAAAATCTTAAAAAAAAAAAAAGAAGTTTTATTGACTCTAAGAATGAGTTAACCGAAGGAAAGTCAGGGCTTGGTGGGAAAGATACAAGAAGCCGTGTTGAGAGAGAAAGAAAAGCTGAACACAGGAACAAACAGAAAGTCTCAGTATTCTTCCCTTATTGAGTTTATAAGTTCGAAAAAGGTAAT
The DNA here is from genome assembly GCF_011764305.1 of Mustela putorius furo. Classification (NCBI taxonomy): domain Eukaryota; kingdom Metazoa; phylum Chordata; class Mammalia; order Carnivora; family Mustelidae; genus Mustela; species Mustela putorius. The sequence continues at coordinate 10,605,448 of NW_025422022.1, forward strand.
TTTGAGAAAGACAAGCAGCAATGGGGAAAGAGCTGTCTGTGTTATCTACTGATGTATAAAACACCTCTCCCAAACTCAGTGGCTTGCTACCATCATTCTGACTTTGCAGCCTCAGATGGGCTCAGCCGGGCAGGTCTGTTGTCCTCGGAGGGTCACGCAAGTGACCCTACCTGCAGCCAGCAGCTCAGCTCAGGTGGCTTGCAAAGATGGCGAGGCTCCTCTCTTTGTCTAGAGAGTGTCAGAGCTTATCTCTGTCCACTGGGTCTCCCCCTGTAGGTCTCTCCAAGAGGGCTGCTAGACAGCTTACAGAATGGCTCAGCTCTCCAGAGCACAAAATAAAGGCTGACAGCCCAAGGTTTGCACCAGGAACTGGCCTAGCGTGACTTCTTCCTGACCCTAAGTTTAAAGCATGTCACTAAGCCAACCTAGATCTAAGAGGTGGTGACTCCATGGTCTCCATATTGTAGGTGTGGTTCACTGGTCCTACAGGGACCTGCCGCATGTCAAGATTTGTAAAGTATAGTGTTGTGCGCGACCAGATAAGTAAACCAGCAGATCAGAACAGAGAGGCTAGAAACAGGTATTAGCTTCTGAGGAACCTGACAAATGACAGAAGTGTCATTATAGAGAAGTAAGGAAAGGGTGGGCTTTTCAAAGTAAGTAGGGAGGGAATGAATGACTCATCATGTTGACGGGGGATTTCCACAAGTTCGTTGACATTTCTCCCCTCAAGATATGGAATGTAATTCCCGTCCACTGAGTTTGAGCTAGACTTCATGTATAGAAGTGGGCTCACTTCCAATGAATAGAATGAAATGGAAGTAACAGTGTGTGAGACCTTAGAAAATACATCCTAAAAGGCACTACAGCTCTCTGCTCGCTCACGCTTTGTCTTGAATGGATCACCGGCTCTGGGGGAAACAAGCCACCACGTCAGGAGGACTCTTGGGCAACCTTGTGGAGAGGCCTCTGTGGGGAGAGACGGATGCTGCCAACAGCCATGTGAGTGAGTCATCTTGGAAGCACGGCCTTCACATGACTGTACCCCTGACCAACATCTGACACAGCCTCAGGAGAGACCCTGAGCCAGAACCGCCCAGCGGAGAGGCTCCCAGATTGCCGACACTCAGAAATTGTTGAGATAATAAATGTTTGTGGTTCCAAGCTGCTAAGTTTGGAGTAATTTGTGATGCAGCAATAGGTAACCAACATACAATACCCCAAATGACACAAAATTGGATCCTCACACTTCACACACAAAATTTTAGAACTTTCTAGAAGATAATGTGGGACAATGTCTATGGCTATAGGAAAGATTTCTTAAAGCAGACACATACACACAAACACATGCCATAAAGGTAAAGACACTACCACCAAGATGAGAGGATAAAAGAAGAAGGTAATTTGCAACATTCAAAGAACCCCATCAAATAACTGAGCAAAGACAAGCAGCCCAATAGAAAAATAAGTAACCCAGATACCCCTTAACCATCTCACTAGTAACCAGAGAAATGCAAATTAAACCAGGGTGAGAGTCTATTTCTAATCCCTCCCATTGATAGAAATTAACAAATCTAAAAATATCAAGGATGTGGGTGAGTGGAAATTCTCATACATTGCTGGGATATAAATTGTTACAGCCAGAGTGGAAAGAGGGTTGGCAGTAGGAAGTGGAACTGAATGTGTACATACACTATGATCTGACAATTCCACTCCTAGCCATTGAAGAGTTTCCAGAGAGAATCTCTGGCCCCATTCCACAAAAAGGCCCACCGTTAGTTATTAGATAGTTATTGCTGGATCAGTTATGGTAGAGATTATTTGAAAAGCCCAAGTGTCCATTAATAGGATGGAGAAATATTAAAAACGGTATATTTAAACCAAATATATATTTTAGGGGCACCTGGGTGGCTCAGTGGGTTAAGCCTCTGCCTTCGGCTCAGGTCATGATCTCGGGGGGATGGACACCTGCATAAGGCTCTCTGCTTAGCGGGGAGCCTGATTCCCCCTTTCCTTCTGCCTGCCTCTCTGCCTACTTGTGATCTCTCTCTGTCAAATAAATAAATAAAATCTTGGGATGCCTGGGTGGCTCAGTTGGTTAAGCAGCTGGCTTCGGCTGAGGTCATGATCCCAGCGTCCTGGGATCGAGTCCCACATCTGGCTCCTTGCTCGGCAGGGAGCCTGCTTCTCCCTCTGCCTCTGCCTGCCTCTCTGTCTGCCTGTGCTCGCTCTCTCTGACAAATAAACAAATAAAATCTTTTTAAATAAATAAATAAAATCTTAAAAAAGATTAAAAACTTAAAAAAAATAAACCAAATACTACACCAGAATAAAAGAATATGTTACAGAAACATATTGTTGATTAAAATAAAAGTATAATATTATTCTAATTTTATATCACATGCAAATAATTATCTTTTTATGGATATTTGTGTGATTTCAGTGTGTTTAGAAGAAATTGGAAGAACTCATAGTATAATATACTAGAACCAGAAGTAAATTAAACCTCAGTCAGATGGGGCACCTGAGTGACTCAGTGGGTTAAAGCCTCTGCCTTCGGCTCGGGTCATGATCTCAGGGTCCTGGGATTGAGCCCCGCATGGGGCTCTCTGCTCAGCAGGGAGTCTGCTTCCTCCTCTCTCTCTGCCTACTTGTGATCTCTGTCAAATAAAATAATTAAAAAAAAAAAAGATTTTAAACCTCAGTCAGAGATTAAAAAAAAAATAGATTGGGAAGACAGTTAATTTGTGGGTCAACTTGAATGGGCCACAGGGTGCCCAGATATTTGGTCAAACATTATTCTGAGTGTTTCTGTGAGGATATTTTTGGTTGAGATGAACATTTGAACTGGCAGACTGAGTAAAGCAGATTGCTCTCCTTAATCTGGTGGGCCTCATCCAATCAGTTGAAGGCCTGAGTAGAACAAAAAGGCTGGCTCTCTCTCAAATAAGAGAAAATACTTTCCTGCCTGTCTTCAAAGTGGGACTTCTGTATTTTATTGCCTTTGGACTTGAACAGAGACATGAGTTCTTCCTGAGTATCCAGCATATCAACTCACCCTACACTTTAAAAGCATCTGAAATACACTGCCAAGCTAACTTCCCTAACCTTTCCAGAGTTATAAAAAACCAATTTGTACTTCCCCAAGCCCTTGTCAGCACTGAAATATGGGCCCTCTAGGACTGCCTTGACCAATATCTTCTCTGTGGTTTATCCATTATCTCCAAGAAAGCTTTAGCTTCCTGGAATTTCTAATAAAATCCCCAAATCTTTGTTTAATAACATAGAGTTTTTGTTTGTGCCAATACCAAACTGAAAAATCTTAAATATGTATATATATATTCAAAAAATGGATGGATGTATACTGAGTTGATTAAACATACACATATATACATATACACATAGATGTATGGTGGTCTTAAATTCCCATTTCTCTTCAGACTAATGGAATCTCCTCTTGTTTGGGGAATCATGTATTTTAATTTCAAACACTCTTTGAAGGCACCCAGAAATGCCAACCAAATCCTGGTTCTTTTCGGAAATGAGATCTTCATTTCTGGAAGTCTCAGGATGTGCAAGGGGACAATGGTGGCATCTGTACCAGTTACCAGGGCTTGCATCTGTGGACCAGTGACCGCCGAGCACCTAGATTAAAGGCAGGAACTTGTCCCAGATCCCAGAGGTGGCATAGCCATGTTACTTAAGGATTTCCAAAGGCAGAAGCCCCAGTTACATTTTTTTATTAGCTGCTCAGGATTTCTTCCTTCTGTGGATGACTTTGGTTTTGAGTCATTTTCAACTTGCCAAAGATTGCACTTGGCTGAGGGCCCAGCGGGTGACCGGTTCACTCCTGCAATACATTACAGAAACATCAATGAAGCCATATTTTCATTGTATGTCATAAAAAGTGTCTGTAGAATAGTTTAGAGTAACCACAGAAGCATCTTAAGATCTGTCCAGCCCCTAGGGGGGAAACCAGCAGCCAGCTGAAAATCACGGCATTTATGTGGAACTCTCAGTCAAGAGTGTAGGACTTTTATTAGCAACATCTGAGATGGTGATTTGAAAGCCACAGTTTGGAAATAGAAGCTGTAGGTAGCCCCAGGGATGGCAGGATAGGGATAACAGGTTTCCAAAGTCAGCGAGACCATATACACGTGGGCAGCAGGGTGACAAGAATTGAAAAACTCTGCTGTGACCTCTGATTCTTGGATCAGCTTCTCTAGCCAATGTTCTGCCAAGTAGAGCAGCAAACAGCTGCCCTGTTCCGCCAGCCAGAGGGGCAGAGAGAGAATGAGACAAGACCAAGGGGAACCCCCAGCCTCTCTCCACCTGGTGGGTTGATGTAGGTGGCTGGGGGTGATTGGCTTTCATCCTTCAAGAACTCCACGAGTTGTTACTCCTTGTAGGAGCATGTCATTCATCAGTAAGGAAATTGAAATATACACAAAACCTTTTATCATCTGTACACTTGAAAATTTTCTCTGCCTAAGGGACCCTTGAGTGTCTCAGTCTGTTAAGTGTCTGCCTTCAGCTCAGGTCATGATCCCAGGGTCTTAGGATTGAGCCCCGTGTCGGGCTCCCTGTTCAACGGAGCGTCTGCTTCCCCTTCTCCCTCCCCCTACTTGTGCGTTCCCTCTCTCTCTCTCTCTGACAAATAAATAAGTAAAATCTTTAAAAAAATTTTTTTCGGGCGCCTGGGTGGCTCAGTGGGTTAAGCCACTGCCTTCGGCTCAGGTCATGATCTCAGGGTCCTGGGATCGAGTCCCGCATCGGGCTCTCTGCTCAGCAGGGAGCCTGCTTCCTCCTCTCTCTCTCTGCCTGCCTCTCTGCCTACTTGTGATCTCTCTCTGTCAAATAAAAAAATAAAATCTTAAAAAAAAAAAAATTTTTTTTCTACAGAGAAGTTTGTGTTCCAATCCCATGTCAAGATTGTGTCAAGATTTAAAAAGCCATGGGGTGCCTGGGTGGCTCAGTGGGTGAAGCCTCTGCCTTCGGCTCAGGTCATGATCTCAGCGTCCTGGGATCGAGTCCCACATCGGGCTCTCTGCTCAGCGGGGAGCCTGCTTCCTCCTCTCTCTCTGCCTGCCTCTCCGCCTACTTGTGGTTTCTCTCTGTCAAATAAATAAATAAAATCTTAAAAAAAAATTTAAAAATCCATGTTGCACTAGAAGAGTTGAGCTATTCAAATGTGAACTCTTCCTCTTTTTTTCTTTTTAACTAACAGAGAAGTGAATTTTTAAATGCACTATGAGAAAACTTCACTTCATCTGTAAAGACAACTATAAGAATCTACAATCAAGAGACCAACTGACTGACTACTTTTGTTCCAAACTTAACTGTTAAACTGATTGCATTCCGGGTACTTCAGATGATTCAAATACTCACTTACGTACCTTATAACGGAGGCTACCTTCCCATTAGATGAAGTCATGGGGATGAGATTTGGAAGAAAGGAATAGCTTTTTTCAGATTTAGTCTGCTCTCCCCAAATGTATTAAAACTCATGAGGTTTAGAATGCACTTATTAGCAATTTCTTGATTTTTAAAAACATGTTCACGCATCAAAGGTGGCTCGTGAATTATCACCGAGTACTTCTACCTGTGTGACCACTTCCCGAGTCAGTAAGCAGAACATTTCTGGCACCCTAGAAGCCCCCTCCAACCCCCACCAACACTATCCCCTCGCGGCTCCCCACTGTGTACTACTCCCACATCTAAACAAGACTCGTTTTGCTAGTTTAAACATTTTTATACAACTGGAATGATATAATATGTATTCTTCTTTTGTATGACTTCCTTAATTTGACATGTTTTGGGAAATCACCCAGGGTATTCTGTGTAGTTGTAGTTCATTCTTTTCTTTTTTTTTTTTTCCCGTACAGCCAACATAGGGTTGTATTAGTTTCGGGTGTACAATATAGTGGTTCAAGAATTCTATACAACACTTGGTCTCATCACACGTGCCCTCCTTAATCCCCATCACCTATGTCACCCATCCCCCACCCCCTCTCCTCCAGCGGCCATCAGTTTGTTCTCTAGAGTGAAGAATCTGTTTGCTGGTTTGCTTCCCCCCGCCCTTTGCTCATTTATTTTGTTTCTTAAATTCCACATATGAGTGAGATCATATGGTAGTTGTCTTTCTCTGACTTATTTCTCTTAGCATAATACACTCTAGTTCCATCCGTGTTGCTGGAAATTGTAAGATTTTATTCTTTTTTATGGCTGAATAATATTCCCATGTGTGTGTGTATGTATGTGTGTAAAAATCTTCCTTATCCATTCATCTATCATTGGACACTTGGGCTCTTCCCATAATTTGGCGATCGTAGATAATGCTGCTATAAACATAGGGGTGCGTGAATCCCTTTGAATTAATGTCTTTGTATTTTGGGGGTAAATACTCAGTAGTATTTTACTGGATTGTAGGTTAATTCTATTTTTAATTTCTTGAGGCATCTCCATACTACTTTCCACAGTGGCTGCACCAGTTTACGTTCCCAACAACAGTGCACGAGCATTCTTTTTTCTCCACATCCTCACCGACACCTGTTATTTCTTGTGTTGTTGATTTTAGCCATCCTGACAGGTGTGAGGTGATATCTCATCAAGTTCTGATTTGCATTTCCCTGATAATGAGTGATGTGGAGCATCTTTTCAACTGTCTGTTGGCCATCTGGATCTCTTCTTTGGAGAAATGTCTATTTCTTCTGCCCCATTTTTAAATTGGATTATTTGTTTTTTGGGTGTTGATTTTGTATAAGTTCTTAACATACTTTGGATACTAATCCTTTATCAGGTATGTCGTTTGCAAATATCTTCTCCCATCCAGTAGGTTGCCTTTTAGTTTGGGTTTGTTTTTTTTTTTTTAATATTTTATTTATTTATTTGACAGTGAGAGATCACAAGTAGGCAGAGAGGCGGGCAGAGAGAGAGGAAGGGAAGCAGGCTACCTGCCGAGCAGAAAGCCCAATGTGGGGCTTGATCCCAGGACCCTGAGATCATGACCTGAACCGAAGGCAGCGGCTTAACCCACTGAGCCACCCAGGCGCCCCTGCCTTTTAGTTTTGTTGACTGTTTCCTTCGCTGTACAGAAGTTTTTATTTTGATGAAGTCCCAGTAGTTTATTTTTGCTTCTGTTTCCCTTGCCTCGGGAGAACTATCTAGAAAAATGTTGTTACAGCCAATGTCAAACAGAGATCTTACTTCCTCTGCTCTCTTCTAGGAATTTTATGGTTTTAGTTCTCATATTTAGTTCTTTAATCCATTTTGAATTTATTTTTCTGTATGGTATAAGAATGTCATCTAGTTTCATTCTTTTGCGTGTGGCTGATATGTTTCATTCATTTGATTGCTACGTAATATTCCATGTGATGACTATACAATGACTTCTTCATTCACCCTACTGTTCGTGGATATTTGGGCTTGCTTACAATTTGAGATTGCTAGCAATTGTGCTGGTATAAACATTCTGGTATATGTCTTTTAGTACATATTTCTGCGTGGATTTCTGTCTTAATGTATACCCAGGAATGAATTGTTGGGTCATAGGTTATAGGAACACTCAATTTGGAGAAATAATGCCAAAGAGTTTTACAAAGTGGTTGTGAAGTTTCATTTATTTTGGCAGACACTTTTTTTCTATTTCTGGCAAGGGAAAGTTGAGTGAGTAGGATTTTTAATGTCTTCCAGGCTTCTTGGAACAAAATATCTTTTTTACAAACACTATTTGAATGAGTAAACTTTAAGGTAATTAAGGGTTCAGAGAATTAATTTCTTGCTAAACTACAGATATTTTTCTTGGTAACAAGTGTAAAAAGTACTTGGGGAAAAATACATTTTGGGATTTCCTTGTTGCCAAAATATCTAAAAAGTAATTCCAGTCACTCAGTTTAGATAATCCACAGCGGGGTCAGCCAGCCTGAGTTGGTATCATCCTTGGGTTTTTAGTAAAATAAACAAACAAAATACAAAGAGAAGCTGGGATCCCCACTGTTAAATCAGTGTCATTCCCGTGAACTTAAGCAAATTAACAAACATTGTCTTTCTTTAAAAAAAAAAAATATTTATTTGAGAGAGAGAGAGAGAGAGAGAGCACAAGCATGGGGGTCCACGGAGGGAGAGGGAGAAGCAGACTCCCCACTGAGCAGGGAACCTGATGCGGGACTTGATCTCAGGACCCTGGATCATGACCTGAGCTGAAGGAGATGCTTAACTGACTGAGCCACTCAGTCACCCCACAAACATTTTCAATAGAAACCAACTACTGTAGTTGGAAATAGGGGGAAGTGTTTCCAAGAACATTAAAAAGATCATAAGCTGTTCCCACATGAGACATTGACAAGAGGGAAATTCAACCCAGGCTTACTCTTCAGCAGTTAAACCTTGATGAACCCCATGTGTGTCCAAGGGCTGTTATCACATCTTGGAATGCTCCCTCCTCACCCCAAACCAAACAAGCACACATGTTTCCTCCTCCAGGAAGCCCTCCCAGCTACCTGCTCACCGGGCTCTTTCTCATTTTAGGGAATCTCTTCCAAATACAGGGTTTCATTTAATCTTTGCAAAAGTTGCCAGTCAGTGCTATCCCCTTTTCTCGGACCAGGTAACCAAGGCTTCAAGAGGTCCAGTGGTTTGCTTGAAGTCAAAATCCTGCTACATGGCACAGCTGAGATTCAAAGTCACGTTTTGTCTCCTACCCACCCTCTCCCACTGTGTCCTAAAGCTCTCTCCTCTGTCAGCCTGCTGCATCTTTGAATTTATCACCTGTCCCCGTCATCATGGATCTATTTGCATAGCTCTCTGTCTTGATGTGAGGAACACTTGAAGACTTGTTTAAACACGGCTGTATATCCCCAGTCCTTAGCAATTGCCCGATAAACAGAAAGCACTCAAAAAGATTACTGAAAGAGGAGCCCCTGGGGGGCTCAGTCTTGATCTCACGGTTGGGAGAGTGTCCAGTTGGGCTCCATTCTGGGTGTGGAGACTACTTTAAAAAAATAATAATAAATATATAAAAAATAAAAAATAGGGGATGCCTGGATGGCTCAGTCCGTTAAGCAGCTGCCTTCGGCTCAGGTCATGATCTCGGGGTCCTGGGATCGGGTCCCGCATCGAGTTCCTTGCTCCTTGGGAGCCTGTTTCTCCCTCTGCCTCTGCCTGCCACTCCGCCTGCCTGTACTCTCTATCTCTCTGACAAATAAATAAATAAAATCTTTAAAAAAAAAAAAAGACTATATTTAAAAAAATAATTAAAAAAATAAAAAATAAATTAAAATAAAAAGATGAATCAGTGCATATTAATCTTGCATTCCTTTTGGCTATCGCCTATAGACCCAACAGTGATTTACAGCGGCCTGACCGAGGAGGCGTCAAAGTATGTTCTGTCCAACCACAGAGGCCAGTGAGCTCTTCCTTCCCTTAGAGGGGCACTCATCCCTTCAGGGGGCTCCACCCTCGTTCATGATCTAATCTAAACCTAATAACCTTCCAGTAGGCCCCCTCCCACCTCTGGATACCATTCCATTGGGAGGTAGGACTTCAACATATGAATTAGGGGAAGATACAGGCATTCAGTCCATAATCGTTATTATAAACATTCAATTAATTGGAATATGTCAAGCCCCTCAAGGCATTCCTGGTACATAGGACACAGGGACATACCTAGGACAGGGGAAATTAGCCAAATTAGCAACAAAACCACTGTGGGAATAGAAAGAACTGTTACCAGTTCCCAGATATAAACCTAGGTGCCAGGCGCTATGATCTATGTGGGATCTACATTCACCACCCCAGCACTGTGTGGAGGGAGAGTCTCCCATGTGTCATGTATGAGCAAGCAGAAACCTAGAGGGACGGGAACACTCACGCAAAGCCACCCAGCCAACCACACCAGCTGCACCCCAGTTGTGCAGCTGTGGTGTGAGCCCTGAGGAGTCTGCCTCTGCGGTCCATGGTCTTTAGCAGTAAGACTGAGAAGGGGCACCTGGAGATGGCTTCAGGATGAGAGATGTAAGAAGAATCTTGAAAACTAAGTCCAGTATTAAGGGGTAGGAATTTCTGTGGTCCTCATTTTGGTATTTAAGGCTCAGTAGTGTGTTTTGGGCTAACTGCTTTGGCTGTGGCCGTGCTTCTCAACCCCAACACCACGGAGAGCTGTGTGGCTGTCCTGGGAAGGAGTGGATGCTTAGCAACATCCTTGACCGGTACCCACTAGACGCCAATAACACACAGCTCTCTCTCAGTCGTGACAATCAATGTCTCTGGATATTCCTCCCTTGGGGAGAAAAATCACCTGTGGTTGAGAGCCACTGATCCTGGGGCACCTGGGTGGCTCATCTGTTAAGCATCTGCCTTCAGCTCAGGTCAGGATCTCAGGGTCCTGGGATGGAGTCCTGCATTGGGCTCCCTGCTCAGCGGGAAGCCTGCTTCCCCCTCTCCTTCTGCCATTCCCCTGTTTGTGCTCTCTCTCAAATAAATAAATAAAATCTTTAAAAAGAGAGAGAGAACAACCGGTGTACGTATCTATGTGATCTCTGTAACTCAGTTGTCTTCCATGGAAAGCCAGGGATGCTTGATGCAGGCTTTTGCATGGCACAAAGGAATGAGCCAAATCTGGAAATCTGGTGATTTGCTCCATAGAACACCTGTTGTCCTCATGGCTCCTTAATAGCTTTTCAAGCAGCTCTCCCCTTTATCCTTCCAATCTCACCTCTAATGTCACCTTTTCAGCGATGCTTTCTCCAGATCTAGACTTGCCGGGCTCTCCTTGTTTCCTTGCAACACACTGCTGCCCTCCGAGTCCTCTCAGCTGCTCCTAGGCACCCGGCAGCGTGGCCACAGAGCATGCTAGAAACTCTCAATTTTCATCAGCACACGCCAATATGGCATGTTTAAGGTCACACAGCAAAGAAGGGACAAGCTAAAAGCCCAGTCCCAGGCTGGTGGAGCAGGTCCCCCGGGAGTGGTGGGGGGAGCAGAAGAGTGGATGCTGAGCAGGGCATAGGCAGGAGGATAGGCATCAGGGCAGAGTCCCTGTCTCAGGAGCAACGTGGAGGAGAGTCAGTCAGAAGCCAGGGGCCAGCATGGTGGAAAGGGAGGAATGCGTGAGGGTGGGCGCCCCCAGAACCCGCCGGATGCCAACTGACAGCACGTGCCTATCCTGGACCAGCTGCTGGATCAGAGGATGCTAATATACTTCTAGCTCCGTGCAGGTTTGGGGGATGGGGCTGAGCTGCTGGGAGAGGAAGGCGGAGTTTACCCATCGCGTGGGCTCAGCTGAGTGGGTTTCCAGCTGCTGTGTTCACCGTCCCTTGGCGGGTCTGTCATGCACTTCTTTCCTGATGTTGGTCATTAGCCCTGCTGCTGTGCCAGATCCTGTGATCAGCACGGAGGGTGCAAAGGGGAGCACAGCAGAGGTGGCCCCTGTCTCTCAACCCTGACCTGGTCATCACACGAGTAAGTGTTTAATTACAAGCTGTGAGGGGAGCTGAGAAGGAAAGGGACACAGTGTGCCATGAGAGCATCTAACAGAAGGACATCTCGTGTGAGGGCTGCGGAAGATTTCTCTGAGAAGAGGATAACTGAGCTAAGATCTGAGAAGTGAATCAGAAGTAATCATGTTCCTCTGTGTGTGTGCACTGAGGTTAGGTGGGTGCTCCCGGGCTGAAGAGACAGCAGGACAAAGACTCTGTGAGAACGGAGAGCCACAAAACATACAGTTGAGCCCCATTTTTTAAAAAGGTAAAATGATTAGAAACAAAGAAAATAAAGCTAATGCTCTGTTCAATGTTCTCAATGGTGAAGGGTTCCCCGCCCAGCCCCCCCCGTACCCCCCAACCCCTTGACTGCAAAGCCTCCCTCCTAAAGGTGGAATCTTATAGGGGTGTCAGTCCGGAGTTTGATCTGAGAACATCCAGCAATTCAGTTTTTCCAGTTCATCTGGTCAATCCGAGTCAGGGGATTGACTCACATTGACCAATGTCATGGAAAACAGATGTATAAATCTGAGTGCCTCTGTATAATTTTGACATAAAAAAATGCATTGCCTAAGAAAATGAAATATTCATGTCTGTTGGTCAGGGCGCTTTCTTCCCTGCAAAGTAGTCTACAAAGGAAAGCAGACACTGATCAGAAGGTTAATGGGTGAGCAGGAATTGGAATGAAGCCCACTGATCAAATAATCCATCTGTGACCGTTTGATGCTCCATTTTCTGTATAGTTTCTGAGCCTCAAATCAGAACACAGGGCTTAACAAAGAACTCTAACCTGATTTGTGGTTGTCATTCACTCATGTAGCTGTCTTTAATGGCTCTTTACTATTTAATAATAATGTTAAATAATTATATAATAACATAATTGAGTAATTGTATTATTAATGTTATATTGTTCTATATTACATAATATATAAATAACATTTTGTTTTAAATTGAAAATAAAAACACCATTATTAGAGAGAATAAAATAACATAAAAGTAAATATAACACTTAGCAAAATATATAATATTTAATTATATATTTGTGTCATCATTTCTTTTAAAAGATTTTATTTATTTATTTGACAGAGAGAAAGAGATCACAAGTAGGCAGAGAGGCAGGCGGAGAGAAGGGGATGCAGGCTCCCTGCAGAGCAGAGAGCCCAATGTGGGGCTCGATCCCAGAACCCTGATATCATGACTTGAGTCAAGGCAGAGGTTTAATTCACTGAGTCACCCAGGCACCCCTGTGTCATCATTTTTATAAAATATTTATCTATCCAAGTTGGCAGTTTGATTTTTTTGCTGGCACTTATTTTCTGCTAATACTCAGTTTTCTTAATTATTACATTTTTCTCTCAATTAAAAAAAATCCTTTAAAAGTCTCAGTAATTAAAGAGATGTTTAGGGTTCCATTCATTATGTAAGACATTTTTAGTTCTTCAATATTATTCATCAGACCAGGAAGCAAAGACAGACAGTTCAGTGGCAATAAACAAGCTTAGCACCAGATATAGTTTCTAAATACCATTTTTTACTAAAAGAAACCAGGGCTCTTGGTGAAACAAGTGACTCAAGATCTGGCACAGGAATTGTTTGAGATAAGGCTACAATATGTTGTTATGCCCGAAATCAAAGTCACCATCAAAGGCTCTTGCAGTCATGGTGGAAGGGTACAGAAATTAACTTGAAAGGTCTCTTTCTCTGGCCATAGCTGGGTCAATCTGAACACCAAAGAATACTCATAATAGACTGAAACACATCCAATATAGAAAAACCCCATAGCTCATATAATGACAATTTTAAAACAAATTAGTGATTTCCTTTGGAGGTTGCTAGGAGACCAGCTCCAGACAGGCTGTTAAATAAAAGGAACAGATCTTTTCCTGCCTATTCTGAATAACCTGTATTTCAGGGTAACTGCGTTGTCATTGTCGGTATGGGAAATACCTTCTTTGTAGGAAGATCACAGCTAATAAAAGCAGCAGGAAGGACATAATTAGACAATCCTCATTCTCAAATCCCTATTGAGTTAATGGATCTAGGCCATGGACATCAATGGGTATGAAAGCCATTAGGTAAAAGGCTCATGGGGATTTGTATTACGGATATATCAGGCTGACAATATCTAGAACCATCAGTCAACTTAAAATCACTGAACACCAGACATCATATTTTTTCCTGATGTGATGCAGCAGGAATACACACTGCACTACCATTAAAGAACTGTTGCTAAATGAACATGAATCTAATCAAGATTCTGGATTTAACTCTAAGTCTTTTTCTTAGTCTCTGTTCACATAAAATATGGGGGTAAGAGAAATGTGTTGGGGTGCCTGGAGGCTCAGTTGGTTAGGTGTCTGCCTTCGGCTCAGGTCATGATCTCGGGGTCCTGGGATCCAGCCCCACATGGGGCTCCCTGCTCAGCCGGGAGTCTGCTTCTCCCTCTCCTGCTCCCCTTGCTTGTACTCTCTCTCTCTCTCAACTAAATAAATAAAATCTTTAAAAAAAAAAAAAAAAAAAAGGACTATGTTAAGCGACACCAGGAGAAAACAATCAGTCAAATCTGGAATGTAAGGATTGCTGTAGGACAAATGACCCAGTTTCTTTGACAAATGAATGGCATACACAGGAGGGGAAATGTAAGAAATTTAACATATATATTGAGTCCGTCATCAAGCTGCCATAATAAAACACCATAGACTGAGTGGCATAAACAATGAAAACCTATTTTTCTCCAAGTTCCAGAGTCTGGAGGCCCAAGACCAACATGGTTGGATTCAGATGAGACCCCTCCTCCTGGCGTGCAGGTAACTACCGTTTTGCTGTGTGTTCATATACCTTTCCTCAGTGCATGCACATAGATACTCTGCCTATAAATCCTTAATCCTTAATCCCCCAGTTGGATGGGGATCCCACCTTTATGACTTCATTTAAACTTAATTCCCCAATCTCCGAATATAGTCACCCTGTGGACTAGGGCTTCAACATATGAATCTGGGTAGGGGGTGCACAATTCATTCTACAGCGCCTACCAACCAGAAGCCACGCATAGAACTTCCTTCCTTGAATCCTGATTGCAGCAGACCAACTGTAAAACACACTGATGGGACAGAAAAATTTTAACAACGCCTACTGGATACTAGATGAAGTTCAGGAATTATTGTTATTTTTTTGTAGACGTGACAAGGATGTTGTGGGTGTTTTTAAAATAGATTCTTTATCTCTTAGAGATTATATACAGAAGTATGTAATTTTGAAGTTATGTAGAGTCTGGGATTGTTTTATTTATTTTTTTTTAAAGATTTTATTTATTTATTTGACAGAGAGAGATCACAAGTAGATGGAGAGGCAGGCAGAGAGAGAGGGAGAAAGAAGCAGGCTCCCTGCTGAGCAGAGAGCCCGATGTGGGGCTCAATCCCAGGACCCTGAGACCATGACCTGAGCCGAAGGCAGCGGCTTTAACCCACTGAGCCACCCAGGCGCCCCTGGGATTGTTTTAAAATAACGTGTAGGGGTCAGGGATGGAATGAGGAAGGGAATATAGATAAATAATACTTCTTGGATGTATGCATAACTGTTGGGGCTGGGTGATGGGCATTTAGGACTTTACTATACTATTCTCTCTATACTGATGTAAAGATTTTTCATAACAATAAAAAACATTTTCAATGCAAAAGAGAGAGGGAGAGAGACTCAAGAAACATCCACCATTGTGCATCCACCACGCACAATGTATAGATCTTGTTAAACCCTTAGTCAAACACACAAGTGATTAAAAAGACATCTTGAGACAGTTGGAGCAAATTGACCATGAACTGTATGTTAGGTGATATTCTAAATTATTGTTAATTTTGTTATGTGTAATTGTGAGTTTTGGGTTTTTTTTTTAAGGCCCTTACTGTTAGAGATACCTACTGAAGCATTAACAGGCTGTATGAGTCAGGATACTCCAGAGAAACAGAGCCAAATATAGATACAGATGTGGATAGATATTTCTTTTAAGGAATTTAAGAATTTTAAGGCTGGCGACTGCAAAACCTGCACAGTAGGCTGGCAGTCTAGAGATCCAAAGAAGAACTGCAGTTTGAATCTCAACAGAGTCTCTCTACTGGCAGAATTCCCTTTTTCTTAGTCTTTGTTCTATGAAAGCCTTTAACTCATTGGATGAGGCCCACCCACGTTATGGAGCACAATCTGCTTTACTGAGTCTGCAGATTTAAATGTTATCCTCATCACCCCCCCCAAAAAAATAAAATAAAACAAGACAACAACAACAAAAACCACCTTCACAAAAAATTCCAGAATAATATTTGACCAAATATCAGACATAATGGATGCTATGGACTAAATTGTGTTCCCCTGCCAAATCCACATGTTGAAACTCAAATCCCCTACTGCGACTACATTTGAAGATAGGAGGTAATGAAAGTTAAGTAAGATTGTAAGAGTGGGGCCCTGATCTAATAGGATCAGTGGCTTATAAGGTAGACAGGAAGAAGAGGTCATGTGAGCACATACCAAAATGGTGGCCATCTATAAGCCAACAGATGAGGGCTCCGAATGAAACCTACCTTGCACCTTGATCTCTGACGTCCAAACTCCAGAACTGTGAAAAATGGACTTGTGTTGTTCAAGCCCACCTGTGGTGTTTTACTATGGCAGCCCAAGATGATTGACACATAAAATTAACCAGCATGCAAGCATCTCTCTGATTTGGAATTTGCTTTAAAATACTCAAAAAGTAAACAGGGAGAGTGATGAAAGGTAATTGGCCAAGTGTTGATAATTATTGATAATGATGGGTGTTTAACCAGAGGCTTCCACTAGAGTTAAACAACAACAACCTTGTTGTTGTTTAACTCTTAAACTGTCACTGCTCCCTTCCCCCAGGGGACTGACTTAAAAACAAGTCCGGGAAACCAGCCCCAGGTAACAAAGCCCAGATACAAGGGTGGGTCAGGCCAGGTGGAGAGATCCATCAATGCACGGGTTGCATACTGTCTCGCTAGCTACCAAGGAGTATGGGCCCCGCCCTTTGGGAGCCTTTTGGGCACCAATTCTAACCAAGGTGTGATAGGCTAGGTCAAATGTCTACTATAGGGTAAATTGTAACTCAATTGGTCACCTAGCATCACTGTGCAGCTTTCTCTGTGTGTTACAATTTCCTTGGCCACCTGTGCGTGGCCAGGCCCGACCCCATGGCCTTTGCCCTGTGAAATAGAGAAGGGTCGCCTTCTCTTGTAAGAGGTGCGTCCCCGAATGTTCGGTCTGATTCTTGATGCTTGGTGTGGAATAAAACTTTGCTTGACCTTCGCTTTATATCAGTCTCGCTCCTTTAATCACATACCCATTTTGGGGGGGGCCCTAACAATGGGTAAGTGGGGTTTCATTACATTATCACCTGAAATTTTCTATCTTAAATCATTTGTAAGATATATTCATGAGACTGCCATGTTCCAACCCAATAACGACAGGAAGAATTCACACACCCTCTTTACACTTGGAAGACGAATGTTTTAATAATGAAATTATTTAAGTACTTCTGTCCAGCTCTGATCCGTAGCTTCCTTCTTCCTAGTCAACCAGCAAGTCCTCATTAAGGTATAACTGAAGAACACAGAGGCCATTAAAATGATCATCGTATCGCATAGAGGGAAGAACATTGTTAAAAATTTGGGCAGAGGGGTGCCTGGGTGGCTCAGTAGACTAAACATCTGACTTTTGGCTCAGGTCATGATCCCTGGGTCCTGGGATTGGGCCCCTGCATCAGGCTTCCTGCTCAGGGCACCTGGGTGGCTCAGTGGGTTAAGCCGCTACCTTCGGCTCAGGTCATGATCTCAGGGTCCTGGGATTGAGTCCCACATCGGGCTCTCTGCTTAGAGAGCCTGCTTCCCTCTCTCTCTCTGCCTGCCTCTCTGTCTACTTGTGATCTCTCTCTGTCAAATAAATAAATAAAATCTTTAAAAAAAAAATTTTTTTAAATGGGTGGAGCGTGTCTTTTAGGGCTTTCTACAACTCAAACAGGAGCTGATAAGAGCCTTTGAGATTTGCTTTTCAAAGGTCTAGATAACCCGTCACATTATCATATAAATCCCCGTATTGAGATTTAAAATGCAAAGTGCTCTGCTCCTACAATTCTCATACTTGGCCTGGGGAAAGCTTAGAAGATTTTCTTCTAAAATTGTATATAAATGCAAATATTCGCATCCAGCTTCCTATTTCTGTTTTAGCTAAGTGGTGTCATCAGTGAAAAAGCCCCACTAGAACCAAAGTTGTTACTTAGGACCTTTGATTTTTCTTTAAGAACAGAAGCTTTCGGGGTGCCTGGGTGGCTCAGTGGGTTAAAGCCTCTGCCTACAGCTCAGGTTGTGATCCCAGTGTCCTGGGATCGAGCCCCACATCGGGCTCTCTGCTCAGTGGGGAGCCTGCTTCCTCCTCTCTCTCTGCCTGCCTTTCTGCCTACTTGTGATCTGTCTGTCAAATAAATAAATAAACAAATAAATAAATAAAACCTTAAAAAAAAAAAAGAACAGAAGTTTTCTCACCTAATAATAAATGCACTCTTGAAGGTTGAAGCCTTTTTATTATGTAAAGCATAGGTATTTTCAGAAACCTCATACTCTATATTGAAATTTGCAAAATAAAAAGAAAACATTAACATTTTTCAGCACAAGCAGAACTGGGTCAGAGAACCTGTTGAAGTGGACAGAAAAGAAGAGTCTCCCATCTGCAATGTCTCCTGAATAATTCATCGGCGGGGCCCAAACAGGCTTGAAAATGGGGACTCGGTGTAATTGTTTCTAAGTGAAAATGGAAATCGGGTTTTTAGGAGAGTTGTTTGCTGGGAAATCTTGTCCAGTATAATGAGAGCCTTGCTCTCCTGGTACCCTGATTTGACATTCCAGACCTCTGACTGTCCTTTTCTGTCCGGAAAGGTATGGGCTGGGCAAGGAGAGAGCCAAGCTTCACTGGAGACCCGGGACACCCCATGGGGCACGACATCAACATGTCTGTGCTGCCAGGAGCCCCCGAGCAGCAGATCCAAAACGGTGTTTTTTAACTGGGGCTTGACCACAGGCAATGCCGGACGGGACACCACACCACCGTGCCTGCAGGTGTCTCTGCCAACTGGGTAAAACAAAAACAAAAACAAAACATCCTGGGAAGGGGGAGCAGGTCAGTCCGTCAGCGTCTAAAAATACCCAAGAAGGAGCACAGAAACAACCCATCACCCCAGGGCAGGCAAGCCAATGAAAGGCACAGAAGAGTATGTTTGCCAGAAAAAGAAGAGGGCCTCCGGGGAAGAGAGGAGAGCCTGGAGACGCAGAAAATATGTATTTGGGTCACTCGAAGGCTAGCCCGACGGCCCTTAGGAGACAGACGCTGGGAGAGCCTCACAGCCTCTGGCTGCTGGCCAGGGGTAGCCTCTGCGGCCGGCCAAGGAGGCCAGCTTCAAGCACGCAGAGTCCTCGTGGGCCTCAGGCCACACTGTAAGAAGTCAGCAAGTTCAAGGAGGAGCCTCCTGGGCCCTGTCAACACTGACCCCACGAGATTTTCCAAAATCACCTAGAGCAAGGAGAACTGGGTATGTTGTATAAGGATGATGGACACCCAGAGTTCTGGGGATACAGGAGACAAAGTAACAAGCATCGCTCTGCGCCTTTTTAACAGAAAGGCCCCTGGAGGAAGGGCCCCTTTGGGGAGGGGGTGGGGGTTCTAGTTGTTGGGCATCCCAAAAGTTGGCTGGTGTAGAGGGGCCCCGCTCTAGAAGAAAGGCAAACACAAGTATCCGGTTGCACCGGGGCTCAGGGCCCCACGGTGGGGGGCGCTTTTCGGGGAACAGGCGGGGTCTCTGTAGCCCTCTCCAGCACTCTCCATTCCAGCCAGCCTCTCTCTCTCTCTCTCTCTCTCTCTCTCTCCTAATGGCGGAATATTCTATGACCACTCTGGGCCTTGCCCTGCCTTGTCACTCAGGTTTCCAAGCACACCCTCCGTCAGCAGAGCAGTGCAGGCCTGGGGGTTCTGAAGCATCATGCTTCTGGAAAGCTGAAGAAAATATTGGCCTCTAGCCCTCCTACCCATCACAGCCTCCTCCATCACCACTATGCTACCTTCCTCTCTCCTTCCCTGGATAAAACTGTGTTCTGCACAAGTATCCGATGGGGAACTGACACACTCATTTGTCCTTGGGACCCGCCTGGGGACGTGGTAACCAGTAGACCAGAGCAAAGACCCACACGTGGCGGGAAGGAATCTTCCACCGCGGAGTGGTCCAGACTACATAACACACACACAGTGCTGTGGAATTCACGAAGACCTTTCCCACCCATGGTCACGTTTTAGTCTGTCAACTGTCAAGCAAAGCAAGTCTTATTAATTAACAATGAATAATTATTAATCTAAGTAGAACCTCAGACACGAAAAGCAAAGTGATAATTGCAGGGACACCCAGTTTCTCGGGGGCAGAACTAGAATTCCAATCTTGTCTTTTCCAAGTAAAATCCTTTCACCAGTAAAACCTAACACTAGCTACGATTTGTTCAGATATACTGAGTGTCATGTCCTCTCCTCGGTGCCTGATGCATTTAAAGGTCATTAAACCTCAGGAACACCCTCTCAGAGAAGGTAATGCTAACATTGTACCCATTTGCAGGATGAGAAAAACAGAGGCACAGGGCGCCTGCGTGGCTCAGTGGGTTAAGCCTCTTCCATGGCTCAGGTCATGATCCCAGGGTCCTGGGATCGAGCCCCGCAGCGGGCTCTCTGCTCAGTGGGAAGCCTGCTTCCTCCTCTCTCTCTCTCTGCCTACTTGTGATCTCTGTCAAATAAATAAATAAAATCTTTAAAACAAAACAAACAACAACAACAAAAAAAACAGAGGCACAAGGAGGCTATGTGGTTGCCTGAGGTCACAGGGCTACACCTCGCTATCTTCCTGCTTCACTACAAATTAGAAACTCAGATGAGGAAAATGAAGTCATAAATAGAGAGGGACCCAAATAAAAAGTCTGGGGACTACAGAGCCAGCAGGCCGGCCCCTGGCAAGGGGTGCTCACCCAAGAGGTCAGCCCACAGGCAGTGGAGTGTAGATGCTTCTACTAAATCTGGGTCCGCAGGCAACAACGGCCCACCTGTTGCCTAAATGAGAGACAGGTTTAGTGCTGCTATCGCCTGGGGCTCCATCCAGGCAGGAAACAGACGGTGCCTACTCCCAAGTGTTTCACTGAAAAGAACTTAACAAAGACAGTGTTCGCAGAAGTGTGGGCAGAATGAGAGGAAGCAACAGGGGGTGGTGAGGCCCCCAGGAACAACGAATGCCAAGAGTTGTGACAACTGCTAGGACATCGAGAACAAAGGGAGGGAAGTGGTACGCAGGGATGGCTGCAGCCAGGAGAGGGACAGCACGCACGCGGGGAGCTGGGGGACGCAGCCCCTGGCGGCACTGCCCTGTCACCCTTCCGTCTTCTGTACGTGCCCCTCCTTGGGGCAGGGGCTTTGGCGAGGCTGTCCAGAGACAGCTCCCGGGCCAAGGTCAAGGTGGAGAAAGGGCAGTAGATGGAAGGGTGAGGGAAGCGAGTGGGGAACACCCAGCAGGTAAGGGACACGCCTCATCCTGACCTGCCCATGCAACAGATGGAGCGAGGGCCGCAGTATGAGCTCCTATTGCCTCTACCGGAGCCAGTGTGGTCTGACGTGTGCTTTCTCCCGAAATGCAACCGTGCTAAGCAGACCACACGTCAACCGGAGCCTCTCGGTCAAGCCCTTCTTGTCCCAGGGGTTGCGCGGGGGCGAGTCTCCATCAGCGCGCAGATCCCTCCAGCACAGCCGGGTGACACGGCTAATGACCTCTCCCGACTACCCCAGCTTTATCAGGGACTTGTGGAGGCAACACCCCAGAGCGGGTTTTCTTCTCGGCGCCTGCCTTCCAACCCTTGGCTTCTTTCACTTTTTAAGTGATCAGTAGTAGTATCTAATTCGAGAAGAAGGCAGCGGCAAGAGAGCAAACCAATTTCCAGAGCAGCTGTGCTCACCCAGTCTCCAGGGCGAGAGCGGGTGGTTGTCTCTGCAGGCAGAGGTGACGGGGGTCAGGGTGTACCTGCTGACGATCTCTCCCGGTGGGAAGGAAAGGGTGGGCGTGGCCCTCAGGCCTCCATCCGGTGGCCTGCAAAGAGGGGGAAGGGCTTTCTCCTGATGGGCAGGAGAACGTGGGGAGTAGAAGTGAACCTCCAAACAAAAAGCAACCTCCTGTGGTGCCTGGGTGGCTCAGTGGGTTAGGGCCTTTGCCTTTGGCTCTGGTCATGGTCCCAGAGTCCTGGGATCAAGCCCCGCATTGGGCTCTCTGCTCAGCGGGGAGCCTGCTTCCTTTTCTCTCTCTCTCTCTCTCTCTCATTCTCTCTCTCTGCCTACTTGTGATCTTTGTCTGTCAAGTAAATAAATAAAATCTTAAAAAATAAAATCTTAAAAAAAAAAAAAAAGCAGCCTCCAAAGCCTGAAAACAAAATGCCCACAGTGGAGGGACTGGGGGTGGGGGATTGGGGGTCAGGGGGCACGGCCCCTCCCTGCACTTGGCTGGGTCCTTGGGAAGACCCAGAATCTCAAAGCTCCAGGGACAACTGCTCTGTAACCTTCGGGTGGGCAAGGAGCACAGGGGAGACTGAGAGAGGGGTTCTCATATTCATCTCTTGCTAGTGATGGAAATGCATTGTATGTACATAGTGAAGAGAGGAGGCTTCCTTCCCACCTGGTGGGGTCATCACTCAGCTTCATCTCCCATGGCACCTGGAAGATCAGAATCCTGACATTGTTTGACGAGAACAGCTCAGAAGAGCGATGATCTAGAATGGTAAGCTGGAATGAGGTTCGCCTTCACGGAGAAGCGGGTCACCGTCCACCGGGGTACGGGAGGAGGTCGAGGAAGGATGATAAGTGGTTAGTCTTGATCTTTGGTGTCTAGAATACTTTCCCTTACTCACTGCTTTTACAAAGGGTCCTTCATAGCAACTGGGGACACAGTGGAGACAGAGCTCAAAAGGTCACCATAAAAATACCCCATGGTGTCATATATCTGGGCTCTTCTATCTCCAGCATTTTTCTCTTCACTGCCTGCCCATCAACCTGGATGCTGGGGCTCTCTCCTCCCCCTCACCCTCCGTACCCCAGCTGTCTTCAGGTCTGGCTGAAAAGTTAAATAAAATACACGGGTTTTGCACCAATGATGTGCCCAGCCAAGTTCAGGTCCTAAATGATTAAGAGCGTAAGGACCTCGTGATCCAGGAGCTTACCATTTGATCAGGTGAGACAGGAATAAGCATATAAACAAATCACCTCTGGTTGTGTGATAGGCTGCTTTGGTCTGCTGGGCAAAAGAAAGTGGCTTCATTCCAGTTGTGGGAAAGACTTCAGGGGTTTGTGACCGGTCGTTCAAGAAGGTCATCAAGGGCCAGTTCCGTCCGTCTCTCTGCTCTTCATTCTTGTTTTACCTTATCGCAACGCTGGAAGCAAGATGGCTGCAGCAATTCCAGGCTGACCAAGACCAGAGGGAGAAGAAGGTGTCTTCTCTTCCTGTGGCTCTCCCAGGAGAGAAAGGATAGCCCTCACAGACTCCCCCTCATGTCTGGAAGCTGGAATTGGGTCACTTGCCCATTCTAGAACCCCAAACTCGCGGAGGGCGTAGGATTACCATTGGACCAAACAAGATGGAGTCTCTGCCCCAAGGGGGTATGTGGGAGGGTGACATCTGATCCAAAATTAGGGTTTTGTGAAAAGGAAAAAGAGGGGAACAAATTCTGGGGGTTGGCAGCCAACGGTGTTGACAAAATATATAAAAAGCATTAAAAATAAGATGTGATAATAAGACAGAGGGGTCAGGAAAGGCTGCCTTCGATCTCATTCCACTGCCACTGACTGGAAGCTTCCTAAGTCTTCCTAGATCTTCTGGCTGCCATCCTCCCCTCCCCCACTCCATGAACCCATTCTTCACTTTGCCTCGTTGGATCTGCCGAAAATGCACACTTACTCATATCTTCTTTTTTCTTAAAATATTCCTATAGCTCCTTATTTAGTATGGAATAAAAAAGACAAACTTTTTAGCGCAATGTGATCATTGAGTACTTTGAGTACTTAGCAGATGCAAGGCACTGTCTCCCTAGGATGGAAATGCTATCAGAGCCCCACTGCTGAGGCAATCAGGCCCTGAGATATTAGAGAACTTGTCCCTGCATTATTAGTTTCCTGTCACTGCTGTACCACATCACTGCAAACTTCGTGGTTGACAACAACACAAACATCTCTTACAGTTCTGGAGGCCAGAAGTCCGAAATCAGATTTCAAAATCAAGATATCTGCAAGAGCTACCTTCCTTCTGGAGACTCTAGGGAGACGCCCAATTTCTCCCACTTTTTCCCACCTACTTGAAGCTCCTGTGTTCCTTGCCACCTGTCCGTATCACTCAACCCATGCTTTCCTCCTCCTGCTTTTTGATTTCCTGCCTTCTCTCCTAAGGACCGTTGTGATGACGTCAGGCTCACTTGGATAACTCAGGATAATCTTCTTCGTCTCAAGATCCTTAGCTTAATCACACCTGCAAAAGCCCTTGCATCATGTAAGATAATACAGTCATGGGATATGGATATTAGGACAGGGCCATGTCAAGGGAGCCATGACTGCTACCTCTCCCAAGGTCATATGACCAAGAAGCAGTAGAATCAAGGTTTCGACTCAGGCTCTGAAGTTTGCAGAACGAGTCATACCACCCTTCCCAATCTAGTTGTTTTGTCTTCCACCTGGAAACCCTCCCAGGGCTAATTGCCACTTAACCTGAGGACCTACCTCCCAGGGACCTCTTGCCAAGTCTTCTATGACAGCTTTCTTCCCCTACGCTTCTATCCCTGTACGCACCCTTCAGCTAGACTGGACATCCCGGCTCTGTGAGCCCACACACCAAAGCTCACTACTTAAACTGTCATGTAGAATTCTATTAAAGTTGTAGGCTTCCCACAGAGCACGGGGAACGCAGGAGTTCTGGTTGATTGGTTGATTGGCTGATTGGTTGGTTGGTGGAAGGGTAAGACATCTGCAAGGAAAGAAGTAATTGTAAGAGCTAATAGACACAAGGAGAGGGGGCTTTGGGCAGTAGTACTGGAAAGACTGTTTTGGGGTAGGAAGACATTTGGGGGTTTGTAACACCTTATCCTTTCAAGACCCAGTAGGGATCCATGTGGAGCTCTGAGAAAGAGGAAGGTGAGTGACCTCTGTGGAGCTGCTTTTGTTTTCTAGCTAAATCTTTAGGTAGGGAAGGAAGTGAGTTTCAGGGCAGGAGCTGGGCTGTAGCGGGGAGTGAGCTCAAGGTCATGCTGTTCGCCGCCCGCCCCCCCACCCCCTGCCCGGACAGGGCTGTGATGGGTGAGGCACAGAAGGGAAGATGGAAAGATTGTGCAATCCAGTGACAAACCTTGAACTACTCCCTAAGCTGTGACCATCCAGTTCCTCAGAGCTTAGAG
This sequence comes from Mustela putorius furo, assembly GCF_011764305.1. Lineage (NCBI taxonomy): Eukaryota > Metazoa > Chordata > Mammalia > Carnivora > Mustelidae > Mustela > Mustela putorius. The sequence continues at coordinate 10,630,424 of NW_025422022.1, forward strand.
GTTGAAACCTGTGATTAATATGCCCCTCCCTCTCTCCCCACAACGCGGCCCAACTAGTAAGTCTAAACTCATACTCTCTGGGTTCAGGTTTGTGTGCTTACCACTGCACCACCTTTCAAATACCAACTGTGTGTGTGTTTGTTTTTTTAAAGATGTATTTGTTTGTCAGAGAGAGAGAGACCGAGAGAGACAGAGAGCACAAGCAGAAGGAGAAGCAGGCTCCCCAGTAAGCAAGGAACCCAATGCAGGATTTGATCCCGTGACCTTGGGGTCGTGACCTGAGCTGAAGGCAGATGTTTAGCCAACTGAGATATCCAGGCATCCCCAGTTGTGTTTTATTTTTTTAAAGAAAGTAGTATCTGGGGACTTTGGAGCCTGGAGTTCGTGGGCAGACAGGTCCCAGATAGAAATAAAGTCTGGGAGAAAAGAGGGAGGAAGTTGGGGGGAGAACTAATTTCAAAACCAGGTCTCCCAAAGCCAAGCTCGGCACCATGCCCACACCCCCGTGTCAGGCCAACTCTTTGTCTCCTAAATGACTTTCCTTTTCAAAATTTGCAAAGGTTCTTCATTGAGCAGTATCATGTTTACCAGAGAGAAAGGAAACTTCGATGTAAAGGAGTTTTATGCTATAATTCTAGCTAATTAGGTCTTATCAACAAGAGGCAGAACCACTTCTCACCCAAGAGGGCATATATATTTCTACTACACAATTTTACCAATGAGTTCAATCCATTAGGGGTTCCTAGATGGGCCTGTCTAATAGTCTGAATTATGTTTCTATCCAATAAATAACTACAAAACTCTCCAGTACTAGGAAAGCTAAAGAGTTTACCTCAGTTAACACAAACCAGGTCTCCCCGAAGCAAACATGCGTCTACTTTGTTGGATGATAAAGGAACTAGGACTTTATTTATTTATTTATTTATTTTTAAAAGATTTTATTTATTTATTTGACAGACAGAGATCACAAGTAGGCAGAGAAGCAGGCAGAGAGAGAGAGAGTCTGAGTAGAGAGCCCGATGCAGGACTCGATCCCAGGACCCTGAGATCATGACCTGAGCCGAAGGCAGCGGCTTAACCCACTGAGCCACCCAGGCGCCCCGAACTAGGACTTTAGCTCTGATTTCCCCAGAAGAGGTGTCGATAGGTATCCACAGGGCTGGGTGAGCACATCACACTCCAGCCTTGCTCACCAGACCCTGGGCACGGGGCTAAGATCCACCAAGACCCCCATTGTGGCAGGGTATTGGCAGTTTTTCAAGAGGACTGAGACCACCCCGTAGGATGGGGCGGCCAGGATGTCGGTCATCTTTGAGCCCCTTTGTGGGGACTGAAGCAGACCGTCAGGGCTCCGTGAGTGAGTGGGGGTGAGCAGGCAGACACACGATCGAGGGGGGCTACTTCTGAGAAGCTTGGCTGTGAGAAGAGGAGAGAGAACACTCTGGCTAGAAGGGCGGCACCTGTCCGCGCTCCTGACCTTCCGGGAAAGGCAGTGAGGAGGGAAGATGGGAACGTCCAGGGGCAAGAGACATTAAACACTGTATGTGGTGATCCCCTAGTCTGTGATTTGAAAGACTCTAGGGAGGTTCCAGGTCTCCCTAAACCATGGTCCCTGGCCGAGGTACCCTACTGCCCCTACTTTTCCTTTCCCTGTGGCAGGAGAACACTACAAATGTTCTTCTTTTTGTAAAATTTATTTTCTTGAGAGAGAACACAGGGAAGCAGAGGCAGGAGAGGAGCAGAAGGGAGAGACTCTCTGCTGAGTGCAGAGCCTGATGTGGGGGTCGACCTCCCAACCCTGAGATCATGACCTGAGCCGAAATCGAGAGTTGAATGTTTAACTGACTGAGCCACCCAAGCGCCCCTGAAGGGAATTGCTTCTAAACCAAGACTATCAAAGAGTACTTTCTGATCCTAACAAATGACCACACGGACATCCCTCCTGGTTCCTAATTTGGCATTTTGACACAATCTCCCATCTATTGGGGGAATAATTTATTATCTCCAGAAGCTGGCTGTAAACACTCACAACCATTTTTTCAATGATTGCTGTTGTGTGGTGAACACGCCTTGCCTGTTACCCAAAACCTACCACACCGGGGTGTTCTCCATTGGTCCAGAAGGCAATCAAATCTGGGGCATTTAGGGGAGGACAAGGGACACTAAATGAAGGCTACCGTGGTGTTTGTCTACTCAGGAGTAACCGAGAGAGGTCTGAGAAGAAGCCCAGCCCACACAGGCTGGCTGTGAAGTTAGGGGTTGGACACTTAGGGACTCCCCGTCCCTCAGCCAGTGACAAGAAACACATTTATCAGACACCAAGTGTATGCCAGGTGCTTTCCTAAACATCTGACACATGTCCCCTCCCAGCAACCTAGGAGACGGACACACTGTCTCTATTTAACTGACAAGGAAAGCAGCCTTCAAAGAGGTGAAGGCATTTATCAGGTGTCACACGCTAGTAAGTTCCTGAACCAAGATTGTGAGCCTGTGAGCCTGCCTTGACATTCCTACGCTTCCCTGTTCTCGCAGACGCGGATTAAACAAGTCTGGTCTAGCTGCTCGTTCTGAGATTAGGCGAGATAGTAACGAAAAGGACTGTGAAAACTTCAAAGAGAAAGAGCAAAGCCTCCTTCCTGGTCTTCTCTGGGCACCTTCTACTGTCCAACCTTAGCAGCAGCATCTATGCGGTCAGGGGGTCTTGGGGAGGCCCACGGTTTCAGGCTACTGACCAAGGGTGCTGCACCCATCAGGACCCAAGGCAAGGCTGGTCAGTGAAGGGAGCGTCTTGTCTCTGGTTACCACAGCGTCATTTCCTCATCTCACCTGAGGAAGGGTAGTAGATGGTGGTGAGCTGGCCAGCTAGTTCCTGAGAGCCCCGGGTGGGCAGAGGAGGGTCTGCTAGCCTAGAGTTCCCCCGGCTGCGTACTCAGGGATCTGGCTGGGAGGGGGAAGGCGTGTGTAGGTGTTTCGGCCAAGCCCTCTATAAAAGTTGTAGAATCAACCCCAGAACTCTCTCGGCCCAGCCTGTCGCATGACTGACTCATCATTCAGATCCTGCGGCTCAAACGTCTGTCCGTAAAGTAACCCCTTCCCGTCACTCTGTTCCATTGTCTTCCTCTCTCTTTCTAAAAATTACCTTTTTGTTTGTTTATTTGGGGTATTATCCATTTTTCACACTCATTCCCCACCCCACCCCCCAAAAAAGATTTGCTGTATTTGCCCGCACCTAAAATAGTACCTTGTACCTGACAGGTACTCGATGTGTTTGCTGGATGGATAGACGGACAGACGGATGGATGGATGAGACTGTAAATGGCGCTCCCCTGTATTTGGGCTGCTCGCCTGTGCTCAGGTCCAGGGACACTGTCTTTCACTGATGATATGGTGGTTCAGGACTTACAAGCTAAACCATGGTGCGCGCAGGCTTCCCGGGAGAGGGGTTTTGCTTCCTAAAGCTTGCCGGTGGAAGGTACCACAATATGGCAGCTGGAGAATGACAATGGCCCAGGTCTAGTGAGATATTCTTTGTCCTTGCTGGCACCGTAAGAGCTGGGCCGGAGGAGGGACTGGTTGGGAGGGAGGGATCTGTCATGGAAAGGCCGTGAATGCCCAGATGAGGAGTCTGGATGCATCTCATAGGAAACAGGGAGCCCTCAAAGGCCAAGGCAATGAATGCAAGCATCCTCAGTGTTTCTGGCTTCCAGTCGTGGGTATAAAGCAAGGTCGGCGAATAATGACATGTGGGACGAAGCAGGATTGTTAGCCCTGAGCTCAGCCACTGGTCATCGCTGAGGTCACTCCTGTTCCAGACTCCCAGGGACTGGGCGAAGTGCTAGGAAACCAGGGACGCTAATAAACGATTTGGCTGCTGCTAAAAGAGAACACATTTCTTAACTATCAAGCCTATAGCAGGAGGTGCAAATAGATTATGCCTGTGAACTATGCCAGTGTCACAGATTTTTTTTTTTTTTAATTTATTTGAGAGAGAGACACACAGAGAGAGAGGGAACGCAAGCAGGGGGAGTGGGAGAGGAAGAAGCTGGCTTGCCACTGAGCAGGAAGGAGCCTGACGCAGGGCTTGATCCCAGGACCTTGGGATCATGACCTGAGCTGAAGGCAGACGCTTAACGACTGAGCCACCCAGGGGTCCTGGTCACAGATTAAAAAAAAATGATTAATGGTCATTTTTAGTAACAATCATTAGTACTACATATTCTTTCCACTCTTTTTCAGTGTTGAGGTAATAATGTATCTGACTGTAGTGATTCTTAGCAACAGGAAACATTTCAGCCAGGCGATCAATTCAGTGGCTATGTGTTATGCTTCCCATTTTCACCGAAATATGCCCAACCTATTTTGGGCTCTTCAAAATTGGAATCTGTTCCTAAAAATGTGGATGTTTTGTCAAGAGCCAAATAAGCATTTATTTATTTTTAAGCATTTATTTATTTCTTTTAGAGAGAGAGAGAGAGAGAGCGCTCGAAACCGAGGGGAGGGGCAGAGGGAGATTGAGAATCTCAAGCAGACTCCCCACAGAGCCTGACACGGGGCTCAATCCCACAACCCTAAAATCGTGACCTGAGCAGAAACCAAGAGTCAGAGGCTTAACAGACTGAAGCATCCAGGTGCTCAGAGCCAAATAAGCATTTAAATTACATTAGTGAAAATTATTGCTACAGTATCTGAAATTCTCAATAAAAATGTGACAGTAATTCAACCATTTTTTTTTTCTTTTCAGCGTATTCATTGTTTTTTTTTACCACACCCAATGCTCCATGCAATCCGTGTCCTCTCTAATACCCACCACCTGGCTCCCCCAACCACCCCCCCATGCCCCTTCAAAACCCTCAGATTGTTTTTCAGAATCCATAGTCTCTCATGATTCACCTCCCCTTCCAATTTCCCTCAACTCCCTTCTCCTCTCCATCTCCCCTTGTCCTCCATGCTATTTGTTATGCTCCACAAGTAAGTGAAACCATATGATAATTGACTCTTTCTGCTTGACTTACTTCACTCAGCGTAATAAGGGTTAACTTGCTTCAAGTTTTGCTGACTTAAGTCCCTTTGATCTGCAGCAGAACTTAGAGATTTGCATGCAGACCACTGGCCTTGAGGACTGAAGGACCAGACCTTCCCAGGAGATACTGTGTCTGCATTCAAAACCAGCTGCCTGAGGCACCTGGGTGGTTCAGTCCTTAGGTGTCTGCCTTCGGTTTAGGTCATGATCCCAGCGTCCTGGCATTGTGCCCCATATTGGGCTCTCTGCTCAGGGGGAGCCTGCTTCTCCCTCTCCAGCTCTCCTGTGCTTGTGTTCCCTCTCTTGCTATTTCTCTGCCATAAATAAATAAAATCTTAACCAAAAAAACAAAACAAAACAAACAAACAAACAAAAAAACAGCTGCCAGTGATGCCAGCACATCTGCTGATAGTCACATCCACATACACCTGACTGCATGGTCTCCCAGGCCTCCCCACTCCCTCTTCCCGTGCCTTCCCAGTTAACCCTTTCCCCACCAGGGCCCCCCTCCAGAGGGAAGAGGATCTTTGAGACACAAGTCCACCTTCTCCCCAGGTTGCCAGTTTCCCTCTCTCTGGGAGGCAACTTTCCTTTCCCACCATTGCCGATCTCCTGAGTATTGATTTTCCATTGGTGAGCAGCCAAAACGGAGTTCAGAACTGGTTCTCTGTCCAGTAACAAAAAAATGCCAGAAAACCTGTTTTTAGGGAGAGAGAGATACTGTACATTTGGAGAAAGGCTGGATCCCATATGATAACCATTTGGAAAACTTAAAAGTCCTGAAACTTCATCACACGGAGGGCCAGTTATATTCCAGGCCAAATGAATTCAAATTTCAGGGCGGGGTTTGGTGGGGGGGGCTGGGCATCCATAGTTAAAGCTCCCAGGGGTCCCCCAGGTGGTTTGTGGGCCTGGGGTAACGCCAAATATAGGATCACCTGGAGAGATTTCTTTTTTTAAGATTTTCTTTATTTGAGGGGTGCCTGGGTGGCTCAGTGGGTTGAAACCTCTGCTTTCAGCTCGGGTCGTGATCCCAGAGTCCTGGAATCGAGCCCCGCATCGGGCTCTCTGCTCGGCGGGGAGCCTGCTTTCCCCTCTCTCTCTGCCTGTCTCTCTGCCTGCTGGTGATCTCTGTCTACCAAATAAATAAATAAAATCTTAAAAAAAAAAGATTTTATTTATTTGAGAGAAAGTGAGCAAATGAGAGCGAGAGAGAGATCACGAAGAGGGAGCCAGATGGGGGGCTCCATCCCAGGACCCTGGGATCAGGACTTGAGCTGAAGGCAGAGGCTTAACCAGCTGAGCCACCCAGGCACCCCCTGGAGAGATTTTAAAGAATACTGATGCTGCGCCCCCTCTCTGGAGATTCTGACCTAACTGATCTGCAGAGGAGCCGTACACAGGTGAGTCTGCTTTATGGTCAGGATGGAGACTCTAGCAGAAAACTGCCTCCTTAATGAAATCAGTCCAGACCGGGGCACCTGGGTGGCTCCGTCCAAGCATCTGCCTTCGGCTCAGGTCATGACCTCAGGGTCCTGGGATCGAGCCCGGAGTTGGGCTCCCTTCTCATTGAAGCCTGCTTCTCGCTTTCCCACTCCCCCTGCTTGTGTACTGCCCCCCCCTGTCAAATAAATAAATAAAATCTTTTACTAAAAAAATGTTAAATCAGACCAGTGAACCAATCTTGAATAGTCCCCCATATGCCCCCGTTTTCCACTGCTGCGTTCTGCAGTCACCCATGACAGGGTAGGGTGAAACCACTTTTTCCCTCTGAATTTATATGTTGATTAAAACCAGTACCATCTGGGGCGCCTAGGTGGCTCAGTGGGTTAAAGCTTCTGCTTTCGGCTCAGGTCATGATTCCAGAGTCCTGGGATCGAGCCCTGAGTGGGGTTCTCTGCCCAGCAGGGAGCCTGCTTCCTTTCCTCTCTCTCTGCCTACTTGTGATCTCTGTCAAATAAATTAAAAAAATTTTTTTTAAATAAAAAAAGCCAGCACCATCTCAAGCTGGTGTTTACCTTTGGGCATTCCGAGGAGGAATGTGCAGGGGAAGGCAGAGAGGAACACACCAACAAATCAACCCGATTCCTTCATCTGAAGCTTTTAAAAATCCTGATGCCTTGTCACACCACAGCCTGGTGATATTCCAGGCCTCTCCATCGTCGGAATTCCATAGAACTTCCCACTGGGTTCCCCCACCATTCACCTGTGGGACACTTAGCTAAGCCTGCAGTGAAATGGTGGCCCGAACAAGGCAGGCGTGTAGTGATCTCCCAGTGGGAGGTTGTGGGTGAGGATGAATGAAGAGAAAGCTACACGGAGAGGGGGTGGGGGCAGAATTCTAGGACGTTCCCACCACGTGAAGTAAAAGGAACGATTTATCAACTACCATGCCCAAGGCCCCCTAGGTGTTAGAGAAGTTAAGCAGTTGGGTGGATGGCCAGGTGTCTGTGAATCCAAAAACGGTTCATTCTTCTCTGAGTTGTGGGCGCCGTGTTGAAACAGGTCCACCGTTGGCTTATTCGAAAACTCTGGGACCACTGTGCCTTGGAATTCAGAATTTCGGGAGCTTTGGGAAGGTATATAACTAATATTTCTGCGGCAAACGTGTTAATATTTTCACTGAAGGGGTCAAGACGCCTCGGGTCAGGCTGTAGCACCAAAGTTAGGGCTTTCTGAACTTCTGGGGTTTGGGGAGTTGCAGATAAGAAATCATGGAAATGAGGGGCGCCCGGGAGGCTCAGTCGGTTAAGCTGCCTTGGGGCTGGTCGGGATCTCAGGGTCCTAGGTCAAGTCCCCGCATCGGGCTCCTTGCTCAGTGAGGACGCCACTTCTCCCCTTCTCCCCTGCTTGTACTCCATCTCTTGCTATCTCTCTTTCTCAAATAAATAAAAAAAAATTTTTTTTAAAGATTTTATTTATTTATTTGACAGAGAGATTACAAGTAGGCAAGAGAGGCAGGCAGGGAGAGAGAGGAGGAAGCAGGCTCTCTGTGGAGCCAAGAGCCCGATGTGGGGCTCGATCCCAGGACCCCGGGATCATGACCCGAGCCGAAGGCAGAGGCTTTAACCCACTGAGCCACCCAGGCGCCCCTCAAATAAATAAAATTTTTAAAAAACAAAAAAGTTGTAGAAATGAACATCAAGGGAAATTAATGTATGTATGTAGTAAACATGTGTTGGGCGGTGTGTATTGAGAGAACTGAGACATTCTGCAAAGCTCTGGACACTCGTAAGCCTAAAAATAACCTTGCAAGATAAGTACTATTACTACTTCCATTCTCCAAATAGGGAAACTGAGGCATGGGTGGGTTAAGTAACTTGCCTAAAATCACCCATCCATTCATTTGTTCAGTCTCAGTTGTTTTTCTTTTTTTTTTTTTTTTTTTAAGATTTTATTCATTTGTTTGAGAGAGAGAGAAGGAGAGTGCACGCAAGCAGGGGGAGGGGCAGAGGAAGAGGGAGAAGCTGACTGCGCGCAGAGCAGGTAGCGTAATGGGGGACTGGATCCCAGGACCCCAGGATCACGACCTGAATTAAGGCAGACGTTTAACTGACGGAGACACCCAGGCACCCCTGTTCAGTCTCAGTTTCAATTAAAATCTTACAGCTGAAAATTTTTAGAGAATACTTGCTTTTTTCTTACTGAATGGTGGAGTATTTCCAGAGTGACTGGGAGGCACTGGGCTTTAATCTGAAAGTTTTGGCTCTCTGCAGCTTTTTTTTTTTTAAGATTTTATTTATTTATCTGACAGACAGAGATCACAAGTAGGCAGAGGGGGGTCGGGGGTGGGGCAGGAAGCAGGCTCCCTGCCGAGCAGAGAGCCCAACACTGGGCTCAATCCCAGGACCCTGAGATCATGACCTGAGCCGAAGGCAGAGGCTTTAACCCACTGAGCCACCCAGGCGCCCTGGCTCTCTGTAGCTTTAAATACGCCTTTTCTTTGGTGTTATCTTGTTTTTGAGACAGTCAATCCACACAAAACAGCTGCAGGTTCTCCCCTCTGAGCTCCGTTAGAAGTCTTGGGAAATTCAAGGGAAAACTCATGGTTGACTCAATTCATTCATTTGCTGCTTGTTAAACACCCAAAAAGTACTGGCACTTTCCCAGAATTAGATCCACTCCTGATAAAGCAAAGCAGTGTGTGAACTTCTACTAAAGCAGTATTGTAAAGTCAAAGTCAGATGACTGAAGAAGGCTTTTCCTTAATAATGAGACTCCACGTGTAGATGCAGAGCTTGGCCAGGAGCCCTGTGTTCTGCCTCCTGCATGACTCAGTTTCCCCTGGAAACCTTTGCCTTCCTAAAATAATCTAACGAAGTTCACAGGAGTGGTTTCCTGCTACCGAGCCTAATATATTTTGTTGTTTTTTTTTTAAAGATTTTATTTATTGATTTGACAGAGAGAGACACAGTGAGAGAGGGAACACAAGCAGGGGGAGCAGCAGAGGGGGAGGCAGGCTTCCTGCTGAGCAGGGAGCCTGATGCAAGCCTCGATCCCAGGACCCTTGGATCATGGCCTGAGCCAAACTGAGCCACCCAGGCACTCCTCTGCCCCATATATTTTAGAATACACTTTAAATACTCTCAGTGATTGATTAGAAAAGCACCGATATTCCAATAGTCATTGAAGTAGCAAGTCTTTTTTTTTTTTTTAAGATTTTATTTATTTACTTGAGAGAGAGAGATAATGAGAGAGAGCATGAACGAGGAGAAGGTCAGAGAGAGAAGCAGACTCCCCATGGAGCTGGGAGTCCGATGCGGGACTCGATCTCGGGACTCCAGGATCATGACCTGAGCCGAAGGCAGTCGTCCAACCAACTGAGCCACCCAGGCATCCCTGAAGTAGCAAGTCTTAAACTCACGATTGTTCAGAGTGCTGGAAGAACAATGTGCTTTTGTGTTTGGTGGTTAATTAACCTTCTACTTTTGCCCCTTTAGAACGTAACACTATGGTGCAAAACATACAAGTACCCCTAGCTGTCATGCATCTGTTTGGTGATTAACTGAATTTTATTATTTCAGAAAGTTAGAACATTTTGTTCTAATTTAATTTTCAGGACTTTTTCTTGAGGTTATGACAATGGCCCCAAAGGGACTGTTGTTTATCCATAAATCTGTGGTTTTTTAAAGTATGATGCCATCTTAAAAGTAATTTCATTATGCTGGGGTAATGAAAATATCAAGATAATGACATCCAGTGGAAAGAAAGGTTTATCTATAGAAATTCATTCAATGGGCAACTTTGAACAAATTTATTCTTAAATAAAATAGATAGATTAAATGCCCTATGCTGGGTTGGTTTGCCCTACAAGTCTGCCACTTTCTTCTTCATAAGGCTCCCCCTGGTGTTTCATAAAGTCCAACTTTACCCAATTCTTTAAGTGCCTTTTTTTTTTTTTTAAGATTTTATTTATTTGACAGAGATCACAAGTAGGCAGAGAGGCAGGCAGAGAGAGAGAGGAGGAAGCAGGCTCACTGCTGAGCAGAGAGCCCGATGTGGGACTCGATCCCAGGACCCTGGGATCATGACCTGAGCTGAAGACAGAGGCTTTAACCCACTGAGCCACCAGGTGCCCCCAGGTACCCCCTTTTAGGTGCTTTTAATTATCCTGAGCTATCCATTGATAACCCGTCAATTATTACCAAAGCTAGAACATTTGGCCAAATACTGAAAAAATACTAGGTACATAGTAATTCCTAACAAATGTTTGTTGGACGGATTAAGAAGGATATTCCTACCAACTTCACAACAGAAACCGGACAACCAAGGCAGAAAGATGTAACTTAGCTCCAAACACTCCCCTACTGGCTGTGGGACCTTGAGCAAATCACATTATTTCATTTATTTATTTATTTAGCAAAATTTCCTTCTTGTTAATCCATGACAAGCACCAATCCCCCAGCTCCCACCTCCCTCCTGGGTATTAGGGGCACAAGAGTCACAAGACAGATATGCTTCCTGGATCTTATAAATTGAGAGAATCTCAAACTCTGTGCACATCAGCATCACCAATAGGACTTAAAAAACGGGGGCTGAGCCCCACCCCCAGAGTTTCTGATGCAGTACATCTAAGTTTGGGTCCGGTATTTGCATTTTTTTTTCTTTCTTTTTTTTTTTTTATAAAGATTTTATTTATTTGACAGAGAGAGATCACAAGTAGGCAGAGAGGCAGGCAGAGAGAGAGAGGAAGAAGCAGGCTCCCTGCTGAGCAGAGAGCCTGATGCGGGGCTTGATCCCAGGACCCTGAGATCATGACCTGAGCCAAAGGCAGAGGCTTAACCCACTGAGCCACCCAGGCGCCCCGGTATTTGCATTTCTAACAAGTTTCCAGATGCAGGTGATGCAGATGCTGGCCTGGTGGTTGAGTGTCAGACTCTTGGTTTCGGCTCAGGTCATGATCTCAGGGTCGTGAGATCGAGCCCCATGTGGGGCTCTGCACTGACTATGGAGTCTGCTTGAGTTTCTCTTTCTCCCTCTCCCTCTGCCCTTCCCCCTGCTTGTGCGTGCACCCTCTCTCTCTCTCAAATAAATGAAATAAAAAAGACACACACACACATACTCCATACAACCAGATCCCTGAAGGACAGAGGACAGGTAACCAGGCAGAAAGTGGAGGTAGGAAGGTGATTAGGAGGAAGGAGAGAAGAGGAAAGAAGTCCCCGGTTGAGGGACCTATATTTGCCCAAAGTCCTGGAAAACATGAAGCATTCAAGAAAACAAAAGCATTTGGTTGGATATGGTTGGCAGATGTTCTCTTTGAGGGAGAGAGGGCAGCGATGGCAGTAGTGGAGTCTGCCACAACGATCTTTGCTCTCCGGGAGACGCCTGGGTGGCTCAGTTGGTTGAGCAGCTGCCCTCGGCTCAGGTCATGGTCCTGGCATCCTGGGATTGAGTCCCACATCGGGCTCCTTGCTTGGCAGGGAGCCTGCGTCTCCCTCTGCCTCTGCCTGCCACTCTGTCTGCCTGTGCTCACTCTCTCTGACAAATAAATAAATAAAATCTTTAAAAAAAAAAAAAAAAGATATTTAAAAGATCTTTGCTCTCCCGACCTACACTCTAGGCCAGCAGATCCCAGAGTGTGGTCCTGGGACCCCAGGCACCCAGAAGCAACCTGGGCGAAAGCATCCCCGAAAGCATGTTAGATATGCAAATTCTCTACCCCATCCCAGTACAATCCACCTGGGACATGCACCAAATCAGAAACTCCAGAGGGGGGGTGGGGAAGGCAGGCAAGAGGCGTCTGACATGCTCCCCAGCTGACAGCACTGACCCCCTGCTCTTGTCTTCTTCCCAATCTGACCTCTCTGCAGAAGCCAGTGTTTTTTTTGATAGGGTGAATCTGGCTGTGGGGCTCCTTTGCTTGAAATTCTCTAACAGTCCCCAGCGCACGTACTTAGTAGACGATATAAATCAGGCTGACCCGATTCATACTTCCGAAGGTCCCCTCTGGCTAATTTGCAGAGATGAGACAGGAATGAGTAAAGGACCCTTGCAGACAGATGAGGAGGCGATTGCGATAATCCAGGTCCATGTGATGGGGAGCTGAACGAGACGGGGAGCATAGAGGGGTAGGGAGAGCACATCTATCTGAGAGGCATGGAAGAAAATTCAACAGGATTGGACATTTTCTTTCTAGGTGGCCTCCTGAATCTCTTTTTTCTTTTCTGTGGTAAAGTATACAAAACCTAAGACTTACCATTTTAACGTTTCTAAAAAAAACAAAACATTTTATTTATTTGAGAGAGAGAGTGAGATTATGGGGACAGAGAAACAAGCAAACTCTGTGCTGACCACAGCCCCACATGGGGCTCAATCCCACCACCCTGAGATCATGACCTGAGCCAAAATCGAGAGTCAGACGCTTAACTGACTGAGCCACCCAAGAACCCCCCATTTTAACCACTTTTAAGTGTTCAGTTTTGTGGCATTAAGTACATTTGTATTGTGAAACCATCACCATCATTGTTCTCTGGAACTTCTTCATCTTCCTTGAGACTGTATACCCATTAAACAAGAACTTCCCATTCCTTGCCCTTACTAGTCTCTAAGAATTTGCCTATTGTAGGTGGACCTGTATAGTACTTAGCCTTTGTGCCTGGCTTCTTTCGCTTAGCACGTTTTCAAGTTTCCATACTGTCGCAGCCTGTATCAAAATTCCATTCCTTTCATGACTGAATAATATTCCCCTGTATTGTTTCTCCCTTCATCTGCTTAGGGACACTTGGGTTCTTTCCATCTTTTGCTACTGTGAATAATGCTATAATGAATGCTGGTGTTTGAGTCCCTGCTTTCAATTCTTTGGGGGTACATACCCGGAAGCAGAAATTGCTGGATCATGTGGTAATTCTGTGGGTAGCTCTTTGAGGACCTGCCGAACTGTTTGCCAGAGCAGTGGCACCATCTGACCTTCCTACTAGCACTGTATGAAGATTTCGATTTCTCCTCATCCATCCCAACATTAGTTACTTATGGTTTTCAATTTTTTTTATTTTTTTTAAATATTTATTTATTAAAGAGAAAGCGAGCATGAGCAAATGTGTGAATGTGGAAAGGCACAAAGGAAGAGGAAGAGAGAGAATCTCAAGCAGACTCCATGACCAGCTCAGAGCCTGATTCAGGGTTCAATCTCACAACCCTGAGATCATGGCCTGAGTCAAGAACAAGGGTCAAATGCTCAACTGACTGGGCCACGCTGGTGGCCATCCTCATGAGTGTCCATTGGTATCTCACTGTAGCTTTTATTTGAGTTTCCCTAATAGCTAATGATATCATTTCATGTGCTTATTGGCCATTTGTCGATTTTCTTTGGAGAAATATCTGTTCAAGTCCTTTGCCCATTTTTCAGTTGCCTTATGGTAGAAGGGTTAGGTTTTTTGTCTGTTTGAGATTTTTTGTTTCTTTATTTGTTTTTGATTTTGTTTTTTTTCCTTTTTTTTTTGTTATTGTATTGTAGGAGATCTTTACATATTCTGGATATTAATCTCTTATCAGGTATAGGATCTGTGAATATTTTCTCCCAGTGTCTAAGTTCTTTTCTCTCTGGATAGTATCCTTGGACACACAAATGGACCTCGATCGAGGACTGGTGCCTCAGGAGCTATGGGGGCAGCAGAAATTTATCAGGGAAAATACATGCTTGGTCCTGGGGTGAGGGGGAGGTGGTAGATGAGGGAATTGAGAAAACCCCCCTGAAGACCCCAGCCTGTGTCTCAGGACTGAAATCTTGCTGCATAGTCCTGTTTTGTATATCAGAAGCAGAATATTATTTTTGTTTTGGCATTATTTCTCTAGCCAATTCCACTTACCCCCGGGCGAGAAAGATGCCTGAAGTAAAAGGAGGCCCAGATCTTTGTTGGTTCCTGAAAAAGCAAATAAAGATCCAGCAACTTTCTCCACAGAGTACAGCTAGCCTCTGAGGAGGGCTGCCCAGCTGACGGGCCCTGGAGCTTAAATGTCATTAGCTTCAAGGTAAACTATTCTCTGGGCTTCTGAGCCACCTGGGAAGTTTCCTGAGGACAAAATCAATACTGTGGGCCCTCATTGCCAGGCAGAGCTACAGAGGAGCAGGGGTTGATTTTGAAGGAAGGTGAGAGTAGAATTTCCTGATCAACTGTGGTCTTCTTTCCCACAGGGGTCATCCTCGGCCTTTCTGTTCTGTGAGGAGGGATTATCTCCTGAGGAGTCCCGCCACACCCCTGCTCCTTCATCTGTAGGGGAGGAACAGCCACTCGTCAGGTTGGTGACTTTGGGACAAGTAAGCCTCTCATGACTTTCTCTTTGGGAAACTGAGTCATCAGAAAGTGCTTTTAGGATACAATTTAAGATCAAGCTCTACATCTCCAAGTAAGGTTTCATTGCTGAGGAAAAACATGCAACTGAAGAAAATTCCAATTAACCATGTCATGGTGTTCACTGTGGATTTAAAACTCAAAGAGGAAAATCTAGAGAGGTTGAACTCCAGAATTTTTAAGTTCAAGTTCAAAGGAATTAATCTAATATTTCTGCCCTTATAAATGAAAGTCTAAAGTCCAAATTCCTTAGGATAATTTTAAAAGAAAGTAACAGTCTCCCCCAATTTATTCTAGTCAGTTCTAACCACAGGGGTGCTGCGTGCCTGAGTGGCTGGAGGGCTCCTCTAGGAGACCCAGCCTGGAATGACTGTGGTCCTCCAGGATAACCAAAATGTCACCCGTTATGCCACTTTTCAGAGAGTGGAAAAGTGTTCACCAGAGACATGGCTTGGAGCGGGCAGGGCCCCACACCCATTCACTGGCAAAATAAAAACAAACCAACAAAAAGCCAACTCTGGCCTTTAGAGAGGTTATCCAGGCTCTCTGTGAATTAGGTTCCAGAAACCAATGCCTTGATCCATAGCTGAATGGAAGGGGAGAGGGCAGAGGAAATCTCTGGGTCAGCCTCCCCAGGAAAAAACCAGTTAATCCCAATTACCTACAACCCATGAGCAATGTACTTATGTTTCTTTGGGAGACAACTTCTAGCAAGACATGAGTTACGGCCCTCTTCACCACCATGGGCATGGCGGTGGGGGTGTTCCCCGCTAGGTCCAAGCCTCCTTCCAAAGAGGAGCATTAAGTCATCCCCACTTTCTTGCAAAATTTACGAATTTGCAACCACTGGATCATGACATCTTCTTCTTTTGGTTTCCTCCCACCCCTGGCATATGGAAGAACTCCAAAACTCAATTTCCCCTTTGAGTCTTAATCATTTAAAGCTAGAAACTGATAAACAAATGCTTTCTACTACACCTGGAACTTGCCTATGGTTGAAAGTTCTGACCTGCCAATCTGGCTAGGAAAAACAAAACAAAACAACCCACAATGAAAGGCAGCAAATGCTTGTTAGAACCATAATGACGTTAAGTTTTTCTTCATAATTTGGTGTCTCTCCCCTTTGTGGCAAAATAGAATCACCTGGGAAACCTTAAAAAAATACTACTTGTGGGGCACCTGGATGGCTTGGTCAGTTAAGCATCTGCCTTTGCGGGTCAGGTCATGATCCCAGGGTCCTGGGATCGAGCCCCACACCGGGCTCTCTGTTCCGTGGGGAGTCTGCTTCTCCCTCTCTCTCTGCCCCTTCCCTTCCACTGCTTGTGCTCTCTCTCTAAAAAACAAAATCTTAAAGAAAATACTACTTGCTGGGATCTACCTCAGAAAAATTAAATCAGAATTGGGGGGGGGGTGGAGCGGTGAAGAGGTTGAAGGATATAAGCATCTGATTGATTGGTTTTCCAAGGCAATTTGAGTGTCTGCCAAGGTCAAGAACAGTGTGGCCTGCTGTCACCACCAATCACCCCAACCGTCACCTTTTTTTTGGTGTGTACTTCCTTATTTGATGAGGCACACCCTCCAGTAGCCTCTGGAGGTGCATAGGATGTAAATTTTCTGAGTCCTTAAATACACAAAATGTCACTAATAGGGTGAACCAATCGTTCACTACACGAACTGAGCTCATGGTTTGCCTGTGCATAGAAGTTAATGGGAAAATAATGACCCCTCAGAACTCTGGGCACTGCTCAGGAATCCTGGGTGGTTCTGACTCTTTGAGAATCCTACGGAGATGTCAAGAAGCCCCCTGCCATTCTCAGTGTCATTTATTTAATTGGAACCTTCTTTCTCCTCTGAGTGCATTGGAATATCCTGGGCCGTTTGAGTCAGGAGAGTCACCTCAAACATTTAAAAATGATTTTCTTATTAATTACTTCCCTCCATTTTCCCTGTGTTCATTTTGTGGGACTTCTACTACTTTATCTGACCTCCTGAATTGAGCCTTCAGATAATTTTTTTCCTTACTCTTCCATTTTCTATTTTCTTTTTCCCTGAGGATGTCTTTGACTGTTTTCCAACATCATGACCAAATTTATTTCAGTCAACATATTTAAGGTCTTTCAAATGCTCTTTTAGTAAACATCGCAAAAAATTTTCTCTGAAAGTACGCAAGCTGGTTTTGATGTTTATATGGGAAAATAAACAAGAAAGGCCATAAAAATTCTAAGAGGAAGTACATTGAGAGAGACCAAAGGCCTATCGTATATTAACACAGTAACAAAGGCTTAGTAATGAAAACGGTGTGGTATTATGCATGAAAAGTCACAGGGATCCTTGGAGCAGAATAGAAAGTCCAGAAATACAGAAGTACCATCTCCAATCAGTGGAGTAAAGATGAACTTTTTAGTAAAAGATATTGCAGTGACCGGGTATCCATTTGGAATAAACTAGATTTGGATCCATACTTCATACCGTACATCAGGATAAACTCAAAATGAATCAAAGATCTCCATGTAGGGGCGCCTGGGTGGCTCAGTGGGTTAGGCCTCTGCCTTCAGCTCAGGTCATGATCTCAGGGTCCTGGGATTGAGCCCCACGTCAGGCTCTCTGCTCAGTGGGGAGCCTGCTTCCCTCTCTCTCTCTGCCTGCTTGTGATCTCTCTCTCTCTCTGTGTCAAATAAATAAATAAATCTTAAAAAAAAAAAAATCTCCATGTAAGGAATTAACCTGTTTAATATATGAATATCTAATAGAGGAAACAGGGGTGAATTCCCTTATAACCAAGATACAGACAAGGCCTTTCTAATTATGATTCAAAATTCACAAGTCATCACAGAAAAGATTGATAACGTCAACTACATCAATACCAAAAATGTCCAAGTGGCAAAAACATCAAATGCAAAATTGAAAGACAGAGTAGGAAAATATTTGTAAATTATACCACAAAGGGCTAATCTCCCTAAAACATAGATAATTTATCGATATACAGATATATAGAGATAGATATCTAGATACTTATCTATCTATAAATATATATATATATATATATATATATTGCTTCTAGAAGTTAAAACAAAGGGCAAAGGAGACAGGGAGTTTATGGAAGAAAAAACTGTAAATAGCCCTTAAACATATGGAAATAGAAACAACTTCAGTCTAATAAGAAAGATATCAATGGGAACTGTACCAGGATGCCATTCTTCATCTAACAGATTATCCCCCCCCATAAAAAAAAAAAAAACCTAAAAATTTGCTATTATCATACTTTGTTGGGAAGGCTCAGAAGAAACAGGGACTCCCATATCTTATTGGTGCAAATTCATACAATATCGCCCTCGACCCGCAAGGACAACAAGAAGCCCCGGTTGGGATGCATCTTCTCTCTCTTTATTTCCGCAAGTCTACACACTTATATATGCTTACATGACCAATCAGCAAGCAGGGTACAGGAGGGAGCGAATCAGGCTGTGCACCTAAACGAACAACTTCGCTAGCAACCAATGCTGTTTACTTCCTCTTTGGGCGTTCTGCAGAGTCTCACGTGGCAATCCTAACCTGGCAACTAGCCAGGCACCATCTTTTAATGGCGGAGGCCGCCCTGGCCAGGGGCCTGCCTCCGACAGTACAACCCCTTACTAAGGGAAATCTGGCAGTAGTTACCAAAATTACAGACCTATTTTCCCTTGGACACAGTGGTCACTCTCCTGGGAATAGCTCCCAGACAACCTACTATGTAAGTATGCAAGAACACATGTACAAGTTTATTGATTGTAGCTTAATTTTTAAAATTTACAGATTATAAACTACCCATGTATTTAGCAGTTAAGTACTAGTTCAATAAATGAAGATACATTTATTCGATGGGATAGTATGCATCTATAAAAAGGAATGTGGAGGAACCCTACTGATGGGAAGGCATCTATCTCTAGGCTATACTGTTAAGACATGAAAAGAACAGTGTATATAGAATATTATTTGATTGGATGTCTACAGTATGCTATGTTTAGTAGAATAAAAATATCTATTATATTTGTCTTCATTCATAGGAACACTGCAAAGATAAATAAGAAACTAATAAACATATTTTCTTTGGGAGGAATAATTATTCAGTACTCAATTTGTCTAAGAATGTGAAATAGATTTGAGTGATTTGTGAGTTTTTTGTTTGTCTTTCTCTTTCCTGAATTATTGATTTTGGTCTCTGTATCAGGAATGCCTTCAGCTATAAACAACAACAAGAAAATAAGTAAAAAGCGGTTTATTTTTCTCAGATAACAAGAAATATGGTGATAAGTGGTTGCTGGGCATTAGTTAGGATGGGTATTTCTCCAATTCTTTTGGCCTTTCCCTCATGACCATAGATTGTTGCTGTAACTCCAAGCATCACATCTGCATTCACAGCAAGAAGAAGAGGATAAAATAGGTAATTCCATGTCAACAAAGCAAAACTTTTCCAGAAACCCCTAGGAGACTTCCCTATACCGGGTCATTTGGTTCCCCAAAGAGAACAGGATTCTCATCATTGGCTTGGACCACTGATAATTCATCATCTAGAACCAGGCATGCTACTTACTATCTTGAATAAATTCAGGTTTCTAGTCAAAGAAAGAAAAGGAGACCATCAGGGTAGGTTATAGTTTCTTTCCATCATATGGGAAGTTTTCCTCCAAAATCATTAATGATCCATTTTTATCTAAGGGTAAGGTGTTAAAAAAAAAAAAAAAAAAGCTGGTGGGAAACAGGAACCCACTGGGGGAGGCTGATGGTGGGGCAGGTCTCATGCAAGGATCATTGGTCATACAGTTGGTCCTTCCTTTGCAGAACACCTATTACCAGTATGGGGTGGTGCAGTCTGTAGCCTCATTCTATTCCTCTAGGAAGGAAACCTTCTATAAGAGCTCTGCCTTAGAGCCAGGGTGTCTAGGGGTGGGTATCAGAGGGAGGGGTCAGCAGTCAGATTAGTCCATTCCCAGGCTCTGAGACCATTCAGGCAATCAATCCCCTTGACAACAACCCCAAGCCTCAAGACCATCCTCGGGGTCCTGACATCTTTAAGGCAGTGGTTCTCAGCTGGGAGTGAGTTTGTTCCCCAGATAAGCTTGCCAACACTTAGCAGATAAATATACAGGATGCCCAGTTAATGTGACTTTCTCGGGTGCCTGGGTGGCTCAGTCATTTGAGCATCTACCTTCAGCCTAGGTCATGATCCCAGGGTCCTGGGATGGAGCCCCATATCAGGCTCTCTGCTCCGTGGGGAGTCTGCTTCTCCCTCTCTTTCCCATTCATGCTCTCTCTCACTATCTCTGTCTCTCTCAAATAAGGAAATAAAATATTTTTTAAATGTGACTTTCTGATAAGCAATGAATAATTTGTCAGCATGAGTATGTTTCAAATGTTACATTATTTATCTGAACTTCACATTTAACTGGGCATCCTATATTTTATCTGGTAAGTTGGAGGTACCCAGGGGGATATTTGGCAATGCCTAGAGACATTTATGGTTGTTACAACTCCAGGGGTGGGTGGAGGCCAGGGATGCTATTAGACATCCTGTAATGCCCAAGGACAGTCTTCCCACCACAAAGAATTATCTGGTCCAAAACGTCAGTAGCGCCAAGGTTGAGAAAACTTGCTCTAGAGCAAAGCATTTTCTTTCCAGCTTGTCCAGAGAAGAAAGCTCCAGACTCTTGCCTGACATTGTGTACCCAGTGTGGGGCACATTCATTTATTTTTCAAATCTCAGCAGGATCTATTTTCTGCAGTCATGTGAAAGACTCCAATGTTCTATCTTCTTTGTTTTCTTTTATTCGTAATAAGCAACCCAAGAAAGTGCTGGCCAAGAGAAGACAGCATTTCTGTTAGGTTCAGGGACATGAGGACCCGCCTGCATATGCCCCTCGAGCCCTTTCTTGGTTAAGTCCACGTTCAGCTCCAGCCTCGGGAGGCAGCCCTGAGAGCTGGGGTGCGGGCTGGAGGGGGGCACTTGGCCGGCTCTCTCGGGCTGGGGTTTCCACCTTCCTGGCTGCGTGGGGAGGGATGTGAGCCGCAGACAGCTGGGCTTTCATGAAGAGCCTCTCTCTTTGCAGACCCAGGGACGGGAGGGGAGCAGGCAGCAGAAGGTGGGGATAGTATGACGTGGCTGTTAATCAGTGTTCAAGAGAACAGGGGAGGAAGGAAGCAAAAGGGTTGGAGAAGGTTCTGAGTGTTTGCTGGTTACGAGATGTGTATGAATCTGTGGGAGGTCACTTGAGGATACTTATCCCAAGCCCTATTCACAGTTGTCCTTGAAATGAATACCAGAATATTAGAATTCAGGGGTCATCGTTCCTCTTCGGCAACCACTGGCCCCCCTCCCGTTTCCTTTCCTCCTGGCGGACCCCGTGTCTCACACACGTTGGTGTGTGTGCCAACAGAGCGAACGTGGGCTGTTACCTACTCAGTCTGTACACCTTGATGTCCCTGAGGAAAACAACTACTGGTGGGTTTTGGTTTTTGTTTTCTCTTTATTTTATTCATTTTTAGAAGATGGAATCTAAAAACTTTTTTTTTTTTTTTTTTTTAACCATTCACTGCTGACTCAGGGGTAGAGATTAAGGGGTGTTTTGGAGAATTTAAAAATAAAAATCCGTTCAGGCATTCATTAAGTCAAGCAAGATGAATCAGGCTGTTGGTTATATAAAAACTTGCTTTTTCTGGGAAATCTGTCTTTGCAGTTTGGGGCTTGCTGGAGGAAGGAGTGCGTGGAGCCTAAGAGAGGCCATGCGGACAGCTTCATGAGCCCCGGAAAAGTCCCTGTGAGGGTCAGCGATGGCCTCACCTGGCCTAGATTATAAACCTGAGTGGGTGAGGGGCGGGAGTGGTGGGGGGCTGGCAACCTCTCCCTTGGCCATGACCGTTCATCACTTGTGGGTACAGTGAAGTCACTGAATTTAGTGCCGATTAATGTTTCCCATTTCCATCTCAACTTTAGTAACCGAATCTAGTTTTCTCATCTTTGGAAAGTATTATAAACCAAACCGAATTATAAAAAAGAAAAAACACTCTGATCCCATCATGCATCCTAAAGGTAGTAGAGACATTCGGGGCAGTGAGAGGAGGGACCTTTAATTTATTTATTTATTTATTTATTTATTTATTTTTTAAAGATTTTATTTATTTATTTGACAGAGAGAGATCACAAGCAGGCAGAGAGGCAGGCAGAGAGGAAGGGAAGCAGGCCCCCTGCTGAGCAGAGAGCCCCATGCGGGACTTGATCCCAGGACCCCGAGATCATGACCTGAGCCAAAGGCAGTGGCTTAACCCACTGAGCCACCCAGGCGCCCTGGGACCTTTAATTTAATTATTTGTTTGTTTGTTTATTTGTCTATTCAAGTAGGCTCCACGCCCAATTTGGAACCCCGTGCAGGGCTCAAACTCATGACCCTGAAATCAAGACCTGAGCTGAGATCAACCAACCAAGCCACCCAGGTGTCCCAAAAAGCTGTCATTCGTTGAACAATTGCTGTTGGCCAGACACATTGCAATGTGCATGCATAATTCCACCTAATGATCCAACACCCTGATGAGGGAGATCCTATGGTACTTCCCATTTTAAAGATGAGAAACGGAGTTTCTTATTAGCCACAGAGTTAGCAAGTGGTAGAACTAGGCGTATTCCACGTTTTTCACTTAATATTGACCATGACCTCTTCCATGTTAAAACCCTAACATTTTAATTGTCCGATGTTTTGGGTTGCTCTCTCACAATTTCTCATCTATCATTAAACATTTGGGTGACTTCCAATTTCTTATGGTTGTGGGCCATATGCAACTTCCTTCCTTTATGATTACGAATAGTGTAATGAACATCATTGAGCAAAATTATTTTTGGATTTAGGTGTTTGTAAGCCTAGATTTCCAAAAGTGAAAATGGAATGTTGTTATCCTTTATTGTTTTTGTTTATTATTGAAGTATAATTATTTATGGTGTTATATTAGTTTCAGGTGTACAACATAGTGGTTCAACACTTCCATACAACAACCAGTGCTCATCACAAGTGCCCTCCTTAATCCGCATCACCTGTCTCGCCCATTCCCTCCACCTCCCCTCCAATGGCCATTAGTTTGTTCTCCATATTTAACAATCTGATTTTTTGTTCCTTTGTTTGCTCATTTGTTTTGTTTCTTACAATTCACATATGTGTGAAATCATGTGGTATTCATCTTTCTCTGAATGACATATTTCACCTAGCATTATACCCTATCCATGTTGTCACAAAATGGCAAGATTTCATTTTTTCTGGCTGAGTAATATTCCATTGTGTGTATATGTATACACACACACACACACACCCTGTCTCTTCTTTTTCCCTCTACTGATGGATACTTGAATTGTTTCCATATCTTGGCTATTGTAAATAATGCTGCAATAAACATAGGGGTGAATATATATCTTTTTGAATTAATATTCTCCTTTTCTCTGGGTAAATACCTAGCATTGAAATTATTGGGTCGTGTGGTATTTCTATTTTTAATTTCATGAGGAACCTCTATACTGTTTTCCACAGTGGCTACAACAATTTGTATTCCCACCAACAGTACACAAGCCTTTCTTTTTCTCCACATTCTCGCCAGCTCTTATCTGTTCTTTTTGATATTACCAGTCTGACAGGTGTAAAGTGATATTGCATTGTGGTTTTCATTTGGATTTCCCAAGTGATTAGTGACATAGAGCATATTTTTTTTTTAAAGATTTTATTTATTTATATTTGACAGAGAGAAATCACAAGTAGATGGAGAGGCAGGCAGAGAGAGAGAGAGGGAAGCAGGCTCCCTGCTGAGCAGAGAGCCTGATGCGGGACTCGATCCCAGGACCCTGAGATCATGACCTGAGCCGAAGGCAGCGGATTAACCCACTGAGCCACCCAGGCACCCATTTTCATGTGTCTGTTGGTCATCTGTATGTCTTCTTCGGAAAAATGTCTATTGAGGTCTTCTCTTCAATTTTTAATTGGATTATTTGTGGGTTTTTGGTGTTAAGTTGTATAAGTTCTTTATATATCTTGGATATTAACCCCTAATTGGATATATCATTTGCAAATATCTTCTCCTATTCCATAAGCTGTCTTTTAGGTTTTTGTTTGTTTTTTAAGATTTTATTTATCTATTTTTGAGAAAGAGGGAGAGCGTGACCCTGAGTGGTGGAGAGGAGGGGCAGAGGAGAAGCAGACTCCCCTCTAAGCAGGGAGCCAGATGCAGGACTTGATCCCAGGACCTGGGATCACGACCTGAGCTGAAGGCAGATACTTAACTGACTGAGCCACCCAGGTACCTTGCCTTGTTGCCTCATAGATTGTGTCCTTCACTATTCAAAGCTTTTTGTTTTGGTATAGTTCAACAGTTTAATTTTGCTTTTATTTCCCTCGTCTGAGGACACATATCTAGAAACATGTTTCTATGGCTGATGTCAAAGAAATTACTGCATATGTTTTCTTCTGGGATTTTATGGTTTTAGGACTCACAATTAGATCTTCAATCCATTTGATTTTATTTTTAGGTTTGGTGTTAGAGAGCGGTCCAGTTTCATTCTTTTGCATGTATCTGTCCAGTTTTCCCAACACCTGTTGGGAAGACACTGTCTTTTTTCCATTGTATATTCTTTTCTCCTTTGTCAAAGACTAATTGACCATACAAGCCTGAGTTTATTTCTGAACCCTCCATTCCGTTCTGTTGATTCACATGTCTGTTTTTGTTCTAGTACCACACTGTGTGGATTACTGTAGTTTTGCAATATATCTTGAAATCTGGGATTGTAATATTTCCAGTTGTTTTCTTCCTTTTCAAAATTGCATTCGTTATTTGAGGTCTTTTGTGGTTCCATGAAAATTTTTGGATTATCTGTTTTATTTTTGTGAAAAACATTGGTATTTTGATAGGGATTGCATTAAATCTGTAGATTTCTTTGGGTACCATGGACATCTTAACAATACTGTTTCTTTCAATCCATTATTACAGAATACCTTTCCATTCATTTGTATCAGGTTCAATTTCTTTCATCCATATTTTGTAGTTTTTGGAGTATAGATCTTTTATCTCCTTAGTTAAGTTTCTTCCTAGGTATTAAATGGGCCCCTAAGGGCGGGGCCCACACTCCTTGGTAACCAGGGAGACAGTATGCATCCCCCCCCCCCCACACACACACTGATATCTCCACTGGTCCTGACCCACCTTTGTATCTGGGCTTTGTTACCAGAAGCTGGTTTCTGGGACTTGTCTCCAAGTAAATCTCCTGGGGGATGGGGAGCAGGGACAGTTTCTAAATAAGTCCTTACATTCCCCTCTTTTCTTTGGAGACTAGTCAAATCTTTGACTTTTTAGCTAGTTCTATACCCTCCTTTTAATGGCTGCTAGACTGTTTTAATGACTCCAGTGTAATTTACCCAAAAACAGTATTTCTCTACTAAGGTTATACAGAGCCCCCCTCCTCCTTTTATCAGAAACAGTAGGTTAAGCCCCCCCCTTTTTATTCATAATTGCTTATACCTCCTGCCTATATCTTAACCAACTGAGCCATGCAGGCACCCTACCTCCTGCCTATATCTTAACAACAAGGCCAACAATGAATGAAATGAACTCATTTTTTTTTTTTGAGTCTTAGTAAACGTTTAGTCCATGATTGGCAGGGTCGATTGGCTGCGGCATCCACCTCTGGGGGGCGTCCTCATCCTCGGCTCGTTTGACGTGACCCACATGAATTCAGGTCCTGCCGCTGTCTACTTTTATTGCCATGGGGGTGGTCAGGATGACAGTAAATGGTCCCTTCCAGCGAGGCTCCAAGCCTCCTGCTTGGCAGCAGCGCATCCAAACTAAGTCCCTGAGTTGGCAAGGATGTGGCTCCACCTCTGATTCTGTCCCAGTGTGGGCAGTCCAGATCCCTGTATGGGCTCTTTTGAGACAGACTGTAATGCTTGCAGTGACTGGAGTACGGACTGAGCAGTCATTTCTGCTATAGCAACCGCTTTCTCTTTTCCCTCTTCCCATTCTAGTTCTTTCCGCATTTACCGCCTGGCATTGAACACATCTATCCACCATATCTTGAGCCATATGCCCTAATTTAGAAACCTAGAACTGCTTGCCCATAAGCTCTTTAAACTTGCGTGTCCCCAAATAAGTGCCCTGATGTATTTAGCTTACTAATTTTCTTCTAGTCTTAGTCCAGTCTCCTTTATAATCTAATTTAGTCCACTCTACCATAGTGAGTTTTCCCTTAGTCAGTTCATAGAGGTCATGCCATCTCCACCAACTGCAGTATCCACAGCCTGCAGTAGCCCAACGGCCCAAGAAACTCCCTCATGGAGACCAAAGCCTAAGTAAGTGGTGTGGCTCTTACAAAGCTGTGTTTTCATTGCTGACATCCAATACCTTTTTCCTGCAGAGTCTGTTAGAGAGCTCTCATCCCCTGCAAGCAAGACCCATAGTCCTCAGCAGCTATTTCTACTATTCCCACTAACTCAAGTCAGATTCTTCTTTACAAATTCCTCAATTTTCTGAAGCTTCTCCCCTATATCTGGGGCTGACTGACTGGCAAAGGCAAGATCGCCCACACGAGTTATCATCCAACTTCTCTGAAGTTTACCTTAAGTTGTCTAGCTTAGGTAGACGAACATTTAATAACAATCTAATCTAGAATTTAACACCCATAAAGTCATGTTATTAAAACATAATTTTTCTCTCTAAAATAACCATTTCCAGAGATAGCCAAATCAGGACTAACTCGTTTGAAAAACAAATCCAGTTTTAACAAACTTGGCCTAATTGTTTACATAAGCTCAGCAAGAACAGTAAGTAATCATATAGATCTTTCAGAATCTGCTTTGCTGTAACTTTTTATAAGGAATCTCTAGGTTGAACTTTTAGTAGCCTCTCCGGGCCAGAAGCCAAGCCATGTACTTGCCATCAGACAGGCCTGCAATACCTGTCAGATTTGGGCGAACTCCTGAGGTGCCCAAGGTATCTTGAGGCCGCTGCTCCTACCAGGGAGTGACATTCTTTACTCACCTGGTGAGGCTGCTGGGAATTCTGTAAGCAAGGTATCAGGCCAACAGTTCCAAAGGGCTTTACAGCTCCAGGTTTTACAAAGTCAACCTTAGTTCCTTTAAGCTGGCCATATCTGAGTCTTTTCAAATATGACGTTCCAGTCAACGCCTTGGTAAAATAACCAGTGTCCGATGCTGTCCTGTTACAAGAAGAACAGATTCTTATTGAACCTATGCAAATGACTGATTGCCAAGGAAAAACGTATTGAGCCCTTTTGGTTTCAGAGGGTTTGGACAGAGAGAAAAGTTGAATGCCTTGATTCGTTTACAAATGAACACCTTTACATCTCTATAAGTTACAGGTAACTTAAGAAAAAGTTTCCCTAGTCTAGAGGAGCAAACATTACAGAACTAGTAATGTTTCTAAAACATGAAGAGACACAACATTACAACCTTTCAGTTTATCTAGTCCCATGTTACTAATTCTGGTTTAGTCTGAACAAAGCCCTTACTTCTGTAAATCTTTACTCATTTCAGTTCCCAGATTTTAACATATCAAAGTCTTCCCATATGAATTTTCTTTAAGGTGGAGTTCATCTTGTAAGAGAACTAAAACAATTACAAATGAAAAAAAAAAACTCAGAACAGATATAGTTAAATATCAAGTGATGACCCTTATCAAGACATTAAAATTTTAGGAAATGTATAGAACCTCTAGAATAATTACAGCATTTACCCAAACGCAACCCAAAGTTTATCAGTAACTTAGCATATCAAGGAAGCCTTATGAGCCAAAGAGATCTCATTTACCACTCTGGGCAGGCAAAGAGAAAACCATTTACGTTTCAATTAACCAAAGAAAATTTTGCCCTCTTGAACAGAGAGAAAACCAGCTTTTCTATACCAGTGTCTTTCCTTTTTTTATTTTTACGCGTGCATCCTTAAGATAGGAGTTTTCTGGGTTTCCCTCCCACTATGAATGAAGTCGCAGACAAAGGGAGGGGGATCTTTCGGATGCTGTCCTGCTCGCGTCCCTCGCGGGAACTTAGGAGCATCTTAGCTAAGGTCTGTCCGTATAAACCCCGGACCAGGCTACTCCATGGAGTCGATGACCATTATGCCATATGACATATGCCATATGCCCCGTGAGACTCAGGGTGCAGCCCACTCAGACTCCGTAGCCGAAGCGGTGGAGCCACACAGACACATTCACACAGTCCGGCACTCCAGATTCAAACAGGTTGGACATCTCCCCCCAGCAGGTCTCCCCTTCCATTCTGTAGGAATGGATCTAGCTCAAACAGTGGCCCCAGGCCTGTTTTTCTTTCTTATTCAAACAGGATCAGGCATCTGATATTTTTTCTCTCCTTTTTACCTGTTTCCTACTTTTCTACAGAGTTGTTTCCCTTATTTCCATCAGTCTTAATTACACTTAGCAGAATTTTGTACTCTTAGAAATACCTTAACCTCTACTGAAGATTAACTATAAACCAATTGTGAACTGTTACAACAGAATTCTTTAGATGGCAAATTTATCAATTAGTTAAGAACAAAACCTGTTTACCAACAGATTTCAAAAGCACAAACCTAGTTCCAGCAACCAGCACTCTAGCATTTTATCCCATTTGATTGAAGTTTCAGGTTAGCAAAGACTTTGAAAGCTACTTTAACAATTACCCATTGAAACTCTGAGACAGACAACCATCAGTTTGGTCATCTCTTTGCTAACAGATTTCAACACAGATTTTTTGACCCTAAGTAAAAACTCTGAAGCTTCACATTTACTACTGTTAACTCAAAAGACATGTTTCTCCTAATTAACCCAACAAGCTTAACTTAGTTCAAATACTGATTTATGTTCCACCTGGGCCCAATCCACTTCGAATGTTTACCTGAGACCCAGGTGGGAAGATCCAGAGTGGGGGTGTTAGGTCCAGGAGCGCTCTTCCTGTTTCCTGACAGTGAAGAACAGAACAAAGTGCCACCAGAAGGCAGAGAAAGGGTTCCCAGTTCTAGGGCTCATCAGCTCCAAGAGAGGAGCACACACCATGCTTTCCCGCCAGCAAGGGGGAGGGGCTAGGCAGTCTCCGTCGGGCCAGAGAGGGCAAGGAATGTCCCCGAAACAAAGTTGTTTGGGCAGCTGCTTGGGAATATTCCTTAAAGTCTGTCTCGAGTTAGACCAACCCCCGTTGGCTCCAGTTATAGCCATTTGAAAGTCAGAGTTCCCTTACTGTTTGCCCCATTCCTTCAAACACAACAAACAGCACCGCAGACAACAAAAAGACAAGACAAAGACAACCGCAGGCCCAGCAGATCTTACCCAGAACCTGCCACTGGTGGGGACTTTTTGATCTTCTGGCCGTCCAGGGGGACTCGAACCCCCTGACCGCTTAGGTGACTGTCTAGGGGGACTCGAACCCCCTGGCGATCTACCAGTGGGGGGAAGGGGCGTCCGCGCATCCTCTCCAGCCCTGGGGAGCATGGCCGCGTCCGGCTTCACCCCGGTGGGCTATACTTGGAGCTCCACCCAGACAGACCAATCGATCTCACAGAGCACCTGGAGATCGGCGGATCCCACAGAGTAAAATCTGTGAGATCTTACCTCGAGGCTTTTCCCAGAAATTCGGATGCTGGCTCAGTTCTCGTCATTTAATCCCGGACAGACCCCCCATAGGTTATGCCCCAATAATGGGTCCATGATTAAAGGAGCGAGACTGATACAAAGCGAAGGTCAAGCATAAGCTTTATTTCACGCCAAGCATCAAGAATCTAGGCAGAGAGGCAGGCAGAGAGAGAGGAGGAAGCAGGCTCCCTGCTGAGCAGAGAGCCCGATGTGGGGCTCGATCCCACGACCCTGGGACCATGACCTGAGCCGAAGGCAGAGGCTTTAGCCCACTGAGCCACCCAGGCGCCCCTACAGACTAGCTTTTAAGGGCAAAGGCCATGCGGTCAGGCCTGGCCACGCACAGGTGGCAATGAGATTGTAACAAACACAGGAAACTCCACAGTGATGCTAGGTGACCAATTGAGTTACAATTTACCCTAGTAGACATTTAAACCAGCCTATTACACCTTGATTGGGATTGGCGCCAAAACGGCTCCCTAAGGGCAGGGCCCACACTCCTTGGTAACCAGGGAGACAGTATGCATCTCCCCCCCCCTCCCCACACACACTGATATGTCCACTGGTCCTGACCCACCTTTGTATCTGGGCTTTGTTACCAGAAGCTGGTTTCTGGGACTTGTCTCCAAGTAAATCCCCTGGGGGAAGGGGAGCAGCAACAGTTTCTAAATAGATCCTTACAGTAACATCATATTCAGTGGTAGAAAACTAAGAGTTTTCCCTCTTTTAAGAAAGTAGAATGTTTAAAAAAAAAAAAAGTGGAATGTTTATAAGGAGTTTTACCTGTAGAGAATCACTGATGTCCAAAGAGGCCTGTTTCTCTGTATCTCTAAAGAGGCTGCAGAAGGCTAGCTGGGGACAAAGCATGAGTTGACACCTTGCTACCTCCATAACCCCCCCAGGCCCTCTACCCCCACACCCTCCTGGGTGGGATACTTATGACATTTCTTCAGGAATCTCCCAACTGTCTTACTGTTAATGCCTTACTAGAAGGAAACACACAGCCTTAACTTGTCAATGGCAAGGCCTCCAATACCTTGTAGGTCTTCCTTAGCATATGAAAGTTCTTCTGAAAACCTCCCCTTTTCCCTACCAGTCTCACTTCCTGCCTATGGGTCCTTCCCTTGTCCTTTAATAAAATCAGCATTTTGCACCAAAGACATCTCCAGAATTCTTTCTTGGCCATTGGCTCTAGACCTCACCCCACAAAACCTCACCGACACTGAAATCTACATCACTCTCACTCCTGAAAACTTTTTTTTCTTTTTTAAGATTTTATTTATTTATGTGACAGAGATCGCAAGTAGACAGAGAGACAGATGGGGAGGAGAGGGGAGCAGGCTCCCTGCTGAGCAGGGAGCAGGATGTGGGGCTCGATCCCAGGACCCCGAGATCATGACCTGAGCTGAAGGCAGAGGCTTTAACCCACTGAGCCACCCAGGTGCCCCTGAAAACTTTTTCTATATCGTTGCTTAACAAACCTCTATTGCTTTACTCACTCTCCTTTGTCTGCAAGATTCATTCTTGGACTGTGTGGGACAAGAATCTTGTTCTGCTGCTTCATCTCCATCAGCAATAAAATGTATTACTGAAAATGTAATTTGTTGATTTTTTTTAAAAAAAGAAATTTATAGTAAGTGGTTTGAATTTAATTTTGCTTTGTAAGTAATCAGGTCAATTTTTTTTTTCTCATTCATTTCTTAGCCAGATAGAAATCTCCTTTTACGAATTTCTTTTAATCCAGTTATCTTTCGGGGCTTTCATGTTATCCTAACCACTTTCAAGGAATAATGCGATAGCAAATGTTCTGCCATTTGTTAGAGTCTCAGTATTGTCCTCAGGTTGCTATTTCCTTTAATGTTTGATGACTTCTTTCTAACATTTGAAAATGTTTATTTAAACGTCTTGGTGTTTTTCATTTTGACGTCTTTCATTCAGAGTTCAGATGCTCACTTCTCTTTTCTCCGAGGAAACTGTGTTTGACGCTTCTGAGAAATTTCTCAGTTGTATTTATAAAAAGTAAGTTTCAAAATAACACACAGGAAAACAACATGCCCTAACTCCACCCCAGCTCTACAAACCAGCCAGAACTGATTGCTGCAAACCAGTACCTCCGAGCACTTTGGGGCCCTCCGTTCCCCTGGCAAGAAATCCCAGTATTTAACAGCTCTCATTATGGGATGTTTAAAATTCTCCATTACAGCTAATTTGAAACTCTTCTTCTGCCACGCAGATCCGTCTGCCCTTGTTCTGATCTCTGGTAGGGACAGAGCAGCTAGGCATTATTTTCTAGGTAATTATTTCTTATGGGTAACACTCGCCCAGCGCATAGTGGGCTCTTGATAAATGGTTCTGGATTAAAGTTGATATTGAAAATCTCTCACTAGATCTATTCTCAGGCTTTCTTTCTCAAAGTTGAATGAACTAACAATTCTTTTCTATTTTTCCGCCCTCAGATCATTTCTGTTCTAAGTTACTTCCGGGAACTCCCGGTCCTCTTGAAGTGTAGTCTCCGAGTTGAGATGACAAGTCCTCAGGTCACCCCTGCCCCAGCCCTCTCCCAGGGCAGGAGCATCTGATGTGAGAAACAGAGGTAGAAGAAAAATTATTAAATTTCCTTACTACCTACAGCCCACTGACAAGTCCTTGAAACAGGCAGAGCAACATTCCTCTAGGGACTCAGCTGCCTCGGGGTTGACACTTTGGTAAGGGCAAGTAGCAATCCTAGCCTGCCCCCCGCCCCAAACACCCCCCCCTCACACACACACACCAGGATCCTGTAGGTCTACTTTAACATATAAAAATTCTCCTGGAGCTTTGCGCAGTGGCAGTATCGTAGCCAATGAGGTTTATCCGAGGCGCGATTATTGCTAATTGAAAAATTCTTCTGGAAACTTCCTTGATCTCTAAACGACGCCCCCCCCCATAAGTTTTGGCAATCATTCCCCAAGCATATAGCCCACTGATCTATATGGGAAGACTGTCATGACTTAAGTTTTATTAGATGATAATAAACGACCTTTTCCCAACAATATCTAGCCCCTCAAGGCCCTGGAAACCTTGCTTCCAAAATTCCTTAGAGACTTATGCTCTCCCAAACCCCCTTCAACCTGAAAGTATATAATGGGCCACTCCTCATGACCCCATGCAGGGATTTCTGCCCCTGGGTTCTGTCCCTGTGCTTTAATAAAACTGATGAGGAAAAAACTGTGCTCCAAGATGGCTGACTAAACCAGCAAGGGAATTCCAGTCCCTGTCTCAAAGCCCTTCCAAGTTCTTCTTCCCTACCGCATTTCCCGCAGGTGCTAAAAGTACCAAGTATGTGGAAGTAGAAGGGTATAAATGCCCCTCCCTGCCTGTGCTCAGGGCTCAGACCTTTGGAGACCACTCTCCTCTGAGCCCACCAGTATTAAATAAACCTCCAATCCTCCAAGGTCTCTGAGTATCGCTTGGTTCTTCCACCAGAATCCAGTCCAGATTCTGCAACAAAACCACCATTTTGCACCAAAGATGTTTCAAGAATTCTTTCTTGGATCTGGGCTTTGAACCCTAACATCTTTCCTATGTCATATGGCGCCCAACATGGGGCTCTGAGCCCAGAGTCTCAGCTGGGCTTAGAGCCACAGTGCAAACTTGGTGAGTACTGCCCATTCTTTTCCTTTACTTTCATTTCAAGGACTTGTCAGTGGGCTGTAGGTAGTAAGGAAATTTAATAACTTTTCTTTTGCTTTTGTTTCCCACATCAGCATCCAGTTTGCCCCCTGTCCCCCAAGATGGGGTGTGGACAGCCTCCACTAGGGTGTTCTCCCTGGAATGGATATAAGTTGGGATAAAACCATCAGGGTGGTGGAGAGAGGAGTGGCTGGTGGAGAACTCAGCTCAGAGGTCCAGGGGTGCTAGGCACAAACTATCACTGCGTGGCTTACAAGCTGACCTTGAACTGAATTTTAACCAGTTTCGACCATAACAAACTGTCATGTGTAGTGAAAAGATTTATCATCAACACAAGAGGATATATCAAAGTCAACAGACAGTTTTATATGTATTATATATAACTCCCAAGATGATTAAGTTGTTGTTTTTTTTATTTTTATTTTTTCCTGAGAGCAGCTTATGTTCCCCAGTCCTTAAAACACTCCCAGGAAACACCAGACTAAGAAAAGTAATAATGCTAGAAGATCTATTTCTGTGTCACCTTACAGCTGAGTAATTGCTATTACTTTGGAATGAAGGTTCTGCTGTCCAGAAGGGGGGTGGGCCTCGAGTGACCCTTGTTTTTATTTTGATTGTCTGTGCTTTTGATGCAGTTTTTGAAGTAGTGTTGGTGGGGCTCGGAGCTGATGGCCAGGAAAGAATCCTTGAAACATCATTGGTGCAAAAATGCGGGCTTATTAAAGAACGGGCACAGGACCTATGGGTAGGAGGGGCTGCTGCCCTGGGATAGTGAGGGGCAACTGATTATATACTTCGGGGTTGGAGAAAGGAAAGATTAGGGAAGTTCCCAAAGGATGTTCATATGCTAAAGAAGACCCACAGGATCCTGGAGGCCTTGCTATTGTCAGGCTGAGGTTGTTTTTCCTTCTAACAAGGTATTAATATTTGATAGTGGGGACATCCTGGAGGACTGTTAGGCTCCGTCACTGGGGTGCGGGTTATAGGACATTTAATTTTATCTGTTTCCTTCTGCCTTTGTGTCCCACATCAGTCCGAATTTTAAATCATTAGAAGGTTCTCTTTCCAAGGTTTTACAACCTTAGTTGTTACTAAAATTGAATTGACAACGCTGGATGTGAGGGCCCAGATGGAATGCAAAAGCCTCATTCACAGGCGAAAGCCATTACATCAAAAAGGGTCTGTTTTGTTTGACTTATTTGGCCTAGAGAGAAACCCATATCCCATCTCCCTCTTCACCTCCAGTTTAACTTTTTGTCAGAGGCAAAAGAGTTAATGCCCCCCCATCACCTTCCTTGGATGCTAAATAGAATCCCCAGAAGAGAGACTCTCTGTCTTCTACTGCTAATGTTCTGTGGCTTCTATTTTGTGATCATCTTTGTTTATATACGTCTTTGTACATAACACCCTGCATATCAGATTTGCGTGAAAGTTTCCTTCTACATCCTAAAATTCCTAAAGTTGACCATAATCTCTCCCATCCTCTGACTGAACCAGCCAGGAAATCCCTCTGGGGCCAGGGAGTGAGGGGTGGGGTGGTTGGTTTTGCTCCCGTAGACTTGCAAGTAAGGGTCCTTTCCAAAGCCTGCACACGCCTACTTTTTGTGGCCAGGACACTGAATGTAGCAGAACCCCCCCCCCCCAAAACCTTTCCTTTTCTTTTTGAGCTAGCAGCAAGATGACTCAATGGTCGATTGGGGAAAATGACCCTTCAGCAGTTTAGCTGATGGATTTTGCTTCTCTGCACATAACAGGTCTCTGTTCCTACCTGCACTTGCTCAGATAACTGTATGCTTGCCTTCTCCAGAAGACTGCTTTGTGTGGCCTCGGAGCTAAACAGCTGACAGTGAAGGTCTTAGAAAACTGGCCGGTGCCATGAGGACCGGCAGAATGCAAGAGTGAAAAAAGAAGTTGATTAAGGCAGAAGCTTTTCTATTCATATTAAAGAATGATTCATTTTCTTAGATCCTCTCATGAAGTCACTATTGCTTAATTATAGCACTGTCTGGAAGGCAAAGGAAACTGACATTGAATTCCCTTTCAGAGCTCTTTTTCCCCCCCAGCCTTTCTGAGGAGCCTAAGAAGGGACTATCCCAACAAAAAAGCCCAGAGGTAGGCCATTATCGATTGTGCATGGCAATGCACTGGGGCTCCTTCTAGTGCTTTTAACCTCTCCTGCCTTGAGTGTCCTACAAAAATATAAAATATAGGTGGCAAAAATATTGTAATATTTTTGCCACCTATATTTTATATTTTAACCCAACCCTATGAATAAGAAAAGAATACTAGAACATTTGCTACCAATTGCATTTAAGAAATGGCTACTACATTAAGCTAAATTTCTTTATGTTTAGTATCAATTTTAGTGACCTCTAAATCACCTCTTCCATTAATCCCCAGAAGGTCATTTTTAGAACACGAGTGTGAATAGAAAAAAACACAGGGAGAAATATCTCAAGTGACAGTTTTAGTGTCTGCGGTTACAGCGATGAGCTGGATTGATTTAGAAGTCCCATCGCGGGAAGGTTATTGACCCTTCCTGGCCCGTACTCCCCTAAGCCAGGCTCTGAAACAGAACAGCTCAGTGCTTAATTAATCTCTTCTCTTTGCTTTGATTTTTAAAGTGGCCTTGATCAAGGGCAGCCTTCTTCCAAAGAATGATATGGTGTTAGAATATTCTTTTTCTATCAAATTATATAATCCCTGGGTTGACAATGCCTCACCCCTGACTTTGGGCTAGCCACTTACCTCTACATCCAGGTGGCTGCTCTTCAAACAGAAGATGTTAACATTGACCTGAAGATTCAAAGGCAAATAAGTTATTAATGATTTGAAACCACTTAGGACCTGTAAAGATCCATAAAAATCCCTCCTGCAATAATATATGAGTAACATAAGGGAAGCACGATAGCCGTTCACCAGAGTGGAAATGAACCACTTAGGCGCCATTTTGGTTTTCTGTGCAAGTAAACAAAGGAGGATATATATTCCTTTTCCACCTCAAGGTTTTTGCTCAAGTTCATGAATACCTGCGAACCCACCCTCTAGTTTCCTAGTTTCCTCTAGTTATTTTCCTGTGGCTGTAGTCTAACAATTTGACATGACTTAAAGCTGTGTTTATAGTAAAAAACTTGGGGTGTCCTCATCGCCTTTGGACTTTTTTTGACATGAAAAGTAGAAAGCAAAGCTTGTGTTACTAAACATGTTAGCAGAAAATGCTAACAGGTTTGGAGCATGGAAAGCTCTGTCTAGAAACTGTGGTGGGGTATATGGAAGAAGAGATAGACCGGTAAGTGGATGTCAACCATGGAAGCCATCTTTGTGTTTTGAAAAATGTGTCGGGACTCTACTGTCCTGTGAGGTGTTTCTACACCAAAAGAGGCCAATTTAAGACAACACTTTAAAGAGACAGTGCTTACTGTTGGGTGAGACATTGTCATTCTCTTGGGAACCCTTCCAATATTTGGAGAATTCTCCCACTTTAGGAGTTTTGCTGGGAGGCAGAGTTTGCCTTCCACTCCAGAAGGTGAAAATGCAAGATATTTGCTTTCCCCAGGACCTAACCACAGGAAAGAGGTCTCCAGACAGAGGCAGCCACTCTGGACTTTGAAAACAGAACTGGTAACATGAAGAAAGGACCAGAAGAACTCTATGTGACCGTGGCAATGGAGCCTACCTTCTCAGGCAACAGGGAGTGGAGCATTGGCAGCATCTAGATCTGTGGTTCAAGTTCAGATGTGGTCCCAGCTTCAGAAGTGTTCTTCCCACAAAAGTTCTACAGTGGGATTTTGAGTACTGCTCCTGCCTGAAGGTCCCAGACCTGGTCTCAGTGATACTATGAGATACGCTATACCCTTTCGTGGTTCATAACTTCTTAATATGAAAAATGTTTATCTTTTGCATATGTATTTATATCTGTCCAAACATACACAAACCCTTTATCTTCCCACCCTCTAGTTCTCCTGATACAATTTACTTACCATAAAATTCACATGCTATAGTTGAACAACTCAATGCGATTTAGTACATTTATAGAGCTACATAAACACGACCACAATCTAGTCACATTTTTACTTTATTTTCATATATAGTTCTAGGAAATTTGATACATATATAGATTTGTTTAATCACCCCCCCAAATCAGGATACAAACAGCCTTCTTCACCTCAGGGGACTTCCTCATGCCCTCTATAGTTATTCCTTCACCACACCTAGCTCCTGGCAACCGCTGATCTATTCTCCACCTCTAGAATTCTGTTTTTCCTAGGATGTCATACAGTAGGTAGTCTTTTGTATCTTTGGATAATGCTTTAGAGAGTTCTCCAAGTTTTTGCATGAGATAATAGTATACTTCTTTGTGCCAAGTGGCAATACATTGTATAGCTAGGCCACAATTTATCCATTTACCTTTTGATGGGCATTTGTGTTGTTTCTGAGTTTTGGAGGGAGGAATTATGAATAGAGTTGCTACCCAATATCTTTTTTTATGTTTTAAAAAATATTTTTCAGTTTGCAATAATCACGAACTTGTAAAAAAAAAATTGGGAATACCATACAAATAAATCTTTTTCTAAATGATTTGAGAGCAGTTGATATTACCCCCTAAACTTAAGTATGCAATTTCTACACACGAGAACATTCTCCTACAAAACCACAGGTCACAGTGGTCAAAATCAGGACATCCACCTTGATACATCACTACCATCTCATCCTCAGAGTCATTCAAGTTTATTTAGTTGACCCCACAGTGAACTGTAGAGCAAACATACCTAGATCACAATCACATGGAGTATTTGGCTGTCATGTTTCTTGAGTCTCTGTCTGAAAGAGTTCCTCAGTCTTTCAGTAGTTTTCATGACCTTGACACTTTCAAAATTAACAGTCCAGTTCTTTTGTAGACTATCCTCCAATTTAGTGTGTCTGATGTTTCCTCAAGATTAGATTAAGGTTATCGATTTTGAAAGTGATTGCATCCTTTAATTTCTGTTAATTATTCCTTGATATTCTGATATTTGATATTCTGATATTCTTTGATCCCTTGATTGGGTGGTAGATGCCACCTAAGATTAGGTGGTAGATGCCAGGCCAGAAATATACTTTGTGGGATGGTATTTGGAAACTATCTAGATATCCTGTTTTGTATCAAACATGCACACACTACATATAAAACAAATGCATATATTTAAATATACATATCATGTATGTATATTCTTATGATATCCTGTTATATTTAATAAGTTATAATTATCAATCCTGCATCCTTCTGATGGCCCCATCATTCCTGAGGCATGTTCTTGCTTTCTGAAACTACAAGATGTCCCAGGATCATCTTGTTCTTTTCTTGTGACAAGAATGTTAATTGATACTGGGTATTTCTGCTCCCAGTCTTTCAGTAGACAGAACTAGGGAAAATATGTATATTTTATACATATGTATATGTGTGTATATATATATGTATATATATTATACATATATGTGCATATACATGTACACATTTTAAAAAGATTTATTTATTTATTTGAGAGAGAGAGAGAGAGCAAGAGGGGCAGAGGGAGAGAGAACCTCAAGCAGACTCTGTGCTGAGCACAGAGCTCAACCAGGAGCTCGATCGTATGACCCTGAATTCACAACCTGAGCGGAAACCAAGAGTCAGACGATCAACTGACTGAGCCACCCAGGCACCACACATATATATTTTTATGTTACAGCTTTCTTTCATCTGTCATCTGTCATAATCATTTATCATAGTTTTTATATATTTTAGATGTTAATTCCTTATCACATATACCATAGGTTTTCGTTCCATTTTGTTAATGGATTCTTTTGCTGTACCAAAGCTTCTTTATTTGATGTAGTCCCATTTGTTTATTTTTGCTTTTGTTGCCTTAGTTTTTGGTTTCAAATCCAAAAAAATCATTGCCAAAACCAAGGTCAAGAAGCTTACCACCTGATTTTTCTTTTAGTCTTATGATTTCAAGCCTTACATTCAAAATCTTTAACCCATTCTGAGTTGACTTGTGTGCATGGTGAAAGATTAGGGTTGAGTTTCCTTTTGTCTGTGGTTGTCCAGTTTTCCCAGGACCGTTGACTGAAAAGACTGTCCTTTCTCCGTTTATATTTGTGACTCCTTTGTCATATGTAATTGATCACATATGTGTGAGTTAATGTTAACAGAGTAGTTTACTCTCTTCCATTGATCTGTGTTGTTCTTTATGTCAATACCATACTGTATCAATTACTACAGCTTTGTCATATGGTTTGAAACCAGGAAGTGTAATGTCTCCAGCTTTATTCTTTCTCAAGGTTCCTTTGGCTAGCTAGGATCTTTTGTGGTTCCATGCAAATTTTAGAATTTTTCTATTTCTGAGAGAAAGATATTAGTATTTTGATAGGACTTGCATTGTTTCTGTTGATTGCTTTGTCTTTGAGTAGATGGACAGCTTCAATAATATCAGTTCTTCCAATTCATGAGCATAAACTATCTTTCCATTTATTTGTGTCTTCTTTAATTTCTTTCATCAGTGTGCAGATTTTTCATCTCCTTGGTTAAATTTATTCCTAGGTATTTTATCCTTTTTGAGACAACTATAAATGGGATCATTTTCTTAATTCCTCTTCCTGTTAGTTCATTATTAATGTATAGAAATGCAGCTGACTTTTGCGTATTGATTTTGTATCCTACAACTTTACTGAATTTGTTTATCTGGTTTTTTTTTTAATAGTGTCTTTAGGATTTTCTGCATACAATATCATTTTATCTATAGATAGAGACAGATTTACTTCATTTGTTCTGATTTGGATGCTTTTTATTTTTCTGTCTAATTGTTCTGGCTAAAATTTCCAGTACTATGTTGAATAAAAGTGGCATGAGTGGGCATTCTTGTCTTGTTTCTGATCTTAGAAGAAAAGCTTTCGACTTTTCAATGGTGAGTATGAGGTTAGCAGTGGGCTTGTCATATATGGTCTTTATTATATTGTGTTATGTTCCCTCTATACCACTTTATTGAAAGTTTTATCATGAATGGACACTGAATTTTGTCAAATGCTTTTTCTGCATTTACTGAGATGATCCTCTGATTTTTATACTTCATTTTGTTGATGTGATATATCACATTGGTTGACTTGTGCATGTTGAATTATCCTTGCATCCTCGGAATAAATCTCACTTGATCATGGTAGGTGATCCTTTGAATGTGTCATTGAATTCAGCGTGTTAATTTTTTTTTTTTTTTGAGATTTTTGCATTTATGTTCATTAAGGATTTTGGCCAGTAATTTCTTTTCCTATAATGTCCCTGTCTGGTTTTGCTATCCACATAATGCCAGCCTCATAAAATGAATTTGAGGGGCACCTGGGTGGCTCAGTAGGTTAAGTTTCTGCCTTCAGCTCAGGTCATGGTCTCAGGGTCCTGGGATGGAGCCCTGCATCTGGCTCTCTGCTCAGCGGGGTGCCTTCTTCCTCCTTTTTCTCTCTGCCTGCCTCTCTGACTACTTGTGATCTCTCTCTCTCTGTCAAATAAATAAAATTTTTAAAAAATTTTTTAAAAATTTAATTAAAATAAAATGAATTTGAGGGTATTTCATCCTCTTCTATTTATTGGAAGCATTTGAGGATAGGTATTAATTCTTTAAAATAAAGATTTTATTTACTCATTTGAGAGAGAGACAGAGGGAACGTGAGCATGGGGAGGAGCAGAGGGAGAAGGAGAGGGACAAGCAGACTCTGTTGAGCAGGGAGCCCAGGGTTGGGCCCAATCCCAGGACCCTGAGATCATGACCTGAGCTGAAGTCAGACACGTAACCAATTAAGCCACTCAGATACCCCATGGATTGGTATTAATTCTTTAAATGCTTGGTAGAATTCGCCAGGGAATATATTCATCTGGTCCTAAACTTTTGTGGGTTTTTTTTCATTTATTTTTACTCTGATCTATGGTATTTCCTACTTTCCACTACCTTTGGGCTTAGTTTGTTCTTCTAGTTCCTTTAGGTATAAAGTTAGGTTGTTTATTTGAGATCTTTCTTGTTTCTCAATATAGGCCTTTATTGCTATGAGCTTCCCCCTTTAGAACAGCTTTTACTGCATCTGATAAATTTTGGTATGTTGTGTTTCCATTTTCCTTTGTCTCAAGATTTTTTTTAAATTTCTTTTTTGATTTTTCTCTGATCCATTGGTTGTTTACTAACATGTTGCTTAGTCACCACATATTTGTGAATTTTCCAGTTTTCCTCTTATAATTGATTTCTAGTTTCATATCACTGTGGTCAAAAGATAAACGCTTGTTAGTTTTCAGTCTTCTTAAATTTATTGAGAGTTCTTCTGTGGCCTGCTGTAAGATCTTTTGTGGAGAACGTTCTATGTGCACTTGAGAAGAATGTATATTCTGCTGCTTTTGAGTGGCATGTTCTGTATAAGACTGTTAAGTCCCTCTGGACTAACTTGTCATTTAAGTCCAGCACTTCCTTATTGATTTTCTATCTGGTCGAAGAAAGTGGGGTATTAAAGCCACTGTTTTTATGGTTTTGCTGTCTATTTCTCCCTTAAGGTGAGTTAGTCTTTGCTTTATATGGTTAGATGCTCCTATATTGGGGGCTTTAATATTTACAAATGTTATCTCCTCTTGTTGGATTGACACCTCTGTCATTATATAATGTCCTTCTTTGTCTCATATTACAGTCTTTGGCTTAAAGTTTATTTTATCTGATATAAATATAGCTGCTCTGGCTTTCTTTTGGCCTCCATTCACATGGAACACTACTTCTATCCCCTCCCCTTCCATATCTCTATGTCCTTAAAACTGAAATGAATCTCTTACACACAGCATATGGTTCGTTGTGTCTTGCTTGTTTGTTCGTTTTAATCCATTCAGACACTCAATGTCTTTTGATTGGGGAATTTAGTCCATTTATATTTAAAGTAATTATTGATTTGTATGGACTTATTACTGTTTTGTTAAGTGTTTTCTGGCTGGTTTTTTCCTTTCTTCTCTGTCTCTCTTCCTTTGTGATTTGATGCTTTTCTATAGTGGTATGTTTAGATTTCTTTCTATTTTTCTTTTGGGTATCTGCTGTGGGTTTTTGCTTTGTGGTTGCCAGAGGCTTACATAAAGCAACTTACATTTATAACAGTCTATTTTAAGTGAATAACAACTTGTTCAAGTGCGTTCTAGAGCTCTACATTTTCATTTTCTTTCTCCCCATATTTTGTTTCTGATATCACAATTTACATCTCTTTATCTTGTTATTCATTAACAAATTATTATAGTTATAGTTTCTTATCTAGTATCTTTTAAAATAAAATCTATCTATCTTTCTTTCTTTCTCTCTTTCTTTCTTAGAGAGGGAGAGAATGCATGTTTCTGGGAAGCAGGACAAGCAGAGGGAGAGGGACAGAAAGAACTCCAAACAGGTTCCACACCCAGTGCAGAGCCCGGTGGAGCCTGATGTGGGGCTCAATCCACAACCTTGAGATCATGACTCGAGCTGACATCAAGAGTTGGACACATAACTGACCGAGTCACCCAGGTGCTCCCATAATATCATTTTTCTAATTAAACTAGCCAGGATTGGGAGCACCTGGGTGGCTCAGTCCATTAAACAGCTGCCTTCAGCTCAGGTCACAGCCCCAGCATCCTGGTATGGAGACTTGCATTGGGATCCCTGCTCAGTGGAGAGCCTGCTTCTCCCTCTCCCTTTGCCTGCCACTCTGCCTACTTGTGTTCTCTCTCTCTCCCTCTCTCTCTATATTTTCTTCTAGAAGTGCCAGTTATAAAAAATAAACTAGAAATATACTAGCTTGAAAATATATATACTAGCCAGTTATTTTTTTAACAAACTAGCCAGTTTTTTTTTTTAAGGTTTTATTTGACAAAGAGAGACATACAGCAAGAGAGGGAACACAAGCAGAAGGAGTGGGAAAGGGAGAAGCAGGCTGCCCTCTGAGCAGAGAGACAGATACAGGGCTTAAGGAGGCCTCCAGCAGAGACCCTTAACCCCAAGTATCACAGAGTTTAATGAGCTGAATGTTTAAATTTTACACAAGCTCATCCCTCTTTAGAGCTCCTGTGTTGTCAAGGGGAAGGGGCTGAGGAAGGTTCCTGTAAAATGGCCACTGTGCACTATCTGAAACCATTGCTCTCTTCCAAACCTTAGTCTTGTTGCCAAGTTCTGCTCAGCATCCCTGAGTTTTTCTTCCCTTAGAATGAATTCACTCTTGGAGGCTCTATATTTATTCTCTTTCTTCTTTTGAGCTCCCATTTCCCCGCCAGTCGCCAGATATGACTCTCTTGGTGCGCTCTTCTACCATACACACCCATTATGGAGCAGATGAGGCAAATACAAAGCACTCTGGGCCTGGGTGAAGACTGGGCTCACAGAAAGTGCCAAGAGTGACAATTACTTGCTTCTTATCCTCTGCTTAATTTTCCTTCTCTGTTTCCAAAAACATCAGAGGAA
This sequence comes from Mustela putorius furo, assembly GCF_011764305.1. Taxonomy (NCBI): domain Eukaryota; kingdom Metazoa; phylum Chordata; class Mammalia; order Carnivora; family Mustelidae; genus Mustela; species Mustela putorius. The sequence continues at coordinate 10,673,995 of NW_025422022.1, forward strand.
CCTGTCTTCAACCCAGTCTACTTGAACACCTTGTCCACCCCCCACACACCCTCCCCATCTCTCCTCCACCCCCTCCACCCCCGCATGGAGATTCCCCCACTGAGCTCAGAGGTGAGAGGCTGTCTCTGCTACCAAATCCCTCCAGGCACTAAGTTACTCCTCTTGACTTGGGCCCTTCCCATTTTCTCTCTGCCATTGATACGTGTATTACTTGTCTATCTCTGTGTGACATATGAACCCAAAACTTAGTGAGTGGCTTAATGCATTTATTGTCTCACAGTTTCTGTAGGTCAAGAATATAGGAGCTTACAGGCTTAGCATGAAGAGCCACAATCTCCAGCAAGTCTTGACATGACAGCAGCCCTAGCTGACATCTTAGCTGCGAGTGGAGCCCCAACCACAAAACTAAGTTTGTGCCAAGTCCCTGACCTACAGAAAGTGGGAGATAATAAGTGCTTGTTGTAGAATTGTGTGTCTTTGTAATCAATCTCTTACTCCACCCCAAGCCCCTGGCAACTGATCTAGTGGTTTAGGCCTGCAGTTTTCCTTTTCCAGAGTATGATATGAATAGAACCATACAGTAAATAGCCTTTTTGAGTTTGCCCTCCCCCTTTTTTTTTTAATTTTATTTTTCTCCACTTCTAAATTTTTTTTTAAGATTTTATTTATTTATAAATAAATGTGAGAGAGATCACAAGCAGGCGAGAGGCAGGCAGAGAGAGAGAGAGAGAGAGAAGCAGGCTCCCCGCTGAGCAGTAAAGCCCGATGCGGGACTCGACCCCAGGACCCCGAGATCATGACCTGAGCCGAAGGCAGCGGCTCAGCCCACTGAGCCACCCAGCCGCCCCTGCCCTCCCTTTTTAACATAATGCTTTCAAGATGCCTCCCTGTTGTTGCCTAAGTCATTCATTTGTTCCTTTTCATTGCTGTGGAGTACCTCCTTGTAAGGCTGTGCAATTGGTTTATCCATTCACAGCTGATGGGTATTTGGGTGGTTTCCAGGTTTTGGCAATAAAGAGTACAGCTGCTAGAAACATTAGCCTTGAGGTGTTTCGGTGGACTTATGTTTCCATTTCCCTTGAAATTCCCAGGAGTGAGATCAAAATGGATCACAGTTTTAACGCAAAGCGGGAACCTACTAAACTTCTACAGCAACATTTTCCAGTAGAACTTTCTATAATGAGGAAAATGTTGTATTATCCTGTAACATTCAGTATAATAGCTAGTAGCCACATGTGACTAATAAGCACTTGAAATGTGACTAATGTGACTAAGAAACTGGTCATTTTATTTAATTAGATTTTAGTAATTCAAATTTTAGCAGCCACATTTGACTCGAGGTTACCATATACGACAAGTCACTTCTAGAAGAAAACACTGGAGGGACACCTGGGTGGCTCAGTCAGTTAAGCCTCTGCCTTTGGCTCAGGTCATGAATCCCACATCGGGCTGTCTACTCAGCGGGGAACCTGCTTCCTCCTCTCTCTCTGCTGCCTCTCTACCTACTTGGGATCTCTCTCTGTCTGTCAAATAAATAAATAAAATCTTAAAAAAAAAATAGAAGAAAACACTGGAGAAAATCTTTGTGATTTCGGTTTAGGCAAAGATGACTTAGGCACAAAAATCAGATCATGAGTCATATATAAGTATATATATATGTATTTTTTTTTTTTTATAAATCAGACTTCATCAGAACTTAAAACCTCTGTTCCTTGAAGGAGGCTTGTAAGAAAATGAAGAGACAAGTAACAGAGAAAATATTTGCAAGACAAATGGGCAGGTTTTTCTAAAATCCACAGGGAGGACATAAGACTATAAGAAATAATAACAAATTTGGGGGACAATGGGAAGATGATGGAGCCATGGATGACCAGAGCCAAGAAAGCTGCCTGCAGACATCTGCCTAGGGCCTGCAGCCAGAAGGAAGCCGATTTACTGATTCATGCCACAGGCCCTGGAAGGCTCAGGAATTTGAGTTACCAGGTAGCTAGAAAGGTGGGGCTAAGTCTTGGGACTGAAACCATGGAGACTGATTGAAAGTCTACAAAAGGAACTACCCTAAACATCTTTTTTTTTTTTTAAGATTTTATTTATTTATCAGAGGCGGGGGAGAGCGAGCACAGGCAGACAGAATGGCAGGCAGAGGCAGAGAGAGAAGCAGGCTCCCTGCTGAGCAAGGAGCCCGATGTGGGACTCAATCCCAGGACGCTGGGATCATGACCTGAGCCGAAGGCAGCCACTTAACCAATTGAGCCACCCAAGCGTCCCCCTAAACATCTTTCCTCTCTCCTCCCCTTAGGTCTCTTTCCCATCCTTCCCCCCGCACCCCCACCATCCCCTGCACATGGCAAGAGGTTTATTCTTTGGAAAAATTGCACCAGATTGGGGGAGACCTCGAGGATTATGAGCAGAATGGGAAGGGGTAGGATGGAGGTCCTGAAAAAAAAGAGAGAGAAAGAAAACAAGAGAGGATTCAGAGAAAAGATTCAGAAATTTTAACATTCTAAATATTAAATTCTCCCCCTCCCACTGCCCCCCAAGCATTCTTACACAACCCAGCACACAAACCCTGGCAGGAAGGGAAGTATCCTCCACTGGCAGGATGTTGTATAATTCTTCTTTAAAGGACTGGGAAGGCCTCAGAGATGGACATTTTTGTCCCCTCTGCCCCCAAGTGAACTAGCTCTGTCCTCATCCGGTGGCCTTACAATGAGGCCCAACTGTGGACACTTCCTGCTCCCACACCCCAAGTATCCTATCACACTTTTGGAGTCTTCCTTATGAACACGTAGTCAAGGATCGCCAGATATTTGCGGAAAGTCTTCAACAGGAAAGATGGACCAAAACAGAAAAGCAAGTCAGGGGGCACCTGGGTGGCTCAGTGGGTTAAGCCGCTGCCTTCGGCTCAGGTCATGATCTCAGGGTCCTGGGATCGAGTCCCGCATCGGGCTCTCTGCTCAGCAGGGAGCCTGCTTCCCTCTCTCTCTCTGCCTGCCTCTCTGACTACTTGTGATTTCTCTCTGTCAAATAAATAAATAAAAAATCTTTAAAAAAAAAAAAAAGAAAAGCAAGTCAGGGAAAACAGAGACAGTGCAGGGAGCAGAAGAAAACGCATGTGCATGTGCACATAGACACACGCACACACACTAATCATGGGATCAAGGTACTAATTGCAAGGTTTCTGGTAGTCTCAAGCTTTTGGCTGAGATTCAGAAGGTCAGGGACAAAGTAAATAAACATCCCCACCTTTTAAAGAGAAGTATTAGATCACGCATGTGTGCAGGGGCACCGGGGTCAACAGCCTGGGTAAGGTGCTAGAATGCCCAGGTCCAAATCTTGACTCTGCCCTTACTAGCTCGTGACCACAGGCGGATCAGCTGACCTTTCCCGCTTTGGGTTCCTTCTCTATAAAAGGTAGATTATCAAAGCAGCCTCTCAGAGTGTCTTCGTGAAGATTCAAAGATCCATGCAAAGTGTTCCGAACAGAGGCCGGCACTTAGGAAAGCTCAGGGAATGTCAGCTATTGTTACTGTTACCCATCATTAGCCGCTTACCTGCCCACAGGTGGACTGAAGGAAAGACATGTTTTGGGTATAGTTGTTAAAATATAGGTGTCTTTCCGGTACCATCATGGGGGCAGCACAGTGCGGTCGGTCCTCACCTCCAGCCAACCGAGGAGGGGGCTTCAGTACACACCCAGAGATTGACCTTTGTTCCCTGTTGCTGGACAGACTCTGGGACCGATATTCGGTACATACCTGAGAAAGCCCGAAGGTGAGAAGGTGAGGCTAGACAGGCTTGAGGTGACACAACAAAGAGGGTTGTGTAAGAATGCCTTCATTTCTAGGATTTGGTAGGCAAAGGACTTACATGTTTTTCATGGGTTGGATATGGCCCCAGGGAAGGGGAGTTGGCTGGTGGTTTTTTTCGAAAGGCTCCTGTTTCATGGACTTTCTGCCAAGGGAGAGATGGCCTCAGCCAGCAGAGGTTCAAGCAGAAATTGAGGGGGACTTGATTACATTAGGGGAACTATGGCTGAAAGAACCCCCCCAAACTCTACGGGTCTCCCACCAAAGGATGAATGGGCATCTGGACACTGCTGGGACTTAGATCCTTATCCTTGAAGTATCTGGAGACCAAGGAGCAGGGTGAAGGGGAGAGAAGCCCTTGAACCTGGACCTTCCCAACCTTCCCCACTCCTCCCCCTTCTCAACAAGTGGGAGCAGTCCTCTGTTCAATAGTAAGCACTAGTAAGTGTGGAGGGTTGGGATACCTGATCTCAGAGGGGCCATTGAGACACATTGCCATTCTTCCAATGGCTTTAAAAAGGTAAAAGGTGTTGCCTCCACAAAACAAAACACAAACAAAAAAACGCAGGCTTTGATTTGCAACGACGTGGATGGAACTAGAGGGTATTAAGCTTAGCGAAATAAGTCAATCAGAGAAAGACAATTATCATATGATCTCTCTGATATGAGGAATTTGAGAGGCAGGGCCGGGGGGGGTAGTTGTGGGGGAGTAGGGAAGGAAAAAATGAAACAAGATAGGATCAGGAGGGAGACAAACCGTAAGAGACTCTTAATTTCACAAAACAAACTGAGGGTTGCTGGGGAGTGGGGGGGTAAGGATAGGGTGGCTGGGTGATGGACTTTGGGGAGGGCATGGGCTATGGTGAGTGCTGTGAAGTGTGTAAGCCTCCTGATTCACAGATATGAACCCCTGGGGCAAATAATACACTATATGTGAATAAAAATAATTTTTTTAAATGGAGGCTTTGAACATGAAAAGAAAGAGCAGGGCTCTTGGATGTGTTAACCTTAAAAACAAAACAGTTATTTTACCAGCAAAAATGGGTTTATTCAGGAATAGAAGCAGAGAATTGCAATTCAGGACACGTCAGCTGCCGCCGAACCACAGGGAAGTCCAACAAAAGAGAGGGGAAAAATTGTTGTGTCATGGAGAAGAAAGAGGAAGCTGGGAAAGATTATTCTGAATGAAAGTCCATAGGACAAAGGCAAGAGAGTTCAGGGCAATGAAGGTTTCTCATTGGCTGGGTTGCAGGGGTGGTGGATTTCTTGTAGAAGATGCAATGTACATCTTTTCCCTGTTGGGCGGGTAATAGATGATTCTTTCCTATTGGCCATCCTTCTGCGGGGGCCTAAAATTGACCCTGGAGTTGACGTTGAGTTCTAAGTCTCTCCCTTCTATCCTCTGGACTCTGCTTTAGTGAAACTCCTCCGTGACCCCCCATTTCCTGTCTTCCACAGCTCACAGCTCCATTATTTGTGTTAATTTTATTTCTTTTTTTTTAAAGATTTTATTCATTTATTTGACAGACAGAGATCACAAGTAGGCAGAGAGGCAGACAGAGAGAGAGGAGTAAGCAGGCTCCCTGCTGAGCAGAGAGCCCCGTCGAGGCTTGATCCCAGGACCCTGGGATCATGACCTGAGTGAAGGCAGAGGCTTTAACCCACTGAGCCACCCAGGCGCCCCTTAATTTTATTTCTTAAGCAGGAGTTGCATGCATTGTTGCGGTATCATAAGCGGCATATTCTGTGCAGATGGGCTGACCAGCTGACAGCGGTGAGAGCCACAGCCCTTGGATGCTGTGTGTGCTGGGTCCCTCTTAGGGGAGGGTCATTCTTGGGGCTAACCAGTCCTCCGGCCTCACACTGAATCCCCAAGAACCTGGGCAGAAAGGGCCTTGTCTCTTGTCTTTCTCCATGAAGGGCCCAGGATGCATGGGGCTGGTGGAGTGGGGGCGTGGGGCTGAATATCACCCTGGCGGGTTATTGTGGAAACAGGTGGAAGCTGGGAGATGGAAAATTTAGGGGGCCTGGGATTTCTTGACTGTGTGTGCGTGTCTCTCTTCTAGTTTTGTAGCCTTGCTGTCTATTTTCTTGCTGTTCTCCCTTAGTATTGGGTAAAGCCTTTGGAAAGCTTTGGCCTTCTCCCAAGTATGTCAACATCAGTCAGTCGATAAAGGACACCAGGTTGGATGTTTCCATCCCCATCTGCGTTTGTAGCAGAGGCTGACAGAGGACAGTTCAGCCTCGACGGGCAGTGTGATAACCAGCGAAGTGAGGATAGAATATCCTCTGAGATATCCTCTGAGAGGATAGAAAAGTCAGGGTTGGGGGAGACTTTCTCATCATAGGGTGAGTTACGGATAAACTGTTCTTGCTTGTTTATTTTTGGTTTGCTCTGTGCTGCCAGGGACTCAGAAGCAACATGAAAAAAAAAAGTAATTTGCTTCTTCATTTTGGTAAAGATAGCCAAGCCATTATTCTCTGAATTCTAGACTGCTTTCCTGAGAGATGGCTCATTTATTCGTGTAATATATGTTGAATGAACTACTAAACTGGGCATCCACTGTCAGGCACTGTGAGGGACTGGAAATTCCCTGGTGAGCAAACAGAGACGAAAAGGTCATCTTCAGAGAAGCTTACAACCTGGCGGGAGAGCAAAAATGTAATCAAATAAGCAGAAATATATTTGGAATCTTCCCTGGGATAGCGGCCGTGGTGCTGTCAGAACATGTACCAAGAACAAGGGGTCTCACATGATGGGGGGGCTAAAGAGAGCTGGGGTCAGAGAAGGCTTTCTTGAGGAAACGGACAAATGACCTGGGACCAGAAGGACGAGACGAGTTGCTCTCGAGGGAATGGGGAAAGAACATTCCAGCAAGAGGGCACACCGTCTTTGTTTCGGAAGAACAAGGTCAGCAAGAAATTAAGCTGGAGTTGCTTAAAAGATGAAGAGGGTGCCTGATGCTTTGAGAGGAAGTCAGCTCTTCCAAGCTTGGAAGAAGGGATGGGGTGGAAGGGTGGTGTGGTGTGGTGGCGAGTTGTAGGTCATGTAGGCTCTGGGCCCCTGATGGAATGCCATGTGTATAGAGGTGGCTGAACTTGTGGGTGGTGGCAAAGGGCTACATGCGGGGCCTTCAGACCTGGGAAGGTTGTAGTTGAGGAGCACTGGGCCTCCCCAACTCTCCGCACTCCCAGTGTCTGAATCAAGGGAAAGATGAACACCTAATGACTAATCTCACATGCACAAAAAGCAATGCACCAACACCTTAATGACAGGCAGGAGATGTGGGAGCCTGGATCTTTGCGTCTGGAGCCCAAGCACTTAGGTGCAAATCCTAGCTCTGTCAACAGCTTTTCTGCCCTGGACAGTTACTTGACCTCCCTGGGCTTCTGATTTCCCACCTGTAAAGTGGGGATTACTGTATCTCTTTTATCCAATGATGGGGAAGATTTAAATTGGCTGATGCGCATTAAGTTCTTACAAGTGTCTGCCACAATGTCCGTGCTATCTACACGTGAAGGGAAAGACGGCCAGAAGTGAGGGCCTCCCCCAATATCCTTGGACTCCCTAACCCCCTGAGGGGCTGGTACAGCCTACAGGAACAAGAGGGGTTCCCAAAGTGGGATGAATTGCCGGCCAGACTAGGAAGGTTTGAGACGGGGAAAACAAATGTCAAGGAAACATTTTTTTGCTCCCAAGTTCTCAGTTTCTCCCGTTCACATCATGGGCACACCCATGAGCAATTCCACTGCAGGAAAAGAAGCGCAGGTGGCAAGCCTGAATCAAAACTGAGAAAGATGAGAGATTTTAAGGGGATTCAGACACGTGGAGCCACCTGGGTCACCGAATCCTAGAGACCCTCAAACTGTTCCCTTCGGACACGCAGGTAATGATCGCAGTGGTGGTGCCTGGGAACCCAACGAACCATCCCTAGAAACAGCGTTTTAGGGAGAGCTGCCCCAACATTTGAAACGCTGTGTCCTGAGGGTGTGCAATCCAGCCGCGGGGCAGGTAATCATTCACGACATATAGGGGATGCTCACAAAGACGCAGCAAGACACCGCCCCCTGCCCGGCTCCGCTGTCCCTCCGCTGTCCCGAAAAGAGAGACCTGTCGCTGGGGCACAGAAAGGGGGCTCGCGAGCGCCGCGGGGCTGGGTCTCCGGCAGGGGCCGCTGCAGCAGGGCAGGTGTGCCGGCCCGTCCCGTCCCCGCTCCTCCCCTCCGCCCTCACGGCCCGCCCCGGCGCCAGTGCCGCCGCCGTCCCGCCTCTTGCAGGTGCGTCTCCGCGAGGACCCGAGACTCGGCGTCCTTCCTCCGCTCCAGCTGGTGCGCTGGAGCCGTAAGCCCCCAGACCTCTGCGGGAGGGGGCGGGGCGGGGCGGAGGCGGGGCCGACCGGCGCATGCGCGCTCCCCCTTCCGGGGTCCTTGACGGGTGGGAGAGCGAGGGGGAGGGGAGCGGACCCCGCTTCTGCGGGAATTACCCGCGCCCCTAGTCGAGTCTCCCCGGGCTGGGCAGCGGCACGTGCGGAGCCCCGAGCCCGGGTGTTCTCCGAGCATAGCCTGCGGGCTGCTGCCGCCCGAGAGACGAGGGAGGGGGCAGGAAGCCAGGTTCAAAGTCACGCGGCCGGAGCAGGTGGGCCTGGTAGGCCGCTGTGAAGGGGGAGCCGCGGGAGGGCTCGGAGCCGAGTCCCGTCTGAGGGGAGCCGGTGTGGGCGCTGGCAGCGGCCCGGGGGGCCGAGGACGGCGGCCGGGCTGGTGGCGGCGGGCTTGGGAGGAGGGGCCGGAGCAGGGACGGAGTTGACAGGGGGAGCCCTCAGGACTTGCCGACGAGTCTGGCCGGAGTGGGAGCTGGCAGAGGGAGAGGTCAGGGTCAAGGAGAAGGTGCCTGAGGCTTTGCGGGGAGAAGGTGCGGGCAGAGCTCCGGAGCCCGGGCGTGGCCGAGGGAGGTGGGGGCCGTTTGGTGGGCATCGGAGGGCGGATGCAGTCCGAGGAGGGGAGACCCAGGGAGGGAGGAGGCACACCTGGAAAGCGTGGTTTTGGGAAACCAGAAGAAGGAAACCTTCGCAGGAGAGATGATCAAAGGGGTCAGAGGCTGGACGTGGCCGAGGAGGAGGAGCCAGACGACCCCTGGGTTTGGCAGGGCGGATCTTGGGCTCTGGGAGCCTTGACGAGAGCAGTTGGTGGAGGGCGGAGAGGACTGTGCCGTGTTCGCAGCCGGGGACGGGCACAGAGCACTAACTTAGCTCAGAGGGAGGTCAAAAAGTATTTATTTGTGTAAGTTTTTGCACTTCCTGTTTTAAATCACTTTTTCCTGAAAAAAAATTTTTTTAAATCTCAAATTCCTGATACAACCTTTCATTTCATTTACTGTGTTTTTCAGAATGGGTAGGGTGCCACAGGGAACATACAGACCTTTTCCTTTTTTCCCCCTAATTCAGTAGGTGATTTCAAAAGTCTGGTTAACAGGGGACTGTCATTCACCCAGAGCGGGGGATGTACTGCCAGAGGAATTTGCTTTTCCACTTGAACAGGGTTGTAAGCTTGTGGAAGGTAGAACCACTGGTCACCCTGACCCCCTTAGAAAAGCAAATAAATGTTGGCACAGAAGATGCTTCCAGTAAATACTTTGTGGGAACATCTTGAAAACAGTCTTATGTTCTGAGCATTTCTGATCTTGAGAGTGCATTTTAGGTGGCACTGTTCAAAAACATGTAAACGTTGTGTATTTATTTTATTATTTTTAAAATGTTTCATTTGTTTAGTAGCACAGAGGGAGAGGGAGAACCAGACTCCCCGCTGAGCTGGGAGCCCTGCGTGGGGCTCCCTGAGACCCTGAGATCCTGAGATCATGACCTGAGGCAAAGGCAGACCCTTAACCAACTGAGCCACCCAGGTGCCCCAAACATTTTTGAAAGTATTTAATCTCTACTTTGCACATTCAATGAAGGACTTGCAGAACATCTTTTAAATTAATGGGACATTTAGCAAAACATTTCCCACATCCTTTAAAAAAAAAAATCATGTGAAATGTTCACTAATAAAACAGGAAATAGAATGGTTTTGTAAGACCAGAAATTTTCTGATTCTGATAGATGCAAAAAACTTAGATTCTACAAATAATAAGTTAGTATGATAAAAGATTTGAAATACAAATAATGAATGTTTAGACAGGATTTTAATTGTTATATAGTCCATGAATATATGGATACATGCATCTATATAATACATGTGTGTCATTAGACATAATTCACATAAGATGAGAACTAAAGCTGTTTTCCCAAGAAGTACTTGGCAATTGCATTTCCTAGGCAGAGAATCTAGAAACTAGTGATTTTTGGAAATACTGAAACATGAGCAAGTAAAACGTTTTCCTGCTTTATTATTTTGAGTTCAGTGTCAGGGTGGAAGTAATTTTATTACTCAATAATGAAAACATTTGAATAGAAAAACTTAGGTGAAAAATCAGTAACATTTTATCCAGATAATATATCCGAATCTGGTCAATCATACAATTAAAAATTCCCTAATGTTCTCAAGTTTTTTTTTTTTTTAATTTTCTAACGATTTTATTAAGTAATTTCTATACCCAACATGGGGCTCAAGCTCTCAACCCCAAGATCCAGAGTTGCCTACTCTACTGACTGAGCCAGCTTGGCACTCCAGTATTCTCAATTTTTTGACAACTGTTCATAATTAGCAACTAATTCAATACTCATGCTCAACACAGAATGAAGATTTGTCTTCATTTCATAGCAATTCAGTAAAAGACCCATCGTTGAGACCCTTTTGCAGAAAAATTTAGACAAAGAGCAGTATCTCTAGCTGCTTTTTTGTTGATGCCTCTGTTGATGGGATTTTAATTCCTTAAATTCTTTAAAGTTCTTAATGACTTTTAAAATCCTGCCTTCCTGTCTGAAAAAAATACTGCAGTTTATTCAGGAGTTATCTAGAAGCCTTTGACAGGAAGTAGGAATGTTTGCAAACATTTGAAAACCTACAGAAGAAGAAAAGATTTTCTGGAACAAACTGATGTCTCCAAATTTAAGTACTAGAAAGCAGCAATGGAATCAGACATCTTCATCTTTGAGAGAAATAGCTAAAGATATATATTAAGCTAAAAATGATTGCATAAATAATTTCAAGCAGTATGTAAGAAGGTTTTGGTCTAGTTAGAGAGTATTGGGAACTTGAGTTTTCCCAGTTTTTATCAAGATGTGCAAGTTTAACAATGATCCTCTATGACAGTATCTTAAAGCCTCAGATTGATCTGAGATCCTCAAATGCATCTTTTCTTGATAATTACTGAAACTGGGTGATGGGAGCCTAAGAGTTCACTATGCCGGTCGACTTTTGTATATATTAAAAATTTCCCATAATTAAAAATAAACTGTCATAATACCTCTCTTGTTCCTTACCAAGGTGTTTCAAATAATTAGTTTTCCCAGATAAATTGAAGTTTGTCAAAAGCCTGTGATGCCCATGCTGGTTGAAAATCATACCAAGCCATTTTCCCCATGTATCCTTTCAAAAGGGCATGGAGGTGATCTTAGAAAAAGATCTACTCTCTTTTTCCCAATTCCAAACTTCTTATCTAGACTTTTTGATTACAGCAGAGACAAATATTGATGAAAATTTGTCAATATGCTTGCTTCTTGTTTTTAAGTGAGGTTTACTGAAATACAGCTTAGGTGTTATGAAATTTCACCCTTCTTTTTATACAGTTCCATGAAAACACCACAAAATAACAACACAGAATTTTCCACTGCCTGAAAAAGTTCCCTGGCCCCCCCTGCCTCCCCCCTCTCCTAGGCCCAGAAAGCCAGGGATGTGATTTCTGGATGTGATTCCTGTACCTATAGTTTTGCTATATAATATTTGCTATATAATATTTCATAAATATTTCTTAAATATGTGTGGGTTTTGGATTCTGGCTTCTTTTGCTTAGCATAATGCTTTTCTTTATTTCTTACTGCTTTGAAATAATTTTTGGTTTACAGAAATGTTGCAAAGAGAGTACACAGAGTTCCCATATACTATTCATCCAGTTTCCCCTAAGATTATCATCTTACCAATCTAGAAAACAAGGATCTAAACCAGGACATTGACACCGACTATTGACATTGACTATTCGCTACTCGGTACTGTTTGCTAATTTTGCAGGTTTCATTCAAATTTTGCCACTTCTCCCACTAGTGTCCCTTTTCATGTCTTGTATCCAATCCAGATACCACAGTGCATTTCCTTGTCTTATCTCTTTAGTCTGCAACCTGGGACAAGTGCCCAGTCTTTATTTTTCATAAACTTGGTAACTTTTTTTTGAAGAGTACTGGCCAATTTTGCTGGAGAATGCTTCCTCAATTGGAGTTTCTCTGACGTATTCTTAGTAGAACTAATGCATTTTGGGGGAGAAGTGAGATTTTGCCCTTCTCACTGTATCCTCTAAGGAAGTAGATGACGTCAGTGTGTCTTATGACTGGTGATGGTCATTTTGATCACTCAGTTAAGGTAGGGTCTGTTAGGTTTTTCTTCTTTCAAGTTACTATTGCATAATACTTTTTAAATTCACCCATGTTTTTGTGTGTATTCGCAGTTTGTGGAATAGTATTTTGTCGAATGGATGGACCACAGTTCTTTTGTGTGTGTGTGTGTTTTCTTTAACCCCTTTATAAGTCGATGAACATGTGGTTTGCTTCCATATTTTCTGTCCTGGCACTATGCTGTGGACCCTGGTGTTCTGTTGAACATAGTGTTCACAGGACACCGACATCAGACAAGGCTTCCCCATGACCACAGTGAATCAGTGTAAAAACAAAACAACTCCGTAATTAGGTCTGAACCCAGACAAAAACAAGAACATTTTCTAAACCACAAAAAATGACAAAACATCCTCCTATCCTGGCTAGGAGCAACTGCTGCTCTCGAACCCAACTCAAACCCTGTTTCACTCATTGTACTTTTTTTTTCTTTTTAAAATTTATTTGATAGAGATCACAAGTAGGCAGAGAGGCAGGCAGAGAGAGAGGGGCAAGCAGGCTCCCTGCCGAGCAGAGAGCCCGATGTGGGGCTCCATCCCAGGACCCCGAGATCATGACCTGAGCTGAAGGCAGAGGCTTAAACCACTGAGGCACCCAGGCGCCCCTCACTCATTGTACTTTTTAGGTAAGACACACTAGGATAACCAATGTATCCTGTCTCCTGATGGCTTGCAGTCCATAACGAAGCCTGCCCTCCAGGAAATCTCCCTCACCTCGCTAACCCAAGCCCTGATCCTGTAATAAATCCTTTCTGTCACTGTTCTGACACCCTGCACATCTTCATACTGCGGTTCTCTGTCCTTGCAACTTGCTCGACCACGGGTGTGTTTGTGGTCTTTAGCTGGAGAACGTGGACACTGTAAACAACGTACAAACACATGTACTGAAAATCTCTGCTGCTTCTCAAGTCTCTAACCTCCTATTTCCCACCCCACCTTCAACTCTTTTTACTAATTAATTGGGAATTTCCCCCCTTTTTAATGCAAATGCAGATAAGTACTATGGTATATATTTCTATCTCCTAACCTTTCTCTTACAAAACACTGTTTGCAACTGGCTTTTCCCCCCTCAACATTTATTCTGGAAATGACTCAAGGTTCTAGAAAATGTCTTGGGATGCCTGGCTGGGTCACTCAGTAGAGCATGCAATTCTTGATCTTGGGATTGTGTTTTCAAGCCTTATGCTTGGTGTAGAGCTTACATTTAAAAAAAAAAAAAAGGTGAAAAAATTCAAGGTTAGAGAGAAGGTCTTTATTTTTAAAATTTTAAACATGTGACATCTGCACATTGGAATGATTTGTGGAGTGAACCTGACTTGTCACTAACAGGCTTTTAAAAAAATTTTTATTTGCTTTATTTATTTTTCATTAAAAAAATTTTTTTTTCATAACAGGTTTTTCAGCCTCGTCTTCCAGACATTTATTTTAACTTCTCTCAATATCCTCTACCCTGTGGATACCTGCCATGGCTTCTGAAGTCAGTGAACTGTCTGCTTATAAATACTGAATTAGCCAGCAAATCACATTTAATCACTTTGTGCATTTTTTTTTTATTGTAGTAAAATATACATAACCAAAAAATTTGTGATTTTTAGGGGGACAGTTCTGTAGTGTTAAGTACATTCACATTGTTGCATAACCAATCTCCAGAACTCTCATCTCACAGAACTGAAACCCTATGCCCATTAAAAAAAATTTTTTTTCTTTTTTTGCCCATTTTATTTTTAAACAATCTTATACTTCACTGCAGGAAAATTAACCTTTTTTTTTTAGTGTGGTGTTCTGTGGATTTTGACAGACATGATTGTGTAAATTTTTGGTAAATGTGTTATTTTTCTGTTTTCTAGATCTACAGACCTTTAATTCTGAGTTCTTACAACAATTTACCCACCAGGGGCGCCTGGGTGGCTCAGTGGGTTAAGCCTCTGCCTTCGGCTCAGGTCATGGTCTCAGGGTCTTGGGATCGAGCCCCACGTTGGGCTCTCTGCTCAGTGGGGAGCCTGCTTCCTCCTCTCTCTCTGCCTACTTGTGATCTCTGTCAAATAAATAAATAAAATCTTAAAAAAAAAAAAACAAAACAATTTACCCACCAGATAGAAGTCAGCCCTGCCAATTACCCTGTTGGTGTCATTGATCCAAATATTGACTGTTTTTCTTTCACAAAATTCCTCAGGGATGGATCAAATTTACTAAATGTGCTTGAAGTCACAGGTTCCTTTGGCTTGATGTCTTCTAGATCTTATTTGTTGTCATAGGACAGACATGTCTTCTCTGCCTGGCTCCATTTTCAGAATTTACGTTCTCATAGAAACTGTATTTTGGCGAAAAATTGAGAAGACATACCTTTTTCTTACTTTTTTCATACCTTTTAAGAAGTAGAAGAACTTGTTTTTCAAGCGATTTTTCGCCTCTCACACCTTCTCCAGCCTGTAAGGTAGTGTTTCCCAAACTTGAGCATTCATCAGAATCAATGGGGACAGACGTGGGCCCCAGCTGCAAAGTTTCTGATTCGGTGGGTTTGGGGTAGAGCCCCTGACCTTGCATTTCTAACAAGACATCTCAGGTGCTGCCAACCAAGGCTGCTGGTGGTGTGGGGACCAGAGTTTGAGAACCACTGCCCCAGGGCGCCTGGGAAACCATTGGTTTAAAAGAGGAATACCATCCCTATCTGTTACTCATGGTTTTTGTAAAGGGCATCCTTACATATATATGTACAACTATAAGCTGATTCTGTTTGTTTCTGTGGTTTTTTTCTAAAGCCCAACTCAGGAATTTGTGTCACAAAGGAAACCTGATGCAACCTCTTCAGATCCTTCCCCGCCGATTACTTTATGGGCTGTACTCTGGACTGAAATCTCAAGCCTCCTCTGGAACCCGGATTTGCCCAACAATGGCTCGACCAAGTTCAAGTAGGTCTTCCTCAGCATGCCACCCCTAGTCTCTGGTAGAATGTGAAGAACCTGAGAGTTCCTGCACTTTGAGGGGGAATGTGGATAATGGAGTGGGTCCTGGGCAAGATTTTAGAGAAAGCCACATCGGTGTTCTCCCCTCAGGCAAACCCCTTGCAGGATAGGTCTAAGATCATCTCTCTGTGGTCAAGCTGAAGTCCTTTGGAAACATTTTATTGCTTCTCCCAGAATATTTGCATTCAAGATTCTCACATGGGATTTGTCTTTTTATTATTATTATTTTCTTAAAGATTTTATTTATTCATTTGAGAGACGGAGACAGAGAGAGCAGAGGGAGAGGGAAAAGCAGGCTTGTGGCTGAGCAGGGCTCTATCCCAGGACCTGGAGATCATGACCTGAGCTGAAGGCAGACGCTTAACCCTGTGAGCCACCCAGGTGCCCCTGGATTTGTCTCCCCTCTCAGCAAGAGGGGAGAGCTGGAGTTTGTCCTACAGGATAATATGGAGTTCATGTTCTACTGTGCGGATACTATTCCTATCTCTACCTGGGCCCTTAGTCTGTAGTGAATACAGAGCCTAACAGATTTGTATAATAAAGGATCTTCTGTGGACCTATGAGACGTGCTTTAGGATGACATCGAAAGGCCAAGCTAATTTCTTTTTCAACTTCTGGATAACTTTTTCTTTTTCTTTTCTTTTTAAAAAAAATAAAAAAAATTTTTTTAATTTATTTGACAGAGATCACAAGTAGTCAGAGAGGCAGAGAGAGAGAGAGAGAGGAGGAAGCAGGCTCCCTGCTAAGCAGAGAGCCTGATGCAGGGCTTGATCCTAGGACCCTGAGATCATGACCTGAGCCGAAGGCAGAGCCTTTAACCCACTGAGCCACCCAGGCGCCCCTGGAAAACTTTTTCTAATACCGCAATTGTGCTCAAGATGTAGCAGCTCCTCCTTCCATTTTGCCCAAGCTCAGGGATGGCAAACAACCGAATCCCTTGGTGTTCCTGGCTGTGGAGAACAGGGCAGGCTCTTCGAGGCTAAGTGTGTGCCTGACTTCCACCCAGAGTGGGCCGTCTCGCTTTAAAACTACAATACATATGGGTGTTTTCACTTAGTAGTTGGGAAATGCCTTTTTTTCTTTTCTTCTTTTCCACACCCCCTTCTTTTTTTTTTTTTTTTTAAAGATTTTATTTATTTATTTGACAGAGAGAAATTACAAGTACACTGAGAGGCAGGCAGAGAGAGAGAGAGAGAGAAGGAAGCAGGCTCCCTGCTGAGCAGAGAGCCCGATGTGGGACTCGATCCCAGGACCCTGAGATCATGACCTGAGCTGAAGGCAGCGGCTTAACCCACTGAGCCACCCAGGCGCCCCTCCCCACCCCCTTCTTAAAGATTTTCTACCACCTTAACATTATTATATTTACAACCCATTTTCTAAGAACCAAACCTGAGCTGACCTTTTTATTTCTAGAAGTTGTATAGAGTGAGATCCTAATACAAGTCACTTTGACCTAGGACCTATTCCTCAGTAGGATGATGGAGTTTAAATTTCAGATTAAAAAAAAAAAAAAAAGATGGTTAGGGCTAGGGAAAGCTTTATAGGTGAATTTCAAAGTCCTTGAGGACATTTGTAGGGTTTAAAGCCAGGAGTCACACACATAGTCCCTGGTCAAGTACTTGTACCTTTTCTTATTAAGCATCTTGTTCTTCCAGGAGATTCGATCAGACTGCACACTCCAATCCACCCAGATTGGGTTTCTTTTTTTGAATTCTTCCTGGTGGGGCAGCTTTAGTGTGCCTCCCTTGTCACACTGGTCTATCTCCAAAGGGGATGTAAGGCTGGGCAGAGCTTTGCCATGGCTGCCACATGGTTGGGCCAGTTATGGCCCAAGGACAAGGGTGTAGTGTGCCTGCACCCACCTTCAGTCCTTTAGGACTTACGCTGCTGGTATCGTGATCTCAGGAAGCTTCAAGAATGTGGTGGGAGAGGGAGCTGGAGCCTCTGCTTCTTTGTCTCTCAGAGTCTGCTTTTACTCCTGTGGCTTCTCACCAGCAGCCAGACAGGGGGAGAAGGGGTGGGGCCTTTATTAAGATTCACAGTCATGGGCCAGTCATGGAAGTGACTCTGAGCTTATGAGGATGAGGCCTCAGAAGGGAGGAGTTCTCCTGGGAGAGCGACAGGATCTGTCTTACCAGCTCAGGATACAAGGTGAAGTCACGTTCCCGCTCATATCCCGCTCATATCCCTCCACCCCCATCCCGCTCTCTTTCCTGTTTTCCATCCTGCCTGTCCTGGGTTCCATCTCTCGGGATGCTCATTCATTCTCGGGATTCGCCTTGGTCGCCATTGCCTCCGGGGGTGGGGGGGACCAGAAAACCTGCTGCATCAGCTGAAGAATCACTCATATTTTTGCCAAAATCTGCAGTGCGTTAGCATAGGTTAGAGGATGTCTGTGTCAGGGCCACGGGCAACACCACTTTGGCATTTGCTGCTCCCAGGGGAGGGCAGAAGAGGGAGTCTCTTCTCCTGGCAGCTATACTCAGCTCTGTACTCTTAGGCCTGGCCTGCTGGGGCCATAGCACTTATGTAGCCCCCGAATGAGGGCCTGCAGAGCCACAGTGCCTGGGAAAGAAGGGTGTCGCTCAGCCACATGCCTTGGCCTACCCTCTTTGTCGCCGGGAGGAACAATGGCATTTCCAAGTCTAGCTCCTCATTCTGAACCTGGGATGAGGACATTGGTTGCAGGGACAGATTCTACATTATACTCCATGTACAGTGCTTGGTGCAGAGCCTGCGGCACAGGGAGCCCTCACTAAATGGTGGTTGCTGCCCCTGATGGCCAGAGAGTGAGTGGGACAATGCCTGAAGATGCAGAACTAGGGAGCAAGCCACAGTCTGCGACCATTGTTACCTGCCATCACAGTATTCGCTGTGTTCAACTCTCTTCTGTTACCCCAAGTCTCTGGTGACGTCACATCGAAGGGTCCAGCTCTTACTTGAGTTGTAAGGGGAAGGTTACATGTCTAGGTTTGGAGCAGAGCATCTGTTCGTGGGGGAGGGGTTCTCACTCTGACATTGTAATGATGCCAAAGGAAGCATAAATTAGAAAGATCCCCAAAGGGAACAGGATTTGGGAAGGAAGGGAAGGTTTAGGAGTCCAGTGGGCATGAGGTTAACCCCCCCGCCCCTCCCCACAGTACCTTGTTTTTACTGTTATGAAGAGGATGTTTTCCCATCCATTAGCTTTTAAAAATCTTTGTAGCAGCCTGTTCTTGGGAAAACTCTATTGAGCACATCAAACAGCCAGAAAAGCAGAGGGCTAGTCCATCACTTCTCACAGGTGGATGGACAGGAGGTGGAGCTGAGTGTCAAAGCCAATGGCGTGTGCTTCTTTAAGATGCTACACAGTCGTCCATCAGGCCCAGGAACGGCATCTTCATGATATAGGAATGATTTTTTAAAAGATTTGTATCTATTTTATTTTATTATTTTTTTTATAGATGTATTTATTGTAGAGAGAGAGAGAGCACATGAGCAAGAAGAGGGAGGGAGAGAGAATCTCAAGCAGACGCCACGCTCAGTGTGGAGCCTGACGCAGGTCTTGATCTCTCAAACCTGAGATCATGACCTGAGCCGAAAAGAGTCGGACACTCAACTAACTGAACCACCCAGGTGCCCCTGGTACAGGAATGATTTTTATTTGAAGATCCTAAAGTATCATTTCATGGAAGGTCATGTCAAAATATGAACAACTGATACAGGATATAAATGTCCACATGGTACACGGGAGTTAGGAAGATTTTATTCTCTCTTTAGATATGGCTGATTTTCGGAAGCTTTTTGCAAAAGCAAAGCACATAGTCATCCTTTCAGGGGCTGGCGTTAGTGCTGAGAGCGGAGTCCCGACTTTCCGAGGAGCCGGGGGCTACTGGAGAAGATGGCAAGCTCAGGTGAGCCATGTTTCCAGGGTTCTTCCCTGGAACACCGCAGGGTTCTTCTGAATGAATCCACGGCAGAGCCTGACTTGGGGCCCTATGCGTGTCGTGGAGGGCGAAGTTCTGAAATTAACCACAACTCTCCCATCTTGGTTACTTTGGCACCAGTACAAATTGTGTATGATTAAGGTCTCATGGGCGCCTGGGTGGCTCAGTGGGTTGAGCCGCTGCCTTCAACTCGGGTCGTGATCTTGGGGTCCTGGGATCGAGTCCCGCATCGGGCTCTCTGCTCGGCAGGGGGCCTGTTTCCCTTCCTTTCTCTCTGCCTGCCTCTCTGCCTACTTGTGATCTCTGTCTGTCAAATAAATAAATAAAATCTTAAAAAAAAAAAGTCTCAGATGTAAGCAAAGCAGCCACTTTCCTCACTTTCTAGATCTGTATAGTTTGTATTTATTCACATAACAATTGAAATTTCTTCTAGTAATTAAAGTGGAGTCGGAGAAATCTTGGTTATCATAGTTAATCACGTTTCTATAGATATTGTAAATCAGGATTATACTTTTTTTTTAAAGGTTTTATTTATTTATTTGAGATAGAGAGAAAGAGAGAGCATGAGAGAGGAGAAGGTATGAGGGAGAAGCAGACTCTCCATGGAGCTGGGAGCCCAACTCAGGACTCAATCCGGGACTCTGGGATCATGACCTGAGCTGAAGTCAGTCACTTAACCAACTGAGGCACCCAAGATTACAGGCACCCAGGATTACACATTTTTTTAAAGTTCCTGTGTACTTTTCATATATATTTTTTAAAGATTTTATTTATTTGAACGGGGCTCGGTCCCAGGACCCTGAGATCATGATCTGAGCCAAAGGCAGAGGCTAACACACTGAGCCACCCAGGCGCCCTGTGAAATGCATTTTTATCTCATCCTGAAAATGCAGCTTTGATGCTGGTTGGGGATTGCTATAAGAAAGGTACACCCACAGACTCGAAGGTGATTTGAGAAAGAGCAAACTTACAGCAGAAAGAAGGTAAAGGATCTAAAGCTGGAGAATTCAACAAAAGATGGTTGGATAATCTTAGAAAGAGGTTTGGATTAAAAAAAAAAAAAAAAGCCAAGCTAATAGAAGTAGCTTCTACCAGCCAAGAGGCAGCAGATAAGTTCCCAGGTACCATTAAGAAGATCGCTTTAGAGAGAGTGTGTCTGCCTGAACAGGTTTTTAATACAGACACAAGTGCCCCATTCTGGGGGAGAAAATGCTACAAAGGATGTTGATTAGTAAGAAACAGAAGTGATGGCTGGGATTTAAGGCAGGAAGGGAAAGGCCAATTCTGCGGTTTGATAGAAATGCACTCTGGTTTCTGATCAGGGCAGCCCTTCTCTATAAAGCTGATAACCCCCGAGTTTTGAAGGGAAAAGAGAAATACCAGCTGCTAGTCCTTTGGTTGTACAAGAAGGCCTGGACTGCAAGAATCCTGTTTCTGGAGGGTCCCATCAATGAAGTACCTTGCCAGTAAGGAGACTGCCTTTTAACATTCCTTAGAAATTGGACGACGCCCCTGGCCACCCAGAAGCCCAGAAGTTCAACATTGGAGTCGTCAAACTGGTCTACTTGCCCCTCAAACACATCGTCTCTAATTCAGCCTGTAGGTCAGGAGGCCATAAGGACTGCTAAGGCTCCTGACACAGGGTGCTCTAGGGAAAGGATTGCCAGTGCTAGGGGAAGGAACGCCGGCAGAGAGAACATCGTGAAAGTCTGCAAGGATTACACCAGTAAAGATGCGATTGTTGTTAGAGACAAAGCCGCTAAAACCGTAAAGCCCAGAACAACAAATTCCTGCAGGAGAAAACTGCTTCCCGATGTGCGTGACTTCTCAGAATTTACAACACAGGCAATTAAGTAAGCCATGAAAAAGACCATGGGTATGGCAGAAAAGGTGGCGGACTAAGGGCTTTAAGATTGGGGTCTTGGGAGCACCTGGGTGGCTGAGTCAGTGAAGCATCCGACTCGTGGTTTCAGCTCAGGTAGTGATCTCAGGGTGATGAGATCGAGCCCCGCATTGGGCTCCACGCTCAGTGGGGGGTCCGCTTGAGATTCCGTCCCTCTGCCCCTCCCCCGCACATGCACAGGCTCCCTCTCTGTCTCTCTAGAATAAATAAATCTTTAAAAAAAGAAAAAAGATTTAGGTCTTGGAGAAATTCAAGCGCTAGCAGACACCACGGCAGAGGAATGAACAGAAGACAACTTGATGAAGACGAGAGCTTCTGAACCAGTGCCAGATGGAGCGGGGAGGACTTGGAAGCTGCGCAGAAGTAGATGGCCTGGCAGAAGCGTCCCGACAATCTAGGATGATTTCTGACTTCTTTTCTGACATGGGCTCAGGCACCGACACTAAGGCAAATGGTGGAAGAAGGCTTGGTACCATATGGAACCGTTTTCAGAGAAAGGAGACGGTGGAGAAGCTGGACCGAAGTTTCAGTGTATTTCTGTAAAGTTACGCTCAGTGTGCCTGCCTCCCCTCCGACCTCCTCTGCATCTGCTCTCCCTGGGACAGCAAGACCAGCCCTTCGTCCTCCTCAGCCCTCTCAGCATGAAGGCAGCAGGGCTGAAGACTCCGTGCTGGTCCACTTCATGAGTCATAAATACGGATCGTGCCATATACTTGACATGCTGGTCCGTCGTGCGTGCGTGTGTGTAAACGTGAGACTCTAACAACCGTCTGGCAAGAAAGGCATGTCATCCCCATCATGGGCATCACCTAAGAACGCGTTGTGTATGTCACAAGCAAGACTTGGACGGAAGCAGCCAGCTTACCCTCACATAGGCATAAAGCGAGTAATATTTAATATAAAATTAATAATGTGTCTCTTTTCTTACTCTTCTATGACCTTGCGTTCAAAGAATTACACTACGGTGCAGTCAACCTCTCTTTCTCCCAAATGGAGAAACTGTATCAACCCATCATCACAGGTAGGTGGTTTTTAAAAAAATGTAACAGGGTTTCTAATACCACACGACAAATATGACTGTAATACCGAATATGCCGTAAAGATACCGTAACCATTCATAGGCATACAGACGAGCTGCCTTGAAGTGAGGTTACCCCCTGTGCCAGGTAGCAGAAAGCCAACCTCTTCATTAGCAGCATGTGAATTTTCACACATAGATAAATAGGAATTTTTTTCACCTTATCTTTTATTTTTTTTGATGTCTGCTGTTAGTAATACATATAACACCTACAGTGTTTTGTATCCTGTATAAGAATATTGATGTAGGCACTGACAGATGGTTCCTGCTGTAAAGGGACACTGTGCTTTTGGGATCGATCCCTACTGGACAGTACCGTCCATGTATGTTCTCTTAGGATTTTCATGACATTTTTTTCTAGTGTGCTCTATCGTAAGAATATAGTATCTTTTACATATGACATACGAAATACGTGCTCTTTGACTGTTTCTGTTCTCGGGAAGGCTTTCTGTCGACAGGAGGCTATTCATAGTAAAGTTGGAGAATCAAAAGGTACACATAAGATGTTTGACCGTACAGAGATCAGTGCCCTTAAGCCCCACATCGTTCAATGGCTAACTGTATGTACAACAAAACTCACCACTTTGAAGCATACCATTCAATCCATTTTAACAGATGGAGCCAACACCCACCATCCTGGGCCCAGAATGTACTTTTGGCCTTAGGCACTCTACTTCCCCCCAACCCCCGGCCTAAGAAATCCTAGTATTGGAATGTGGAAGGTTCTGTCTGTTTTAACCATTGCTCTGTCCCCAGCTCCCAGAACTCTGGCACATGGAAGTGTTCGCTAGACTTTTGTTGGCTGAACGAAGGCCAACCGTAAATAGTTACTTCAGTACATGAATTCCAGATTTAGGAGGTAGCTTCTTGTTAATGAAGGGTTAGTGAACCTTTCCTGCCCTATTAAGTGCATTAGGCTGGCAACGTGTGGGATGTTTTCTCGCCTCTGCTGCCCTCCAGCCTATGGAGGTAGGGGTGGGCATCGCCGCCTTAAAGGTGAAGGAGGGGAGGAGGGAGCTCAGAGGCCATCAGGGACCCACGAGAGCGGGGCCAAACAGAGCAGGCCCCGAATTAGAGAAGCTCAGTGGGTGCTTCCAGAAGAGAGAGGCAGTCAGTGGTGTCAAAGCAGCTCAGAGTTTGTGGGGAAGCAAAGAAGTCCATAGACTGTGTCTGACACCACCGTGTTCTAAGGATACACGTGGACACGTTCCCGTGGCACCCAAAAACTGCTTCAGTCCACTCGTGTTCTGCATGGAGGGCAGGACGTAGATGCGGATAATCCACAACATACACGTTTGCTCCCCATTGACTCCCCAAGTGAAGACTGACTCTACTGCCGGATAGAAGGGTGACCTTTATAGTCAAACAAAATGCATAATACCACCACCGCCACCATCGAGATATAGACTATTTCTTTTTTTTTTCTTTTTTAAAAGATTTTATTTATTTATTTGAGAGAAAGAGAGAGAGAGAGAGAGAGAGAGAGAAAGACAGCCCAAGTAGGGGGAGAGGCAGAAGCAGAATCTCCATTGAGCAGGGAGCCCAACGTGGGGATTGATCTCAGGACACCAGGATCATAACCTGAGCCACTGGCAGATGCTTAACTGACTGAGCCACCCAGGCACCCCAAGATATAGACTGTATCTTGCCAGAGGTTCCCCTGTGGCCTTTCCCGATCATCAGCTGGCAGCCCCAGACAACAACGACGCTCCTCTCTTTTGCTGTGGATAAGATTTGTCCCTCCTAGAAGAGAAATCATCCTTAAAAATATATTTAATATATTCTGTTAATATATATCTTGTTTTTTATATGCGTTGTTGTGTGTATGCGTGTAGCTCTACTTACTATTAGAAAGAACTGAGTTCGGGGGCGCCTGGGTGGCTCAGTGGTTTGGGCTGCTGCCTTCGGCTCGGGTCATGATCTCAGGGTCCTGGGATCGAGCCCCGCATCGGGCTCCCTGCTCCGCAGGAAGCCTGCTTCCCTCTCTCTCTCTCTCTCTCTCTCTCTCTCTCTGCCTGCCTCTCTGCCTACTTGTAATCTCTGTCTGTCAAATAAATAAATAAAATCTTTAAAAAAAAAAAAAAAGAAAGAACTGAGTTTGTCAACTACGACCATTATACCTCAAGTGGGCACTTCTCATTTTGCTTTTTTTCCTGGATAAACGCATCGACTTCCTATATTGTGGGGCTCCATGAAAAAGCAGCTTCAACCTGAATCACTTACCTGCAGATTGCTTGACTTCCTGCCCATAACTTCCTTGCCTGGCGAATGGGACAGGTGGCAATATCCCCGCCTTGGAAGTGGAGAAGTTAAAGCTGGTTTCCCCACGGTCCCTCGTTAGTCCCAGGTCTGGGACTCAGGCTGGCCCTGGGCCCCTGTCCCACATCTGTCGCACCACGTGGGCCTCTGGCAGCCGCGTTCCAGCTTGTTCCCTCCAGAAGCCGCCTGTTTCCGTGTCCCAGAGCATTAGTGCACCATGGCCTTCTCTCTCTGACTCCCGCCTCTTCTCTCCCCCCAACTCCTAGGACCTGGCCACCCCGCAGGCCTTTGCACGAAACCCTTCCCTGGTGTGGGAGTTCTACCACTACCGGCGGGAGGTCATGCTGAGCAAGGAGCCGAACCCGGGGCACCTTGCCATTGCTGAATGTGAGGCCCGGCTGCGCGAGCAGGGCCGACGGGTCATGGTCATCACTCAGAACATCGATGAGCTGCACCGCAGGGCTGGCACCAAGAACCTTCTGGAAATCCATGGTGAGGAGCCCTCATGCGGGGAGGGGAACCAGATTTCAAACTACAAGTCCTGCCATTTCCCTCCAGGGACCTACTGAATCAGAATGTGCATTTTTTGAAAAAGATTTAATTTATTTATTTGACAGAGATAGATCACAAGTAGGCAGAGAGGCAGGCAGTGGTAGGGGGTAGGGAGCAGGCTCCCTGATGAGCAGCAAACTTGACGCGGACTCGATCCCAGGACCCTGAGATCCTGACTGGAGCCAAAAGCAGAGGGCCAGCCCACTGAGCCATCCAGGCTCCCCCGGAATCTGCATTTTGATGAGATGCCCAGGTGTCTGTTGTGCGTATTACACAGCGGTGGTGCCTAGCAAGGCTGAGGGGAAATGGGAGGCTGGGGAACCTCCTTTATGGGAAATGGGAGGCTGGGGAGCCCTAGAGGCCTGGGGACGATGCTGGCGTCCCCTGGGGGGTAGCCATTTACCTTCCCTTCGTCCCCAGTTGGCTCTCTCCCTGAGGCTGGGCTTCCATTCAGCGGGTAAGTGCTTAGGGAAGCTGCCAGATCAGAGACCTTCACTGCAGCCAGCCCACCAAGTTTGTCTTAACCCTGTCTGGCTTCCCTCCTCTGCCCTTGATAACATCCTCTTTCCCCTCACGTCCTCTTTCATCCTCTCTCCCTGCTTGGGGCTCACCAAAAAATCTAATAAATTGATTCATACAAGGGCGTAAATGGGTATGTAAGATTTCTTCCCAAGGGCATTTGTGTTTAAAAGCCTACAAAACTTCCATCCAAAGGAATGCATTTCTAACTGTGGAATTTCCAGAAGCAGTGACCCCATGGGGAATGTTGCTGGTTTCTGTGGCTATGCAGTGAAGTTGCCCATTTTTGCCTGGGATAATGGTGGTGAAGCAGTCTTCACTTGGGTCCCGTCTCGCTTTTGTGTCCCAGCAGTAGCTGGTCACCCGCTGACTGGGTGCCTTGTTGGCACGTTCTTCTACAGGGTCTGTCCATGCGGCTTGTTTCCGTGCAGGTGCAGAAGGCAGGTGGTGTCCCTTGCGAGGTACAAATGTATCAAGTGGGGATGTTAACACCTGTTTTAGACTTGTTTCAAGGATTAAATAAGGTAATATGTGCATTAGCTGGAACATTGGGGGTTTCAGATTGTTAGAACTCTTCTAATTTAGGTAGAAACAAGAGAAAGCCCTGCCTTCCATCAAGCTAAATATGCCACCATTTTTAAGATGCATCATGCCCGAGACGGGACTCAAACTCACAACCCCGAGACCAGGACCTAAACTGAGATTGGACACTCTACCACCTGACCTATCCCCCAGGAGCCCCAAGATACATCACATTTTTAATGTGACCCTTACAAAGAGAATAGTCTACCCAAACCATGATGTTTTATTATCCCTTAGAATTGTTACTTTGTAGTTATAGAAAAAGTTTGTTCAAACTTACTTAGACACAGTTTTATTTTATTTATTTTTATTTTGTTCTGTTAGTTACCATACAAATTAGTTTTTGATGTCATATTCCATGATTCATTGTTTGCATCTAACACCCAGTGCTCCATGCAGTCTGTACCCTCAATACCCACTACCTGGCTAGCCCATCCCCCCTTCCCTGCCCCTCTAAAACTCTCCGTTTGTTTCCCGGAGTCCATAGTTTCTCACGGTTCGACTATCATTCTGATTTCTCCTCTTTCATTTTCCCCTTCTCCTAATGTCCTCCATGCCATTCCTTATGCTTCACAAATAAGTGAAACCATATGATAATTGGCTCTCCCTTTGCTTGACTTATCTCCCTTAGCATAATCTCCTCCAGTCCTGTCCATGTTGATACAAAAGTTGGGTATTCATTCTTTCTGATGGCTGAGTAATATTCCATTGTGTATATGGGCCACATCTTCTTTATCCATTTATCTGTCAAAGGGCATCTTGGCTCTTTCCACAGTTTGGCGATTGTGGACATTGCTGCTATGAACATTGGGTGCACATGGCCCCATGTGCACTTTTCACTACATCTGTATCTTTGGGATAAATACCCAGTAGTGCAATTGCTGGGTCATAACGTAGCTCTATTTTTAATTTTTTGAGGAACCTCCATACTGTTTTCCAGAGCAGCTGCACCAACTTGCATTCCCAACAGTGTGAGAGAGATCCTTTTCCCTACATCCTCTCCAACACATGTTGTTACTGTCTTGTTAATTTGCCCATTCTAACTGGTGTAAGGTGGTATCTCAATGTGGTTTTTGATTTGAATCTCCCTGATGGGCTAATGATAATGAACATTTTTTCATGTGTCTGTTAGCCTTTTGTGTGTCTTCTTTGGAGAAGTGTCTGTTCATGTCTTCTGCCCATTTTTTAACTTGATTATCTGTTTTTTTTGTGTGTGTTAAGAAGTTCTTTATAGATCTGGGGTATCCGCCCTTTGTCTGTACTGTCATTACAAATATCTTCTCCCATTCAGTGGGTTGCCTCTTTGTTTTGTTGACCATTTTCTTTGCTGTGCAGAAGCTCTTTATCTTTCTGGGAAAATTGGACAGCTATGTACAGAAAAACGAAACTGGACTGTTCTCTTCCACCATACACAAAGATAATCTCTAAATGGATGAAAGACCTCGATGTAAGACAGGAATCCATCAAAATCCCAGATAAGAACATAGGCAATAGCCTCGTTGACATTGGCCTCAGCAACTTCTTTCAAGACATGTCTCCTTAGACACTATTTTAGAAACTATGTCACACTTGTGCATATAAAATACAAAAGGGCGCCTGGGTGGCTAAGTCTGTTGAGCTTCTGTCTTCAGCTTGGCAGTGGTCCCAGGGTTCTAATATCAAACCCTGCATCGGGCTCCCTGCTTGGCAGGGAGCCTGCTTCTCCCTTTGCTGCTGCTGCTGCCCATGCTTGTGCTCACTCTCTCCAGCAAAAATACATACCTAAAATCTTTTTTTTTTTAAACCCACAAAATATGAGTGAAATTTAAAAAACCCACAAAATACGAGTGAAATAAAGTGGGTAGGTGTGCTTCACGAGCCAGCTCGTTGGCATCTTGGATGTTGTTTAACTCCAAGGCATTGGTGACACTGTGTGTTCCTTGCTCTGTGCCATCCAGGGTATCTGTGACGCAGCACTCCCAAAAAGGCTGCTCCTCTCTTGTCTCCAGCTTCCCTTCAAAGCTGCTGACACTCATCCTGCAGAGTCCAATCCCGGGCATCTCTGGCTCTTACCCAAATGTGTCCGTGGAAGGTGGAAGGGTTCTGGGCAACAGCCAGAACTCTTTGTCCTCCTCACATGGTTCTTCAGTGGTTCTTTGGCTGAAACAGCCGGGGCTGGCCTTTGTTCTATCAGGCCCCTGAGACTACCGGATTAGGTACCATGATGGGGCCAGTCTGGAGCTGGGGCCCAAGCTTGTATTTTGGGATGGGATGGACAGCTCCTTCTGCTCAGCATGGGGAAGAAGAAAGATGGCTCCCCAAGGAGGGAATGCTGGACGGAATGGAGCGACACACGTCCACCCTGGCGTGTGGTGGGCTCAGCGCAGCACTGGACGCAAGGCGAACATCTGATGAATTATGGTCACGTTACCGGCTCCTCAAGAAATGGTCACTGGTTTTAACAATTATTGGCTTATATACTAGTAGATTTATGTATTCACAGAGCTGCTTTTGTATAAAATGAAAAGTTCGCAAGTACATCCAAGGCAGGGAACCTTTATCAACCATGTACTGGGTAAACCACGCCCTTCGGTTCACTGTGGCTTCATGGGCCCTAACGACCACTTCAAATGCACCTGCGCATTGAGGTCATTCAGGAGCCACTTCATCATGGAGTAAGGGATTTTATGTCTCTCCCTTCTGGATTGCAGGGTCCAGGAGGCAGGTACCCTCGGCTGGCTTAGGACCGCTGCCCGCCTTTGTGTTTCCCTCGAAACCTAGGGCAGCCCCATTTGCTAACGTGGACCCGTAAAAACTCAGTTATTTTGTATCCCCTCAACAGTGACAATTGCTGTTGATTTTACTAAACTCTGGTCTCATTTAATTCGTGTTTTTCAGGTAGCTTATTTAAAACCCGCTGTACCTCTTGTGGCGTTGTGGCTGAGAATTACAAGAGTCCCATTTGTGCGGCTTTATCAGGGAAGGGGTAATTATACTGCTCTCCCGGACGAGTGTGTGTTGTTTTCTCTTTTCAGTTGAACATAAATGTAAGGAAATTCAACGGTAGCCTAGGATTCCCATGGATATTTGTGAAAAATAAGACTAGACATAGTACAGCCATCTGATAAAAGAAATATCTTGCTTGGGGTGCCTGGGTGGCTCAGTGGGTTAAGCCTCTGCCTTCGGCTCAGGTCATGATCTCAGGGTCCTGGGATCGAGCCCCACATTGGGCTCTCTGCTCAGCGGGGGGGCCTGCTTCCCTTCCTCTCTCTGCCTACTTGTGATCTCTGTCTGTCAAATAAATAAATAAAAATCTTAAAAAAAAAAAAAAAAGAAATACCTTGCTCAAAGTTTACAATGCCAAGTAAAAACCACAGGGCCTGTTACCTCATATGATCCCAACACACACACATACACACACACACACACACACACACACACATCGTTCATGTTGATATATCTGTATACAGGTAAAAAATACAATGAAATATTAACAGTGATTATCAAGAATGGTGGGATTATGGGAAATTTTCATTTCTTCTTTACCACTCTCTAGACTTCTCTAACAATTCTGTGATGAACATGTACTGTTATTATAATTAGGGGGAAAAAATAAGAATATACTTGAAATATTGAGAAAAATTTTACCTGGCCATTTTAAGTCAGTATAAATCATACAAGCAATCTATTAATACATATCCGTGCGGAAGAGTCAAATCACGATGAGGTATATAGCGTATGTCATGAAACTCCCGTTGGCTTCCCCGCGGCTCACCCCCTCCCCACATGCAGATTCCTTCTCTTGAGTAAAACCTCCAGTAGCTAATTGTTTGTTGCCTGTCCTTATTGGGCACCTCTAAGTCAGCATGTACTAATTATGGGCTTTGAACTGTATGCTGCCGGGAAAATATGCAGATTTATTGGGTTATGTTATCTCTTTGTTCTTTGATTATACCAATGACATTGTTTCCTTTCTAATACTGTTTGCTTCAGTGCTCCAGACCCGGAAGCTCAAGATGCCAGAATCCCAGTGGAGAAACTTCCCCGGTGGGTAAAACAACATGGATCCATGTTTGGTTTCCCAGAGTGCAAAAAAAAAAAGAAAGAAAGAAAGAAAGAAAGAAAGAAAGAAATCAAAATCTAAGTTCATTTTGTGAGGTGCCTCTTAATTTTTTTCTTAAAGATTGTTTATTTGAGAGAGAGTCAGCATACATGAGCGCAGGGGGAGGGGGAGAGGCAGAGGGAGAGGCAGGCTCCCGGCTGAGCCCAGAGCCTGATGTGGGACTCGATCCCAGGACCCTGAGATCATGACCTGAGCTGAAGGCAGACACTTAACCTACTGAGCCACCCAGGTGCTCTGGGAGGTGCATCTTAAAGGTGCCAGTGCAGAAACCAGCCCTGACCTATGAGGCCAACAGTGAAAGGGCAAAGGTGAACCAAAGCAGGGTGAGGAGACCTCCTTTCTGGTCTCTTTTTGCTTTGTGTTGTGGTGGGAGAATTTGAGGTCTGGAAGGTGTCTGGAGCTGTTAGGCTGCCGATACGTATGTGGTGTGTGTAAAGCGTATTCTCTTCATCCTTCTTGTCGTCATCAGTATTATCAATCCAGAGGTAATAAAAAAGGTCTTGAGAAGGTGAAATGACAGGACCAGACAGGATTTTCACATTACGATAAACCCTGGAGAGACTTTTTTCTCTCAGGTTTCCCAAACCAGATGTTACCACAGTGGTTCCTAAAGTGTTTCATAGAGCACTAGATTCATGCGACGTTGATAGGCATTACTTGAAAAAAAATGTTATGTGCTCTAATAAATATGGAAACCACAGATTAAACAAAGTTAGAGTAATTTTGCTTTCCTGTGGGACTTCTCAGAGCATTTAATATGTGAAGTACACTGTTCCTCCTTAAAAAATGGTTATAATATATTAATATTTTACCAGCTTATTTAACTACAGAACCCTTTTTATGATTCTTAGTCAGGATTTTTATTACCGAATTCTAAAATTTGATATAAAACCATGGGGGACCCTGAGCAGTTCCTGGGGAGATTATTAAGATGAAAAGGATGTTTGGGGGGATTATTTTAGAAGGTTTATATAAGATGAGGTAGGAGGCAGTGAAAAATGAGAAGGTTTTGGCAATGGACCCTGGTGAACTTGGCTGTGGTCAGGGCAAGAAAAAGGTGAATCTGCGGAAACAGGAAAGGAGGTCATTGATGAGACCAGCTGGTGGTTGGGGTGTTAGAGGCAGGTCCGAGCCTGGTTCCTCCCAGGCAGCCACACCAGTGCGTGTGGTGAAGTAGCTGGGAAAGGGAAAGTGCTGTGCAAACCTCATATCCGGAGGCATCTGGGTGGCTCAGTCATGGCTCAGGTCATGATCCCAGGGTCCTAGGATTGAGTCCTGTGTTGGGCTGCTTGCTCATCAGGGAGTCTGCTTCTCCCTTTCCCTCTGCTTCTCTCCCTGCTTGTATGCTCTCTCTACCTCTCTCTCTATGACAAATAAATCATCTTAAAAAAAAAAAATCCAACGGCATCAATGTTGGAGACCAGTTCGCTTCCTCCGAGCTTCACGGATCAGGCAGCATCCCATCTCGCAGACAGAAAGGAGCCACACACAATGGAAGACTCTTTTTTTTTTTTTTTAAAGATTTTATTTTTATTTATTTGATAGAGAGAAAGATCACAGGTAGGCGGAGAGGCAGGCAGAGAGAGAGGGGGAAGCAGGCTCCCTGCTGAGCAGAGAGCCAGATGCGGGGCTTGATCTCAGGACCCTGAGATCATGACCTGAGCCGAAAGCAGAGGCTTAACCCACTGAGCCACCCAGGTGTCCCACAATGGAAGAATCTTATAGGCCGAAGGAGGCAGGGCGAGGAAGTTTTTCTAGCAAGGAGGGAACCGTTTCAGATGAGGTCACCCTCCTTCAGGGGACCCGGGGGTGTTTCAGTGGCTTACCCCGCTAGTGCTGACCGGGTGGTTCCACCCTGACTGGTGAGAGGTTACATTCCCTGGCGAGTCTGAAGCTACAGGTTAGATAGTAAGTTCTGGTTTGCTGACGTGGGGCTTAGCACAAGGGACTCCATTTTGGGCCTGTTAATCTTTTGAAACACTGTTTAGAAAGGGAATGTGAAGGTTGGCCGAAACACATATGTCAACACATGAGCCCTGTGCATCTAGACAAAATAAAAACTTGATGAGGACCATTAAAATGAGTAATTTCTATCCAGGATAAGCTCACATGGTCTGGTAGGGGAGGAACAGAGACTAAGAAGCGTCAGAGCCACCCGAGTGGACAGTCTGGTTTTGGAGTAGCCCCTAGCCTTCCCGTGACCCACCTAGGCAGACCTGTAGGGGCAGGTGTTGGGGTTGGGTGAAGGTCGATGTTCTCACAGGTGCGAAGAGGCCGGGTGCGGGGGTCTGCTGCGACCCCACGTGGTGTGGTTTGGAGAAAACCTGGATCCTGCCATTCTGGAAGAGGTCGACAGAGAGCTGACCCTCTGCGACTTGTGTCTAGTGGTAGGTCATTCCCTTCCCCGATCCTTGAGATTTTCTGGAACACCAGGACTGGGGTGGAGTTTGCTATTTCTTCCCCCCCTCCTTCCCCCTCCTCCCTCCTTCTCTGTTCCCTTCCCCTCCTTCCCCCTCTGAATTTGTGGGTTGAGAGGTCTTGTGGTACCCTAGAGATCTTAAATGCACAACTTGTGGTACCCTACAGATCTTAAATGCGCAACTGTGCAAGACCGTGTCTTAGGCTTCATGAAGCCTCTTTCCACCAAATAAAAAGCATGCTATTACTTCTGATTTTGAAAGTACTACATGCTCATTATTAAATTTGAGAAAATACAAACAAGTACAAAATTGTGAAGAGGAAATTCGAAATCCCCAATAACTCTACCATCCAGGAATAGCCACGGTTAGCATTTTAGTATATTGCTTCTCTAGATCAGAAGTGAGAAACTGCAGCCTGTGGGCCAGATCTGGGCCGCCACTTGTTTTTGTAAATAAAGTTTTATTGGAACACAGCCATATCCATTCTTCTGGGTCATCTCCTGCTGCCTTCACACTCTAACGGCAGAGTCGACTCTTTGGGATGGAGACTCTCTGACTTACAAAGCCTAAAAACATTACTATCCGGCCCTTTCCTTGCCCGCCCCTGGACTAGATATTTTCGTATGCAGATGTATACATATAGTTTAAAATTCAAAAATGGCTTCAGATTATATGCTCTGTTTTTTTAAAAATTCTATCATACTTTATTTTTTTTTCCTGAAAATATGTTCCCATCTCAAAAGTAACTTAGAGAATTGAAATAAGAACTTAGTCCTATAATTTCTGCATTTAAATGAACCAGGATCCTTTGTAGATGGGAGGAGTTATCTACCAATATTTTTATATGCTCTGTTTTGAAACAACTTTATACACGTATATTCCTTGTCAGTCCGTTCACAAATCTGCATCATCTTTTAACTCGCTGCATGGTGTCCTGTTGCTTGATATAAATATTTAACGAGTTCTCTGTTTTTGGACATTTAGGCCATTTCCATTTTTATTTTTTGAATAATGCTAGGGTGGGTTGTCGTAGACATAACTTCTTAGCGTGTTCTTCAGATCCTTTCCTTAGGACACATTTCCCTAGAAGTGGAATTAATTGGACAAAGGGTATGCGTATTTCAGAATTTCTAGAACGTGTCTTTAGAAGCAGAAAGATTTTCTCATGGATGCATATTCACCTGGCCAGTACCATTGAGCTCATGCCAGTGTCGCAGCCACGTTCATGACTGATGGTCACGTGAGATAAGCTGGTTTGTCCAGCATGTTCTCGTCTTTCCTTTCTTGGAAAGCACATTTGTAAATATGCATTCGTAGGGAAAAACCTGAAAAAAATCTATATTAAAATGTGAACCGTGGTTATCTTGGGGTAGCAGGAGGATGACATGTATGTATTTTTTCTTTGCATTTTCTAATGTTAAAAAAAAAGAACATGGATTATTGCCATTACCTCCTAGAGCAGAAACAAAACCGAGTCATTCATCTGCCATTCTCTCCATTTGTGCTGCTTTTCTTCTAGCACATTCTTCTAGTGATCCGCTGAAAGGATGCCTCCCAACTTCCCCATCTGTCCCTTGGAAGCTCCCCATTGAGCCTACCCAGCTTAGCTTCCCTCACATCTGTAACCACAAACTGGCCTGAGTTTCTGTCAGGTTTTCTGAAAGAATGTTCCTTCCCCCTGGAGTGTGGTCATTCGTCCTTTTCCATTCATTTGCTTTGTAGGTGGGAACTTCCTCCGTGGTTTATCCTGCCGCCATGTTCGCGCCCCAGGTGTCTGCCCGGGGAGTGCCAGTGGCTGAATTCAACATGGAAACCACCCCGGCCACCAACAGATTCAGGTACGGGGAATACCTTCTGTCTTCTGTGGGAGACAGAAGGCACTGAGCTGGTTTGGATATGTTGTCTGAACAGATCTTACTGTTCTCGTTCAAAAAAAAAAGACACAGAGTTTATGTTTTCTAATTTGGTCTATAGGTGCTTTGATGGAAGAACAAAATATCAGTAACTATAGATGAAGGCAGCCATGTCTTTTTCCAGGGCATTTGCCTTAGTTAGGGCTCTTGTTCACACTTGGAAAGTTCTTCTGGAATGAACATTTCACTTGTATTTTTCAGCAAGAGTTGGTAGCGGCATTAGGTGTGGGTGAGTTGAATACCCAGTGCACAGCCGGGGTGATGTCCGTGTGGACCTTTCTCCTTCCTCACCCTCTGTGCCGCCAGGCAGTGGCCTGGTGAGCGCCTCTTTGGTCTCATTACCAAATCCCCGCCAAATTACCAGATAGCCTCAGGATCGCTATTTGGGGCTGTGCCATGGTGCTGATCCCGTCTCTCCCATTTGTGTGGAAAGTGGAGACCCTCAGACTATGCGTTTTTCGTCTCATTCTGAGTTCGATTTTATCCTCCCCTTCATTTTGCTTACTTTTTGGACCCTGGTTGTTTTATCTTCCCGTTTAATTTCATTTATATATTTTTATCAGTCTGCTTACTTCCTTTCTAAGGTAGAATATAAATAACTCATAAAGAAATGTCAATATGATAAATAGTATAAATATTATTTTAAATATTATAAATTTAAATGGATAATTTTTTAATACTTTTATAATAAAATTTATAGTTTAAAATTATTATCAATAAAATGTAAGTCTTCACTGAAACTTGTTATCATTACGTAAAGCAGTGGTTGTTACCTCAGCATACTTAAAAATATGGCTGGGTACCACATGTGACATTCTGATGTAACTCGCCTCGGGTGGAGCCTGGACATCACAGTTTCCAGGAACTTCCTAAATGAGTCTACCGTGCAGCCAGGATGAGGACCAGCATTCTGAGTCTTCACGGGGATAAAAAACATGCCACAGACTCTGGAAATGCCCTTGATGACCCCCTTTGGGTGAGCTGGCTGAGTCTAATCTCCTCCGTGTCTTTTTAATCAGTACCGTTTGTGTCCTCGGCC
Organism: Mustela putorius furo; assembly: GCF_011764305.1. Classification (NCBI taxonomy): domain Eukaryota; kingdom Metazoa; phylum Chordata; class Mammalia; order Carnivora; family Mustelidae; genus Mustela; species Mustela putorius. Next base: position 10,709,595 of record NW_025422022.1, read on the forward strand.
CGCTTCTTCATTTGTGTGTAAGTGGTAGGAATGAGAAGCACATCCCTTGAGATGACTGCCTTCTGTGGAAAACAGATTCTTTGCAAACGATACAGTGAGATGAATGAGAAGATCTGAACACGAGGAAGGACACTCCTGTGGACCGTGGACCAGACAACAAGGGAGCGGTACTCCCCGAATTGATTTACAGATACGGCTGGTCTCCACCCACAGTGCAGTTGGCTTCTTGGCTCAAACTGGCAAGGTCATCCTAAACTTCATATGGAAATGCAAGGGGCCCAGAAGAGCCAAAACTAAAAAAGAAGGATGAAGTTGAAGAACTCACACTTCGCAGTTACAAAAGTGACTACGAAGTTACAGTCATCAGGACAGCATAGTGCTGGGGTGAGGATAGACATATAGACGGGATTTAGAGTCCAGAAATAAACCCTCGGTGTGGGGCACCTGGGTGGCTCAGTGGGTTAAAGCCTCTGCCTTCTGCTCGGGTGGTGATCCCAGGGTCCTGGGATCGAGCCCCATGTCGGGCTGTCTGCTCAGCAGGGAGCCTGCTTCCTCCTCTCTCTCTGCCTGCCTCACTGCCTACTTATGATCTCTGTCTGTCAAATAAATAAATAAAATCTTAAAAAAAATAAAGAAACCCTCAGTGTATGGCCAACCAATTTTTGGATAGGGTCTGAAGGCAATTCAGGGAAAGAGTAGTCCTTTTAACAAATGGTTCTGGAATGGCTGAATTGCCACCTGCAAAAGAATGAAACTGGACTCCTTCTTCATACCACATGCAGAAATTAACCCAAGTGGATCATGGCTCTAGATATAAGAGCTGAAAGTATAAAATACTTCCAAGAAAATACAGGAGTAAGTCCTTATGACTTCGAGTTAGTCAGAGCCTCCATGACATGACATCAAAAGCGCAAGTAACATAAGAAAAATGGGCAACCTGGCTTTCCGTCAGCATTAGAAACCTCTGTGCTTCAGTGGGAGGAAATATTTGCAAGCCTAATATTCGATATGGGACTTACATCCGGAAAAGATAAAGAACTCTCACAATTCAATAACAAAAAGAGAAGTCGTCCAATTTAGAAATGGGCCAAATATTTGAATAGACATTTCTCTAAATATATATTCATGGTCAATAAGCATATTGAAAATATGTGGAACATTATTAAAATTAGGGAAATGGAAATTGAAACCACCTGAGATACCCTTTAACAGCCACTGGCATGGCTGTAATTAAAAAAACAAAACAAAAAAAAAAACCAGCAAGTGTTGGTGAAGAAACTGGTCTCCTCATCCGTTGCTGGTGGAAAGGTACAATGATACCACTGCTTTGGAAGACCGTCTGGCAGTTCCTCCAAAGGTTATAAGCAGAGCTAACATAAGAACCCGTGATTCTCATCGCAGCATTGTTCATCGTAATCCAAGAGCGGGAACAATACAAATGTCCTTCATCTGATTAACGGATAAAGGAAATGTGGTATTTATTCCACGGAGTATTAGCCAGAAATGAATGACGTACTCATCCATGCGACAACATGAATGACCCTTGAAAACATTATACTAAGCGAAAAGCCAGACACACAAGACCACAAATCCCATGATTCCATTTATATGAGATATCCAGATATCGACAGGGACTCAGAGTTGGTGAGAGGTTGTCTAGGGTTGGGTAGGGAGGAATGGAAAGGAACCGTTCATGGGGACAGGTTTCCTTTTGGGATGATGAAAGTGTTCTGAAGTCGATTGTGGTGATGGTTGTACAATTTTGTGAGTATACTAAAAAAAACAATAAATTATACGTTCTAAACAGATTATATGTGGATGACATCTCAATAAAGGTATCCTATTAAAAATTAAATTCCCTTCTAACTTATCCCCTGAAAAATAGACATGTTAGAGGCCTCTAACATGCACTGTGGCACCTAGACTAGTGTGCATATGTTAAAAATAAAGTAAAAGTAATGTCATTGCCAGACAACTCAAGCCCCTCGTCTGTTTGAAAGAGCATCAGAATCCTCCAAGAGTGGGATGGCATCATCTTCCTAAAGGAGGGAATGAGCTACATCCCTAGTCCCTTCTCCTGTGGTTTATTTTTACTCCTGTGTTCTCCAACTCTCCTATATTAAGTAATGAAAACAAATCATCATGGTAGAAAAGTAACAAAACGCAGGTAGGGGAAAAAGAAGAAAATAAGAGCAGAATCCTTCTACAAGTCCAGAGCTGGCCTCCGCCTTTCATGTCCTTGACTGACCAGCAGCTCCTGGGCGTCCATTGTGTGTGTCTTCAGAGGAATTTGAACTTGGTAGTTTTCCTGCAAGTTAAGAAGAGAATCCTGGCAGTTAAGGACATCATTTCGTAAGGTGGGCCTCCTGAAACCTCAGACCTGACCCAGCCGCTTCTCTTTCTCAGCCAAAACTGTTCAGCTTCACGTCCTGAAAAGCTGCTGTGTCTCCTTTCAGACAGACCGGCTACTTGCTCGTTAGAAACTTTGATCAAATTTGACAAGCTACCCATTGACCCGGCCCCAACCACATGAACCACATTCTGTTTGTTGGCTTCTTGGGGGAGCTGCGGCTGTCCTTACCACTAAGTCTGCGAATTTTCCCCGATGAGTGTAACTGACCAGCGAGGACAGTCATGCTTTTATCTAGGAGCCATCAAAGCTGACATTTAGAAGAGATGGAGGTGATCCTCTTACCTGTCTCAACTTTTCAGATGGGGAACCAGGCCCAGAGCAATTGAGTGAACACACAGCCTAACAAGGGCAGAATTTTTCTCTTCCATCTTGTGTGCTAGATTTGGGTTGAATTTTATGCTAAGTCAGCAAACTGCTTCCTGTAGGTCAAATTCACCCCGCATCTGTGTTTGTAAATAAAGTTTTATTAGTACGCAGCTACAGCCACGTGTACCTGTATTGTCCACAGCCGCTTTTGCACCTGTGACAACACAACTGAGTCATTGCAACATACTCTGCTGGGCCCGCAAAGCCTCAAATGTGTTCTGTGGCTCTTTATAGAAAGCCGTTTGCCAACAACTGCACTAGGTTAATGAGAGGAATGAAAAACTGGGATAATACGTCTTTTTAGCCTAATTTCCTTTTACCTGAACAGGGAACAGGGATGCTGCCTACGCTTTAAGCTTGGATCTTACTGGACATCCGAGACCCTTGCTCAAAATGTTTAGATTCCTTGCCCCAGTTCTAATTTAGAGACAGAGTCACAGAATTTGCCTCCCACTGAAATGTATTGATATTTTTAAGGTGTTAATTAGTTCTGGTTTGGCTTTTGTCATTTTCCACATCCCCCTTCGTTGTCTCGGGGGAGTTTCAACCAGCCATTACAGTTAGAGTAGATACTAGGTATTTTCAGATTGGGTGTCAAGGGGTTTTGACTGTTGTTCAACCCTGGGGTCCTTGGCACATGAGGGTCTGTGCATTTGCTGAGGCAGAAATGGGATTTGTGCTCACCCAAGAGAAGGTGCACAGGGCCTTCCAAGCACCCCGGCCCTCCTGTGCCCTGTGTCCACCTTGTTGTTTATCTTTGAATTTCTCTAAACTTTGGAATTCAGTTGAAATCCACAGATATCTACTAAGTACCTACTAGGTACTAGGTACTCGGTTTAGGTACTTAGTACTCAGTACTAGGTACTAGGTACACTGTTTTAGGTGCTCAGGATAGGAGGTACCAGCAAACCAAAAAATCTGCCAGGTGAAGAAGACATTCTGGTGCTGGAGGCAAACAGTGTGCAGGAAGCATAATAAACATGCAAAGGCTAGAGCAGCCGAGACTGGGGGCAGCCCGCTATGGCAAAAAGCAAAGGCGGAGCCGGAGGAGAGTGGACGGGCTGCAGGATTCAGCTGGGCAGTCAGGGTAGGCCTCACTGAGGAGACGTCTGAGCGGGCTTGCAGGAGGGGAAGGAGTTAGCTAAGGAGATAGTCTGCCCAAGAGCGTTCCAGACACAGGACCACCTGGAACAGAGGCCCCCAAGCCGAAGCAGGCCTGGGAGGTGGGAAAGAGCACTGGAGGTCAGTGTGGCCAGAGTTGAGGGAGGGAGGGGGCATGTCCCAGAAGAGGCGGTCAGTAAGGTCAGGAAGTAACACGTTTCTGCAGGAGAAGTGCCCCCAAAGAAAGCGAACTATCAGCAGAGTTTGTACGCCTAAAAAGTTCCTAGGCATGGTTTTATAGATTGCTTTGACCATGTATCTGCTCGTCAAGAATCTAAACGGTTTACTTTTTTTTTTTTAAGTTTTATTTATTTATTAGAGAGAGACAGAGCATGAATAGGGAGGGGGAGGGGAGAGAAGCAGACTCGCTGCTGAGCAGGGAGCCCGACATGGGGTTCCATCCCAGGACCCTGTGATCATGACCTGAGCTGAAGGCAGACACTTAACCGACTGAGACACCCAGGCGCCACAAGAGGTTTTTTTTTTTTTTTTTAATTTTATTTATTTATTTGACAGAGACAGACACAGCAAGAGAGGGAACACAAGCAGAGGGAGTGGGAGAGGGAGAGGCAGGCTTCCTGCAAAGCAGGGAGCCCAATGTGGGGCTCGATCCCAAGACCCTGGGATCATGACCTGAGCCAAAGGCAGACGCTTAACAACTGAGCCACCAATGTGCCCAAGAGTTTACTTTTAATTTACAGTTGAACACAGTTGATAGGAGGTCTGATGCCCGGCTGGGCCGCCTGCTTGGCTGCACTGTCAAGTGTCAAGGGTGGGTAGCGAGGGCCCTACTCTTGGCTCGTACAGCCAGGCTCCTGGTTGGTCTGTGTATCAGAAAGTCATGTAAAGTCACAATAATTTTAAAAGGACACATAGATGCCTCAACAAAATATACTTAAAGATACTTCAAAATATTTATTTTTTAAAAAGTTCATTTGTAGCAAAATTCCATTCATTTATTTTGTTTTGCTTTGATAGAGCTGAAGGCCTTTTCTGTGATTCCGCAGGTCACCTGTCATGCATCGATGATGCTTCTAATCCTCCCGGTGTTCCCCAGATGCCCCTGAAGAGAAAGATCACCCCAGCCCTTATTTTGTAAAACAAAGCAGGCAGCCAAAAAAAAAAAAAAAAAAAAATCCAATCCCAAGGCACTAGTCTAGACTTCCTGAATCAGAATGTCCAGGGGGTGAGGACTGTTTGTATATTCTACAAGTGGCCCAGGTGACTCTCATCATCTGGGATTCTGGGAGGACACTGGATTATGACCTCTGGTTTGGATACTTTTCTACTTTTTGTTTCTTCTTTAAAGTGCAACAGGAGCTTATGAAAAGAAGTTTGTGAAGCAGCCTTTCCGGTAGTCTTTCCCAGCTACGTTAGTTTATTTTTTAGTATTTTTTAAAGATCTTATTTATTTATTTGTCAGAGAGAGAGAGTGAACACAAGTAGGGGTAGGGGTTGAGGGAGAAGCAGACCTCGCTGAGCAGGGAGCCCAGTGCGGGGCTTGATCCCAGGACCCTGAGTGAGATCCTGACCTGAGCCGAAGGCAGATGCTGCATCGACTGAGCCGCCCAGGCACTCTGTATACAAATCCTTTTTAACAGCCTTCTCTGTTTTCCTCCTTGAACTTGCATTTCCATTCTGCTTTCACCCCAGAAATTCATATTCATGTAATACATTTTTATGCTTAAAATCTTTTGACTGCCCTATTATGTTTCTGCAGCAAAATATGGTATGAATCATTTGTTTTCAGTTTCCTGAAAGCTGAAGAAATGTTTTATTAAAAAATTCCTCCGGATTGAATGATCGCTAACAGTAATTTGTGGTATAGCTGTTGAAAACAGCAAACAAATAAATAATACATTTTGGTTAATAATTCCATAAAAATGAAATCTTAATGGAAATGCATCTCTTCATAAATGCATAGGACATGAATTTTTCGGGTTAGCCCCCATGCCCCTGCCTGAGTGTTGGAAGGAGACCGAGTTCACAGTGTTCTACCCCAGTGTACCTGCAAGTACCAGCAACTAACCTGTAGTCAGATCGGGTTTGCTGGCTTTCTGCAAATGAGAGAGGAATGGGGCTCGTGTCCCCACATGAAGGAAAAGGTGCAGTTGTTATAGGATTTGGAAGGGGAGGGTGGCATTTAAGTGAAATTTAAGTGAAGCTGTTTTGGGTAGACTGAGCAGCCGGCAGCGCTGTGCCGGAGTCAAGTGCAGTCTGGCTGGAAGTGTGGACACAGCATCCTGTTTCCCTGGAGACCGCAAATTGAAGGTAGACGGATAACACTGCGCAGTCGCGGCTATGCGAAGCTTGGTTCCCGGGTTAGAAAGCAAGGTTGTTGCTCGGTGGCAGTGACTTGGGTCCTCAAGCACATTTATCCTTTACTGTTGTAATTTTTTAAAAATATTTTATTTATTTGAGAGAGAGAGAGAGAGAGCAAGAGAGAGCATGAGAGAGGGGAGGGTCAGAGGGAGATGCAGACTCCCTGCGGGGCAGGGAGCCGGATGCGGCACTCCATCCGGGGACTCCAGGATCATGACCTGAACCTAAGGCAATTGCTTAACCAACTGAGCCACCCAGATTCCCTACCTCTGTAATTTCTAACAGCAGTTCTGGATAGCTTAGGATTTTAGAGTACAGAATTCGTCTGTGAGTGAAAAAGCGGTAGTCCCTCAAAGAAGGGAGTTGTTTTCATACTTTGTGCAATCGTCCTGGGCGAAAAAAAATCTTGTTCCTATTTGCAGTTGGCTTCATCTGTGTCTCTTATTCTACCTAGTATGGGGGAGGACAGGTCAGATTTTTCCTGGCCAAGCTAAGTTTCACCTTTCCAATGTCAATTGTAATTCTTAGCTTTTACTTTTTATAGATGTAGGTCCTGAGAATGTGAGCCACATAACTCCCCGGGAATGAAAGGAATTTTGTTATGGCATTGCCACTCAGATTTTGGACCTCTTCCAGAGTTATATGCGAAAATACATGCTGGAATTTTGTATCACATTTAGCCAACTTTTCATTGACAGTCCCATCACAACAGACCCTCTTTCAAAAGGTTTTATCAACAGCAAGAATGGACTGGCCCTTCCTTGCCTTGTCACCCAATCTCGGGAAAGCATTTGCTGCCCGAGATCTACACCAGCATTTCAAACATCCCTCTATCTGGCCCCGCCCATGTTTTCACACTCTGTGATAAGGCAACAGGGTAAGATTCCGGGGTTGGAGGGGAACCAGCTTGCTCTTGCAAAGTAGGAGAAGGATGGATGTGGGAGGGAACACTCAAAAGTCACTTTCTCAGGAAGAAGAACATGTGCAAGTTGAGGCTATGGAAATTCCCGGGAAGTTCTCTGTGACTGGCTGTAATTTTGGGGAAGTCCTCAAGGGGCTGTAACTGCACCTGGGGAGCTTTCTGGTGGCAGGAGGAGGCTCAGGCATTCATGATCTGGGTTGTGTCAAGAATAAACAATATGGGGCACCTGGGTGGTTTGGTTTGTTCAGTGTCTGCCTTCGGCTGAGGCCATGATCCCGGAGTCCTGGGATCGAGTCCCGCATCAGGCTCCCAGCTCCATGGGGAGTCTGCTTCTCCCTCTGACCTTCTCCCCTCTCATGCTCTCTCTCTCACTCTCTCTCAAATGCATAAATAAGATCTTTTAAAAAAGAATAAACAATATGAATATTGAATTACCTTGAGCATAAGCTTTTTCATTTTTAACTGTGCTCAACTGGTTTTCCTCTGAATACATTAGAAAATCCTGCTTTTCCAGGATTCTCTAAATCCTGCATTCAGAGGTTTTTTTTTTTTTTTCCTTCCTGTTGTGTTTTCCCTTGAAGGAAGCAGAAATGGAATTTTCTTATTTCTCTATCCTCTTTGCTCTTTTTGCTTGTTTCTACTTTCTGACTAAAAGGCAGTTGTCGTAAGGTCCAACGGATGGCTTGAGTGTGCTGTTTGCTCAGCTACGATGTTCATGGTCTGTGTGGTGCCTGTGGGTATTTTCCTTGTGTCCTTAGTGCATCAGAATCCTGTTTTTCTTAGTATATAGACTTTGTAAAACTTAGCGCTTCAGTTACGAGGTTGGCCATACCATTCCAAAATGTACTTTGCAGCGAATGTCTCCTCTATCCCTTAAATAAAATTCTTGTTTTAGCGCCTAAATTCCAGGCAGTTGCTTTCCCAAATTCCCTTGATCACTGGGACCAACCAGGAAGGAAATGTCTACATCTAGAGTTATCCGAAACTAGATGAAAAAAGGGAGAACGAAGGTCATAATACCGTATTTGTGAGAACTGGGATTTTGCTTTGGATGTAACTCAGAAACACGTGACTTGCTGAAGTGGTCCATTGATTTTTCTAACTCTGCTTATCTGTCCTGTTGCAGGTTCCATTTCCAGGGGCCATGTGGTACTACTCTTCCCGAAGCCCTTGCTCCTCATGAAACTGAAAATGCTTCTTAGTTGCCCTGCGGAAAGAAGAAATCGTAGTACCTAGTACTAAGTACCTGGCCACAGACAAGAGGAGAACCAATCGTGGGACGGTGAGCTAAATACTGGAAGATCTCAGAATACCCTCCAATTCCCCGGCTGGAATCCCACCTGATGATAAGTGATGGGGGCCTAGAAGCAACAATAGCGAACACTCTTAGAAGTCAGCAAACCGTCAAGTTAATATGTCTTGTTTTGCGTGGGCTTAAACATAAGATATCTCATGGGTGTTTGGTTGATCCTGGAAAGGGAAAATTTTTTGTAATTAGATTATCTTAAAAAAAAATAATAATTATCCTGCTTGAATTGTTGCCATCTAGACACAGAGAGAAGAAGAGGGCTAAAACCTTGGTATTTCTGATTTTTGCCAAGTTTTGGCAGAAAATAAAATTACTCTCTATAGTAGGTCATTTATTGTATAAAGATCTTACCCCAAGAGATGTCTTTGTTGGGAGCTTTTCCTATTCAGCATTTACTGTGTTTAGCTGCCTTACCTCACAGTGTGTGGGATAGCTCACCGCATGAACTCATGCAAGGAAGGAAGAGAAAAGTAGCATCAAGATAGAAAATCAGGATGAGAAAAATAAACGATGCAAATATATGGACTCCCAGGATAAACACAGCTGCCTAAAATTCAGTACTGGCCTCCTTAGCAGCCGAGGAGGAAAGGGAGAGTTGACGGTTGACTGTTTCTTAATATCATAAACACAGAAGCATTACGGTCCCTGTGGGGGCCCACCAAGCTTTCCCAGACAGTGAATCCTGAAGGTTTTGGGTTTTTTTTTCCCCCCATGGACTTTAAAAAATTGTGCTCATATTACAATCTTATTACCTGGAGTCAGGTAATAAGATTACAGCTCTCTGCTCAAGTACCACCTAGGGCCCTTGGAATGCCTGCTGTGTGCTCTGACTAACGAGTGGCCCTTATGCATGTAGGGAGGTCCTACATGCATAGGTCCCTTGGATCAGGTCGGCTCCCCGGGTGGTTACACCCCTGGGCCACATTGCCTCAGCCCCTTACAACAAAATTACATTTAATGCTACACCCTTGGCTTTTGTAGAAACGGGCAAGACAGGGTCACATAAAACTTTTTTTTTTTAATATATTTTTAAAAATTTATTTGACAGAGATCACAAGTAGGCAGGGAGGCAGGCAGAGAGAAAGGGGGAAGCAGGCTCCCCGTCAAGCAGAGAGTCTGATGTGGGACTCGATCCCAGGACCCTGAGATCATGACCCGTTATGCCGCAGAGGCTTAACCCACTGAGCCACCCAGGTGCCCCCATATAAAAGCTTTTCCTGTACAAGTCATAACTTTTAATAAATCCCAGAGGTTCTTTCCATGGGAAGGAGGGATGTTTAAAACTTAAAAGGCGTAGGGCTCCTGAGGGCCCAATTTACACTTCACATGAGTGGGTCAAAGGATGTACACAGAGGGGGTCTCATATAATGCAGTTTTTCTACCTGAAATACCATCATTCATTGTTAATAGGTTTGTTGTTGGGCTTCTCAAAGTTAAATTCATACATTTTCCTAGTGTTAGGAAGATGAAATTTGGCACCTTATCTCAGTGAGTCTGATTTTATTTTTACTCTGTAATTTCCATCTGACCATGGTCCTGATATTTCATAACTGTTTTTTGCGACTCCTGTCCACTCATCCTGGGCCTTTGGTACCAGCAGCAGTTTTTGTTTTGGTTTGGTTTTATGTTTTGCCATTTTTGTTCATGTTTTGATTTTGTTAGGGAAGATGAAAAATCTGAAAATACAAAAATGTATATGACATTTAATTCAATGTCTACCTTATGATAGCCATTAGAAATAAAATGATCAGTAAGATACGGACCTTACCCTCAAGGAGGTCACAGAATGGTTGGGACAATTGTCTCGTGAACTATTTTTACAGAGTAGTAACCACAGTAAAGAAATTTGTGCAAGATTCAGAGGAGAATGCAATTAGAGATGAGTGGAGTAGAGATGGAGTCGATGTTAAGGTGTTTGAAAGCCTTTAAGAGGAAGTCAGCCCGGGTGGCAGTTTTGGAAGTATAAATAGTTCAACATGGAGGAGTACTGGTAGAGGAAACAGCATCTACCAATGCCTAGCAAGTGTGCAACAGCTTGGTTTGCTCAGCCAGTGATGAGTCATTTCGTGTTGTATAATGAGTGGGAGAAGATAAACCCAGAGATCAGAGATCTGGGGAGTGGAGGGATAGAAACTGTGCTAGGGCTGCTTTCACAAAGCAGTGGTGAAGTCATTTTTTCACACGTTCCTGGGCTCCTGGACGCCAAAGCCCGTGGCAGCCGCACTGGGGGAGGGGGGCCCAGGCAACCCTGCTGTCAGATTTAGGGTTTGCGCTGGACCAGCCATTGTTCAAAGTCCTGGGGTTAGAGCAGGGCACCAGGCCGGGACCCTGTTCTCGCAGAGTGTACATCCTAATGCCAGAGTCAGACGATAAGCTGTTAGGGGAGTGGTGTCGGTGATGGACAGAGGCGTGGACATTCCAGGGGCAGGTGGTCGGGGAAGCCTGGGAAATGGTGGCTGAGGTCGCCAAGCACAGGTTTGGTGCTGACCATTGACTTAAGCCTGCATCTGTCAACTTGTTCCTGTCATTGCCGGGACTGAAAGGCATCACGTCCTGTTGCTATAGCACAATTCTGCCCTTGGAAGGAGATGCCACTTCTTTGGGGGTCAGGGAGTGAACGGAACCAAATCCACAAATACTGATCACTTGGATCCAATGTGAAAGTTAATAAAGGGAAATCTTACTAAAATGGAGTTGGGAGGTTCGGCAGGGGCAGGTCTCACGCTCTACCACTTGTCCTTAATTGCAAATCCAACAGGAAGAAACGGTGGACCTGGGTAGGTGAATAGGCTTCATTACCTCCGCGGAAGACTTTCCACTCGCCCCAGCAACAGCCAGCCAATGAGAAGCCACTGTATTTCGAATCCCCAGCGGACTCCAATGGACTTTTTGTTTACGGCAGCCTCTCCCGACTCCCCCCTCTCCTCTATAAAAGAGCACGCAGCCCTTAGTTTGGGGGACTTGCTCATGGTTTTGCCGACAGCTTGCTTGCCCGGCAACTCTGCTGTTCCGGAATACATCCATTTTTTTGCTGCTGGTAAAGCAACTGGCAGTTTTGTTTTTTAAAGTTAACAGGACCACGTGGATCCCGGTGTTAGGCGGAGTCACCGGGGCTTGTGGTCACACGTTCCTGGGCTCCTGGACGCCAAAGCCCGTGGCAGCCGCACTGGGGGAGGGGGGCCCAGGCAACCCTGCTGTCAGCTTCCCCGCAGAGGTCTCACGACGGCGCTCCCCTCCTAGAAACAAGCCTCATTCCATCCTGCTCTCACTGCGAAAGTTCTAGTCGCTTATATGAAGTGGAGAGAAATCCAGGGGGCGTCCCGGGAGGAGAAATTTCCCGGAGGAATGAAGACAACAACATCCCAACTGCTGGACTGTCCGTCCCGTAGGCCACGCCCTTCCCGGCTCTGCGCACGCGCATCCGCCGTCCGCGGCCGCCTCCCCAACCGCACCTGCAGGGGGCGACGCAAGTCGCGTCGCTTGCAGTTTGCGTCACACTGCGCTTGCGCCTTGCTTCCGGGTCAGAAGCCGGACGGTCGGACGCTGCGCGGGCTATGGTACAGCTCCGGCCGCGCGCGTCCCGCATCCCGGCCTCGGCGATGGTAGACGAGGGCCAGCCCCCCTCCGAAGAGGAGGAGGAGGCGGAGCACGGCCTGTTGCTCGGGCAGCCCAGCAGCGGCGCGGCCGCGGAGCCGCTGGAGGAAGAAGACGAGGAAGGGGACGACGAGTTGGACGACGAGGCCCCGGAGGAGCTGACCTTCGCCAGCGCCCAGGCGGAAGCACGAGAAGAGGAGCGGCGGGTTCGGGAGTCGGTGCGCAGGTTCGGGGCCCGCCGCCGGCCGGGGGACCCGCCCCTTCCCGTCCCGCGCATGCTGCCCCGCACTAACTTGTCACTCTTTCAGGGATAAAACGCTCCTGAAGGAGAAGAGGAAGCGCCGCGAGGAGCTGTTCATTGAACAGAAGGTGAGCGGGTAGGGAGGCACGCGGCCGGGGTTGAGTGCCCGTGTGCGGCGCCGCAGCTGGGGGGCCTGCGGCTGGGGAAGGTCGCTGACGCGCCTCCTTAGAACGGCGGAAACGAAGGCGCGGGAGCTCTTTGCTGTCCGACTGAGAACGGGAATGGGGAGGTCGTGAATTCGAGGGTCGGAGGGTTCCTACCTCCTGGGCCAGTACAGCCTCGTCATTTAGTGTCGCGGAGGTAGTTTCTCTCTCCGAAATTGGGTCGCTGTGAGAATTAGGAGGTGCTTTGTAAACCGAGGGGTATGGTTGCTTTGCTCTCTGACGTCTGGCAGACGGGCCGCACCGAACGGACTCGAGGTGGACGGGACTTAACTGCGCTCCGTGTAGAGCTACGGGGTGGCATACGGTGGGCCGCCTAGCCAGGCTTCACCCGGTCTTCCAGAGAATGTGGAATGGGTGCCGAGCGCCGTGCGCGCAGCCGTCCCACCGCTCCGAGATCGTGGGGCAGGGCCGGCCCGGTTCGTTCATTCTGTCGCGGTGTAAACTGTCCTTAAAATCAGAAACTTCGGAAGCAAGTGGGGGCGTACTGTCATGCACCTCCCTGCTGATCAGTTTCTTAATGTTTTTATCTAAGAAAAGAAAACTCCTTCCAGATAACATTCTAGAGAAGTTAACCACAGCTGGACCGACCAAGTAAGTGATGGATCTTGTTACAGACACCTGTGAGTTACGGATCGGTACGTTTATTTGAATCCAAGTAATAGAAGTAATAAAAGGCTACATAGCAGATACTTGAATCTGGTGGGAAAGGTGGAGGAAATTAACTCCAATTTTCAGTCTTTGTTCATTCTTTGTAAATTTTCATTTCTTTGTTCATTCCTGTAGCTAACTTTGGCTTCTGAGTTACTGATTCCAGGGTGTTGAGTCAGTAAATGCTTGTGCTCCTGTCCTCGTACTAGGGGCAGGAGAGATGGTGGTGAATAAAGTAATGTCTCGGGACTTAGCATTTAGTGGAGTAGGAGACACTGTCCACAGGCTCCCGAACATGCTGTCCGGTACTTGCCTTGGCTGCTATGGCTTCATTCATTTCATTTAGCAGCTCTGCCCTCTTTTGAGTGGTTAAAGGCAAATGCTATCTTCCTCTTTCTCATCTGTCCCATGAAATCATGTTAATAAACTTAGACTTATGAGTATTGGGTAATTTTTTATGCCCCCCTTTGTTTCTCCTAAATGCTTTTATTTAATAAAGGTTTTTTAATGTCTTTTTTTTTTTTTAAAGATTTTATTTATTTGACAGAGATCACAAGTAGGCAGAGAAGCAGCCAGAGAGAGAGGACAAGCAGGTTCCCTACTGAGCAGAGAGCCCGATGCGGGGCTTGATCCCAGGACCCTAGGATCATGACCTGAGCCGAAGGCAGAGGCTTTAACCCACTGCGCCTCCCAGGCGCCCCTTTTTTTTTTTTTTTTTTTTTTTTAAAAAAAAAAAGACTTTGACAGACACGGCAAGAGGGGGAACACAAGCAGGGGGAGTGGAAGAGGGAGAAACAGGCTTCCTGCCGAGCAGGGAGCCTGATGGGCTTATCAGTCCCAGGATCCTGAGATCATGACCTGAGCTGAAGGCAGATGCTTAACAACTGAGCCACCCAAGTGCCCTTTTAATAAAGATTTTTGTCAGAGAAAGAGCATAAGCAGGGAGCGGCATGCAGAGGAGAAGCAGGCTCCCCACTGAGCTAGGTGCCTGATGTGGGGTTCAATCCTAGAACCTGGGATCATGACCTGAACCAAAGGTAGACACTTAACTCAGTCACCCAGGGTCCCTCCTAACTGCCTTAATTTCAGAAGTTTGGTCCCGTATTTTTTTTTTTTTTAAAGATCATTTATTTTTGAAGATTATATTTATTTATTGGAAGAGAGAGAGATCACAAGTAGGCAGAGAGGCAGGCAGAGAGAGAGGGCAAAGCAGGCTCCCTGCTGAGCAGAGAGCCTGATGTGGGGCTCGATCCCAGGATCCTGAGATCACAACCTGAGCCAAAGGCAGAGGCTTAACCCACTGAGCCACCCAGGTGCCCCGGTCCCGTATTTTTTATCTAGGCCACTGGTTCTTAAATTTTTAGCAGAAGAACTTTTCCAGAGTTATTCAGATCCTGAATATGTAATATATTCAGATGCATTTGGTGGCATGTTCCCCTTCCCTCTTTAGAAACCAGGCTCAAGTGTCCCCTCTTCCTTCTCCTACTCCCCTGACCCCATCACTTCCTCCTCTGTGTAGCCCTTCTACTGTGCAAGTGCTTCTACATGGGAATCTCCCTGTTGTACTTTGTCCGCTTACATTGAAGTCTCTCCAACCAGTACTCCTTGAGGCTAGTCCTTGTCTCCATCCCTGTGTTTGTGCCTGAACTGCTGATTTAATCCTTTGTGATTTCTCCAAATAAAAGGATGCCGTCCTGCCACCTTTCACTCCGTAGTTTGAGTACTGTTACATAACTCCCTTTTTTCCTAAGTCCTTAACTGCGAACTACAGCAGTCTGCTTCTGTCGAAGTTTGCTAATACGCTTTCACAACTTGGATTCTAAGAAGATAGTCCCTCCGAGTATCTGCTGGTTTGGGACTTGGTAGCAGTGCAGCAGGAGGGACTTCCGCTTTCCAAAAATGATCCTGAGTAAAAACGGAGGTGGGTGGTAACGAGAGGGGGATCTCTTACTTGTAAAGCCAGAGGGAACTGTGTAGTAAGTGACGTCGTCTTTGCTCTCTGCCTTACCAATCCGTGTTTTCATTATTCTTCCTTAGCATAAAGAAACCATCAGGAAAGCTGAAAGAAGGTATGAACTGTTCTGACTTAAATAACTTCTCATATAAGTGTCAAGTGCATCGGTAGATCTCTGCAGCCAAATGTTCGTGGCCCTAAGAGTGTGTAGCTTGGACCTGTTCTGTGTCTTACTAATAAGAATTGCGCTGAAATTGGTAGGAGTGGATGTTTACAGTGAACTCCAGTAAAGGTTTCTGCTTTGCTTTTACCTAATGACTAACTTGAAATAAAACTCAATTTGTTTTTTTAGCTAATTTGCAGAAGAAAAAGGAAGAATATGAAAAAGGCAGTGATTCTAAGAACGCTAAAGAGAAAGTACAAAAAGTACAGTCTGTTGGGTAAGAGTCGTCTTTCTTTTCACCTCGAATGTAAAGGTGACCAGAGAGAGTTAAAGTATTGGCTTATGTGGAGAAATATTTTAATTAGTGGTTTCAGATGAGATCCTCTTTGGGAAAACCAATTCTGTTATTGACATAAGAATATCAGCCTACTAAGACATAATTGTTAGTCCACTTCTAGTAAAATAAAATAGTTCTGTGATTTCGTCTTCTTCATCATCTGTGCATTTACAAGAGTAGGATTTTGGTTTTTTCACTTTTTGAAATAACTTAAAAACGTTCAATTTTTAAAGTAAACACGTAGTTTTCAGACTTGCTCATTTTGACCTGTTGTTGTTGGTCACCAGCCAGAATAAAAGCTACGTGGCTCTAAGGCTCAAAGATCAAGATCTAAGAGACGCGCGGCAGCAAGCGGCGAAGGCCTTCATACAGAATTCTTTGTATGGTCCGGGAACCAACAGAACTACTAGTAAGTTCTTCACAGACTGTTTCTCTCACTTTTTATTGCAAATTAAACAAAGAAATGAGAAATAATTATCTTTTCTAGTAAATAAGTTCCTGTCTCTTGAAAATAAGAGGTTACCAGTGAAAAAGGCTGCAGCTCAGTTTCTGAATAATGCTTGGGGTAAGATCCAGTTTTCTTCTTGGTTTTTTATATATTGAAAAATGTTCTTTTTTAAGGAGACAGTAAACAAGCACAAAACATCAGTGTTTACAATGGCTTCTATATTAGTATGTTAAAGTTGCTTTCTTTGGAAAAATAGATCAGCATGTACATACATCTATACAATCTGATTTAGTAAGCATAATTTTAGTATTCATAGAATCTTAAACTTTGGAATTATTTCTTGGGAATTTTATATCTAATATCCTTACTGCACAAAATTTTCTGTTTTAGGAACCCAGAAAAAACAAAATGCAAAGAGGTTTAAAAGACGGTGGATGGTCAGGAAGATGAAAACTTCTAAGTAAATCTAACTGAAGAACGAGAACTTGTATGTACTTGTATGTATAGTATTTGGTTATGTGGTTTAGAGAATTAGTTTTTCTGACAATCTAATAAATCATTTATAAATCGTTTTGAAAGGTCATTGCAAAAATCCTAGATCTTTGGGGGAGGCCCCTCCAGCACATTTCATCCTTCTGGAGCCTTGTTTTTGAGGATTACACTGGAAGGAAAAGCAACTTCAAAGGAATGGTTTTCCTTTTTATGAGTGTTTATGCATTTAACTGAAAAAGTGGGTCTTCCCCGCAGTGCTGGGTGCGCAGCAGGAGTGGCGGGGGTAGAGGAGACATGGACAGCTGGGGGTTCCCAGCTGCAGCTCTCAGATGTCTTCGCCTTGCAGGGGTTTTGGTGAGAATTTGTTTCACAGAATACAGAAAAGGAAAGAAGTCACTAAGAGAGTGCAGTATCTAAGTACAATTATTCAAACGTCTGTTCATACAAAATTAATAGTCAGCCAAGGGATACGGTTATCTTGGTTCCTTTACGGACAAGCCACGTGCGCCACACTGTAGTTTTTACAGAAACATTTCCTGTTGTCTGCAGCATCCCAGTATCAGGTTTGACTAATCCAGAGGCTGATGCTCTGAAGGCAGTCTTAGGTTGCAGAACTCAGATTTATAGTATAAACCATTCATTTTAATTGCTCTAATTTCCTATTAATCAGAATATGCAGGTACCTGATATATAGACTCAACTGACACTCTAGTATCTGTAATAGTAAATTTTTAATGGCTGGTTAATTATATCACTACATTTTTATTGCAATATAGTACTCATTTAAGCACTTAAAAATGGAAGGTGTACAAAGATTAAATTAAGACACGGTAAATTGACTAAATATTTGGTTTTTATATAAATAAAGGTCATAACCACACTGTTGACATGTAATACTGTTATAATACAACAGTTAAACTGTGAGTCTACAACAGAAGTCGTCTGTAGTTAAACAGGAAACAAAGTTGAAAAAGACCATGTTAAAACAAAACTACTGGGACTAACAGGTCGGGATTGTAAGTAGCAACAAACATATTCACTCAGCTCCTGAGTATTTCAAGTTTTACAGTACACATTAAAAATGATTTCTTCCATCAACACTATAAATTCAAACTGTCGGATGTTTATGCGTTTTGCAAGTTACACTGATTGAATGCTTATATGGGAGCGGGGGTCGGAGCATCTCCCGATTTGAAGTTTACATCACCCACATGCTAACACAAACACAACTTGTTCCGTTTTCCTTCCCCCCTCTCCCCCAAACAAAGGCGGCAGGATTTTTTGGTTTCTTTTAGATAATTGTTTTAAAGGATTTGTGATGATCAATTTGAATGTCTGAAATTCAGTAATATTTAACTCTTAGACAACTAAGAGGTTAAAGATGGAAAATAATTTCTCCTAACACCAAGTTAGAAAATCATTTGCATCATGCTGTAAACTAGGAAGCAATGTAAAGCGACAAAAACCTGTCCCCAGTACATAATTAAAAAAATCTAAATTTCAAATCAGCAGAGCTGGTCTACTTCCCATGTTGACTATATGCCACAGTACGCGTGCGCTCCTGAAATGCACGGCTAATGCAGGCAGTCTTCCACTGCGGCAAACGCACAGGATCCGATTCCTGATCGAGCCATCAGTCCTAGACACTGTGTGGCCTGTCCCATGGCTAGGGCAAGTGGAGGTTGCTTTGGCAGATTGTGGGTTTCTGAGGAAAAAATGATTAAAAATGGAAATAGCAATTAGCAAGACCTTTTCTAAACACTCTGTTGGGAAGATACTGCATTACTCTAAAAATTAGCAACATCTACACGGCTCTTAGTGACCTGACTAGCGAGGGTAACTTCTAAGCCAATGCGGACTATCTTGGCTACGCTGCTCTGACTAGGCAGTACGGGTAGTAGGTATTCATCTGTTAAGAGAAATGCTTGCAGAATTAGACTTTTAAACCTTTAGGTACTTAAAAACTTTCATATTAATTACGATTGGAAAGATGTAGTTTCTTTCCTGATACTTACAGTGAGGAGTAGGGAAGACTTAGTATTTCTCTTCAGCTTCACTAAAGTCAGCCGACTTACCAAAAAAAGACACCAGGTTTTCAGTAGAAGTTTCAGTGCTGGATTCTTCCCCTTCTGGGGAGAGGACCCAACTGAGGCTAAGTGTCTCCAAGTCACAGTGTTAACAGGGGAGTGTTAACTTGGGTTTCTAGGGGGCCTGATGGTGACGGTGGCCATAAGTGATGACAAAAGCAAAATCACCCTCTGATCCTGGAGTTAAATTGACGGATAACTGCCAATAAATTAGTTTTCAGGGTCATGCATACCCCAAAATGGTCACCTACAGTACAGATGTAGTTAAGTACCAAAATCTGTTCTTTACCAGAGATTAAAAAAAAAAAAAATACTGGGGAAAGTGGCAGACCTGCTAGAAGCTGGTGATCTTGGTGGAAATGTCCACAATTTAAGTTTATACAGATTCCCAATTAATAAAATTATTAATCAGTCGTTTGTAGGCATAGTTGATAACCAAGGGCAAAAACCATGATACTGGCTGGTAAGGCTCCCTATGACTGAATTCAGCTCTGGATTCCAAGTCTGCAGTGTGGTGGGAGAAAGAAAAGATTCAGAAGGAATGGAGCTGAAAAGGGGGGGGGGGGGAATTCAGGATTTAAAAGAGAAAACAGGATCAAGAATGTAAGAATCAAAATATGGCAGAAAAGGCACACAAACTGGGGAGAAAGTATGGTTTGAAAAGTGGTCTGTGGGTTAGGATTAGTAAGGTCCTGGCTATTATTTGGCAACACTATTTAGCTAAACTTGGATGATGATAAACATTTTTTGCCAAGTCTAATCCAAGCAGGACCGACTTTTACAGTTCTGTGAATTGAGAACAGTTTTTTATATAAAATCAGTGTAACAGGATAAAAACTGAAAAGGAAACATTTTTTCCAAACTTTCTCTTGTATAGGGAAGTAACGTTGCTCAAAGGTAAGCATCTGGAGGTACTCTAGTTCTACTTTGGTGAGGGGCAGGGGCATGTGATTAATAAGCATTTTTTTTTTTTAAAGATTTTTATTTATTTAGTTGACAGAGATCACAGGTAGACAGAGGCAGGCAGAGAGAGAGGAGGAAGCAGGCTCCCTGCTGAGCAGAGAGCCTGATGTGGGGCTCGATCCCAGGACCCTGGGATCATAACCTGGGCCGAAGGCAGAGGCTTTAACCCACTGAGCCACCCAGGTGCCCTGGTTAATAAGCATTTTTAAGGGGCTTTTTTTTTGGGATATAGAACTTACTGGAATTACATGCAATTAATCTAACAACTTTAAGCACTAGAGATGAAACTACATAAATGAGCGTATTTATAAATCTGTACACTGACCTATAGCAATCTGCTTATCTTGTCATTCTGTAGGAATTCTATCAATATAAATTTAAGTACAATTTATAGCTAAACCCATACTACATAATATGTAGCACAGTATATAAAAATACGTATTATCTTGCAGAGTGGTCCTAAATTTAATATTGAATAACTGAATTCCCTTAAAGAACCCAAGATACAAAAAAAACCTCCTGCGAAAAACTGGTGACTCCAATAATTCTTTCTAGAAGATGTGGCATATATATATACAATGGACTATTACTCGGCTGCAAAAAAAAAGAAAAAAAAAAAAAAAAACAATGAAATCTTGCCATTTGCAACGCTGTGGTCTGGAGCTAGAGCGGACTATGCTTCGGGAAGTCAGTCAAGGACAAGTACCAGAGGATTTCACTCACATGTGGAGTTTAAGAAACAAAGCATGAACACAGGGGAATGGGGGGAAAAAAGAGAAGCGAACCCTAAGACCCATAAAGACGGAACAAACAGGGTTGATGGAGATGGAGGCGGAGGTGGGTGGGCGGTGGGCTAGCGGGGGGGATGGGCATTAAAGGGAGCACTTGTGACGAGCACTGGATGTTGTATGTAAGCGATGAATCACTGACTTCTACTCCTGAAACCAGCGACACACTGTATGTTAACTAACTTGAACGGAAATAAAAATCTGGAGGAAAAAATAAAAATAAAAACAAAAGGAAATTCTTTCCAAGTCTGAGTTTACCTATAAATGTAGCTGAAATTAAGCCTTCATGATTACTTACCATGTAGTAATTTCAAAAAGACAATTACAGTAAACCATAATCTGCCCTATAATCCCACGATTGCTATTAAATTCTATTTCTACCAACAGAGCTAAATGAATTTCATGTAACCAAAAAACACAACACATTAATCAAAGAAAATTCACAGTATTTATTATATACAAGTTCTAAATGTAAGGAAACAGCACGAAAGATGACATTTTTTTAGTAACTGTTCTTACTCCAAATACCCCACTATGGTACCTTAACATGCAACAAATTAACAGTTGACCCTGAGAAGCAGGGGTGTGAACTGCACAGGTGCACGGCCATGTGGCGTTTCTCTGGGTCCAGCAGTGTTTCCCCTTATGGTTTTCTCCCTGTCTCTTCTCTAGTTTAACTGCAAGAACCCAGTACAGGAGGCACGTAACATACAAGATACGTGTTAACCAAGCGCTCCTGTTCCTGGTGAGGCTTCCAGCCAGCAGCAGGCTCTCAGTAGTTAGGTTTTGGGGGAGTCAAAAGTTACATGCAAATTTTTGACTGTGCAGCAGGGTTGGTACCCCAACCCCCCCATTCTTCAAGGGTCAACTGTAATTAACTTCTTTAAGAGCAAATAATGGATTAAGGCTCAACTATGACTACTTGCTTCCTTTACATTGTGGCCAAGAGCCCTGTCCTTCTACATGTCTCCCTGTCTAAAATGTTCTCGAAGCTACTCTTTGCGGCACTGCTCTCCTGCACCTAAAAAACAGTCTGAAACATGTTTAAGCCTCCACACCTGACAGGGCCAAGCTGTAAAAAAAACACTTCTAGATGGAGTCTCATTTTAGCAGAGGAACTAGATTCTAAAGTCAAGTGAAAAATCACTCTTACAAATTACATTTGAAAAGTATCCAGAAATTAGGGAGGGTATGTGCTTTGGTGAGTGCTGTGAAGTGTGTAAATCT
The DNA here is from genome assembly GCF_011764305.1 of Mustela putorius furo. Taxonomy (NCBI): domain Eukaryota; kingdom Metazoa; phylum Chordata; class Mammalia; order Carnivora; family Mustelidae; genus Mustela; species Mustela putorius. The sequence goes on from NW_025422022.1 coordinate 10,731,254, forward strand.
GGCGATTCACAGACCTGTACCCCTGGGGATAAAAATGTGTTCATAAAAAATAAAAATTAAAAAAAAAAAACAAGTATCCAGAAATTAGAAGATAGTTTCACCTAAACAACCCTGTAGAATTTGTATGTAAACGCACAGGATGTCGCCGAGTTCGCACACCTAGTGCAACTATTCAGTACACAAACGCCGTCACGATCCTCGGCAGCGAGCGGCCCACAGCAACGGCAACTCGTGGCCTGTCACTCGGGCTCACCTCAGCCAAGCCTCGCTCCTGACGCTGCTGCTCTTCCCTGCCCACCCTTTGTGCTCGGTAAGGGCACCCAGCAGAATACGCTCAACTTTAGCGCAAACATCGTGCTACGCCAGGGGCTTCTGCTGCCCGACGTGCCCCTGTCAGCCTCAGTCCAAAATGCTTTTGCAACCTGCGCACAAAAACTTCCCGACTTCCCCAGGTGTACCCCCAAAGTACTGTTTAGTCCATCTGAATGCACTTCATCTGGAATTCAGACAGCGGAGGGGAAGGTTTCTGTATTCCAAAATAATTCTCTTAAAAATGTAGAAAGCACTTCCCCTCAAGACTACCGAAACAGAAATCCCAGCGCAAATACCACCTCCAATATTCAGAGAGTCTCGTTGAAGCTGTGGTTTTACTCACCTAATATTGCACTGTTAAGAGCTGAGCACACGGGTTCTCTCTGAATTGGGTCAAGCTGATTTCCAACTGGGCTGTTCCAAGGGTCTGAGTAAGCGAGTAAACTGAATGCATCCTGTTGAAAACAGAGTTTGGTTTTTAATTCACTGAAACTACCATGGTCCCCCACAACTACGAAGTTGAGAGATAAGTAAAATACACAGCTTCGTGGCCCTAGACTACTGTCACAACCCACCTACTCCTATGCTTAGGCTGTATGTTTTTTAACAACTAGATTATGCAACAAAGCCTAAGCTGTTTTCATTTTTCTTTACTGTAAACAGCCATCCTCATTAATCTTCCCCCATCCCTACAACACATGCGGAACAGTAGAATTAAAACGAATTCTTCTGGAATGTGCTAATTAAAGAGGAAGACAAAAACATGCAGATGCTCTATAATTTATTACCACTGATACAAATTTGACGTTAAAAGGATAGGGCCTCCCTGTGTATTTTTTTAAACAGATGTGGGCACTCGCCACAACTCACTGGATATCATTTTCTCACTCAGGAATCAAAAAAATTAAACTGGCTCCCCTTCCCAAACATTCAGTAGTTCCAACTATCCTCAGGCCACCGTTCCCAAAGAAGAAGTGACACAGTCTTTTCAATCGCTCTTTGTCTTCTTTCTATGGGAGGTGCATATGACTGTGGTTTCAAACACTGCTTTCAAGTTCAAGCTGCATTATCAGCTGCTGTGTGGCCTCTGGCGGGCAAAGGCCTAAGTGTCCATTTCCTCATCTCTACAGAGGAGGTCCTGCCTGAGAAGGTCGTGAGGATGAACAGCTCAATGAAGTTAGCAATGTCAGTTCATTCTAACCTTTCAACATGTGATGTTTTTTCTTTTAAGATTTTACTTGAGCGAGCAAGGGGAGTGGGTGAGTCAGAAGGACAAGCAGACTCCCCGCTGAGCAGGGAACCGGACTTGGGGCTCCATCGCAGGACCCTGAAGTCGCGACCCGAGCCAAAGGCAGGCACTTAACAGACTGAGCCACCCAGACATCGTGTTATTTTGCCACCAGTCAGTGCCCTCATCTGGAGCACCAGGACAGACCTAGAGAGACACGTAACAGGACACCCTCCTTCAGAAGGCGTACGTGGAAAAGTGCTGCGGAAACCATCCATCAGTGAATTCGGTAACAACACTTCCAAAATGCTGGTTTCGGACACGGAAGGCTGAAATTGCTCAAGCAAAGTGTTCCCAGGTACCGCCGCACAGACGTTCCTCTACGGAACTCCCTGGCGCTCAGGCGGGGAAAGGCTGGGGCTGGCCTCCACGCTGCGGAGCTAGAGAACCGCCCGCACGGCTCTAGCTGTCCCCCTGAGGCCACCAGCCAGGGCACATGTGCGGCTCGCCCACGGTCTGACACTGACGCATCTCTCCCTCGTGCCAGACAGCTTGAAAGGTCGCTGAAGACAAAAATGTATTACCCTATTCTGCGGTCCCTGCAGCCACGGGTGCACGCGGGGTCCAGGGAAGCAGCTTCCCACCCGCCAATCACATGAGCTGCTGCTTCCGGTGCGCCCCACGGAGCTGCTCGGTTCCGGGTCCCGGCTCCCTCCCTCTGGGCTTACTGACCAGGAGATTCATGTCCTACCATGTCCTACCATGTCCTACCTGGAAAGCCAACTCTGATCAATCCCATTATTCCTAAAGGACTGATCTTCGCTCAAGACTTAATTTACCCCACAACCACCCAATGGGGGACCATCCCCATACTACGGATCCATTTTTCAAGTACACTGAGGAGTTGCCTAGGAACCACTAGTATATGAAAACCTTTAAGCACGAGACTACCCCGTTGGGGCTACAGACCCAGACATGCTACCAGAAAGAAATGGTGCACTCCCTAATCTCAAACCCAGACCATGCTTGTGTTCACACCTTCCTTAGTATTTAAAACAAAACCTCGTGGAAGAAGATGGCGATCCTGTGTCGGGCACTAACACTGGGTGCAGTCAGTCTGTAAGCCCGAACATGGACGGACTCATTTTATCTTCACAATAACCTCAGGACGGGAATACTGTTGTGCCCAACTTAGAAGCAAACCGAGGCCCAGAGAGTTTGAGAGCACACAGCTGGTGCAGAAGTCACTTAGGAAGATGTGGTTTCTTTAAATTGCCGCTCTAAATACTAGGACAAAAAAAGTCCAAAATTTTGCTCTAATATTTTCAGTACAGTGGAAAACAGTATTGCACAAAGCTGCCAGACACTTAGGCCCTAGTGGGCAATCACCAGGGAGGGCCGCCACTGCTTCGAGAACCCCCACGGTCTTAGAGGAAAGTCAGGCACGTAAATAAACAACGTGCGTTGCGCTGCTTAATTTATTAACAGAGTATGTTGTGTCACGTGACCTAATCCCAGAATGAGCCCCGAGCTCCATGGAAACAGGCTGAGAGAAAGGCAGGCCTGGATGGAACCACAGGTAAGGGGTTCGAGCCCAAAATGCCTCTAAGTCACACTTAAAAAGCTTGAATCTTTTTCCAATATGGCAGTGGAGTTTTCTGTTTTTTTAAGGATTCTATTTATTTATTTGACAGAGATCACAGGTAGGCATGAGACAGGCAGAGAGAGGGGGAAGCAGGCTGCCACTGAGCAGAGAGCCCGATGCACGGCTCAATCCCAAGATCCTGAGATCATAATCTGAGCTGAAGACAGAGGCTTAACCCACTGAGCCACCCAGGCGCCCCATGGCAATGGGAGTTTTAAATCAAGGATTGACATGGATAAAACTGAACTTGAGAAATATCACGCAGCAACACTAAAGAACAAAGCTTGGAAGTCAGGCGAAGCTGTAAGAAAGAAAAAAAAACCTTAAAAGGAGAAAAAAAAAAAGGTTTACACCACCAGGTTCCCTGAATATCTATTTTATCTTTCTTTACAAAGGGAATGAAGTCAGGGTAGCAACATTAATGTTTTAAATCCTGCAGTAAAACAACTGAGGGTGAAGTTTTGGTGACCAAAGAAATGCAAATGAGTGATGTTAAGGTCTGATGTGGAACCCACTAGAGTAGAAGAATCCAGTAGTGCCTCTGGCACTTTCCTTTTCTACCGCTGGTAAGCCGGGAGAGGTTTCTGGAAAGCAATACAGCAATACACAGCAAAGCCACAATAATCCTATCCTTTGACCCAATCATTCTATTTCTAGGACTTTCTTCCAGCGTTACAATTTTAGGGAAGAAACAAAGACACATGTATAAAGGCGTTCACTACAGCGCTGGAATAAAAGCAAAAAGTCTAACAGAGCAGAGCTTACAGGAACCAACCTGGCAGCACGGAAGAGCAGTACCCGGCCACTTAAAATAACTGAAGGCACAGAAACTGGAAATAAGCGTTTAGGGCTGTAAACAGAAACAATACCAAACAGCACAACTACAATCACTAGGTAAAATACACGCACACGGGATTTAAGGCACAAAACTGAAAGTATCTTTGAACTATCATGGGATGAGGGGTTACTTTTTATTTCAGAAGAACAGGTCTCTGTGGGAAGAATTTCGGAGGCCAGTGTGACACCAGTTAGGTAGGATTCTCAAACTGTACTTACAGTTGGCTTAAAATCTGTAGCAGTTTCTAAACAGGGTGAGTCCAAATTGTTCTATTTTTGCTTCGGTTGCCAGCTGGGGCTGCTGGATCCTGCTGGCCTCGGCCCCGCTGCCATGCCTGGCGACCCTGCCGCGGTTCCCTCAAGGGTGGCGGAACCCATGCAGGGGGCGGTCTGGGAAGCCTCGGGCGGGCAGGCGTCGGCAGGTGAGAAAGCGGGGGAGCCTGGGCAGGGGCGCTCCTGCCCCGGGTTCAGTGCGCACCAGGCCCGCTCCGCCAGGGCTCAGGCCCAGTGGAACGCGAGGGGCCTCCCGGGAAAGCATTCGGGGACTCTTACCTCTGCATTTAAACAAATCTTGCTCTATGCACGTGATTCAGATATCTACGCAGATCCACACACAATGAAAGATTAAAAACACCCACTACGATCAAGCGTGCCCTGAAGTGAAAAATGAAAGGAAAAGGAAAAAGAGAAATTTCTAAACCTTCTGAACCGCGGTAAAGAAACTTTGCGTGTTGTCCTCGAATCCTCTAGCTGCTCTCCTGGGGCTTCCAAGCTGGATCAGTGAGCTTAAACCCCTGTGCATCAAGGGGAGCTGCGGGAGGGGAAGGATAGCGCGCAGGATATTGAGGAAGTCTCTTGAAGCAGCTGGCATCTGCCTCGAAGTCAGAAGTGCAAAATCAAAGCCATCCACATTCTTTAGATGAAGAAGATGAATTACATCTTCACATAATCCAACATATAATCAAGGACTCTCTTTGAGAAGAGGCCACTGATGCCATTTTGGGAGCTCTGGGCACACTGGAACCCAAGTCAGTCAGCTGATAAAGTGAAAGCCTGCATTTTCCAAAGACACCACAGAAATCCCAGTCCCTCGTCGTATGCCTTTAGCATGAAGTTTGAACAAAAAAACCGTCAGATGACCCAGTGTTAAAAAAAGTGTATGAAATCCTAAAAACATTTCGTATCCCCAAGTCTCCCCTCCAACAAGAGCGCTCCCAGGACCCTCCAGACACACCGGGGTCCCGTTGGGGACCCTTTCAGGATGTCTTGTAAGTTCCGAACTGCTTTCATAAGGAAACGAAGATACCTTGTCTCGTCTCGCTCTCACACTCCCGCACCCACACGGTGGAGGGTTTCCAGAGGCTCCCGGCGCGGACATACCGGGAGCGGGAGAACGCAGCTTACCCTCCAACATACCCAGCGTTTCAAGAGACGCGTACAAATATAAAGCACTGCCACTGGCCTTAGTTTTTGAAAGTTATTTTTCATAAAAATATCCAATGGATTTATGATTGTCAATAGACAGATTACAGTTAAAATTACTAGTATGATAAAAATAAATATCACTCACAGGAACAAAACTCTTTTGAATAATCATCATTAAAAAGCTAGGTGCCACCTGCATTAGATACAGTTAAAGGGCGAGGAACGAAGACCCACTCTGGCCTCAAGGAATTCTTCATCTCAGAGGGCAAATGTGGACAGCCATTTCCCTAATACATGGATGTCTGATTTTTATTTATTTTGTGTTCTTTAAACTCCAGTATAATTAGAGTCACATTAGTTTCAGGTGTACGTTAACACAAGCTTGAACAACCCTATGTGTTCTCAGTCCTCATCCCGTTAAGTGCGCTCTCCGCCCCATCCCTGTTTCCCGCCCCACCTCCCCTCTCCCCACCTCCCCTCTGTTCTCTGTAGTGAACAGCCCTTTTATCTTTTCTTTGTTCGTTTGTTTCGGTTCTTGAATTCCACATAGGAGTTCTGTGACTGACTTCACTCAGCATTATACCCTCTAAGTCCGTCCATGTTGTCACAAATGGCAGAATTTCATTCGTTTTTAAGGCTGAGTAACATTCCACTGTGTGTATATATATAAATAACACAAATATATATACACACACAGAGCACATCTTTATTCACTGGTCTACCAAGGGACACCTGGGCTGCTTCCATAAGGTGGCGATTGTAAATGCCACTACAGTAAACACAGGGGTGCATGTATCTTCCTGAATTACTGTTTTCACAGTTTTTGGGTAAATACTCAGCAGTGGAATAACTGAATTATATGGTAGTTGTATTTTCCTTTTTGGGGACCCCTCCAAACTGTCTCCCACAGTAGCTGCACCAGTTTGCAGTCCCAAATCAAAAAATGATTTGAACATTTTATTTTTATTTATTTATTTTTTTTATATTTTTATTTATTTATTTGAGAGACAGTGAGAGGGAGCATGAGAGGCGAGAAGGTCAGAGGGAGAAGCAGACTCCCCATGGAGCTGGGAGCCTGATGCGGGACTCGATCCCCGGACTCCGGGACCGTGACCTGAGCCAAAGGCGGTTGCTCAACCAACTGAGCCACCCAGGTGCCCTGATTTGAACATTTTAAATAAAAAATTGTTTAAATTACATATTCCACTGATTTTCTTTTACTTAGCATAAAAACCATAATTTAACCCCCGTTTCTGGCTAAGGCCACCCCCCCCCCACTGGAAACAGCAGGTGGGCTGTCGGGCGCATGTGCAGGGAAGCCACCGCCCCTCCCGCCTGGGCCACTGGTGCTGTAGGTAAGGGGCTCCTTATTCGCTCTGAGGCTAAGCAGGTATGCTCCGTCTATACAGCAGGTGCCACACCGAGGCCACGGCACAAGAGGCCGTTGCCTGTCTGCTGCCCTCATGCCAGGCGTGGTGCTACCAGGCAGTGCTGGCTGGCGCGCTAAGTCTCAGTCTGGGGCAGGCAAGGGCGGCCCTGGCCTTGCTCTTTCCCACCAAACCCAGGCATGGGCTCAGGGCCACCTCTCGCATCTCCCCTTTGTCCTTTGGAGTTCTTACAGAACATTCCAGAGAAACTATTTACAAGGAATCAACTCTGAGCCCAACCTATTGCTAATGCAGGATTACCAAAGAAAGAAAGAAAAAGAAAAAAATCACAATGGTTAGGTTAATGTTCCACAGATTCAAAGGGCTATTGGGACTTTAAGAGTTAAAAAAAAAAAAAGAAGTCTTCTAAAGAATCTTAACATCCCTACAACGGACTGCAATGCTGACTTAAGGCAGGGGAAAACTCATCCATCTGCAACCGATCTGTAAAACTGGCTGACATCCTAAAGTGCTGACATTTTATCCATCTTGCCATCCACCCATCACACACATCAATCCAGAAGAGTTCTGAAAGTGTATCTCAACACCCCCCCCCCGCCCCCTGTTTTGAAAGATGACCCAAGGCCGCAGCAATCGCCATCAGAACGGACACCCTGCAGGAGACATTCAAGGCGCTGCAGCCCTGCGTGGTGTTTGCAGAAATAAAAATAATCTCAAATTTATATCTTTCCCAGCAAACCCACACCTCTACCAACTCTGCCAATTTTATAGCCGAGAAAACAGAACCAGACAAGTAAGTCCAGAGAGGGTAAACAGTGCGCACGGGTGGCAAGCGGGGATGTAATCCGCATTAGTTACTGGAAGTCCGAATGGAATTCCTAGCACGACTCAGTGTTTCACAAAATGACAACTGAATTCCTTTGACACGTTTCTAATTTTTCAAGGAAAAACAAATCTACCTTCAACATTTTTTTATTCGCTGTGTTCTTGCCACACTCTCTCCTCAGCTGTTCGCTCATGGCCTGCAGCTCTCTTCCGAAGTGAATCATCCTCTCTATGGCGGCCTGACTTCCTCCACACAACTGGCGTCTTAACTGACTCGAATCAACTTCTGTAAGCGAAACAAACGAGTATTTTACTACCTTAATAAATGGAATACAATGAAGAAATGAACATAAATTGCTTATAACAGTCTGTACATTTCATTTAGGAACTACTACCTAATAGTTTATCTAAACACGTGGCTTTATTTTAATTCAGTGTGAAACGCTGCAGCTTTTTAAAAGGTCTACTTCCTCTAAGTCTCAAGAATCTAGGCTCCAAAACCCAGCACGCAGCTGAAAGTCAGGTGACAACCTTCCTGTGTAGTGGGCACCTAGGGTATCAGGGAAAGGTTTATGAGAAGTTAAGCACAAATCTCTAACACGACATTGAGCAGCATTAACAAGAAAGGAACAAAGTAGAAACTGCCTCTCAGGCTACTCTGACCAACCAGAGATGGAATGATAGGGTGCCTCTTGGCTAAAAGCTGAATGACTCCAAAGAAACACAGAAGACACCATGTTATCGAAAGGGTTAATCACATACTTTTACAAAATAATTGTATGGTATATATATTTATCTTGGTGAACACCAACCACTGATCAATAATGTAACTGTATGGATGACTAACGATGACTATGATTAACATTTACTGAGCACTTACTTTGTGCTTATTAGCTTTTCACAGATTGTCTTATTTCATCTTCACAATGACCTGCAGGCATTGTTGTTATTACTGTACCCATTTTACAGATGAAGAAACTGAGGCACTGAGCTCTTAAGTAACCTGTCCAAGGTTACACAGCTAGTAAGTGGCAGTTGCAGAATTTGAATCCAGGTCCTCTAGCTCTAGAGCCCCTGTTCTTAAATCACTGTGCTTAAATTACTCTCTGGATGTTGAAGCCGTTGGTATCTGACACAGGAAAACGAGGCTGCCTTTTAAATTAAACCCCTTGCCTGAGAAAATGAATTCTTTGTTGAACACATAATCCTCAACAACAATCCTCAATACAGACCTTTTGACATCAAAACAGTCAGAAATCTAATGTTGCCATGCAATTCAGACAAATAAGAATGTTGAGGCTCCCAACAAAATTTCATTCTCCAACTGATAGGAGAGTTTGCCAATGGTTTAACTTTGTGGCACGATTTACTTACACAAGGTATTAACAAAACAGAACTATATATGCTAATGTGCTTTCAGTCACATCATTTTTGGGCAGTGGGGAGGAGAAGGGTCGGTCACACGTAAGAACCTACCATGTGCCCGGCACCCAACTATGCATAAGGCACGTACATTCACATTAAATCCACATAAGAAATTGTCTGATTAGAATTTATAAAATCATTTCTACCGATCTGGCCTTTACTGGTTACACTGAAGTAAGTATAAAACCTGTTCACACCTCCAGCCCCAAACATGCTACAGAACAGTAAACACTATCAAGAGCGCGGCTGCATTAACAGCAGCACTGAAGTCAGGGAAACCATCCCGCTCGGAAAACTGAGAAGCGCCTCTGCTCCTCGAGCAGCCCACGTCCAAGGGACGCTTTGGGTAATATGTACTATATGTACGATTGTCAAATCCAATGGCACATACATCTTAAAATCTGATTTATGCTCATCAGCTGGGAATCAATACAAGTAAAAACATAACCTTGTAGTCATCATTTTTTATTAAAAATGTAAGAAATATCACTGCAGACCCATTTCGGTGTCACAATCTTCCATTTCGTGGTCATGTTTAGAGCTACCGTTTAGGAAACCATTGGATGAAGTCTCTCCAACCCCATTGGAGTAGTGCTCTGTTTCCATGTCTACATCATTACTGGAAATGAAAAAAACAAACCTAATTTTAGAAATCGCATACTTGTAGCTTAGTTTAAAATAAATTACTACTCACTACATACAGCCTGCTTATATACTGACTTCATAATACAAGGCGATAGCAATCTGTAAAAAAAGGTGTTTAGTTCAATCTTGAACGTCTTCAAAGCCAGTATGTAGCTTGCCCTTAACAAATTTGTACTTCTGGATGGGGAAGGGGAAAAGGGTATGTCCTAAAATGTAGGGGTTTTCTGACTTTCTAGCAGTATGGACAAACTTTTTCACATACTTCCCGCAATCTTACCGACTCAGTTCTGCACTTCATTTTTTGCTCGCTGATGAGCCCTTGCCCCAAGATCCCCCACCCGACCCTGCTGCGTGCGTTTCCAGCACTCAGGGAAAATGGGGGGGGGGGGGCGGGGGGGAGGCGACTTCATTCTCAAACTATTCCCGGGTGCTGCCTCACCTCTTTGCGGCCCTCATAATCCTCTCTCCTAAGACGATTTCTTCCTTAATGGTCACTTTCTAGCATGTGTCCTCGCGGCTCAAAAACAGCCTCCCACAGAAGTAAACGATGACTTGGAAAAGCGCTCTGTCTGGTCCTCTCAGACCTTGTCGGCACCCAACATGATTTTCCTCCCACGGGCTTTCTTTCTTTCTAAAGAATCTGCCAAACCTTAATTTTAAAAATGCCACTTTGGATACGCAGGTTGCTCCTTTCACTTGCGTCTCCTTTCCTGACAACAGCGCGGTGCCAGTCCCCGCATGTGGACACGCTGACGCCGCCGCCGCGTCCCCCCACCCACCCCGACCCACCCCTGCACTCTAAGCACGACAAACACCTATTCTCAAAGATTTCTCCAATGAAAATCTACATAAGGATTCCACAGTCCAGAAGGACACACTTGTTGAAAATACAGCAAATACATTAAACTGTACTTTTCTCATTTAAAAAGCAACGTATATTCGTTTGTGGGAGAAAAAAGCAACACCGAATGCAGATGAGCAAAAAGCGCTCGGCGCATGAGGCCACCAGACACAACCACAGGCAACACCTCGGGGACAGCATGCGAGGTGAAGTGTGTGCGCGTGAGAGTGTGGCTTCTATCAGCAACACACGTCAGGGGAAAAGACACCGATCTAGGGAGAATGGGGCAATGGGCCCAGGATTCCTCCATCAGTCAGAAACACTTGTTTACTTTTTTTTTTTTTTTTTTTAAAGTAGGCTCCTTGCCCAACACGAAGCCCAAAGCGGGCTCAGACCGAGCCGAGATCAGGAGTCGGATGCTCAACTGACTGAGCCAGCCAGGCGCCCTGGTTTACTCTATCCTGACGAACTTTGAGAATGGGTAAGACAAATCAAATTTTAGAGAGAATAATGTTTAATTTAATGGAAATTCTTAAGATCATAGTTTTTAGCCATCTTAATAAATATACTAAACTTTTTTTTCCTCTTTTGACAAAACAATGTAGTATTTGGGAGGGATTCCTTCATTTGAAACCCATTTAAGAAGAGCTTTAGAGCGTGCTTTGTGTTCGGGAGAAGCAGTCTCTGCCCTCCCGGGGTGAACAGAGGATCAGCACTCAGATGGTGAAAGTTAATTACAAGGAGTGACGCAACACTGAGTGGGGACATAACCGAGGAAATCATCCTTCAAGAGTAATAAAGAGACTGAGTTTCATAGCCTGCTGGATCAGACGTGGGGGGGGGGGCAGCGTTTCCGATGGGCAGAGGGTAGAGTGCAGTATAATGCAAAAAGCACAAGTCTGGGAGTCAGAAATCCTGGGAAGTAGTCACGGTTCTGCAACTTACTAGCCCCTGATTATTGAAACTGACTCCCACAGAAGTCATTTGCACTTCTGGTATTCAGCTCTACACCTGCAAAATGGTTTTAATAGTTAATACCATCTTCGCCTACTTTGCAATCCCACTGTAAGGACGACTTTACCACCTATAAATGTAACTGTTTAGTAGTTTAAAGCAGTTAAAATTTTTTTTTTTTAAAGATTTTATTTATTTGACAGACAGAGATCACAAGTAGGCAGAGAGGCAGGCAGAGAGAGAGGAGGAAGCAGGCTCCCGCTGAGCAGAGAGACCAATGCGGGGCTCGATCCCAGGACCCTGAGATCACGACCTGCGCCTAAGGCAGAGGCTTTAACCCACTGAGCCACCCAGGTGCCCCAGTAGTTCAAAGTAGTTTAAAAGCTTCCTTTCCTCTGTGTCACCAAACCCTTCCAGTGAGCATGCTGCCCTGAACTCAGGTGGTAACAGGTGTCTTTAGCAACTTCCTGCCATGAAGAGTATTTAAGAGACTAACCCATGAACTGCCCGCAGTCCTGCCCCCAGACAAGGACAGACCCTTCTACCAACAATACAGGACAGACGTGCTATATAGGACAGTAAGACCTAAAGGAAAAGTCTTAACTTCCTCCATTTCCATGCATAATTTTGATTACAACCCAGTCTTCTAATCTTCTGTTTTCTAGTACGTCATTGCTCCTGTGAAAGGCTACCCTAATCTCCTCTGCCCGAGATGGCCGTTTTTTCCACCACTCTACCCACACCACTTCTGCGGACACCCCCCTGCAGCCCCACCACCCAACACGATCCCTTCGGTAAGTCGAGAGAGAATGTGGGTATTCTGATTACTCTCCCAAATCACAAATACAGGTTTTTATACCTATGCCTCTCTCCAGAATCATCTTTCCATTAAGATTCCATGTGAGAAAGTTTTGCACTGATGAACATTTCCCCCCCGCAAGCACTGCGACCAATCAATTCAGGTAATGAGACCAAACCAACAACAGAATGATAAAATCTACCCGTGATTTTTTTTAATCTGTATTATTTTTATCATTCCACTAGTCCTGAACCAAAGTGAATTCAGATGCTGGATGATCCAGGCAGGCTGACCTCGTAAGAGCTTGCTCTCATACACTCGTATCCAAACGGTAACATTCCATGAACCTTCAGGTCCAGGTATCTGGACGGATGCAACTGAGCGGATGCAGGATTTTAGCAGAGTCAAAAAGACATCCCTACTCTCAAAGCTCTGGGAAGTCAGAGACCACGCCTAGCAGAACGTTTGACACCCAACAGCTCCTCAATACCACGCTCATGCTGGATGTTTATTACTAAATGACTTAAGGTCCATCTGCTGCTATAAGCAAGCTCTCTAAACACAGGCTTTCAGAAAAGATTCTTCACAAAGTTATTTGGAACCCAGGAAACATTCTATACATTTACACCAAAAAAAAAAAAAAAAACAAACCCACACAGAGAAAAAAAATAGTTGTCAATGTTACTTCTGGAGAGTAAACAGACCACTGTGACTTCACTGGGAAATATAAGAACAGCATCTATGTGACCATCTGTAGAGGCCAGTGCCATCAGGAAAACCAGAAGAAGGCAGAGCCCAGAGCGGATTCTTACAGTCCCAGCAGGCGGAGGAGGGAACGCAGAGTCAGAGCAAGGACCAAAGGAAGGAGGCCGCGCGCACACGGGGGGTGAAGAGCTCTGGGGAACTTACTGCCCGCCCTTGTATTCTCTGGGGCTTGGGAACTCCCAGGCCCTATTATGGACCATATAATTCAATTTTTCTAAATTATTAAAAATGATGACACTTACACGCAGGTTGCTTATAGTAATGCAAAAGCTAGGGAGATCACGTACCTGGTGAAGTTATTAACTTGCTGTGATCGGGACATGTTTATACTGTTTAGTTCTGGTACATTCAAATTGGATGACTGGTGTTTACTATGGCAATATGACTGATGTGCTTTATTTGATATTACACCATTACTACAACTTTCAAAACCTGGAAACAAAGAAAAAGATGCATGAACACAGAAACACACACTAAATTAAGTTGTAAACAATGTACCCATATTCTGGTCTTGCACTTAAAACTTTCACAATGTAGGAGAGTCGATGCATTACTTAAACAGTAAACAAACAACTTCTCTGAAAGGACACGAGGATATTAACTGTGGGCTGTAATTACTATCTTCCTTAACATTCACTGAAGGCTTATCTATGGATCTTATTTAATCCCCACAACCCCCCAGGAGGGCAGGGTTCTCATCACGCCCATCTAATATATAAATACCCCGAAGCTAAGACGGTCTCCACATCTGAGACAATGTATGGGCTTTGAGACAGACGGAGGCGAAGGATACAAACCCAAGAATCACGGGCATTTGTGGGACGGCGAGGTCAATAAAATGAGAGGCACTAACGGAGAAAGCTATGTGCCAATGGAGGAAAAGCAAAGGGGTTATTACTCTATGAAAGGAAAAGAAATGATTCTTTTCAGAAAGCGGAACACACAGAGACAGGAGAATCCCTTGGGAAGAACAGGAATGAGAGACACAAGCAAAGAAAGACAACTAAGAAAAACCGGAAACAAACCTAGAGAAGTGATGTCATATATGACAAAAAAGGAGAGAACTGTCATTAAGAAAACACCAAAGCCTGAAGACAGAAGACCAGGGAGCCCGTAAAGGGCCAGGAGGAAAAGAACGGGGCAGAGCAGACCCTCGCCCGGCCGGCAGGGAGCGGATGAGAAAGCAGGCAGCCGAGCGAGGCGGGGTGACGGGTGGACTACAGCTACCACCACCGCGGCACCCCCTTCCCACGTTTCCACTTCATCAGGAACGCACGTTGACCTTTTAGCTTCACTGAACGTCTATGACTTCATCTCCAAAGACAACTCAGATGCTGGCCTATGTTAGGAAGATCTGCTCGAAACCCAGCCTGAGAGCCACCCCTTCTTCACGTTACCTTCCTGGTACTAAAAACATCCATCTGATCCACTCACCATTTGTTTTCCAGAACATGGTGAGATCAAGTATGCCTGCGTGCAAAACGGCTAGGTGCAAACACCCAGATTTTTAAACATTTTAAATTTTGGTTCAAAAGCACAAAGGAGGGTAAAAACTTCTAAGTTCTGTCGTAACACTGAGTCTCACCAGAAAAATGCGCAGTACTTCCTTTGCCTGATGCTAAGTTGTGGATGTTCATCCCGTGGCTGGGGCTCATGCTTGGACTACTGAAAGGTCGAGGACTAACGGGGTAACTGTCTTGAGATTTCGGACTTCGGCCCCCCAGACACCGTACTTCGCTATCTGTACCATTCACCATTTCTATAAACTGACGCACTCTAAAAAAAAAAAAAAACAAAAGATAAACTGACTTTATTTTCAAACAGTTTATTTAGTACAACAGATTTCTGAGACGAAATATTTTAAAAAACTGTATTTATCACTAAGTACAGCCTTTCCATTGTATACTAAAAATATTACCTGTGGTTTCATATACTGTACTGCTTAAATCTGAAATTTTCCAGAAAAATCAGAGTGTAAAGCAAAAGACATTGTATCTCCTTTATTCAAGAGTTACCGAGAAAATGACAATCTCTCTGTAGTATAATAAAATCAATATGGGCTTCATTTCTGAAGTTAAAAATAACTTGATCAAATAATATTTGCACCCGATAGCAAGTCAAATAGTACGTAAGAACAGGATGTGCTTTCCTGGACATATGACACAAAGAGCACTGCTCCCCACTGTTCCTCATTCCTAGGTCCCTTTTGCAACTTCTTCACCAAAATGGGCCACACTTAAAATTTTACTCTAAAGCAAAATAATTCTAACATTTGGCTTACAAAGGGTTTCTGATACTTAGAAGACAGGAAATATTAAGCTTAATAACACCTAAATTTCAAAATAATAAAGATTCAGAAAGACCAACAAAAAAAGCCACATTACGATGGCTGTTATTTAAAAAAAAAAAAAAAAAGGCAGAATATAAGGTGTTGACAAGGATGTGGAAAAACTGGAACTCTTTTAGGCTGTTGGTGAGGCTGTAAAATGGTGCGGGGCTATTGAATTCTAAGGATTAATGTCCTCAAAAAATTAAATACAGATTTATCATACAGTTCAACAATTCCATTTCTGGGTATACACCCCGAAGAACTGGAAACAGGCACTCCAACAGGTATCTGTACACCCGGTTCATGGCAGCACGATTCACGACCACCAGAGTGGAAGCAACCCAAACGTCTATCAGTCAGCCTTCGGAATGAACGCAATTCTGACATATGCTACATATGGATGAATTCTGAGGACATTTTGCTAAGAGGAACAAGCCAGTAACAAAGAACAAATATGTTGTGATTTCACTTAGATGAGGTATCAGGGTAGTCAAATTCAATTTCATAGAGAGAGAAAGTAAAATGGTGGTTGCTAGGAGCTGTGGGCAGGGTGAAATGGGAAGTCCGTGTCTCCGTTTGGGATGATGACAAAAGTTCTGGAGACGGACGGCTGGTGAGGACTGCGGAACAGTGTGACTGTACTTAATGCTACAGAACTGCCGTGTAAAACTGGCAAATTTATGTTATGTATATTTTACCACAATTTTCCAAAATTACACAGACTTACAATAACTTTGTGGGAAGAGAAACAGATAATCCATCTTCTAAAGAAGATTTTAACACTTTTGAACATATATAGCCAGCGTAACAGAAGAGCAACCAGAGTAAAAGATATCATCTGCTTATAACCCCCAACACAGGGTTTTTTTAAAAATCATCTATTACTTAAATGCGCTATATTACAAAATTATATTAATACCTGAAACAAGGTGAAACAAAGATTAAAACTGTTAAAACATGAAAATAATTCTGATTATATATAACACACACACACACATAATGTAGTAACTTTTTATTAAAAACTCACTTTAATGTGAAAAGGAGATTAGGATTTCTTTCAAGTAAACTTGGGTATAACTGTTGTGTTGTTTCAATGGCTTCTCCCATTCTTCCTGCTAACACCAATTTCTGAATTCCTAGTTAGAGAAAGAAAGCAAGAGATCAATTTTTTAGGAGTAGTAACATAAACTTAAGAGGGCCGTCAAAAAAGAAAGGTAAAAAAATACTTTAAATAAATTATTGCAATTAACTTCCATTTCTTTTTCTAAAATCATAGTTTCTATTGGGCAATCAACGAGAGATTTTGGACATATTAAAAAACTAGAAATATTAGGTATTTCATAAACTATTTTTAAAAATCACAAACTAATATACAAGTAATACAGGAAAAATACCTGTTAAGACGTACTGAGGTACTAGACACTGTGTTTACAGCCTACAAGGTGGTGCCAGCCTCAGAATACTTTTCCCAATCTCATCAAGTTACACACACTAAAAATATGTACAGCTTTTAATATGTCAATCATACCTCAAGAAAGTGTTTTTTTTTTAAAGACCATAGCAAACATTAGAGAAAATATTCAAAATGTCTTATCAAATATGTAACATTCTGCCCCCAGTACTATGAGAATGCTAGCCTTTGAGTAAAATCTGAATTCAACATTCACTGAGGGCTCCCTGGGTGTTGGATGATTTGCCAAATCAGACGATGAGTACACAGAAAGAGTACACGATCATCTCCCGTTTGTCAGAGCTCGGTTACATAGTGAGACCGCAGGCAAGCATACGGTTAGTGACCACACAATGGAATCGGTGCTAAAGCAAGTTGCAAGCATCCTGACTTCACCCATCCCGCTGTGTTTTGATGCCTGTCCTCTCACCAGGCCACACTCGGCCCGATGGACTAACGCCCACAGCGAGAGGGCAAAAAACTGCGGCAGAGCCACATGCGGACTGGACTCGCCCCCGCCAGCACAGGCCCTGGCTCTGGCCACAGGCCCGGGGACTGAAGCAGGAAAAAACTCAAGATCAATGCTATCTTTAGACAACAACTGGAATAATGCAAAGATTTACATTTCTTTCAAATATTATCTGCACTAATATCTAGTCATGGCACTACTTTACCAACTAAAAAAAAAAAAGTGTTAACTATTTATCTCCTAGATTGGTAAACATTTCTTATACAACTTTCTCCAAAATTGTATCTGTCCATATCCAGAATGCTAACAGAGTCTTATGTGAGTTTTTTGTAAGGTGATCTTCAAAAATGTCAATGAAAATAAATTTCAGAGGCATCAATTTTAAGTTAGTATATTTGAAATTTTTTAACTTAAAAAATAAAATTTCTAAAAGTCAATATAACCAAACCTATAATCTGAAAACAAGTATTATCCATGCACCACAGGGTCCTTACTTTGTCTATTCTTAATGGAAGCTAATTCTTCTAGAACGGTCTGGTCTGTAGATCTGGCAAAGGCCTCTGCTGTGGCACAGTACCCATGGTGGACTAAGTAAGATGAAACCATTCTTAAAATAAAAAGAAGAAACACACATCTTTTAGTCAAGAGAATACAGGCTTCATACTACAATTTATATAAAACAAGATCTACTCTGCTGTTACAAAACCAACCTATTCCCTTTAAAATAAGGCTTTAGGAACCTCAACTATAAAATTAAAAAAAAAAAAAATCATATTGTTCTGGTCATGTAGTATGTCCACAAAGAGAACTGCCAACGCCAGGCTACCAGCACTCTCCGGAAGAATGACTATCACTGGAGGAGAGTCACGGGCAGACTCTTGATTCTTGGCGGCCCCTGATCCCTGGCTGCTTTCCTGTGACTTCCCAGCCTCATATTCAATCCTACTAACCATAATTTCTATTTCATCTTTATTGTACGACCTATCCCAGTGAAGTGCTGGCATTTTATAAAATACGACGATTTTTAAGTAGCAGATGAACTCTGCGTGTCATGGAGTTCAACTACTTTCTTTACTCATCGGTCACATGAGATGGGATCTACCAGCCGTGAACACAAGAAATAGTAACGTGAACACGAGAGACGATCTTTCAGAACGAGGCCTATGCGGGTGATAATACTAACCAACGAGAAACTACCCTTCTCATCTCAATCAGTATCACGGTACGTGAGAGATTACTGTGCGTCACTGGACATGAAAGTATGACTCCCATGGAAGCGCCACGCTTCCAGAGAACACAGTTTTATAAAATGTCATCAAGTGGTCAAAACACCTTGATATCTAACTACAAAAGGTGAGAAACAGTATGACTCAACAATATTAACCCAAATATTCAACTCCTAAACCTGCCTCCCTCTGGCATGACTGAGGACCTATCAGAAAGTGGCAGGAAGCAGTGATTCAGGAGAGAGGGGGCAGAGGGGGCAGAGGGGGAAATCTCCAAGAAACAGATTTTTCATTTTATTTCATCTAACTGGTCAAATTAGGTTTAAAAGGGTAGGGAAGAGCTTTTTAAACATGGACTTCCTAGGAGGACATGGTGAGAGTCAATTTTATAAAGAATGGGGTGGGGATGGGAGAAGGCACTGGACTCTGGCTACAGAATGAAGAGAAATGATGTTTCTTCTACTACTGCCCTGCTGTGATGCTCAGCAGTGACCATTTTTAAAGCACGAAAGGGATGTGACCCTGGGAGAGCAACTTATCCGAGCTCTAACTCATGGTAATAACTTTTAAAATGACTGTCAGCCGGACTTTGCTCTCCTGTCAACTGTGCAGGCAAAAAATACCAGTGCACAGGTTGTGCACTACCAGATAATCGCTCCTGGGAAGAAGCATGTTTTCAGAATCATCATCGTATCTTCCAATCATTATCGCCTCCAAAAGACACAGACAAAAACTTTTATTATGTCTTTAAATGTACAACTGTTCAAAGCAATTACACAGATATTTAAGACGAACAGTCAGACTACCGCTCTCTGGAAGTCTCTGCTCTTTTCTTGGGTGAGACAACAGCAGTGGAAATGACTACTTACAGTTACTGGTACTTACTTTCTTTTTAAGTCTGTACTATTTCAAGCTTTATTAAGAGTTACCAATTAGTGCTACGGACAGCCAGGAGTCATCTCCAGCCTTCTGGCAAAGGTATAGTTTATAAAGTTGACTGTCACAGGACTTATATTTTCCTGACTTCCAATCCAATGAAATTCTACTTTTTCATAAGGAATGGGTTGAGATAAAGGTTGTTCATTTTATGGTATACCTTTATGGACACCCACTGTTTGCTCTGCTGCTACCCAACTGATTCTGTACCACTGTTATTATGGAATCTGTGAAGTATTTATCCTACTTTTAGGAATCCTCACTCCATATTCCTAACTCTTTGATCTTATTTCTTTTGCTGCCTCTTAAATGTCTAATAATAACACGTAAAAGTAAATTACATTAAAAATAATTAGTAAGATTTTTTAAAACTCCTTCAATTGGAGGCTTCTGGTCAGATTTTCCGATTTAGAATAGGGCCCAACTATAACCTCCCTGAATCTACATGAAAAATAATAAACAGATTTAGCAAAAACGGGACAGGGATCCTAATAAGCAAAAATAGTTGATATTACTTCTGAAAGAGTAAATGATTCACTGGAAAAAAAAAATGAGTCAAATCTTGAAATACAAAATGTTCATACCAAGTCTGTATTCCAATACATTAACTACACCATTATTTTGATGCTTATTCTTACTGTGTATTTCTTTATCCTCATCCATATCAGAACTACAGCTGAACACAGCCAAGTTCATACCCAAAAGCCCACAGCTCCTGAATTACACAATCTAAAATTATCTTCCTGAATTTATCTTTTGCATCGGCACTATTTCAAGAGAATCAACTGACCTATGGAAAGCATTAACTCCAATTACTAAGGATAGCAAATCAATCAACCTAAGCGATCTAGTGTCACTTTATTTCCTCCACTAAATTCGTATGTCAGACTAAAATATAATTTTGTATGTGTGCCACCAAATATAAAATGATTTTTTAATTGTTTAAGTAGCGTGAACTGCTTTTCATAGCGATTAAAAGATAATCAATATATTAAAATTATTAGGATATACAAAAAATAATTTTTAAGAAGAGTAAATTACTTTTTCCAGAGATCTAAGTATAATCAATGATACACTAAGATTATTAGGATATAAATTAGATTAAAAAGCTTCAGTAAATATTCTTTTATGCTGAAAGAATGTTTTATAAGAAATATATTTTAGAATAATAACATCCATTCAAATTTCTTCACTTACTTTTGTATCATGGTTTGCCATTCGCCTTCCCGATCTCCAATAGGAAACCGGTCTATCTGTGCCTGTATTTTGGTTCTCCACTCTCTCATGTAGTCTTCTATGTCAAACACGAAAGGATGCTGCCCAAAATTGGCATCGACGACTTCTCCTGGTGTTTGGAGCCCCACAGTAGGATATAAATTTGGCTGTAAGACAACACATTCCACTAGCATCTATCTATCCTTTTTATATTAAAGACATATTCATTCTTTCACGAATGCTATTTTTAAAATAACAGAATACTTCTAGAGTAATTTAAAACTGCAGTCAAAACCAATAGAGAAAGAAAAATGATCTAAATACAATTAAAAGGAAATCATCCAAATACAAGTGATCATTTGTATTTGGTAATTCTGTAATCTAAAAATTCCAATTTTTACAGAATCTAAAATATTCTGTAATCTAAAAATAGATTACAGGCTGGATGAAAAACACCACTTCCTATGCTGTGATTATCAAGAAAAAATATGAAACAACCTAAGCCACTTATTTTGTTTATTCAGAGGCTGTGTGGTATTACACCTACCTATAATGAACAAAAACACAAATCTTGCTCTTCAGAACAGGTCATATAATAGTTACAAAGACTAAAATCTAAACACATAACTCAGACCTATCTTTCTCTATATATGTATGATGCATGTCTAGAAATGGCATGTGAGGACCAGTTACCCCAGAAGTACAATCCTAACTGGGCACACGCTACTTTTAAGTTTCCTAACTCCATTCCTCTGTACATCTGGCACGCCATTAGGAAGAGGCAGTGGTAGAATGTAATTCTAAGCAAAACACAGTGTCACTGAGAGTGGGGGTTCTCCTTATATAAACAAATGACTCAAATGCACATATTTTTGGAGTTGAAAAGAATTTAAATATTCAGTTTCACAGAGGAATGCATCCAGATATACTCCAAGATTTTGAAGCTAGACAATCAAGTTTAACAGCTTCAAGTACACAAAAAATACGCAAAGTCTTTTGGCTCTATTACTATTTGTTATACATAAAGTGGGCATGAGCTACTGAATGTCTACTGAACAGTAGGGCTTAAGCATCAACATAATCCTGGGAAATAATCACTGTTTGCATTATAGAGATAAAGAAATTGAGGACTGGGGGTCATGAACTTGCCCTGGGTCTAGACTGGAACACAGATTTATCGGACACCAGATCTAAGTTTAGTTTTCCTTCCTACAAACTCCAAATCCTACTTCAAACACCACTCACTGTATTTACATCTTATTTCTTTGCTATAATGGTTCTTACAAATATTTTCAGTACAAAATCAGGTAGAGACTGAGAGGGGATAATTTGGATATAACTGTAAGATGCTCAGAATTCACAGCAAAAAGCTAAGAGATGTATTTAGAAACAACTGATCACTCAAACCACCAGAATCAGAAACAAAAGGAATACTGTGTCAAAATACTGAGAAACAGAACCACAGTGGATTTGGGAAAGAAATGGTAATGCAGTGTACGCAGATGTACTGATTCTTAATCAACAAAACTAGCAAGTTCTTACAATTTGAGCTGGCAACAAGCGCGAGACTTTCTCATTTCACCACCGAGAAAACAGACCTAAAGAGTGGGAGGGATTTATCCAAAAGCACACAACCTTTTTTTACCTTCTTCTTCTTCTTCTTTTTTTTTTTTTTTAAAGATTTTATCCATCTGTTTGGCAAGGAGAGACAGTGAGAGAGGGAATACAGGCAGGGGAAGTGGGAGAGAGAGAAGCAGGCCTCCCCTGGAGCAAGGAGCCAGATGTGGGGCTCGATTCCCGGATGCTGGGATGAAAACCCGAGCCTAACCAACTGAGCCACCCAGGCGCCAAAAAGCACACAACTTCTTCATGACAGACATAAAGCAATTAATGTAAGCCTCACCATTTCTAGCACAGTATTCTTTCCATTAAACTCCATTACAAAATTAAGACATACTTTAAAACAAAAGTATAGAAGGCCAAAGCTTCTTAATAAAGATAACACCGAATGTAAGGCAATCCTGTTTGTTAAGCAGAATTTATAATTCTGATATTCAGCATTGCCCAAAGATGCTTTAGAAATATTTTGTTTGCCTGGGGCGCCTGGGTGGCTCCGTCAGCTAAGTGTCTGCCTTCGGCTCTGATCTCTCAGGGTCCTGGGATGGAGCCCTCTGTTCGTACTCTGCTCAGCAGCAAGCCTCCTTCCTCCCTCTCTGTGCTCTCTCTCTCCCTAATAAATAAAATCTTTAAAAAAGATGTTTTGTTTGCTAATCTAAATTTTCCCAACAAATTCAAGAACATAATCATAACACTATAAAAGATAATCGACATTCAGGAACAGTGATAAAATTGTGCCATTAAAAAAGTGTAAAACGTTCCTGTGACAAAACATGCCATAAATGTCAAGACAAACGGGCTTTATAGCAAAAACCCTGTTGCACATATGAGAAAAGATCAACATTCTCAGTGCAAACAATATTTTCACAATTGGACAAAGATTAACAAGCCAACTCAAATTTTTTTTAAAGTGGTGATGGGTATACAGGCAATTTGCAGAAGAAATATAAAATGACAATGAAAATATGAAGAGACACTTAACCTCATTCAATTTCCTAAAATACAAATCAAAACAAGAAGAGTGGTTTTTTGCACATTAGATTAAGATTTAAAAGACTGAAAATACCCAATGTTGACTGAAGGTTGAGACAATAAGCCCTCTCAGCCACTATACACAGAAATGTAAACTGATAATATTTCAAGAAAGAAATTTGGCCAAGTCTATTAAAACTGACAAAACAATTTCATGTGTAAGAATGAAATCCAACAGAAAAACAATGTGCAAAGATATACCAACTGCAGCATTATTTTTATAGCAAAAAAGAATGTCCACTCACAGGTGGTATTACCCACCAAACTCACTGAAACTCAGACTCTAATAAGATATACCATCATTTTACGTTGAAGAAAACACACTGCCTACTAAATCTGACAGGCCAGAGGGCCTAAGATGCACCCCCATTTCATGTCAAAATAGGAACGATGTGCATCTCAGAAGTTGCGGTAGTGCATCATACAATAAGATACTATAAAAAATAAGAGTAAAAAATCTGTATACTGACAGAGAAAGATGTCCTATATATTACTAA
The DNA here is from genome assembly GCF_011764305.1 of Mustela putorius furo. Lineage (NCBI taxonomy): Eukaryota > Metazoa > Chordata > Mammalia > Carnivora > Mustelidae > Mustela > Mustela putorius. Next base: position 10,755,114 of record NW_025422022.1, read on the forward strand.
ATGAAGAAAGCAAGCTAGAGACTACATAAACTATGACTCTACCTTTTCTGTAAACATTTAAATAATAGACAGACTGGTTAATACAAGTTTAAAAACAGACCTGGAAAGATCTACACTCAAGTCAACAGAGCCATCTAAACAGGCTGGGATTATGAGAAACTTCTCTTTTGTACATTTCTGTATTTATAAACATTTATTAACAGTATTTCAATACTTAACACTATATATAACTTCTGGAATCAGGAAAACTCAATAAGAAACTGGGCATGGTAAAGCTAGCTGGGGTCAATGAAAAGTGTATTTTTATACTACTTACTCAACTTTAAACCTGAAGAACCAGAGAGAAAGGAATTACCTCCTAACTGGCTGGACCACACATTTAAAAAATAATGTAAAAGACTTTTTCACTTGCTAGACTATAGATTTCTAAAAACAGAACAAATAGGGGCGCCTGGGTGGCTCAGTCGGTTAAGTCGCTGCCTTCGGCTCAGGTCATGATCCCAGGACTGGGATGGAGTCCTGCATCAGGCTCCTTGCTTGGCAGGGAGCCTGCTTCTCTCTCCACCTCTGCCTGCCACTCTGCCCGCTTGTGCGCTTGCACTCTCTCTCTCTCTCTCTCTCTCACAAGTAAATAAATAAATAAAATCTTTAAAAAAAAAAAAAACCCAGAATAATCACCGAGATGTGCAATCATCACAATTTAATTTTACAACATTTCCATCATTCCAAAAAGTAACCACACACCTAGCAGTTCGCTCCTGCCCACCATTCCATAACCCACAACAACCACTTTCTGACAATACAGATCAGCCTATTCTGGACATTTCATATCAACGGAATTATAGAATATGTGGTCTTTTGTGACTGCCTTCTTTCATCTCAGCATAATGCTTTCAAGGTTCTTCTATGATATAGCATGAATCCAGGCTGTGGATTTATGTAAAATAATGTTTTCCAGGAAACTTTATAAATTAAAGAAGAAAAAAAATCACCCCTTCTTGTGTAGAATTACACAAAAATGAGAATAACTTAAGCCTCTATGAAGAGAATTTAAAAAGATCTCCTAATTTCTATTAACCTATGAAAAATACAGATCCTAAAAATATTCAAAAGCTAAAGATACACAAAATCATATCCTCAATAGTATAGTTTTGTTCTGTTTTGAAGATGTTTTCTAGTGAAAATGAAAGCAAATAATGTATCTATGGAAAGTAGATTTCAAATCTGCAGCAAGATCTGGAATGCAGCATCATTTTAGATGAGAGCAGCTTCTGTAACAAAAGGAATTGACCTAATCCCAAAATGAGTGAGTTTACAGAGGGACACTTCCCGAACTGGTGAAGAAAGATCATTTTGAAAAAGATACCAGGTTTTCAAAGGCGTGTAAACACTGTAGGTTCCATGATGAGTGCAACCATCTAGACCAACTTTTGTTCTGTAAATACCCTGCCAGGATGTAATGCTACGACCCGCTAGTGAGGCATCACAGGTACAGAACATACAGACACTTCTTTGGTGGGACACTTAAGGGAAAGACTAGCTTTTTTTTTTCCTTTTTTAAGTAGCAGAATGCTGTGCTGCATGTGGGAGTCCCAGAAGATCTGAGTCACAAAATAAAACAGAACCACTGTATAAAAAACAAAACAAAAGACAACCTTGCAACAACCACCGTAACCACTTTACCCACTGGTGCTACAAAGCGGAGTATCCTCACTGATTAATTATAGACAAGGCAAAAAACAGGACTAGTGACTCTCAAATGGGACAAAAATAATCAGAAGACAACACAAAAATAGTCAACATGTCTACAACCCACTTAGCCTTTTCCAAATTATCACCACTTGTACAAGTGAGGAACAGAAGCTCATCGAACAACTGCTTGCTCCAACAGGTTGGTTTTACTTGCTTAAGGCCACAAAAGGGGTAAAAAAACAAAACACCAAACACCCTCCCAGGTGAGCCCTTCTGCCAACTGCAAAGGGAACCGAATGTTGCCCGCCCTGCAGCCCCTGGAGAGATCTGAGCCACACACACCCCACCAGCACCTCCAACGGGCCACACCCGCAGCCCCCCGCTTCCTAAGCACGTGACTGCAGCCCCGTGCGTCCAGTAAGTGGTGTGAGGACTGCGTTATTTCTCCTCCCTTTATATTAACTCATCTGCTTGCTACTGGAATCATTCTCATCGGCAACTAAACATCCTGGTAAATAAAAAAATCTTCATTTGCCTCCACATCTGCGACCAGCCACCACATGCCACTTGCTTCTTCCCTATTCAGTTGAAATCCTCCACAAACCTGTCCCTACTTGGTGATTTCCCTCCTCCTATTCGCTAGTAAACTCTTTCCAATGAGGATTTCTCCATCACTCAGTCTGCTGAAACTCTGTGTCAAGGTCACCAGCATCCTCCTCTCTGCTAAATCCGTAATTAATTCTCAGTTCTTAGCCTACACGTGGTATCACAGGAACATCTCACACAGGTGATTTCACCTTGCTTCTAGAAAGGCTTTCTTCACTTGACTTTGAGGACACACCCCCTTCTAAGTCTTCCTCCGACCTCACCGTAGGCTCCTTCTCAATCTCCCTTTGCTGGTTCCTTCTCTTTTCCCAAACATGCATGCCCCTCTTCTCTGCCTACACACACTTCCCTGTGGATGTCACCTGGTCTCATACATTAAACAGAAATGCCAAGGATTCCCCAAATTCTGTCTCCAGCCCAGATCACTCTCTTGAATTATAGGCTTACACGGCCAACTGTATACTTGGGAACTCCATTTAACTTATCCAAAACCAGGGGCACCTGGGTGGCTCAGTGGGTTAAAGCCTCTGCCTTCGGCTCAGGTCATGGTCTCAGGGTCCTGGGATCGAGCCCCGCATCAGGTTCTCTGCTCAGCAGGGAGCCTGCCTCACCCTCCTCTCTTTGCCTATCTCTCTGCCTACTTATGATCTCTGTCAAATAAATACATAAAATCTTAAAAAAAAAAAACCAAAAAACACCTAAACTTATCCAAAACTGATCTCCAGATCCACCCCCAACCTTAAACCTGCTCTGCCTATATACAGCCCTCTCTGCATCAGTAAGTGGCATCACCATTCTTTCCATCCCCCAGGCCAAGAATCTCAAGGTCCTATTTTCTCTCGTATTTTTCACATCCAATTCATCAGAAAATCCTCTTGGCTCTCAGTTGGGGTATTTTCCAAACATACTTATTTTTATTTTTAAATTTAACTCTTTAATCTACCTGAAACTTACTTTGGCATAAATATAAGACAAAATCCTAAGATTACAAACTTTTTCAAAAAGATAAACACTGGTTCCCATACTGCTTATCAAATAATACTTCCTAGTGAGCATGTTGATTTTAGACTCCGAATTTTCCTTGGCTTAGCAAAATTGTTCTCTATTATAACTTCTATTTCTTCTGTTTTTTCTCCCCCTAGAATTTTCTTCAGGAACATTAGTAACTTATAGATAGGATGACTATCCTCTGCCTCTGATTCTCCTGTCACCCTTCTCAAAACATCTCAGAAACTGAAATGTGTTTATAAACAGTGGCACTTTACATCTGTACACAGGCAGCTGTTCCTGCATGCACAGGTGTGGCTCTCCGAAAATTCTGGAACTTCACTCATTTTTTTTCCTGGTGGAACAGCTGGATAACTGCTACCTCAGAGACATTTTAGTCAACAAGTTATGCACAGACCAACTAAGAAAGAAATACCAGAGTCCTGGTTGTTGTAGTGCCTTCTGGTAATACTAAAAATGGGCAGCATCAGAGCCTGCACAATGCAATTGGAAGCTTGGGAGAAAATGCGAGAGACATAACGGAGAGCTCTCAGGAAATTTTCTTGATGGCAGAGATGTCAGCATCAAGTAGAAAACCACAGACATCAACTCTAAAAAAGTGGTTTAAAAGACTGGATTCTAAATATGAAGTTTGGGGAATATCTTAGCCAATCTATATTCCTTAATTCATTATTTTCAGGTGTTTAACAAGTGATACTGATTAAAATCTATACATTAAAAAACCTGTATTTAAGGGTGCCTGGGTGGCTCAGTGGGTTAAGGGTCTGCCTTCAGCTCTGGTCATGATCTCAGAGTCCTGGGATTGAGCTCCGCATCTGGGCTCTCTGCTCGGCGGGGAGCCTGCCTCTCTGCCTACTTGTGACCTCTCTCTCTCTCTCTCTGTCAAATAAATAAATAATTTTTTTTTAAAAATCTATATTTAAATACCCTAAGAGATCATTCAGTGAATACAAAATAACAATTTTAAGTGATAACAAAGCATCCTATCCTAGTTTGTTAGGTCTTTCCCCATCAGTGTTACATATGATGTATGTTACGATGGGCAGTCTTCGCCTGGGTAAATAAGGTATCCACAGTCAAAGCCCTCAAATCTCTAACGATGTGAGTCACCATCACCTGCTGCCTGAATTTCTGCAAGAGCCTCTTCCCAGGTCTGCCTGCTTCTGCCCTAAATCCCTGTCCCAGTCTACTTTTCAAAAAGCTGTCAGCGACCCTTTAAAACTGAAGCTACGCCACGGGAATGGAGACTGCAGTGTCTGCATTTAGGGCGGAGTAAATGCCCAAGTACTGGCAGTGGCCCTCCAGGTGTCCATGAACTCGCTCACCCTGCCCCACCTCGATCCTGGACTCATCTAGCGCACTCTTGTCTTCGTCCCCTCTGTGGAGCCCTGACTTAGTCAGCTCCTCTACCTGCTTCTCTGCCTGGGCCATTCTTGCTCCATCTACCTATTCTGCTGACTCCCTCACTCTGTTCCGGGCCTCTGCTCCAGTGCCCCCTTGCACACCTTGGCAAAGGCGAGTGAACCGTATAGTCCACGTTCTGTCTTTGGTACTCCCCCACTCTCTTGCTCTTTCTTTAAAAGGTACCTACCACGCTTTACAATGTCATAGTTTATTTGTCCTTAACGTCCTGTTTACTCCTAGTCCCCAGACTGAATACGTCAAGAGGAAGGAGCCCTTCACCTGGTCTGGAGCACGGTCACAGCATCCGTGGCACAGTCACTTGCTGAACTGTTCAGCGATACCAAAGAAACACATTTCAACTGAACGCAGTGACAGTGACAGTACAAGATGTATTTTAAGTAACAATTCTGATTTATTTGTTTAGTTACACAGTTCCCTTGTGCCAGGGCACCTGGCGCCCGGGGAAAGGATCTCTGGTCTATGCATCGCATATAAACTTGATAAATATCAGTGAGACAGAATTCCAAACACGTTTAATACCAGTTTCTTTACGCTTCTTTTAATTAAAAATACAAAACAGCTTTTAAAAGAAAGTATGTCTTACCGGTAGGTCGGTGAAAGCAATACCTAAAACACAAACAAAACAAAAACCAAAAAAGTGGCATTAGACACGGTTTTTCAAAGGCAGACGATAGTGACAAGCTGAATTTAAACTGAAAACAAGGGAAGGAATGGCAAAGGAAGGAAAGGAAAAAACTCAAAACCTAGAATTAAATAGTGAGACCAGTGTTTTTCCCAGTAACACCAACAGAGGTCTGAGAGAGAACGTTCTATCTCCCTTCAAGATCAACATCCTTGCTAGTCACACCGCAGTGTTCTTTCTGGAGTACTGCGCCTGCCTCCAGGACTCTGGTTTCAGACAGATCTTCTAAGCTATGTCAAGAACCTTATAAGAAAACCGGTTGCAAAACAGTCACATTGGATTTTTGACCGAAACCCACGCTGCTTTATTGAGCCTTACCACTCAGTCTTCCTCACCTACATTCAGCTTTTAAGTAATTCTGCGGGAAAGGGAATTCTTGTTACCAAGGGAAAAAAACTGAACGATGCAAAATACAGTACTTTTGTTTCTTAAAAAGAAGTTTTTCCGCATGAAAGTACATTCTTAAATAACTTGACTATTCTGTGAAAAGACTCAATTCCTCATTCAAGGGATCAAGGGTAATACAGCTGAGAATTTCTCATGGATGTCCTCGGACAGTAATTTCACCACAGTCATGTTCAGATACAAGTCAGAGGAGTGAGTCTACTGGCATCCCAAACTGATGATTTAATAATCTCTCTTCTAATATTTAAATACATTACTTCACTGAAAATAAAATAATAAATACACCAAGTATTTCTGTAGGATCTCATTCATATGCTTAAAAAGACTGAGCTCTAGAAAAACAGGAGATAGTCACTTACTCTCAATTCTTCCAGTCTAAACACACATTAAACCTAAAAAAAAACCTTGGGGCGCCTGGGTGGCTCAGTGGGTTAAGCCGCTGCCTTCGGCTCGGGTCATGATCTCAGGGTCCTGGGATCGAGTCCCGCATCGGGCTCTCTGCTCAGCGGGGAGCCTGCTTCCCTCTCTCTCTCTCTCTCTCTCTCTCTGCCTGCCTCTCTGCCTGCTTGTGATCTCTGTCAAATAAATAAATTAAATAAAATAAAAACCTAAAAAAACCCCACATCAACACCACTACCTTTCCTATGTGGACCACCATCTAAAAACTGAGGGCATTTCCACTGAATTATCTTTTAAGGCCTCTTCCCACGTGAAATTTTATGGCTCTGTTATTGTGCTGTACACCATCAGAAAACACAACTATTTGACTCTATTAAAGTAACAAAACTGGGGCGCCTGGGTGGCTCAGTGGGTTAAAACCTCTGCCTTCAGCTCAGGTCATGATCCCGGGGTCCTGGGATCGAGCCCCGCATCGGGCTCTCTGCTCGGCGGGGAGCCTGCCTCCCCCTCTCTCTCTGCCTGCCTCTCTACCTATTTGTGATCTCTGTCTGTCAAATAAATAAATAAATAAATAAACCTTTAAAAATATTTAAAAAAAAATAAAGTAACAAAATTAAAAGACAAACTGACTAAGCCTCTCTACTGTATGGTTTTTAATAAATGTGTAAAAACAGGGGTTTGTAGTCAAGTCCCACCTTTATGACTTTTAAAAACTAGTAAATTCATGTTGGCTTGTCAAAAGGAAAGCAAAACTCGTGGTCACCTAAGCTTCCCATAAACAGACTACTTTTAGCTTCATTAATAAATAGAAAGCAAAGTGATCATAGGCCAAATATGAAAATTTATTCTAAAATTCTCAGAAAACTAAAAAGGATACAGGAAACAACATAGAGTATTTTAATAAAATATTACCAACTGTATCTTAGTATCTTAATCATAATTTAGCAGCCTAAGAAGTTATTTTCCTCAAAGATATCTCCTATAGCAAAGATGGTCTACTTTCACAGTTTTAGCCCAAATTCCTTTTTGTTAATAATTACTGAATAATTACTGAAATCCTCAGTCTTTACCATAAACTCTAATGAAAAACCCAACTCAATTCCAGAGATTAACATTTTTGAAATGGCTACCACAACCTGTACACATTCAGACCACAAAAAGATACTACTTTAGTAAGTCAGATTTAAATTTTACCTGGAAGACAATTTTTTATATTTATAATTTTCTGATATGTCAAAAGGCTTTTCAAAAAGTGATCTTCAATTGATGATTTTCAATAAAACAAAGTAAAAAAACTTCCAATTAAATTAACCTAGATACTGAACTGTCTCTCCTTTAACTATTTTCTCAAATAAAAACCTTTCCAGTTCTATTTCTATGATCAGTAAATATATATTTTTAACACCTTCATGAAAAAGAAACTAAAGATGTATCAGGTTTTGGGTAGAAATGACCCACTCTGGGAAGTACAAAAGTATGTAAATAATATTTTTATCTTCTAGATGCTAGAAACTGGACCAGAGGGAAGCATACTTCCATGAAGACCCAGAGAGTAAATCTTTCACTCTCCAGGCTCTACGGTCTCCGTCACAAGCACTCAGTCCTGCCACTGGACAGAAAAGCACTGTATACATCGCACAAAGGAATGGGGGGGCGGCTCTGTTCCCAAGAAACTTGACTTAAAGCACAGACAGGAGACCAATCTGGATCATGAGCTGTGGCGGGCTGACCTCTGTTCTAAAGGAGTGACTTTTTACCACTGCATCCCCAGCATCTAGCCCAGACTGGCTAACAACACGGAATGAGTACTCACTATGTGCCAGGCAGTCACCTAAGAACTTTGCATGCATCATTTCAGTCTACTTTACCAACCAAAGAAAGGCAGGTATTACAGTGGTCCTACTTACAAACTGAGGCACAGAAATATTAATCTGCATAAGGTCACATGGCCTAAGCCAGGAGACAAAACCCAGGCAACTAAAGAACCCATATTAACGGCTCTTAATAAACATGAAATTTATAAATGAATACTGACAAATGTCTCAAAAACTTACTTAAAATTAGAACGTGATTTTATCATGAAGTACCCTTTTCTTAAGAAGTATCTCACATTTTAAATAGATTTCTTATTCAAGAGAAAATCTCAATATTAATGTTTGTGAAAAATCTAACAATCAAATAAAATCACATCACCTATGATCTTTCTATTTCCCAAAACAAAATTCCTTCTCTGGAATAAAGTTTTAAAAAACAGTAAAAAGACTAATTTTTGGTTTAAAAATATGCCTTCTTTTGCATTTTGGATCAAAGGTCATACCTAAAAGCAGATTTCTGCAGTTTAATTTAAGATCAAATACCTTAAGCAAGCAAGGCAACTAAGACCACCTTGGGTTAAATGCTGTGAAGAGTCAGAGCCAGGACAGTAACACGGAATCAACTAGAGGATACATCATCTGGAAAGGGGCCAGCCATAGCAATCAAATCACAAATCCACACATCTCCTGGTGTCCCGAAGCAACACTCCTGTGTGGACTTGGGACAACCTTTCTGTTGATAAGACAGGACTTCAAAATCAGTATTAATATTCAGAACGAAAAGACTTAAGCTGCATATAAAAGTGAAGACACTAATTTTATGTCAGGAATATGACAGCTATTACCAATGCAGCCAGAAATCCAGAATTTTCTACTATGAAATGAAAGACACAACAGTTTTTGTGTTATATTAAAGAACATCTATTATATGCCTAAGGACACTATTTGCAGTCTAATTTTTAAATACAATTTATGAGCACAATGAAATTTCTGCCTTCCGAGGCTAGTTTTTGCTTCCTTTTGCTTTACTTCATCAGAAGTAGTTTGCTTTGAATCAAGCACTTCTCTAGTAATGTGAAACCATTTTACTTTTAAAGCATCAGTCTTGCTATCCTTCATAGTTTCTGTATAAAAACAAAAACAAAAAAACTTCTAAGGGAATATAACCACCACACACAGTTCACAGTTCTCAATTTGAAACACTATGGGTGCATACACAACCAAAAAGCCTGATTTTCTACTAGTCTTGGGATGGCTATGCCTCTTTATGTTTTCATTAATTTATTTTTTTATTTACCATCTGTCTTTTATCCTTGGAAGTTTTGCTGTTATGGTTTTAATTCTGCTCCTTTCTGCAGAACTTGTAGTCATCACCCTTTAGTCATCACTAAAGGGCAGGCCTGCCCTTTAGTGGGTCAAATGCCTTTCCTTTGGTTGATAGTATCAAGACTTTCCTTCATGATTACCCCATACTACACTAAAAACTGACAGCCTTTTCTTCTTAGTACCTGTTACTTAGAGAATTCAGTCATACTATGAAGTGATTAGTGTCTTACTCAAAGCAGAAAAGACTTAGCATTTCTATTACCAGAATAAATATGGGAACTAAGGAATATTTTCATAGTTACTCCCATATATGTGATACAACGTGGCGTTCAGAGAATGTAAATTTTTACCATTTCCTCAACTTCCACCTGGAAAGAACAAAGAAATAACATCCAGAGGCATGTACTTACAATCGAGGACTACACAAGTGTGACTACTATGCTATAAGTACAATAATCACAGTATTTGATTACTTTACATGCAATACATTATCTTAGTACCTAAACTATGTCCATTCTTGGTGTAGAAGCAGGTATTGTTGATAAGGTTAACACAACAGCCAATGACATCACCAGTCGTAAAAGTTGGTCCATAAGGTTGTCCCGTTCCAGAAGAACAAAATGAATGTCCATCATCCCCATGATAACCATATGAATGTTTATCCCAGCCTAAAGAGAAAGTTCCAGTATATTTACAATGAAAAGTAACGTTCCTCTGTACTAGAGCTATTCACTAAGATTATGAAAAGAAAAGCAAGAATAGTACAATAGATGATAGCACAAAAGTAAAACTCTCAAATGTACATTTAAATTCCCAATAATTACACCACATGATTTCTACATTAAAATACTGTTTGCAACACTAAGGAAAATAAATCTGCCACACAGAAGACTAAAACATGTATTAAACAAGACTCTTACCATTAAAAAAAAAAAAAAAAAAGGCAAGACACATTTTCCATGCATATTTCCTTTGCTAATAAACCAAAGGAATTTTGCTTTCATTTACACACACACAGAGTTTAATATAAAATAGAAGATTTTTCTATTTTCAAAGTTTCCTCCCAAATTAATTTTTAACATTAGTAAGAATAACAGAAAATATAATCCAAGAATCACTTTCATCTGATTGATGGCTTTGGGAAACAGTTCTGCCATCTCAGCTGACACCTTCCTTAGCTCACTTGGACTATGAGCCTCCATTTCCAGAATATTGAACAAATGAAAACAAGTTAAAAGCCAGGAATGTACTGGAGAGCAAAGAGAATTAATCACATTAAAATATTTAAAGTCATTGATATGACTATGTAATAGAAGTTAAAATACCAAAACAAGCAAAAACATAAAACAAAAAAAATGCATGATAGATACAAGTTTTGCTAAATAGCATAAAATTTAAATTTTTAAATACCACCTGACTTCCCCTTCAAACTCATAACATAGAGGAGATTAAAAACACAGAAAATCAATGTACTTAACTATTTCAATTATTACTTCAAATATTTAGACAGAAAGATATAGCCATAAGACAGTATCATAATTCAATTACAAGTACCTGGTAGTCTATTCATGTTCACACCTTGAGCAGAAAGACCAATTCCCATGTAACTGTTAAAAAAAAGAAGGGGGTGGGCAGAGAGAGGAACAAAAGCAGGTTATTACCCAAGTTGAAACTCAAAAGGCAGCTACAAAAAAATTTTACAATTCCTTAAACAGCAAAAAAGGCAATATTAAGCAACAATAAAACTCAGATTCACAGTAAATTCCTATAATACTCATTCTTAAATACACCCAAAGTACTAGTAATAATTATATACTCTACTAACAACTATAAAAGCCTTTCAACGTATCCACACTTAAGTATTCAGGATTAAAATTTCTAATAAAAAGCGTAGAGGGACTTGTGGAAGAAAAAAGAAACAATATTTAGGAAACTATTATACTTCCAAAAAGACACAGTAATAATCAAGACCACAAAAAAAGGGACACGGATACATATTTGTAAAAAATGTCAAATTCACATAAAAAACATGTGAGATATTTAATAAAATTACATTTAAAAGTATGTAATGTAGGGGCGCCTGGGTGGCTCAGTGGGTTAAAGCCTCTGCCTTCAGCTCAGGTCATGATCCCTGGGTTCTGGGATCAAGTCCCACGTTGGGCTCTCTGCTCAGCGGGGAGCCTGCTTCCTCCTCTCTCTCTGCCTGCCTCTCTGCCTACTTGTGATCTCTGTCTGTCAAATAAATAAATAAAATCTTTAAAAAAGAAAAAAAAAGTTTGTACTGTATAGTATCCACGTACCGGTTTTCTTAGAATTTGGCAAAATGACAAAATCAAATTAAAGATAAGATTCTTTGTTTTAATTTATCAAACTAAAAGAACAAAATTATCTCCAAAAAAAGAAATATAAAAGGAAAAGTTATTGAACTATGTGATTCATTTTAGAAGCTTATAAAATATAAATAAAACCTGATAAAGATAGCTGAAAAGTGGGAAGAGTATAAAACAATACACTTGTAAGTACTGATGCAAAAAGAAAAAGAAAAGCCACCGACTAAATAAAATAAGGTGAATCCAGTTTGTGAAAAGGCTAACTATGATTGCATCAAGACTTAAAATGGCACTTGATAAATTTTGCTACCGTTATTTATTTATTTATTTTTAAAGATTTTACTTATTTGAGACACACACAGAGCGTGAGCATGAGCAGGGGGAGAAGCAGGGATAGAAGAGCAGAGGGAGAGGGAGAAGCAGACTCCCCCCGAGCAAGGACCTTGACATGGGCCTAGAGCCTGGAACTCCAGGATCATGACCTAAGCTGAAGGCAGCCGCTAAACAGACTGAGCCACCCAGGCGCCCTTCAGCTACCATTTTTAACAAAAACTCAACCAAAATAAAAGCAAACTAAAATACGACACACTTTTACCAAATCTAATACAGCAAGTATTCAACAGTAAACACTGAAGCCATCTCCATTAAAATCAGGACATGGAATTGTCTACTACAACTGTTAAATAGTATTTTGAAGGTTTCTGATAATTTAATAATATAATGAAAACAAATAACCAGTATTAATATTAAAAGATATAAAATCATCTTTATTTTTAGTTGCCATGATTATATACATAAAAAACCACAGAAACTACTAAAAGCTTAGAAGATAAACTCTCACGTGGGCACACTGTAGAATATCGATAACACATAATCCTAAAGGCTTACGAAGAGAAAAGGCAAATTATCTCCCCCAAAAAAGGACCATTTATGACAATAAACAATGGCACAAAAGCACTAAGGATAAAGAACTGCCAGCTTAGAACTGAATCCTCAGATAAAGTATCACTGAAAATGAGGGCAAAATAAGGTATTTTAAGACACTAAAAAGCTAACGGCTTACTTTCCGCAGAACCTCACAAAAGAACTATTTGGGGATATGCTTTAGTAGAAAGATAAGTGAAAAAAATGAGAAGAAATACATGGGTCAAAGAAACAATAATCCGCACATAAAGCATGAAATACATACTTAAAAAGAGCCAAATTCTCTAAAAATACTATTGCTTTTAAAATCGGTAACCCATATATAATATGCTAGAATACAATTAATGGTACTTTACATAAAAAGACACAGGAAAATATCACCCCCATTCAAGAGAACAGAAACAAAAGAGAATGCCTCTGAGATGATGAAGTGTTTGAAATTAAAATATAAAGAATTTTGAAGCAGCTGTTGTTACAATGCTCAAGGACGTAAAGACAAATGTGCTTGTACTGAATGAAATGATAGCAATTTCAACAAAGAAAAAGAATTTTAAAAAAACCAAAATTCTAGAGCTGAAAAATATCTGAAATAAGCATTTACTTATGTACTTAATGGCACACTGGAAATGGCAGAATGAGTAAGTAATGATGAAATCAGAGCAGATTCTGAAGAACAGAGAGAAAAAATATTAAGGCTAAAAAAGAGAGCCGGCTGAGGCAGCATCAAAAGGTCTATCAAGGGGCGCCTGGGTGGCTCAGTGGGTTAAAGCCTCTGCCTTTGGCTCAGGTCATGATCCTGGAGTCCTGGGATCGAGCCCCGCATCAGGCTCTCTGCTCAGCAGGGAGCCTGCTTCCTCCTCTCTCTTCTGCCTACTTGTGATCTCTGTCAAATAAATAAATAAAATCTTAACAAAAAAAAAAAGGGTCTATCAAACATGTAACCACAGTCCCACAAGGAGAAAAAGAGAGTGGGTCAAAAATTCAGAGAACAATTTTCCAGATTTCGGAAAAGAAAAAGATCTCTAAATTTAAGAAGCATGCAAACCTCACACATTCAATACCAAGAAAAGCACACCTAGGCACAAATCACAGCCAAACTGCTGAAAACTTTAAAAAAATAATAAAACAAAACAAAAGAACACTGAAAACAGCCAGAAAAAAAAGACATTTTACTGTCATAGGAACACTGAGCTGAACACTTGTGCATTTCTCATAAGAATATAGAAAGCCCAGAAGACAGTGAAAATGAAATCTCTATTAAACCAAAGCTGGGGGAAGGGGAACTCATGCTTTATTATCATATTTAAGGTCCTTAAAATGACTACACTATACGAAATCATGCAGTAAAAACCACAGGGCTTATCAGAAAAAAATGGGGTTACAAGCACAGCATTCCTAAACTCCATCAGTAACACATTTAAAAAAAGGGAAGAACCCAACTTTAAAAACCCCCAATTCAATAAAAAACGATTTTACACACACTAAATTATTTAAGATACATAAACACCACAGTAAATATGACACTTTACACTGAAAAAGATCTGAAGTTTACTTGGGGAAGTAGGTGACACAGCACTGTAGCTTGTGGGTTATTGTGAAGTGGTGGAAGGAAAGTTACTCGACACGTAAATCTGTCCCAGCAGATGTGGACGGGTGTGGCTCGGAACACGCAGTGAACCAGCATAGTTGGTACATGTCTGAGGTGTTGCAGGGCATATAAAAACAAGCTCAAATTCAACAGCAGTGAGGGAGTGGCAAGACTTTAAAGCGCATGAACAAAAAATGTATTACTGTGGTACTCTGTGTTTAGCAAAGGAAACAGACATAAAAAATTTTCAGATCAATATATCAATACAGATATTTTCAAATTTTACATTTACTACCATTTTTAAAATTATGGTTGTACCAAATATCAAATAAAAGAGACTAAGAAGACTAGTTTAACTCCTACTATACACAGGTTTAAATCCACTAGAGCTTGTTAGTTTCCCATCTGTTCTCTCCATTCATCCTTTCCTATGTTCTTTGTATTTTTCTACATTTAATCCTTATTAACGTTTTGCTATACATTTTGGTAGTGTATTAATGAACACCATGTAAGTGTTAAAAAGTACACCTCTGACATATCTTTGGTTGAATTAGTATATTTATCACATGATGACAATGTAACACAAAGCTTTTTAAAGCCTGTTTACCTCTTCCCACATTTTGCTACTGTTGTCATGTTTTATTTCTTAAGATTTATTTGTTAGAGAAAGAGAGAACACAAGGAGGAGGATCTGCTTGCAGAGGGAAAATCAGACTCACTGCTGAGCAAGGAGCCCAACGCAGAACTCAATCCCAGGACCCTGGGACCATGACCCGAGCTGAAGGCAGACACTTAAGCTTAGACTGAGCCACGCAGACATCTCACGTTTTATTTCTTTACATGTTGCGCACTCCAGAGGAATGTCACCATTATCACTTTATATAGTTAACGCTATTTTACTCAGTTAGATACATAATAGACTTCTCATCAGAAACCATGGAAGCCAGCGGGCAGTGGGATGACATACTGTGACGCTGAAAGAAAAGCCTGTAAACCAAGAATTCTATATGGAGCAAATTTATACTTCAAAAATGGAGAAGCTAAGATGTTCCCAACTAAAAGTTTCTAACAAACCGGCATATTAAGAAATAATAAAGTGGAAAAGAAAGGAAACTAGGTAGTAAATCAAATCCACACAAAGCAAGAACATCAAGAGAGATAACTCACATAGATAAACATAAAAGAATATAAATGACTTGTTTCTAATTCTATCTAAAAAACAAAGTAGAAAAAAAATCAAAGTAGTAATTATAACATTTGGGTTTAAATTGTATACGTATATAATTTCATGACAATAATAGCAAAAAGAAGAAAGCAGAAAACAGATACACTATATTGCAAAATTTAACATACTAGGAGTGCCTGGGTGGCTCAGTGGGTTAAGCCTCTGCCTTCGGCTCAGGTCATGGTCTCAGGGTCCTGGGATCGAGCCCCGCATCAGGACCTCCGCTCAGTAGGGAGCCTGCTTCCCTTCCTCTCTCTCTCTGCCTGCCTCTCTGCCTACTTGTGATCTCTGTCTCTTAAATAAATAAATAAAATCTTTTAAAAAAATTAACATACTATTGGAATTAAGTTTGTATCAATCCAAATTATATTTTCCTATTAAGATACTATGAGTAATCCTCCAGAGCAACCACTAAGAAAATAATTCAAGGGGCACCTGGGTGGCTCCATCAGTTAAGTATCTGACTCTTGGTTGTGGCTCAAGGTCCTGATCTCAGGGTATTGGGATGGAGCCCTGCATTGGGCTCTACACTCAGCAGGGAGTCTGCTCAGGATATTTTCTCTTCCTCTGCCCCCTCCCTGTTAGCTCACTCTCTCTTAAATAAATAAATAAGTCTTTATTTATTTATTTAAAGATTTATTTATTTATTTATTTGACAGAGAGAGAGAGAGAGATCACAAGTAGGCAGAGAGGCAGGCAGAGAGAGAGAGAGGAGGAAGCAGGCTCCCTGCTGAGCAGAGAGCCCGATGCGGGACTCGATCCCAGGACCCTGAGATCATGACCTGAGCCGAAGGCAGCGGCTTAACCCACTGAGCCACCCAGGCGCCCAAATAAATCTTTATTTAAAAAAGAGAGCGAGAACTCAAGAACTATAGAGAAGAAACTACAGTGAAACTAAAAGGTACACTAGAAAACATCTAATTCACACAAAAGACAGGAACAAGAGCAGAGAAACAATAAGATATAACACATGTAATAATAAATACCAAAATGCAGACTCAAGTCCTATGTTATCAGTAATGATAATAAATGCAAATGGATAAAATTATCCAATCCAAAGGCAGAGATCCACTGAAGAGTCCTTTCCTTCCTGAAAAAAGATCCAGAGATATGTACTCTACAGGGAACACTTTAGGTCTGACACACAAGCGGAAGAAAGTAAAAAAGAAACTAAAATAGTAATCAAATGAGAGACTAGATAACTATACTAATACCAAACAAACATTAAGACAAAAGTTGTTACTGAAAACAAAAGAATATATATTATCATGATAAAAGGGTCAATACACCAAGACAGAGTAAAAATTACACACAAATACAAATCTAACAACAGAGTCCTATTTAAAGCAAAAACTCAAAGAATTAAAATACACAATTCACAATAGCTGACAACTTCAATAACTCACTTTGAATGATGGATGGAACAACCAAAAAGATCAACAAAGAAACACAAAACTGAACACAACTGTAAACCAACCAGAACTAACAGACATCTGTAGAACTCTCTGCCAACCACTGTGGAGACACGCTTCTCAAGAGCACACAAAACAATCTCCAAGATCTATTAGGCCATAAAACAGCCTCAATAAATTTAAAATAATTGAAATTATACACAGCATATTCTCCAACCACAAGGGAATTAAATCAGAAACTACAAACAAGAAAAATTTCAATGTACAAATATGTGGAAGCTAAACAACACTCTCCTAGAAAACAAATACAAAGAAATCACAAGGGAAATTAGAAAATACTTAGAAATGAATGAGAATGAAAACATAACACATCAAAACTTATGGGATGAGTCTAAAGTAGTATTTAGAAGGAAATTTATAGCTGTAATTGCCTATATTTAAAAAAGAAGTATCTCAGGGCACCCGGCTGGCTCAGTCAGTAAAGTATGTGATTCTTGATCTTGGGGTTGTTGAGTTCAAGCCCCATACGGAGTATAGAGATTACTTAAAAATACAACTTAGAAAAAAAAAAAAAGAAGCAGAGGTATCTCTAATAATCCAACTTTCTACTTTGAGAAACTAGACAATGAATTTTTTTTTTTAAAAACCACAAAACTCTAATAAAACCAGAGCAGCAATAGGAAGGAAATAATAAAGATCAGAGCAGAAATCAATGAAATAGAGACCAGAAAAGCAAAAGAATCAATGAATCCAAAACTCGGTTCTACTAAGAGGAAAAAAAGATTCAAATTAATCAAACAAAAAACATAAAAATGGTAATTACTACCAAAGTAAAAAAAAAAAAAAAGATTTTAAGGGAATAAAAAGAATTGTAAGAAAATCCCATGAACTATATAGCAACATATTATATAACCTACTTAAAATAGACAAATTCTTAAGTCATAAACTACCAAAAATGAATAGCAATCTTAAAACTTCCCATGAAGAAAAGCTATACTCATAAAAAGAATAAAAATAAAAAATATTTTTATATTATATAAAAAGCAAATGCATCCACATTGTAAAGATAGGAGAAAATATCCTCTATTCACATACAACACAATTTTGTATATAAAAAATCCTAAGGAAGCCCTACTAAAAAACTAATATACAAGTTCAGCAAGACTGCAGGATACCAAGTTCAATATATGCAAAAATCAGATGGCTTCATTCTTGAATTCTACCAAACACAAAGAGAAATTATCACCAATCTTTAGACTCTTTCCCACAAATTAGGAACACTTTCTAACTAATTCTACACACAGCCAGTGTTACCCTGCTGTCAAAATCAGACAAACACACCACAAGAAAAAAATAGAAACGATCCTTTATGAATATATGTGCTCAAATCTTCAACTAGCAAACCAAATCTGGCAACACACAAAAAGGATTACACATCATGACCAAGGGGAAATTTATCCTAGAAATACAGTTGACTTAGAAACATACTCAATGTAAACCACCACACTGAGAATGAAAAATAAAAGCAACATGATCATTCACAAAGAAACAGAATCAAGACAAAATCCATCATCCCTTCTTTATAAAAACACTCAACAAATTAGGAATAAAAGGGAACCTCCAAAGCTGGTAAAATACATCTATTTAAAAAAACCCATAGCTAACATCATCATACTTAATGGTAAAAGATTAAATACTTCCCCCTTAAACAAGAAAAGAGGACTTCTACCATTTCTATTCAAAAGAGGACTGGAGGTTCTAGCTTGGGCAATAAGGCAAGAAAAAGCAAACGCATCCATATTGTAAAGATAAGAGTAAACATCCTCTATTCACATATGACACAACTTTGTATATAAAAAATCCTAAAGAAGCCCTACCAAAAAACTAATATACAAGTTCAGCAAGATTGCAGGATACCAAGTTCAATATGCAAAAATCAGTTTTGGGGCTCCTGGGTGGCTCGGTTGGGTGTCTGACTCTTGATTTCAGCTCAGGTCATGGCCTCAGGATAGTGTGATCAAGCCCTACTTGGCCTCCACTCTCAGCAAGGACTCTGCTTGGGCTTCTCCCTTTCCCTCTCCCCCATGCTCATGTATGCAGTCTAAATAAATTTTTAAAATCTTTAAAAAATCAGTTTTATTTCTACTCTTTAGCAACAACTGGAAAATGAATTTAAGAAAACAATTCCATTTACAACAGAATTAAGAATAATAAAATATCTAGAAATAAACAACAAAAAAGTGCAAGACTTGAACACTAAAACCTACAAAACACTGTTGAAAGAAATTAAAGAACGCCTAAATAAATGGAAAGATAACCATGTTCATGGACGGGAAGAATACTGTTAATGTGGTTAAAATTACTCTAGAGATACAAGGCAATTCCTACCAAAATTCTAGCTTGCTTTCTTGCAGAAATTAACAAACTGATTTGGAAATTCATATGGAAAAGCAGGGGGCCCAGGAAAAAGAAAAAACTTGGTGGACTCACACTTCACAATGTTAAAACTCACTAAAATGAAAATAATTAAGAGAGTATATTATTACTGGCTTTAGCACAAACATATATATTAATGCAACAGAATTAAGAGTTTAGAAATTAACCCTAAGGTTTATGGTCAATTGATTTGGACAAGAGAAACAAGACTTTTTTTTTTTTTTAAAGATTTTATTTATTTGACAGAGATCACAAGTAGGCAGAGAGGCAGGCAGAGAGAGAGAGAGGAAGAAGCAGGCTCCCTGCTGAGTAGAGAGCCCGATGCGGGGCTCGATCCCAGGACCCTGGGATCATGACCTGAGCTGAAGGCAGAGGCTTTAACCCACTGAGCTACCCAGGTGCCCCGAGAAACAAGACAATTTAATGGAAGAAAAGTCTCTTCAACTGACGCTGGGACCAGATATATCTATGCAAAAGAATGAAAGCAAAACAATGCCTCAACACCATATATAAAAATTAACTCAAAATGGTTTAGAAAACTAAGGGGAAGAGCTAAAAATATAAACTCTTAGAAACACCAGAGCAAATCTTCATAACCTCGGATTAGGCAATAGTTTCCTAGATATTACACCAAAAACATAAGTAACAACAACAAGATAAACCAAACTTCATAAAATTATAGAACTTTTGTGTGTTGAAGAATATGGTCGAAGAATGTGAAACAGGAGAAAATACATGCAAATCATATAGCTGTTAGGGATTTCTATCAGAATACATAAACAACTCTTAGAACTTCCGCAATTAAAGAAAATCCAACCAAAATCGGGCAAAGGACCTGAATAGACATTTCTCCAAAGAAAATATACAAATAGCCAATAAGTACATGAAATTAGTCATTAGGGAAATGCAAATCAAAACCACTAAGAGATCTCACTTCACACACCCTTAGATGCCTAGAATCAAGAATACATGTGCTGGCAAGAATGAGCATTTAGAATTTTCACAGTTGGTGACAATAAAAAACAGTGCAGTCACTTTGGAAAACTGTCTGGCAGTTCCTTGAAATGGTAATCACAGTTTCTCTATGACCTACCAATTCAACACCTGCCATCTATCCAGGAGAAACGAAAACATATCCACAGAAAGAAAGTTACACAAATGTTCGTAACATCATTCATAATAGCTAAAAATATATTTCTACCTACTGATGAGTGGATAAACGAAATGTGGTATATCCTTACAAGGGAGTATTATTTGGGAACAAAAAGGAATGGAATACTGATATATGCTACAGCAGGAATGAACTCTGAAAACACTGTTACAATAAATAAGCCACAGAGTGCCTGGGTGGCTCAGTCAGTTGAGCGTCTGGCTCTTGGTTTTGGCTCCAGTCCTGTCCTAATCTCTGATCTCAGGGTTGTGGAGTTGTTCTTAGGAGAGTTTGCTTCTCTCCCTCTCCCTGTCTATAGTCTTCCCTACCTCCTCCCTCTCTCTTTCTAACATAAATGGACAGATCTTTGGGGAAGGGGGGAAAAGCTGAAAACAAAACAAAGGATACCTGCCCTAAGGCTCTACCTACATAAAATGCCCAGTGTAGGCAAATCCACAGAAACAAAACAGGTAAGTGGTTGTCTTGGATTGGGAGAAGTGACTGCTAATGGGTATGGGATTTCTTTTTCAGGTGATAATATCAATTCTAAAATTAAACAGTGGTGAGGGTTGCATAAGTCTGTGAACATACTAAAAACTACCTAACTGTATGCTTTTAAGGATAAATGTTTATGATTTTAAATTATGTCTCGATAAAACTGTCATTAAAGCATAAACAAGAGGTCTTTTGTTTTCAGCTCCAGTACATAAAGAGCTTGGAATCTGTCTTCCCCACAAGAAAAAAGAAGCTGAACAAATAAAAAAGCTACAGAGTTTACCATGATCAGGAGGAGCCTCTGAAGAAAGTGTTACGAATACTTTATAAAAAGTAACGATGAATTCCTGAAGACAGAGTATAATCTAGCTTGAAGCTTTAAAATCCCAAAGGCCCAGTCTTAACCAAGACGGCCACATATTTATGGGTTTTCACCTTCAGTGGCTCCGCCAGATTATCATCCAGGAGGAAAAGATTTCTTCCAGTTTGGGGCATGGGAAGAGGAAAAGTAACCATTCTGAGATATGGCCAGAGCAATGTGTCCTTTCATTGGTTTGGTTTATTTTATTATTTATTTTTATTTTTATTTTTATTTTTATTTTTATTTTTTTTGAGAGAGATGGGAGCGGAGAGGGAGGAGCTGAGGGAGACAATCCCAAGCAGCTACATGCCCAGCCAGACCCAGGGCTCAATCTCACAACTCTAAGTTCCTCACCTGAGCTGGAATCAAGAATTGGAGACAACCCATGGAACCTCCGAGGCAAACCACAATGCGTCCCCCTTAACAAAGACCTACCTTCAAGGGAAACTACTTTTATCAGAACCTTTTTTGAATTAGTAAAAGAGCATCCAGACAACTCCAGTTCCCCTTCGCCTTCATGATTAAAGAGGGAGAGAAGATTAAAATTCTTCTAAATTCATAGTAAAGGAAGGGACTCTAATTCACTGTAACAACTGAAATTTAATTATATAATTACAGAACCCGGGGCGCCTGGGTGGCTCAGTCATTAAGCGTCTGCCTTCGGCTCGGGTGATGGTCCCAGGGTCCTGGGATCAAGCCCCGTATGGGTCTCCCTGCTCTGTGGGAAGCCTGCTTCTCCCTCACCCACTCCCTCTGCTTGTGTTCCCTCTCTTGCTGTCTGTCAAATAAATAAAATCTTTTTAAAAAAATTACAGAACACTTCCTTTCCCTGGTACCTTATCACCACATCAGCAAAGTTCTAGTATAATAGTATAAAAATAGTAAATTACAACTTAGAGAGGTGCAAGACACAGACTCTATTTAAGGAGTTTCTAGGGAAACCCCAAATAGTGGAAACAAAAACAAGGAAACCTGAGAAAAATGAAGCCTCTGACACCATCACACAATACACACACCAAACAAACATTAAACACAACTTGACTCCTAGCCAGATTCTTCACACTAAAGATCTATTTATGTAAGTTCCTATCACCCAATAAAGCACATAAAATTTTCAACAAAAAAATTACATTGAATGCTAAAAAGCAAGACAAATACATTCTGAAGAAACAAAGCAAGCATCACAAACTCAGATAAGATAGAGATTTTGGAATCATCAAACTAAGAATTTAAGGTTAACTGTTATTAATATACTAAGCTATGAAAAACAGTTAATTTTAACGCTGGAAGTTAAAAATACTACCACGAAAATGCTTTTGATGATTTCATCATTAGACTAAACACGAAGCAATCAGTGAGCCTGAAGATATGTTAATAAAAACCTCCCAGACTGAACTGCCAAGAGAAAAACAGGAAAGAAAAAAATCAGAAGAGAACACGTAAGAACTGCAGGACAACTATGAAAGGTATAACATACACATAATGGGCATACCAAAAGAAGAAGAAAGAAACTTGGGTATTTTAAGTAATCCTGGTTGAGAAATTTTTCCAACATTAGCAACAGGCGTGAAACCAAAATTTCAGAAAGCTCAGAGAACACTAAATGGATAAATTCCATAACATCAACACCTAGGCTTGTATTCAAATTTCAGAAAGTCAAAAAGAAATTCTTAAAATAAACTAAAGGACAAAATGAAACAAGAACTCACCTTTAAGGAAAAGGGTTAATTAAGAATCACATCAGACTTCCTCCCAGAAACCATGCAAACAAGATGACACTGGAGTGAACTATCTGAGTGTCGAAAGAAAAAACTAATCTAGAATTCAATAACCAGGGAAATTATCCTTCAAAAATTAAAGACTTTATCAGGCAAACAAAAACTGAAGAACTGCCAACAGACTTGCCTTGCAAGAAATACTGGAAGCTCTTTAGAGAGAAGGAAAAAGCATAGATAAGAAACTCAGATCTAGGGGTGCCTGGGTGGCTCAGAGGGTTAAAGCCTCTGCCTTCGGCTCAGGTCATGATCCCATGGGATCAAGCCCTGCGTCGTGCTCTCTGCTCAGCAGGGAGACTGCTTCTTCCCTCTCTCTCTGCCTGCCTCTCTGCCCACTTGTGATCTCTGTCAAATAAATGTCTTTAAAAAAAAAAAGAAAGAAAGAAAGAAAAGAAACTCAGATCTACATAATGAAAAAGACAAGGAATAAATGAAGATAAAATAAGATCTCTCATTCTTCTTATTCTGAACTGATCTTAACTGTTGAAAATAATAACAATAACAATGAATTAGGTATCTGCAGTTTATGGATAAGTGAAATGAGAGTAACAGTACATGAGAAGGAAGGGAAGAATCAATTATAATCTGTTACAAAGCACCTGCACTACCTGTGAAATGGTCAAGTGTCATTTGAAAATGGACTTGTATTCATTAAAAATGTCTACTGCAAACTCTAGGGCAACTTCCAATAAAATTTTAAAAAGAAGCATAATTGGTATCTTAAAACAGGAGAGAAGATACAATCATAAAAAATGTTCAATTAAAACCAGAGAAGAAAACAGATTTAAATTCATAATAATAAAGCAACAAGGAACAAAAGTGATGAACAGAAAGCAACTGCAAGTAATGCTGACATTAACCCAACTACAACAAGAGTCACTTTCAATGTGAAAGGTCTAATTTACCAATTAAAAGAAAACTGACAGACTGGATAAGAAAACAAAGCCCAAGTATATGTCACCTACAAGAAGCTCACGTGAAATATAAAGACACCGACAGATTAAAGGTAAAGGGTTGGAGAGAGGTATGCCATGCTAATTAATACTAATCAAAAGAAAGCAGAACTAGCTATTTTTTCAAAGCAAATTTAACAAGGAAAATTACCAGAATCAAAGAGAAGCATTTCATAATGATACAATTCTCTAAGAAGACATAATAACCCTAAATGTCTGTGCACCTTACAACAAAGTGTGAAAAGCTGTGAGGCAGAAACTGATGGAATTGCAAGGAAAAACAGCTAAACCCACTATTGTAACTGGAGACATCAACGAATTTGTATTATTAACTGGCAGGCACAGCAAGCAGAAAATAAGTAAGGACGCAGTCAAACTCAAGAGCACCATCAATCAACTGGGTTTCATTGACATTTATAGAACAGTTCAATTCTATTCTGTTTGAGTAACAGAATACACATTCTTCTCAAGCTCACAAAACCATTCACCCAGGCCACCTTCTGCTCCAGCAATCATCCCCCTAGGTATTTACCCAAATGAGCTGAAGCCTTATGTCCAGACAAAACTTGCACATGAATGTGTATGACAGCTTTGTCCAGACTGTTAAAAACTGGCAGTAACCAAGAAGTCCCTGGATAGGTGCATAGATAAAAACCATACTGCATCCATACAACAAACTGTTATGCACTGATACAAAGAGAAATCTATCAAGCCATGAAAAGACACGGAAGAATCTTAAATGCATATTGCTAAACGCAAAGAGGTCAGTTTGAAAAGGCTACATACTGTATGATTCCAATTATAACCCTCGAGAAAAGGTAAAATTATGGAGACAGAAAAAAGATCAGTAGTTGCCAGGAGTGTGGAGATGGGTGGACAGAAGGGGAAAGGATGAAC
The DNA here is from genome assembly GCF_011764305.1 of Mustela putorius furo. Lineage (NCBI taxonomy): Eukaryota > Metazoa > Chordata > Mammalia > Carnivora > Mustelidae > Mustela > Mustela putorius. Next base: position 10,780,017 of record NW_025422022.1, read on the forward strand.
AGACTGAACTAGAGGGGATTTTTAGGGCAGCAAAACTATTCTGTACTGCAGAACAGTATCCACACTGCAATCGTGGATACATGACATTATGCATGAGTGGCACCATACAGAGAGTAAACCCTGATGTGAGAACCTGGGTTAATAATAACATCAATACTGGTTTATTAATTTTAACAAATGTACATTAATGCAAGATGATAATAGGAGAAACTGGGCGAGTGCTAAAATTTTTCTGTAAATCTAAAATTGTCCTAAAAACCAAAGTCTACTATTTAGGGGAGAAAACACCATAAATAAATATAACAGGCAAATAAATCAAGAGAAATATTTCAACATACATAATAAAGAATTATCTTTAATATATAGTCTGCTTAAAAGCAGAGGGAAAAAAAGTTCACACAAAATCCTGTTTGCAAATACTTACGGCAGCTGCACTCATAATGGACATATCAACACAAAGTCCTTCAACTGGGGAAGGGATAAATAAACCACTGCACAGCCTGACCACGGGATACTAACTCGGTTGTAATAAAAAGCAACACACTATTGGTACAAGCATCAGTGTGGATTAGCATCAAATGTACTGTGCCAAAAGAAAGAAGTCAGTCAGTCTCAAAGATTACATATGATACAATTCCATTCACATGCCATTTCTTAAAAAGCAAACTAAAGGGAGGAGAACGGTTTGGTGGCTCTCAGGAGTCACCAGTGAAGAGAAGATTAATTAATGGTCATTCCCTTTTAGGGAAGTATGGGAAGTGAAGAAATTGTTTTATATCGGGCGCTTGGGTGGCTCAGTGGGTTAAGCCTCTGCCTTGGACTCAGGTCATGGTCTTGGGGTCCTGGGACCGAGCCCCGCATTGGGCTCTCTCCTTGGCAGGGAGCCTGCTTCCTCCTCATTCTGCCTGCCTCTCTGCCTACTGGTGATCTCTGTCAAACGAATAAAAAAAATCTTAAAAAAAAAAAAAAAAAAAGAAGAATTGTTTTATATCATGATCGTGGTAGTGGCTGCAGGACTCTGCCTTTGCCAAAACTCACAGAACTATACAAACAACCAACCAACCAAAAAGGTAAGTTTACATTAATTAAAATGCAGGGCTGTTTATATTATTTAAAAACCAAGGCTAACCTATATGTGTAACAATAAAGGAAAGTAATAAATCACCTTATATGCATACATTAAAATGGTGAGCACTGTTGCATCTCCATCCCCAGAAGGCCCCACCCAGGCCCTGCACCCTGCAAACACTGCAGCTAGAGGAGGAAGGGGTGGCCCCGGGCAGAGAAGTCAGCACACACAGGAGGGCCCTATTAGAAACCCCAATGCCTCAAACAAAACACATCTCGGTACTTATTACCAATGCTGCTATAAAGCAATGTAATAAATAATATGTAAATAATAGAGGAGAAAGCATTTCAGGAAACTGTGTTCATTTCTTAGAAACGTAAAGTGACAATGTTTTTCAAAAGAGCAAATATGGTCCTTTTGAGTGAAACAATTCAACTTTTGGCAGCTTCAAAAAGACTGGTGAACTGTACATTTGTGTCATATAGGATTAGAGTTATTAGCCTCTGTCAAATAAAAAAATAAAATCTTTTAAAAAAGGGGCGCCTGGGTGGCTCAGTGGGTTAAGCCTCTGCCTTCGGCTCAGGTCATGATCTCAGGGATCCCCGGGATAGAGCCCTGCATCAGGCTCTCTGCTCAGCAGGGAGCCTGCTTCCCCATCTCCCTCTCTCTCACCTGCCTCTCTGCTGACTTATGACCTCTGTCAAATAAATAAATAAAATCTTAAAAAAAAAGGGGGGGGGAATAGCGTTATTAGTTCTTAATTTAATCTTAAGATTTACTCTTAATTACAATAATTAATTTAACCAATGCCTTATTTGAAACTGAGAAGCAATTTTATCAATGTGATTTAACAAAAGTGCTCAAGAATTTCAGAAATATAGACAATTTTATATTACACTAAATGTTAGCTGTTAGTAAGCATTCACCTAGTGGTTATAATGGTAACCAATCAAATTCCTTATTTGACGCCTAATTTTAAAATTTCAAATTCTGAGTAGTTTCTTCTCATTATTCTAGGTACAAAGGGATCTTTTTTACTTACAAGACTAGAAAATTAAGTTAATACCTTCTGAAGTGAAATGTGTCTTATTTCTGTCAGATTGCATAATGAATATAATAAGACTCTTAAATTAAGAGCACCAAAAGAGAATTACTGCTTCAAGATACACTGGTGTACATATGTCTATTTCTATATATAGAAACTTAAAACACTTATCTGCAACCCACAAGCTACCAATCTTTCTTTTTTTAAAGCTTTTATTTATTTGAGAGAGAGAGAGATCACACAAGCAGGGGGAGCTACAGAGGGAGAGAGAGAAGCAGACTCCCCTCTGGGCAGGGAGCCCGATGCAGGGCTAGAGCCCAGGACCCCGGGATCATGACTTGAGCCGGAGGCAGATGCTTAACCGACTGACCACCCAGGTGCCCCACAAGCTACCAATCTTCAGTCTGTGTAAAAGATATGAACATATATCCACTTCTTCTTTATGTGAAAGAAAAAACATAACTACTTCCAATCATTAAAAGTAAACTGCAGATATACACCCAATTGGTGATTCATATAGTAGTGCTACAAAATAAAACCAAAAGCATTTCATCAAAAGTTGCAGATGTTCCTGTCAAAGTATTTCCAGTCAGGTTTTTAAAAGATGCATATTTCAGGGTTCAAAAACAATCATTAACCAAGTCAGTTAAGAAGTCAACCAAAAAAGCAAACAAAAAACAATTGTCAGGGGGCGCCTGGGTGACTCAGTGGGTTCAAGCCTCTGCTTTCAGCTCAGGTCATGGTCCCAGGGTCCTAGGATCGAGTCCCACACTGGGCTCTGCTCAAGAGGGAACCTGCTTCCACCTCTCTCTCTCTCTGCCTGCCTCCCTGCCTACTTGTGGTCTCTGTCAAATAAATAAATAAAATCTTTAAAAACAAAAACAACTGTCTGGAGCTAAGGTTCTTAAAAATTATGAACACTTTAGTTATTATGAAATAAGAAACATAGGAAATTTCACTTGACCATTAAACTAGTCACGCTTTTTACTGTTTGTATTTTATAAGTCCTGAACATCTTAAAAAGCTTCCATTCATCTCTCACACACACCAGCCAATCCGGAGTCTGCGGCCCAGCTGGCTTCTTATCTCACTTTCACACACACTATCACATCAGTATTTCCCCTGACCTAAACCCTCCCAGGGTCAGGGGCCAGAAAACCAGAGACCACCACAATAGCCCAAAGCCCGCCCAATTCCTTCAAACTAGCTTCTCCTAAACTGTTCAGTCTCGCCCTGCTTTGCCCTTCCCTTGGGAACCCCAATAAAGGCTCTGACCTAAAGCCCTTAATGCCTATCTTCTGTCACCTGACCCAAACTTAGTAATTCCCTGGGACCCTTTACAGCATGTGGGACCTCCCTCTCTGAGACCTGTGAGCATAATAAACTTCCTTCCAAGCCTTGTTCTTGCTTCCTCCTGCAGCTGTAACAACTTTACCATACCATATCCAACACGTACATTCTCAGAATAGCCACTATTACCACACAAAAGTAATTTGAGAATATGTGTATCTAAAATATTACAAATTAAGTAATAATCACTAGATGACTAACAGAATTAAGGTAAGAAATTGACAAGTAAAGGAAAATGGAAATAATTATCCACAATACTACTATTCAAACCTAAAGCATTTAGATTTCTTCTCCATGATGCAAAATTTTGTTCCAACTCTAATCCCCCACTGACAGCAAAGCAGCTACCTCTTGTTCTCTACACTGCACCTTTCTTTCTCTACAATCCCCCCCCATTTCTCCTAAAGCAGAAAAATCCTGGAAAACCAAACAGGCTCTATCTATTACTTGCCTCTGAAAAGTCCACAATAATATACATCAACCTTTGAGATGCATATTTCTCCCATTACCTCTAAAAGAGCTATAAAAATATTAGTACCAGGGTGCCTGAGTGGCTTAGTTGGTCAAGTGACTGTTCAGCTCAGCTCATGATCCCAGGATCCTGTTTTTGAGCCCCACATTGGGATCCCTGCCCAGCGGGGAGTCTGCTTACCCCACCACTACCCGGCCTCCCACGCTTGTGAGTGCTCTCAAATAAATAAATAAAATCTTAAAAAATAAAAATAAATACCTTAAAAATATGTACCTTAAATTAAGGAGTGGCTATGGTTATGAAGACAGCGTTTAGGTACCTAGTTATCCTGCCTTTTAAGTAATAATTAAGACAACACAACGTGAAGACCCACGAAACCAGAATACTAGCTTGAAAGTCCTTCAACAATCCTTTGTCAAGGAAACTGCATCTGTAGTTAACTACAACAACAAATCAACATAACTTGATTTCCTGACTTTTTAAAGTAGCCTGTTATAGTGTTAAACATAAAGGAAAATAATTTATCACACTTTATGTATGAAAGAAATCCTTTTACCTCATGGGCACTAAACTATGACTCTACTAATAAAGTGAAATACCTGGCTAACAAAATCAATTCTTAAAAAAACAACAACAAAAAACCCAAAATCAATTCCATACTCGAAATTCTTACTTTTCAACATGTCCCCATAAAATTGATGAACAATAAATACCGGCAATTCCAAATCATGCAAATAAGTCAACATGAAATTGCTTCACACTTCTGGGATGCCTGGCTGGCTCAGATGGCAGAACATGTGACTTTTGATCTTGGGGTTCCGAGTTCAAGCCCCATGTTGAGTGTGGAGATTGCATAAACATAAAATCTTTTAAAAAAAGAAAAAAATTCCTTCACCTTTCAATTTTATAAACTTTACAGGTACTATCCATCATACCAAGTGAGGTGAACCTACAAAACCATACAAGATTGTGGTATATTTTATTGTTTGATTTTTCAGCAATAACCTTTCTCTCCACAAGTGTTAGAACTTAAAATTTGCATTGGATCTTTAAGACTTTTTAAAGATTTTATTTACTTGAGAAAGAGAAAGTGAGAGAGCACAAGTGGAGGGGCAGGGGCAAAGGGAGAAGCAGGCTCCCCTCTGAGCAGGGAACCCAATTAGGGGCTTGATCCCAGGACCCTGGAATCATGACCTGAGCCAAAGGCAGACGCTTAACCAACTGAGCCACTCAGGCACCCCTCTTTAAGACTTTTTAATACGAAGTCTTCATTTCATAATACAAATAAGTAAGGTAATAGTGTTTTTATTTGCATTATGTAAGAACTTAAAGAAAAGATTGTATCAGAAGTGAAGACAAACTAAATAGAACATTGAATAGTCCCCACAGAAAAAGATGGAACAGAACAGAGAAAATTTTCTAAGTAAACAAAGAAGGAAAATAAAAGGTTTTATGAACAAATGATATAGAAGTTAGGCAAAGAAGATCCAGCATATGCTTATAATTAGAGTCCCCTCCCCCAAAAACCTATGTAATGGAATAGAAAAAATACGGAAAATTATATGATAAAACTTTCTGAAATAAAAGAAGACCTGAAATTATAATTTAAGGACATACATAAAAGTTAACACCAAGATACATTCAGAAGCAGCTCTTTAACGAAAAATCTTTTGACCACCCACATGAAAGACCAATTTTTTTTTTTTAACCCAAGTAGGCTCCATATCCAGCATGGAGCCCAAGATGGGGCTTGAACTCACAACCTGAGCTGAGAGCAAGAGTCAGATGCTTAAACTAAGACACCCAAGTGCTCCAAAACCAATTTTCTTATGAGGAAAAAAAAGATGGCATAAGACAATGATAATTCACATCGAAGTCTATGGAGCTCAAAAAAATATACACCAGGGATTTTATACCCAGTCAAACTTTCAAATAAAATGGATGTATTAGTCACAAACAGTTCTGAACCAGAAAGGACTTCAATATTGTTCCCATGAGCTCTTCCTGAGTCCTCTAGTTAAAGAGTATCTCTGGCCTAAGGCCTGGTACAGAGTATTATTAAACGTACTACATTTGTAACTGACACTCAATGATAAGGTAACAGAGTTGTGTATGAGAATACTATGTGCTTTTTTTTTTTTTAAACAACATGTAGCTATAATAGAATAACAAAATGGGGGAGAGTTTACCAAAAAAAGAATGAACTATTGATACACTGGCCCCCCACATGAGTCTCAAATGCACCACGCTGACCGCTAACCAAAAAGAAAGCCTTACTCAAAGGGTTACATTTATATGGCATTCTGGTTTCAAATGGAGAAAAAAAAAAAAGAAAAAAACTACAGGAATAGAAAACACATCAGTGGTTGCCAGAAGTTAGGTAGGGGTGTGAGGAGGATCTGATTATAAAGGGCGCACGCAGTAAGAGGGAAATTGGGGAGGTGAGGCAATAGTTCTGTTCTTGACTTAAGCTTTGTCTCTAAGCATTTGTCAAAACTCACAGAACTGTATATTCCCTTTCCAAAAAAGGAGATTTTTACTGCAGGTGTATCAGTAAGAAATTTTTAAATGCCCCTCCCCCTGGGCCTGAAGATACTAGGGAAGAGAGAGGGGAAATGAAGCGGTTGCTTGCTAACTTCATTACTGCTCACAAGAGATCACCTTAAAAGGAGCGGACTGTGTTAGTATAAAAGTAACTTTCTAAATGTAAAACTACACTACCCTTTCCCCCAAAGGAGAGCAATGAAGATAGACCACATTATTTAAAAAAAAAAAAAAAAAAATTCAAAAGTAACAAAAATGTTTCAAGTTTCCTTTCACTCCTATCTCTAGCTAACCACTTCCCCTATCTAGAAGCAACTACTGTCATCATTTATTTGTGCTATCTGTTCAGTTTTCTAAAGCATATTTGGCTATACAGTTGACCTTGAGTAACATGGGTCTGAACTACATGGGTCCACATAGACATGGATTTTTTTATAATACAGTACTATAAGTATTTTCTCTTCCTTATGAATTTCTTAACATTTCCCTTTCTCTAGCTTACTTTATTGTATGAATGCAACATATAACACAGATAGAAAATACCTGTTACTCAACTGTTTATGTTATCGGTAACAAATCTGGTCAACAGTATGCTATTAGTAGTTAAGTTTCTGAGGAATCAAGGGGCGCCTGGGTGGCTCAGTGGGTCCGGCCTCTGCCTTCGGCTCAGGTGGTGATCCCAGGGTTCTGGGATCAAGCCCCATATCAGGCTCTCTGTCAGCAAGGAGCCTGCTTCCCCTCTCTCTCTGCCTGGCTCTCTGTCTGCTTGTGATCTCTCTCACTGTGTCAAATAAATAAATAAAATCTTAAAAAAAAAAAAAAGTTATACACAGAGAAGCATGGGTAGCAATACTAACAGACATAAAAGACTTTAAAACAAAGACTGCAACAAGAGACAAAGAGGTACTACTACATAATAAAAAGATCGACTCAACAAGAGGATATAAGAAATGTACATATCTATGCATTCGACACTGGAACACCTAAATACACAGCAAATGTTAGCAGATATATAAAGGGAAAGATGGACAGTAAAACAACAGGAGGGGACTTTAACACCCCACTTTCACCAATAGATAGATCATCCAGACAGAAAATCAGTGTGAATGACACAATGACCAGATGGGCTTAGAAATATACAAAATATTCCATCCAAAAAAAAAAAAAACCAGAATACACATTCTTCTCAAGTGCACATGGGATATTCTCCAGGAAGGATCACATGGTAGGTCACAAAAGAGTCTCAATAAATTTAAAAATACTGAAACCATATCAAGCAACTTTTCTGACCTCAGCAGTATGAAACCAGCAATCAAATCACCTGTGGCTCAGATGGTTGAGTCTCTGCCCTCGGCTCAGGTCATGACCTCCAGGTCTTGGGATCAAGCTCCACATCCAGCAGGGAGTCTGCTTCTCCCTCTGCCTCTCCCCCTTTTATACTCTAAATCTCACTCTCTCTCAAATGAGTAAGTAAAATCTTAAACAAAAAAAAAAAAAAAGAAGAAGAAGAAGAAACAGCAACGAAAACTACACGAACACATGGACGCTTAAACAATCAATAGGTCAATGAAGAAATCAAAGAAGAAACCAAAAGTACAAGGAGACACATGAAATGAAAATGGAAACATAAAAGACCAAAGATCTCTGGAAGATCGCAAAAGCAACTCGAAGCGGGAAATTTACGGTGATATTGGCCTACCTTAAGAAACCAAAAGACTCTCAAATAAACCTAATCTTACACCCAAAGGAACTAGAAAAAGAACAAAGCCCAAAGTTAGTAAAAGAAAGTAAACAAGAAAGATCACAAGAGCAGAAATAAATAAAAAAGAGACAAAAAAGAAAGAAAGAAAAGATTAAAGAAAGCAAGAACTGATTCTCTGAAAAGAAAAACTGATAAACCTCTAGGCAACTTCATGAAGAAAAAGAGGGAGGAATCAAATAATCAGAAACGAAAGGGAAGTAACACCACCACAGAACTATAAAGGATTATAAAAGACTACTGCAGGGGAGGCGGGGGCTTAATTGGTTACACATCTGACTGCTGATTTCAGTTAAAGGTCCTGGGATAGAGTCCTGCACTGGGATCAACACTTGGCATGGAGTCTGCTTAAGATTCTCTCTCTTCCTCGCCCTCTGCCCCTCCCCACACACTTGTCCATGCACTCTTTCTAAATAAATAAATTCTTTTAAAAAAACATACTGCAGGGGCGCCTGGGTGGCTCAGTAGGTTGAACCTCTGCCTTTGGCTCAGGACATGATGTCAGGGTCCTGGGATCGAGCCCCACACATCGGGCTCTCTGCTTAGCAGGGAGCCTGCTTCCCTCTCTTTCTCTGTCTGCCTCTCTGCCTACTTGTGATCTCTGTCAAATAAATAAAATCTTTGGGGCGCCTGGGTGGCTCAGTGGGTTAAAAAACATACTGCAAAAAAGAATATACCAACAAACTGGAAAACCTAGAAAAAAATGGGTAAATTCCTAGAAACATACAATCTTCCAAAAACTGAATCAGGAAGAAACAGAAACTCTGAACAGACTGATTACTGGTAACAAAACTGAATCAGTAATCAAAAAACCTTCAACAAACAAAAGTCCAAGACCAGATGGATTCATAGGTGAATTTTACAAAACATTTAAAGAAGAGTTAATGCCTACTTTCCTCAAACTATTCCAAAAAATAGAAGAGGAAAGAAGGCTTCCAAACATTCTCTAAGGCCAATACCCTGATACCCAAACCAGACAAAGACACTACAAAAAAAGAGAACTACAGGCCAATATCCCTGCTGAACATAGATGCAAATTTCCTCAACAAAATATTAGCAAATCACATTCAACAGTACATTAAAGGATCATTCACCATGATCAAGTGGGATTTATTTCTAGGTAGGCAACAAATATGTCTCATTGGGGACCCCTGGGTGGCTCAGTTGGTTAAGCAGCTGCCTTCGTCTCAGGTCATGATCCCAGCGTCCTGGGATCGAGTCCCACATCGGGCTCCTTGCTCAGCAGGGAGCCTGCTTCTGCCTCTGCCTCTGACTGCCATTCTGTCTGCCTGTGCTCGCTCTCTCCCTCTCTCTCTCTGATAAATAAATAAAATCTTTAGAAAAAAAATGTCTCGGGGCGCCTGGGTGGCTCAGTGGGTTAAGCCGCTGCCTTCGGCTCAGGTCATGATCTCAGGGTCCTGGGATCGAGTCCCACATCAGGCTCTCTGCTCGGCAGAGAGCCTGCTTCCTCCTCTCTCTCTGCCTGCCTCTCTGCCTACTTGTGATCTCTCTCTGTCAAATAAATAAATAAAATCTTAAAAAAAAAATGTCTCATTGTACACAAATCAATCAGTATGACAGACCATATTAGCAAGGGAAAGGATACAAATCATATGATCATCTCAATAGAAGCACAAAAAGCACCTGACCTAATTCAACATTCATTTATGATAAAAACTCTCAACGAAGTGGGTTTAGGGGGAACATACCTCAGCACATAAAGACCATATATGAAAAGCCTACAATTGGGGCGCCCAGATCGCTAAATAGGTTGAGCATCTGTCTGCCTTCAGCTCAGGTCATGATCTCCCAGTCCTGGGATCAAGCCCCACACTGGCTACTTCTCCCTCTGCCCCTCCTCCTTGCTTATGCTCTCTCTCTCACTCTATCTCAAATAAATAAATAAAATCTTAAACAATAATAACAACTAAAAAAAAAAAAACCCAAAAAACCCTCAGAACTAACATCATAATTAACGTGAAAACTGTGATCTTTTCCTCTAAGATCAGGATAAGAAAGAATGGCCACCCCAGCCACTTTTTCATTCAACACAGTCCCAGAAGTCCTACTCAAAGCAATCAGACAAGGAAAAAAAAAAGGCATTCAGACTGTTAAGAAAGAAGTTATACTGTCACTATACGCAGATAGCAGATACTATACTATATTATACATAGAAAACCCTAAAAATTCCACCAAGAACTATTAGAATAAACTCAGTAAAGTTGGAAGGATACAAAATTAACATGGAGAAATTGCTTGTTTCTATACACTAATAACAAAGTAACAAAGAACAATAAGAACTCCAATAATAACTGCGTCATAAAATAAAATACCTAGGAATAAATTAACCAAGTCAAAGACCTATACTCTTGAAAAACTATAAAACACTGATGAAAGAAACAGAAGATGACAGAAATAGAAAACTATCTCATGCTCTTGGACTGGAAAAATTAATACTGTTAAAATGTCCATACAACCCAAAGCAATCTACAGATTCAATGCAATCCCTATCAAAACACCAATAGCATTGTTCACAGGAGAACAGTACTCAAATGTGTATGGAACCACAAAAGACCCTGAATGTTCTCAAAGCAATCTTGAGAAAGAAGAACAAAGCTGGAGGTATCATAATCCCAGATGACAAAATATAGTATAAAAGAGTAATTGAAACAGTATGTGGCACAAAAATAAACATGCAGATCAGTGAAACACAATACAAGGTTCAGAAATAAACCTACACTTCTATGGACAATTAAATCTAAGACAAAGGAGGCAAGAATGTACAATGGGAAAGACGGTCTCTTCAATAAATGATGCTGGGAAACTGGACAGCTACACACAAAAGAATGAAAGTGGACCACTTTCTAGTATCATACACAAAAATAAACTCAAAATGGATTAAAGACCTAAATGCAAAACCAGAAACCACATCCCAGCGTTCTGGGATCGAGTCCCACATCGGACTCCTTGCTCAGCAGGGAGCCTGCTTCTCCCTCTGCCTCTGCCTGCCATTCTGTCTGTCTGTGCTCGCTCTCTCCCCCCCTCTCTCTCTGATAAATAAATTTTAAAAAAAAAATCTTTAAAAAAGAAAACATACACAGAAATCTCTGATATTGGCCTTAGCAACATTTTTCTAGACAGGTCTCCTGAGACAAGGGAAACAAAAGCAAATTTACTGGGACTATACTAAAATAAATAAAGCCTTTGCATAGTAAAAAATATAAATAAATTAAAAACCATCAACAAAAGGGCAACCTACTGAGTCTTAGAAATTATCTGCAAATGAGATATCTGATAGGTGGTTAATATGAAAAATAAATATATAAGGAACTTATACAACTCAACACAGGGGGGCAAAATAATAATCCAATTCAAACTGAGCAGAGGGCCTGAAAAGACATTTTTTCCAAAGAGGACATACAGATGGCCAAGAGAAACATGAAAAGATGCTCAACATCACTAATCCTCAGGGAAATGCAAACCAAAACCACAAAGAGATTATCACCTTATACCTGTCTAATGGCTGAAATGAAAAAGGTAAGAAATAACAGGTACTGGCAAGGATGCAGAGGAAAAGGAACCCTCGTGCACTGCTGGTGGGAATGCAAACTTGTGCAGTCACTGTGGAAAACAGTATGGAGGTCCCTCAAAAAAAAAAAAAAAATCAAAGAGAGAATTACCATATGATCCAATAATTGCAGTAATGGATAATTTACCAAACAAAAACCACTAATTTGAAAAGATGCATCCATCCGTATGTTAACTGCAGCATTATTTACAACGACCAAGATATGGAAGCAACCTAAGTGTCCATCAACAGATGAGCGGATAAAAATGTGATACACACACATACACAATGGATATACACATGAATATTACTCTGCCATTAAAAAAAAGAGGGGGAAGAAAAGAAAAACTCAGATCTTGCCACCTGTGTCATGGATTAACCTAGAAGGCATAACACTAAGTTAAATAAGCCAAAGACAAATACCATTTCATCTATACACAGAATCTGAACAAAACAAAACAAATAAATGAACAAACAACCAAGTAGAAATAGACCCATAAATACAGATACCTGATAGGTGCCAGAGGGCAGAGGGGTAGAGAGACGGGCAAGATGAATGAAGGGGAGTGGGAGGCACAGGCTTCCAGTTATGGACTGAAGTCATCACAGGGATGAAAGACACAGAACAGGGAATACAGGCAGTAATGCTGCAGCAGTGTCGTATGGTGACAGACGGGAGCCAAACTGACGGTGAGCTCGCCTCAAGCTACAGAGTCACACACGGTGTGTCAACTATGTATCGGAAAAAGATCAGCCAACTCCAAACTTACAAACATAACAGCACATTCCAGGCAATAAACAACTTTCCATCAGGCAAAAAATAAAACAAAAAGCCCCAAATGATACATAGATTTTCAGCTGCACAGAGGATTTTAGCCCTAGTTTCCCATACTATTCAAGGGTCAAATGTATTTTCAAAAGAAATAATGGAAAGATAAACCAAGAACTAATAAAAAAAAAATTAATTACCTGCAGGAATGGGGAAGACAACCAGGAGAAAATAAAACTTCTGTGAAGTACCTCCTGGTATGGCTTTAATTTTGGACCAATGCAAACGTTTAAATGTTTTACATAATTACAGAAAACAGAAAGAAAAAAGAGAGAAGGAAAAAAAAAAGGAACCCCTAAAAGCCGAAGAAATTTAAATAAATGAAACTAGCATGTCAAGTTAGTTGTAGAAACACAAAAGAATTACTTTAAGGGACTTGAAAGCTCAGTTTTTGAGTATCTATCCCTAACAGGATATATTCTAAAGACCAAAAAAAAAAAAAACCAACCCTATAAAGAAATCATATAATAATCAACACTCTTTTTAGTAACAATATCAGTATTTAAACTTAGATATAGTTATGTTCCACTACAAAACAAATGAAAAATTATGTCAGTAACATTAGGAACAATAATCTTCAGATTAAAAAAAAAAAGATACAAGGGTAAAACCAGAGAATTCAAGTAAAACTGATTTGAAAATTCTGCAAATTCCCTTGAAATGCATTTAAAAAGAAGATGGGTTGATAGACAGACCTGTTTGTAATAAAGCCAACACAGCAAAATTCTGACTCTAAAATCTAAATGTTGGGGCATATGGCTATTGACCATGTTAACTCTTCTGTATGTCTGAGAAGGAAAACTGCTTAGAATCTGCATGGTCGGGGCACCTGGTGGGGCGGGGCTCGGGGAGGGCTCGGCTGGCTGGGCAGCCAACTGCTGCCTTAGGCTCAGGTCATGAGCTCAGTGTCCTGGGATCCAGCTCTGTGTGAGGCTCCACGCTCAGCCAGGAGTCGGCCTGAGGGTTCTCTCTGTCTCCCTCTGCCCCTCCCCCTACTCTCTCACTCAAATAAATAAATCTTTTTTTTTTTTTTTAAGATTTTATTTACTTTGGGCGCCTGGGTGGCTCAGTGGGCTAAGCCGCTGCCTTTGGCTCAGGTCATGATCTCAGGGTCCTGGGATGGAGCCCCGCATCCGGCTCTCTGCTCAGCAGGGAGCCTGCTTCCCTCTCTCTCTCTCTCTGCTTGCCTCTCTGTCTACTTGTGATCTCTGTCAAATAAACAAATAAAATGTTAAAAAAAAAAAAAGATTTTATTTACTTATTTGACAGAGATCACAAGTAGGGGGTTGGGGGGAGACAGGCTTCCTGCCAAGCAGAGAGCCCGATACGGGGCTTGATCCCTGGACCCTGGGATCATGACCTGAGCCGAAGGCAGAGGCTTTAACCCACTGAGCCACCCAGGCACCCCCAAATTAATAAATCTTAAAAAAGAGAGAGAGAAAAAAAAAGAATCTGTACTGTCTAAATCACAATGAGAGAAACACTAGGAAGAAGCTCAACTTTTTAGCAGCCTGTGCTTTTATCCAAGAACAATTACTTCTCTATAATCATTGTAAACATTTCAACTACTCCTCTTGAAAAACCTATGCAAATTGCCAGATGACTGACAAAGAGTCAAAAGGTCTAAGACCTAAAGACCATCTCTCCTTATTCTGAAATGCTCGATTTGGCCTAAATGATTCCAGCAGTGAGCAAACAGCAAGCAGTCCGTGTATCTGAGATAAACACAGACTGGTTACAAACTGGGTTTCTGGTTCTGAAAAAGTAAAATGAAGGACTTCAAGAAACATACTTATTATGACAAAGCTATACAGTCTTACAGTTGTATTGAAAGATTATGGGTATTTTTATGACATTATTAAAGAGATTTTCTCTCTGAATATTTCATCAAATTCATCCTAAGGTAAAGTATAGGTAGTGGCACATGTGAGAATATTATTTTATTATTCAAATACATCTTAAGACTATTTTTTTCCTTAAAGTAATGTTAAAATTTGTTTGACTAGAGAGAAGAACGTCCTGGAGAACACACCACGAACCATCATGGGTGGTAGGACTGCAGATCCTTTTTCAAATAGTTGTGCTTTTTTCTGCTTCACAGGTTTTGTCTGACTCCTCCTTTGGCGTTAAGAATGCATTACTTCCTAACTACAAAAAAGGTTCTTAAAATCCATGTGCATTTGCTGGGTACAAGATAACTGATGGAAGTAGGGGCCAGGGTAAGGATGATTTGAGATTAACTGCACTGAAGATAACCAACACAAGGATAATTTGAGAAACACAATGGTGACAAAGTTCTAGGTCCCTTTTCCCATATTCGCTGGGTACTCAGTTAAATAACACTTTGCTCACCACCACAAACAGTTCCCATCATCTTTGGTTCCCGTTTCAAAAGGCGGGTAAAAGAGGTATTCAAATCACTGCATCGATACCAAACCCCTAACACGCACTCCGTACAAGGCGCAGGGCTGGGGGCGAGAGAGAAGAAAACATATTATCCCCACCTACCTCCACTCAGTCAACAGATTCCTCCAGCACCGATTTTTGCCCAGCATTGCTCTGTACACTGAGAATACACTTGTGAACAGAACAGACCAAAAATCCCTTCTGCTTCTCCGCAAATAAGTTGTCTTTTGGTACTACACCCAAACTTCTTAAAGTGTTAAGTCTTAACTGAGAGTGATTTAAGTCTGCTTCTTGACACTCCTTGCGGGCAATGACCCACATTTAGTTCACTTGATGCAGTTTCTGAGTTTCGACTAAGTGGCAGGTCCTCTACTAAGAAGCATGGATAAGGAACAGGTGGATAAAATAATTTCATATTTATCTCAGCTGCTGACAATGCCTGACACATCATACGTGTTCAATATGTATTTGCTAAGTTAATAAATACGTCGCTTACTTGATGCCTTTGTTCATTTCTTCCATTCCTCTGTTCACTGTTGTTTCCATCTGCTGCTTACCTTCCATTGAAACCAGAAGGAAAGACCTTTTATAGCCTTTTAAAACTAAACGGGAAGCACAGAAGGAACACTCTGAAGAGTGTACTTTATTGTCAGCAGAAGAATTTAGGAGCGAACACAGAGACTGGATTTCTTGCTGGTCCCTCCTGAACCAGGGGCAGAGCGGCATCAACATTTTACTTGAAAAGCTAAAAGTAGCATACTCATAATAAATTATAACTCTAAAAATATTCAAATAAAAAATTTATTGCCTCTTACATTTAAAATTAACTGTATCTTCACTGCCTATATTACTATGTATAATTCAAAACTTGAACAAAATTCCTGCACTGTAAGTAGATTCATGAGACAAAGACTGCTTTTAGAAATTCATCTTGATGGTCAACAATCATTAACAAAGAATACACAAATATATAGCCTTTAAATATGTCTCCTAAAAAAAAGTTATGCAGACAAGGTGATTGATGATTTAACCTTTTGTAATGGAATGCATTAGAAATTTATTTTTAAATTGATTATAAAACTTGGGCTCCTGTGTCCCAATAAATAAGCTTATTTTCCTGAACACATAAAAATGTGTTTCATTTAAATGAAAATCCAAGGCAAAACCCAAAATATATTATTTCTTTCACTCACTAAAAGAAACTTCCTTCAAGCCTTATTTCTTAGGCAATAAGATAGAAGTAACAACTATCATAGTCATAGTCCTAATTTTCCAACGCAGACCCAGAAATAACACACATCACAGATAAATTAAGAGGTATCAACTCCTACTATGTCACGAAGAAATTTGCTGCATTGACCGATTCATCTTAAATCAAGTTCTTGGACCTAAATATTTACTTGCCTGCTCTAATCCTGGATAAACACACTGTTTTTTGTGTTCCTGTTTTTTATTTTAAAGATTTTATTTATTTATTTGACAGAGAAAGACCCAGTGAAAGAGGGAACACAAGCAGGGCGAGTGGGAAAGGGAGCAGCAGGCTCCTTCCCAAGGTCCTGGGATCATGACCTAAGCCGAAATCAGATGCTTAACAACTGAGCCACCAAGATGCCCCAAACACGCCGGTTAGAAGAAAATTAAATCTTAAGTATAATTAAACTCTCAGATGAGCACTTCTCACTGCGACTAAAAGCTCCTCTTTCTGGTCCATTCTTTACAAAGAAGGTGGGATTTTAGGCAGGAAGTTTTAGTTCTCTTGATACAGTTAAATAAATCTCCAAAAAGGGGTCACTCGCCCCAAATTAGCAATATGACTTGCTTTTCTTCCATAAATGAATCGTGCTCCCCTTTCAAAACCATGGGGTTAGACCTAGAACTTAGTCAAAAAGTATATGAGAAGGATAAATAAGACCTGCCCAAAGATACAACAGTTTTCTCCAAGAATACATAGGAGGAAAGTACAGTTTCTCATTCATTTATTCACTTGTATGCATGCTAGCTATAAACTCAGTACTGGAGTGGCAGAAACATAAAACAGTCCCTTACACTTGCAGTTTAGACCACCAGGAGGCAAACAACTGAAACACACAGATATTATAATTACAGTCTGGCCAACGTGTGAAGGAGGCATATGAAAGGCATAATCCTATTTGGGGGAGGACAAGTGTCACCGAGAAGATATCTTTAAACTAGGGCTAATTCGTTAAGGGGGCAAATGGCAAAGGGACAGGGGAAGGTGAATGTAAGAAGGAAGGAAAGCGCCCACGGAGAAAACTAGAAACCGAGCCCACCTGTACAGAGAAGTAAACCAGGGGCTGACAGTGCTGCACGCACTCTACCGAATGCACCCCCCCTCCCCCCACTGACAGCCGATTCTGACTAGAAACAGGTCCTTGGGAGTATGCTCTAACCCAAAAAGTTTGTTCCGCCTCTGTCTTTGGGATGATCTGATGTTGATTCAACTCTGTTTAGCATCCTACCTTCTATTTTCTGGGGCTTATTTCTTTAAGTCTAAGCAGGCATCCAAGTGGAAATGGAGATTAACTGGATGCCCCAGTAAGAGGTTCCACCGCTCTTGAAGAAGATGAAGTATAAGGACCTTGAATTTAACCTGAGTAAGTGACAAAATGAGAAGTGCCCTACAAAATATTCCATTCAATTCAGCTGTCAATTCAGTATATTTAATATCTGTAGGTCACTTCTTAAGCCACTTCCGCAGCTGTTGACAAATGATTAATTTAAAACCAAAGTAAAGGAGTGCCTGGGTGGCTCAGTCGGTTAGGCCTCTGCCTTCTGCTCAGGTCATGATCTCAGGGTCCTGGGATCGAACCCTGCATCAGGCTCTCTGCTGAGCAGGGAGCCTGCTTCCCCATCCCGCTCTGTGCACCACCCCCACCCCACCCCAGCTGATGCCCTCTCTCAAATAAGTAAATAAAATCTTTAAAAATAATTCAAAATAAAGGTATTACTGTGTTTGTTAAAGGGGGGGGCAGATAAAAATTAAAGATTCTTTAACATCATTCGTCATTAAGGAAATGTAAATTAAAACCACAGTTAAGAAACCACTAAGATACCTATAATGAGAGGTAAATTTTTTTTTAAAAAGCCTGACAAAACCAAGCGCTACAGAGGATGCAAAGCAACAGGAACTTTTTCACACGAGGCTGGTGGGAATGCAAACTAGTACAGTCGCTCTGCAAAACAAGTTGGCAGTTTCTCGTGAAGTTAAAAATGCACTTAACACATGATCCAGCAATCCCACTCCCAGATATTTATCCAACTGAAATGAAAACTCAAGTTTACACAAAAACCTGTACATAAATGTTTATAGTGGCTATATTCCTAATTGCCAAAAACTGGAAACCACCCAGATGTCCGTCAACGGAAGAGCGGGTAAGCACACTGTGGTTGGCTCAGCCAATACAATCAGCAATAAAAAGGACTGATCTACCGATATATGCAACAACAGCGATGAATCTCAAATGTATTACACTAAGATGCCAAAATTAGAAGGCTGCATACTATCATTCCATTTATACATCATTCTAGAAACAGCAAAACTAGAGAGACAGAAGACCAATCCATGGTCATCACTGAGAGATGCTGAAGAATCGTCTACAAAGGGGTAGAGAGGAATTGCGGAGGGCGATGGAACTGTTTGATCACTGATCCTCGAACAACCGGTGGTGCTGGGACACGGATCACCCACCCCCCACCCCTGCCACCACACAAGCTGAAAATCCTATATAACTTGTGCTGTCCCCAAAACTTAACTATTTAATAGCCTGATGGTGACTGGAAGCCCTACCAGACTGCAAACAGTTAAGGCGTATTTTGTACGTTGTATTATATGCTGCATTCTTATAATAAAGCAGAGAAAAGGAAATGTTATTAAGAAAATCTCAAGGAAGAGAAAATATATTTCCAGGGCTGTGCTGTAGTTATAAAAAACAGTCCGCATATAAAGTAGATCTGTGCAGATCAAACCTGCATCCTTCAAAGACCAACTGTATACTGACTGTGGTAGTTACATGAATATGCACATCTGTCAAAACCCACAGATCTGCACACTAAAAATGATACATTTTACTCTATGTAAAAATCAGTTAATTTTAAAAATGGGGAGAGGGGCACCTGGGTGTCTCAGTGGGTTAAGCCTCTGCCTTCGGCTCAGGTCATGATCCCAGGGTCCTGGGATTGAGCCCCACATCGGGCTCTCTGCTCAGCGGGGAGCCTGCTTCCCCCTCTCTCTCTGCCTGCCTCTCTGCCTACTTGTGATCTCTGTCAAATAAATAAAATTTTTTAAAAAAATGGGGAGAAAAAAGAGGAATGAGAGATCTTGGCAACGAAGAGATGAGACTGAAAAGTTACAAAGGAGTTAGTCACATCATGCAAGACCCTGCTAAGAAGTTTCGGATTTTACCCTCAAAGCAACAGGAGTACCAAATGATCTCAAGATAGGGACAGACACAAGTCAGTTGTGTTTGAAAGAAGGATGATAAGAATTGCAGAGTGAAGTAAGAGCATAACAGGGAGCAACTGGGAGACCAAAGAACCTAGGTAATTTAGGGGATTAATTAGCAAATCTGAGGCGGAGGCCATAGAGATGGACAAAGTAAGAGGTAGGAAGTTGTCAAGTTTCTAGCAACAGTGAAACCACTAAGCAAGCTGGTGCTGAGAAAAAGACTTAAAACAAGCGACACTGCAATACCTGTGGGACTGCAAATGCCAACATCGGGTTAGACAGATCCGTCTAGAGCTCAAGGGAAAAACCCGAGATGGGAGTTTTAGATTTGACACTCAGGCTGTTTGAAGCCATGAAAAGGTAAGGTCAAGATCATGCAAAGACAAACACGTGGAACGAAAAGGTGAAGAGAACCCTGGGAATAATCAGGAGCAACATCAGCAAGAATAAGGCTGACAGTATAATTTTAATTATAAGAAGAATTGGCTGAGTATACCGGCAGCAGTCGAGTTAAAAATGGTTAGAATCGTGTGCCTATTTCAATCTAGGGTCTCTCCACCACTTTATCCTTGACTTCTCTGATTTTAGCTTTGGCTTGATCACCCTGGGACAACTGAGGCAGTTCAATAAAAAGTCATCAATGAATTCCAAGGCTGCACTTTCTACTTTCCATACTGTTGAGGATGAAAATATTCAGCAAATAAAGTAGAGGAATCATCTACTAAACATACTTATTTTTTCAGTTAAACACAGAAGACGCACTAACAGGTTAAATGATTCACTTCAAATCCAGGTCAACTTAATAACTCTTAATTCAACTGGGCCAACTCACCCAGTAAGTTTATCTTGGGAGCTGAACTAATGACTCTATGGATGCTTTAAAGGACCTCTGACACCACAATGAGGTTACCAGGAAATACCATAGGATAAAGTTAGTGATTCTAGGTAATCAATTCTTTTTTTTTAAAGATTATTTATTTATTTATTTATTTGACAGAGAGAGAAATCACAAGCAGGCAGAGAGGCAGGCAGAGAGAGAGAGGGGAAGCAGGCTCCCTGCTGAGCAGAGAGCCCGATGCAGAACTCGATCCCAGGACTCTGGGATCATGACCTGAGCCGAAGGCAGCAGCTTAACCCACTGAGCCACCCAGGCCCCCAGGTAATCAATTCTTAATCAGAAATATGCACCAAAATTCCCAGTGAAGCTTACTCAAGAATGCCTATCTTACCCAAGCTCTGCTTCTGAAAATAGTGATTTAGGAACTTTTAGGGTAAGGCCCACATTATTATCTTTGTTAATAGTCCCGTAAGCGATTCTGATGTACACTCACATACTATACACTGATCCCAAGTTGAAAAGCGATGCTAGATAAGTTGGTTCCAGAATCTACATGGAGTTCTCACCTGGAATTTACACCATATCCTAATCCCTGGGAATCCCCTCCAGCTGAGAGCATACAAACATACTTCCCTGATCTAAACGCAAGAGTCTAAGTGCCACCCCCTGTGAAATACCTATGAATCACCTTTTGGTCTTGGTTAACTAGCTCTGAGAAGATTTAAGTTCTCAGCAGAATTCAGAAAAGGGCAGTGTAAGACAAGGCATGGAAAATGAGTCACTGCCTCTGTTGTTTTAATTCCAGTGCTCCAATTTAATGACAAGCAGACCAAAAAACTTGGTTATTTCACCAACTCAAGTATTAGCTTCAACTAGTATTAAAGCAGGACTGTATCCAACCTGCTGCATTGTGACATTTAGATCCTACTTTACCAACATCTCCGAGACTCCCATTTTCCAATTATAGCATAAATATTATAAATCAAGACAAAAATAACTATCCAAGAACAGCAAACAATTTATCCCACCAAAATGTATACTTACCCATCTCTTCCCTTACTAACAATTTTTACTTCAAAATAATAAATCCCACAGGCTGCTGGAATTGGGTGCGTGGCGCGAACAGACGCTGCGTCCTTTGGGGTTTTGCCATGACCTGCATAGGAAACAGGAAAGAGGAAAAAAAAAATCAAATGAGATATTCAATGAAAATCTAAAACAATTCAGGAAGAAATACAGTTTTTAGAATGGTATCTAGACATTTCTGCTCCTATCAGTACATATAAAGACTCAATGAAACATGTGTCATTACAATGCAATATGCAAAGTAGCCCAGGGTTAGTCATGGGACTCTTGACACTATTACTAGATGAACACACTTTCAGAATCAGAACACATTGAGCCTACCAAACTAGTATTTCAGGGTAGACTATATTTTTAAGAGGAAAAGGATGCATTTGAAGAACATGATGAAAGTGTGATCTTAATTTTATTAGATCCAAATATGCTTATAATTCACATTATTTCCAAGCAACATTCTTTTGTCAAATGGCTTTTTTTTAAAAAAGATTTTATTTATTTATTTGACAGACAGAGATCACAAGTGGGAAGAGAGGCAGGCAGAGAGAGAGAGGAAGGGAAGCAGGGTCCCTGCTGAGCAGAGAGCCCAATGCAGGGTCTGATCCCAGGACCCTGGGATCATGACCTGAGCCGAAGGGAGAGGGCTTTAACCCACTGAGCCACCCAGGCACCCCAAATGGGCTATTTTTTTAAATCAGAAGCATCTATATCATGGGTATATCTTTAAGTGAAATTTCATATAATTAACTAAATTGGCAAAGCAGCTTTCTTACTTTAAGAATTCTCAAGTTTGGGTGGCTCAGTTTGGTTAAGCAACAGCCTTCAGCTCAGGTCATGATCGCGGGTCCTGAGACTGAGCCCCTGCATCAGGCTCCCTGCTCAGCGGGGAGGCTGGTCTGTTTGTCCCTCTCCCTCAGTCCCACCCCCAGGACCCCACTCATGCTCTCTCTTAAATAATTTTTTTTAAATCTTAAAAAAAAAAAAAAAAAAAAAGAATTTAAGTCTGTTCTTGGACATACTTTTATCAGTTCTACACAAAGGCTGATTCAACAAATTTCTTCGGTCAGTTACAGCCTACTAAGAAATATATCTAATCTCTAGCTGTATATTCTTTCTCTCCTTTTAAAGAAAGGAATGCATCATCCTACCGCTGCTGAAATCTTTAGGTAATCTGTCAGACAATGGCTTTTTTTTTTTAAGATTTTTTAAAAATTTATTTATTTGACAGAGAGATATCACAAGTAGGCAGAGAGGCAGGCAGAGAGAGAGGAGGAAGCAGGCTCCCTGCTGAGCAGAGAGCCCGATGCAGGACTCCATCCCAGGACCCTGAGATCATGACCTGAGCCGAAGGCAGCGGCTTAACCCACTGAGCCACCCAGGTGCCCCTGGCTTTTTTTTTTTTTAAAGATTTTTTAAAAATTTATTTATTTGACAGAGAGACATCACAAGTAGGCAGAGAGGCAGGCAGAGAGAGAGAGAGTAGGAAGCAGGCTCCCTGCTGAGCAGAGAGCCCGATGCGGAACTCGATCCCAGGACCCTGAGATTATGACCTGAGCCGAAGGCAGCGGCTTAACCCACTGAGCCACCCAGGCGCCCAGACAATGGCTTTTAAACTTTTTAAAATAGCTATTCTTCAAATTCTGATCCTGAAGGATTTCCTTCGCTCACAATCACCTCCCCTGTCCCTCACCCAAGACACAAATTCGCCTGAAAGTTAGCATATGAACAAAAATCAAGTGAGCAACAGAAAATACATGCCTAAAACCACAGCAGAAGAAAAAAAGTTGAAGTAGCATGTCAGAAAGCACTCAGAGTAAGACAAGTCTGCACAATCCCCAAAATGATTCCATGACAAAAAATACTCTATTATCCATTGTTCCAGTTAAATCTGCTTCGCCCAATACAAACTTAAGTCATTAGTCCTTTAGCAGAAAAATTCCCCTTCTCAAATTTACCACGATTGTTTTAAAACTAAATACCTTCTTTTAAATCAAAAATTGCATCTTAGCTCTACAATAACCATCACACGCCAAGGAGATGCCCTCCTTTCCCATACACTTCACCATATTACATCATTAAACAGCTGCTTACGTTTGCAATGCAAATAAGCACATTTTGACTTGGCCCAAAAGAAACTGAATGAACTCAGCCTCTCCCTTTTATTACCATGAAAACCTGTGTCCCCAGATGTCTTAAGTATATAGGTTATGGGCAAAAGTTCTCAGCCTGGTGACCACTGAGAGGTGATAAAGTTGGTTAGGAAGATTAAAAACAAGAGTAGCAATATACAGATGCCCCCCCCCAAATTGCTTTTAACATATGGAGGTAACCGATTTACACTGAGCTAAGCAGAAGAAAAAAAAAATAGCATATATCTGCAAAATTTGACACAGGTCCCTTCTTAAAAACAGACATCTAAACTGTAAATATGTGGGGCTCCTGGATGGCTCAAGTCAAAATCCCAGAGTCCTGGGATGAAGCCCTGCATCGGGCTCCCTGCTCAGCAAAGAGCCTGCTTCTCCCTTTCCCTCTCCCTCTGTCCGCTGCTCCCCCTGCTTGTGCTCTGTCAAATAAATAAATAACATCTTTAAAAAAACAAAGTTTAGAAAATATGTGTTCAAATAATTGAGTTGCTTGGGAAATGGTCGGGCAAACTAAATTCATTTAAAAATTTTAGACAGTTAAAAAAATATATAAAGAAAACCCTGATTAACCCTGGAATCCTAAATCAACTAGCTTTTATTTTGGTTTTGGTTTTTCTGGAAGGGAAGTGACCAAAACTTTTAGGGATAAAGTAGTCCTAAGGTATTCTTAACAATGATGATGATGATGATGATAACAGTTACCATATATTTATGCTATGTGAAAGGCACCGCTCCAAGAGTACTATATTTGTTCACCTGTTTAGCACTCAAAACAACTTCAGAAATAGGTACTACTTATTATTAAGGGAAGATGAAGAGACTCGCCCAAGGTCATAATGTTGTGTGAGAATTCCAAACCAGGATTTGTGCTGAGATTTTAATGCAAGAAGTCCAATCCAGAGCAACTGAACCCACAGGAAGGACCCAGTTACGATGAGCATTCTGGGATCACTTCACTTGTTTTCCTATCTCCTATTCTTGCTACTTGTATGGGAAAAGAGAAGAAGAAAATTAGTATTTGAGGGTAAACTCTCTCTCGAAGAATTAAGTGCTTTTGTATAGATTTTTCTCATTCAGCATCTGTGAAATGGGTTTTAACGTCATTTTATTTTTTTTAATTAACCTCATTTTAAAGAGAGAAAACTCTTACAGATGTTATATAACTTGCCCTGAATTAGTAAATCATGCATTAAATCCATACATGAATTAAACTGCCCTACACTTTCCCCTCATGCAAAAATTACTATCAACAACTACATAATCCTTAATCTTCAAGGTTCTATTATACTCACTATGCTCTACTTAGACACTGGAAAAATGTCATAAAGGTTAAAAGATTTGTTTCATTTTTAAATTAAATTTAAATGTAAAGACCTAGGAAAAAGCTGAGATGTCAGATTAAAAGCATTCATACTCTTGGGTAAGACTAGTAATGTCAGAGTGAAGGGCCTATTTCTAATAATGTTCATCAGCAGGAAGCTTATCACCTTGAATTCTGTGACAACCAGAAAACAACCTCACACTACCAAAGTATAAACTGTTAAAACTACGAAGTCTTCAATGTTAAGTATTTTCTATGTAGTTCAAAAAGAAAATACATTTATTGCTTCAAAGCTCGAAGACCAGCAAGACCCCCTCTTTCATTTCACAACCTGTCGATTCCTTGTAAATGGAAGGAACGGGTTTGAATGAAGCTCACCTCCAACCCCCGCCTCCACTCTCCAATATGCAGTTCCAGTTGCCTTTCTGGAAATCTAACTCAGTCTTCCTTGTACCTCTATTCCCCCATACAACTAAAATTCCTTAACAGTCTCCCATTCAGCCAAGGAAAACCCTGCTGATCAGGTCGTCAGTACTTTCCACCACCTTCCTGAACCTGCCACACTGGCCTGACCCTGTTCTTTGCCCCAACTCTTCCCCACACCAAACTGGAAAGTGCTATACCCTTCCTCCTTACCTGGTTATGTCCTGCTCATCCATTTGCTCTTAGCTCACGTCTTTCTTCCTCACTGACTCTTGCTCTAATCTCTCTGACTTGTTCAGCCTCCTTTATATATGACCTCACAGCAACACGTATCTGTCCCATACAACATTACCACACTTCCCAATTATTTGTGATTATCTTGCTGCTCACATTTCAATTCCTGGGCCTCTTTACTCCCACTGACTTCCTAGTCTAATCATTCCTTCCTGAAGCCACACTCTGGACCCTGACATCACCTGAAACTACTCTACCTCTGAAAGAGTAAATTCTAATGAAATCTGTTCTGCTACAAAAAGCATTTCTTGAATACAAATTAACTCACATGTACTTGATAAACACAGAAATGACGTCAGCATAATAAAGAAGTCATTTAGTTCCTAACACAGCTTTTCCCGGTACACCAACGAAGTGAAGGGAAAAACCTAGCAACACACAAAAAACCCTAAGTCAAAAACCTGGGGCACCTCCACAAGTGCATTCCTAGTGTCCAAAGTTCAGTGCCTTCAGGAACTGCTACACCTGCCACTGTATTAAGCCATCTGGGGAACATTCAAGCCCAATACTGATCAAAACGTACTAAGATATCTCCTCTTTGTTTTTATCAGCATGGACCGTCTCTTGCATGTTTACTTTCTACTCTGTGTTAGAACTCAATACTACTTTACTTTGCTGCTCTAAGTAGCCACAGCGAAGCGTCTCACCCGGCCCCTCTGGCGCGCCTGTGATACGGTTTTCCTCTGTTTGCTACTTTCAGGCCCCAGAAGACCCTGGAGGCTCATGGCGCCTGCTTCCTGCCCCAGTCCTAGAAGCCGCCATTTCTGCCATCATCCATTTCTCCAGCATCTGGCTACTAAGCATGCTCCTTGTGACTGGGGTGTCACTGCTTCTGGGCTTTCTCATTGATAAGAGCAAGAAATGTATGTATGTATACTAAACCCCTGCGTGTGTGTGTCTACATTTCTACACGTAACCGTCCATGTTTGTATTAGACCAGACATGAGGTTCCCGCTAAGGTCTCCAACTTTATTACCACACCGATCATTCTAACATTCGCTCTCTGCTTACCTATAAAATTCCACCCCAGTGATAAGAAACTCAGCTCCCACCACCCACCATCCATTTAATTGTTTGATTCCAGTATACATGTATAGTAACAGCATCTGAATTGTTAATTCATATCCCCATGGGATACAACTTTATCAGTAAGTTTGGTTTCTCTTACTTTTAGTTTTATAGACTACTGATTTCCAAAGTTACCTGTGTCAGCACTCTTCCCCCTCTTCTCTGATGCTGTTTCTTATATTTGAAATACAGACAGTTTTATCACATTCTGCATTTTATCCTGGGATTTGCCCCCCAAATGATTTTTTTAATTTACATACATTAAAGTTCACTCTATATGGCTGAAAACTTCTGTGGGTTTTAAATATATGGTGTGATGGGGCGCCTGGGTGCCTCAGTGGGTTAAAGCCTCTGCCTTCAGCTCAGGTCATGATCCCAGGGTTCTGGGACCGAGCCCCGCATCGGGCTCTCTGCTCAGCGGAGAGTCTGCTTCCTTTCCTCTCTGCCTGCCTCTCTGCCTACTTATGATCTCTATGTCAAATAAATAAATAAAATCTTAAATAAATACATGGTGTGATGTATCCACTAGCAGAGCATCATACAAAATACTTTCACTGCCCTAAAATCCCCTGTGCACTGCCTATCCCTCCCCTAAGCCCCTGACAACCACTCTTTTTTACTATCTCTATCGTTTTGCCTTTTCCAGAATATCAGGTAACTGAAATGATACAGTATATAATCTTTTCAGACTGTCTTCTTTCACTTAGCAATATATGCCCTGGAGATCCACAGGTGTCTTTGCAGGGACAGACAGCTCATTTCCTTATATTGCTGAATAATACTCTATTGTATGGATATATCACAGCTCCTCCATTCACCTACTCAAGGACCTGAGGCTGCTGCTTATTTGGGGTAATTATGAGAGAAGTCGCTATGGACATCCACATGCGGGTTTTCCTGTGGGCCTAAGTTTTCACATCAGCCCGGTAGGAGCTCAGCTGCTGGTAAAAGTATGTTTAGCTTTGTCAAAAACTGCCGAACCACCTTCCAGAGCAGCCGCATCACCTCGAGCTCCCACTGGCCGCGCACCAGCAACGGGCCTTGTCAGGTTTTCGTCAGGCTTTAGCCATTCTAACAGCTGAAGTCTGTACGCCTTTCCTCTTTGTCTGAAGGGGGGGGGGGGGGGTGTGGGCCGAAAAGGGCTAAACCCTGAATCAGATATTTATTTCTGATTAAACAGCTGTCAAGCACTTACATCTCTAAGAAGGAAGCCCAAGGCCAGGGCTTAAGGCTCTAAAGGATCAGCAGCCTGGGATGCTGGCCACAAATGCCAGTGCAAACTGAACCCGATTTTTCCCGTAAGACCCATTACTTTGAGCGCCCAATTCTGTGGAACATGTAGGAGTTCGTTTTCCCAGGAACACGTTTTTGGCACTGGGGCTGAAATGCCTGTATCTTCCTCTAGGACACAACTCCCTATCCCCTCCCCTTTCTAAACACTTCGCTTCCACACTTCCTCTTGAACGTCAAGAGAACTCCCATTCCCTGAACGCTTTTTCCCCTCTTCCCGTTTTCCTCTTCCAGTAGAGGGTCCACGGTGATCACTTAAGAGCTCTCAAATATCCTTGATACTTCTCTCACATGCCTACCCTCCCACCACAGGCAGGCAGCAAAACCACAGCCTTAGAGCAATAGTAGACTCCGCCTTCCCTACTCTTGGCTGGGGCGGCTGCCCTCTCCCAAACAAAATCCAAGTCTTGCAACAGCCACCACTACGAAGCACTGTTCTCGGCTGGGCTCTGCCAGTGCTGTCAACCGCACACTGAGAAACCCCTCGTTGGCTACTGCCCCATTCCCCTCCAGGGAGGGCTACACGTTCTCATCACTCACGCGAAGCTTCAGCCCCGAACTCGGATAAGTGAGCACACGGCCACACCGACTTTATCACATAACGGGACTCCGCTGCTGTCTACGGCCCTGGTCCACTCCTCACTCTCCTATTACAAAGCGGTCAGTGTCCATAGGCATCTTCACCTCTTCCCCAGCTCCAGAGGAGTCACGTGTCCTCCGCTCTTCTTCAGGACTGCCCTGTGCTCCAGAACAGCTCCCCCCCTCCAAGCCAGCACTGTCGGCCTCCTAAGCTTTTCTTCACCCTTCCCTTCTTCACTTTCCTTCCCCCTCCATCTCTCAATCTGTACCGGCAGTGTCCCCAAAATAGCCACTTTCCACAAAATCCTACGTGCCTTGGTGCTATAAACCATAGTCAATAATGCACTGGGCTTCGTAGTGAGCATAATTAACCTTTGTTTTTTTTTGGAACGTTAAGGTAACAAAAGCAAGTACTATTACTATTAATTTTATTTGCCAGAAGCTATGTTACATTCTGTACACATTCACTGGGACTCTGTGCATCAGACTAACACGACACTCTCATCCAACTTAATGTCACTTCAGTTTCACCCACACCGCTGAGCTAAAACGAGACTTACTTAGAAATGATACAACAGTTTCTAACACAGTACTTTCCAAAGGGGTTTTTATGGATAATTTTGATTCTGTGGATCTTCATCGTCTTTGCTGACACTAGAAAGTAATCACCAGGCACAACCTAATTCCAATATCACCCATTTAAACCAACAACAACAACAATCCTGCCTTAACCTTCATCCTCATGAGGTCTCCCTCCGCCTCTATTTCTCAAGACTAATCTGTATTCGCTATCCCCTCTGCCCGATCTCCACTACTGACTCTGATCTTTGCCCCATCACTAAATTCAGACTGCTCTTCTAAGGTCACAATGCTCTAATTTCCAAATCCAGTGGAAAAATTTCTCTGCTCGGCTCACTAAACCGATCTGTTGCATTTGACACTAAAGGTCACTTCCTCATTTCTGATACTCTGCTCAGCTTCTGTGATACTACACTCTTCTGCTGTCCAGGTACCTCTTAACGAATGCTTCTTGGACTCTCCCCAGTCTTTAAATGCTGGCCTCGCTCAGCTCAGGGCTCCATCTGTGGCCCACGGCTCTTCTCACGTTACCTTCTCTCTCTCTCTCATACCCTCTCCTTGAGTTTCAGCCACCAACTAGAGGTAACTCCCAAATCAGTCGTGACCTAGACCCCTCCCCACAAGCAGGGCAATTATGGTATGTGCCCACCCTTCCTACAAGAAACGGCCTCACAGGCTACCCCTACCAGAAGAAGCAGGGCCCAGACTCTCCTTGTGCCAGGAGGGCACTCTGTATTTCATAACTACCCTTAACAACCCCAAAGCCGATCCAACACAGGTTAACAGCCGACACCAAGGCCACCAGTCCAACACCACAGCATGTAATGAAAAGCTCTGCCCAACTAAGAATGATGGCAATTAGCTTATCCCATCTGTTAAGTCCCTCAGGAATCTGGAATAGGAAGGAAAAGGATAAACCAGTCAGGAGGGAAAAGAGAATTAAACAACCAGAAACTACAGCGGAGTCACTTCAGCACTAGAATCAAGTGAAAAGTCATGAACTCCAGCCGCTGCAACACTTGGGGCCACCTAACTCCGAAAGATCTGTTCCTGTTCCTTCTGGAAGGCTTCTCCAGGTTCTTCTGGTTTCTGTGAAGTCAGGTCATATGGCTGAGATTCCCATTCCTACACATCTCCAAATACACTGTAATACTTCCTTGCAATTATTCTTTGATTCACGGTTCACTGCAAGAAACTCACAGAGCTGGAAACCCAAATGTCACCCTTGGTTTCTCTCTCCACCACTCCATCAACTCCTATCAGTGTCACTTGAAAACATCACAAATACGTCTGCTCTGCTCCACCCCACCACTGACCGGGTTCAGGTCCTCATTTCCTACAGAGACTTCTCAATGAGTTTGCTAGTTTCAGCCTTGTACTCCTTAAATCCATCTTCCAATTAGTTGTATAATATGACAAAAATGAAAATATGAACCAGTCACTTCCTATTTAAAATGCTTTGATGATTCCTCCTGTCCTACAGAATAAGATCTAAGCTCGATAAAACATTCTGAAGGCCTCTCTCAATCTTTTCCCAGCTGCTACTTGTCACACACTCTTAAATTCCAACACTCCAAAACTGCTTATAGATCCAAACATATACAGTAGTTCTCACCTCTTAAGCTTTTAGTTATGCATTTTCACATATAATGCCTAGCCCCTCCCCCCCTCTCCTACATCCTCCTCATCTAGCGGGCTCAACGCTGGCCTCAGCTCTCCCAAAAGCTGGCCCTGACTCACCAACTTCATCACTTCCAGCATCAGCCAGGGGTCGATGCCCCTCCTGTCTTCCAGAGAACTCTTCCCTCACTACGCTTGTGTGTTTTACCTACTTTGAACTCTCTGAATTCAAAGATAGTATCTTATCACCTTTGCATGGCCAGAACCTGGCACAAAGTAAACATTCACTAAAAGCTTGTGGAATAAATACATGGAGAGCAAGGCATGTACACAAACTGTCCAGCAGACTACTTGCCCTACAGCAACAGCTCCATGAATTACCATCACCACTACTTTTCCATAAATGTGATTATTAGATTTACGTAATTCTTGCAACTACCAACTACCATTTTTGGAGATAAATTCCCCATAATAGTGGCAGAGATCGCAGGGAAAAGTTCGGTTTGGTTTTTCAATTCCTTGATTTTAAGGAACCTTTTTATATCGTTCCCCATAATTCCTAAAAAACGTTTGTGTTGGTAGGCAAGCAAATATCAGGATATTTGTTTAACCTTAAGAAGTGCGAAAAAGTCAGTAAGTGATTCAAGAAGTATCAAAGGCCTGACGACTGGTGATACTGGAAGGGATGGGAGTGGGGAGCACAAGAAATGCCAGCTATCTGGTTAGATGCCATTAATAATGCTTCAATTAAAAGTGCAATTCACTAGTTCATGGCTACCTATCATTTCCAACTTTCACTTCTCTGTTTGTTTCCTGTAAGCTGCCCTAAATCAGTAGAATCAAGGCACCTGGACTTCTCCATTACCAAAAATTAAAACTCAATACAAAATGAGATAGGCAATACTCTATGGTAGGGAAGAGCACTAAATTTAGAGTTGGTGAAAATTAGTTTCCAACCCTGGCTTACTTGCGACTGGGAAAAATCTAACCCTCAGGTGCTCCCACTTTCTCACATCTCAAATGAGAATTCCACCATCTTGTCCAAATCCGCTAACACGTTTGTGTATATTAAAAAGCTTTGTAAAGTATCCAAATGTGATAACTTCACAAATAGAAAAATGCAATCTGTAACTGAAACATTTAGGACTAATTGAATCCATGGTCATATGTATTAAAATGCTTTAAGTTGGAATAAAGTCCTCATTATAACTAAGTCTAAACTTGTCGCATTTGTACTTATTCGAAGCTGACAATTTTCAAAAAAAAAAAAAGGGGCTATGCCTGAGTATTTCAACAGTTGGTGTGTGACTGCTAAGCAAAAGGTCTTCTTAAAAATTTTAACATAGAGTATACACACCCTGCTCTTCCTCTGCAATCCAATCAACTTTGACTGCATGTCTGGCATTGTTTAACATTAATCCCTTCGAATCATTTAAGGAACCATATGGCTTCCCAAAACAGCAATTCCAACTTAGAAGAATAACATCTTTAAAAACCAAGCATGTTCAGAGCAAAAGAAACCAAGAGACTTCTATTTCAAAGGTAAGAACAATCCTTACCATTATGGAAAATAATCATCAATCTTTTCAAACTCTGTAACATGCAAAAACATTTTATGAACAGTAGTTTTAATGTTAAAAATGTCTGAAAATGCTGAGGCAAAAATCAAAGTGGCACTATGAAATGTTAAAATTCACTCTTATTTTATGACTTCAAAGTTTTATTCTCCACTACCTATGACACTTCCCCTTTGCTCCCTTCCCCTATTACTGGGACAGAGTTGCCCAGTACTTTGGTGTGGTCCACTCAGAAGGCACACAGAACAACAGGAAAAAAAAAAAAACCCACACACATTAAAATAACAAGACAGGAGGAAGAGACAGTAGAGGGGGGGTGGGGGGAGAAGAGTGTTTGTGACAAGGGGGAAGGGAGAGACAAAGGGTAGATAGAAGAAAGGGAGAGAAAAGAAAAAAGATAACAAAATCTGTTCTTCCAGAAGTAATGCTTCATGTTTATAAAGCAGTGAAATTTCCAGAAAGTGAATCTTAGTATTACACAACAAAAAGTAATAAAGAGGCCAACAGGAAAAATAATGAGAGGCAGCAGCGTCATAAATATTCCAAACTCCAACCAATTCCTCATAATCATGAACTTTTCTCTCATCCAAATCATAATTTTATGTAAAATGAGTTAATGAAACTAATCAAGGCATGTTACAGTGCTAAGAAAAAAAAAAAAAAACTCACAAAACCGAGATCTCACGAAAATTCAGAGCTGGAAATTTCCTTACCATCCAGCTCAACTCTCTCATGTCTCAGAGGAAGAAACTGAGGCCCCGTCCTGTAACACGCCTAAAATCACAGATGACTGCAGGACTCAGAAAAGCTAGAATTCTTTGTTCAAAAAATTTCCATACCTTTTGCCTCTGATTTTATAAGCTTATTATTAACCATCGACCGTAAATTTAAGATAAAGTTTCGTCAAGTCTAACAAAAAGCCTTCCGGTAGCCAGATAAGAAGTAAACACTTCATAGCACAGCACTGTTCACACAAATTGGAACACAAAATCAATTAACAACCTCCACAGAGTCTTAACAAAATGTCCTAACTTAAGAGAAAACAAAGGTCATTTTAGACCATTTAGATTAAGAAACAAAATATTTAAAACTGAAAGTACTCCTCTGGATCTATGGCTAAAAAGCAGGAATATTCCACAAGGCCTATTTTTGTGCGTGATTCTTTCCAGCCAAATCATTTGGTAGATTCTGTCGCCATTCGCCTTTCTAATTAAATAGCACTTATTTATCAAGGTTCTTCTCATATTTTAGTCTTGCATGCTTTAAGAATTTAACCACAAGAACTGTTTACATCCTCTAAGTCCCTGTCACTAGGATCTGATTAAGACCCTTCCTTTGTAGCCAATCAAAAGGAGGCTGCTTTGAATGTAAAAGCTCCTGCTTCAGGTTTGGGGCCTAAAAACTGGATGTGGCTCCAGACAGACTGATAAATCAGACTGATTTTGTTTTCTCCCAGACAAGTAAACTTGACACATGCTATTATTTTGGGCTACATTTCAAAAATTCTCAAAGCAATTTATAATTTTATATAAAACTCATCTGTTTAAAGCTTTGCTTTAACAGAGGAGAGGTAGGTGAGACCAACACAAGCCTAAGGCTGCTTTTTGTTTTTGTTTTTAACTGCAGGTGTAAAACATAAGCCAATTTTCTTTAAAATGCTCTGCAACATTTTAAGAGACCCGTTTCCAACCAGACTTCATATAACACCAGCACGTAAATACAGGGCATTTCCAATCAGCAGTGGTAGGTTTCTGCTCCCCTAAAAAAAACACCTACTTCTGAGGTTCACCTGTTCTCCTCCCAGTTGCTCTGAGTAAGAAACACTGATGCCAAACTTGGGGCCCTTGTCCTTTTGTCCCCCCAGACAATCTCTGGCCTGATTTTGGACAAAATCCTCCACTGATTACCCCTCCCCCTATATATCCCTGCTCTCCCTTAATTAGAAATCATACCTCAGAATCGTGCCTCTGTTCCCCCTACGGAAGAAGAGAACGCCTGACCCACCGCCACCTGGAGAACAATGTAACCCAACTCCGGGTCCATAGATTCCTCTAGCCGAGCCCTAAGATTTATCTTCAGGGGAAATCAGAAAGCGAGTTATGTCCTGTCATCCTGGATTCCCTCAAGGTGTCCTCCTCCTGGCCTAGGATTACCAGCTCCATTACACCTAGGGGCATTCTACTCACCTGCTTTCCCCAAGAACCTGGCCCCTGGCCCCGCGACCCCGGTCCCACCCTCGCAGCAGCGGAACGGGCGGCGAGTCACCTCGGAGGGCACGGGGCCCCGGGCGGGAGGGGGTCGGGGGCGGGTCGAGAGTCGGCGGCGGCGGGACACGTCGGGTCAGTGGCCCCACTCCCACCGCACGACACACGCCCAGTACCTTTGTAGTGCACCCGCAGGTTGTTCTGAGAGAGGCCGATGTAGCTGAACTTGTCCTTCGGGCTCCAGGACCGCGGCAGCGGCGTCTCCTGCTCGTCCACGGCCGGGTAGAGGCGCTTCAGCCGCCGCTGCAGCTCCTTCTCCTGCTCGTTCAGGGCCGAGTCCCCGTGCGGGAAGGGGGCCGCGGCGCTGCTGCCCGCCGCCAGGGTTGCGGCCGGGCCGCCTCCGGCCGGGCCGGGGCCCGCGGCGAGGCCCGGGGGCGCTGGGGGCGCGGTGGCGGGGGCGGCCGCCGAGGCAGGCGGCGGGGGTGGCGGGGGCGGCGGCGGCGGGGCCGCGGTGGCGGGGGGCGGCGGCGGCGGCGGCGGGTGGAGGAGCAGGGCGGCCGCCGCGGCCCCCAAGCCGCCGCCGCCGCCCGCGCCGCCGCCGGGCGAGCCGGCCGGAGAGGAGCCGGCGCTGACGGCCGGGGGCGCCGGCAGGACGATTCCGGAGACGGGGGCCACGGCCGCCGGCGGTGGCGGCGGCAGCTGCTGCTGCTGCTGCTGTTGTTGTTGCGGCGGCGGCGGCGGCGGCGGCTGCTGCCCGGACATCCCGGCCGCGACTCAGCCTGCGGCCACCTCCACCTCTTCTCTCCTTCCTCCTCTGCTTCCCGGGGGCGCTGTCGCTGCGGCCGCCGGCACCAGGCGCCCAGTCCGCCCGCCCCGGAAGCAGGCGGCGGGCCGCGCGCCGAGGGAGAGCGCGACGGTTGGGGGGCTCGGAGACAGGGGGAAGCGGGCGGCGGGCCGGGAGAGGCCCCGAGAGAACGTTGGCCGGGGTGCGGGCGCGGGCCCGGGACGAGGCGCCGAGGGCGGGGGCGAGGCGGGAGCGCGGGCGCAGAAGGCGCGGTGGCGGCCGCGGCGGCCGCTGCTCTCGCGGCTGTTTCCCGGCGGGCGGGCCGGGCCGGCGCGAGACGCTGCGCGCGGGCGGCGCTGGGCGAGGGGGCGGGACGGAGGCGCGAGGGGCGGGGGCAGCGCGGGCGGCGGGGGGCGGGTCCGCGGGGGTCCCGGCGCGCGGGCCGCGGCGGCGGGGAGGGGGGCGAGGCGCGCGGCCGGAGCGGCGGAGCGCAACTCCGGGGCGGGGCGTGAGGCTGCCGGCGCGGGGTCCCTCCGCCTGTCCCCGCCTCCTCCGGCGAGCCCGCCGCTGCCCCCCCCAGCCCCCGCCTCCGGCCGCCCGCCCGGGCCCTCCCGGGAGAATCTCCTCCTACTTTACTTCTTTTTGTTGTCGTCGCCCCACCTCCTCCTTCCCCGCCGCGGTAGGGTTCCCGCTGGAGCGGCGGTGCTGCTTCTCGCCCAGGCGAAAGTAATCGAGCCCGGCTGGGGCCGCCGCGAGCCCGGCCCGCGGGCGCCCGGGACGGACGGAGCAGCTCGGCTCCGGGGGCCCGACGCAGACCCGGAGGTGAGCGGTCCCGAGAGCGCCCACGGGCTGCCCGGGCGCCGCTTAGCCGCGCTTGCCCCGGAGTAGGTTCCCTTTCGCCGCCTCCCTCTCTTGATTTCGCACCGAACTTAATACCCTGACATTTATCATATGGGGACAGGAAACCATTTCTGAAGGCAAAGTCTCCCACTTAAAATAGTGGTCATTCTATTAATTAATTTTATGAGGACTTAAAGTGAACTTGGTGTGGTAGAAGGTGCCACAGGAATACTAATAAAGACTGGCATATCTTCAAAGAGCAGGAACATAAACTGTATGAATACAAGATTGTGGTGTGCATTTAAGAAAGGGCTTCCAGAGACGTCAAAACATTTTATAGACTCATTAATTTCATAACAGACCTCTTTGTTAGGTAGCAAAGAACTAGGCACATTTTTAAAACAAGGAAATATTCACCGAGGTCAGCAGAGTCAAAAATAGGACTTCCTACTTTGCAATTCCCAATAGAGTGCTTCGCTTGGTCGACTAATTTGGCACAATTTGCCAAGTGTTGCTCTCTGACCTATCCTAGCATTACTATTTTGCTTTCACCACTTCCCTTTGTTTGGGTCATCCTTTCCTTAGCTGGCAAAATCGATCTTAACGCGTGTAAACTACATGCTATAAATTCTGCTATTTTGTTTGCTTCCAAAGATCCTGTGATGGTAATTGGCCAAATAAGCAAGGAATGAATGGTTTGTTGAATAGAGAATTATTTATTTTGTCTTGAAGAGGCTAGGTAAATGATGATTTAATTGAAGGCCCCTAATGTGTGGCCAGAACTAATAAAGTCATTCAGTCTAATTTCTCCCTCAATTACCCAGACAACTCGATGCCCTGGTGTTCTTTAATAAAAATACCCGATAATGCTAACCTATTGTTTGGTGACTTTTTTTCCAAGCCACTGCTCTTTAAATTACATGATGCCATTGTATTTAAATTGTTCTAAAACTTTCTTTTATATTACAGTAACAATGAGTTAAGTGTAAGCCAACTCCTTTTAAATATCAGCTAATCAAGGTTGAATTAATGGGCTCCAAGCCTCATCAAACTTTCTTGAAACAGTCAACAAGTTTTTATTTATGAAGATGTACTTTTCTGTGTCAACATGCTTGGAAACCGTTTAAAACCTTACATATTCTAGGAGCAGTTGAAAGAATGAAAGTATCTGACATTTTGTTAGAAGCTTTTTTTTTTTTTTTTTAAAGATTTTTTTTGTTATTTTTTTGACAGAGATCACAAGTAGGCAGAGAGGCTGGGGGTGGGGGGGGGGGGGGGCAGGCTCCCCACGGAGCAGAGAGCCAGATCATAACCTGAGCCAAAGGCAGAGGCTTTAACCGACTGAGCCACCCGGGCGCCCCCATTAGACGCTTTTTAAAGGAGTATCTGGTTGTTCTCCAAATAAGCCACCTCAAGAAATTAATGCCTTCACTTTGGGGGGAGGATGCTATGAAATGGCCACTCTTTCATACTAAATTTGGCAAGAAATATAGATAATGTCATTTTAGAAAGCCACGTACTTGGTGATACTTATAAAGAGACATAAAGGTATTTGGTGCCTTTTGACTTACTCCCACCGGAAAGTCAAGGCCAAGTAATAAATCTAAAATGTGGCAGAATCTCAGGCTAACAAGAACTAGATGAAATATGCAAGCAAACAAAATGTCCAGCAGGAAGAGCCTGGTTGAAGAAATTGTCATATAACCCACTCAAAAGAATTAGGAATACAGGAGCATATCTAGCACATTTGCTTGAATTTTTTTTTTTAAATGCATCCCTCTGCACAGTGGAACTGCCAAAAGGAGGAGGCTGACCAATTAGAAAAAAGTGCTCCTTTCTCTTGATTTAGTCATTGGATATTGGGCCCAATTTCAGACCTCTTCTCTCTGGGCCTCTTACACAGGCCCAGTCTGAAATAAGTATTATACGGCTCCTTAAAAATATGGTTTTGAAAACACAGAAGAGAGATTATGATGCACTACATGGGAAAAGTCTCTACAGTAATTACATACTGCCAAAATTGTTACCAAAAAGATGTGAAGGGGAAAAAAAACCCACAAAAATGTTTCTATAATGGGCAATCATAATATATCATTAAAAGTAAAATTTTTTGAAATATTAGGAAAATATTTTTTTAAATTTTTATGAAAATATTAGACTTGTACATAGAGACATTTGTGGTAAAAATCCATTAGCCTTGGACTTGTACACAATCTTTTTGTACCTGTTTCCAGTTTTTCCCATGTATCGCTATAATACTGATATATATCTTTGCTATAATATTGATAGATATCTGTCTGCTGAGGTTCTCAGTAAGAATCAATAGAAGCCAAACCTGGCTCTCTTAAGCAGAAGAAACTTACTGGAAAGATACTGGGTAGTTCTCAGAATTGACAACCAGGCCTAAAAACAAAGGCCAAAGGGGGTCAAGCAGCATACATGTACTGGCCAGGGCCCCACCGCTGGTCTCAGCAGCCACCATCTACCACCTAGCTTCTCATCCTTGTGACTCCCAATCTTTTCATCACTTGCTCTATTTTCAAAGTTGGTGAAGCCTCGGTTGCGTGACGGTGCCAGGGGCTACTGTGAGCAGAGATTCCCAGCTTCTCCTATGGGTGGGTTATAGAGGTTCTGAGAGTGATACCCTCAGCTCAGGGTAGGCCTGGAGGGCCTAGAGCCTGCAGAGCTGGTCTTTTCTGGCAGTGAGCAGCCTCCTGCATTCAGAGAGTACTTTACACATCATATCCATTTTCTATGCATGGCATGACATGAAAAAGGTTAGAACACACTGCCCTAATGGAAAAAGGCCACTGATGCCCATCGTTGAGGATATCCCAGTACTAGGAAAGAGGGTCAGACGCGAGCCAGCCTGGTTCAGTAAATATCCATGACAGTAGCCTTTCTGAGTATGCTGTTAAGTGTGATGGCCAAGTATCCAAGATCTGGAGTATGGCTTTAGGGTCTATATTAGTTATCTACCCCCAAACTTAGTAGCTTAAAATAACAACATATCACATAGTTTCTGAGGGGCAGGAATCTGGCCCAACTTAAGAGAGCCCTCTGCATTAGACACCCCCCCAAGCTGTCAACTGGGCTGCCCTCGTTCCAAGACTTTTCAATGCGGAAAGGATCTACTTGCAAGCTCACTCCTCTGGTTATTGACAGGATTCCGTTCCTTGAGGCCATTGGACTCAGGGCCTCTGTTCCTTGCTGGCTATTGGCCAGAAGTGGCCCTCAGTCCCTTGGCCCATGGGCGCCTCCAACAAAAACAGCTTGTGTCATCAAAGTGTGTCAGCCAAGACAGCAGTACCAGCAGGACAAAAGTCAGTCTTTTGTAGCCTCATCAAAGAAGTGCCATCATTTTTACCCTCATCTGTTTGTTCAAAGGGAAATCTACTAAGCTAGTCACTCTAGGTCACTAGGTCCAGCCCACATTCAAGGGGAGGGGATGATACTAGAGCATGAACAGAGACTTCAGAGTCCAAGGCTAGGTTAACAAAATCTAATGAGATTTTGCATCCTATCTAACCTGGCCAGGGAGGTCTATCTTGCTGACTATGACCACAAACCCAGAGATAGGATTCTTGGGGCTTTGGGTTCAGGGTGAAAAGGATCTGCATAATCACATGAAATAATACAAATGCATTATTTCATATTCATGTGTGAATAAAAGGAGCTATAATTCAGTGTTCATTCATAAAATAAACGTGAACCCAGAAGTTATTAAATTTAGAGGAAACTCCATGTTTTATTAATCAGTTCTAGAAGAATTTGAACAAAAACTGCAATTCTGGCTTAAAGAACCCGAGCTAACAAGTTAATCTACCATCAATCTGATTTTCCTCTTACTTTTTCCTTCTGCTTTTTCTAGTCTACTGTAACTCCTCTTTCATCTGTCAAAAGTTGTATTTTTTCTTCCGTATGGATCTCTAGGTCCCTCTTTGTTTCCTCAGTGCCATGAAAAGTACATACAAAAATGGAGTAACAGCAGGGAGCCTAACTTCCTGGGAAGCTCTGAAACTCACTTCCTCTGCACTGTCTCCCTTAGTGCTACTGGGGAGGTGCGATCAGGTTCTCGATGGATTCATGAAATGGGAAGTCTGCCCCAGAACTTCCCCAAGTTCCAGGCAATGCCTCCTATGAGCCTAGGAAACATCTATTAGTTAAGCGATTTCTGAACCATCCAGTGGCCAAAGGTGTGCTGGTTTTTGTCCATTTGGGCTGCTATAGTAAAATACCAAACACTGGGTGACCTATAAACAACCAATGTCTATTTATCATAGTACTGGAGACTAGGAAGTCCAAGATCAAAGCACCAGCAGAGTCAGCATCTGGGGGTGGCCCTCTTCCTGGTTCACAGATAGCCATCTGCTCACTGTGTCCTCACATGGCAGGAGGGGTGAAGGAGCGCTCTGGGATCTTTTTTATAAGGGCACTAATCCCATTCTTGGGGGCTCCACCCTCCTGACCTAATTACTGCCCAAATGCCCCACCTCCACATACCATCACAGTGGGGATTAGATTTCAACATATGGTTTTGTAGGGGGAGGGGATACAAATATTCAGTCTATGGCAAATAGTTAGGAGGGAAGAGATAAGTCAAAGGAAAATAAAAGACAAAAATAGAAAAAAACAGAAGAGGAAAAAAATAAATGGGTCCTTAACAGATAATGATGAATAGTTTCCCAAAGTGCCAGACATCACTGAGGGCTGTTACTTGCCTCCTACTTCCATAAGAAGTGGGCTGCATATCAGCCATCATTTATGGGTATCTATTATATGCAATACACAGTGCATGTGGACATTTCTAGAAAAGGGGTGGGGGGAGTCTTAAGCTCCTTGCCTTAAAGGAGTTTATAGTTTTGTGGAAAAGAATATTGCTCTTACACAACCAGTTACTCAGATCGAGGATGAAAAGTGCTATAATAAAGACACAAAGCAACATGGCTATTTTTCTACTATCCCAGGAAACGTAATTCTCCAGCCCAACCCATTGTTATAAGTAAAACAAATTAATTCTTCAATCTGAATTTCTTTGCACCCAGGTTACCACATGGACATAATTACATGTATTTATTTTTTATCATGATGGACTTCAAAGAAGTTGCAAAGTGTAATTTGCAACCTAAGTAAACATAAGAAAAAAAGTAATTTAGTGAAGCAATTTATTTTACAATTCACTATTTCCTTCATCATGGCTATAAATCATCTTATGCTCAGTAATTAATTTTTTAAACATTTTTGTTTGTTTTCCTTAAGGGCCTTTAGGAATATGCAAGGAAAAATAATCCAAGCACTATGTGAAGATTTTTAAAATCATGATGTTTCAAAGATGTCTGTATTATAGGGGTGCGTGGATGGCGCAGTCAGTTAAGCCTCTGCCTTCAGGTCAGGTCATGATCCCAGGGTGCTGGGATGGAGTCCTGTGGCAGGCTCTCTGCTCAGCCGGGAGCCTGCATCTCCCTCTCCCTCTGTCCCTCCCTCTCCATATTCTCTCTTGCTCTCTCTCTCTCAAATAAATAAAATCTTTTTTAAAAAATCTATATTTTAAAAATCAACATAAACTGTTTCAAAGACTTCTTTAGTAGTTTTCTGCTTCAGCTGCAATCTATCTTACAAATATTTAACTTATAAATAGATATCAATTATTTGAAGGAGGGGCATTTGCTGGGAATTACTGGCCTGTCCCCTGCCATCACCAACCATCTCAGTCCCTCATATGTGCTTTGTGTCACTATCCATCTGAAAATGTCCCGTAGGTCATCAGCATTCTTCAGAGACCAAAGACCTTTCTAAATCCTTAAACTCCAAATCCCACCATCGCGTAGCATGCTGCCCTATAAAATCCAGTTAAGTACAATGAAAATCATCTACATGGTTAGAGAACAACAATGTTGCATTAAACATGAGGCTGCTGGGTGTTTATTGCATGACCAAGTGTATATTTCCTTGTAGTGCACTAACCTCATCACACACGTGAGGCAGTCTGTGCTTCGCAAAATTACAAACGTGAACTATGTCAAGAATCTTCTGGGTTGCTTCTAAAAAGTCAAGACCGTGGGTGTTCAATGTCGAAGCTAGTGGGCTGGATTCTTCAGCACCTCCCTCTTTATCTTGGCGCCGTTGTACACACACACACCCACGCTGTAGCTGACCCCAAAATAGCATCCCAGAAGACAGCCAACTGTGAACCTGGATGTGACCTCACTGGAAAGAGGGTCTTTGCTGTTATGATTAAGGATTTTGTAATGGGACGATCCTGATTGTCATGGTGGGCCCTAAGTTCCAGAGCAAATGTCCTCCTAAGACAGGCCAGGGGTGGGTGCGTTTCGGACAGACAGATGAGGAGACACACACCCAGAAGCCAAGTGAAGACGAAGCAGGGGGAGAGCCTGCCGCCAAGTCAAGGATGGCCAACATCCACCGGGAGCCGGAAGAGGCAAAGCATGGATCTTCCCTTCCAGACATAGAAGGGGTGCAGCCCTGCCAACACCTTGATCTCTGACTTCTGGCCTCCAGGGATGTGAGAGAATAAAGTCTTGTTGTTTTCAGCCACCAAATTTGGGGTCCTTTGTCACGTAGCCTGGGTAAGGAATGCATACATATACTTCAGATGTATTGGGTTCTGGGGACAAAATGTTGCACAAAGTTGTTAAGATAAGTACACTGTTAAGATAAGTACACTGTGTGTTGTGGGAGCCAGGGTGATCGACTAACACATTTCCTTCACCAGAATTGCTTTTTATTTGAATGTACTTTGCTATAAGATTCAGAGTCCGCCACCATCTTAATGGTCTACCTCAATAAGGCGTATCTAGGCTCACGACTTTTCGTGATTTAATAGCTTAGCCTCATCTCTCTCTCTCTCTCTCTTTGTCTCACTATCTCTCTCTCTCTCTCTCTCAGTTCTGATTACATTTCAGTAAAGGAAGGGGTTATAAGCACTCCAGTTTGATGGAAAAGTAATTTTATGATTGGGGTATGAGTTGAAATGGCTCTTCCACAGAGCAGGAAGTACAGATGCCATAAACCGGCCCTAAGGACACTATCAGAGGGTCCCCTTGACCACCACAGCTCAGAGTTGTTACTTCTTAACCATTACATGCCTAATGGCACATGTATCATGCTTTAACGACTATAAACATCTGACCACAGGGCGCCTGGGTGGCTAAGTGGGTTAAGCCGCTGCCTTCGGCTTGGGTCATGGTCTCGGGGTCCTGGGATCAAGTCCCGCATCGGGCTCTCTGCTCAGCGGGGAGCCTGCTTCCCTCTCTCTCTCTCTCTCTGCCTGCCTCTCTGCCTACTTGTGATCTCTCTCTGTCAAATAAATAAATAAAATCTTTAAAAAAAAAAAATCTGACCCCATAAGGATAACTTTGTAGGATAGGTCAGTTGTTTTCTATCAGGTTTCCTAGAAGCAGAACCTTTATTTATTTATTTATTTGAGAGAGAGCATGGGAGGGGGAGGGTCAGAGGGAGAAGCAGGCTCCCCACTGAGCAGGGAGCCTGATGCGGGACTCAATCCTGGGACTCCAGGATCACCGCCTGAGCCGCAGGCAGCCGCCCAACCAGCTGAGCCACCCAGTTGCCCTGCAGTTTCTTTTTATTATTATTTATTTATCATTT
Source organism: Mustela putorius furo (assembly GCF_011764305.1). Lineage (NCBI taxonomy): Eukaryota > Metazoa > Chordata > Mammalia > Carnivora > Mustelidae > Mustela > Mustela putorius. The sequence goes on from NW_025422022.1 coordinate 10,823,791, forward strand.
TTTAAAACGTTTAATCCCAAATAATTAATGTACAGGGTGATACCAGCTTAGGTGTACCATATAGTGATTCAACATTTTTTTAAAAGATTTTATTTATTTGACAGAGAGGAGAGATCACAAGTAGGCAGACAGGCAGGCGATGTGGGCCTCGATCCCAGGACCCTGACATCATGACCTGAGCCGAAGGCAGAGGCTTAACCCACTGAGCCACCCAGGCATACCGTGACTCAACGTTTCCATCCATTACTCAGTGCTCATGGCAATAAGTGCACTCTCCATCCCCTTTATTTCACCCATTTCCCCACCCACCTTCCCTCTGGCAACCACCAGTTGGTTCTTTACCCATACAAAGTCTGTTTTTATGTTCCTCTCTTTTTTCTTTGTTTGTGGAGATGGGGTTTCTGATGCAAGTGATTTTTTTTTTTTTTTTTTTTGAGACAGTGCTCTCAAGCACCATCTGCAAGCGAAAAAGGGAAGCAGGCAGTGCAGGGGAAGAAGCCAGGCAAAGACAAGTGTCCAGGAGCACCTGGGTGGCTCAATCGGTTAAGCGTCCGCCTTCAGCTCAAGTCATGATCCCAGATCCTGGGATCAAGTCCCCCATCAGGCTCCTTGCTTAGAGGGGAGCCTGCTTCTCCCTCTGCCTACTACTCCCCCGCTTGAGCTCAATCTCTCTCTCTCTCTCTGACAAATAAAATAAATAAAATCTAAAAATAAAGACGAGTGTCCACTGAAGTCTGGCTTCTGCCTGACCCCGTGGGGGGCTCTGAAATGTGTATGGTACTGCAGCATTGTCCCCCAGCTTGGGCAAGAGTCCAGGACTTTTATAACATGTATTAATCACTCATCAGCTGTGGACCACCTCCCTCCCCGGGGAAGCATAACATCCCAGTATCTCTGGGACGGGAGCCTCCCTACAGGCAAGGGCAACCCTCTCGAGAAGGATGCAGTGCGAACTGCCGGCAACTCATGTTCCCAGCAGCCTGAGATGGGTGAACCAGCATGTAATAGAAACTGGTCAAGGTACTAATAGCTCTTTCAGGATGTGTGGGCTCTGCTTCCGACTGCATTTCTAATCACACGGCTGATCACTTCCATGAATACCGATGCCGTAAGAGAACTTTCTGGCAGAGGAAAAAAATATGTTTGCATTACTGGAGAGTTGGAAAGTCACAAGTCTTGCAAATCATATTAGGGAGATAGTATCAGCATACACTTTCAAATTCTAATAGGAATAATCTGGGAAACGTGCCGTTTGTAAAGAAATCTGGTTTTAGGGACGTCTGGGTGGCTCAGTCGGTTGGGCATCTGCCCTGCTCGGGTCATGATCCCGGAGTCCTGGGATCGAGTGCTGCGTGGGACTCCCTGCTCAGCAAGGAGCCTGCTTCTCCTTCTGCCCCTCACCCCACTCGGGCTCCCTTTCTCTCTCTCAAATGGTAAATGATTAAGATCTTAAAAATAATTTTTTTTAAGAGAAAAGAAATCTGTTTTCAGGACACAAGTGGGAGCCCAACCCAGCTGTGAGTTTGTGCCGCTGTGCTCAGCACTGACCTCACATGGTGCTTAGTTTCCCAGTCTGTACGTCCCCTTGTAGCTGGCCACACGAATGTCCGTCTGTGTCAGTGTGGTTTATTTTAGTCTGTAAGGTCCTAGTAGGCACAGGTCACCTCTATTTATTGTTCTCTATGTGGCACGTTGCACAATTACTGCCTAATAACTGCTTCTTGTTGACGATGTAGTGTAGATAGGTGACTATCTGCCTGTCGATGGCGGCAATGACATTTCACTTAATGACCGCCCGCACTTTCAGCATATGACGAAGGCGTCATCCTCACATTCAGATACCTCCAGGAGCCACACAGATCTTGTGAAACAGTGGCCCAGGTTAGGTATAAAACAACAGAGAGAAGTGGGAACTATAAGAGGCAAAGTGTGTACGGGGATTAAAATTGTCATGTTTGAAACTCTATAGGGGTAAAACAAAATCATTCTGTGGGTCAGACCAGGTTAATGGGTCACCAGTGAGTGGCTGAACTGCAGCTCTTAGCTCCTAGTTGGAATTTCAGTCCAGTTACAGGCGTCTTGGATGTACTCTGCTGCCTCCCATCCACCAGCGTCCCCGAGGAGCCAAAGCCTGTTAGGATTTGCCTCTGTCCACCATGGCCAGTTGGAAGCACCTGAAATTTCGGTCACGCTGCCCTGCTTGTAGAACCAGATCTAGAGATCCTGATAGACTGCTCCGCTTGCCAGGGACATCTGAGTCACAGGTGCCCCATATGCTTACCACAACCAGGAGAGACACCTTCAAAGAGCCTACTTCCTTTGGAGGGTCCCACCTTTAGCAGGCGCTCCTTAAATACTTCTTGATGCCACAAACAAGCTGTTATGATAATCTTTGATTCCAGGTCTGGAGAAGGACCTCATGGGTTTGATTCTCAGAATAATCTTTCTCAGCATTTGCTTATGCTGCAAAGATTACACGTACTCATCACAAGCGTTGGCAGGAATGTGGAGAAATTGAATCCCTCATACGCTGCTAGTAGGAACGTAAACCCGGACAGCCACTGTGAAAACCAGTAGGGTGGGTCCTCGCAAGGCGACACTTACAGGAACCCTGTGACCTGGCAATTCTGCTCCTACATGCACACCCAAGAGGAATGAAAACACATCCACATAAAAGCTTGTGCACAGATATTCATAGCAACAGAATTCCTAACAGCCCAAAGGTAGAAACCATCCAACCGTCCATCAGCAGATGAACAGATAAATGAAATATGGTATATCCATTCCATGGAGAACGAAAAGGAATGAGGTATGGGCACAGGTTACAATGGATGGACCTTGGAAATGGTATGCTAAGTGAAGGAAGCCAGTTGCAAAAGACCACGTATTTTACGATGTCATTTATATCTTTTATCAAACGGTTTAAAAATCTATTCTTCTACTTTCTTTTTCTAGCATCCACTTTGTCAATTTTATAATGGATCACCAATAGAAATGGGGGTTGGAATTCAAAAAACCCAACGTTTCTGTGCTCAGTGGTGGGAATTCCATTCAAGACTCCGAAGTCTGGAACAAGTGGACTAGCACAGTGGTTCTCAAACCTTACACGGCAGGAATGACCCAAGGCATAGATGCAGGGCACAGGGTGCATCCGAATGACCCAAGACATCGATCTATGGATCTATAGATCCATAGATTTGTTAATTTCCAACAAACATGGTCATATTCCCAACAAGGTACCCCTGATTCGGCTGGTGGAAATTTGTTGCTGCTAGTCTGAGGACCACACTTGATAATTACTAGACTAGAATTTCTTCTTATTTATTTATTTATTTATTTATTTTGAAAAAGGCACAGAGTGGGGTGCCTGGGTAGCTCAGTCGGTTAGGCGTTTACCTTTGGCTCAGGTCATGATATTGGGGTCCCCACATTAGGTTCCCTGCTTAGTGGAGTGTCTGCTTCTCCCTCCGTCTCTCCCCCAGCTTGTGCCCTCTCTCTTTCTCAAATAAATAAATTAAAAATTTTATAAAAAAGAAAAAGTTACAGAGTTACAGGAAAGTTGGAAATACAGCACAAAGAACTTTTCCTTTTTTTTTACTGGGCCATTTGATAATAAGCTGTGACATAATGCCCTATTATATCTTAATACTTTAGTGTAAAACTCCCACAAATACACTCTTCTACACAACCAAAGTAGGACCATCATGATCAGGAAACAAACATGAATTCAGGGATGCCTGGGTGCCTCAGTCGTTAAGCATCTGCCTTCAGCTCGGGTCCTGATCTCAGGGTCCTGGGATCGAGCCCCGCATCGGGCTCCCTGCTTGGCAGGAAACCTGCTTCTCCCTCTCCTTCTGCCCCTGCTTGTGTTCCCTCTCTTGCTGAGTCTCTCTCTGTCAAACAAATAAATAAATAAATAAAATCTTTAAGGGAAAAAAAGAAAGAAACACGAATGCATTACTACCACCTAATCACCATACCTATTCAAGTTTGGACCGTCGGCCCAATAATATTGTTTACAGCCCAAGGATCCAGATGAGAACCACATGTCGCAGTTAATTGTCATGTTTCCATAGTCATGGGCCAGTTCCTCAGTCTCTTTGATGTTCTTGACCCTCACACCTTTTTATTTATTCCCTGTTATTTTTTAATAGTAACCCCAGTTCGGATTTGTCTGGTGCTTCCTCCTGAGAAGACTCAGGTTATGCACCCTGGGCAAGAATAACATACAGGGGTGCCTGGGTGGCTCAGTGGGTTAAAGCCTCTGCCTTTGGCTCAGGTCATGATCCCAGGGTCCTGGGATCGAGCCCTGCATTGGGCTCTCTGCTCAGCGGGGAGCCTGCTTCCCCCACCTCTCTGCCTGCCTCTCTACCTCTGTCTGTCTGAGAGAGATCTCTCTCTCTGTCAAATAAATAAGTAAAATCTTTAAAAAAAATTTAAAAAAAGAATAACATACAAATGTCTCTGTGTTCTTCTCCGTGTGCATTTTGTCAGGCATCGCATGATTTCTATGACTCCCACTAATGATGATGTTGCCTTTGATCATTTAATCAAGGTGGTATCTGCCAGACTTCTCTGCTCTACGGTTAGTTACTCTTTTCCTCTTTATCATTTATTAACATTTTGTGGGGAAGTTTTTTTTTTTAAGATTTTATTTATTTATTTGACAGAGAGAGAGATCACAAGTAGGCAGAGAGGCAGGCAGAGAGAGAGGAGGAAGCAGGCTCCCTGCTGAGCAGAGAGCTCGATGAGGGGCTCAATCCCAGGACCCTGAGATCATGACCTGAGCTGAAGGCAAAGGCTTAACCGTCTGAGCCACCCAGATGCCCCTTGTGGGGAAGTATTTTGACATGAGTTAAATATTTCATCCCTTATCAAACTTCCCATTCATAAATTCATTATTTATATATCTATCAACACATGGCTTCCCATTTTATTCAATAGGTTCATAAACCACAATATTATAATTTATTTTGATGCTCAAAGTACCCTTGATTTGACTAGTGGGAACCCTATGTCCTTCCAACACGTCCCCATCCTTCCTTGAGCATTTTCTTACTCTCTTGCCCAAGAAGATGTTCCAGACTCATCTTGTACTTTCTGTCCTACGGGTTTGCAATCAGTCATTTCTCCAAAAAGCCATACATCCTTTTATTTATTTATTTTTAATTTTTTTTTTAAAGGGTTTTATTTGTTTGACAGTGAGACAGAGAGAGCGAGTGCACAGGCCAGGAGAGCGGCAGGCAGAGGGAGAAGTAGACTTCCTTCTGGGCAAGGAGCCCAACACAGGGCTCAGTCCCAGGACTCTGAGATCATGACTCAAGCTGAAGGCAGATGCTCAACCAATGGAGCCATCAAGGAGCCCACCACAGTTCCTTTTAGTTGGAAATGACATTTGAAGCCCAGATCTGGGGGAGTGTTGTTGCTCTCAGTCCTCCTCAGTGACAGCTAAGGTGTACATACTACACGTGTGTACTAGTTATCTACTGCTGTGTAACAAATATCACAAACTTAGCCACTTACGCCAACACACACTTACTATCTCACAGTTTCCCAGGTCAGAGATCCTGGCATGGCTGAGCTGGCTCTTCTTGAGGGTCTCGCAAAGTGCTTGGGGTTTCTGATCTTCTCTCCAGGCTTAGCTGGGGAAGGACCCAGTTCCAAGCTCATAGGGTGGCAAAGAGCCTCCGTTTCTCAGTCAGGCTGTTGGCTGGAAGGCTGCGCTCAGTTCTTTGCCCCGTGACCTCCTCCCTAGAACCACGGGCAACGTCGTAGCGTGCTTCATCCAAGCCAGCGAGGGAGAGAGTCTCTAAACAAGACAGACATGACCATCTTAGAGAGCATGATCACAGAAATCACACCCTATTATCTTTGCTGTATTGTATCGGTTAGAAGCCGGTCATAGGTCCTGCCACACTCAAGCGGAGGGACTTACACAAATGCTTGAATGCCCAGAAGTATGGATGACTAAGACCATCTTAGGAGCTCCCTGCTACAATCACCTTACTGATTAATAGAGGCAAGGAGACCATCCCCGCGTCTGTCTGTCTGCCACAACACATACACACACAAATACATCTATGTTTCTTTTGCTATCTATCCATCCAGTCTGTCTACCTCTCCGATCTTGCAAACCACACTTCATTACGACGGTATCCGCTCGCAACAGAACACCACGTTGTTCATTTTTGTTTTCTTCTTTTCCATGTTTGTGACTCCCTCACCCAAGGGTGAGAAAACTTGATATACTTCTTGATGGGATCCATTCCTTGTCTCTACCGTCACTCCTTCTCCATTACAGATGCTTTCCTCTCTGCTCAGGCTCTGATATCCCATATCCCGCTGCCCTCGTGTGTAGACGCTTCGGTCATCAGGTTCAAGACTCTGACACACACAAGGGGCCGCTCTGTTTGGGGACACCCCCTCACCCTCAGGGGCTCTGACTCCAGTGTCGGTCATGCCTCTCCTTGGGTGGTGGCCCTCTTCGCCTTCCTTGAGATCTGACACACACAGCCAACCCTCCCTCCCCACACCACGGAGGTCCGGCCCCAGCTAACACCTTACGTCCGCATCCTTTGGGAAGAAGAGGAAGGGAAAGAAAAGCGCACATTTCTCCTTAACGCTCCCATCTTTTCCTCCTTCAATACAGTTCATCCTTTCCTCGCTCCAAAGTTGGGAGAGGAGGTACAAAACGTTCCCTGAACAGATGGTGTCCGACGCAAGCGGTTCTTCTATAAATTTGCAGCCTATGAGCTGGAGTGGGAGGAGCTCCAGTGGAGGAAGGAGCAGGAAAAAAATATACAGGAAGGACGAAGAGAAACTAACACACAGAGCGCTTTCCTTCTACCTCTGGGCTTTGTGGGAGCGCATCTGTTTTCCGGTCTGCATTGCTCCCTTTCCTTTCCTCTGCATCCATGCAGGCCTTCACGCAAGGGCCAGCCCCTAAGGTTCCTTCTCCCACAGAAGACCCTCTCTAACTGGACCCCGGCCACCTTCTACCTCCTTATGACCTTCCAGTCCAAACTCGTGCCCTTGTCACCACACCCTAGTGCTTGATTCTATATGAGCTTGTGCTGGTCGCTAGTTCTTTTATTTTATATTTAAATTTAAAATACATTTTTTTTAAAGATTTTATGTATTTATTTGACAGACGGAGATCACAAATAGGCAGAGAGGCAGGCAGAGAGAGAGGAGGAAGCAGGCTCCCTGCTGAGCAGAGAGCCCCATGCGGGGCCCGATCCCAGGACCCCGGGATCACGACCAGAGCTGAAGGCAGAGGTTCTAACCCACTGAGCCACCCAGGCGCCCCTAAAATATATTTTAAAATATATTTAAATTCATTATATTATATAAAACATATTTAAATTCATCATATTATATATAAATATCATATTTATATATTATAAAATATATTTAAATTTAAAATATATTTATTTTATTTTACACACCTTTTCTCCTGAACCGGAGAGTAAGTTCCTTAGAGATAACACTTCATTGCGTCCACCACACACTCGCTGGGTGACTGAAAGCAGCCACTCGGCAGGCATATGAAATGGGGCTGGAAAGAGACAGATGGGACCCTCGCCGGAAGAGTGACCACTATGCATTTCATCTCTTATTCCCTTGTTTGGTTCAGTCTCTTGACTATAAAGCAGGCCCAGCACTGAAGGTTCAATAAATATGTACTGAATTATAATTTGGCGTACACAGTAGCCACAGTCTCTCTGGAATACGCGGGCCCCAGAAGCCACGTGTGCTGCATTCCCCCTACCCCACATGGGTGGCCAGTGATGTGCATACAGAGCTGGAGCCATGGCTTTATTTAGGCCCCTGTTTTCCTGGACCTTTACATAACACGAGCCCCTCATTTAGAGGAACGTCGCTGAGTGTGATGCACGATTATATTTACGGACCGGGGTGAAGAGAGAGAGCAAAGATTAAGATGTTTTTCTGATACAGAGTCCGGGTTAAAAAAGGCGGCATCCCTAGTGGCAATGAGGCAGCAGTAAGAACAACTTGTGACACGTACCCTCACTGAGTCTAACCAGGTCATAGCCACGTTGTTTAACATACATCCTTCAGTGCTACTCACCACATGGGGCTACATATCATTTGAATTTCAGACTTATTTGTAATAACATCAGAAGTTTGTCTTTTTTTTTTTTTAGGATTTTATTTATTTTTTTGAGAGAGAGAGAATGAGAGGGGGGACAGTCAGAGGGAGAAGCAGACTCCTTGCTGAGCAGGAAGCCCAATGCGGGACTCGACCCTGGGACTCCAGAACCATGACCTGAGCTGAAGGCAGCCGCCCCACCAACTGAGCCACCCAGGTGCCCCAGAAGTCTGTCTTATAATAAAACCCCTAGCGGGGCGTCTGGGAGGGCTCAGTCAGTTAAGCATCTGACTCGTGGTTTTGGTTCAAGTCATGATCTCCAGGTTGTGGGATCAAGCTGCCCATGGGGCTCCACGCTCAGCACGGAGTCTGCTCAGAATTCTCTCCCTTTCTTTCCCTTTCCTCCTACTCTCTCCCCTCCTCAAATAAATAACATATCTTTTTTTTTTTTTTTAATCCCTAGTAACTGCATAGGAAGTAGATATCAGTCATCACCAAAGAATATCAACTAGTTTGACCCACGTTACTAAAAAGCATCAGACCTGGACAATCTTGACCTTCTGATCAGCTGCACCTTCCACCAGTCCTGGTGGAGATGACTGGTATTTTTTTCTTGCTGGTGTTCACAACGGATGCTAAACACAACCGACTGGCTTTGGGTCCTGCCTCCTATTGGGGTGATATTCTCAAGCCTTCCCTAATCACCCCGACCTAAGACCCGGCTGGTCAGCACAGTCCCAAAGCAGAACATCAGGCAAACCCAACATGCACTACCCCCACCGTTGGGGTCCGCGGGCCCGCGACGGGATGGGGCTCCTTTAAGGGCTGGAAGCAGGGAAGAATGCATGGGGGTTGCCAAAACAGCATGTGAGCCTGGTGAAGAGGATCCCGAACTGAAAGCACTGTGAGAGGGCGAGGCAGAACGTAAACAGTGATCTTTCTTCTTGGCAAAAACAAGAGACAAAAGCCACCTCGGAGGAGCAAGAAATGCTCTTTTTAGATGGGAGAGAGATAGCCATTTTTAGAGGACTGTCCCATCAAACTGAAAATGATGTCGGTTTTTACGTTTGTGTTTTTAAGCAGAACATTTGAGGCTGGTTCTGTAAAGTAATTGGATCCACATGTACACAAAACACAGACTACTCGCCCATTTAGCTGGCCAGGGGATATCTGAGGAAATCCGGCAGCATTCTGACTGTGTTCTGCGGGTCAGGGGTCCCAGTGGGTGCTGCTGAGTATTCTCGTTCCTTCTGAAACACTGAAAGGAAAGGCTGCAGGGGTTTAGGACAGGGTTAGCCCCATAAGGATCTGCTTGGTGACATTCTCCTTGTCCTGGTTCGCTTGACATTCAAAGTCAGCATACCCTCGTGCTCAGGCAGAGACCCCACAGAAGGGAGGCCAGGCAACAGCAGATGGTATGAATCAACTCTCAGACACACCAGGGGTTGGAAAAGCTCCCTATCTGGAAAACCAAGCAGCTTATGCTCATGAGAAGCTTTGTGATGAATTCTTTTGATTAGCAAACACCCCCAATGGTTTCGGCTATACCTCCGAATCCTCAGTTACCAGGTTTGCTTAATTTAAGTTCCAGCTGCACTGATTCAGGTTGTGGTAGAAATGCACCACCATCGATTGCTTTTTCTCATTTGCCAGCCTAGTAGGGAGTGGGAAAGGGCTTGAACTATGGAGTCAGACCCAACTATAATCCACTTCCGTCCCTAAATCCTGAGTACCAGCAGGCAGGTCAGTGACCTTCTCTGATGTCCAGTTTCTGCATCTGCAAGATGGGGGTCACTTTTCCCGCTTCATAGAACACTCTGCAGTCCCCAGCACATTTCTGGCCCAGGGCAGGTGCTCAGAGAAGAAAAGTGGCCATGGGTTTTGTTAATGACAGAGTCAGAAACCTACAGAGGTTGCACATCATAGAAGGTCAGCAGCTCTGACCTAATTCCTGCCTAGGCCGTGGAGGGGGACAACTACCACCAGCTCAGAGATTTCAGGTTTCAGGGGTGTAAACTGCAGGATATTGGTCCTTCAAACCCCATGGGAGACACAGAAGGACAAATAGTGTATGATTCCACATAAATGAGGAACCAAGAGTAAGCAAATTCATATAGACAGAAAGGACAAGAGAGATTGTCAGGGGCCAGAGAACGTGGGAGTTGTTGCTTCATGGGTATAGGATTTCAGTTTAAAGTAACGGAAAAGTTCTTGAGATGAATGGTGGTGATGGTTGCATATCACGTGACTATACCTAATGCCCCGGAAATGCACATTTAGAAATGGTTAAGATGGTCAATTTTGTTCTGTTTATTTTACCACGATTTTGAAAACAGGGGGGAAAAAATGCCTTGGGATGATACAAATCAAGATACATATCCTGGGGCCGCTTGCTGGATCAGCCAGTGCAGCATCCGACTCTTGATCTCGGGGTAATGAGTTCAAGCCGCATGTGGGGGCTTGTCAAGATCACTAGATAAATAAAACTTATACGAACAGATACATCCAATCGTGGAATATCATACAGCAGTTAGAAGAAATGGGGTAGATTTTCTTCTGTGGACATAAAAAGATGCCCAGTAAAAAAAAAAAAAAGGCAAGTTGTAACCATACGTGGAGTATAATGTTACTTGTTTTCTCTGTTTCACACTTACTAGCTCATCTTATTCTTGTGACACCCCTTATGATGTACATACAATTGTCTTCACCCCATTTGGCAGATGAGGAAACTATGCCACAAGCCAGGTGAGGCACCTTGCCCAAGGACACAGATCTAACAAGTCGCAGAGCTAAAAGTCTGATCTAGCTCCAACTCTCTGGCTCCTAGAGTCTGAGTTCTAGATGCTTCCATATCATCTTCAGTTGGGAACTTCTCAAATATGCGAGTTCTCTGGCCCCGCTCCAGACCTCCTGGATCAGATCTGCACAGCACTGAGATCCAGGAGGAGTCTTGTACATCTCGGAGGCCGAGGGGACCGCAGCCCAAACCATCAGGCAGCACTTAGTGTCTGTCTCATGAGAATAATAAATGGTAACATATGCATCGGTAAACTTTACTTGGAATTCCGTGGACTATTGTTTTTATTAACGGAGCAGCTTATTTTACAAACTAGACCAAACAACAAACAAACAAACCTGGCCACAAATTAGGTTTCATCCTGTCTTATTAGCTTAAGAGTTATTCATCAGGAACGCCTGGGTGGTTCAGTTGGTTAAGTGTCTGCCTTCTGCTCAGGTCATGATCCCAGGGTCCTAGGATCGAGTCCCGTGTTGGGCTCCCTGCTCAGCCAGGAGTCTGCTTCTCCCTCTTCCTGCCACCCCCCCCCCCGTTTATGCTCTCTCTCTCTCTCTCTCTCTGACAAATAAAATCTTTTTTTAAAAAAATTTGTATTTTGTCAGTTTATAAATGTTTTTCTCTTGAGACTCCTGCCTCTGACCTTCCAAACTCAGTCTTCAACCATAGAGTAAAACCTTATTGAACTCAATTCTGACTTGCAACATATTCCTTTGGAATCTGGTGAAGGCTTTGAGAAATTGAAGAAATTGTTTAGTAAATAATTTGTCAAGCTAGTCATTAGCTTGGACAGGGCCATATGTAAGCCACTAAACAAAGCCAGCCCAGCTTTTTTTTTTTTAATTTTGAGGATCTTAGTATATTAATGGTTTCTGATTGCAAATGAGACATCAACCTTCGTTAAGGGGCCAGAACTGCTTCCAACAGACATTCTGATAGTACTTTATTTGGTCTGATGTAATTTAATGCACTAGAACTGATGTCTTATGAGTCACTCTAAAACTCACACATTTTCCGAGGCATGTAAGTTCTATCCCCTTTCCATAACCACCCTTACGACTAGGCTGATTGATACAGTTTTTATCTTATCAAGTCTTAAATATAGTATTATGTAGTTAGGGTGTGTTTGCTTAAACCCTGAACTAGGAAAGTTTCTCTGAACATCTCCCTGCCTCAGTTTTTTCACCCATAAAATGGGTATATTAAGGATTACAGCCAGGGTCACCATATGCGGTTGTACAGACTGAGAGCTGCACAGAGTTAGGGGGCACCTCCAAGACTGTAGGCTGCTGCTCTACCTGGAGGGTTCCTGAGAGGATAACATGAGTAAAAGCCACACAGCAAGTGAAATTGTTTGACTGTTTGATGTTTTTAACAGAACAGGTCTTGATTCAAGGGATTATTGCTCTCAAATAAATATTGGGATGAATGACAAGAGAAATCAACTTGGAGAGTTAAGATGTGCTTTCCTCAATCAAAATCACTGATTTGGTACGCAATTAACATATTCTTCCATTAAGAAAAAAGTCAGAGGGGGGTGCCTGGGTGGCTCAGTGAGTTAAAGCCTCTTCCTTCGGCTCAGGTCAGGGTCCAGGGATCAAGCCCCATATTGGGCTCTCTGCTCAGGGGGGAGCCTGCTTCTCCCTCTCCCACTCCCCCTGCTTGTGTTCCCTCTCTCGCTGTGTCTCTCTCTGTCAAATAAATAAATAGAATCTTAAAAAAAAAAAAAAAGTCAGAAAGCCTACCTATCGTACAAGATGGAAGGGAATGTCTGCCTTCCGGGGCCACACAAGGAAGTGACAGACCCAGGGGAACAACTTGCTGGAGGGGTGGGATCTTTGGGAGGAGTTAGGTGCTGGGACCACGCAATCTCTCGATACCAGCTCCACCATCACCGGCTGTAAGACCTTCATGCTAACCTCATATGAACCCCCTTTAAATCTCAGTTTCTGGGGCACCTGGGTGGCTCAGTGGGTGAAAGTCTCTGCCTTCAGCTTGGGTCGTGATCCCAGGGTGATGGGATGGAGCCCTGCATCAGGCTCTCTGCTCAGCAAGGAGCCTACTTCCTCCTCTCTCTCTCTCTGCCTGCCTCTCTGCCTACTTGTGATCTCTGTCTGTCAAATAAATAAATAAAATCTTAAAACAAAATTTAAACCTCAGTCTCTTTCATCAGTACAGAACAGAATGATAACTTCATCGCTGTCAGGAGGGTAGACGGAGACAGGCACGCAAGGACTCACCACTGTTTGGGGGCACCAGTGAGCTCCCAGCAAGCCCTTGCTTGCTCGCCTGCTTACGGTCTTACCAGAAGCATCATTATTATTCCAGAGACAACTCTCTCTTTCCATTTCGCCTTCTACTTCCTCGCATGCCTACTTTCTTCCAGAGGGCACTCATTCCCGCCATTATGATGACCGTCCACTGTCTTCTCCTGCCTGGCATTTTCTCTCTAGCAGCTGTTCTAAACGCTTGAGTTGAACCCAATACAAGACGCATCTCCTGGGAAAACCAAAAGAGGCCAAGAGAGATAGAAATCCACCTAAATTACTTACCAACAGTTCGCCTCTGCTCCTATCCCTTAGGAATAACAAAGTGACCGTGGTTGTGTCCTCATGATGTGAAATGTGGTTTCATCGTCATCATGGCCTCCGTATGTAAATATCCTCAAATATAGAAAATGTGTCCTGAAAAAAAAAAAAAAAGAAAATGTGTCCTGGGTTTTTCCTTGTGTCATGTTTAACTATTTCTTGCAATCTAAGCTTCAAAATAGAAACACTAAGGGTTGCCCCACTTTGTAAGTTTTAAAAAATGGACTTTGTAAAAAAATCATTGCTTATTAAATGAGTCTGCAAGCTACATGGGAGCCATAGACACAAAGAGAGATAAGGTCAAGACTGGTCCCCCGGGAAGGTATAGCCTCGTAAGAAAAACACAACGGGACGAGCGTTACGTAGCAGGTGCCAGGTTCTGCGGCAAAATAAGCCCCAGATGCCAAAGGCTGTTCTCTGGTCACCACAGGCGGGAGCTTAAGGCCAGGTTTCCCAGGAACTAGGAAAATGTTTGAGTCCTTGGGGGGAAATAAAAGGCATCATGTCCAAAATATGAAAAAGAAATGAGATCAAATACATATGTAACTGAATGTCTTCAAAACCTGCCATATGTCAGTTGCATCCAAATTATTTATAAAAAGTGATTCCATCTGAAGATGATTTGTAAGCTGGGCTTTTTCCCCCTTTCCATGGCTTCTCCTTCAGTTCCCCGGGGTTAACAGGCAATCTTTGGGGCTCCTTGGCTTGTGGCAACCTGATTCCTATCTTCCCACGGCACCCTCCCTGCGGGGCTCTGTGTCCAAATGTCCCCCTTTCCATAAGGACACCAGTCCCTCTTGGCGTAGGGGCCCGGCCCACCGGCCCCCCCACCCCCAGTGTGGCCTCCCCCTGATTTAACTCATTACATTTGCCAGGCTCTATTTCCAAATAAGGCCCCGTTCTGTGGTACTTGAAGTTAGAACCTCAGCATGTGAATTCGGAGGGACACAATTCACCCTATAAGAGTGGGCAGAGTGGTCATGGGAGGAAGGCCAGCCAGGCAGCTGCAAAGGCCCTACAGAGACCAGAGAGCACAGGGCCACGCGGAGAAGAGAATCAAGATGAGCCTGAGGTGGGGGGCCCGGGTGGCTCAGTCAGTTAAGCGTCCAGCCCTTGGGTCGGCTCAGGTCATGGTCTCGCAGTGATGAGATAGAGCCCCGCGACAGGCTCTGCCCTCAGTGCCTCGTCTGCTTGAGATTCTCTCTCTCTCTCTCCCTCTGCCCTGCCCTCCACCCTGGCTCATACTCTGTGCACTCTTTCTAAACAAATAAAATCTTAAAAAAAAAAAAAAAAAAGATGAGTCTAGGATGTGTTCAAGAGCAAATTACAAAGTACTTTATAAACTAAATATAAACCAAAGTACTTTATAAACCAAATACAAGTTTCATCTCCAGGCCAGGGTTTTCCAGTATGAGATTTTAAAATCAAAATGAAACATTCAAACAATCCTTATGCACCTCCGCCTTCCCTTGCCCTCTGTTTACCCAAACTCCCCTTACCCCAAGATCCTAAAAGCCAAAGAAGAAAGAGTGGAGCTCAAAGGTGTAGGGGGTCCCCAGGTCATGTCCCCCGCATGATCCCAGGGCAGAATCCAAGGAACGGATCCTTGTTCAGGAGGCCTGCTTCCACGCCTGCCATTTTCATTTGTCTCATTTAGAAGGTAATTCTTTGGGTGTTGTTGAATCTTAGATCATAATTTATTGGATCCATTTTTTTAAAGTATTCCGTAATACTAAATGGACCAATCTCGTCAATATCACTACCTGTATTTAAATGTTTTATGAAAGGGGGCGCCTGGGTGGCTCAGTCGGTTAAGCGGCTGCCTTCAGCTCAGGTCATGATTTTAGGGTCCTGGGATCCAACCCCACATCGGGCTCCCTGCTCAGTGGGGAATCTGCTTCTCCTTCTCCCTATGTCCCTTTCTCCCACTTGTGTGCTCTCTCTCTGACAAGATTTTATTTATTTATTTGTCAGAAGGAAAGAGAGAGAGAGAGAGAACAAGCAGGGCGAGCAGCAAGCAGAGGGATTGCACGAGCAGTTCATGTGATACAAGTGGCCGGTAAACAAGGGAAGGGTCTGCTACCGACCCAAGATATGCACGTTAAAACAGCAATGAGTCACTTTTTGCCTCCTGGGTTGACAGAAATGGAAAAGATCCAGTCTTGCTAAAGCTGGGGGTGAAAAGCATGATCCCAGGGTATAGTTTGGTTTATTTCTGGAGGGAAATTGGCAGCATCTACCATGATATAAAAGGTAAATAAGCTTGTGTCCAGAAAGTACAGTTCTGGAGATGCATTCGGGTGACACAGCAATGGGCAGCCTTCACAGAGCACTTCCTGTGTACCAGATGCCACGCCAAGTGCATCACAAGGACAACGTCATTTGCATCACAAGATGACCTATCATCACCTCCATTTTCCAAGAAACCAAGGCTTGGAGAAGTTAAGTTTTCTTGGTGAGTGATTAGCAGAGCCAGGATTTAAATCCGGAAGTCTGATTCCAAACCCTGTGTATATCATCACTCCCTTTAGCATACCTCACACTTGCACGAGGTTGTACTATTATAATAGACAAAATCCAAGATTCTAGCATTAGAAGGATAGGGGACTTCAGAAGGATCGGGGATGCCTGGGTGGCTCAGTCGGTTAAGCCTCTGCCTTCGGTTCAGGTCATGATCTCAGGTCCTGGGATCCAGCCCCACGTCAGGCTCCCTGCTCAGTGTGGAGTCTGCTTGTCTCCCTCCCACTACCTCTCCCTCCTATTTGTGCTCTCACTTGCTCTACCTCAAATGAATAAATAAAAAATATCTAAAAATAATAAAAGAAAATAAAATCACAAGGATGGTTTGATAAATAAGTTACAGTCATACCTTGGGAAGCCCTACAGCAGTAGATAGCTTCATTCATACCGACAGGGAAACTACTCATGTCATTTTATTAAGTAGAAAAAAAGGAAGTTATAAAATGACATGAGCAGTTAAATGGATTTTTTTTTTTTTAATAAACTAGGTGTGTGCGTAGGTACAAAGGGACACATACCACTTCAACAACCCACCCCCACAGAGTGATGTAAGAAAAAGGACACACACCAAGTCCTTAAATGTGGAAATAGGGGGGCGTTCACTTCTTTAAATAGGTTTCATTTAGGTCTCTTGAGTTCATAAGTGACAGAAAGCCTAACCCAAACCAGCTGAAATACTACAGGGGAACATTTGCTCATACCACTGGAAGGCCCAGAGGTCTGGTGTGATTTGACAGTTTGACAAGGCTGGGTTTGGTGTGATTTGGCAATGGAGCGATGTCTTCAAGGAACTGGATTCTTTCCATCTTTGTACTCTGCTTTCAGCTGTGTCAGCTGCTTTCATAAGCAAGATTCCCTCAGGGTGGCAAAAAGGTTGCAGCGGTTCCAGGCTTCACATAAGCACCCCACTGTATCCTGAAGCAGGGATGTGTTCATGTCCTCGGTTACTTAGCAAAAGTCTTCAGGTTCGGTGTCGATGGAACCAACCCTGAATGAACTCTGGGGGCCAGAGGAATGGCAGGGAAGTATCAGCTTGGGCCTATATACTCTAAATAAACCACTGTGGCAAAGAGTCCTACTGAGATTGATCAAAGTGTCCCCTGGAGCTGGGAGTATGGTAGATCCCATATAAATCACTCATGGCTGCGACGTGGGGGAGGGGTGGAACGCTTGTTGTGGAAACAACACTACAACACACATCTGCATTATTTAAATTTCTATCAATTCAATAGACACCAAAGCATTTAACACTTTGGTAATTTAAAAAATACAACAGTGGGTCTTTTTTTTTTTTTCCTTTGGTTCATGAAAATACATTGCAAATGATCTTTTTTTTTTTTTAAGATTTATTTCTTTAAGAGAGAGCGAGAGAGTGAGAGAGAACCCAAGCAGAGAGGGGGGCAGAAGGAGTGAGGGGGAGAGAGGGGGAAAGAGAGGGAGAGAGCACCAGCTTGGAGGGGAGGGGACAGAAAGGGAGAGAGAGAGCATCTGAAGTAGACCCCCTGCTGAGCTTGGAGCTTGGGTCATGACCCGAGCCAAAACCAAGAGAACCGGCTGAGTCACCCAGGCACCCCAGCAAATGATCATTTTTACAAATATTTGTATTTCTTCCTCAAGTTCAAATTACATAGCTAAACTTCCTGCATCCAAGGGTCATCTAAGAGATGTGATGCACCGTGTTGTAGCTAGAGGGACCAGTGCTGGCCTGAGAATTAGCAGCCCGAGCTCAAGTTCTAGCTCAGTCAGCAACAGTGAGCTCTCAGCAGTCACGGACCTGCTCTGGACTCAGTTTCCTTATCGGCAAATGATGGCTTTGGAGGAGATGATCACCATGGTCCCTTCTATCCCAGTACTCCTTTCTCTTTGTTTATAAGATATTCCTATCCATCCATCCATCCATCATCCATCTCCATTCATTCATTTATGGCTTTTTTTTTTTTGGTCATAATATTATATGCATAAGATAAAAATATTCTAACAATACAAAAAGCTTCACAGATGCTTTATTTCTCCATTGAATTATCAATACCTTACGTTATTACCCTTTCATTGTTGTTGTTGTACAGGATCAAAAAAACACATCTCCTTGTGGTTTTACTGCGCCTTTCTTTCATCCTGTTTGAGGTTGAGAATGTTAACAAGCTTAAAAGCCACCGACAGTTATTTTTGTAAATCATCTGGGCCCATACTTGGCCCGTTTGCTCTTGTGAATCTACCAGTTTCCTTGGAATGTGGAAGACGGGGCATCCTCGACACCCCTCTTCTGGGATGGTGGAACTTAGAAACCTTCCCATTAGGCCGTGGGGTTACAGGTGGGCGTTGAGTGGGGGTGGTGGGCAGAATGGCCCAGGAGCGACCCACGGAGTGAGGGAGGCACCACAGAGACCGAGAGCATGGCTTATACAATGTATCATACATTGTAATATACATTACATCGCCAAAGAAAGAAAGAACAAAAGAATGTGCAACAGGGACCTCATGGCCCCCTAGACCTGAAATATTGGCGATCTGACCCTTTGCAGAAAACATTTGCGTTTCTGGTGCTGGAAGGGATAAAAAGAAAAAAGAGGAGGCGGGATGGGGGAGGCTGGCGCAGGCCGGGAGGCAGCAGAGGACTCAGACGGATGGCAGCTCCGCAGGGAAGCGTCCCCAGTTCTCTTAGCCAAGGGCTTCTCGGTGTCAAGTTTGGCCAAGAGTTCAGGAAGGATCAAGACTTAATCTGGGGCATCTGGGTGGCTCCGTTGGTTAAGCATCTACCTTTGGCTCAGGTTGTGATCTCAGGGTCTGGGGATCGAGCCCCCCATCAGGCTCCTTGCTCAATGGCAAGTCTGCTTCTTCCTCTCCCACTCCCACTCCCCCTCTCCCTACTTGTGCTCCCTCTCTCTCTGTCAGGTGAATAAACAAAACCTTAAAAAAAAAAAAATAAAGAGTGTTTTGGAATCGGCAATGAGGAAGCAGGTCACCGTGACCTTTGTAGAACAGGTTTGGGGGATTGTTGATAGGCGGGTTTTTGAGTCACAAGAAAGAAAAAAAAACCAGAAAGGGAGGGAAGGCCCTGGGGGTGGGGTGAGGTTGGGGATGGGGAGAGAGACAGAGGGAGAGAGAGAGAGAGAGAGAAATAGGGAGGGAGAGGCCTGGACACAAAACAGGAGTGCTTAGCAGAAGTTAATTGGAACAAAGAAAAAACTGGCAAGACTTCCTTAAGAGAAATAATAATTACTATCTAATGTTATATAATCATAATTATTATCATGGATGCAAATACTGTTTACTTCTCTAAAGCACACGTTAGGTCTGTCTGACGTAAGCTCTAGCTTCTCCACTTGCTCGACTCTCTCACTCTGTAGGGAAGGAAATCCCTGATGGACATAAAAACAGTGTCAACCCTGCGTGCGGCGGGGCCCTCCTTGGATGCAAGCCAGACCAGCCCCCACATACCAGCCCCCACATGTTTTATGTGTTCCTCAAAGAGGAAAAGTGACACAGCCAGGCCACACAAGTGAACAGGGCAGGAGCTACAACTCTGGCTTTTGATCTCAGCTCTTTCTCTGCCCTATGGCCGCCACGTCTCTCCTCTTTGAGGGCCCAGGAGCCCATGACGGCCTGCTAGCATCCGTACATCCTCCGTCAGCTTTTCCAGATTTTGTATATTCATTTCCATTCATTTTCATTTATATATTCATTCCCAAGGCATTGTAGTTCATTCTTTCCCAAACTTCTATTTGGAATACCCTCTTCCATTTTTGTAAAATTAATGTTAGGGAGGTAGAATTTTTTGTTCAAGGTTTTCTTTATTTATTTGGGGGGATGTGAGGGATCGTGGAGGGGAGGAACAGAGGGCAGAGGGAGAGGGACACGCAGACTCCCCACTGAGCGTAGAACCTAACGAAGGGCTCCATCTCACAACACTGAGATCACAACCTGAGCTGAAACCAAGAGTCAACTGACTGAGCCACCCAAGCCCCCCCAGGGGCAGCCCCCCTTCTGAGGCAGGCACGCCCCAGGGAGAAGCACAGACTCGAGACGACGGAGATGAGGAGGGACTGCTGACACACAGTGAGGAAGAACTGGAGCACAGCCAGGACACAGACGCAGAGGATGGGGCCTTGCAGTAAGCAGCCTGGCAGGAGTGATGGCCACCGGCAGGAGAAGGGCATGCACTGTACCAGGCCTAAAGCTGGGCACCCACCCCTGGAGACTACCCCCAGCGGGTCCCAGGAGAGCTGGCAGCAGGCACCTCCTCCTCCACACATCCCAGCCAGTGCCACATCCTCTGCAGGTGGAGTTATTGGCCTCCCCTTCCCAAGTGCCCTCCCTTTTGGCACTGCCCAGGCCAGAGGGCAGAGCACAGAGGTTTCCCTACACTCTACCTCCCCTCCCAGGACACTCCCAGGCTTGGGGTTTTTCTATAGGTTGGAGAGAGGAGGGTCACAGAGAGGGTACCCTGACAATAAAGAGATTGGATCCCAACTTGCTCTGGAAAAAAAAAAAAATTGATTCAAGTTGACTCCCTTCCAGAGGTAGAATTTTTCATTGTGGTAAAATACACACAATACAAAAATTAACATTGCAGCCATTTTCAAGTGTACCATTCTTTGGCATTATGTACGCTCACATTGTTGCTTAACAGTTTACATGAGGAATTTAAAATTTAAAAGTGACATCCATGGGCGCTTGGGTGGCTCAGTGGGTTAAGCCTCTGCCTTCGGCTCAGGTCATGATCTCAGGGTCCTGGGATCGAGTCCCACATCGGGCTCTCTGCTCGGCAGGGAGTCGGCTTCTCCCTCTCTCTCTGCCTGCCTCTCTGCCTACTGGTGATCTCTCTCTGTCAAATAAATAAATAAAATCTTTAAGAAAAAAAGTGACATCCATCACACCATGAAAAGGCTGAACTTTTTGTCATCCCTGACTGAAACTCTGTACCCATTCAACAATAACTCCCTATTCCCCTGGTTGCGGTACAATTTGTGCCCAATAAAATCCCCATCTTAAGTGTTCATTTCGGTAGATGTTGACAAACGCATACTCTTGGGTAGTCACTCTCTCATCAAAATATAGAACTTTTCTGTCACCACAAAATGTTCCCTTGTGGCTCTCTGCAATCAGTCCCCAAACTCTGTCTCTGACCTCTAATCTAGACTTGTGTTCTGCTCAAAGCACATATTTTTTGCAGTCCTGGAGATTAAAAAACCACCTCATTGTGGTTTTACTTTGTTTTTTGTTTTTTTTTTTTAATTGTGTATGAAGTTGAGAATGTTTCTGTCATTATGGGTTATTTTCCCCTTTTCTAGAATTTCATAAAAATGGGATCAGATCGTGTATGCTCTGGGGTATTTGGCTTCTCTCACTGAGTGTGATGTTTCTGAAATTCGCTCCTGTCTTGTATACCAGAACTTTGTTCCTTTTTATTGCTGAGAAGCATTCTAAGATATGAATCTACCAGAATTCATTTATCTCTTCGCTGGCTGACAGTCATTTTGGGTATTTTCAATTTTGTTTTGCTGTTATGAATAAAGCTTCCATGAACACTCATGTACAGGTCTTTGTGTAGACACAGATTTTCAATGCTCTTGGGTAAAAACAACAGGAGTAGAATTGCTGGGTCATATGGTTAGTGTAACTTTATGAGAAATGGCCAAACTGTTTTCCAACAATGGTGGTTGTACCATTTTGGTTTTCACCTTCAGGGTCTGAGGGTTCTGTCACTCCACATCCTTACCAACACTTGGTGGTGGTGTCGGTTTTTCACATGTTAGCCATTCCAGTGGATGTGTGGTGGCATCTTTTTGTGGCTTTAGTTTGCATTTCTCTGATAAATAAAAATGTTGAGCATTTTTCCTGCGTTTATTGGTCAATTGTAGGTCTCTTCTTGTGAAATGTTTAAATTTTTTACCCATTAAAGAAATGGGATGCTTGTCTTCTTATTATTGATTTGTAAGAGTTGTTTGTGTGTTTTTTTTTGTAAATATATTTGCATACAAGCAAGCCCTTGTCAGATGCATATGAATATCAGAAGTTAAAATTTGTCTAATTTGCCTCCACAGAGGCAAGGATAGGACCCCTTCTTCGTCTCCTTCTTCAAGATTTATTTATTTAGGGGCACCTGGGTGGCTCAGTGGTTAGGTGTCTGCCTTTGGCTCAGGTCATGATCTTAAGGTCCTGGGATGGAGCCCCGCATCAGGCTCCTTGCTCAGTGGGAGGCCTGCTTCTCCCTCTCCCACTTCCCCTGCTTGTGTTCCCTCTCTGGTTGTGTCTCTCTCTGTCAAATAAATAAAAATATTTTTTAAAAAAGATTTATTTATTTGAAAGAGAGAACATGGGAGAGAGAGGGAGACAGTGTCTATGCACATGCAGGGATGGGTGGTGCAGAGAGAGAGGGAGAGAGAGAATCTCAGGTTGACTCCCTTCTGAGCATGGCCAATGCAGGTCTCGCTCTCACGACCCCAAGATCATGATGTGAGCCGAAACCAAGAGTCAAACGCTCAACCTAATGAGCCATGCAGGCACCCCAAGGATGGGACTTCTTAATACCAGGTTTTATACTTGTAGATGGCACTGCTCTGAAAGCATAGCTAAGGATGGCTTGGCTTGGTAGCCGCCACTTTGGTACCTAAAGTGGTAATAAGCAGTGGTTTGGGGTCTTGGTGTGCAAAGACATTCTATGGCTCCCTGGCATTCCAGGAAGCAGACTCAGGAAACCATACCCAAAGCCATGGTGAGTCTTTGATGTAGGTTCTGAAGTTTCTAAGCCACGCTTGTCTCTGGAAGAAGGAAAACGTGATAGAAGTGTCACAGGCCTAGAGGAGCTGGGTGCCTTGGCTTGGTTTCTGGATGGGGTACTCTAAGGTACATGGCCTGTGTCTTGTCCTGGTTACAGTGAGGGAAAGCAAACAGCTCCGATGCAACAGCCTCGGAAGGTGATGGAAGGCGCTAGAAGGTGACAACCGGTGTCCTCACGTTCTCGCGCTTCTCTCTTTCAGTAGAATATTTGAAATCGTCAATGATGTGGGACCTCACGGAGTCCTCCCAAAATCCTTAAGGAAGGAAGGTGTCCACGCAGCAATGGGAAGTCTCAGGGGTGACCTCGGATGCAGATCAAATTGCTTCTTGGTGATTATCTGGAATATTATCTGCAGAAATATCTCTTGTCAGGAGACCAAAGGGTTTCCTTCAAATGTGACTGGCAATGGCATCTGGGTGGCTCAGTCATTAAGTATCTACCTTTGGCTCAGGTCATGATCTCAGGGTCCTGGGATCGAGCCCTACATCGGGCTCTCTGCTCAGCAGGGAGCCTGCTACCCCCTCCCTCTCTGCCTGACTCTCTGCCTACTTGTGATCTCTTTCTCTCTCTGTCAAATAAGTCAATAAAATCTTTAAAAAAAAAAAAAAAGAAAAGAAAAGAAAAAGAATGTGACTGGCAAAGCAGGAGGGCACCTTTGACCAAACAGATACGGCACAGCTGAAACAGTCTATCCCGTGAAACGGAGGACTGACCTCGCGTGACGGCTGGAGCCAGAGACGAGCACTGGAGACGGCAGTGTGTGAGTGGACTGCCCATCAGGGGCTTGCTTTGAGCCAAGGGGAATGAGGAAATCGGAGCCGGAGGGAATGAAAGAGGAACCAGGGAGGGCGGCAGGTGCACAAAGACCAAGCAAGGAACGAGAAGCTGGGAATCCACATCTGCACTACAGAAAAATAAAACGAGGTTTCAGGGAGGGGAGTCAGGAAGGCTGTCAGGTTTGAGATGCGACCTCAAGGCTGAGTAAGAGTCCACTGGGGATAGAGGGGAGGGCTGAGTAGTCCCAGCAGAGGGACCACATGTCAAAGGCCCCTGGGTGGCCGGCACTTCTTGGAGATGTTACTTCCATCTTGGAGATGTCAGTTTCACAGTGACACCCAACAGCCTTGAAGCTCCAAGCACAGGGTGGGCACCTTCTCCTTCGTGTGGACCAAGCCTGTTACGCCCACGTGCTCGGCAACCATCCTTGGGGGGTCATGTCTTCTGTCCCCCTGCCCCCATGCTGCTATCCAGGGTCCTGTTCACGTTAGAGGCTGGTCCTTTAATTTTCGAAGCCCTCCCTAAAGCCTTGGGGCTCGTGATGCGTATCTATCTCCCCCGGGTCCGGAGGACAACTGGCCTTCTGGCCCCAGATTCCTGTTTTCTTGCCTCATTGCCAGGCTTGGCCAGGCTTCCTCAGGGACATCTGGAAAAGAACTTTCCGACGCCATCTTCAAGCTTTTAAAAACGACAGGCTGTTCTAAAATCTCACAGTCAGATTGGGATGGCCTCAATGTTTTTGTTTAAGAGCCTTTGAAGAAAATATTGTATAATGATACTTAGTTTCATACTAGATGTAGCCAAGAGTCCAAAGTGCAGTTATGGGGGTACCCATGTTTTGGAAAAACTGATACATGGAAATTCTCCTAACACAGCTCTATTCTGAGAGCATTTTTCACATAAAAAAAAAAAAATCACCACTGTCTTCCTTTAAATAATTTCCCCCCGTGTAGTTAAAAGATCAAGTTTTCAAGAGAAATTCAATCCATAGTCAAATTCTCAGCGTCGGTAGGAGGACAGTCGTTGGATAAAGGCAGGCCCGTCTGAATGTCCTGTTCTCCGCCCCTCCACTCAGTACATCAGGGTTTGCATGTCCTCCTCTTCCAGAAATCCTACCGTCTCCAGCCTTCAGTCGGGCCCCTCTGTGCTCAGCCACGGACTCCCCCCCCAGCCCAGACTCTGGAGCTGGACTGTCCCTGGGAGACCCAAGGAAGGCCCCCCAGTCTGCTCTGGATCCCGAACGCATCCAGCCATGCCCCCGTTGCTCTGCTCCTCTTTCCAGCAGAACTCTCCAGGAAGTTGTCTGTACCGTCTTCAATTCCTCTCCCATTATCTTTTAATGCAGTTCCATCAGGCTCTCACCCTGCCACTCCCTTGCCACCGCTCTTGTCCAGGTCACTCGCCAGGCCTGATGGGCACCCCTCCCCCTCTCCTCTCACTCGACCTCTCACCAGCTGATTCTTCCCCGCTGTGGAACCCTTTCCTCACTTGGCCTCGGGTCCACCACTCCCCCATGCGTCTCCTGCAGCCTCGCGTCTCTCTTTGCCGCATCCTCCTCATCTCCCCCACCCCCCAGCCCCTGGAATATTCCGGAACTCAGTCCTCGGACTTTTTCTCTCCTCCTCTCTGCATTCACTTCCTAAGGGGCATCTGTGGTCACGTGGCTTTAGAAGCATCAAAACAGCTGCCAAAGTCATGTTTCAGTTGGGGCCTCTCCTCTGAACTCCAGGTTCACACAGTCTTCCTATATCCCCTCTTGCTCAGCTACGGTCTGTGACACTCAGTTGCTAGAGCCATCAGGTTAAAACATAAATTAGAGCCTGTCATGGGGCATCTGCGTGGCTCAGTGGGTTAAGCCGCTGCCTTCGGCTCGGGTCCTGATCCCAGGGTCCTGGGATTGAGTCCCGCATCGGGCTCTCTGCTCGGCAGGGAGCCTGCTTCCCTCTCTCTCTCTCTACCTGCCTCTCTGTCTACTTGTGATTTCTGTCTGTCAAATAAACAAATAAAATCTTTAAAAAAAAAATTAGAGCCTGTCATTCCTTTCTTAGGACCTTCCATGGTGCCCCAACTCGTGTGAAATGAAAGCCCATCCTTAGGTGGGTCTCCACGGCCTGTATGACGTGGTCCCTGGATGCCTCTCTGAGCTGGTTTTCGGTCAACACTCGCTCACTTTGTACCCATCACTGGCATGCACGAGGCAGCGCTGCCCATGGACAGCCCTTGGGCGCTGAGGATGGCCTCAGGGCAGGAGGGTGGCCTCCCGCTCCCCCTCCCATCAACAGCCCACCCCACCCCTGTCCCAGGGCAGCCATTGATGAATGAAAGCGGGATGCAAGGGGCCAGCGCCCTCCACAGCTCTGGGACAGCTCTGGAGGTTCGTCCTCTATCTCCCGACACGGGAGACAGCTCCTCCTGAACCTGGTCTCACTGCCTTCCCCCTTCCCTTCCACAAGCTGATCCCAAGCGCACTCCCCCGTGAACTCCCCGGGCACCAATCGCCACCTCAGACAGACACTGCTTCCTGGGGAACCCGACCTGGGAAACTGATCCCTTTGCTCTTTCTGGAACCCACCAGTAGGCTCCCAGAGCCCCCAGAGCTCTTCTCCCAGATGCTCGCGCAGCTCCCTCTCTCCCTCCCTTCCCATCTCTCCGGAACATTCCGTAGAGAGCGGCCCTTCCTGACTAAAACAGCACCGCCATCACCACGTCCTCTCCTGTCATCGCTTGGACACAATTTAATGAGTGTGGTGGAGCCTCATTGGGCTGCACGGTTTTCTACGGTCTTTGTGATCACGTGATAAATATTTCCTGGTTTATTTCTCCCATTGCACACTTGCTTCGTAGGGCATGGACCTCACCTGTTTTGTTCACTGTTATTCATTCCCTGGCTCCTGCCACAGGGTCGGGACTCAGCACCAAGTCAGGATGCTGCTGGTCTTGCTCTGACCTGATGCTGGTCACTGGCCACTGTTCTATCCTCTGTGACAAAGTCCTGCCGTGTGGCTTTCCACCTTGACTCCTTTGATCTCTTTGATGATGATTCAATGTCTTTCATGGCTCCCATCGTATCCTCCACGACTTGGTGGAGGGTCTGCCTTATTACCTCCTCTCCAGCCTTTCTAGAGGCAGGATCCTGCCCCTCCAGCGTCGTCCCCCTCTATCTGCTATTCGATTAGCAGGAATCCTACCTCTCACTCTCCAGGTGCCCTTGTGTTGTTGAGTATCGGAACCTCCCCCTGCAATCCAAGACCCCACTCTCATCCATGTGCCACCCACAATCTGGTCGACCTCCCTGTAAGCCCTGTTCAGATGATGAGCCACCCTTTCATCAGCAGCATCAGAGAGGCCACTGACAGGCAGTGTCTCTGCTGCAGGGAAGAAAGTTCACGTCCAGGTGCACATCCCAGCTCTGCCGCTTAATGTGGGGCCGCCCTCGTGCTAGCCCCTCAATTCTCTGTGCTTTAGCTCCCCACCCCCTGGAAAGCACAGTTGATGACGTCAGCCTTGCAGAGAGGCTGTCATCAGCACAGGAGGACACATGAAGACGTCTGGCACGTTGCGGGCAGTCAGCAAACTTCCCCGACTATCCTGAGATCCTCGGTAACATCTGGCCTATTGTGTTCAGCGGAGTGGCACTGTGTCCTCAAGAGGCAGCTTTGAGTCTCGGTAGCCTCCGTGTGCAAAAATCTAGTATTTCCCTCGGGAAAACATTAGCATTACATGAAGGGTTGTGAGAATTTCAAACATCTCGGAACAATACAACAGCAACCTGAGCGGCAAAGTTCCGGCTGGGTCCACCGGGTCCGGGCAGTTAGCTCAAGCCGATGGAAGCCTGGCTTTGCCTCCACTGAACGGCAGCCTTTAACAGACAGGTAGCCCTAACGCAGAATGAACACTATCCTCGCTTTTGCCAGATTTAATGGAAACATTTATACTAAACCTTGCCAATTTCACAGAAGCTTTTCTAGGTCCCATTACTTTGCTACTCCCAAGGAAGGGAGTAATCATTTCGGGGGCAGGGTGTGGTATATTTAACAGAGCGGTGAAAGCAAGTTCAACATGAATGACCAATGTTGGCAGATTGCATAATGCTCGAGTTATTTTTGTGATGGGCAGTGTTTTTCTTTTTTTTATTCTATTTTCCTCCCTCTCAAGTTGGTGAAGGATTTCCACTGAATAGCCTCTGTCTGGTACAATCCAGTTAGCTCACGTTGCATACACAGTGTCAAAGAGAGGCTGTGTAACGAGAGACATTCATTATTTTAATGGACTCCCAGTATAGTGAAGACGGAGGAGGAAATGTTGGGGTGTTCACTTGTAATTTGTGCTCTTGGTTTGGAAGCAGGGCATGAGCTCAGCAAAGAGAATGTAAAAATACACAGTAAGGTCCCCGTATTCTCTGAAGTCTAAGCCATCATCTGTTAGGGAATCGAAACATGTGTAGACACATCATGAAGGTTTTAATATTTTTCTACGTGACCAGGTACAGAGCTTCCGAGTCCAGCTGCTGTGTTTTCTCTGGGAGATCGCTAGGCGGGATACGTTTAAAGTTACTACTAAATCTGGTAGTAACACGGTACTTTGTCCACTGCGATGGCTAGAGGTGAAGAGTGTCCTTGAGAACACGTAGTGTGCGTCCAAGAAGGCGGTCAGATTCATTCTTCATACTCAGCCCAAGATGGCTCAGAGATTCCCAGTTTTCTCCTGGGGAGCTGAGTGCGGAAGCCAAGGGGATGTGTGAGTCCAGTGAATGTTTTCCAAGAGAAGCTGCAGCACTTAAACTCAGTTTTCTTTTCTTTCTTTATTTTTTTTTTTAGAGGGTAGGGAGACAGAGAATCTTCAGCAGGTTCCACGCCCAGCATGGAGCCCGATGTGGGGCTCGATCTCACAACATGAATCATGACCGGAGCCAAAATCAAGAGTCGGATGCTAAACCCACTGAGCCACCAGGCGCCCCTCCAGTTTTCATTTTTAAAAACTATTATATGCTCATGTTAAGAAAAAAGTAAACAGCACACAGTGAAGAGTAAACCTCCCTCAGCACACTGATTGTCCCCCTGACAGGTCCCTTCCCCAGAGGAAACCAGTTACCATTTTTTTGTGGGTCCTTCCCAACAGAGTCTATGCATACAAGAGGAATTTTGATTTTTTGAAATGCGTTTTTATAGGTTCAGCTGAAGTGGTTTGTAAGATAGCTTTTCCAAATAACACTCCATGGCAACATAACTTTGGAACATGCATAACCACACACACTTACACGGATATACACACGTACACACATACACAGTCGTCCTCTACAGCAGAAAATGGAGGGGAAATGATGCAACAGCATGACTAGTAGGTATATTCCAGTAAACCGCAGTGGTGAGTGGATTCTCAGATGGTTCCAGACAGCTTTTTGTACAGAAATAGCCCGGTGAGAACACCCAGCCTACTCAGACGGCAGAACAAATCCCAGGAACTTGCCTTTGTGCAACCTTCCCCTTCAAGCTCAAGTCTAAACACATCAGAGCTTGGCAGGGCTGCTCGGGTACATTGGCCGACAGACAGACAGACACTCTAGTTCCTCAGGCTCTCTGTGCTTTTCCCTCCGAACCAGCAGATTCTTATGGATTGGACCACACCAGCCCATCCCCTGCCCCCAACACGCAGAAGCCGAAAGCTCCTCGAGTTTCTCCCCATCATGCAGCTGGACCAAAACCCAACTCGCTCGCACTCGGAAGGAAAGGAAGAAACACCAGCAGGTATAAAGAAACACACCCATGTGTGCATGTTTGGCAGAAACAAGGAAAATCATTCTGTCTAGGAGGCCATTCTGAAGCTAGGTCACGCACAGTATCGCTCAAATCGGGAAGTGGTGTCTTTGGCTTCAGGATAGCAGTGGCTGATGGGAGCGATACGGAGTAACATGAGAAGCTGCCGTTCTAGAGACTTTTTCATAATTGACACGGGAGTGGGGAACACCAGAGGACTTGCTCTTACCTAAGTCCCAATACAGAATAATAAAAGAGCTGTCCTAATTTTTAGCGGAGTCAGCCAATCTACAGGGAACCTGAGTAAAAATTTCTCATCAAAAGCCAACACTCTAAAATAGGAACCATATGGAAAGCAGTAGAAAAGGAACGTTTCCATCGTATAGCAGATACACCTGGGAGAGCACGTCTTACTCCTGGCTAAGGAAAGAGAGACTTTTATGTCTGGTTTCCGGGACACTAGAACGATCACGTTGCACGGAAATACTGCCTCACCTGCTGGCTCCTGCCTGAAAAATCCTTTCTGAGTTGAGAAAGCCTTCAGGTCCTCAACAGTGGAGAAGGCGAAAGAAGCAAAATCAGCAATGACAATAATGCTCATTTCCTGAATGCTTACATTCATACTCAGGACTTTACATGAATGATCTCCTTTAATCCCTGTGGTGGCTGCTCCCCAGGATGACCCCTCCATGACCTGGCCTCTACATACATAGACGCCCTGGTGCAGCGCCCTTCCCTTGAACCTGGGCTGGCTCTGGGACGCACACGGAACCAGCAGCATGGGGCGGTAGGGATACTCTGAGGTCTCCAAGCCTAGCCCGGGAGAAGCCTGCCACCTTGGTTTCTTGGAAAAGGCATTCTAGGGGGAAACTCAGTTGCCAGATGAGAAATCCAATTCCCCTGAACCTGCCATGTTGGGAGAAAGCCCACGCAAGTCATGTGGAATGGCTGAGTGGAGAGCGATGCTGGCGGTGGCCCTCGGCTAGTCCCGCCGTCCTGCACCAGGTGCCAGACATGTGAACGAAGAAGCCAGCTCCATGCAGTCACAACGTCCTCTTCAGACGATTGGGCCCCGACCCGGAATCTGATGACCCTCAGTGAAAATTGCCCAGAAGAGCCCACTCAATCCGCAGAACATTAGAAATCATAAGAAATTGGTGCTTTAGACCACTAGATTTCGGAAGGCTTTGTTATCCAGCCAGAGATTGCTGAGACACTCTCCAAGATTCTGAAAACCACAGTGAAAGCTCCAACATCCATTTCACTCTTCTTCACTGTGCAATCTGGGTTCCCCTAGCGTACCCCTCATCAGACTATGCTAGTGGTTTTCAAAGTGTGATCCTGTGGCTTCAGTGTTATCTCAGAACTCATTCAAAAGGCAAATTCTGGGACGTCTGGGTGGCTCAGTCAGTTAAGTGTCTGCCTTCGGCTCAGGTCATGATCTCAGGGTTCTGAGATCGAGTCCTGAATCAGCCTGCTTCTCCCTCTCCCTCTGGCTGCCGCTCCCCCTGCTTATGCTCTGGCTCTCTCTCTCTCTCTCTGTCAAAGAAAGAAAGAAAGAAAGAAAGAAAAGAAAGAAAGAAAGGTAAATCCTCAGTCTCTTCTCTAGACCTGTAGAATCAGAAATTCAAGCACCGAGGCCCAGTTATCTGTCCAGTGATTTGTGTTTTTATGCGTCCTTCAGGTAATCCCGACATATGCGCAAGTTTGAGAACTCCCACCCGTATACCAACCCCAGTAACCCTGTCCATACCTTGCTAGTAACCGCTTTAAGGACCCAGGCCTCAGTCAAGCAGCACCTGGCATTCCCCTGGTGTCAGTGATGAGTCTGTGCCCGAGGGCATGGTCCGTCCATCCCAGTGACAGTCACTCTGTGAAAGGAGCCAGCCTTAAGATGCGGCTGCCCTCGAGAATGGAAGGCAGGGAGGCCCACGGAGCCTGGGTCCCTGGCAGCAGGATTCAGGCAGACTGTGATTCCTTTGAACTTTGAATTAGGGCGGGTGGGGTAGGGAATGTCCGTCAATTTCCTTACTGCTTAGACCCCTGTGAGTTGGCTTCTGGTTTCTTGCAGCTGAAAGGCACCTCCAAACACACAGAGTGTGATGATCTGTCTCTTACGTGGGAGAGGCCAGCTGATTTGCAGTATAGCTCAGACCCCTAGGAAGCAGAAAAGCTAGGATCTCTGTGTTGTCAAAGCCCACTGTCATAATGAAGCCCCAAAAGGGTGAGCTTTGCCCTCTTCCTGAGATCAGAAGCTTCTGTGCATATATACCTCCATGGGTTAGGGCATCTGACAGAAGAAGGGATACCACAGAATGGAGAACAGGTCCAGGGAGAGGAGGGAGGTTGCAGAAAAGAGAATCCTGCTGAATTCTACTCAGGTCTGGCCTCTGCTTGGGTATTTCTTCCTGTCCCTAAACTGAATGACGTCCTTTTTCCTTTCCTTTCTCCCCAAACAGATTGTCATATTCTGTTGTTTTGCAGGGAAGACGTCGGCAGAGGGTAAGGCGAGAGTGTTCCTTTGGGGAGCAGGCTGATTGGTCCAAGGAGGTCTATAAACGGCATCCACCCACAGCCCGCTACTCCAAAGACAGTTTATAATCACAAAAGGAACAATCCGGAAGATTCCAGCTGTCAACACAGCTAAAATGTAGCAGCAGCAGACCTTGCACAGGAGACACAGGCCATGACAAGGATCGGGGATTTTTTCTAACCTCGGGGATCCCCAGGCTCTATGCCCACTCAGGGGATGCTAACATTTGAGGGGGGCAGGGGGCTCTTGCCTCTATTCCCCTACACTGTGGTCTCCATCGGCGGTCTCCTCCATCCACTTCTGACACACCCCGGCCTCTCCTGGAACCGACCACGAGAGTGAGGTGCCTAATTTTAACCTGTGATCTGAAGCCCAGTTGGGGGCAGTCCCAAGTTACTAGGGTAGCTGCAGCTAGAGGGCCCTTTCAGGGAAAACACGAAACAAGGCTTACGAGAAACAAGACAAACAAGAAGGGGACAACTCTTTTCTCCAACTGTCACCCGGAGTTTGAAACATGGGCAGATCAGCTTTGTTAAAAGTTATGATAAATGTTCTCCTAATCTGAAACCGCTGGCTCCGGGAAACAGCAGGCATTTCTTTTTTCTTTTTTTATTTTTTTTAAAGATTTTATTGATTTGACAGAAATCACAAGTAGGCAGAGAGGCAAGCAGAGAGAGAGAGAGAGGAGGGAGCAGGCTCCCTGCCGAGCAGAGAGCCCTATGCAGGACTCTATCTCAGAACCCGGAGATCATGACCTGAGCTGAAGGCAGAGGCTTAACCCACTGAGCCACCCAGGCGCCCCAACAGCAGGCATTTCTTGAAGCCTATGCTAGTGCGTGGCTTTAACTGAGCACTGGGAAAGGACATCAGTGAGGGGACAGTCCCTCCAGGCTTAGAAACGACTATAAAACAAGTTAACAACGAAGATAGAGAAGATAAGATGCAAAGACAACAAGGCATGGCCTCCTTCCTAGGTACCACTGTGTCTAAACTACTGTGACCCGGGTCAGGAGCCCCAGCCTAAGTCCTGTCATTATCTCCATTGCACCGATAAGCAAACGGAGGCACTGGGCGCTTAAGTCATTTTCCCAAGGTCAAGGGATTTCAAACCCAAGCAGGCTGATTCTGGAGGCCGAGCTCCGACCCTGATGCAGGAGGCTAACAGGGAGGAGCGCAGGGAAGAATGGGGTTCATGCAGACGGCCCCCTGGAGGAGGTGTGGGTTCAGGAGGCTGGTGGGGATTCAGGGCCATGTTGTTGGTAAATGAGAATGAGCAAGAGGTAAAAAAAAAAAAAAAAAAAAAAAACACCAAAAAACTTAGGTTCCCCTTCTTGCTAAGCCATGTTGCCTTTTTCTTAAGATATATTTATTTATTTGAGAGAGAGACACACACAGCACGAGTGGGGGAGGGGCAGAGAGAGAAAATCTTAAGCAGACTCCCAGATGAGTGTGGAGCCCGAGGCGGGGCTCGATCTCCCCACCCTGAGGTCCTGACCTGAGTGAAACCGAGAGTCGGTGGCTTCCGCCCCCCCCCCCACCCAGGCGACCCTGGGCCCCCATTACCTGTAATGACCCCAGGAGCAAGTTTCTTCGTAGCTTCAGTCCTTAGGCCTGCGTCAGGCCCTGGGGGCCGGGTGTTCCCGGAGCCGTGGGTCTGGACGGAGAGCGATCCGGTCCCCAGGCTGAGCCGCCCCCTTTCAGAGACAAGGGGCCCCAGCTGAGAGCGACCCCGTGGGCCTCCCCGCGGGCTCCGGCCTTCCGTGCAGCGGCTCTGCTCGCCCTGCACTCCCGGACAGGCCCGGGACCCCAGGGCCACCCAGCCCAGTGTCCTTTCCCCGGCCCCGGGGGTAGGCGGAGGTCTTGGCGAAGGGCCCTTCCCCGGGTGGGGCCGGCTGGTCTGGGCCCCTGGACGGCTGACCTCTGCGCCTGCTGCCGGTCGTAGCGCCCGGTTCTGGCCCCCATGTCCGCTCACTCCCCAGAAGAGAGGCCCGTGGTGAGGATGGGTGGCCTGGGCCCAAGGGGAGTGCCCTGGGCGCCGTGCTGAGCCTGCCCCCCCCACCCCCCAACCCCCGGGAGTGAGGGGCGCCCGCCAGGCGGCTGTGTGGGGGGGGAAACACATTTCCAAACCCACCAGCTCAGTTTCTCTCCTTGTGCAGACCAGGAGCCGGCTCTGCTCCTCATGAAACATTTTACTTATTGTATTATTTAAAAGATTTTACGTATTTGAAAGAGAGAGCGAGAAGCAGCCCCCCCCCCCCCCCCCCCCCCCCCCCGCCTCCCACCTGGGAGCCAGATGGAGAATCGATCCTGTGACCTGATCCAAAGGGAGATGCTAAACCCACTGGGCCACCCAGGCGCCCTTCCTCAACATTTTAAACAGAGGGATGCACTAGGTCATTTCATTTAGTTATCACTGACCCTTAATCACTAAATAAAAATTTAGGATTTATCGGAAGCCAGAACATCATCTTGGGAGACTGGGTGGGCGTCCTGGGGTGTGCAGCCAAGGTCAAAGGTCACAAGGTCAAAAATGCGAAGGTCAAAAATGAGGTAAAAAATGTGAACATGTTTAATAAACTGTAAGACCCTATGTGCAAGAAACTGGAATCACTTATTCCCGGAGTAGGTGGGGCCTCCAGTGAGCAACCCGCTCTGTGTCCCAGGAAGTCAACTGCACAATTCCCTGGCTTGGGTTCTCCCTCCGAAAACTGATGTAGGATGGACAAGGTTTTTAAAAAAGCAGTTTTTAATGAGTTCAGTGTACAAGTTACTGATTTGAAGTGTGTTATATTCACAGAGTTGGGCAACCGTCACCATAATCCATTTTTAGAACATTGTCATCACCCCAAAAAGGAACCTTATACCCTCTACACTCACTCTCCACCCCCTCAGCCCCAGGCAGATACCAATCCCCTTTCTGTCTCTATGGATTTTCTTATTCTGGTGAAGCTCTGTGTGTGTGTGCGTGTGTGTGTGTGTGTGTACACACACATTTTATACATATATACTTTTTTTTAACATACAAGAAGCTGGGGTAAAAAGCGAGGGTGCCCTTCAAGTGTGCCCCTTCTCCCTACCATCTGAGATCTAAATTCCCACTTTGCTTGGGAAGAGCAGGACATACATGGTTTCCATGGTAAGCCGAAAGCAGGCAAGAAGGGTTTTATGCAAAGAAAGAATTTGGATAAGATGTGAATGCTACCAGGGGCCCAGACAGGATTTGGGTAGCCCAGCTTTCTGGGAAATTTTGAAAAGTGGCTGATTTTTTTTTTTTTTTTCTCATGTAGTCCTACAGAGAGATGGTTGACTTGGTTGATTAGGAATGAAATATCCGAGGGACCCCGGCTGGCTTAATTGGTGGAGTGTGCAACTCTTGATCTCAAGTTGTGAGTTTGAGCCCTGCATTTGGTGTAAAGATTATTATTTAAAAATAAAATCTTTAGGGGGTGCCTGGGTGGCTCAGTTGGTTAAGTGACTGCCATCAGCTCAGGTCATGATCCCAGGGTCCGAGGGATGGAGCCCCACATTGGGCTCCCTGCTCCGTGGGGAGCCTGTTTCTCCTTCTCTCTCTACTGCTCTGCCTGCTTGTGCTCTGTCAAGTAAATAAATAAAATCTTAAAAAAAAAAATCTTTAGGGGCACCTGGGTGGCTCAGTGGGTTAAGCCTCTACCTTCAGCTCAGGTCATGATCTCAGGGTCCTGGGATCGAGCCCCATATCGGGCTCTCTGCTCTGCGGGGAGCCTGCTTCCCCCTCTTTCTCTGCCTGCTATCTGCCTACTTGTGATCTCCCTCTCTGTCAAATAAATAAATAAAATCTTTTTTAAAAAATAAAATCTTTAAGAAGAAAAAGAATGAAATGTCCTAATTATCATATCACCAAAAAAAAAAAAAGATACTAACTAAATAATAAGGAATTATTTAAGGTCTACACTTTGGATGAATCTAAGGCTTGGACAGTGGCCTTCATGTCAACATTAATTCTTTTATATAAAGACCCCCAAATAAAATTATGAACATTCACAGTCGCCCTGGGATTTATATGAAGGGCTGGTATAATATAATACTTGAGAGCTTATGGTTATTTCCTTGAGGTAATCTGTGTTCCTCCAATCCCTGCTATAATCTATACTCCAGCTTTTCTAAGGAATTGTGTTATTTATTTATTTACTTATTTATTTAAAGAGAGAGAGAGAGCACAAGCAGGGAGAGAGGCAGAGGGAGAGGGAGAGCAGGGAGCCCAATATGGGGCTCAATCCCAGGTCCCCGGGATCATGACTTGAGCTGAAGGCAGACACTTAACCGACTGAGCCACCCAGCGCGCCAGGACTAGTTTTTTGCTAGGATACTGCATCTTTCTCAATAACTTCATCTGTCTTGGTACTCTGAGGTTGCGAGGGAGTAGAGTTAAGGGAAATATACTTATTTGGGTAGT
Source organism: Mustela putorius furo (assembly GCF_011764305.1). Classification (NCBI taxonomy): domain Eukaryota; kingdom Metazoa; phylum Chordata; class Mammalia; order Carnivora; family Mustelidae; genus Mustela; species Mustela putorius. Next base: position 10,860,082 of record NW_025422022.1, read on the forward strand.
GGTATAAGCAACGTTACTGGTAATTATGAGTAGGTACGTGATTCCAGTTAATTGCACAAATGGATTTATTTCACTTTTTTAAAAATTACCTCATTTGATGCTTACCAAGTGCTATCAGTGGGTAGAGTCTCTATTCCTCAGAGTCAGAATGCTTGGGTTTGAATCTGGAGTCACCAAGTGTATCAGCTGGGTGCCTGTGGGGCACGTTACTTGGTCTCTGCCTTGATTTCCCCCTCTGGAAAGAGATCATTTCAGTGCTTACTTCCTAGGGATGTGATGAAGAGTAAGTGAGCGTGGAAAGACTTTAGAACCGTGCCTGAAATACATGAAACCAAAGCTCCATAATGATTCCCATTCTCATTATTATTGTTGCTGTTATTTTAGAAATGTGGGAACCATTGGCTTGGCAAGGTCCAGTGGTTTTCCCAAGAGCACAGCAAGTGGCCAGGCTGGGAGCTGAACCCAGATCTCCTGACTCATCGCATTAGTGGTTGTGAAATTATCTGCCCATAAAAACTGGTGGTTAGCAACCAAAACAAGGTATTGTGCCGCTAAAACAAAATCATTGCAGTTTTATTAACTGGCAAGCAGAAGTTAATAGATTTTTCCAAACCTTAAACTTTTTGCCTTAGTGTTTGCTAAACCTTGGAGGACTTGGATGCTGTTCTGTCTCCCAGCACTTGCGGTGTTCATAACCAAGCAAAGGCTTTCACATAAGTATTAATAGGGAAGACTCGGAATGACCTGACCATGCTCAGTTCAACAGCTTTTTCATTCTCACTGAGCACTGGCCTTCTGGTTTAACTGCATTCACACATCTTAAGCAGACTTTTTGCAGGTGCACCTGTCCTAGGTTGCATGAAGGAATTGGCTTCGCTAGGAATCTGCAGGATCCCACAAAGAACATGATGTTCAGTAAATTCCGCTGCCCCCTTCGCAAGCCTGATGGTCACCAACTGTGCCACAGCCGTTCCTCCCCAAACCTGACTTCTACCAGATGTAAACTCACTTTTTTTTTTTGTAGACTCACTTTTTTACTGTCCCTCAACCATGTGAATTTCAGATCTAGTATGTATGTTCTGAGTTATTCTTATAGGAGATAGTTGGAAAAGAAGGAACCAAGAAGCTGGGAACAGAGGTCAAGAACAGATAGGACAGTTGGGGGAAACGCATGCTTCTGCTGTGCAGCCAAAGGCAAACCGAGGCAAAAATAAACATCAGGATACGGGGGTACAGCGCTGTTGAATGGAAGGGGAGTGGTTATCTGGGTTATGCTGTGCTTTGGCCAAAATAATTCAGCAAAACTGAGGGTATATTGCCCTGCAGATTGGGGAGGAGTTTTGAGAAATAAGCATGTATGTGAATTTGTTCATTAACAGATTTATTTTTCCTCAAATATGCAAGTTATTTGGAACAAATCCCAATCATTCGTTTTAGAATTAAAAAAAAAAATAGGAATTAAAATTTGGTCAGAGAACCAGTAAAAATATTCTGTGGCATAGAGTAAAATAAAATTAGCCACAGGTTCTTGGAAATAAAGGGAAAGGACATCCTAAAGCATTTCTAGCCACGAAAGGGTGGTGACTTAATTACATCCTTCTCCCTAGTGCACAGCCTGTGTTAATCACACAAACACTGTAACCGACACTGTTGAATGCCAACCCAACAAAGACTTCCAGCTTCCCTCTTCCTTGTCCTGCTCCCACCAGAAGGGCTGCAAAACCTAAACATTCTCTTTTGCAACCTGTCTTGCTGTAGGTAGCTATGTGACCTCATTCTGGCCTATGAGACATCCAGGGTTTTTGTGGGAGTGGGATAGAGCTTTCTCCTTGACTAAAAGGAGACAGACCTATGAAAAGAGCCCTTGTGCACCTCACTTTCTTTTTGTTTTGCACGCTGCCATGTGAGGATGTGATGCCTGGAGCTGTGGCAGCCATTTTGTGACCAGGTAATACCAAGGCTGAAGCTGAAAGCTAACACACGGAGGAGGCTAACAATAGCAAGATGGAAAGAGCTGGGTCCTTGAAAGCAATGTCGAGCTGCCAAACCAACCCTGAGGATCACCTTTATTTCTAGACTCAATTAAGTAATAAATGTCATTTGGTATTAGCCGCTATTTGTTTTGTGTTACTTACATTTGAAAGCATCCAACAGCTATGATGTAAAAAAAAAGAAAGAAAGAAAGAATTCACAAGTGCTCTCATGGGTTCACCAAGTATCTCGATCTTTTGGAAGCGAGCAGGCTTCCATCCTTTCTCCCTAAAATCTCATCACACTTTTTCACAAATAGCCCAGAGACACCACCTGTTACAGCGTCTTTCAGGATGATGTGAGGCTCATGCACACTATAAACTTCTACAAAAGCAAGAGAAATAGTAAAAAATGCTTCTGTAGTAGGTAAAGACACTGACTTTTATGCAAGGGACAAGAGGCCACGCAGCAGCTGTTTCTTCCCTCCTGGGAGAACACACGTTGTGATGGAGTCAGAGGTGGCCGAGGAAGAATTCAAGCACCTGTGCGAGACAGTAAGTGCGGGAAGGACGTGCTGAGGAAAACCATGAGCGCAGCTCCCTGGGCTTTAACATTAAGTTGACCTGAAGCTTCAGAATCATGAACCGATGAGTGGGGGGTGAGGGTGGGGATTAATTTAAACTGAGAGAAAAAGAATTGGGACTTTGTAAAATGTTCCACTCCTTGTTCCTGAGAGTGCAGGAGTAGTAACAGTCAAGAGCATGTTTGCAACATGTAAAAGAGACCTGAATGAAGCTGGGTGTTGCCTGTTTACGTCAAGGATGCAGATGCCCAGTGCCCAGACCCCTCCCCAGCATCCTGCTATCCCAGACCCCCGCCCGGAAGCTGCGGAGTTAAAGTAGAGGTACCACTAGCAGGACGCTGTGTGGTCAGAGCTCTGCTGTGGAGAGCCGGAGGTTTTGGTTCCAGAGAGAAAGCTGTTTCTAGAAAACGTCATTCTTTGAAGTGTGTTCTTATTTTGAAAGCCATCAAAGGCCCCAGGCAAAGATTAGGTTTTCAGGTTGCCGCACCCTCAGATGTGAAAGTAGGACCAGGTGGGAGGCTGTGCACAGCACCCCACACCCTGCACCCCACACTTGCTCTATAAATACAGGGCTGAGTCTGCAAATCTGTCTGCAAAAGTCTGCAAAAATTTGGGGACTTTCAGGACCTTTATGGCTCACCTCAGGTCTGGTTTATTTGACTCTCTAACTTGGGTAGACTTCTGATTGGAGAAAATGAAAGGTACCTAACATTAATTTCTGGGCTATTTCATTCATCCACGTTCCCAAGGGGTTTGCTTTTCTCTGAAGCAGACGACGTTGTTACACAGAAGGCCACCTGCACGGAGTTGACTCTTGAAGAGCTCCCTCCTTGTGCAAGTCCGCAGGCTGCCACTGCGGCTGCTCGCTTCCGATCCTTTCTTCAAGGCTTCGTCTAGGTGAACGAACCCTCCAATCACTAAGTGGTCAGGGATGTGCAGGTGTTTCAGTTGTCCACAACGGAAGCTGGTCTGAGAATTCTGCCCACCCAAAGGCGAGGTAAGAGGTGCAGAGAGAGGTTGATTGCATTTTGACTTTTGCCCTTCTTGAACTTTAATCATAAGCCAAAGGCAAATTCCTTCTTGCTCCAGCTAGCCTGATCGGGACTTCGATTACTCGAAAACTGAGTCCGCGCAGATACTTCTAAAAAGTTGTGATTAAAACTCATTTACCCCTCTATGTAAGCCCCCAGTTCTATCTCGAGTCACAGTTTTCTGTGAATTCCAATGTACACAGATGAGTGAAAAAAATCTTTTTCTCTTAAAGCACTTCCTCTCAAGTATTTTACACGAGCATGTTAATTCTTTTGAATAAAAAATTTATTTTGCAAATCAAGTAAGCACTTTCAAAGTTATCGTCTATACAACCCCCCTGTTTTAGGGTATTAGGTTTTCTTGTAATACACCAGTGCTGTCATATACAATGGAGGGAGTAACATTAAAATACAGTGCAGGCAGAAGTTGTTTTCAATTTGCCAATCCACTGAGTAATTCAAATAAAAGGTGTAGTAGTTACATAGAAACAATTAAATATTTTCCATAATAAAAATATTATACCCACTCATATAACAATATGTAACTGACTATTTGGTTAAGTGATACAATGGTTAATAAATTGATTTGGGTTATAATCAAAAGAACAGAATCAGAAGAACATGAATGTAAATCTAGAAGGACAGATATTTTCAAAACAAAATTCCAGTGAAGGGCTGAACATTCTCAAACACAAAGAGTACATCAAGAATAAGTGGTTTCTGTTTAACATGTTTTCTTTAGTGTCAGGAAAGCCACAAATTTGATAAACATATGGTAAAGCCCAAGTTTTCTAGACATGAGTTCTGTAGTACCATTTATGTGTTATTTGTTCAGAAATGATGCCAACCCCATCAACAGAGCAGGGCGGGAGAGGGGGGTGGGGGCGGGGGAGCGGAGGGGAAGTGCGCCCAAGCTGAATGGTTAAGTAACAGGCAGAGGCGGCAAAGGAGGCGGCTGGAGGCCGGGACACGGGGAGGGAAGCTCACGTCACTCTGTGCAGCTAGAAAGGGAAAAGCCCGGCTCGGGATTTTTATTTTTAGAGTGTTCCGAGACAAATTCCAGCAAGATGTCTGGTTTGAGTCAAGCCTTTCTTCTTGAACTTGACTTCACAACTGAGGTACTTGGCATACTTAAGGGAAAAAATGAATACACTCAGATTTATTTTTCTTAGATATTAAGGTAGAAAAGCAGCTTAAGGGATAAGAACAGCCCAGAAATCAAAATCCTGTGTCCTGTAAAGAATGGTATGGACAGACAGGTTTTGCTTATTAATGGAACAGGAAACGACAGAGAATTGGAGTTTAGGCTCTTTAAACAAGGAAAGGGCAGGGGAGAGCAGAGTGTAGGAATGCAGAGGCGCCCCCAAGAATGGAAAGGAAAGGCAGAGTCTGTCCATTTGACGTTCTGCTTTGGGCATTTGTAGCACAGGCGTCGCAGGTTACATGTGTGCTACCTGGCCCTGCTGAGTTTCCCAGGTGCTACGGCCTGGGTTACCTGGAAGTTGTGCCAGGCATCCTCTCCCTTCGGAAATTAGGCTAAGGCCGAAGTTCCTAGGGGATCCGAATCCCTCTGAACCAAGCTAGTTCAGAAAGCTGTCCCACCAGGCTTCTGGTGTTCACAGAAGCCTGGGCCGGCCAGCAGTGGGAAGGGTATGCTTGTATTTCTGGTTTATATGCTTTTGAAACAGATTGCATTTGACTAAACAAAGGGAACACAGTCCCGAACCTTCCTAACCTCCATCTATGCATGCAATCTGAGCCACCAAAAGGCAAGTTCATTGTTCCCGACGCTGCAGGTACTGGGAGTCTGTTCTGTACTGCAGAAAACTACACACCAAAATCCAAGGCCCAAATTAAGTGACTGCTGCAGCCAGTATAAACCAGTAGGAATGTCATCTGGAATACTTTTGTTAGATAAAAGAGTGTCACCCCACTGAATGATATTTTCAAATATTTTATCAGGAAGTAAGGTCACTTTGCTTGTTTCTAACCTATGCAAGTTAAGTGTTTGCTTTGAAACGTAATTGCATACAGTGCTTTTTTCCTCTTGGGGATTCTTTTGATTTTGGAGGAGTGTCTGTGCTCCAGGCCCTTTCTCCAAGCTCTTACTAACAATAGTTATATTAAGTAGTTGCAAATGTGGTCTTAATGGGATGTCATTTACTTAAATTTGTAATACTTAAGGCAACTGGCTCAATGTGCAGTATTTTCTGGGGATCCTTTTCTGAAAGAGGAAGCACAATGGCTACAGTATTTTACGAAGCCGTTGAGATAATTTTGGATCAAGTTTAAAACAATCAAATAATTATTCATTTTGAAACTGATACCACTGATGCCAAAGTACTCGATTTTCAGGCTCATCTGGAGTTCAGCAGCTTTGTGCTAAACATATGTTTCAAAAAAAAAAAGACACCGACTTACATTTTCTGAAGTTTAGAAAGATATCCAAAGGACAAAGGTAACTTTTTTGCTAATGCGGTTACAACAGTGACAGCGGATGATTTATCCTACCGATTTGATCAACATCGATCAACAAGTGCACATGTGGTTTCTCCCCTGTACCAGGTCCTGTGCATGTGCGTGTATGCAGAGAAAGACACAAACACGCTCTCCACATTCTCGTTTTTAAAATGCTTATTCTCTCCCACACCAGTCATTCAAATAACGGGAGAATGTCCTTCTCGGTAAGAACCCCAGCAGGCACACACACACACACACACACACACACACACACACACACAGTGCAAGGGTGGGAGAGAAATCTAGCACTCTGAGAGGCAAAACCAGAGTCCCCATTTGTAATGATTACAAAATTTCATTAGGCAACAAGATTTTCTGGCTGAAAGGCACGTGAAAAATAACCATGACAACTTACTAAGACAATGGAAATTAAGAGAAAAATAACTGCTTTAGGGGAATAGTACAGGTGAATCATTAGCACACCAACCCACTGGGGCTGCCCCCTAACGTGGGCACTGGCTGAGGGGAAGGGCTGGGTCGGAGGGACAGAGGGTCTGGTGCTCTCGGTTTAGTTTCGGTGATCCTTTAGCACTTAGTGAAGTCGTTGTGCCTTTTAAATGGAGGCCCCCCAAATCCTCTATGTGACAGAAGATTAAAAATTGTAGGGTTATATAAATATTTACTGTTGGCATGTCCCACAGGTTAGACCAAGTTCACTGGTCCGGCTGAGTGGGGTCTTCCGTGTTTTGTCCACCACCACTCAGCGGTACAAAGGCAACTAAACAGAAAAGACAAAAGAAACCATTATTCCTTGGTTGTATGTCCATAATCTGCATAAAATAAATAATATATATTAAGTCAAAACTAGGGTTAAAATCTGGAAATGGGGGGGGAAGAGACCCAGCAATCTGGTGTTCTTAAGGCAGAACAATAGGGATCTCTTTAAATAGACACTTTATTATATCCACAGGCGATAAAATCCCAGAGCTACTGTTAGGCACGTAAATACGGATCCTGTAAGAAAAAAAAAATTGAGCATAGTATTAGTTGTGTTAAGAGTTACTTAAAAGAAAAACGTTTTATTAAGAAAACATATAGGTGCTTTTCTACCTATCCACCAAACAGAAAAACCAACCCAGGAAACTCAGATCGCATGGGAGGTGCCACATTGGACGACACACCTGCCCACTAAAACACTCCGCTCTCTGCAACAGTCTTCAAAGTAGAAAAGTATCCAAGAGTCAGCGAAAACTTTTCAATGAACCTCAGAAATTCTGTGATCACAAAGGATATGTGTATGTACTATAGAGGGCCACACCCTTTAAAATGTCACCAACAAAATTCCACTTCTAACTGCTAGTATAACTTGAATATATTGATTAATCCAAAATGTTAGATGTGAATTATAATAATCACCGGGTTGTTTTTACATGTGAATTTTCATTCCCTTTTTTGGCTCAAAAATTACAAAACCAAAATTAACTCCTTACAAGGAGTGTCCCCGATTGAAGCAGAAAGATCGCAACTCAAAAGACTTTCCTTCCATCCAAAAAATACTGTCTTGAATTTCACTAAAAAAAATCCCAAGTAACGACAGTTCAATGACAGTATCTTATAAAACTTAAGATTCCACTGGTTGTAAAGCACATTATTTTACTACTAAGGAAAAAAAAATACCAATTACTGTATAATACTCCACCTATCAGAAAACCTGCCTTCTAATTTCAGAGACATTAAAAGGTAAAAAAAAAATGTGTTAGAATCAAAGAAACGCAGTTTTTCCAAATTTTATGTATTTTCCGCTTGTTTGAACTATCCAGACGAAAAAGAGCTTACCTGCTAAATATTTAATGTTATCGAGCTTGTGTGACTCCAGCATGGTTTTGAGGCCAGCAACCTCAGTGTCTATCTTCCTGTCTGTCTGGGTGACAGCCCGATCTTGCTGGGCATGCTTTCAAAACAAAGAGATTCACAGCATTAAACCACCTGGGATACACGTGCTGTCCCCTCGGCTCCCGCCGTCCCACAGGAAAGACGGGCTATGCTCCCTACGCTTAGGGAGACCTGGGCTTTAGCTTTAGTTCCACTATCCTCCGTTATGTTGCGTTGGTCAGGGCCTTTACTGTCTCTGGGCCTGTTTACTTTAATTTGAAAAATAAATAAATAAATAAATAAAAGCAAAAAAACTCACCAAAACCCCAAAACAAACACCACTGGCCCTGTCCTCACACAGGACAACCAAATGTGATAATGTAAAAAAAAGCTTCTGTAAAGGATACACTGGTCTACAAATTAAGGTTAAAGTGAAAAGGCAGTCTGTACTCAAAGACAATAAAGGTACGTCATTTTTTTCCCTCTTGGTGAGAGGTATACAAAAAATGCTTTCAAAAGTGAACACAGGGATGCCTGTCAGTCAGTTGAGTGTCTGCCTTTGGCTCAGGTCATGATCTCAGGGTCATGGGATCGAGCCCTGCTTTGGGGTCCCTGCTCAGCGGGGAGCCTGCTTCTCCCTCTCTCCACCTGCCGTTCTCCCTGCTTGTGCTTCCTCTCTCTCTGACAAATAAATAAATAAAATAAAATTAAATTAAAAAAAAAAAGTGAATGCAATCTTAGATAATCTAAAAGTATTTGCCTTGACACAATTCCTATTCACATTTTAAACTTTTCTTCTTTCAAAGTTCAAACACCAAGTATTTTATGAGTATGAGGCGTGGTTATACCAAAGACTTATTTCTGTTCTTTTCCAAATACAATACAGTTAAACTAGATACACAACCATCCTCTAAGGGTGGCAAGTTTGGCTGATGTTATAAAGGGGTTGTAACATTTCATTAATGCACAAAAATAATTCACTAAATATCCCAGGACAAGTAAGTACAATGGACCCATTCAATGTTTTTTTTTTTTTTTTTTAAGATTTTATTTATTTATTTGACAGAGAGAGATTACAAGTAAGCAGAGAGGCAGGCAGAGAGAGAGGAGGAAGCAGCCTCCCTGCCGAGCAGAGAGCCCAATGTGGGGCTCAATCCCAGGACCCTGAGATCATGACCTGAGCTGAAGGCAGAGGCTTAGCCCACTGAGCCACCCAGGTGCCCAGACCCTTTAACAATGGTTTAAAGTGCATGGGTCCACTTAAACCTGATTTGTTTCAATATGGTACGGTGCTATAAATTTATTTTCTTTCTTATGATTTTAATAACAGCTTACTTTGTTTTAGTGTATAATACACATAACATAAAAAATATGTGTTAACTGACTGTTTATGTTATCAGGAAGGCTTCCGGTCAACAGTGGGCTATTAGTAGTTAAGTTTCTGGGGAGTCAAAAGTTATATGCAGATTTTTGACTACGTGGGAGGGTCCCTAACCTCCCTACTGTTCAAGGGTCATTTGTATGTAGTTCCTTATGGCTAACAAGTCTGGTAATGAACAAGGAAATAGAAGTCTGGATGAGCAGAAACATATTCCAGAGGAATACTCTACTATTCTCTGATGGAAGTGTCTTGCACGTTTAAGAGGTCCCAAGTAACAGAAGGCGGAAAAAAAGTAAAGCATGTTGTAAATTTGAAAAGTAATCTAAAAAATCGCCATTCCTTATTATTCTTCAATCACTGGGATTTAAACTTTCATGAACATAAACAAATATTCTATTAAGTGCCAAGAAAATTCTAGGATACCGCACTTCTGGGTACCTGCCCCAGAGAAGTCAAAACAGGTACTCCCAACAGATACTGGCACAACCACGCCCACAGCAGCGTGACTCCCAGTGGCCAAAAGATGACGCCAACGTGTCCACTGGCAGGATAATCCAGCTGGGGTCTATCCGCAAATGGAATGTTATTTAGCTTTAAAAAGGAGGGAAATTCTGACAGGCTACGACATGGATGAACCTTGTGGACATTATGCTAAGCGAAGTCAGTCAGTCACAAAACAAATATTGTGTGATTCTACTTATATGAGGTTCCTAGAGTAGTCAGTTCATAGAGACAGAGAGCAGAATGGCGGTAGGCAGGGGCTGGGGAGAAGGGAATGCGAGTTAGCGTGTGACAAGTTGTTTCAGGGCTACAAGATGTAAAGGGCTCTGTGGATGGTTGTATAAGGATGTGAATGTTCTTAATGCCACTGAACTGTTCGCCTAAAAATGGTTAAGTTGGTAATTTTATGTGTACTTTACTACAATGAAAAAAAAAAAACCCCAAACACACCCTAAGACACAAAACTTGAGAACCTGCCCCCATAACGTATCATTATAAAGGACAATAACCACACGTGGATGAAGCCAAGATGAGAACAATGACCACGAAAAGTAGTCTCATTTCTTACCAATGCCACCATTTCTGTCCTCATTTCCAGCAGCCTCCTTTCGTTCAACGAGTACTGAAACCAATGAACACGGAACACAGGTCAGATTCTGATGTATTCCTCTCTCTCCTTTCCTGCTGCCTTAAATATTCTGGTCTCAGTACTTCCAAGAATATAGGACACTAGACATCACATCTGGAATCAAGTAGCCTACTTGCCCCTTTCCTTTAGATATATTTTTTTGAAGTTTCTTTCCTTTCTCCTTTTCTTTTTTGAAGATTTTGTTTGTTTACTTGAGAGAGTCAGCGCACAAGCAGGGGGAGTGGCAGGCAGAGAGAGAAGCAGACTCCCCACGGAGCAGGGAGCCTGATGATGGGGCTCGATCCCAGGAGCCCAGGATCACGACCTGAGGGAAAGGCAGATGCTTAACTGACTGGGCCCCTGAAGTGTCTTATTTCTAAGCCACTCACTGCTCCAGTATCTGGGTTCCCTTTGTCACCTTTCACCTCTCTGCTCCTGTCATCTGTTCTCTGTGATGCCATGTGGCCCCTCCCCCTACTGTCACAGCATTCTCCGGGCACCAGTTTGCATGGCTGTTGAGTCATGTGCTTTCTGCTGCTTTTCAGAGGGTTGTAAAAGTGGGGAACAATTTAGTCTGGGAGCTAACCTGTCACAATCACAAAACTGGTCACTACCTGAGGCTTAGACAAAGTTAGGAATGTTATAAAATTGGGGGAAAAATGGTTTCAAGGAATATTTTTATGTGACAGGCATTGCCTAAAGATACAATATAAATACACTGGTACAAGATAAGCATTAAACCATCACATGTTGATTTAAATTAAACAACCACCCACTTGGGTGTGTCACAATCCAGTGTTACTGAAGGAACTCACCAGCATTCCCCAGAATCAAAGTGGTATCCTGCCTTTGGCTATTGACTTTTTGGGGGTCGGGTACTGACATTTATGCAAAAATTTAGTGCAATTTTGTTGACACCGAGACCAAAATCAGACACATCTCCTTAGTAGTAGGTATTAGGATTTAATTGAGCAAATGAAAAATTAGTTATTTAATTCTTCAGTAAGGTAACAAACACTATGATAGGGGAGAAAATCAGTGCTCATGTATCTAGAAAACTTTCTAGCTATAAAATGTTCCCCTGGACTACCAGGGTGCTAGGGTATAAAAAATAATATTGCTCAGAAATTTTTTAAGTTGGAGAAAACCCCCCAAACCCTAAACCAAGTACCAATCAGGACCAAAGAATACTGATCTCAGTCTAAACTTCAGGGTTTTAGAAGAGGAAGGAGCTATGCATCGAAATGCCACAAGAGGGCAGGGTGGACCGGATTTTTCAGTCAGTATTCACCCGCCTCTAGAGAAAAGCCAAGCCTCAATCTTGGTCCTGCCCGTGATTTTTAAATTAACATCTATGTGACTCTATCTCCCTGTACCCCGCAGTGGCTTAGAGGTCATACTGCTCTGAAACTGGCTGTAAGTA